>NC_090932.1:1388425131-1389675131 GCF_040938575.1 Ambystoma mexicanum
GATTGTGCAAGAACACTAAATGTGGTCTAAATTGCTGAAATTTTTTAAATTGTTTAAATTCTTATGGGAGTTGCTTTGGATAGTTGCACATCAACACTAGCAATGATTTAATACTAAGCAGCAATGTGAAATCTTCAAACTGAGGTCAGAAACAATCAAAAGCTGTTTTCCACGTGTCAGAATTTCCCTAAATGAAAATTCGCTGCAAACTTTTCCGTGCGTGATAATCACGATTACGGAGAACCATATGGATTTGGGATGCGGTTTTAGATGTGAATTAAAGCTGTGGAGTTAGCTACAATCACATGTTTCTAGCACAAAAATTGAGGAAGTTACGGACGTTTTAGTAGAGGTTGTTTTTCTAAGACAGGCGCAAGAATGGGAAACAGGAAACCAGTTTTAAAATGACAAAAAGGATTTCTTACACTAAGTTAAAGACTACCAAAAAGTATAATGCCACACAGGAAGGTCATTCACGGCTGCTCATAACAGTTCAGGTGTAACACTCTACTTTCTGTTTAGTTTGGAAATTACTTTCTTAATCGGTTAATAGGAAGTTAGGGTTTAGGAATACATATGAGAGAAAAGTCCACACAGAGATAGTTCTAACAATACTGGCACGGAAAGAAAGAGAGGATGGGTTTCAGATAGGGATTAACTAAGCAACGTACATAGGCTGGTGACACAGTTCTATCTATAGATACTCACTATATGTGCTTCAAACAGAACCTCAGGGATTTCTGGTCAGGGATTCTGGTCAGGGATTCTGGTCAAAACAGACTGCTGGGCACCGGATTGCACAACTGGCATGGATCTGATCTGCAATGCCTCTGGTCACAGCACGGCACAACTGGATTGGATCTCTTGGTTCTGATGATAATTCTTTTAGCAGGCAAGCAGTACAGCACAGCCCTGCTGTTTCTTTTGTTCCCCTTAGGTTTATGAGGTGGGTTCTGGTTCTGGGAATTTAAGGCCTAGCTGAAAATGGTTCAGCTATATGATGGGCCTTTCTGCTGTGAAAACAAAGTTAAAATATCGAGGCTGAGTACCCCAAAAGGAAAAAAATACACCAAATACGGTTTACAAAGGAACATACAAAGGTTTTTTATTTTATACTGAACAGTTTTCCAAGAAAAGTAGCAGATAGCTATCGGCCCTCAGTACAACACAACAAACTCCAGCGTGGTTCAGTGTGCTTAGTGAGAGATGCTGTACATTAGAATTTGTTGCTCTTTTATACCATTTGCGAACATGATGTCCAACCCTACTTCGGGTTAATATTCCTCTAATACATTACTGATCTAGGGTTCATGCCGAGTTCGCACCACTATGTGCATAGGGATTGCCTTTAATACGTTCACCAACAAGCCTACACGGTAACAGTGTATTTTAGGATTTCTCATAAAGGACTTCTCAAACATTAATACAATGTAGTTAAACAAGTTTTCTTAGTTCAGTATTTGGATACATTGTTCTTAACATATGCTCGCGGATTAGTTTCATTGGCGCAAGTAATCCTTTACACACTGGTCAGTGAAGGACAAGGTCTCAGTTCACTACCCCAACAAGTGGCCTGCAGGCAAGTTACATATTAATTACACACAGAGGTCAAGACAGCCATGTTGTATTTCGGAATGACATCGTCCACCATTTTAACTCACAGGGTGACTTTACAGAGAGAATCTAAAATGGCGGATTGACCTAAAATGGCGGCTTACATTGATTCTAAGGTTCAGGACCTTGCAACACGGTTTTCTTCACAAGTGGCTTATAAGCAGCTTGGCGTCGGCCAATATACATTTATTCATTGCAATAGGAGGTACGATATAATTTCCCGTTTGACAAACCCTCCTTTTGGCCTATGCCAAGTGCTATGCTACATCTGATCTCCTTGCAAATAACCCCCATGCATCATCGTCCATGCACTCTAAATCACTGTCAGAAATATCTATTGCCATCAGGTCATTCGCAAAAATTTCCTTTAACACGTATTCCTTGGAAATTTTATCTGGGGCATATACTTTATGTCCTATTGTACCTATCGCTTGTGTGCAACATCCCCCTAGCATCGAACATATACTAGGTAGACACTCGATACAACAACAAAGGAACAACAGAATTCCCAAAATGATCAGTAAGACCGAAAGTACCTTCCAACCCCAACATCGCAAGAAGTCCCAGAACCAAGCGCTAAGATCCCAATTTCCCTCGGGAACATGCACTTCTGAACTAAGGACGTGCAGATTCTGTATTGCCTTGAAGATAGTTGGGGAGGAATCTGGCACGAAAACACAGCAAGCGGACCCCACTAGTTTACACACTCCACCACGTTCAGCCAAATTGACATCTAATGCCATCCGGTTCTGAAACGCTACTAGTCTTATCGCTTTCTGTTCTAATGTCATATTATAGAGTATGTCCGTTGTCCAGTTGATGGTTCTCTCCGGTACTCTCGCTAGTCTTCTGATGTCCTCAGAATTCGCTATCTGCCCCCAAAATGGCACAAATGATTTTGCTATATCTCCCAAGACCTGTGCTGGAGTGTCACCATTTTCGTCTCGCCGTGGACGAGCCTTTGAAACCTCTATTGTGCTAGCTATAAAAACCCCAGGTAACAGGATCCCTAAATAACAGGTTCCCTGCCAATCCCTGGGCAACCATGGAAACGCTACTTTACCGCAAACAAAGTAGACAGGTTCGCCTACATACAAAGGTCTGTCTTCCCCAGTCAAATTTACAATGTTGGCACAACCTCTAAAATCTCCCATTGACTGAGTACCATTCCTCTGTATGCAAAAAGAAACTGAATCGGGGCTATGGTTAACAGTGTAAGAAGGAGGCATGGCATCCGTATTGCCTATCGGAGCCATCTTAAAGGAAATCAAAGATTGGAAAGGACGAGACAGTCTGTCAGAAGGCCTAATAGAAGCAATGTTGACCTTACACCTATTTGCAAAAAGCGAGCATCCCAGGGGAGTCAGAACACGTTTCTCAAAGCTATTCAAATTAGTACCATCAAAGTTCCCCGAGATGCTATCGTTCCAACGGCCAAAGAACAGTGCTCAAAGGTAACGGATGAATATACCAACCTAGCCCCTTATCCCTGTGTTGCAGTAAATGTGAGCAGACCCAACAGCTGGACTTATTAAAAATGGCATGGGTGGAGTTCATGATAAGTAGCAGAGTATCATTGTGGTACCTTTGCCTATGCTGGAAGTCCCTAGGGGACAGAGTATGCAAATGTACAAAGGTAGTAGGAACAGTAGGTACATTTTCAGTCAGTAACAAGGACTCTAAAGGATGAGTTTCCTTGAAGTACCATAAGCCTAAGGCAGTGACTATTATAAAACCAAATATTATTATAAGAACACATCAATACGTTTTCAGGGCCCAAGTACTTTGTCCATTATCCCGGCTGGTCACACGATCATTTACAAGTCCCATACGAGCGGTAGCGGTGGCAGGCATTGTAGTCTTCAAACGGAAACCCCCAATGTTTGTTACTGGCGACCTCCCAGCCGCGCAACCCTAGACAACAGAATCCCCTTTCTCAAATTTGGGCAAAACCAAGCCCTCGATGATCCTTTCCTTCTTCAAATGCACAGCCGAACCGTGCCGTCAGTCTATTTTCTTGGACGCAGATTGTACCTTGCTTTTCCCGGTACTGATTGATCCGGAAACAATGTCGTCACTTTCCGTTGGAAGCAACGTATCAAGAGCAAGTGAAGATGCCGAATTTGAAACAACAGTTTCCAGAAGCAAAACTTTTGGAGAGTGTGGAGACAAAATGGCATGTTTCCCAAGCCTCACAGGCTCAGAAAGATTCTCCGATACACTCTCAGCGCTATCTACTGCTTTGGGATCATTGGTTGCAGCGTTAGCGAGGGGTTCTGTTTCTTCTGTATCGTGTGGCATTGGGTGAGGAAGTTTCTTGACGTGCGACGTGTGGATCCAGTTCTTTCTGCCAGAAACCCGCACCGCCGTCTGTGTGACCAACAGGACCTGGAATGGGCCCCTCCAGCGAGGTGCAAGGCAGGAAGAACGCTCAAATGCCTTGATGAGCACCCAGCTCCCAGGCCGTATGCTGTGGCCCAGGCCCTTGTATCGCACAGGTAAAGCCTCTCGTACCTGGTGATAAATCAAATACAGGTTTTTAGTGAACTGGCTGCAATAATCTGAAAGTACTACATTCTCAACATTTCTCAAAGATCTACATTTACGAAGGTTCCAGATATTGGCCGGTCTCCCCATTACCACCTCAAATGGAGAGAGCCCAGTCTTAGTTTGAGGGGTTGTAGGCATGGCTAATAGCACTATCGGTAAGGCGTCTGGCCATTTTAATTTAGTGCCAGCACACATTTTAGCGAGCTTGTTCTTGATGATACCATTGTGTCTTTCGACTAGTCCGGCACTCTGAGCGTGTCTGGCCGAATGGAACCGTTTGTCGATCTGTAATGCCGCACATATCTGCAGAATTACAGCAGTGACAAAATGTGGACCATTGTCCGAACAGATTACTCTTGGTAGCCCGAACCGCAGGAAGTATTCTTTTAACATGAGTTTCGCAGTAGTCATGGCTGTAGCATCTTTGACAGGGAAAGCCTCAACCCATTTACTAAAAGCACAGATGACCACTAAGACGTACTTCATATTATTGCACTGTTCCATTTCAATAAAGTCGAAATGGATGACTTCGAAGGGGACAGAGGGTGGCCAACACTTCCCTTTGGAGTTGTTATCCCCTTTCCCACATTATGTTGTAGGCAAATCATGCAGTCTTGAACATAGCGCTGGGCAATTTTTGAAATTTTGTCATTTGCCCAAACTTTCTCTAACATTTACGTGACTTTCTGGGCACATATATGCATAGGACCATGGACCATCATGACCATCATCATTACATAAGCGTCAGGGAGTAGCCATTTCCCTTCAACTATGTCCACCCAACACCCGTCATCATCCAGTTTCCCCAAGCCTTCAGCCCACCTCTTGGATTCTTCTAACATGGCATCGGCTTGGATATCCCGTACAGACCAAACACCCTCATCCATTGCATAAGCATTTACAGTATCCTTTGAAACAAACATCTCCGTAAAGAGTTTGGTAGCAGTTTGTCTAGCTATCTGATCAGCAAAAGCATTCCCTTTTCCTATGTCATCTGTAATCTTTCGATGTGCTGCACATTTTATGATGGCTAACTGAGTAAGGAGCGCACGCGCTGAGAGCAGTTGTACTATTAGGGAGCCATGTTGGATTTTGGTGCCATGTGAAGTTAAGAACCCTCTCTCTGACCAAAGTCTCCCAAAGTTGTGAACCCCCCCAAAGGCATACTGACTATCAGTATATGTGTTTACTGTAAGCCCTTCGGAAAGTTCACAAGCTCGGGTCAATACTATAATCTCTGCGGCCTGCATGGAGTTATGCGTGATTCTCTTTGTTTCCACTATCGTGCTCAATATGGTGATTACATAAGCAGCTGTGGATGTACCATCCGGAAGTTTGAAGCATGAGCCATCACAAAATAGCTCTCCTTGCGGATTGTCCAAAGGAGTGTCTTTCAAATCAATTCTACCCTTTGTCTCTTGTTCGGTAGTACACAGACAGTCATGTGACTCTTCATCGCCGCAAGCAGTACCTTGTGGGAAAAGTAGGAGTTCAGCCGGATTAAGAACACAACACCTCTTAATTTGGATGTGAGGAGCAAACAAGATCAATTCATATCTCGTCAACCGTGCGGAAGTGAGGTGTTGCGTTTGGGTTTGGTTCAGTAGAACATCTACAGAGTGAGGCACCATCAGGGTTAGATCATGGCCTAGGACCATTCCCTCACTCTGATTTACAGACGCAGCAGCGACAGCTCGCAAACATCTTGGCAAAGCGCATGCTACAGGATTAAGGGCAGAAGAAAAGTAACCGCACAGCCTATTCTTCCCTCCATGTTCCTGCGTTAATACAGCCAAAGCACATCCATCACATTCACGCACAAACAACACAAAGGCCTTTTCATAATTTGGTGTGCCCAAAACTGGTGCCAAGCATAATGCAGTCTTGAGCAAGTCAAACGATGGCTGGTGCTCCGTGTTCCACGGCAATGGCGAAGAAATGCCCTTCTTTTTCAAAGCTAACATCGGTTTGATCACTAGTGAAAAATTCGGGATCCACAACCTACAGTAAGAAGCCATACGTATCAATGCTCTAACGTCCTTCTGTGTATTTGGGACAGACATGCCAGAAATGTGTTTTATTCTTTCAGGTGTCAATATTCTTCCCTCCTTTGATAAGAGATAGCCTAAATAGGCGACCTCCTGGCAACAATATTGAAACTTTTTAAGCGAAGCGTTGTGACCATGTTTAGCTAGATGAATAAGCAACAACACAGTGCCCTCCTTACAGGCACTCTCAGAGTCAGCAGCTGAAAGCAGGTCATCAACATACTGAAGCAATGTACAAGTAGAGGGCAATTCAAGGGTATCAAGCTGTTCTTTCAAAGCCCTACTGTAGATGCTAGGACTCTCTGTGTAACCTTGAGGTGCACGAGTAAATGTGAACGAGCGTCCCCCTAAGGTGAACGTGAACAAGTATCTACTATCCTTGTGTATAGGAATACTAAAGAAAGCATTCTTCAGATCCACAACACTAAAGTAAGTAGCTGTAGCTGGAATCATGGTCAATATTGTCGTCACATCAGGCACAATTGGGAATTGCGGAGCGACGACTTTATTAATGGCACGTAAATCAATTATGAAAAGGAATGGAATTGCATTATCGCCTTTTTTGTACACAGGTAAAATCGGACTATTGCACAAACTTCCTGAAATTTCCTCAATCACCCTGCGATGCACAAAATCGGAAACAATACATTTCAAAGTTCTCTCACCCTCAACTGAAATCTTATACTGGGGAATGCGGGGCAGCTCAATTCCATGTTTCAAGACGATCTTAACAGGCTCAATCTGTAAAACACAGACATCATTGTCGTCAACAGCCCATAAGCACTCTGGTACATCACTGAATTCAGGTGGTAAATGTCTGGTTAAGAATTGAGAGGCAGAAAGTTGCTGTGGTGAAATCGTCAAGCGCACTCCATCGGAAGAACAATAAATTATTGCATTCAATTCTTTCAACAGATTCAACCCCAGCAAATTCTCTCCACAATTTGAAGTCAAAAGGAATGGACAGTGGTCCATAAAGGGACCCAAAGAAATAGGTACTGGAGAAGAAACTGGACAAACAAGTGGTGTGCCAGAAAACCCTACAGAAACATTGGTTTGCCCTGACAGTGGACTGTTTGGAACCCGTGAATGATCAATGGAACACTTCTGTGCTCCAGTATCTATCAGAAACTGATATTTCCTATTTCCTACTCCCATTTCAACGTAGGGACTTTTCTGATTGACGGGAATAGGTGTAGGTTCCAAACCCTGCTTCGGGCAATCCTAACGAAACAGAATATCATCAAAAGGAAGCTTTTCAGATAGATATGCAGAAGGATGATCAAATAAGTTCCTAGTATCCACACTCGGAGTCTGATTATCCTGTGAGAAAGGTTGCTGAGGATACTGTGCAAACTGACCTCTACCAGGGCCCCCTACACCCAGGCGACCTCTGGATCATCTACCCATATTCCCAAATGTGTTATTCGACCTCTGTCGAAGGACGGGGCATTGTGCACACCAATGACCCTCTTGTCGACAATACGCACACTGGTTAATGTTCACAGGACCCAAGGGCACATTCCCTTGTGGAACATACTGACCTCTAATCTGCGAACTACCCCCTCTGGGGCCTCTAACAATTTGCTGTAATAGTACTTTAGTCTTTAAATAACCTTTTCGCTTTTCAGTTCTATCTTTTTCATTGTTGACACGATTCTCGTAGTACTGAGCCATGTGCATTACTTCTGATTGGGACTTCGCCTGCCAAGCGCTCTCAGAAGACATAATTTGTGACTGGATGTCAGGCAGCAATCTTCGCACAACTTTGTCCACAAATAATCTTTTCCCAGACTCTGTGCCTAAGTCTTGTCCGCTGAAATCCGAGAATACCTGTTCGAACCGATTAAAGAACTCGGTAGCACCCTCAGACTTTCCTTGGACACAGGCCGTAAGTTTGTCCCAAATAATTCTTTTCTCAGGAATTATGGTTTTCAATTTTGTAATAATTCTATCAGGCAAAGTTAGTATCACCTGGGGCAGTCTTTCACCAGCTGGCCTTTCTCCATCGAATCTAGTTATATTCGCCCATGTATCTCCCAACCCTGGCACATCGTCTATAGTCCTAACTTGTTTCCACAAATCTACGGGCAGGAGTACAGGAAATAACAAATCAATATCGCCTAGGGTGAACACTGAAGACTGCAAGATATTTCTTTATAGAATCCTGTCGGATTTTTCCTAATATCGTGAATAGATTGTCTAATAGTATTCATTTCCTGTCTTGAGAACGGGACGTGAACAAATTGTGAAACATAATGTGCAGCAATGTTCACAGCGACTTCATTTGTTGTAGGATCAGCCGCAATCTCAACCTTCAGGACAAATGTCAGAGGAACCTCTCTCAAAGGCAACTGAGAAGTGGGTAACTCCGAATGCTTACTAAGCAACAGAGCTAAAGCAGTCGAAGAAGTGTCAAGTGAAAAAGCTCTCTTGTAAATACTCAATAACTCTGTGGGACAACTAATGTTTCTCTTTACATAATCATCCTGCAGGTACTCTATCATTACCGGTATCACTTTCCTCTGCATTTCTGGCGTACACCGACTATATGTGTCATATACCTCAACTGGAGTTATCGACATATCTGAAATCCATCTAAGCGCGTCTTTCGTACAAATTCGTGCTTCATCAGATATCGATTTATGACAAGGAAGGAACCATTTCTGTACATGCATACTTTCCCCCTCGTCATCCTCATTTTGTAACCTTTCCAACTCCTTTCTATACTCAAATAACCTCTCGGCATGCTCATTTACTTTCTCCACAATGTCTCTTGAAAACGCTAAAGTGTTTAGATCCCTTAACCCCTGCGGGAGATCTGTATTATTTCATTTGCCCCACATTACACATAAATGAATCCCTAAACCTTCAATAAAAACATTTTTCTCAGGAAAATTATCCATATTAAAAAGTGTGGCAAAAACATTAGCTTGATCATCTCTCTCCATACAATGCTTAGCCCATGCAATCAAATCTCGTTTCTTCTCTGGCGGTACAGTATTGCGAGTGACAACCATTGACCCCGCACCCTGATCGACTACAAACGGCACAGGTCCACTTGGACGAGGGAGAGCAGGCAATTTCAATAGAAGCACTGTTACTGGTGCAATAAGAAGGAGTGGAGGAATAGGTGGAGGAACAGTAACTGGAGGAAGAGGAACATTAGGAGGAGCAGGAACAACAGGAAGAGGCAAAGCAGCGGGAAGAGGAACATACGGAGGTGGCGCAGAGGCACCAGGCCTTCGTTCATTTAACAATTTGTCGATTAATTAATTGGAAACATGAAGGTCTTTAGAAGGATACATTTTCTGAATTCCAAGTGAGAAAGCCCTATCCATATTCCTAGTCGACTCAGAATGTTTATCTTGGGCATACAATAATGCTTTTTCGGCGTTCGTCTTATGACGGCGCAAATGTTTTTCTCTACTCTTAAGTTGCTGCAATGCTTCTTTTTTCCAATTCTGCAAAACATCAAATGCTGCAGGCCTAGCCTTTTTCCTTAATGGAATCAACTCTAAATACTCAATATGAGGGATTTCAAAACTACCATTGATCGGCCACTGAAATTCAGGGGCATGTCTGGTTTGTCTGTGACAAATATCATTAAACACTATACTTCCAATGCCATGCTTACAGTACATAGTACACGCCGGCAACGACCCCTCCTGTGGTGCTGGACGGCTAAATTCCAAAGATTGTCTATCGCTGCAGAATAACGCCCTGAAGCAGGTAGACAATTTCCCAGGCATATCAAATTATTGGTGTTACCTGGTCAATAATTGTGTCTGCAGACAAAATACGCCAAAATCAAATTATCAGGATATTTAAGAATCGGGTCACGACTCACCTGATCAATCCTAAGGAGGTCTGATCGGATTACAAAGAATCTGACCGCCTCGATAAGTGGACCCTCGTCAAGATGCTGTCTCGGACCACAAGCTAATCGTCCAGGGATCGTGTCCTGCAGCGCTGCTGAGGTGTCGCGTCTCGTTCAGAAGGGGCCCCTTATTTTGTCACACCGTCCGATCCCGGTCCGATAGCGTGCGTCAACCTTCGACAATCCGGCATCAATCTTGAGGGTCCCTATGCGGGCGCCAACTGTGAAAACAAAGTTAAAACATCGAGGCTGAGTACCCTGAAAGGAAATACACTGAACACGGGTTACAAAGGAACATACAAAGGTCATTTATTTTATACTGAACAGTTTTCCAAGAAAAGTAACAGATAGCTATCAACCCTCAGTACAACACAACAAGCTCCAGTGTGGTTCAGTGTGCTTAGTGAGAGATGCTGTACATTAGAATTTGTTTTCTCTTTTATAACATACTGATCTAGGGTTCATGCCGAGTTCGCACCACTATGTGCATAGGGATTGCCTTTAATACATTCGCCAGCAAGCCTACATGGTAACAGTGTATTTTAGGATTTCTCATAAAGGACTTCTCAAACATTAATACAATGTAGTTAAACAAGTCTTCTTAGTTCAGTATTTGGATACATTGTTCTTAACATACGCTCGCGGATTAGTTTCATTGGCACGAGTAATGCTTTACACACAGGTCAGTGAAGGACAAGGTCTCAGTTCACGACCCCAACAAGTGGCCTGCAGGCAAGTTACATATTAATTACACACAGAGGTCAAGACGGCCATGTTGTATTTCGGAATGACGTCGTCCACCATTTTAACTCACAGGGTGACTTCACAGAGAGAACCTAAAATGGCGGATTGACCTAAAATGGCGGCTTACATTGATTCTAAGGTCAGGACCTTGCAACACGGTTTTCTTCGCAAGTGGCTTATAAGCAGCTTGGCGTAGGCCAATATACACATATTCATTGCAATAGTAGGTACGATATAATTTCCCGTTTGACACCGCTTTCCAAGTTTCTGGAGTCCGGAGCAAGGAAGATGGATGGTTCTGCTTCAGGGTGCTCTGCCAGCAATCGGTTAGTGGGTGAATCTGTGTGTCCCCTA
The DNA here is from genome assembly GCF_040938575.1 of Ambystoma mexicanum. Taxonomy (NCBI): domain Eukaryota; kingdom Metazoa; phylum Chordata; class Amphibia; order Caudata; family Ambystomatidae; genus Ambystoma; species Ambystoma mexicanum. Next base: position 1,388,436,322 of record NC_090932.1, read on the forward strand.
TGAGTGCTGAGCTGTTTCTATTTATGCTTATGATAAAGGTGTGTGTGTGCTGGCTTACCCTAAGTGCGCCCCCTTTCCAGGGATTGGTCAGGGTCTCCTCTCTTCCTTGATAGGAGAAGAAGAACTGGGTGTCACCATGATAATGTGGGTTTACAAGTCCTAGAGTCCACCCCTAGCCTCTTGAACACACAATCTACTTTTAATACAATACATATTTACACATGTGCGACCTCAATAACAGGCATATATACAGTTTTCATGTTTTGTGTAGCAGATACTCCTCAAAACCCCGTCGCTGTAAGATCTTGTGTCGCATTTTACAGAATTTTGCCCTTTTTGTCCGGAAGACAATGTCCAATTTCGGAGCAAGTTTCTGCAAATGTGCACAATAAACATGGGCATAAGTGTATGAAGTTTCATGCTTGTATCAAAAATACATTTTGTGTAATATCCTTTTTTCCGCCATTTCTTCGTAGAACATGTCACAGAGTTCTGGTGCCTTTTAAAATGTGCAGTCAATATTTACATTAACCATGCTGTTATTTTTGTGTTTTAACAATTTTACACAGTACGTTATCAATCTTTTAAAAATGTGCCTTTGGTCCTTGTTAAGCAAGAACTGTTTTTTTGTCTCCTCCTCCTTCTTCTCCATGTAGATCAGAAGCAGTCTCCTCCCATTTCCTCCTGGGCCCAGGCGATTTTACGACCCTTCACACTTGACAGTTCCTGTAGCCAGAGGATGTCCATTGTCTCCTTCCCACAGCAGCCTAAATTCTCCTCCCACCCTATAATCATCACATAGGTGTGGTTTCCTGGTGGAAAGAAGCACAAGGGAAATTCCCTTTGCCCTGTGGGGGAAGCTGTTATACTGGTTTGGTTGCTTTTAGTTGTCTTAAATTCAAAAGTTATTCTGTTGCATTTTTTCTTTGCTTAAAACAAACTTGTATTTTCAAAACAAGCAGCTAGAACACTTATTCGAGAGCCTAAACCATGGGATTGAACAGTTACAACCTAGGTTACTCTCAATAACAGGCCACTTAGTTTTCAAACATTAGATTTCAGTTGTACAAGTTTACAGTTTTAATGCAGGCTTCTGACAGCTGTCATTCAGGCGGCGAGGGTACTGCGCCCAGATTTTGACAGATTCCGCAGGCAGGCAACATTTGCTGTGGATGTTTTGATGACAAATTCAGCTTTTCATGACATTGTAATATCACAATGATTTCTTGAACTAAATGAATTGTAGCACCCAGCAAGCATATTGGATGTTTGAGGGTGTTTTGCACTTGCATTCTGCAGTTTCAGCAACCAAGAAAAAGGATTTAAAAGCAAGATTTTGGATTTCTTTCAGCAAAGCACTGCTTTTCCCTCTGTGCTCAATTTTCACTTGTTGGGCAGCCCAGTGACATGTTTCAGGAGTAAGATGTCTTATCCACCACTGGCAACATGCATGGTAGATTTGGCAGCCATCTTTTCATGTTGCAAAACACGATTTCCATAGGTTTTGGCGCGCAGAAGGTTTTTGCGGCCATTTTGAGATTTCTGGCCCCATCAGAACACAGGGATGCCGCATGGCAGAGCAAAAGTGGGTCAAGACATCCCACAATTATCTTTGCTGGTTATGTTAACTAATATGGATTACCTTGAAAAAGCACTTAATGTTATGAAACACGCGTCCACTATACAATCCTATTAAAATATGAACTTCTTATAAATACATTTGAGATTGTCTGTAGTTTTTGTCATAAAAAGGTCACGCATGGAGCACTAGAAATTGCTAAAACGTTTGTGTCTTTTAGTTAGATGACTTCCACAGAGCAGCACCAACATTAACCAAGCACATATTAAAAATAGAGGGCACACAATAGTTTCTGCCCAACAGGATTTGAGAGCTGCTGATATCCTTACTTGGCCAATAAGGAACAACACACTCAGCCCATTGTTGCCTGAATAAAAAGGTTGACGTATTCCAAACAAAAGAAACTGATGGCTGGTTGAACTGGGAGGGCAATACCCAACAGAAAGTGTGCATATTATTCAATTTGATCTCCCTGGATACAGCAGAGAGGGGACTGCATGCAGGTTCATTTCTGTACATGCAGGCCCTTCCGTGAAATATTGATCGTTTTTGTTAGTGATGGTACATTTAACTTGTAAATAAGGATCCATTCAGGTTTACATCAACTATATTTATTCACAGCAATAAAAAAATGGATTGTAAATCCATCCCCACACATCTGTACATGTGATAGGTATTTAAATAGACTCCAATGGGATTGTTCTGCTGAAATAAGCAGGCAGCGTCCAGAGGAATCCTTTGCACCTCCTTCGTACATGGCCAGAGACGCTCCTGCACTTTTCCGGAAGAGCGGATGTGTTGGAGGGATTTCAAATGTTGGCCCGTGCCCCAGCTCCCTCTCCAAAACACCCCCTAATCACATGGAGAATAGAACATGTGCAAAACCTTTTAAGTGTGGTTTTTGCTGACCGTGTGCAACGACTGTACGGTCCAAAATTGCCCCCTTATGCGCACTTTTTAACTTTAGTGATAATATCAGCATTTTATATATATTGTTCAAAGCAACACAACTCTTTAGCAGAAACAGTTTAGCAACGCAGATGGTATAGCTTTGCTGCAGAAGAATTTTAGATGCATGTCATCAAAGAATGGTTTCTGTTCCCTACCTGTGCTACGCTTTAATGCTTTTAAAATATTCATTCCCCGAGGGAAACGATGTCAGACCTCAACGACATTATTGTACATTATGGTAAGTAAATATTTGAAGGCACGTTTCAAGATGTGCGCCTGCCTATGTCTGAAAAAGAAAAACCGCACCGGCGCAGACAACCCTTGACGTCTGGCCGAACTTTGTTTTCGCACAACTCACGCTTCAAATGAGCTGTGTGTGTGTTTTCTGAAAGGTGACTGACTTTGAAAGTTCCTCTTGCGCTTCCACGAGAGCTTTAGAGAAGTTGTGAAAAACAGTGCTCTGTCCAAGATTATTTTACAAATGACGACATTGCAAAGATTTAATTACTGTTAATTTGTCTTTTTAATCGACTTGCACACACGTGCTCTCTATGTCTGAGTCAGGCAGTACCAGTGTTATGTTTTTGGGGGTTCTATAGGGCGACCGCTGCAATTTTCATAGTCTCGTAGCACTTAACAATATAACCAGGCAGTATTGCAAATACCACTGCTTTTTACTGCCTGCTTGACTACAAATTCAGGAGTTAGGTAACTCACGAGGTACACCTGGATTACCACATTAAGTAAATGTTGCATGATTATGAAGTTGATTTCATCCTCTAAAATCTGCATATTTTTACCCCCAAGCAACAAGCAGAGGTCCTCACATTTAAAACGTTTTATTTTAGCTACGATGCACTTGTGTGTGTAATCTAAGCCATTTCGATCCCCTATACAGAGATAGATATTGATTTTTTGGACAGAGTGAAAACTTAATATACAGATTTTCAGAAATAGTGCTGGCATAATTATTTCGGAATATCTGCATGTGTTACTGCCTGCACAGAGGGTAAGTTGTAATCATAACCGCAGACAATATGCCGTAATCCGTTGGCCAAAGCAACAAAACTCGCAATGAGCTTCTGTAGGTAATATATTTCTTAAAACATTTTACTGGATAGTTAAGACCCATGTGCTCCTTATCTCCCTCTACAAAAACATTTGAACAATCTCCTGAATTTTTGTCCAATGACAGCCATTTAAATATTTAGAGATGCATTGTCCAAACAACAGCCGACACGTGTTTCAACCTAAACAAGATCTTCCTCAGTGCTGATTACATCATGAATTACAGTTGTGTTCCACCATGCTGCGTTATACACAATTCCACTAAACATAACTGTTACAAATACATGCCAACAACACATCAGCATATACAAAGTCGAAATAGTATACATTTGAAAGCCACATTGTGCCAAATCATCATTCCAATCATGCCAAACAACACTCATTGGTCGCATCAATTCCCAAAGGCAACCATTTACATCATTGAAAGCATTAACAATTGCTGATCACACATGTAAAATAAATATATATAAACAATTATGTAACTGAAATTAATATATAAGAATACACAAAACATTAAAAATAAACACAAGAGAAAGGAGGGGGAGGAAATATAGGGCAGGGCATTGGGAAGGGTAAGGGGAAAAAGAAAAAGGCAGTCATTAAAACTACAAACGTTTTAGTGTATAATTACATATTCTTTGGACTCTTAGCGGTACAAGAATGGTTCACTAGACCTCAGCTGGATACACTGTCTTCTTCAAAATCCTCTGACGTAGATGTGAAGACAGAAAGTGTGGGGTAACTGATTCTGGGCTAAGCTCTCACCGCTGGCTACACTGACACCTGGCTCCTGTTTACTGGACGTGATGGACCCCCATTAGTTGCCAGATATGCTCCCTAGAGTGGGAATGCTCAGCAATAGGACTCACCTGGTTCTAGACCATCAGCACTGGGACTCCCAGCAAAGCAGACATCAGAAACAGAAGGAACATTATTTCACTGCCTTGAGAGACATTTGAGCTGGATTGACCATGTGCGATGCCTGTTTCCCACCACAGGATTGCTGTGCTGCTGTTTGACACTGCGCAGACTTTGAACAGTTTGCTGCACTTTGGCCTATTCATAAGCAGGCTCTGTCCAGTGTTGTAGACCATCTAGAGCAACCCAACTGCAGGCTTGACATTCATGTAAGCAACTGATTCGAATTCCCTCTTGACCTTCTGGAAGCCATCAAACTGATTGTTGTGAACACTGACTTGACCCAGCAGAAGCCATTGTCTAGCTGTGGACTCAACTGCTGTCTGAACCCTTGGTAGACAGTGTCTCGCCATCACAAATGTCGACTCAACTGAGAAGAGGCCCTGTCATCCAGTCCACCTTTAGGACTATAGTGTCTTTTAAGCCCCCCTTTGCTACCTCTTTCTTCCAAAGACTTAACCTTGAACAGTGATGAGACAGTTGATAGAATTGTAGACAAGGAAAGGAACTTGAAAACGGAATAATTGAGCATGGAGAGCCATCTAGCATGGTGTCAGTAGACTTCGGGGATGATCTGGCTAGGTTGTAGAGAGTGTGGGTAGCTTAGTTTGGGACTTTGCCTAGACAGAAGAAGGAGTTGAAAGGTATGCCAAGGAGTAGACCCGAGCAGTAGTCAAATTTGCTGAGTTTGAGGGTGTAGATTAGAGTGGTTAGTAAGGAATGGATGGATTTCCAAATGTTTAGAAAGTTAATATGACAGATATAGGCAGTAGTTGTTATGATCTGTTGCAGTAAGAACTTACTCTCAAAGATAACCCCAAGGTTAAGAGCCTTGAGCAAAAAAGGTCAGTGGGAAGGAGATAGGAGAAGGTAGGAGTGTATTGGAGCCAGGGAATAGTTGTAGTCATTTATTTAAGCTTTGAGCATGAGTCAGTAGAGAGCCATGCAGTGATGAGTTGCAGTCAGACAGTTGGTAAGCTGTTCTGGGATGGGTGGGATGAAGGAGGGAAAGGGGAACACTATTTGGGTGTCATTAGCAAAAAGGTGATATTGAAAGCCAAATGATTAGATAAGTCTTCCTAAGGTAGAGGAATAGAGAATGAAAAGCAGAGGTCCAAGGACTGATCCTAAAGAGACACTAACAAAGAGAGGGGTAGCGTTTGATGTTTGTGACTTCCAAGAGATTTTAAAGGATCAATATTTCCAGTATGGGGTGATCCAGGCAAGAGTAGATCCCTGAAAACCAAGGTACTGGTGAGTGGGGAGGAGAGAGTAATAGTGAACAGGCTTGAAAGTGGCAAGGAAATCCGAAATGTTGAGCATGGAAGAGAGTCTGGAGTGGTGAGCATCTGAGAAAAAGTTGGAGAGATGCATGAGTGCTTTCTCAGTGGAGTGTTTATTGTGGAAGATTGAAGTGGATCTCCAAGGGTGTTATCCTCAAGGTACTTAGTGATCCAGTTGAATGTGACCCACTCAAGGACCTTTGAATAATGGGGAAGGAGGGATACTGGGAAATAGTATTCTGGGACGTTTGGCTCAGCAGAAAGTTTCTTCAAAAGATGTTGAACAGTGACATAATTTAAGGAGGCTGGGATGATTCCAGCCGAGTGAGCGAGAGAGGTTAAAGAGCTCAGAGAGATAAGGGTGGGTGATTGAGACTAAGTCTTTGACCATCTGGTGTGCAAACGGGGTAATAGAAGGGCAACACGCTTTTGCGCTGGGAAGGATGGGTGCTAATTTGGTAGGAGATGTCAGGAAGAAGTAGTCGAGAGTAGAATGCGTAGAGTGGAGAGGTGGTAGACAGAAGTCGGGTGGGGGAGAGAGAGGAGGACTGTGAGACTGTTGAGAGGCAGATGAATATGTCATGCATAGCCACTGCCCTGCCCCGGCCCAATGCTGCACAGGTGAGAAATGTTACTCACTAAGAAAAACCAGGCCACCCTTATCCCAGGCAGGTACAGCAGTAGATGGGCATGATCTAAACTGAAGATGGCAAGAGAAAACAAACTTTTTTACAATATATAGACATGCATTAGACATGTAGCAAATGTACACTCAACATGAAGAGCACGTACACTAGGTAATATATTAATTTATACAGGAAGAATATTAACATAGCAACCATAAGACATGTAAAATACTAACCTAAGCAATGTATACGCTGATTGCAACATGAATGACACATGAATGTAGCTCACTAACATAGAAACGCAACAGTAATGGGAAAACATAATTTCCAAAATGAAAGCTGCAACATGCTTCTAATTAAACAAAAAACAGCAAGGCTTCAAGAGAGCTCAAGATGCTGAAATCACAGAAATACAACTCTGTGCAGATCTCAAGCAGTAGCCAGCAACCAAAGCCAAGGTTACTGTGAAAAAAGGTATAACATCGCAGAGAAGGTATGAGATAGCAATTCCTAGGACACAGAAGTATACTCACAGATTAATTAAGGTTGAGATGAGCACAACTGACCATTGTTAGACATGTGCACACAAACTATAAGCCAAGAAACGTCCATGCAGAATAACTCAATAGTGTCACCAGTGGTAAAGGAAACTATAACACTCACATTAATATAAGCTACAATCCTAATAAATACAGGTTAATATAATTACAACCATGTTCCTATCACATGTGACCAATACAGATAGGACACCTGCTGTACTCCCTACACATACAACCAGTCACAAGACATCGTACAAGGCCAAGTACAAAGAAATCACCCTGGCTCATGGCCTCGGAATAAGGGATGGTATGATTATAATAAATGGAAAGCAGCCGGTGCACCTATCGCCCCCTACTCCTGTCTGGCTCATGTCTTGATGACCTGTCAATCATTCAAGGTTGTTTATCAGAATGCCAACCTATTAGAATCTCCTGTGTTAGGCTGCCAAGCTATTTATATATGCCAACCAATAATGGGTGTCGAGATAATGTATTTTATTTTTTTATCAATTTAGTGGTGTTCCCAGCTGGAGCCATCAGAATGTCATAACCCAATGAAATCTTTTACACTTATAGAGGCTATATGTAGACAATCCCCTTAACCAATCCCCAGTCCCCCTAGGTTTTGTACCAAGAGATTATGTTGTGATGTCAGCAATGACAAGTATGTTATCCATTGTTTGCATTGAATTAATCAAGAGCTCCCAAGATTTTGATTCTTGTATGTGTCCCCACTTTAATTCGGATGCCAATAAAGGTGGGTGATCCAGGGCTGAGGATATGGACGGAAAGCTGTGAATGTGCACACGCAGGAGTGTGTTGGTGAAAGGGAGTCATAAGTACAGTGTGAAAGGCATAAAAAGCACAGTCAATGGAAGAGGCAAGAATATTGGTGAGAGACAGGAGAGAAGTCCTTACATTATCAAGGTGAGAAGTAAGAGAGATGTTCCTGAATGCATTACTCGTAGTCATTGAAGATGCAGGAGTGGAGTAGAAGGCATAGGGACCAAGATGTTAAAGTGAACGATAGAGTGCTCAGAGGGGAAGGAGAGGGGTCAATGAGGTCAGAGGAAGAGACCACAGTAGAGAGAAAGAAAAGATCAAGGTAGCTCCCAGCAGCGTGGATATGCTGGTTGTGGAGGGAGTGGAGTGAGTGGTCACATAGGAGGAAATATATTTAAAAGTGGGTGTTTGCTGAGGGCTTGGTGAGGTTAAAGTCCCCCAACATGACAATGAGGATGTTGGTAGAAAGTGACTCTAAGATGAAGGATATGGTTCGGATATGGTCAGGTCCTGTAAGAAGGTGTTGAGGGGACCATAGGGTTTATAGAGAGCCAGAATGGTGAGAGGAGGAGGGAGTAGTTAAAGAGAGGCATATTCAAAAAAGTAAGAGGTAATATCTGTGGAGTGAAAGGGGTAGTGTTCCAGAACATTGATATGAACCCACACTGCCACACTTCCCACTGAGTCGGGGAGAGTGGGAGAAGATACAAGCATCAATTCGGAGAGCTGCTAGTTTAGCCGAGTCATGAGGGGAGATCCAGGGATCTCTGATAGTAAGAAAGTGCAGAGGGTTTATGTATTTCAGAGGCCAAGAGAAAGAGTGATAGGAGGTGTGGCGGAAGAACAGGTGTTGTGCGGTAGGCCACAGGAGGTTGGTGGTTCTGGGAGAACAGGAGCATCATGTTTAAGGAGTGCTCAGTGTTACGCTCACCTGGCTCCCACAGGGGCGTCGATCTGAACTGGACAGCTGCGGTCTCCACCAATGTGACGCGTAGTGCCGAGATGACGGACTGGACTGGTCCACCTAGCTTCGTTTGCTTGGCCCGTAGGAATATTCTTCTGCAAATGGAGAAAGGGAATTAACCACCCGTGGAGTTGAGCGTTAACCTCCCCCCACTCCCGCTGTTCTCCCCACTGATCACCTTTGATGTCCCCTCTTATAGTCTCACCTGATAGTTTGGAAAAATGAGCTCTCCATCCTGCATTGAGTGCAGGGGCACGTAGATAACCAGTTGCTTCACTGGCTTGAAGGAATTGGTGAGTTCCCTGAACAATATTGACTCTGAGATTCCCGGCATGACGCCGTAAGTATATAGTTCGTAAGAGTTCAAATGTCTGACTTTCACTCTTGTCCGATTCCTTGCAGATTGCAGCTTGACCCTAGCGAAGAGTTCCTCGTGGCAACCGGTAATATTCAGGTAAGGATTTGTATTATCCAACACAGTTCGATAAAATAATGTCAATATGTAACCTGTTGCTTTCTCCCTTATTCAGGCGCTGAGAGAAAGTATGAAGTCTCAGGGAATAATGCCTCTGGGGGTAAAATCAGGTAAGTCTATTGTGGTGAGGAGGTTTCCCCTTGTTTGTCCCTTTGTTTCACCTTGCTGTCCTTTTGTTTCCCCTTAGGGGCCGGTGTTCGGCGAGGATAAAGTGGAAGCTGCGCAGACCCGTGAAGAGGAATAGTACCCCCGGTGGTAAAATCAGGTAAGTCTATGGGGGATAACTAATATTCCCTTTGTGTATTCCCGTGGCTCACCTTGCTGTTCTTGTCTTCCCCTTAGGTGCCGGAGTGCGGTGGGAACATGTAGAAGGATGCGGTGGAATGTGAAGATGCTGCGAGGCCGGTGAGTTCAGTGCGGCGCTGCAGCAGGCCAGGCGACGAGCATAAAATAACTTCTTTCTTCCAGCTCGAAGGCGCGATGGATCGGGAATTCAGGTAAGGATCTTTTCTCCTTCTTTCTCCCTTTTTCTAGGAGCTCCAGACTTGAGGCGGGCGTGGCAGAAGACTGGATGCAGACTTGCAGGCACGGTGAGCGTTACGCTGCTGGATGCAGAATAACGCAAAGCGTGTGCTGCTCTTCGGGTGTGGTTTAAATAGCCTCCAAAGTAGTCCCAGGTAAGTATTCCTCCCCAGCCCCACCTGAGTAAAAAATAGTCCCTAGGTAAAGTAGTTCCTTTCAAGCCTCTTTTGGCTTGGAGCTCTTGCAGCATGGTCTGCATCAGGTAAGTTTTCATCTATGAGCCTGGCGCCTATGGCGCCAGGTCTGACTCTCCATATGAGCCTGGCGCCATAGGCGCCAGGACTGCACCCAAATAGTCCCTAGCAGGGGTTGTTGGGCTTGCTTAGAATAACTTGATGCCTGCTTCCATGGTTGCTGGACTTGGTCTTGGACCCCGGGGGTAGGCATCATGACAGCACTCCTCCCCCCCAAGGCCCCTCCGAAAGTCGTTCTTCCCTGTGGTTTCCGTTTGTCTGGGAAATTTCGGTGAAATATTTTCACCAATCGGGGTGCATGAACATGGTCACTAGGTCCCCATGACCTTTCCTGTGGTCCGTAACCTTTCCAGTCGATTAAATAAAAAAGTTTTGACTTTATCAGCTTGGAGTCCAGGATGTTCTTAACTTCAAATTCGGGTTCCCCGTCTACAAGGATGGGGTCTGGTGGCTTGGTTAGTCTTGTCCCTGGTTGCACTGGCTTCAAAAGTGACACATGGAAGATGGGGTGAATTTGCATATTAGCAGGTAAGTCTAACTTGACAGCCACCGGGTTGATAATGGCCTTAATAGAGTAAGGTCCCAAATATCTGGGGTTAAAGGTCCGTGTCCCATTAGAGGTATATGTTTTGTGGCTAACCATACTTGGTCCCCTATCTGGTATTGTGGAGTATCACTTCTATGCTGATTAGCATCTTTCTTGTATTTTTCTTTCGCCTTTTTTAAATGTGCAGTTGCTTCCTTAAAGGCTTGTGTAATCATAGCGTACAGATGGTCCACTGCAAGCATTTCTAAGTGTTGGGGTGAGTCAAGGTCTGAGGTTCGAGGATGGTGCCCGTATAAGGTATAAAAGGGGCTTTGTCCAGTTCCATAATGTTCTGAATTATTGTATGCATATTCGGCAATCCAAAGAATGTCTTTCCAATTACTCTCAGTGTGATGTAACATACAACGCAGGTATTGTTCGAGAGTCTGGTTGGTCCTCTCCGTTTGACCATCAGTCTTGGGGTGGTGACTGGTCGATAATCTCACATCGATTTGCGCCAATTGACAACATTTTTTCCAAAAATGTGAAATGAATTGACTTCCCCGGTCAGAGACCAATACGGACGGAAATCCGTGTATGCTAACAATGTTTTCGAGGAACTCCTTGGCCAGGATTGAAGCTGAAGGTAATCCCTTTAAAGGAATAAAGTGGGCCATCTTGGAAAAAAGATCCACAATAACTAGAATGGTGTTAAATCCATTGCATGGGGGTAGATCAGTAATAAAGTCTAACGATAAGGTGTGCCATGGTGTAGGCGGAATGTCTAAAGGTTATAAGAGTCCAGCTGGTTTTTTCTTTTTACTTTTGTTTTGGGCGCAAATGCCACAAGACATCACAAATAATTTAATATCCTTTGGCCAGGTGGGCCACCAGAATTGTCTCTTAATCTTAGCTTCAGTTTTTGCAATACCTGGGTGCCCCTCCATTAGGGTATCATGATAACGGGAAATGACTAGCTCTTGTAGTTCCTTATGTGGCAGAAATAGCCGCCCTTGGTAATAAGGCAGGTCATTGGTGACAGAGTAGTCCGGGCCTTTCTTTACCCAGTCCTGCAGGGCTGTAGGATCAAAGAGTTGCTGGATCTTTACCTGAATGGCCTCTAGTGTCTGTAGAGTAGTCATGCCAAGAATCCTTTGTTTGGAAATTATAGGTACTGGTTCTGGGTTCACTTCTGCCTCTCCCATCCCTATTCGGGATAAGGAGTCTGCTTTACCATTCTTACAACTTGGTCGATAGGTTATCACGAAATCGAACTCGGCAAAGAACAATGCCCATCGGAGTTGGCGTGACGATTGGGCCTTGGCTGTCTTTAAATACTGTAAGTTCCGGTGATCGGTGATCACAGTAATGGTATGCCTGGCACCGAGAAGATAGTGCCGCCAAGCCTTGAAGGCGGATTTAATGGCTAATAACTCCTTGTCGGTAACCGCATAGTTTAACTCGGGTGCCGAGAACTTTCTGGACCAAAATGCTACTGGGTGAAGCTGGCCAGTTTCAGGGTCCTTTTGAGACAGGACAGCTCCCATGGCTAGACTGGATGCATCTGTTTCCACTATGTATGGAAGTTCAGGGCGCGGGTGCTTTAATACAGGTGCAGACGTGAATTTCGCTTTCAGCTCTTGGAAGGCATTTTCAGCTTCTTCAGACCACATAAAGAGTTTATTTTTTCGCAAGAGTGCTGTGATGGGATGTACAATATGTGAAAAATCTGGGATGAATCTGCGGTAGAAATTGGCAAAGCCGAGCATGCTTTGTACTCCTTTAACTGAACTTGGTGATGGCCACTTAAGGATTGCGTCCACCTTTCGTGAGTCCATTCGGACTCCTCTTGGGGTCAGGATAAACCCAAGAAATTCAACTTCTGTGGCATAAAAAACGCATTTTTCCAGTTTTGCATATAGTTTGTGCTGGCACAATTTCTCAAGGACTGCTCGGACGTGCTTCACATGGTCAGATTCTGAAGAGGAGTATACTAGAATATCATCGATATATACGACAACACACACGTCATTGAGTTCACGAAGGACATCGTTCATGAAGTATTGGAAGGCTGCTGGTGCATTGCACAACCCGAAAGGCATCACCTGGTATTCGAATAACCGATACTTAGTGCGAAAAGCAGTCTTCCATTCGTCGCCCTCTTTTACACGTACCAGATGGTATGCCCCCCGGAGATCTAACTTAGTGTATATGCAAGCGTCCTTCACTTGGTCTAGTAGTTCAGGGATCAGAGGCAATGGGTATCGGTTCTTAACAGTTATCTGGTTCAATGAGCGGTAGTGTATGCACGTTCTGAGGTCACCTTCCTTTTTGGGCACGAAGAACAAAGCTGAAGATGCAGGGGACTTGGATGGGTGAATGAAGCCATTAGCAAGGTACTGGTCTAAGTATTGTCGTAGGTGAAGGTTATCAGGTTCCGTAAGGGCGTAGATCCTGCTACAAGGGGGTTGTGCACCGGGTATGAGATCGATTTGACAATCGTACGATCTGTGAGGTGGTGAGGTGTTTGCCTGTTCTTTTTGGAAGACATCCTGGAATTCTTGGTATTCTGTAGGTAGTTGCACGACTGCTGTGGTTACTGTGGCCAGGCCTGCGTTCAGATTTTTCTTTGGGTAACAGGTTTGTGGACAATCCGGGAAGGTTATTCTCTTCTCTTGCCAATCAATACAAGTATTATGTGTTTCCAACCAAGGTATCCCCAGTATTATTTGGAACTGTGGGGCTTTGATTAGATCAAACACAATAGTCTCTCAATGCCCATCCTGACCCAATAGTGTCACCTCTGCGGTGGAATGAGTTATAGGCCCAGAGGCAATTTCAGTTCCATCGACTGTGGTGATGACATCTGAGGTGGTTTTTCGGCAGAGAGGTAGATTCATCCGGGAAGCCAATTCATGGTCCACATAGTTTCCTATGCCCCGCTATCAATGTATGCCCTTACTGCGTGCATACGCGATGGCTGCCTTGGATCTACGAGGACCATTGGTATGATGAAATGCGAGGTCTGAGTATCCTTCTTCAAGCTTGGCAAGCGGACCTCTACGCTTGTCGGGCGTGGTTGTTTCCCGAGTCTGACTCCATATGGCTTTTATCAGCGGCTCCTACCACCTTCTTGGGTGGTTTTACAGGGCAATCCCGTAGAAAATGCCCAGAAGTTCCACAATATAGACACAATTGCATTTGCCGTCTCCTTTCTCTTTCCTTCTGGGTTAAGGGTCCTTTAACCCCTCCGATTTGCATGGGTTCTGAAGCATCTGCTCCTTTGGGGATAGCGTGGGTTTTGACCAACACCCGATTTTCAAACTTGGCTTGATCAGCCTTTCTGTTCTGAAGTCTGTGATCTAACTGGACCACTAAGTCTATATATTCAGCACAGTCTTGAAGTGGGTTCACGACTTGAGCCAAGACATCCTTGAGGTCTCCTCGAAGCCCTCGATGAAATGACGTAATTCGTTTTACCTCAGGCCATCCAGTTTCCACTATTAACCTATTAAAGGTCACGATGTAGGATAGAAGGTCCTGGTTACCCTGTCGTAGGGACAAAAGTTCGTTATCCAGGGCCTGTCCTTGGGAGTGCCGGGCAAATAGTCTTTCCATGCTCATTTGAAAGCCCTGAAAATCCCGAAGAATTGGGCCATCCTGAGTAACTAGTGGAATTGACCAATCAGCTGCACTGCCGCTGAGATATGACAATACAAAGGCTACCTTGGCTTGATCGTTTGGGAAGCCTCCAGGTCTGCATAAAAAGTGCAAGCGGCATTGGTTCATAAACACGGCGAACCTTTTGGGATCTCCGGCAAAGCGTTCGGGCGGAGCTAATGGAATATTTCCTGGTAGGTTTATTTGCACAGGGTTACTCGATGACACAGGAGCTGGATTTCCCCCAGGACCTGGTAGGGGTGCTTGTCAAGCCTGGCTTTGCAGTAGTTGCCTAGCAAGGTCATCAGTTCACTCCTTTGACAAAATCAGTTCTCGCCTAAGGGCAATGGTTTCTTGATGGGCCGAATGCTCTTCAGCCCTCAGTTCCCCTAGTAATTGGGCCAATTGGTCAGTTTCTGAGGTATCCATAACGCCCGGATGGGAATTTGTGGGTAGGCTTTGCGTTCTGTTACACTCACCTGGCTCCCACAGGGGCGTCGATCTGAACTGGACAGCTGCGGTCTCCACCAATGTGACCCGTAGTGCCGAGATGACGGACTGGACTGGCCAACCTAGCTTTGTTTGCTTGGCCCGTAGGAATATTCTTCTGCAAATGGAGAAAGGGAATTAACCACCCGTGGAGTTGAGCGTTAACCTCCCCCCACTCCCGCTGTTCTCCCCACTGATCACCTTTGATGTCCTCTCTTATAGTCTCACCTGATGGTTTAGAAAGATGAGCTTTCCATCCTGCATTGAGCGCAGGGGTGCGTAGATAACCAGTTGCTTCACTGGCTCGAAGGAATTGGTGAGTTCCCTGAACAATATTGACTCTGAGATTCCCGGCATGACGCCGTAAGTATATAGTTCGTAAGAGTTCAAATGTCTGACTTTCACTCTTGTCCGATTCCTTGCAGATTGCAGCTTGACCCTAGCGAAGAGTTCCTCGTGGCAACCGGTAATATTCAGGTAAGGATTTGTATTATCCAACACAGTTCGATAAAATAATGTCACTATGTAACCTGTTGCTTTCTCCCTTATTCAGGGGCTGAGAGAAAGTATGAAGTCTCGGGGAATAATGCCTCCAGCGGTAAAAGCAGGTAAGTCTATTGTGGTGGAGGAGGTTTCCCCTTGTTTGTCCCTTTGTTTCACCTTGCTGTCCTTTTGTTTCCCCTTAGGGGCCGGGGTTTGGCGAGGATGAAGTGGAATAGTACCCCCGGTGGTAAAATCAGGTAAGTCTATGGGGGGTAACTAATATTGCCTCTGTGTATTCCCTTGGCTCACCTTGCTGTTCTTGTCTTCCCCTTAGGTGCCGGAGTGCGGTGGGAACATGTAGAAGGATGCGGTAGAATGTGAAGATGCTGCGAGGCCGGTGAGTTCAGCGCGGCGCTGCAGCAGGCGAGGCGACGTGCATAAAATAACTTCTTTCTTCCATCCCGAAGGTGCGATAGATAGGGAATTCAGGTAAGGATCTTTTCTCCTTCTTTCTCCCTTTTTCTAGGAGCTCCAGACTCGAGGCGAGCGTGGCAGAAGACTGGATGCAGACTTGCAGGCACGGTGAGCGTTACGCTGCTGGATGCAGAATAACGCAAAGCGTGTGCTGCTCTTCGGGCGTGGTTTAAATAGCCTCCAAACTAGTCCCAGGTAAGTATTCCTCCCCAGCCCCACCCAAGTTAAAAATAGTCCCTAGGTAAAGTAGTCCCTTCCAAGACTCTTTTGGCTTGGAGCTCTTGCAGCATGGTCTGCATCAGGTGAGTTTGCAGCATGGTCTGCATCAGGTATGTTTTAATCTATGAGCCTGGCGCCTATGGCGCCAGGACTGACTCTCCATATGAGCCTGGCGCCATAGATGCCAGGACTGCACCCAAATAGCCCCTAGCAGGGGTTGTTGGGCTTGCTTAGAATAACTTGATCCCTGCTTCCGGGGTTGCTGGACTTGGTCTGGGACCCCGGGGGTAGGCATCATGACACTCAGGGGAGGAGTTAATGAGAGGGCAGAGAGTGAGGCAGAAGTTAGTCTGAGACAAAGCTAAAGGCTATGAAATAAGGAAAGGAGAATGGTGAGCATAAAGAGGAATGGATCAAATCTAAGGTGCATGATGAAGAGTAAATGAAATAGGAAAGTGAAGACAGTGAAGAAATTCTGAAGCCCAAGCAAAAGAGAGGTAAGTGAGGGGAAAGGGGAGCGGGAAAGGTTGGCTGAGGAAAAGCAGGTATGAATTCTCACTTTGGGTAGAATAGGACTGGAGGGACAAATAGAATGATAACATGCCCAAAATAGGAATGTTCCTGGGTCCTGTGAGGTAACAGCAGTTCTGCGGTGAATGAATAGTCATAAGGTTGAAGGATCCCTATGGTGAAAGCAGAAGTCAGACAAAGTGTAAACACACACAATTCCTGTCTTGAGCAGGGATTCTGCCCATAGGCCCTGTCTGGCCACAACAGGACCAAACTGGTAGTTATCCTGTGCTGCTTTTGGCCGTTAGGTGCAGAAACCCAGGCTGGATGCCCAGGGGAGACTCAACAATGAGGCAGTTTGTTTTATTTATTTTGTTGCTTATATAGCGTGCTAAACTTAAGTGCATCTAGGTGCTTTCTGACAGAAAAAGGTTACAATTGTTGCTCTGGTTACATATATACAAAACTCAAAGGCATAGTAAGTACAGTTAGGAGGCATTAAAATAGATACAATATTTACATAATTACATATGGGAGGCTGCGGCTGAGAAGTGGGAGATTGCTATGTACAGCAGCCATGGCTGGGTTCTTTACTTACCCATGCCTTGAATGAAGAGGTACGTTTTGTGTTGTCTACTGAAAATCCAATAGGACTCTTGTGCTCTTTATTGGATCGGGAGGGTGTTCCATTGCTTGCTGGCAATAGCGGGGAAGCTGCTGCTGCCTCCTTTTTGTAGCTTGAATCTGGGGGGTTACGAGACAGTGCAGTGTAAGCGATATTCAATCAACACTACAGCCAAGTCAATGCCTAGTCTGGGATGCTGAGGAAAACCCTTATTAATGTATTTTTATGTCTAGTTCATTACTCTGGATGAGCACCCTTGTATAACACCCCCTCTTAGAATCCCCCTGACCCCACTGAGCCAAGAAGTAGGTTTGTTTTGCAAATTAAAAGGTTTATTTGAGAATTTAAACAATATATATATATCACACTTTATAATAAATTAATATCTGATAGTACACTTAGACATATGATGTTGATCAACAATGGGTAATCTGGCACTAGCACACTTCTTTACAATCAATGAGGAGTTAGTATATGATGGATAAAGTAGCAAAAATACTTTTATGATTTCAAGGGAAAAGCAATGAGGAAAAAAATGCAGTACAGAAATACTTGATATGATTTTAGCAAAAGATAAGATAATCACTTTTATCTGGCAATTCACCCTCCTCCCCTATGAAATGTAAGAAAGGAAGGAGATGGAAAGAGGAGCACACAGTTCTCAGGAATGCAATCAAATACAATACAAAATTCAGTTCCCCCCTAGCAAGCTTAGAGGAAACAGGTAGGAGTTTGAAACACAGGCCCAAAATGCTTTTTAAATGTGATGGCAATGGATGGGAAAATGTGCCAACTGATTTTAATTCCCTGTAGAGATTCAGGGTGAGTGGGAGATGCGTGTTGGTATTAGTTCAGGCTCACTTTAGCAATGCTCTATGAGTTATTACCAAGTTGCAAACGGATTTTAACAAAAGAAAGAATAGAGCTGCTATTTTGACAAGTGGAGAAATTGAGCCCAAATCGCAAATCGCGGTAAATTTCGCGATTGCGTGAATCGTGATTGCGGAAAAAGTATAAGGAGTAGGAAGTTCTAGGCTTGTTGGAAAGCTCAGATTCTAAGCTTTCAGGGGAAAGTTAAATCCCGTTCCTAGCCCAAACGGTTCCAGAGATACGGACGATTAAATAAAGGTAGTTTTTCGGATTTAAAGTAAACTCAAAATGACAGGTGACAGCTTGCAGCTGCAGAATTGACAGGTGACAGTTGTGCAGCTTTAAAAATGACAGATGACACGATTTCTAGGAGGCAGTTCTACTTAGGTTAAAATAGTTCGGATTAGATTATTTTAACTAAGCGATTGGTTCTGCACAGTTCTGCTAGGTACTCACAATATAAATTTGAACTAGGCCTCATCACGGATCTGGTCAACACGTCCGGCTGCGGTTCTGTCTGCTCGGCGGGTCAATCAGGCACCGGTTCTGCTCACAGCGATCTGGGTCAGCTCTGCTTTGCTGGTCTAGCCTCTCTGGATTCTGGATGTAACACTGCTTTCTGGGTACTGCTACAGGTTCTTGCAAAAATTCTCGGCAAAACTTCAAACAGCTCGCCCGGCTGTTGAATAGTTTGGTTAGTTCTGAGGCCTGCTGAAGAGGATTCAGCTGGTGGATTCAGGCCTCTCTGCTACAAATTCTGGAGTTAATTTATGCTACAGGTTCTGGAGATTGATAGATTTGAAGTCTGGATCTCTGGATGTGAAGTCGTTGGTCAGCATGCTCCGCAGCAAATGGAATTGAATGTCTCTACCTGTCCCAGCAGTCTCTTTTTATGTGTTTTGGAAAGTGGGTGTGTGCGTTGGTCATAACTAAACCTGCCCCTCTCACTTATCATTGGCCAATTCCTCCTCTCTCCCTTGATTGGGGGAAGGAAATGTGAGTCAGAGTGATGCTGTAGGTTTTATGGTCAGAGGAACCTCCCCTTGTCAGATTGCACACAAATCTATTTCTGACCCAAATACATATTTATCTATGTACCATTTTTCTAATATTATAGGTCCAGTTAACATATTTTCTGTAGCACCAAACCATCCGATCCCTGTCTTTGTACGATGTTGTGTCCACTGATGACAGAATTCTCCCCTTTTCATCCAGATAACGACCTCTAAACCTTTCCAGATTTTACACAAATGTGCACCAGGGATATGGGTTACAGATGATAAAGTGTCAGATTTTTAACATGCATACATTTGGAGTGAGACCCTATTTTCCGCTAGCAACCCCCCAGAATACACCACAGGGTCCTAACGCCTCTTAAAATGTTCACAGAAAAATCACAAAAATAATGATATTACTTATATAATTCTGACAAGTCCGCACTATGAGTTATCTATCTTTTTAAAATTATGCTCTGGTCAAAGAGGGGTGTGGCTTCCCACATCACAGGGTGGAATAACTGGTTTATCCACTTCCCCCAAGCCAGCTTGTTCACAGAGGCACAGCTGCCCCCCAGTTTCTCCCAAGAGGAAGCTATTTTACGACGCCCCCAATATAACATTTGCCTGAGTCCAGGACAGGCCTTTGTTCAACTCCCTGTAGTCCCCAGCTGCTCCACCCCTAATCTAATCAGAGAGGTGTTAACTCCTTTTGGCCAGGGGCAGAGTGGCTGAGCATCCAGTTTCAGCTCTTGTCGGGGGTAGTTGTCAGGCAGAATTCAGTTTCATTAAGCCAGGTTTCAGCTAAATTGCACTTTTTGTTCCCAGTTTTCTACATTCAAATCAAACTGACAATTTTTACCTATACATTAAATAATTACTTCCTTCAAGTCATTTCAGAATATAATTTTACATTGTATCCACCTCTTAGCAAGTCTTTCCTTGGTCTGGTTTTGTTTCATTTGTTCAGTTTTACACAAAAGTCTGGTGGTTTTAAAACGCCGGCTTTCTGATAGTGGTGAGTACTGGTAATGCAACCATTTTTGGGATTAAGAAAATGAATTCCCCACAGTTCTGAGTTGCTTTTTTGGCAATCAGCATTGCCATTCCCAATGGTTTCAGGCTACTGTGTGTGTAGCCCAATGGTGGTTTTAGGCAGTGCCCTCCTGTGCTCACAACATAGGCAAAAATGGGTGGCAGCCTATTCTTCATGTTTTCCCTGTGCACTCTCTGGGGAGTTCTGGCCATTATGATGTTTTCCATGCCAGTACTGCACAGTTTTATGGTAGGGCTTGGATGCATGGGTAAAAACATCCCACAAGCCCCCCCTCTTGCGATGGCCATTCTGTCCTTTCGCTGATGGAACTCGCAAGATCTGGGATGTTCGCCTCCTCTTCTTCCAATTCCATGGATGGCACAGTTCAGCATCTTTTCCTCCCTCCAGTTGGATCGGCCGGTTCTCCTCGCCGGTCCTGATGGGAATATTGGGCGGTACCCCGGGCCCCTTGGGTCTCTGCTCCCGGTCTCCGGATCGTCCTCCGTGGCCAGTCTCCAGATTTTCTTTCTCCTAGGACAACAAAGGAAAGCGGCAATACCTATTCGTAGACATTTCTTCCCCACCATTGATATTGTGGGGTGGCATATACATTTTATGAATCAGAAGATATGAACATATACATTTTCTTTTTTAAATTAGGAGACAAGAACATATATATGTATACAAGGATCACAGAATTTTATATGCTATATGTGGAATATTTTAGGGTTGGAACTGAATTACTCTGGAGCGGCCCCCTCTGCGATTCCAGTGGATTCCTCCAGTTGTTGCAGAGTGTGCCTGGGATGGCAACACTTTAGCTGATTTATATGTACCCACTTGTCTTCCCCTTCCACCAGACTGCCTTTGGGGATGCAGATCTTATAGGCAACAGGGGAGATCTTGTCTATAATTTCAAATGGTCCATTCCATGTAGGCAATAATTTTCACTGTTTGGCCTGGTCCCTTTGGAAATTGTATAGATAGACCCGATCACCCACCTTATATTCCTTTCGGGTAGGTTTTAAATCATAGTGGGTCTTCATGCTCTCGGCTGATCTTTCTAGATTCCGCTGAGCATAGGCAAAAGCATGCTGAAGGTGTTTCCTTAAATTCTCCACATACTCATGAGTTGTGGAGGCATTTATCAAAGTTTGCTCTTGGGTTCTGTAGAGCAAATGCTGGGGAAGCACCATCTTGCATCCAGTCATCAACTCAAATGGTGACATTTTGGTTGCAGATGAATGGGTAGATCTGATGGCCATTAGGACCAGAGGTAATCGGATATCCCAACTTGGCCCAGAATCTGCCACAAACTTTTTTAAGATGCTCACAATGGTTCGGTTATATCTCTCCACTGCTCCAGAAGAAGCTGGCCTGTAAGCAATGTGTAGCTTCCTTTTAACCCCCAGTATCTCCCACATCTTTGTCATTACTTCACTGGTGAAGTGGCTACCTCTGTCTGACTCAATCCTTTGAGGTAGCCCAAAACGGGAAAAGATGTGGTTAATCATCAGGGCAGCTGCTGTTTCTGCCTTGCAATTTGGGGCCGGGAGACATTCCACCCACTTGGTAAACAAGCATGTAACGGTCAACATGTACTTGTTTCCTCTAGACGAGCGAATCACAGGGCCTACAAAGTCGATTTGCAAATCTGACCATGGCAGTGTCATCCCCCTCTTTTGGAGAAGCGCACGGTGTGTGAGGGATGATGGCTGAAATTGTGCACACACAAGACATCCCTTCAAGTATTGGTCGAGGTCCTGCCCCATGTGTGGCCAGTATGCAACCTCTCTTAAGATTTCCAGTGCTGTGTGAAACCCCCTATGACCGGCGGTGGCCGCATCATGGGCGTGACTTAACATCAGGCTTCGGAATGAGGTAGGAACCACCCACTGATCATGGCCAGCTTGGGATTTCCTTACCAACAAACCGTCTTGGATTCGGAACATTTTTGGACATTTCATCAACTCTCTTAGGTCCTCTTTCCCAATGTAATCTGTGTCCGTCAGGGGAAAGTTCTCAGGGTCCTCAAGGTGTTGGTACAACTTACCAATGATTGGATCCCCCTTCTGAGCTGTAATCAAATCAGCATCAGGGGTCTCTGCTCCATTGGGCAGTTGAAAGATCATTGTGAGCATTTGTCTGGAACCTAGTGATCGCAGTGACCTGGATTTCCGCCAACAGGAACTCTATTTCTATTAGATCCCCTTGGATGGCCCCGGTTTTGGCCAGCTGATCAGCTAAGTCATTTCCAGTTTTGTCTGGTCCCTCTACTTTGGAATGACCCTTGATCTTTTTCCAGTACATGGTCATCCCATTTGATGTGACCAGATCATCAATATTTTGGATTAACTTCCCATGTTTCAGGGGTTTGTTATTAGCGCATAACATGCCTCTGGTTTTCCAGTTGACCAGGTGCTCCACAAACCCGTTCCGTACATAATCCGAATCTCTGATTATGACCAGTTCGTGGAGTTGATGCTGGACAGCAGTGAGGATGGCCTGATGCACAGCCATCAATTCTGCCACCTGACTACTTCGGGGACCAATTTTGTATCCAGCGGTGGGTTCTGGGAACTCCTTCTCCCATGCATTCCCTACGCCAGCCACCAGTTCTTTCTCCTTGTCGTTGTCAACATGGTACGAGCATCCATCCACATAGACAGTGGGCATTAACTCACACTTGTCTTCTTCAAAGACTTTGTGTGGGCAATTAAGGTATGCCTCCATGTTGTCCTTGATTTTTAGACTTTCGTCCTCGAGACAGTTTACTCTGGCACAATCATGCAAGTCAGCCAGACCTTGCGCGAGGGGACTCTTCTTGTTTTGGCCATATCTGACCTCCACAGGAAAGCCTTGCATTGACAAAATCCAGGAAGTAATTCGGGAATTACTCACATTTCCAGCCCGGATCTGTCACTTTGGAGATATAGCAGAGGCTGGTGTGGAGTCTCCACTATGATGTGTTCCCCCTGGATAAACGGGCGGTTATTCTTCAATGCCCACACCGTTGCCAGGAGTGCCTTCTCACAATCGTTGAATTTTTCCTCCACAGAGGATAAAGTTTTGCTCGCAAAGGAGATTACTTTATTGACCTTGTCATGCTTTTGGTATAATACTGCCGTCAAGCACGTATTAGAGAACCCCGTCTCCAGGAAGAACTCCTTGTTTCTGACAGGGTAAGCTAGGCAAGGCACTTGTGAGAGGCTTCTTTTGAGTTGTCTTACCGCCTCGGATTGTTCTGGACCCCATTCCCACTTGACCCCCCCCTTGAAGAGATGAATCAGGGGTCTAGTGATCTCTGCGTAGCCTTCAATGAACTTTCTGCTGTAATTAGTCAGTCCAAGGAGGCTCCTTAGTTCCCGCAGAGTTGTGGGGTCTTTCAGTTTCTGGAGTGCTTCCACTTTCTTTTCTTGGGGACAGAGACCCTGAGGAGTAATCTCATGCCCCAAGAAATTAACACGGGTTCTACACCACTGTGCTTTCTGAAAGGAAAGTTTTGCTCCGGCGGCCCTCAACTGTGTCAGAACATAACGGATCTCCGCTATGTGTTCCTCCACAGATGAACTTTTGATGAGGACATCATCTACATAAGCCAGGTTACCCCTCACACCCAGGTCAGGCATGGCCTTATGTAGGAAAATGTTGAATTCATTGCCGGAGTTGAGGTATCCGAAGGGAGTCCGGGTACATGTGTACTGTTGGCCCCCAAAGGTAAAAGCCAGTTTGTATTGGTCCTCCCTACTGACAGGCACGGTCCAGTATCCATTGGTCAGGTCTATTGCTGTGAATACCTGTGACCCCTGGATCTGGGCCAGCCCTTGGACAATGTAGGGCAGAGGCCATCGGGAAGTATGGACCCGTTTGTTGAGCTCCCTAAGGTCGGCGCAGAGTCTCCACTCGCTGTTTGGCTTCAATATTCCCAGCACCGGATTATTGAAGGTGCTGTGTACTAGACGGATTATTCCCCGGGACTCAAGGTTCTTAATTATTTCAGTAAGGGACTCCATGGATGCAAGAGGCAAGCGATATTGCTTCACAAACACTGGAGTCATTCCAGGGTCCGTGGGAATTGTTGTGGTGTGGATGTCGGTGCGACCACAGTCATATGAGTCTACCGCAAAGAGATCTTGGAAATCCAAGAAAACTTGTTTCAACTTTAACTTCTGTTCCAGAGTCACACAGGCATCAGCTAGGTTGACTCTCTCTTCCACCATCTGCCTGAAGCCTGGAAAGACTTCTGGTTTGGCTATCTCAGCGGCCTCCTCCAGCTGGGTTGAGAAGTCCCTGGTCAGAGTGCTGATTTGGACTGGAGGCTTCAGGTGGGAAAGGCAGCCCTCATGGACCTGGAAAATCACCTCATCCCTCCTGAAGTCACAAGTCACATCTTCCTTACCATAAGGGCAAGACGTGTACACCAGGAAGTTCCCCTCCATGCCGGGTGAAAATTCTGTCTGGTGTCGTATTGTCCTCACTGTCACTGTCAAAACAGTCCTTGGGGATTGGTCCTAACAGTTCATTTCCTAAATCAATGGAGAAATGTCGGTCATCAATCGCCATTCCAATAATGGTGCTTGCGGCTAGAGTAATACTCTTTAAGTCGCTGTTATCCACCTCTATTGAAATGATGTCATGTTCTATGTTGACTAATGGTGTTGGGTTTACCCCTAACCCTTGCTGTTGGAGAGAAGCATTTAGACGGATATAAGCATCAGGGTTTTTCAATTTTTGTCCTCTTTTAACTTTCACTTCCAGGGAGAATTGTCGGGTCCTTTCTGGGATGGTGACTTCCTCTTTGATCTGAATTTCAACTGCATAAGGTAGCAATTGAGCTGACCTAAATGCTTTTTCTGGATCATTAAAGACCATGGGATTATCTGCTAATCGGGACCAAGCTTTGAAGTTTATTAGGTCCAAACTAATGGCAAAGTGATTTGGAATGTCACTGCCTAAGTAAAAGGCGGCAGTGACGTCTCGCACGACCCAACAATTATGGACTATGCTCTTGTTGCCAATGGAGATTTTGAGCATACACTTGCTTGGCAGGAGATGTTTGGAATTAGGTGCTTCCAGGTCCATTTCCCATTTGTCTATCAGTTTGAATGTGGGAATGGCTGGATCTTTTGGGAGTTGGCGGAACATGGCTTCGCTGATGAAGCTCTTACCGTTGTTCACACACACTCGAGCGAGAACAGAGTCCTTCCCATCATTTAACTGAACAGGGATGAACAACTGCTCTCCAATTTGCTGAATATCAGCCAGGCTCTGAGCTGATTTCACATCTTTCTGGCCTATAGGAGTGGGATCTTCTGATTGTGGATTAGTAAAGAATTTCAGGGTGTTTCCTTCCAGTGTGGAATACCACCTTAAACTGGAAGTAAGGTTGATTTTCAGAAATAGAGAGGACCCCCCATCACCAGTCTTTTGTCCTACTGCTATTACTGTCACGTCTGGAGTTTAGTTGTTCTGGAAGTGAAATTCTACTTGGTCAGATTTTTGTTCAACCATGTGGCAGGTGCCATTTAAACTAACATGGTTGACACTCTGTTTTAATTTAATTGGTCGGCTAGTCTGGGTCCAGAGGACCTTGTTTACACAATCTATTAGGGGTGACAACCTTCTCAGGATATCATTCCCTAGTAAACAAGGGGTGCCCTCTGGAGTCACTACTATGACCCGGTGTTTCTCCTTGTGTCGCCCAATTTTAATGTCCAAGTCTGCAGTCCCCTCAACGGGAATTTCCTTCTCGTCAAAGTTCTGCAGTTGTCCAGGAAGAGAGGTGAGAGGAATTCGGTAATTCTCCCCCTTCCTGCATTTAGTTCCTCAAAGGCCCTTTTGGACAGAAGGGTAGCTTGGGAGCCAGTGTCCACCAGTGCCAAAATTGTACCCTCCTTCTCCTCAAGGGGGCACAGATAATGCACATTTTTGGACAACTGGTGGGCTAACTTTCTGGTTTTGGACATTGCTAGCAAAGAGATTTGGGCAGAATTCTGTGGAGAGCCTTGGGAATCTGAAAGAAAAGTTGGCAACTGGAGATCAGAGCCATTGTGGGTTCCCCTGGTTCCGGTTCTGGGCCACCCCGCCCTTTTTGGAGGCAGTCATCAGGATGGGTTTCACCCTTGGGATTTTGGTATTGTCGGTTCTGGGATGAGATGATGGGCGGCGGTAGCTCAGTCTCCAAATCTCCCCAGTCTGGATTGGAATCCCTTGGGACTCATTTTTCCTTGGGAGGAGTCCCCCATCTCTGAAGGAGAAGAACCTTTTCCCAGGATCTTCTGAGGATCCCTCTCCCTCAAATTGGAAGACTTGTACCTCCTCCACAAAGTGGGTCTGTTTGGGTCCTTTGTTTCTCCTACCCCCCCTCTGCTCCTTGGGAGGCAGGCTTTCAGGGGCAGGAGATTTTGTTTCCGGTTCCTGGTTTTCCAGGGGCTGTTTACAAGTTGGGAAGGAAGCTTCCTCCAAGGCTTTACACCCCCCTTCCCCTTGTGCCTCCTCCCTGGGAACCGGTGGGTTATCGGGGTGCTGCCCCCGTCATTGTTCTGGAGCACCAGGTCCAGAGTTTGGGGCATTCTGCGGTGGCATGCTCATCTGAGGGTTCTGTTGAGCCCTCAGTATGTGACCCACAACTCGTCCCATATTTTGGACCTGCGCTCAAGTTGTGAAACCCGCTCAGGCTGATACGGGGCTCTATTTTCTCCCCTGGGCTGATCCCGGGAAGGGTAGCTATCCCTTCTCTGGTAGTACCCCTGGTTGGGAAGGTTTTGGTACCCCTCCACCCTTGGCCTCCCCTCTCCCGGATTAGGTTGTCTGGGCTCAGGGAATTGGGGAAAGAAGGATGGATGATTTTGGGGCTGGAAATTGGGTGGATACCTGCGGAAAATGTTCTGCCCGGGATTTGGTGAATTTCTGCCCTCCTGGGGGAAGTTAGGAGGGAAGTTCCCTGGGTAAGGTGCTTGGCTGGATCCCCCCCCTTGGGCTGGAGGAGTCCACACATAACCCAGGATTGGTCGGTTTCCCTTGTAGCGGGGACTTAGATAGTCAGGGGAGCGGTGGACCCCATTTGTGGGACTACCTCCTCGACTCCCTGTCTGTGACTGGCCCGAGGGCCTTCTGGGCTGTGAATTATTTGGTGCAGGCAGATTTTTAGGCCCCCCATCTCCAAATCTAAAACGGGGGCAACCTTTACCTCTGCCACCTTGGCAGAAGCAGGGGTGCTGTTGGTTTTGGGGTTTTTTGGCGCGTTATTTTTATTTTCGATGGGCTTCTGCACCTCATAGATCAGGGTAGCCTGTTCAATGACCCAGTATAAAGATCTTTTCTCATGAAAATCTCTCACAAGCTGGGTCATTATGTATTTGGGTAAGGCATGGAAAAACGTATTGATAAATTCGCTGCTATCTGTGCGCACCCTTCTGGTGGTCTGCGCAAAAGCATGCTTTAATTTTTGCACAAACTCTTGTGGGGCCTTTTCCTCCCCACATTGCAAATTGTAGGCTGCCTTGCGAGCCTCTTGAGGATTTCTGTGAACAGAAAAATGTTTCAAGATGGCCGCCTTATAGGTGGACCATCTTAAATGATTTTGGTCCTCCAGCCCCGCAAAGAAACTGGAGTATTCTGGGGAGAATGTCCATTTGACGTACTGGATGCAGCTACTGCTGTCCTTCATATGGAAAGTCTCCATCATTTGCTCATAGAGCTCCAAGTGTTCCCAAACGGAATACTTGGCGTTCTTATGATAAGGAGTGATGACACTCCTGATTGCCTTGATCTGCTTTAAGGGGTCCTTAAGCAAGGCCCTTTTTGCCTTATTGGCCTTTTTGGTTTGGGTAACCCTGGTCCATTCATCCTCCGACTCAGAAGCACTGCTCCCAGAGGTGCCCGTCTGATCTTCCAGGTTTTCCCGGATTCTGCGAGCCTGGGAATGGCTGGCAGAATGTGGGGACCTGGTCTCCTGTGTCCTGTAATGCTCAGAGGAGTCTTCAGACCCCTCTTTGCTGCCAGGATTTGATGGGTACCCCCCCACTGACCTAACTGGGCAGAGGTTTTCAGGATGCCCTTAATGAGCCTACTCTCCTGGGGTTCCCCACTAAATTGCACTGTGCTTGGGTGCCCATACCCAGATGCCCGCCCATCCATTCCTGGGAGGTACTGGCCTATGAGCCCCATACTTCTAGCTGGATAGTAATCTGCCATCTCCGTGGCCCTGGGCTCATGTGCGCGAGGGGACATGGGGGTGGCAGAGACCAGGGACTGGGAGAGATGAAGGCCTTTGGTACCAGGGCTCCTGAGGTTATGCTCAGGTGTTTCCCTTTTCCAGCGCACCTCGTCTCTATCAGCCCCTGCTCCCTGTTGCAATGCAAGAGCCTGCACTTTCAGTTCCTCAGTTAAGGCCTTACTAGACTCTATCAGTCTCTCCTGCATCGCTACCTGTTGCTGGAGCCTATCATTGTGCTGACAGAGAGCCTCATTTTCTCTCTGTGCCTCCTGATTGGTCGTGGAGTACTGGGCCAGTCTCTGCTGCAGGAGGGTTACCTCCTGAGCTGTGTCCCTATTGGCCTGCTCCTTTCTTGCCAGAGCATCCCCCACCCTCCTGGTGTGCTCTAACAAGTTCTGGTGTTCTTTTTGGAGGTCACCCAGTCCCTGGAGGGCCAGGTGATTTTCTTCCATTTTCCTTTTTAAGTGGCAGACTTCCTGGCCTAAGGTATCCCTTTCCTGACTAAGAGTCTGCATCTGTGCCGCCAGGTCGTCCCTTTGCCTTTGGAAGGCACCAGCTTTCTGGCGCTCCTGGTCAAACTCTGCCTGGGTATCCAGGTCTTTCAAAATCAGTTTATTGCTCCCTGCCTTCTCCCTATCTAGGTGGCTTTGCAGGGTGACTACCTGCTTGGCACATGCCCTATTGAAATCTAATTGTTGCTCCAGCTTTTTCTGGCTCTGCAGTAGGGATTCCAAACCTTCTTGGTACTCCTTCTGCAAGGCCAGAAATCTGGTATCCTGGTCCGCCTTTTCCTGTTGCAGCACATCCATATCCTCCTTTATTTTAGTGATGTACTGTCTGCTGTCCTTTTCTGACTCCTGGCTCCTGAGCAGCCTCTGCTCAGAAGAGTCCAGATCAGATTGGGCCTTCTCTAACGCCATCTGTTGCCTATTTGCCAGATCCTGGCCTTCAGCACATTTGTCCTGCATGGCTCCCATATATAGATACAAATATGCCGCTATCCTGGCAATCTTATTATGTTCATCTTTGGCTTTAGGGGCCATATATAGTTCACTCAGGGCCACATGTAGGGGACCCTGATCTCCCCATGTATCTGACCCTGTTTCAGTGACCTGTTGCGCGATTGCCTGAAACCAGACCATTTGGTCCTGATGAGTCCACTCACCTCTCACAAATAGCTTATGTAAGAAGTGCTCTCTGGCTATTTTCATATCTACCAAGGTCGTCATTCTGGAATTTGAGTTCCATCCTGACTTACAGAAGTTTGTATTTTATTTTGCAAAACAGACCGTTTCCTTAGAGCGTTCCTTTGAGGGATGCTTTCACAGTGTAAAACAGCATGGTGATCTAACTGGATATGTGTATCTGGTCAGTTGGCACAGTGTATTAATCTGCACAAGTGGTAAATCTAACCCAGAATATCCCGGCTCCAAGCCCCCACTTCTGTAAGCGATATTCAATCAACACTACTGCCAAGTCAATGCCTAGTCTGGGATGCCGAGGAAAACCCTTATTAAGGTATTTTTATGTCTAGTTCAGTACTCTGGATGACCACCCTTGTATACCACCCCCTATTAGAATCCCCCTGACCGCACTGAGCCAAGAAGTAGGTTTGTTTTGCAAATTAAAAGGTTTATTTGAGAATTTAAACAATATATATATATCACACTTTATAATAAATTAATATCTGATAGTACACTTAGACATATGATGTTGATCAACAATGGGTAATCTGGCACTAGCACACTTCTTTACAATCAATGAGAAGTTAGTATAGGATGGATAAAGTAGCAAAAATACTTTTATGATTTCAAGGGAAAAGCAATGAGGGAAAAAATGCAGTACAGAAATACTTGATATGATTTTAGCAAAAGATAAGATAATAACTTTTTCTCTGGCAATTCACCCCCCTCCCCTATGCAATGTAAGAAATGGAAGGAGATGGAAAGAGGAGCACACAGTTCTCAGGAATGCAATCAAATACAATACGAAATTCAGTTCCCCCCCAGCAAGCTTAGAGGAAACAGGTAGGAGTTTGAAACACATGCCCAAAATGCTTTTTAAATGTGATGGCAATTGATGGGAAAATGTGCCAACTGATTTTAATTCCCTCTAGAGATTCAGGGTGAGTGGGAGATGCGTTTTGGTATTAGTTCAGGCTCACTTTAGCAATGCTCTATGAGTTATTACCAAGTTGCAAACGGATTTTAACAAAAGAAAGAATGGAGCTGCTATTTTGACAAGTGGAGAAATTGAGCCAAAATTGCAAATCGCGGTAAATTTTGCGAGTGCGTGAATCGTGATTGCAGGAAAAGTATAAGGAAGTTGGTTCTATGCTTGTTGGAAAGCTTAGATTCTAAGCTTTCAGAGGAAAGTTAGATCCCGTTCCTAGCCCAAACGGTTCCAGAGATACGGACGATTAAATAAAGGTAGTTTTTTGGATTTAAACTAAACTCAAAATGACAGGTGACAGCTTGCAGCTGCAGAATTGACAGGTGACAGTTGTGCAGCTTTAAAAATGACAGATGACACGATTTCTAGGAGGCAGTTCTACTTAGGTTAAAATAGTTTGGATTAGATTATTTTAACTAAGAGATTGGTTCTGCACAGTTCTGCTAGGTACTCACAATATAAATTTGAACTAGGCCTCGTCACGGATCTGGTCAATACGTCTGGCTGTGGTTCTGTCTGCTCGGCGGGTCAATCAGGCACCGGTTCTGCTCACAGCGATCTGGGTCAGCTCTGCTCTGCTGGTCTAGCCTCTCTGGATTCTGTATGTAACACTGCTTTCTGGGTACTGCTACAGGTTCTTGCAAAAATTCTCGGCAAAACTTCAAACAGCTTGCCTGGCTGTTGAATAGTTTGGTTAGTTTGAGGCCTGCTGAAGAGGATTCAGCTGGTGGATTCAGGCCTCTCTGCTACAAATTCTGGAGTTAATTTCTGCTACAGGTTCTGGAGATTGATGGATTTGAAGTCTGGATCTCTGGATGTGAAGTCGTCGGTCAGCATGCTCCGCAGCAAATGGAATTGAATGTCTCTGCCTGTCCCAGCAGTCTCTTTTTATGTGTTTTGGAAAGTGGGTGTGTGCGTTGGTCATAACTAAACCTGCCCCTCTCACTTATCATTGGCCAATTCCTCCTCTCTCCCTTGATTGGGGGAAGGAAATGTGAGTTAGAGTGATGATGTAGGTTTTATGGTCAGAGGAACCTCCCCTTGTCAGATTGCACACAAATCTATTTCTGACCCAAATACATATTTATCTATGTACCATTTTTCTAATATTATAGGTCCAGTTAACATATTTTCTGTAGCACCAAACCATCCGATCCCTGTCTTTGTACGATGTCGTGTCCACTGATGACAGAATTCTCCCCTTTTCATCCAGATAACGACCTCTAAACCTTTCCAGATTTTACACAAATGTGCACCAGGGATATGGGTTACAGATGATAAAGTGTCAGATTTTTAACATGCATACATTTGGAGTGAGACCCTATTTTCCGCTAGCAACCCCCCAGAATACACCACAGGGTCCTAACGCCTCTTAAAATGTTCACAGAAAAATCACAAAAATAATGATATTACTTATATAATTCAGACAAGTCCGCACTATGAGTTATCTATCTTTTTAAAATTATGCTCTGGTCAAAGAGGGGTGTGGCTTCCCACATCACAGGGTGGAATAACTGGTTTATCCACTTCCCCCAAGCCAGCTTGTTCACAGAGGCACAGCTGCCCCCCAGTTTCTCCCAAGAGGAAGCTATTTTACGACACCCCCAATATAACATTTGCCTGAGTCCAGGACAGGCCTTTGTTCAACTCCCTGTAGTCCCCAGCTGCTCCACCCCTAATCTAATCAGAGAGGTGTTAACTCCTTTTGGCCAGGGGCAGAGTGGCTGAGCATCCAGTTTCAACTCCTGTCGGGGGTAGTTGTCAGGCAGAATTCAGTTTCATTAAGCCAGGTTTCAGCTAAATGTCACTTTTTGTTCCCAGATTTCTACATTCAAATCAAACTGACAATTTTTACCTATACATTAAATAATTACTTCCTTCAAGTCATTTCAGAATATAGTTTTACATTGTATCCACCTCTTAGCAAGTCTTTCCTTGGTCTGGTTTTGTTTCATTTGTTCAGTTTTACACAAAAGTCTGGTGGTTTTAAAACGCCGGCTTTCTGATAGTGGTGAGTACTGGTAATGCAACCATTTTTGGGATTAAGAAAATGAATTCCCCACAGTTCTGAGTTGCTTTTTTGGCAATCAGCATTGCCATTCCCAATGGTTTCTGGCTACTGTGTGTGTAGCCCAATGGTGGTTTTAGGCAGTGCCCTCCTGTGCTCACAACATAGGCAAAAATGGGTGGCAGCCTATTCTTCATGTTTTCCCTGTGCACTCTCTGGGGAGTTCTGGCCATCATGATGTTTTCCATGCCAGTACTGCACAGTTTTATGGTAGGGCTTGGATGCATGCGTAAAAACATCCCACAGCAGGTAGGCTGCTCTTGTAGGTCTAGCAGGATGTGATATTGTGATTTTGTCTGATAAGTAGGCAGGGGCCACCCGATGAAGGCATTTGTGTGTCAAGGTTAGTTTTTTTAACGTGATTCGATCTTGTACTGGTAGTCAGGTTTTGTCTGATAGAGGATATATGCCCCAATCTGGGGATGTTGAGCGCAGCCCTAAGGGCGTTATTTTGCAGCACCTGGAGTTTACGGATGTTCTGGATCTTAGTGCCGGCATACAAGGCATTACAGTAATCATGTAGGGTCAGGACTAGGGCTCTGGCCAGAGTGATACAGCTGTCTGGAGATAGGAATTGTCTGCAAGCGTTGATGAGCTTGCAGGTGCAGGTTTTGGCTGTGGTGGTAGCATTTATTTGTTTACTGAGAGTAAGTGATGAGTCTAAGTAGAAACCTAGTGTTTTTACCTCATTCGAGATTTTGATTTTATTACCATCAATGTTAAAGGATTTGAAGGCATCATTTAGTTTTGCAAGCTTGAGTTGAGAGCCTATGAGGAGCAACTCGATCTTTTTGTCATTTAGGCACAATCAGTGATGCGCCATTCATGCCTGAATGGTGAGGTAAATGGCATTGAGGGTGGCGGTGTCTGAATCATTGTCGCCCGTTATCGGAATGAGGATCTGAGTTTCATCTGCGTAGTTAGTGTAGGTGACACCTAGGTTGTCAAGAAGGTCAAATAGTGGCTTTGTAAAGATGTTGTACAAAGTTGGGGAAACACATTATCCTTGGTGTACTCCACACGAGACAGTGGTGGGCGGTGCCTCTGCTTTTGGTGAGAACACTTTCCTGGTCCTGTCTGTAAGGAATGATTTTATCCATTGAGTGGCATTGGGGGAGAACTCAGCTGCTGAGACCAAGTGTTTGCACAGGATGTTGTGGTCCACAAGATCGAACGCAGCCAAGAGGTCCAGGAGAAGAAGGGTTAGCTTTCCTTTATCTTTCAAGTCATACATTTGGACTTTTAAGTCCATGAGTGCTGTTTCTGTCACATGTTTTGGATGGAAACCAGACTCACGTAGCCCAAGGATGTTGTTGGCTTCAAGGTATTTCTGTATTTGAAGGTAAGCTACTCTGTTCAATATTTTCTGTAGAAATGGTACTGTCTTTATTGGGTGGTAGTTCGTGGGAATGTTTGGATCGAGCGTGTGTGTAAAATGACTCTCTCTGAGCCAACCACTGTACTCCAGATGACTTCCATACAAGATGCACAAAGGTTCCCGGGTTTAGTAGTCCCAGGGAGAATCATTTTGTAGGATGGACCCTCAGATAGAGCACAGGTTCCACCAGAAAAGCAGGAGTTGGCAGAAAGAATATCTGTGAAGCAAACAGTCATATAACTCCCAGGCAGCCATTCAGAGTGCTCCATTTGGCTTTCAGACCTGCAGGCAGGATGCAGGCAGGGTCCTGGGTGTTGTAGGCCCAGAGAGTGCCTATTTTACCTTCATGACTACTAGTTGAGTAGCAGTGTAGATCTGAGTAGGTGGTTTAACCACTACTCATGCCTCTATTCCCTGCCACAGTTTTCATATAGTCCTACCACCACACATGAATGAAATGATGTTGCTCATTTATTGGTGTTTTGTAAGGTGCCAGGTGCGACCACAGTCACTTTGTAGTGGAGCCAAAGCAAGAGGAAGGAGGACAGAAATCTGAACTTTCACAGGCTTTGGAAAACATTTGAAACAGTAAAGTACCAAGAGAACAAATGGTGTACAAAGAAAGCAAATACAAACACAAGAAATGGGCAGGAAGGCAGTGAGAGGAATAAATGAGGCAAAATTACATTCAAGAGTCCATAAGGGCCAGTGGGAGGACATCAAAAAGATGGAGATGTCCAAGTGTATACATAATGTTACCGGATAGGCCAGGCTTCTAGAGAAAATTATTTATTTAAGAAGAACGTTTTAAGCTTTTTCCAGTACTAAAGGTGATTGTCCTTCAACCTAAAGTCAGTTATTAGATCAGTTCAGTTGCCTTGATATCATCCAGATTTCTAGCACACTCCTAATTTTCCTGAAGGACGGTATTATCCTGAAAGGGTGGTATTTCTTTACCATTTGCTTGAGGTAAGTAGGGTTGTCTAGTTAAAAATGCTCTTCCAAAACCAGATGGTTGGATTGTGGGAGTTCTTTGTGATATATGTAGGCAGGGAGGGAGTGTTCACTAAACTTACATTAAAAGGTTGCCATAACACAATTATATGGCAGACATATAGGTTTAACCAGATATATGTTTGAACATATTAAATGAATAAAAGATTAAAAGAGGGGGCCGTTAAAATAGGACAATAACACAATTATGTAAGAACCACAAAATAAACAACCAGCATTAAAACATTGAATCATTCAAAGTTTCTCAAATCCCTCATTCATCTATACAGTTTCATTATCTGCTGCCCAACTAATCTACTCTTCAGGAGCAAAAACCAGGTGCAGTGTGGAAACAGTGCCCCGAGTAAAAATAATAGCACAAGCCCCATGATGCCCGAGCCTTGACAGTCTGGCTTTAGAATTCCTTATTTTATTAATCTGTATTTTGGGCAGAAAAACGGAAAATGCATTAATGTTTCAGGCAAAACGACAAAATGGGCGAGTACCCTTTGCCACATGATTGTTGACATTAGAATTAAACGTCCATATGGTTGCTACCGAGTTTAGGAAGATACAGTTAAAATATATTTTAATGGAAGGTGTCTCAAATGTAGTGACCACATACGGTCGGGTCGATAAGGCTATTTCCCAGCAGTTGGGGTGACCATGTTATGATACCTGTTCATCATTCTACTACTCTCTTGTATGATCAAGATTAGGCACAATTAATTGCTCCAGTGACAATACAACAGGTAATAAAAACCGATAACAATCGTTTTATGTGTTTCGCTTATAGCACTAATCCGGCTCTATCACTTGTCCAAATGTCCTTAATATTTATCTTGTTAATTTCAGTGTGAACATTCAGTGCACTATTAACAAATAAAGGGATAGGTTCTAAATGAAAACAATGTGTTATGTTTGACATATCCAGTTCCAGGTGATAGCATAAGTTCGCGATGACAATGGAAGGTGAAACGCTCACCAAACCAATCTGCAGAGCTTTGAATGCACAATCCTTTCACAAAATTCCAAATACCTACACCGTAAAGAGCAAAAGAAGGAACTTCGACTTCGCATACTCAAATCATGTCATGAAATGGGTGAGCATGAACATTTGTAGCAAATGAGAAAACCCCCTCCACTTCTTGCCTCATCCTAGTTGCTTGCTTGGCTACATATTTGCATGGAGATAAAGCCTTAGAGCGTTTAACTGCTTTCTGTGAAAAACACATAATGGCAGATTTTCCTGTGCTGACCTTTAAACCCAATGATGTCGTATGATCAGTGTATGCATCTCGTAATTTATGCCGTGAGTTAAGTGCAGTCAATAGGAACACTGTCATCGGCATAAAACAGTATAGGGATTAAAATACCACCCGCCTTAAGAATGTCCTCCCCGTTGTCACATACGATGTTATATAGATTGTTTGTATAAAGATTAATAAGAATAGGGGCAAGCACGCACCCTTACCGCGCAGCGTGCCTTACCGAATAGGCCTTTGTGGCTCGTCTATCTTGGCCATAGAGAACAGCTGTGAAGTTATCGGCATGCAGCAATACCGGTGTGTGTAGTAGAGCTTTGCTCTATTCATAGAGTCTAACGCTGCAGACAAATGCAGCGTATGCTCATTGTTGCTTGATAAAGAGTGACTTTGGCCACTGTTATAGCTTTCACGCTGCAGCTGGTGGGTGGACATGAGGTTTAATGGCCTGGCAGCCTGAGCTTCGATAGGACCAAGCGAAGCGAGGGCCTCAGCTCGAGCTGTGAGCTTTTAAACTCCAAATGCAACCACCAGCTAGGTCGTGAAAGTTGTTCGCATTCCCGGGATTTACCAGGGTGCAAGTAGTTCTAATTTTGTTTTCATCTGACAGGAGGTGAGCTCAGCGCAAGTCCATTTCCCATCAGAGAAAAAAAAAATGCAAAAAAATGGCAGCTGCCATTGAAATGGAAAAGGGACTAGGTCCCTTTTTGGATGACGGCAGCCATGGAAAACATGTTCCAAAATGGCCATCCTCATCCGAAAAGGGACCTAGTCCCTTTTCTATTTGGATGACAGACAGACTGGAGGAGCATGAGGGTCCGGAGCGCAAGGCTGCGGTCCTGCAGGTAAGTTGAGGTTGGGAGAAGGGGAATGGGCGTTTTCAACAAAAAGGAAAATAAGCGCCACTGGGGGAAGGTCTTCGGGTGGATGGAACAGCAGACAGGGATTGTGTATTCTCGCCCACTGTTCCAGCCACCTGATTGGCTGAGAGCCCTTCATCTTTTGGTGTCAGACCCTTTTGAAAAACCTGTGTGGGATCCAAAATATTGCTACACTCAAACCATTGGTTCAGTTTATCCAAGAGAGCTTGTCCAAGGATTTTGAAAGGAAAGTCTAAAAGTGATATAGTGTGGTAGCTTGAGGGGCATAGTCTGTTACCATTTTTATAAATTAGTGAAATTATTGCTTTTCTCCAGAATGAGGGGAACATCCAAGCCTTATGAATAGGTTAAACATCTTGTATAACAAGGGCCCAATGTGCCAAATAACAGTTAATACAAATGTGACTAGCACAAAAGGCCTACTACTACATCACTGTGCATTGCACCTGGGTGACTCTGGGATTGGTGCCAGGGAGAAAACAGTCACACTGACCCACACATGCTAGGCTTCATTGATGCCGCTCCTCTCGCACCCAAGGTCTCCACAAGGTTTTTGATCTATAATTCATCCCTCCCTGTACCTCGTGTTACAAAGGATGTATTTTATGCTGAGGGGTGAAACAGTTGTGCAGGCTTAGATCTTTTATCATCACTTGGTTTATGCTAGGACAGGGGTTTGCTTGCTTATTCCGGAATCCAGCGGTGTGGGGTTTGGGTCATTGGTGTGGGGTTGGCTTTGGGCTGGCTGGATAGGGGTTAGAGACCTCATGGCAGCTTAGTGGTGATGAATGGGTGCTGCGCAGAGCCTGGTGTTGTCTCACGCCCTTGCAGTGCGCCTTCCTGTGAAAGACACTAATTGTTTGCAACAGTGAAGGGACATGGGGGAAGTGGAATTCGTAAGAACTGGCAGTGCATATTCATTCTGCCTTAATAATGTTGGATTTGGTGAAATCTTTCCATGGAGCTCGGCTGGTACAGCGCAGTGAAGCAAGCCTGTGCGTTTGCCATAACTATAAAATGGCGTTTCTTTCTATGTGTCCCCTATTTCTAAAGGTGTTTCTCCTGTGTTTAACTTTATGGCTTGTAATTTTTGTCGCTAACAATTGCAAGTTTGCCCCACTCTTTTTAGTAACCCTTCTTTGATAGATGGAAAGATGGCTCTGTGTGCAAGGTTGAGTAGTTGATAGGAAGTTTGGAGTTCGCCTTTCAATAAGGGTCTCAAATAACATCTTTGCAGGTATTCTTCCCATCATAGTTGGTTGGCCAGGTGTTCACAATTTAGAAAATAAATTCCTAAATCACTACCTTCAAGATATGGCTGAAGTACGCCCTGTGGTAGTTATGGCCTGGTTTGTAGATCAATTAGTTTGGTGACATTTTCTTGGAGCCTATTTTCTGCAAGCATCTGATGGGCCGCTAATTGGGCAATGACATTGGCTAAGTCGGCCATTTCTTCTGGTGGGGCAAGGGTTCCTTCTGTGGTATATGAATTTGATAAACAACAGCTCTCGACTCCGTCGGATAGGGTTTCAAAATCCTGTGAATCTTCTGAATCGGAGTCTGTCAAAGGAGAAGGTTGGGAAAAATGTGTTAACCCTGAGGGACTGGGTCCCCAAAAAAAAAGTTCGGAGGGAGGGGGACTTAGAACAGTAGCTCTGATAAAAGAAAACATAGGTCAAACTTTGAGGATTATTCGGTCCCAAGGCTGTCTGTTGTAATGGGACAGAGGATATATGCCCAATAACATTTGTGTTTTAAAGAATAGATCTTGTTGACTAGGTGCCCTCAATAGGTATATAAGCGTTGTGCAATCTCCCAGTAGCGGTAATGAAAAGTAAGTAACAGTAGATACTCCGCCAAACACAGTTTTCCACAAGTTGTTAGGATCGTGTGGTGCAGGTCAGTGGGGTACCCTCCTCCACCCTGCTGCAAATAACAATTAAATAAAGTATCACAAAAAACTAAGATAGACGCCTTTGGGTTTCTCCATTTTTATTTTCGGGTAAATAGTGAGGTTCAAAGGAGGCACTAAGTGCACAACATAAATAATATCAATGAAGACATGTTGAGGCTGCTGCCATCATTTTTGTGACACCAGTTCCTGAGACTTGTATATGCACTTTATGAATTTCAGATGTTTAATCAGAAATCATAATTTAATTTTCTTCATAATTTTTTGGCATGAATTATATGAAAGTCAAATATCCAAATATGCCTGATGCAATTATCCTCATTGCGCCTCATTCTGAGTATGGTCGGAATGATAAAAATTTGGCATTTAAATGTCTCTTCTTTTTAAAACACCACCTAAGTATTATTATTATTATTATTATTATTATTATTATTATGATTGTTATTATTATTAGGGTATATACTGAGCAGAGCCCAAGCTTCTGGAAACAATGGAGCGCTTTACAATCATAGTGTGAAGAATAAGGGCAGGGAGCAAAGAAACAAAGGGAGACAGGATTAAACAACAGGGGAAGGAGGGCAATAGTCAGCAATGAATCTACAAGTAACCAGGGGAAGTAACAGTGGGGATCAGATCACCCAGCCTCAGGTTAGGTGGGGAGTTGACAGTGTATGGACCTCGGTGCTGAGGAGGAGCCATTCCTTGAAGCAGAGGTTCTTGAGCTCCATTGTGAGTTGGGATTGCATGGCAGGGTTGTCACAAGCTGTACATACAATGTACTGCATGGGGTAGATTTGGGTGAAACATTAGTCTCTATGTAACTCATGCAGTAAATATCCCATGCAATCCCAATTCATAATTAGGTGGTATTTCCAAAGGAGGAGGCATTTAACATAACACTTGCTTTTACCATTAGCAGCATACTAATACTGAGGTTCATAATACTCTTTCTTTTTCAGCAGCTCTCATAATCGGTGAGTTGAAAGCTATGATCCAACTTTTGTATTTGTATCATTACCACACCCATGTTTTTTTTGTGATACATTTAACATAATAATAATAGTAACAATAGAAGCAAATTACAAACTTGAATCAGTCAACAAAACAGTATGTAGAGCAATTAGATAGAGGGAAGGGGGGAGAAGTGGAGTAGATCTAAGTGGAAGAGGGAGGGAGGAAGGGAGGATGGGGAGGAAGAGGGAAAGGAAGGGGTGAGGATGGGGTGGGGGAAATGGAGGGAGAAGCTTAAGGACGTAAGAGGGTAAGGGTGGGAGAGGGGGAGCAAGAAAAAAAAAGGAGGAGGGGTATCATGGCGGGGAATGGAGAAGGAGAGATTTAAGGGACGTGCGGAAAGAGGAAAGGTAGGAATAGAGCGGATTGAGAGAGGTAAGGAGTTCCAGTGGAGGGGGGCTAGGAGTTGGAAGGAGCGGAAACGGGAGGAGGCATAAGGGGAGGGAGGAACAGTGAGGATGAAGTGGTCAGCAGAACGAAGGAAATGAGAGGGAGCGTAGAAAGAGAGAAGGGAAGAGAGATAAGGGGGAGCAAGATCGTGGATAGATTTAAAGACTAGGCAGAGAAAATGAAATTTAAGTTGAGAGTGAAATGGGAGCCAGTAAATGGAGGATAGTGAAGTAGTGATGGAGTCTCGTGACGAGAGGAGTACGGATGGCAGAGTGATAGATAGATTTGAGGGGGGCAAGATGTGAAGCAGGTACACCAAAAAGTAAGGAGGAGCAGTAGAAGAGGCGAGAGAAGATAAGGGAGGAGATTAAAAGTTTTGTAGCATGGAATGTAAGGGAGGAGCGGACTTTGCAAATATTATAGAGGTGGTAGTGACAGGCGCGAGAGGTGAGTGAGATGTGGTGGGAAAAAGTGAGAGAAGAGTCGAAGTGAAAGCCTAAGTTGCGAGCATGTGGCGAGAAAGTGATATTAGAGGGAGGAAAATGGATGAAAGGAGGAGGAGAGGGAGAGGGAAGGGAGTTGGAAGGCAAGAAAACTACTTCAGGTTTGTCAGAGTTAAGGGAAAGAAAGCGAGAAGACATCCAGTTTTTAATAGCAGTAAGACAGGAGGAAAGTTTAAGGTGGAGATCAGGAGAGAAGGAAGAGAAGGAAAGAAAGAGCTGCGTGTCGTCGGCATAGAAATGGTGAGAAATGCCAAATGAGGAGATAACAGGGGCAAGGAGGGAGGTGTAGAGAGAGAATAGGAAAGGACCAAACACCGAGCCTTGGGAAACTCTGTATTCGAGAGGGTGGGTGGGAGAGGAGCGGCCTCCCCAGGAAACAAGAGCCAGAGGAGTACAGAACCTTTGAAACCAAAGGAGGAGAAAGTGTTGAGAAGAAGGGGGTGATCAACAGTGTCAAAGGCAGCAGAGAGATCAAGAAGAATAAGGACAGAGGATTGCTTAGCGTGACAGGCAGAGATGAGGGAGTTAAGGATGTAAGTGAGGGCTGTTTCAGGAGAGTGTTTGGGGCGAAAGCCAGATTGAGAAGGGGGAAGGTGAGGGAGATTAGTGACAAAGGTTGAGAGCTGTGAGTAGGCAAGGCGCTCAAGAAGTTTAGAGAGAAATGGGAGAAGTGAGAAAGGATGGAAGTTAGAGGTGAGCAGGGGATTTTCAGAATCGGAATGCTGAAGGATTCTTCAGAATCGGAATGATAGTGGCATGCCTGAAAGCAGAGGGGAAGGTGGCCGAAGAAAGGCAGGAGTTGAAGAAGGAAGTTAGGTAGGGAATAAGAAGAGGGTAGATTATAGGAATAAGAAGGGAGGGGACAGGGTCAGATGGAGCAGAGGAGGGGTGGGCTTTGGAGAGGAGGATAAAAACTTCAGTAGGGGAGACTGGGGAGAATACAGTCATGCAAGTAGAGGGTGAGGAGGGTGAAGGTGGAGGGGGGGAGAATGAAGAGGAATTGATTTTTTCCCAAAGAGCAAGAATCTTGGAGGAGAAGAAGTTTGCGAAGTCAGCGGGAGAGAGGGTGGAGGAGGTTGAGGGATCAGGGATTGGGGGAGAGAGAAGACGAGAGAGAGTTTGGAGGATGCAACGGGGTGGGAGGCTTGGGAATGAAGAAGGTTAGAGTAGTAGGAGCGTTTAGCTGAGGAGAGGCAGGAGACATAGAGGGAGTGATAGGAGAAGTAGGAGGATTTGTTGGAAAGTGAAGGAGATTTGAGCCAGAGTCTCTCAAGACGTTGTTAAGTGACTTCAATTCAGCAATCCCACTAAGTCAGTGCCTCATCTGGGACGCACAAGGGAACCCTTAATTATATATTTTTATGACAAGTTATACTCTGGATGATAAACCCTCATATAATGCCCCTCTCTTTGAATCCCCCTGACCTCACTGAGCCAAGAAGTAGGTTTATTTTGCAAATTAAAAGATTTATTTGAAAATTAAACAATATATATATATCACACTTTTATAATAAATTAATATTTGATATCACACTTAAGAATATGACAGTGATCAACAATGGATAATATTACAATTGTACGCTTATTTAATTACTTAGGAGTTGATATAGGAAGGGAAAGGTAACTGAGAATGCTTTTATGGTTTCAAGGAAAAACAATGATGGAAAGAATGCGGTACAGAAATAAACTGATAGGGTTTCACAAGAGATAATACGTTCCCTTTTCCCCTGATGGCAATTCACCCCCCGCCCTATGCAATATAAAAAGATGGAAAGGAGAGCACACAGTTCTCAGGAATACAATCAAATGTAGTTCAGTTCCCATTCCCCCCAGCAAGCTTAGAGAAACAGGGATGATTTTAAAACACAGGCAAAATACTTTAAGTGTGATTTGCAAAGAATGGAAAAATATGCAAAAAATGATTTTAATTCCCTGTGGAAGGTTCAGGGTAGGTGATAGCTATTTAAGATTAGTTCAAGTCACACTGGCAATACTCAATGAGGGATTAGTAGGTTGAAAACGAATTTGAGTAGTTCA
The DNA here is from genome assembly GCF_040938575.1 of Ambystoma mexicanum. Classification (NCBI taxonomy): domain Eukaryota; kingdom Metazoa; phylum Chordata; class Amphibia; order Caudata; family Ambystomatidae; genus Ambystoma; species Ambystoma mexicanum. The sequence continues at coordinate 1,388,478,999 of NC_090932.1, forward strand.
AGCAAAAGCGGCTATTTTGACAGGTGTTAATTTTTCAATTCGCTGCAATTTTTCTGAATGCGTCAAGCGCGATTACGGAATAACTATAAGGAATAGAAAGTCGGTTTTAGGCTTGTTGGAAAGCTTAGAATCTTAGCTTTAAAATGAAAGTTAAATCCCGTTCCACACGGTTCCAAAGATACAGACGATTTTGTGGAGATAGATTTTCAGAAATGAAATTAAAGTTTCAGAATGACAGATGCGCTGTGGAAGGTTTTGGATCAACAGGATGGACACACAATTCTATGATGCAGTTCTAAATAGGTGGAAATGGTTTGAATTAGATTATTTTAAACTAAGAGATTGGTTTGCACAATTCTGGCTGAGTACTCACACTATAAATTTGAAATAGGCCGTCAAGGTCTAATCAGGTTTGGACTGGACTCCTGGCGGGTGGTTCTGAAGTCACAGCTCTCTGGGTCAGCTCTGCTCTGCACTTCACAGCGGTCTGGTCTCTGGTTCTGGCAAAAGTTCTTGGCACTGCTGAAAAAGTTCTGAAGTCTAGGATTCTAAGTTCTGGAGATGGTCCTTCTGGATATTGCCTGGTCCGACAAAATGCTTCACAAGAAAAGTGGAAAGAGAATGTCTTGCCTGTCCAAAGCAATCTCTTTTTATGTGTTTTGAAAGTGGGTGGGTCGGTTCATTCTGCATGCCCAACGCTCTCATGATTTGATAGGTCAAGGATTCTCTGTGACCTGATTTGAGAATGGATAGTGTGTCAGAGTGAGTCATCATTTTACAATCTATTGAAGAAATGCCCCTTTGCTTTTACTTAGAAAATTTATTTTTCATAACTAACAGGTTTCCCAGGTACACACATCGTTGAAATTACATACACATATCACAGATTAATTTAAGATACACTCTTGCCCAACTCTGATCTTTCTAAGAGCTTGGGTTAAGAAATGACAACATTTTGTGCTTTTTAGTGACTTTCGCCATATTGGTTTTTCCTCAAAACTTACACAGACCTGCACCCCTTCCCTGAACATATTACTGGAAATGACAATGCCTCTATCCTAAACACAGTGTCTGCAATATTAATAAATAGTGGGGTTCGGTCCCAGAACACCGCACAAAGTGGAGTTTGGTCTCAAATTGTGAGGGAATTTTCCATTTTAAGGACCCCCAAATTGTACATTTCTGTGAGCTTAAAACAAGGTTTCAGAAGCATTTAACTTAAACATATATTTGCTGCAATATGAATCTACAATCCAGTCTGGCCCACCCCCAGAAGCTTGGTGAGTCAGAGATCACAGGCCTCTCCATCCTCCAGAAGACTGTTTACAGTCCACACCCAAAATCAGCATACCCCATTCAATTGAAAGGGTCTATTGTGTTGTGTCCTGCAGGCTGCAGGGGAAACTCCTCCCTCTCAATCAACAGGGCCATGTGATATCATGGGCTGTTGTGTGTGTCTCTGAGGTGTTAATGGTTCTCAGGAAAAGCAAGTCTTTTGAACTTTTAATTACATAAGACCCCTTTCTGTTCACTGCACAGTTCTGCAAGACAGCTCTCCTGTCAAGATTTATAGAGCGCCAGCGCCGGTCAGTGGCTTGCAATGGTACTGCACCCATTTTTGACAGCTGTCTTGAATTAATACATTTCAAAAAGAAAGGATTTTACTTGATAGTATATGATCCTTGCTTGACATGACATTGATGTGGATCTGCAGTAGAGTAAAGTAGAACACTCAACCAGAGTTGGATTTTTGTTTGGTGGTTTCGGGCCCATGATCTTAGCAATTTTTGGCATTAATAAAAACGGATTTTGAACAGAACCATCTTTCTTTGCACTGGTGGGTGGCAGGTCAGGGGGCCATTTTGGTGTGCGCAAAACTGCGCGGTTCTCCTGGATTCTGGCGCAAATGTGGGCTTTTCCGCCATCTTGGATTTTCTAAGCCCACAGCACCAAATGTTGCAGCATAATAACTTGAACGTGAGTCAAGACACCCAACAACGTCGGAGGAGTCGTCGCATGGAGAGGAGTTGAGGGGAGAGCCAAGGTTGAGAGGGTTTCCGGGTTGGACGGAAGAAGGAAATGGGGTGGAGTAGATCAAGAGAGGAGGAGATAGAAGAGGAGAGAGTAGAGAGTGCGCCATTGACCGATAGTGAAGAGAAGCCATGGAGAGAGGGGAGAGAAGAAGAGCAAGTTTCAAGAAAGAGGGAGGGATCAAAGTTACGAAGGTCACAACGAGAGAAAATAGAAGGGGAAGGCTTGGGGAGAATGATGGGGAAGGGGGGGAAGGGAGAAGGAGAGTAAAGCATGATCGGAGAGATGGAGACGAAGTGTAGAGACAGTAGACGAGGGGTAGGAAGAGTTAAAGATAAGGTCAAGAGTGGAGCCAGAGGAGTGAGTAGGAGATGAAGGAAGAGGGGAAAGAAGGTAGGAGTCGAGGATGGACGAGAGGGGAGAGGATTGAGGGGAAGGAGGGAAGTGAAGATTGAAGTCGCCGAGAACAGTAAGGGGGGAGGGAGAGGGAGTGATGAGAGAGAGGAGGTGATCAAGGTCATCATAGAAGGTAGAGAGAGGGCCAGGTGGACGATATATGATTAGAAAGGAGATGGGGCGAGGAGAGGAGAAGGATTTGTAAAGAAACTCAAACGAGGCGAAAGAAGGAAAGGATGGAGAAGAGGGAGAGAAGAGGTATTTGGGGTTGAAGAGGAGGCCAATACCTCCGCCACGACCAGTAGCACGAGAGATATGAGAGAAGGAGGATCAAGAGGTGGTTAGGGAAGCAGGGACAGAAGTGAATGTGAGAAGGGATCCAGGTTTCAGTGTGGCAGAGGAAATGAAGGTTGAGATGGAGGAACATGTCAAGAACTGCTGCGGTCTTATTGCAGAGGGATTTAGCGTTCCAGAGAGCAATGTTGATGAGAGAGGAGGGTTGGACAGTGGGGGTGTAGAGAAGGTTAGGGCGGTGACAGAGGGAAGGCATAGTGAAGGAAGTGTAGGGGGAGTTAGAGAGGGGAATGGAAATGAGGAGGAGGGAGAAGAAGAGTAGGAGAGGACAGGGGAGGTGGAGAGAGGGAGGAGGCTGGGGGAGAGAGGAAAGAGGACAGTGGGGAGGGGATTTGGCCAAACGCATAACCGGGGGGGAGAGGAAGGAGAGGGATAAAGAGGTGGTTAGGAGAGCAGGGAGGAGAGGAGGGAAGGTAGATAGAGGGGGCAGGGGATGGGAAGGGGTAGAGCAGTGAGGACCAGAGAGCTGGTAGATGAGGGCTGGTAGGTAAGAGGTCAGGAGACCATACTGGGAGTTAGAGTTGGTTTAGATGAAGTGGGGCACACAGAGGAAGTGGCAGAGGTGGGTAACTCAGTAGAAAGGACTAGCGAGTAGACAGTTCAGAGGGGCTACAAGGGAGTAAAGTTAATTTCATTAATATGGGACATTTTGAAAGACAAATAAATGAAGCCCCAGGGGATGAGTGACCACTATATAACACAGAGAGATAGGGTAGTTAGGTTGCATACTGAAGCTCTTATGGGAGGTACATGCAGGGGGTGTAAGGTAATAGGGCCTCATTGCAAGTTTGACGGTAGTCTTGTCGGTAAAACCGGCAGGCTGCCACCAAAATTGCAATTTTTTCTGACGCCCACGAATAAGCAATTACTGGGTCATTACAACCCTGCCAGAACCGGTAATTGCCCATTCTCGGGTGCCAGAATGGAATGCTCCCCATTCCCATTTGAGACCCATAGGGCTCAATGGGAATGGGGAGGTCAGATGCACCGGCACCATTCAGAATGGTGCCGGTGCATCCAACATGCACTGCTCACTGATGCTGGTAAGGCTGCCGGGTCACACCTGGTGGCCGTAATGGCACCCACAAACAGAACTTGTAGTTTGCTGGTCCAGGAACTATGGTGCCCGCAAGCTTACCGGTACGCTAGTTCCCGGACCAGCAAGCTTGTAATGACCCCCATAGTCCAGGTACCATAAGATGATAAGGTGTAGTAGGAGAAGGCAGGTTTTACATTCCTTCTTGTATTGCTGGAGGGAGGGGGAGAGTCTTAGGGGCTGATTCATGGAATTATTTGTGCCGAAAAACAGGGATTTGTACGCCATTTTGCCTGCAAATCCCCATTTGTTAAACAGGGATTTGCAGGCAGAATGCGCACAAATCCCTGTTTTTTTCGGCTCAAATAATTCCATGAATCAGCCCCAGAGTTATATTACAAGCTTTGTAGCCTTGACAGGGTGTGTTAAGTTTGTTGGCACTATTCTTATTCCTGATTGATTGATGTACTTTAATGCCATTAAAATGGGTAATTATAACAAATGTTAGAAGATGGCAAAAAGATAGTAGAAACCACAATAGGAAAAAACAATGTGTTATTATTGCTAAATGTAGAATTTGATTGGTTTGATGCACTTGCATTAAATAGTGAGCACAGTGGACGGGCATGCATTGGTGACTGTTAAGCATTCTAGTTGGGATGTGACCAAGAAATTTGGACTGGACTGCTCATCTTGGAGTGGGACCAAGCCTGATTTGCATATGGTCTTTCCTCTTTTGTAATGTCTTGGCAGGCGAAGAACAATGGTCTGGAGGGTTGCCCAAAGCAATGCCAGAAGTTATTTCAATAATTCAAAACTTTTCAGCCATCACCTCTTTTATTTTGCATTAGTCACCACGACTGGTTTGGGCATGCCCAGGCGTTGGTCCTATGCCTGCTGGGCCTAGAGACCCAGGCTTTTCTTCACTGATGATGCTCAATGAGGTCAAAAAATGTGTGGGGGTGCTTGTGGTCTCATGCAGAAGGTATGTGGCCTAGCAGTTCCAGCTGGACTGCCCCTTTTGAGGTGGGACTCAGCCTGATTTGCATATGGTCTTTCCTCTTTTGTAATGGTTTGGCAGGTGAAGAACAATGGTCTGGAGGGACTCCCAGAGCAATGACAGAGGTTAAGATTAATTCAAAACCTTCCAGGCATGACCACTTTTATTTATTTTTTTAGTCACCCCAAGTGGTATGGGCATGCCCATGCGTGGGTTCAGTCCCTGCTGGGACTAGAGACCCAATCTACTCCTCACTGATGACGCACAATGAGGTTAGAACATGTCTGGGGATGCTTTTGGACTCATGAAGAAGGGATGTGACCAAGCAGTTCAGGATGGACTGCCGCTTTTTGGGGTAAGACCAGGCATGATTTACAGATGTTCTTACCCCTTTTGTAATGGTTTGGCAGGCGAATAACAATGGTCTGGATGGTTGCCAAGCTCAATGCCAGAAATGAAGTTAATTTAAAAACCTTTCAGTCATCACCTCTTTTGTACTGCTTTAGTCACCACGACTGGTACAGGCATGCCCAGGCGTGGGTCACGTGCCTGCTGGACTTAGAGACCCAAACTGCTCCTCACTGATGATGCACAAACAGGCCAAAGCATGTCTGGGGATGCCTGTGGTCTTGTAAAGAAGGGATGTGACCAATCAATTCGGGATGGTCTGCCCTTTCTGGGGTGGGACCAAGCCTTATTTGCATAAGGTCTTTCCTCTTTTGTAATGGCTTGGCAGGCAAAGAACGATGGTCTGGAGGGTTGCACAGAGCAATGCCAGGGGTTAAGATTAATTCAAAACATTCCAGCCATCACTTCTTTCGTTTTGCTTTAGCCCACTAGTTGTTGCTGTATCAAGTTTTTTTTGGTCTTATTTTCACATAATCATAACATTTCTACACAGAACCATGAGATTACTAATAAGAAACACGTAAAAACAAGTTCATCAAAGTATAACATCAAATACATGAAAAAACAGTGAAGGTATGGCAAATACAATTTCTCTGCATTTACTCATCATCTTTTAGTTGGACCATGACGATCTGGCTCCATAATTATTTGCACAAGGATGTTTAATGAAGGGCAAATGATTTGAGATACCCAGAGGCATAAACTAGCTCATGCTAATTCTAATCCATATTTAACCAGCACACTGATGATATAAATATGTAACGATGCTGTAAACGAATGGTCCATACATGCTATAAGAGGTTGATGGTGATGGCGCTGGCAGTTCTGATAGGGGCAGTGAAGGTGGAGGTAGCAGTTGGGAGTGCTAATGACAGAAAGTCAGTGGCTGTACATATATGGTCCATTGGATGCCAGGCACACATCAGATTTGCTGCCCTCTCAGTATGTCATGGCCATTGTGGAAATGGTCTTAGACAAGGCCAAGCAACTAATGTGTGAGGAAGTTTTCCCGCTTTGTATTTTGAACAACTGCTACACGTCTAAACTTTGAAGCCTCTCACAGCTATACAAGGTTGGATTCCACAGTCATGTGAGTTCTACTCACTTCCTTATCACACTTGGATCATAACGTTCAGTGGGTAAATCCACTGCTGATCATGAGCTATTATAAATATTTGAGAACTTTATGTATATATATATCCACCGAGATTCATAGTTCACTCTCCGCTGATGAAAAACACATCCCTGGGGGACCGCACTGTTTTGTAACACCTGGTCAAGTATCCTCTATCTTAAGGTTGGCCTGATACCAGTTAGTCTAAAAATGTAAGACTATCACATGAATCATATATCAAATACATTGGGCCACATTACAAGTTCAGCGGTAGCCTTGCTGCTAAAACCGGCAGGCTGCTGCTGAACTTGCATTTTTTTCCAAAAAATGACCTGGCGGGCAGAAAGGCACCCACAAGCACAAATCGCAGTTTGCTGGTCCGAGAACTATGGTAATGGCAGGCTTACCGGTACCGTAGTTCCCGGACCGGCAAACTTATAATGAGGCCTATTGTAATCTCCATGTTTATATGACTAGCAGTACCACCTGGCGTTTCACAGATCTGTAGCTGATATGCACGTCAGGGTCTGCTATAGACTTGTTTATGGTTTATTGTGTCATAACTTAATCGCAAAATAATCTATCTCCCAAAATACTGATAGCACAGGGCCGAACCCCACTCCACCGCTGTGCAGGACAAATATGGGGGGGGGGTCATCAAATTTCACTATCACCAGTACACCCCTGTCTGGTATGTCGACTTTGTGTCCTAACTTCCTTTTTTGGAAGAGTCGCAAAATCAGCAGTCTCCCAAAATTGAACATGGCCAGACCCTGCCCTGTGCAGGACGAATGGGTGGGGTTGGTCAAATTTCACCATCGCCAGCACACCCCAGACTGGTATGCCGACCTTGGACCATCATTTCAACGCACCAACTGTTGTGGGGCTGGAGCCAACAATTGCAAAATTGGCAACCTCCCGAAACCGCCTATACTGATAGCACAGGGTCATCTAGGAATCCCTTTGTTCCAATGCATTAATTGATCTAATGTGTGACTCCAACATTATGAAAATCTCTATGTCTAAACAACTTGAGCTTCACTCTCTATTATTGGACCACTCTCTTCCCTCCCTCTACAACCTATGAACCCGCACTCAAAGCAATTTTCTCAACATTTTCTTCTTCTTTTAATCCAACCATCCTATCACATCTGACCAATTTCTCCTTCACGTCATTATCTTTGCTTCCCCCCTTTATCCATCCTCACACCTCTACTGTTTCAGAACATGAGTTTAAACCTGACCCTCCAACTGGAGGTCAAATCCCCACTTTTAGCTCTTTCTTATCCTCATGCCCCCTCCATTGAACAGGCTTTCTTTGACTTTAACCTAGCTCCCAGCTCTGATTTTGAGCACCATTATAATACCTGCAATGTTACTCCCTCTGCCCCCACCCCGGCCCTGGATCACCCACACTGTTATCCAGCTCAGGACATAGATGTGTCTACACCAATGCTACTGGGGTGCGTACTGCACCTGCCCACCCAAAAATGTGAACAAGAATGCTCTTTTCACACTCACATTGGCTTTGCAAACGGCGAAGTTTCGTTATTTGACCCGTTTCATTTTCAATCTGTGACCTCACCCCCTGAAAACTATCCTGAAAGCTTCAAGACATGCTTGCCCTACCTTGAGCTCGCTTTTTTCCTACACCCTTTCAGGTAATGAACTTTCACTGTACTTCTCATACAAAATCTCTATGATTGGAGGCAACCTTGCTACCTTTCCCCGCCTCTCTCTTACCAACAATGAATCTCACTTCTACTCCATCCAGTCTCCACACCTTACAAACTCACATGGACAGCCAAACCGTTGCAATCTCCCATTGACTCCTTTGCTCCTCAAATGATCAAAGACATAGTGCTGATCACCTGCCCATATTCCTCCTCCTCCATCTATCACTCCAAGAGGACCTCAGGATTGCAAGCCTTTGTGTTGGGTGAGGCCATCTCTGTAAACAACGATAAACTGTAGGTGTGGGGAAGAGGTCTGTCACGTTCTGGGCAGGGAGGTTGATCACTTCAGTCTTGGATGAGTTGAGCATTAGACAGTGAAGTTGCATCTAGAAAGAGAGCCCAGTGTGTACATTACTGGATGAGCTTTCAAGACAGGTGAACCTTTGAGTTAGTCCGTAGAATATTGGAACAATGAAAATACGTTTTTTGAACATATATTTTGTTACATTTTTCACCAATACGAGCACATTTAGTAAATATGTAATATTCAAGTTGTAGATTCAGTCTGCCAATCTTCAACAAGACCAGCATAATTCTTTACAGCAGAGATATTTCACTATAAGTACTCTCCAACAGTGCCCCACCAAACCACAGCAACAGTCTAAACAGCCACCTAGTAGGTAACCTTTACATCTTCGTTCATCCATTAAAGCACTGTGTCAACCACCCCAATCGTGTTCAGAGCATGTCCTAATCAATGACCTCAGGTCCTTGTGTTTATGAAGAAGTACAATTAAGAGTTAGCAACAGCACAGTGCTCTTCCCCAATCATTTTCATGAATGGACGCCAGGTTTGTTCCAATTTCTGACATTATGTCTCTCACTCACTAAGTGACTTTCGTCAGTGAGGCCCGGTGTATCATTTCAATAATCCACTCCTCCACTTGGATTCTACTCTTTGATTTTGAGTACTTTCCATCAGAATGTTAGTAATTATATGGTTTCATGGGGTTATGGAGGGGATGGGGAGATAGCTACTGACCCTGGTGCAGCAAAGAAAGTCACATTTGAAAAGAGACACAGGAAGGCAACCAAACATAAATCAGCTGGGGGGAAGAAGAATTAATCAAATATGTCAAACTTATAGAAGGATGCACAAGATATTTAGACATCCAGAATAAAACATCTGCAACTAATTCCTGGACACAAACTATCAGATTCTGTAAACCTGCCGTGGAGAAGCCACATAGAGGCTCATAATAAGATCAACTATTTAGAGCAGGAACACCGATATTCAAAGTACAGTAGTTCAATTAAAGAAACATTATTGATAGGTGGACAACGTTTGGGTCGCAGTACATTTCACCACATTACAGTGCAGCTATGTTTGATCCCTGATTGTGCACAGATTGGTGTGTTCGGGGCCATGCATGAGTTCACCAAATATCCACATCAGTAGCCACATTCTCTGAGGAGGGAGAGTTGCCAGGCCTGCTTTTGACCAGTTCTTTTCTGTGTATAGTGGTTTGCTCAGCCACTGGGGTACACAGCTCCTTCACAGAATATAAGGCTGAACACGATTACAGGCAAAAGGTGTCAGGTCCATGGGTCCCTTTGGCAGCAATGGGGATTAAGATGCACACTAAGAGAGACATTTTCAAATACAAACATACTATTATCAGCTACAGACAGTGAGAAAGATAATTGCTAATACTACATGCAAACCAACTCTAACAGCTCTTCTGTACCCACAAGGGATATTTCTCATAAATGACTAGGTACCATGAACATATCTTACATTCTGAAATGGCTAGCTCATGATGCTTTCTGGAGCGGAATTCTGGGGCCTGTGGCTAGCCCACAGGCTGAATATGGCACCTCCAAATTTGGTGCCAAGCACCTAGGTCTCTACCATGCCGTCCAATATTCACTCTCTGACCCGTTTCCCTTTCCTGTTTTCTTTTTGTTTAATTGTTTTTGTTGGCAGCTTTAGTTTGGTTTTCACTGTGCGCTGAGCTTAAGTGTGGTTATTGGATCGTTGAGAGTTCCCATGTGCTATTGAAACAGGTTATTTGTTGTTAGTATGTTGTTGTGGTGTGGTGAAGTACTTGCCGATTGCTGTGCAGAGAAGTGTTTGTGTGGGTTTCCGTGTGAGAAGTGTGTGGGGAAAGTAGAGGTTTTTCTAGTTTAGGATTCATTTTTTTGTTGTTGTTTAAATTATTTATCATCTTATGAGTTAGGTACTGTAGCCTGGCTGCTCTGTCGGAGGCATGATGGGGTTGCAGCTTTCCTCCATGTCCTCCATTGCCCTGTGTACCTGGTCGAAGGAAGCAAGCTCCCCCACTCTGGTGTTAGGATGCAAAGTCCACAGGGTTGAGCTCCCCCCGCACACCTCCATGTCGGTGGTCCCCACCTGCCCACCATTCCTCTGTAGACCAGCGGCATCACACGTGAGATCCTAGCCTAACTACGTTTCTGCTTTGGCATAATGGTATGCATTAGGGGCATCCTCCCCTGCCTTCTGGTTGGGGAAGATCTGTTTGGGAGTCAGGGGCGATGGGTCCCCTTTCTGGGGTTGTGCTTACTAGCCGTTTCATTCTTGTTCCGGTGTGAAGAGCCAAATTTTGAGTAGTTTTCTGAATTGAAGATGATCTATTCTGTTACATATGTTTTTTGGTAGCTCATTCCAGGTTATTGGTGCCAGGCGAGAGAAAGACGATCCTTCAAGTTTTCTTTTGTTGTATCGTTTTGGTTCTAGGTGGATGTCGTTGCTTGATCTGAGTGATCTTGTTGGGTTGTAGATGTTTATTTTCTCTCTTAGCAATTCTGCTCCTTGGCCATGGATTTCTCTATGCGTTATGCACATTGATTTGCACTTTATTCGTTGTTTTATTGGTACCCAATGTAGCATTTTCAGTGCTGGTGTAATGTGTTCTCTTCATAGCAGTTTGAGCAGGCGTCTGGCTGAAGCGTTTTGGATGCGTTGCAGTTTTTTTAAGAGTCGTTCTGGAATTCCTAGGTATAGGCTGTTGGCGTAGTCTACCCTGGACATAATGTGGTTGATAGGGAGCAATGGTAGAATCCTTTTTACTGCGCATAGAAGGAAGAAGCATTTCTTGATTATAGTTTTTACTTGTAGCTCTAGCATTAGTTTGTTGTCCATCAAAACTCCCAGGTTCTTTACTATAATTGATGGAGCTGGCACTGTACCAAGTTCCATTGGCCATGGGATGTAGTGATTGTTTTCTCCATTTCTGGATATCATAATTATTTCTGTTTTGCCCGGGTTGAGTTTGAGGTTGTTTGAGTTCATCCAGTCATAGAGTTCTTTGAGGCAGCCCTCCATTGTTGTGTTTTCTTCCTGTGTGTGACTATTTGTGTGTCGTCTGCGTAGTCATAGCATGTGAGGCCATGTCTTTTAATGAGCTTGATTAGTGGAGCCAGGTATATGTTGAAAACCAATGGGGAGAAGGGTTATCCTTGTGGTACTCTGCATGTGGATTCTCTTGAGGTCGATTTGAAAGGTTCAATCCATATGGTTTCTGTTCTGTTTGTTAGGAAGGATTTAATCCATAGTAGTGCTAGGTCAGTGATTCCTATTTCTTCCAATCCCCCGATGAGGATGTCGTGGTTGACTGTGTCAAAAGCTGCAGAGAGATCCAGAAGTATCAGAGCTGTGCTTTTGTCTGTGTCCGCATTCGCCTTTAGATCATCCCAGATTGAAAGCAGTGCTGTTTCCGTTCCTCTCATTGGTCTGAAGCCTACGTTTTCCTGATCCAGCAAGAGGTGTTCTTCTATGAATTCTGTGTTATTCTCTAGATGTATGTTTTGAGTAGTTTGCTGGGTATGGGATTTTGGAGATGGGTCTGTAGTTGGAGAGGTCCTCCACATTGCCTGATGTGTCCTTGAGGAGTGGCTTGATGTATGCTGACTTGAAAGATTGTGGTAGTTTTCCTATTGAGATTGATTGGTTGAGAAGGTTTCTGTAATATTCCATGGGAGTTCCTTGTGTGAGGATTGATTTGTGTATGTCTGGGGGTCAGGGGTCCATGGGGATCCTGCTTTGTTGCTATTGTTTACCAGCTTGACGAATGTCTCCACTATTTGGGGGAATTTTCAGAGTTTGTTTTGATGGTCCTAGGATGGGTGGGTGGGTCTGCATGTTGAGGTTGCTTGGTCTGCTTTGTATGATTTGTTGGATGGTGCTGATTCTCTTTTTGAAGTGGTCTGCAAGGTCGTTGCATAGTTTCAGCGAGTGTATCAGTGTGTTTTTGCACCCAGGGGGGCTCTCATTTCACTTATTATTTTAAACAGTTCTTTTTGGGTGTTGGGGGCTTTGGGGATTCTGCTCTCAAAGTATTTCTTTTTGGCCTTTTGGATTTGCTTTTTGTATGAGCAGATTTGTATTTGAAATTGAAATTTCTTGGCATGGTCGTTTTTTGTTCCTCCATTCTATTTCCAGTTTCCAGTTTTTTCTTTTCATGGTGCTGAGTAGCAGAGTAAACCATTTTGCTGTCGCTCTTTTGCGTGATGAGGTGAAAGGGTCCTCCCTGGAGATCTCGTCTATTGCTGTGGTGATCCAATTGTGAAGTAGTTCTGTTTTTCTGTCAAGGTCGACTTCATCCATAGTTGTTCCCAATGGTTTGCTGATTTCCAATAGTTCAATTAAGTTACTCATTTTGATGGTCCTCCAGTTTCTTTTCATGATAGTTGGCAGATTGTTCGATTGCTTCGTTGTTGGTGTGATCACAAAGGGGAGGTTGAGGTGGTTGCTCCAGAGGATCTGAATTGGTGGCGCTGTGGTAATGAGGGTTTTGTTGGTGAAGATTGTGTCTAGTCTATGTCCTGCCGCATAAGTTGCTCTTTTGAATAGTTGACGTGGTTTCATTGTCTTCAGTTGTTTGGCTAGTGATTTTTGTGTGGTTATGGTTTCTTCATCAAACCAGATGTTAAAGTCGCCAAGGATTATCAGATGTTCTTCATCGATGGCTAGGTTGGTGATTGCTTCTGTGAAGGTATCCATGAAGTTAGCATCGTAAGTTGGTGGTCTGTATACCAGAATGAATTTGAAGCTTGTTGATAGGCGGATGATTAGAGATTCACAGTATTCTATGCTTAACTGGTCATCTATTTTGATTTTTACATGTTCTTTGTAAGCTATTGCCAGTCCTCCTCCTCTTATTTGTTTCCTGTTTGCTTGTGTGCATTTGAAGTTGTCAGGGAGGCAGTTATGGAGTGTAATTTTGTAATTGTCATCTATCCATGTTTTGGTTATGAATAGGCTATTGATGCTTCTGTTGGACAGGAGGTTGTACGTTTCAGTGATGTGTTTGGACGTTAAACTAGCATTGATTAAATTACAGTGGATCATTTTGGTAAGGATAGGTTTGTTTACTGGTTTCAGTTTTGACTTGCAGATGTTAATTTGGATTGCTTCTGTGCTGTGGTTGCTGGTCAGTTGGGGTTTCTGTGGAGGCTGCTTCGTTGTTGAGTCAGTCTGTTAGATTGATAGTTGGGTCGATGCATTCTACAGCTTCATCATCTTTCGTGTTTTTATGTGGTTGTCGGCAGTGTCTTTGTGTACTTGTGATGTATGGAATAAGGGGGCTGGTATCGTAGCTTTCTCTTCTTGGGTCCTCTCTTCTTTCTTTTCAGGGTTCCAGAAGTTTCTTAGCATGTCAGGAAATGTCAGTTGGGTTAAAGTCTCGAGGTTCTGCGGTTGTAGCGAGGTTTGGTGTAAGGTATAGGGATTTTTCTCTTGTGATGTTTGTTATGTTGGTTGTATTGTTTGCTGTGGTGTGTTCTATATTCGTGACTGTATCAACTGGGGGTGGGTGAAGGTGTCGATCTGTTGGGGTTGGTCCTTTTTCCAATTCTCTTTGGCAGCGTCCAGTTCTGTGTCGGGGCATTTTGTGTCCTTGGCAGAAGGTTTGGTTTGGGTGTTGATTTAACCAGGCAGGAGTCCACCTGTCAGGCCGTGCGTTTGGTTGCTAATGAGGTCTATCCTCTTATGTTATAATGGGTGCCTCTGGGGGTGTCTGTCCACTTAATGATTTGGGTTTGGTTTGGGTGTTCCTTTATTTTATGGATTCAAGGGGATTAGCTCAGTTTGGTATGGGAGGACTACTGGTTCTTGGTCTGATTGAGTGATTATTTGGTTGTAGTTACAAGCTTTCGGTGATTGCTGTGTGTTTTGGGTACCAGGAGGGCCCTAGGATTCAATGATAGCAGGCAGTGATAGAATACACCTAGATTTGAGATACCTAGATAATGTGAGGAATGCCTAGGTTTTACAGAGTGGTTTACAGCGAGATAGAGCCCTTGGAATGTGGGATCCTAGTCAATGGGAGAAAGGCCTGGGTTTCACGGAATATCAGGCCTTAATAAATAAAAAATGTTTTTAAATACATAAAAAACACCTAGATTTGAGATTCCTGGTCAGTGGGAGAAAGACCTAGGTTTCCTAGAATGGCAGGCAATAAAAAGCACCTAGATTTGAGATTCCTAGACAGTTGGAGAAAGGCCTAGGCTTCACAGAATGACAGGTAATAATAAAACACCTAGATTTGAGATTCCTAGACAGTGGGAGCAAAGACTAGGTTTCACAGAATGGCAGGCAATAATAAAACATGTGGGTTTGAGGCTCCAAGGCAGCAGGAAAAGGCTTAGGTTTCAACATACAATAGGTATTTCAGTGTATGCAAGTATGAGTTGTTCTCATTGGATTAACCGAGGATGTCTTAGGTGTGTCTGTGTAGTGATTAGATTAATTATTGTATGTGGTGATAGTAGTTACTACCTGTAGTTCTTCCAACCTTGTCTGTTGACGCAGGTTGACGGCTGTCTGTTCTTCTTTCAGCATGTGTGGGTACTGTCTGACGGTGCTTATGTTGTTTGTGGGCATCACAAGGTGTGGGCGGCGGACTAGTGGGCAGTGGCTTTGGCAAGCGGTGGTGCTTGCTGCTGCAGCTGGGTGTTGCATGTTCGGCCCTTCTATACCTGTCACTTGGTCTCTGCGTTGTTTGGTGTTCAAGCAGATAGGTTGGAGGTCAAGAAGTGGGTTATCTCGTACATAATATGTATGTGGTGTTTGGGGTTAGGGTTTGGTTTGCAGTGAATGGCAAACAAACCTAAATTGGATAATATCCCGCTTCCCTGCTTCCACTGCTGACAACGGCAGACACCTCTTGGGGGCTGCTCTTTTCATTGGAGCCCTTAGCCACAGGGGCTGCTATGGGTAGAGGGCTGTGCTAGCACTATGATACTTCTAGGACCCTTTAGCTAATCAGGGTGGTTGGGAGGGATGGGAGGCGGGCAGGAAATTAGGGGAGTGGACCGGGAGTGAGCCGGCGCTCACGCAGGGCTGGGGAAGCAAGTTACTATTTTTAAAGGCCGTAAATGGGTCAGAACAGTGGGGGCAGCACACTCACCTGCACCAGCAGATTACAATGGTGCCGTGAGCGTTGGGTGCACACGGATGCCCTCGATGTAACTGGGCTGCACTATTAGCCAATGAGAGTGGGTCAGAGGGATAAGAGGTGGGCAGAGGGGAGGAAATGAGGGGAATGGACCGGGAGTGAGCTGGTGCTCGCGCGGGGCTGGGGAAAACAAGTTACTATTTTTAAAGGGGCAACATGGGTCACAACAGTGGGGGCAGCACAATCACCTGGACCAGCAGATTACAATGGTGCCATGAGCGTCGGTGCACACGGAGGCCCTTGATGCATCTGGGCTGCACTATTAGCCAATCAGAGTGGGTGGGACGGATGGGAGGCAGGCAGAGGGGAGGAAATGAGGGGAATAGACAGAGAGTGAGCTGGTGCTCGCGCAGGGTTGAGGGAAGCAAGTTACTATTTTTAAAGGCCCAAAATGGGTCAAAATAGTAGGGGCAGCACACTCACCTGCAGCATCAGATTACAATGGTGCCATGAGCGTCGGGTGCACACGGATGCTCTTGATGAAATTGGGCTGCACTATTAGCCAATGAGGGTGGGTGGGAAGGGCGGGAGGTGGGCCGAGGGGAGGAAATGAGGGGAATGGACCGGGAGTGAGCCGGTGCTGGTCGGGGGCTGGGCAAAGCAAGGTACTATTTTTAAAGGCCCAAAATGGGTCACAACAGTGTGGGCAGCACACTCACCTGCACCAGCAGATTACAATGGTGCCAATAGCGTCAGGTGCACACAAATACCATTGATGCAACTGGGCTGCACTATTATCCAATCAGGGGGGGTGGGAGGTACGGGAGTCGGGCAGAGAGGAGGAAATGAGTGGAATGGACTGGGAGTGAGCTGGTGCTCGCGCAGGGCTGGGGGAAGCAAGTGACTATTTTTAAAGGCCCAAAATGGGTCACAGTAGTGGGGCAGCAGTGCGCACACTTACCTGCACAATCACATTACAATGGTGCCATTAGCATCACGTGCACACGGATGTCCTCGATGTAAATAGGCTGCACTATTAGCCAATCAGGGTGGGTGGGAGGGATGAGCGGCAGGCAGGGGGGAGGATCAGAGGGGAATGGATTGGGAGTGAGCTGGTGCTTGCACTGGCTGGGGGAAGCAAGTTACTATTTTTAAAGGCACAAAATGGGTCACAACAGTGGGGCTGCACACTCACCTGCACCAGCAGAATACAATGCTGCCGTGAGTGTTGGGTGCACACGGATGCCCTCGATGTACCTGGGCTGCACTATTAGCCAATCAGGGTGGGTGGGAGGCATGGGAGTCAGGCAGAGGAGAGGAAATGCCTGGGTGTGAGCCGGTGCTCGCGCGGGGCCAGGGGAAGCAAATTACAATTTTTAAAGGCTCAAAATGGGTCATATTAGTGGGGGCAGCACACGCACCTGCACCAGCAACTTACATTGGTACCATGAGCATAGGATGCACAAGGATGCCCTCATTGTAACTGGGCTGCAGTATTAGCCAATCAGGGTGGGTGGGAGTGACGGGAGGGGGGCAGAGTGGAGGAAATGGACCGGGCGTGAGCGGGGGCTGGGGCAGGGCTGGGGGAAGCAAATTACTATTTTGAAGGCCCAAAATGGGTCAAAATAGTAGGGGCAGCACACTCACCTGCAGCATCAGATTACAATGGTGCCATGAGCGTCGGGTGCACACGGATGCTCTTGATGAAATTGGGCTGCACTATTAGCCAATGAGGGTGGGTGGGAAGGGCGGGAGGTGGGCAGAGGGGAGGAAATGAGGGGAATGGACCGGGAGTGAGCCGGTGCTGGTCGGGGGCTGGGCAAAGCAAGGTACTATTTTTAAAGGCCCAAAATGGGTCACAACAGTGGGGGAGCACACTCACCTGCACCAGCAGATTACAATGGTGCCGTGAGCTTCGGTTTGCACACAGAAGCCCTTGATGCAACTGGGCTGCACTATATGCCAATCAGGGCGGGTGGAAGGGACGGGAGGCGGGCAGGTGGGATGGAAATGAGGCGACTGGACTGGGAGTGAGCCAGTGCTCGTGCGGGGGTGGTGGGAGCAAGTTACTATTTTTAAAGGCCCATAATGAGTCACAACAGTGGGGGCAGCACACTCACCTGCGCCAGCAGATTACAATGCAGGAGTAATTCCTAGCTATGTCAGGGACAATGTGTTAAGATGTGAGGATGTAGGGGCCTATCATTGAGATCCCATCCACAAAACTAGATACTACTGCTACTACTACTACTACTAATAATAATAACTACTAATAACCACTAAGTGCCAGTCTCTCTTGATTGACATCTCCCCCTCCACCCACCGTTCTCTATCATTATAGGTTCTAGCATTCGTTCTTCCTCACCATCTTTCACCTTGCTCGAGGCATTGCAATGATTCTTTGGGAAAGTGGCACACGGGTGCACAGACATGAGTCCTTCACTTGCTGTGCCTAAAGTTCCACTTCACTGCTGATGCCCAGTGAGTCTGAAACCTCTCTAGGGATGTTTTTGGTCTAGTTCAGAAGAGATGTGATCTAGCAGTCTTAATTCTTTTTTGCCTAACAAGCAAACTCGGATGATGAAGAATGAGGTGTTAATAGAGCAGATCACTATACCCACAATAAAGGTGGCAGGACACAAACACAAAACGGTATGGTGTAATCACTGTGACATGCACACCAAGCACCCGCCACATATGTGGTGGGACTCTTTCATGCATTTGTGTCGAGGACTCACACCTGATACTAATGCATGCACAACAGCTTGTCAGCAAATCATTTGCACTGCCACAGAATGCTTTAGAAATGTGCCGGTCGTCTTTATGAATAAAGCATTTAATTATTTGAATCAGGCAATTCAAAAAAATAAATCATGTTTGCTTGTTTCTTGCCTGATTCTTTTTGAATCAAGCCCAAGGTTGTTTCACAGGAAGCACTGATTGCATCACGCAAATAGTATTGTCACTGATCTTCAAATGCATCAAAATGCCCCTTCCACTTTCTGGTTCATGCAAATGCACCTATGGGACAGACGGGAGGCCATCAGAATGTGTTAATGTTAATGTTAATGTTAAAGGATATTTATACTGCACAATATCACCACCGGAGTGGTCCCTGGGCGCTCTGGCGGCTCTGAAAAAAGGGAGGGTGGAGGGTGAGTTAGTGGGAATAAGCTTGAAAAGTGCAAGAGAGCAGTGATGTGCTGTTGGCAGCCTCAACCTGGTTACTCTGTTGGCTGGGCTTGGGGTGTTTTCCGGTCGGTAGTTGTTGTGTGCTGTTGTGCGAGTCTATATGTAGTTTGTTTTGTTGTTGCAGTGTAGAGAAGTGTGTGTGGATTGTTGTGTTATAGGTTTGTGGTTGTGTTTGTTTAGGGTTTGAGAGGTGTATGCAGAGGGGTGAAATTGTTAGTGGGTTGGTTAATTGGGCAAATGCTTCCATCTAAGTGTGGCATATGCTGACATTACGATCCATCTAGATGCACATCTAGATGATCGCAATCAGATGCCATTTGGCAATCCTGCCCACCTTTTACTAGTGCAAATGAGGGAATGTGCTAACAGTCCCAGAAATGTTCTTGGCTATTCAGAACGATGGAGCAGATAGGCCTTATCATCAAAACTGTGAGGGTAGTAGTTCTGGAATGACAGCTTTGCTAATGCAAATGGTGAGCCCTTTGCTATAGTGCAACTGGCCCCTCCATCTGCTATGGTGAAAGCAAAGGGCTGATGCTTCCCTCAAACTGGCTTTAGAGAAACGTCCTCAACCCTCCATAGTTGTGCAGCCATTGCAATGATGTCAACAAGGCAGTTCAATGTCACACTTTCTAGCACATTGATTGACTTTTAAGGTGCTTTTGATGAGGAGGCAGTGGATGACTCTGAAGGAACATATTGATAGCCCTTTTAAGCGTAATCACAGTATCTTAACTCAAGTACCTAGATATTTGGTAATCATGGGAACTTTTGTACATTATTGAGGCAGGCTTGCTTATTTGTATTCCTAACTTTTAATCTGTATTCTGAAGTTCCAAACAACAGTGATTTTAACAACAAATATCAACAAATATCCACGAATTCAGTCAACTCATGTATATATCTTTATACCAATCCTGTGCACTTTGCAATTCAACTCATCTTCAGACATTACATGGGTTTTCTTTGCACAGCTCAATGGTACTCAATTTATCGACTTCAGGAGGATGAAATTTTGAGTCGGATTTTGTTTTGAATAGCTGTTACTTTAGTAGTAATTTGCATTTTGTTGCACTGATGTATATGGAGTAATCTTTTGCTTGTTCCCATTCTGTTGTTACTCAGTTGTATTATGTTTTATACAATTATTAAATAAAGTTGATAAAAAAAAATTTAAAAAAAGAAATTCTGAGTCGACCTGTCGGGTTTCAAACCTGTGACCTTCAGGCTGGACACACACTTTTCTACAATGGATCCAGTAGTTTGTTAAACTATTTTACATTTGTGAATAATACCTTTTAGATCATATCCAGATAGGGTTACAGTGATCCCTTAAATTGTTATTGCCAGGAATGTTTCCTGAAGCTGAACCATAACAAAACAAAGGTTACGGCTACTCTAAAAGGGAATACTCAGTTTCATTCAACTCAGATAAGGAGGGAAAGTGATAAAGAGACCATCATAAATAATGTATGGGGTGTCATAATGCTTTAAAGTTAAAGTTCTTGCATACAATGGAGTTATTATTTTTTTTGTTATTAAAATGTTATTGTTTGTTACCAAACTTTTCATTTACACTTTTATAATTTACATCTGTACATCTTAATAAACAGTTCCATGAGTTAGTTCATTCCTCTGTCCATTTTTCATGTGTTTTCATTTCCGTTAGATCTTTATTCGGAAGCTTTGATATGTTATTCCAGTCCTGTATGATAGTAAAGATCAAAGTTTTTTTCTTGTCCAAGTAAAATTTGTGTTCATCTTTTCTTGGGTTCCATCTGCTTTTTTGATACTCCGAAGAAGTCTCTATGCAAGTTTCTTTTGTCTGTCAAGGCTAGGTATCCCATAACTATGTGGTATAGTGTTTCTGTGATTCCTACTTGGTTACAGATTCGACAATGGTGTTGCAATGTTGGAATCCGTTTCATTTTAGCTTGGAGTTCTCTTGTGGGGAGCATGTTTAAGCGAAATTTCAGAAATGCATCACAGATCCTTTGATCTGGGAATAGTGTTAAGTAGTCTGGCAGTTGATTCCTCGTTCTTATCTCGATTTCACATGTCAAATTACATTGGTATAGTGCTTTTTGCTGGAGAGTCTTCATCCAATCATTACATTGGGCCTCATTACGAATCAGGCGTTAAGGGGTTAACGGCGCCGTAAACGGCGCCGACCCTTAACGCCTGATTACAAGGTCCGTTAGCGCCATGGTGATATTAACGTCTGCTTTTTGCAGGCGTTAAAATCCATGACGCTAAGGGACCCTGGTGCTAATTATGCCACCGTAATTTACGGTGGCGTAATTAGCGCCTTCCCCACTCCCATTATGCCTTATGGGGCAAAAATGGGAATGGGGAAGGGTAAAATGGGAAATGGGGATTTACCGCCCCACTCACCTTGGAATGGGGCGGTAAATCCGCCATCCACCATGGTGTAAACGTAGTTTACACCATGGTGGTAAGGGTACGACCCAGGCGGTAACTTACCGCCTGGGTCGTAATGAGGCCCATTGTATCTTTCGTTTAGCGTATTGTGGTCGTAAAACCAGCATTTCTGACGATATGTCCTCTATTGCCATTTTTTTAATGTCATTTTTCCAGGCATTTTGTGCTGTGACGTTCATAGCTTTATCTTGTTCACTCAATATATCAATTGCTGGTATCTGTTCAGGATTTATCACTTTTCTGTAAAGCTCCAGTTGTTTCCACAAGATTATCAAATGCAGTGATTGAAGGACAAGTTCAAAGCGAATTCTTGGCATGGGGAAAATCCTGGGCAAGGCCAGGGTTTTCCTCCAAAAGATTGCTTCGTATGTTTGCCACTTTGTATGTTGCTGATTCAGCATTGTTTCACTTCAATATGGGGACCGCTTTCTGTCTGAAAAATGCCACAATCTATGGTGCTATGATTACCAAAGACATGAGGGCTATTTTTCACATAAAGAATTTCTTAGTGCCATTTTTCTAAGTATGAGATGAGAAAGTGATTCCGCCACTGACATATGGGGTGCTGCAATCAGCAGGGCAGGGTACCCCTTGGCTGGATGCTTTTGACATTTTGATGAAGCCGAAGGATTAGATATTGTTGTCTAGTACCTGTATACAACCTATGCACTAGGAATAATATGCCAGTGTGGATCCACCTATAAGTGTACACGCCGCATTAACATTTTATTATAATCTCTTGCTGGCAGAAGAACACCTCCAGAGACCATTTTCAGCACTCACTCTGGAAAAGTATATTGGAAGCTTTTCGGTTACTCTTTTGGGGGATTTGAAAAGCTATTTTGCCAGACAGCCATTGTGTATGTTGAACTCCTTCCAGAAATGACTGAAAACAAATAATTTCACATCTTATATTAAAGGTGCTTATAAACGAGAACAAAAGTAAGTGATTGCATTGCACTGACAGGACTGCCCTTTGGTTACCCTGGGAGAGTAGAGTGGGTACCAGTAGAGCAGAGTTTGCAGACCATAAAGTAAGACATATAGACCTGAAACATTTGGTGTTGGTTGATGGCACATACCTATCACTGATGCCCTATAATGGGCAGTGCTTTATGCCCAACATGCTTAGCAAAAGCCTGAGATCAAAATACAAGTATGTCCAAAATGGCATATAGGACCTATATTTTTCAGTCTGTTCACTCTTAGTGTGAGTATTGTGAAAACTAAAAAATCCAGCCCAAAGTGCATTTTGTGCACAAAATAATGACAGGCTTACATCAGTATCACAGACATATGTGTTAAATATAGACATCTTTGTCCATTTTTACGTTCCCAAAATGCTCTTTGATTGCATGCAAAACAGACAGGCGTTATTGTGCCATTTGTCCCCATGCACTTTCTTATAGGAGATTTATTTACAGACTAAGGGAGATTTACTCAGTTATTCAATTATGTATATGCAGAGAGAATATTACATTTTTCATCCGCGATTTCTTTACAAACTGAGCCAGAAAAATGTAGTTACAATATGCAGACTAGATGCAAACAAGACCTCTCGAGATAATGCTGAGTGACCCAAAATAGATGGTTGCATTGTGTCATGATTATTATTACTGTTATTATTAGGGTATTTCATTTCAGTTTAAAGCTATCTCTGGAACAGACCTTCAGCATTAGGGTATTTATTGAGCAGGGACCTAGATTTGAGAAGCATCAGAGAGCTTTACATGTCATAGGGGGCAGTACACGGGGAGCAAAGCAGGTAGCTAGGGATCAATATAAGGGAGCGGGGGAGCTTACAACCCGGGAGGGTGGGAAATCTGGCACCAAGGGATCTACAAGTAACTAGCGCAAGAAACATGGGGGAGCAGATCACCCAGTCTCAGGTTAGATGGAGAGTGGAGAGTGTGCAGACCTAGGCATAAGGGAGAAGCCATTCCTTAAAGAGGTGGGTCTTGAGCTCTGTCGTGAAATGTAAAAGCACCCAGATGCCCTTGGGTTAGGCGCGCTATATAAATAGCAAAAATAAAAGAAAATAAATGAATAAAAGCGAAGGGGTACTTGTGGTGTTGACGGGGAGGCGGTGCCAGAGTCCTACACCAGTGAAGTTCAAGTATACACAAGTCCTTCCTTCTTGCTTCTGATTTGGTGTGTGAGTGATATGTCTGTGTGGGGGTGTATGCGTGGTTGATGTGTAGTTGTGCTCACGGGGTCCATGCCTTGCTAAAACCTGCCTAGAACTGAAAATGAATTCCAACCAGGTGTCTCTGTTTGCCATGTGCATGAACTTCAAATACACTTTTTACAATTTCTCCCACAGTTCGACCTGATAGGCTCACCTGAAATTCAAATGATTTCATATTCTAGCAGTCAAGTTGACCCAGGCCATTAGTTTTCAAATGAATGCACACCCATGTGTCTGCGCTGTGTGGTGATCAGTTCTTTGCTGATATACAATATAGGGAATTCCAAGGTTTGTGTCATTCTGGTGTCAATGCACTCTGCACACACATAGTTCTACTCAAACATAGCCGCAACCTGCATAGGTGTGGTCAAAGGGCACAAGCATATGTTCCGGTGAATGTTCTTAATTGGTGATGCAACTTCCAATATTCTTGAGAACCAAGATAATAAGAACAGGTAGGAATGTGAAAATAGGGCATCTTCAACCTAACAATCTCTTTAAGGGCTGAGGGCTGGATAGTTAAAGATCAACACCTCTATCACCAACAACCACCACATCCTAGTCCTTAACCTCAGTCAGCTACCCGCTACTACCATTACTCTGCACCTCTGCCACAAGAAGCCATGTAAAAATCTCTTCTCTACAAGCATCATCCCTAAATTTCGGGGGCCATTTTTAAAAGCAAACTTTGCAACATGCTATAGCTTCTGTTGTCTGGGCACTGGTCACACCAGAGATTTCCAACATGTTGGATTTTCAGGATACCCCTCATTAATATTCATGAGATACATGTGCATACAATGATTCTAAATGTATGCACATTTCTTCTCATGAATATTAGTGATGGATATCTTGAAAACCTGTCAGGATTCCGGGCCGCGAGGCCCGGAGTTGGATAACCCTGGCTTACACACACCTAAGTATGTGAAAGAAAATGTTAGGCTCAGACACATCGCTGCCTCTTTTCTTTGAAACAGGAGGGCATTGCCACATCTTTTTAGTCGCATGTGGGCAATACTACTAGTATTTAATCTGCCCTGTAAAGTCCCTTCTTTAATGGAGCCAGTCTGATAAAGTTAACTGCAGCTTCCTAAATACAGGACACGTACAAGCAGCTTAAGATGTGAACATAAGCCTGTCATTTATATGCATTCATTATAACATGTAATACCAAAGGGAGCTGTTAAGTGCACAGTCTGTGTTTTCACAATAACCATTTTATATGCATTCTAACTGGTGGACATTGTTACCATAGACACAGCAGCTTAAAGCCTAAAAAGCTCTTTGAAGAACAGCATTACTCATGTCACGTAAATGCGAAATGTATCATAAAAAGATGCAGATCTATTTACTATGTCTTTAATTCTGTTAACGAGATGCACAGTAAACACCATGAAATATTTGATGAGCAGATTTTAAGGATGGCAAGTAATTATGTCATGTGGGGCCTAAGTTATTACCTCAGTGCATTGCATTGCATTATTAAATGAGCCCCCAAGCCGTCCACTTAGATTTGCTGCTGGAAATGCTAATTATATCAAGCGTATGTCGTATTGGTATGCAAAAGTTAAAGATCCTTCATCTCCCATTTTTAATCTGCCTTAGCATGACAGGCCCATCCATATTCACCTCGGCTGCTCCTAGATGAGCGTGGCTTTCACGGCCCCTGACGCGGATGCGAGACAGGAATGGATAACCATGTCCCGGTGACCTTCTTTGGTCCTTTACCAAAGTTGTCTCCCGAGCTCTCCCAGACAGACCACGAATCCCGTTGAGCAACAATCACAAGAAGGGGACCAGATGATGCATCTACAGGATCTGAGGGTGGTGTTTCGGCATCACCACCTGCTTGCCGGTCATGTTACCGTATCTAGTTGTGGTGCGCCCCTCCCTCGGAATAGTGATGCTGGAAACTCAAAAGTCCGTGACTCCATAGTACTGCACTGATGATGTAATTTGGCGGCAAACAGCACTGCAAGTGGATGTCCGGTCATGTCCCTTTACCCATACATAGTGCATCAGTTCTGGTGCATGTGGTGGGGCATCTTTTGGCTAGATGGGGAAACTGCTTCTGTGTTTATACACAGTTGCCTCAGCACACCTAAGCACACAGACTAATTATGTAAATTATTTGGTCACTCCCAGCCCCCAGAATAACTTTGTTGGTCACTGCAGCCTAGAATTTAACTTTGTATCTTTTTTGATTTATAATGTTCAATCGAACCCTGGTAAATGCAAGTATAGTTACTACTGGGTTACTCCACCTGCCATTAAGAGAACACTAACCACTGCCGGCCTCCCGCTCTCTTTACCAGTTGCCGGGGGTCATTACGAGTGTGGTGGTAAGGGGTTAACGACACTGGTAAGGATGCCGGTGCCGTTAACCCCTTACCACCGCATTATGAGGTCCCTTAGCGGGAGCTGCTAAAGGACCAGGGAGCTAGTTATTAGCTCCCTCCCCATTCCCATTGAGCCCTATGGGAGCTCGAATGGGGAAGGGTATTTTGAATGGGGACTTACCGGGTCCTCCAAGGTTGGAATGACCCGGTAAGTCCCCATTCAAGGAACCCAGACCCGGACATGAGTTTGGAGGCAGCCATGGCGCTAATAGCACCATGGCTACCTCCAAACTCGTAATGATCCCAACTGTCCTTTTTGTGGTCAGACGACTCCCTCACCAAACTTTCACCCAACTTCATCCTACTAATAAGCACATTCTCCATACTTTTCAATTTGGCACATCAGCCGCCAGCAAGCCAATGTCCCCATGTCTTCTTATTACTTATTTCTCCCACTCATCCCTATCCTTACTAGCTCCCAAAAACAACACTCCAATCAATATTGCCATACACAATCCAGCTTCATCAATGCATCTGGCATCCCCCCTGTATCAACTTCTCTCTCCACCACCTCCTCCTTGCCTCCACTGAACTTACTCAGGGACTATGGAATACTGAAACTCTCTACAACAAGACCTTCAGCTCTTACCACTTTGATTCACATTTAGCTGAGCTCTGGTTGATGGTTATCACCAACACTTGGATTCACACTCAAGACACTTTAGGAGCCCTTTACATCAACTCTGCCACTTTCTCAAACTTCCCAGTCGATCCATAAAAGATGGGGGGTTACTGATCAACAAAGCTGCCCTCGCACACCCCTCCTCGTCATATGTCCTTGCACTCTCTTCTTCAAACAAATTGCAATCCAAGAGTGCCCTCAAAAGGCACCTCCTCTCACTTGAAGCAACCCCTCACACCACAAAGGCATCATCCTTCCCCAGAAATCACTTTCCTCCACTATAGCTATACAACTGTTTTAAATATTCTTAATTTATATTGTCTACAAGATATCTTCGTATCTGCCAGTCTCTGTAGTGCCCTTTCAATATTCCACGTTTTTTTCCACCTCGTCAACTGGCTTCTGCTTCACAAATTATACTTTAGTGATACTTTTGACAATCAACCAGTCCTAGAATTCCTACCGCTGCCAGCATGAGCTGTCTACAGTGCTTATGTCTGAAGCACTTCACTCTCTGTAATAAACGTACAATAAAAACGTACTAGTAGACAACATACCATTGAAAATGATGCTCCATACTGCTTGCAGTTTAGGTTTTCTTGCTGATCTTTGGTCTTTAGTGTCCGCTCATATTTGGTGCCATTTCCATAGGTCAAATTGCTTTGGTAGAACTCAAGTAAGAAATTTCTTGGGAACCAGTTTTCTCCAGTGCATTGACCAATTTACCATGGTGGTGTGCACATGTCACAAAGAAGTTCCATCATCCTTCTAGGCCACCTTCCTGTCTTGCTGACTGAAAACCACCGATGGCCATTGTACTCGCTTCAGAAATCACAAATCAGCTATCGGAGTGGGCCATCCCGGGGCCAATTATTTTAACCATTCAGACCTTGCCAGACATAAGGCTCCTGCCTGGGTAGCAGGTCTTTCAAACAGAGCTATTGAAATCTATGGAGAACTGCTGCATTTACTGTTTGAATTAATTGCATACAGATGTACTGACCATCAGTGATAACACTTGCTGATCTCACTGGTATATTGTGAGAATCTCACCATGGATATGCTGCTAGGGGGCGTTATTTACTCGAACATACACCCTGACCACAATCAAGCACGTTTCACAAAGATTCTGAGTAGACTATTAAATAACACTAAAATACATTGGAAAGGCTTTTCATAAGTCAGGAAAATAGAAAATCGCCTATCTGAGGACATTTTCAAGGTTCGGTTTTAACATAGAACTTATCTAGCCTACCTGCACTTTTAAGACTGCGTTCATTTACAGATGGGAAAACCGGTGCAGGAATGAGATTTTAACCTCGTTAAACCTGGCAGAGATAGTGAGACAGATGAAAATCCGCAATACGGTCTATTGGACTCCAATTAAACCTTTCAAGAGGGGATTGCATGACTCTGAAGCCTGTTGGAGTTGCAGGCATAGAGTGGGCTCCTTTTAACATACGTTATGAGAATGGATTAGTAGATTTTGGACATTTTGGATGAAGGTGACTGAAATAGACAACAAGGTTTCGTTGTTGGACATGGATTTTGATGTTGTAACTGTCATTCTGTGGGTGGGGGGTGACT
Source organism: Ambystoma mexicanum (assembly GCF_040938575.1). Lineage (NCBI taxonomy): Eukaryota > Metazoa > Chordata > Amphibia > Caudata > Ambystomatidae > Ambystoma > Ambystoma mexicanum. The sequence continues at coordinate 1,388,506,862 of NC_090932.1, forward strand.
ATTAGAGGATCTGTCATTCCCTCAGAACATGTGGTTTTTCAGAGTTTGACTATCTCCAATAAAAACAATATTGAGAGAAAGTTATAATACCCCTCATTTTCTGTATGGATAGATGACCTCTCTAAAATGTCTCCATTGGAAAGAGTGATATTTTGCAAACTAAAGAAAAGTAACCTTGGGGAGGTTTCTGAGTCTGTTGTGAGTAGTTCTTCTTGCCTTTACTTACCTGTAATTTGTATGGGGGCCTATATGCATATATTGTTTGTGCTTATGTATTGAAAGCTGATTGATTTGATTAATAAAAATAGAGAATATGCTTTCTGTCAAATGCAGCACTGTGACTTGAGTGAACTGAGCAGTGACAGCGAGAGTCATCTCACACTGTGGAAGTCAGAAGTCGAAACATTATAGGATAAATACATGTATTAATTAATCAGCAGTGGAATTATCTGCTTGAGTCATTTGAGAAGTCACAGATACACACCTGGCATCCAAGCCCTCGATTGCCTGATTCATGATGCAACATCCCATAGGGTTCTGTGGCAGGAACCGTGATAATGAGATACCCAACTTGTATGAACCTGCTCAGCAGAGAAAACAGTTCTCATTGTATCTGAATATGTCTTCTTGAATTACATGAGTAGAATCTGAAATGTGTACACCACACATGCTTTTTAGAGATGCTTCGGAAGCTGGCTTTGCTCATGGAGCATTCAAGAGCCAGTACTGAAGTTTGTTTGTTTGTTTGTTTATTTATTTGTAGGACACACCAAACCCTTGGGTAGCTGGACGCACAACATGATAAGAATACTTAGAGCTTAGTTACAGGTATATACAGGTACAGGTACATTAACATAGAGTAATCACAGTTATAGTTCAAGTGCTGACAGGTACAGGTACATTAACAGTGAGTAATCGCAGTACAGTTCAAGTGCTGACGGGTACAGGTAGAAGGCAGGACATGAAAACATAAACTGTAGTCATTGGTCTAGTGGTCATTAATGCGTAACCAGTTACGGGTGTTATGTCTGAAGCTGTAGTAAGACTGATCCCTTCTGAGCTTGACTGGCAATGCAGTCCATTGTTGGGCTGCTTTTACAGGGAAACTATAACCCCTGTTTTTTTAGTCTGAATCTGGGTATTTGGAAGCAGTAGGAGTTGGCTGTCCTAGTTGGTCGTCCAGTAGATTTTTTAATTATTCTTTCCTTTAGGTAGGGAGGGGCTGCGTTGTTAAGACATTTGTAGGTTAATGAGACGGTTTTAAGGAGGATCCTATCGCTAATTTTCAACCAGTTGTGGTTTCTCCTGGCATTAGATATATGCTCTCTAGTGGGGAGGCTCAGGGCCGTCTGAGCGCATTATTTTGCAGGGTTTGTAATTTGTTGATAATGTATTTATTCGCTCCTAGATATAGTGCATTGCAATAGTCCAATTTTGAAAGGATGAGGGCATTGGCAAGGATGATACAACTTGCTAGTGAGAGGAAAGGTCTGCATGCTCTAATGAGTGCCAGTGTAGGCGGTGGATTAGGCCAGGGAGTTTACCTGTTTTTTTAGAGGTAGCGTAGAATCCAGATTGAAGCCAAGAGTCTTTACTTCTTTGGCAACTGTGATTACGTTGCCATCAATATTGAAGGCATTGTAGTTAGTGTCAAGTTTTTTTAGGTTATTAGCTGAGCCAAGTATCAGGATCTCCGTTTTATTGTTGTTCAGGCAGAGGCCATGGGTTGCCATCTATGCCTGAATGAGGGTGTATTTATCATTTACTAAGGCTGCATCTGAGATGAAATTGCCCGAAAGGTGGATGAGGATCTGGGTGTCGTCTGCATAGTGTGTGTAGGTGACCCCCAATCTGTCCAATTTGTCAAATAAAGGCTTAGTAAAGATATTATACATGGTTGGAGAGACACATGAGCCCTGGGGGACAGCACGTGTTGTTTGAATAGGGTCTGCTGATGCAGAGGTAGAGAAGACTTGCATACTTCTGTTATCTAGAAAGGACTGGACCCAGGCTATAGCTTCACTTGAAAAGTGGGCCGCCGATGCTAGGTGTTTGCATAATACTGCGTGGTCCACCAGGTCGAATGCTGCCGACCGATCAAGGAGCAGTAGCATAGCTGTATTTCCTTTGTCGTTAAGCTCATCTATTTGAGCTTTGAGGTCTATTAGCGCTGTCTCCGTGCCATGCTTCAGGTCTGAACCCCGATTAGCGGGAGCCTAGAAGTTGATTAGTCTCAAGGTATTTGTGAATTTGAAGATAGGCCACTCTATTATCTTCAAGAGGAAAGGGACTGTTGTGATAGGCCGGTAGTAAGTGGGGATGGAGGTGTATAATGTTTGTTTTTTAAGAAGGGTAGAACCCAAGATTCTTTTAAGCTGCTTGGGATATTGTTAGAGGAAAAGGAGACATTCATGAGTTTAGAGATAAAGGGAGCTAAATCTCTAGCTACCGAGCAGTTGTCACCTTTACAGTTAGACAGCTTTAGGGAGGCGCTAATTTTTTCAGTTTCCTGAATGGAAACTTTGGAGAATTTAAATGTGGCTAAGTCAGGCTTGTCAATAGGGGTGGTGGTAGTTAGTGTTTCCGCAAGGGGTAGGGATGATTTTATTACTGCAATTTTAGTTTGCAACGTTTTTATTTTATTTGCTAGACCATTTCGAATGCTGGTACACCATTGCTGGTCTTTGGATACATTGTCTGGAGGAGGTATAGGCGATTCTAATTCTCGTAGGATCACAAATAATTCCTTAGTATTGGAACATGCTTTGGATATTCTTTCCTTGTAGACTTCTTTTTTTGTTTGGATAATTTCTTTCTGATAGTTATTGGCACAAGCTTTAAGTTTAAGCTTATTTTGTTCCTTTGCTGAGTGTTGCCAAATGGTTTCTAGCTTCCTTTTTTCCAATCTAATTTGTTTCAGGTGAGGGGTGAACCAAGTATTAAGATGAGTTTGTTGCTTAGTCTTGCGTACTTTGAGTGGAGCAATGGTGTCTAGGATCTTATTTTAGCCATAGTGTCGTTATAGGAGTCCACCAATGTATCTGGGTCAGAGTTGCTTGGCAGGGTGTTAATCACTGGAAGGTGGAGGGGAAGAATATTATCTGGTGTGATGTTTTTCTTCGATCTTGTGGGGAGAGAGTGTGCCATTATTTTTTCTTTGTTTATTTCTTTGTTTAGTGTTAAACTAAAATCCACTAGGTAATGGTCAGTCCAAGGTTGGGGTGTAATTTTAGTGATCCTTGTTGGGCAGTTTGAGGTGGCTACGCAGTCTAGGGTCCTGCTTTTATCATGGGTAGGGGCGAGAACTTTTTGGATAAGGCCATGTTCATCAAACATGGTGGCAATCGCTTGAGCTTGTTTATCGTCCGGATCGTCCTAAGTTGAGGTCACCTAGGATCATTATCTGGGATGAGTCTTTTATATTGTTAGCTAATAAGCTAGATATGTTCTCTTCAAAAGAGCCTAGGGGTCCTGGTGGCCTGTATATGAGGTAAATAGTTAGAGTTTGTACATGGGGATATAGGTAGTTTGTAACATGGGGATATAGGTAGTTTATCTGAGAGAAGCTTGCAAGATTTTAGTGGGGGTAGTGTGGATAATCTTAAGTCCATTTTAGCTTTCGCAATGATGGCTAAGCCCCCTCCTCTAGAATTGGGTCTGTCCATTCTTAGGAGTTGATAGTTGTCTGGTATCGCTAGTGTGAATGCTGGGCCTGCTGCCTCATGCAGCCAGGTTTCTGTGACCGCTATGAGGTCAAGGTTGTCTGAAGTTAGAATATCGTCAATTTAATTTGCGTGGGTAACGATAGATCTGGCATTAATCAGTGCTCCAATTATTGTAGTTGTATTAGGTGGTTATTGGGTTTTCAGTGTTACTGGTATATGTTGTATCATTTTGGTATCCGTGGTGGTTTGCAATTGGGCTTGCGTCATATGCAGAGTGAAGTTTTTAGGGTTGGTGCGGCGGTTTAAATAGGTATTGCTGGTCAGTTTTGGTTCATAGAAAGAGAAGAGTCTAGCTCTAAGCCTAGTGTTTCTATTCAGTGTAGGGCAGGGTGTATATTTGATTTGCTCCATGGTTATTGAGATTAATTGTATGAGCGGCAACGGTACAGATAACCGCAGAATGTTGCTGACATACATCATGTGGTAGTTAGTGCCGGTTGCACTGGATAGGATCAGGTAGGCTAAGGTTGAGGCAAAATTGGCGTAAGTTAGGTCAGGTTAACGTTAGGCTAATTGTGGTAGTCTATGAAAGTTTCTGTTCAAATTAGGTGCAGTAGTTTACGAAGGCTGGGTTTAGTGTAGGCAGAGTGGGTTAGATTCCATAGGAACCAATAATGGCTAGCTTGAGCACAGGCTAGATTTGGTTTAGTCACAGAAGGCTAAATTGGTGCAGTTCACACTATAGTACGCTATAGTACAGAGAGCTAGGGTCGGTATAGTCACCGTGGCTAAGTTAAGTTGGGCACAGGCTAGATTCAGTTTGGTCACAAAAGGCTAAAATCAGTGTAAATCACACAAGCTAATTTGTTGTAGCAGAGGGCTAGACACAGTATAAGCACAGTGTGCTAAGTTCCACATAAACACAATACCTGAATTAGGCACAGGCTAGATTCATTTTGGTCACAAAGGCTAAAATCAGTGTAAATCACACAGGCTAATTTGTTGTAGCAGAGGGATAGAGACAGTATAAGCACAGTGGCTGAGTTCCATATAAACACAATACCTGAATTAGGCACAGGCTAGATTCAGTTTGGTCACAAAAGCCTAAAATCAGTGTAAAACAAACAAGCTAAATTGTTGTTGCAGAGGGCTAGAAGCAGTATAAGCACGGTAGCAGAGTTGGTCACAGGCTTTAGCAGCATTGTCACAGAGGCTAGATCGAGCACAAACAGTAGGCTAGTTCAGTATATAGGCGAGGCTCTTCAATGGAGAGCAGTTGTCATGAAATTATCACTTATTAAGGGAAGTGGGAGTCATACGGCCGCAGGACCATAGTAGCTCAAAAGAAATTGCAGTCGAGAGTAGTGCACAGAATGGTTAGAGTAAGGGGGCACACATTAACTTGTGCTAGTATTGGGCGCAGATAACGTGCAGCGAGGAAGGTCATGTACAAGTAATATAAGGGGGTTTTAGTGGCATAGTAACAGGTGTTTCATGATAGGCAAAGTATACATGTATGGGCAAGGCATTAATTTAGCAAGTACCTTTGTGTGCTAGATCTCCGTGCGCCAGGATTTCAAAGTGAGAGGGGCAGCAGCCATGTCAGCGGCACAAATCAGAGTCATGTTGTGAAGTGTCATCACAGCCCGTGGCGACCTTGAGTTGAATACGTTCTGAGGAGCAGCATGAGTCGAAGTAGCAGTGGGCAGATCTTGGCGATAATTCACCAATGTGCAGCCACGGGATGAAGGGGCAAAGAGCTATGTTAGTGAAAGTGAAAATAGTGTAGTGCCTGGCCCACAGTACATACGGCTCCAGACAGGCTCACGACAGGTAGTTGCCTTATTGTTCGTGCTTTCGTGTGAGTGCCGGCTCGAGCCTGCCGGCTCGCGTTTGGTTGAACAAGAAGGGCTGGCAGCCAATAAGGATGGGAGCTGGGGCCTAGTGGTGTAGTTCACCACAGTGAAGACAATGCAGAAATTCTGGCGGCCATTTTAGAAGGGTTTCTGCCTCGTGGCAGATGATGCAGATTATTACACGGCGGTGTAAATACAAACTATTTGGCTCAATTTGGAGGGTGGAGGGGCCATCCGAGGAACAGTATTCAATTATGGATAGATTCGGGTAAATGAAATAATTATTTACTGGCATCGTGCAGCATGCTTCAGAATACTGCAGAGTTAGGCAGACGGCCTAGCATCGATCCAGGTGCATGTTGGAAGCACCTCTGAAAGGGGCACTGCTCCTGCAGTGGAGGGGGAGCTCCAGCTCCTCCCGAGGACAAGGCAGCATATGAAGCCTCCAGTCTCCAAGTGTCTCTCAAGTCAAAAAATGAGGACACACTATGCTTTTGAACAAGAATGTTTACCTGGGTGTACTCAGTAAACTGTTCTGACATTTACCTGGTGATCATGGCATAGAGGAGAGTAGTGATATGTGAGCTCTTTCATCAACTGACAGGTGGCCACCCCTTTTTAACACAGAGGCCCCGCCCTGCCGCAAGTCCCACCCTGGACGTGACATCATAGGGATTGCCAGGAAGTCCCGCCCCGGAAGTGACATTGTGAGGGTTGCCAGGAAATCCCACCCCGGAAGTCGCATCATGGGGGTTGCCAGGAAGTCCCACCTCGAAAGCGGAAGTCACATGGGGGCTGCCAGGAAGTCCCGCCCAGGAAGTGCTAGCATGCAAGATCAACCAGAAGTCCCACCCTACCAGACATACCGCCCCGGAAGTGGCATGGCCCTAGCTGTAGTGTTACACAGGATGCGACGTCATGTCAGTGCCCCGGAAGTCCCTCCTAAATTATAACCTGGAAGTTACCTCATGCGGGTCCCCAGGAAGTTTTGCATGGTTGGAAGGCCTAGCCTGAATGTGGAAAGATGTGTTGCACCCGGAAGGCCCACCCTGTAGGTTGTGGGTAAATGGTGTGACTATTTTTATCCGGTAGTAATTTGTGTGAAGCCCTGTTTGTGTTTTGTTTGCACCGGTTTGTGGGGTGTCAATAGAAGTCAGAAAGGGTGTAGATGGTGTGTTTGACCCCAAGACTCCAAACTCCAAAAGTGGGGTATGGCATTTACATGGTGCTAAAACCTGTGATGTTAGGGGGCGGTGTGGGGTAGGCAGGGCGCTTTTGCTCTGAAATGTGTCATGGTACACCAGGGGCATTGTGGAGATAAAGTAGTAATATGACCTCCTATTACGGGCGGAGTGAAGTCTATATCTACAGAAGGAGCTCCGTAGAGAGGTGCACAGTGCTGAAGAAGACTGGATGTACTATTTGCATGACTCTAGAATACCCTAGGGAATGATGACTGCAACACTATTGAAAAGTTCAATAGGCCCAGAAGCCCGACATCAACAATTCCTGTAGCTGATGAGGAATCGTGACACCCCACTGGTAGTGGGATGGAGTATGAGGATGATTTGAGGCAGCCTCTTTTCTTAATGAATCTTAGTGATATGGCACCGCCTGATTCCCACTCTTTCAAAGCTGATGCTTTGTAGGCGTAAGTTGAGGCTCCTGCCCGTTGCAATCTGGTATGTAGGAAAAGTGTGTGTTTGTGTCTGTGTGAACTATGTGTAGAAATACATATTCGAGAGTTAAACTTCTTTCTTTTTTGAATTGCAGAAAACGGCAGATAAAGTTGATTGCACTGAGAGTCAGCGGTCTTCATTCAATACCGTACATTTTTACTGTGTGTGCTTTTCAAAAATGATTGAAAGTACAGCAACCCAAAGCAGTAATAAGAAATGTGTCTGCTTGAAACGCTTTGAAAGTTCTGATGAAGAAGAAGAAGAACCTATGACCTTTTTGGAGTCATTAACTGTTCAGGCTTTTGTGGCCTGTGCAGTGAAAATATGCTTGAAGCGTGATTATTACCAATGGTGCTATGGGCATAAATGGGATGACTCGCGATAGGAGTGTCGGGGGGAAATTCCGCCGGGGTCGGCCGGGCCGTCCGTAGACCTCCGGGCAGGGAGGCCCCAACTCCTCCCGTATATCCCAAAAGAGATAGAGTATGAGACACACGCAAGAAGCAAGGTGACTCTGCTGTTTATTAGACAAAACGGCAGGGATGGGTCAAGGATCGTACGCGTCCGTCCTGACACACACACAATCGTGGGGCTCGCAGGCCCTTTTTACCTTAGTATGACGCGCTACTTGCGTCATCTTACAAAGTTTAGCAAAAAACCTATTTCCACTCTGGATTGGTTACTCGAGTGGTAGGGTTAGTATAGCATACATATAGAGAACGGTATTAGTGGTTGAGGGTTAGTCAGGTGATATACTTGGGCTGTCCCTTCAATTTGATACATGAAAATTGTTACATGAAGACCTCTGAGGATTGGTCAATGTTAATGGCGTCAATGATAAGAGCCCCATGTTCTGATTGGTCCACTCGCGAGCCTCCCAGTCTGGGACTATCGCTGTTCCCAGCTTGCGGTGCACCTGTTATTTGCAACAATGTTTTTACTATGGGTAGGTGTAAACAATGTGAGGATTTATTCATATGTTGGGAGGTCGACTACTCCCACTGCTGCAGATGTCCAATGAGTCTTTTAATTGTATCTGCCTGTGTCTTGAAACGTGGGATTCAGGCGTCTCCTTCCTCCTGGGCTTGGCATCCTGTCAGGTTTGGCTTTGTCACGTGAGGTGGGACCGTGTTTGAGGCCGAATTCAGCACAATTAATATTGTTTTTCCCACTGTGTGCCTGGTTTATCTTGCAGGTGCGACCTTGGCGTCGGCTTGCAGCGTGCGAGATTGCAACATCGTGCCCTTGGCGGTGTGCTTTTGCCAGGCTCATTCTGCAGGGTCAGCAACTGAGCTCTCGCTCATTCAATGTTCATGGAAACTTTTGCTTGCGGCCTACTTGGGCCTGGTGCATAGGTGGAACCGTTTGATGCAGAGCTCTTTAGGTTACGGCATCATATTGCTCTATCCTCAGTATCGTGTCTCCGTTATATTCTTTATTATGGTACATGGTTCTTAGAAAAAGCGTGAGCAAGCCTTTTTAGATAAGTTCATTATGCGTCTTGCGTTTCTGCATTTTGAGAGCCTATGTGGAAAATAATAAAGATGCACGTCCGTGGGTATGTCTGTCGCCTATGTCATAGCACTGAGTATGTTCTTCGTGTGGATTGGTGTGGGAGTGTCCGGTGTGCATGTGTGCACAGGTGTGCTGACCGTTGGCTAGGTCGTCACGGCATCTCTAACGACGTGTAGGTTTAGTCGAGTTGATCCATGCCGCAGGTGTCGGCATGGGCAGGGCGGGCTGCTGGGCAGGTAGGTGGGCACATCCGTATGTTCCTGTACCAGGGTATTTGGTCGTCTGGTAGATAGGCAAACTCCTCTCGTGGCGGGTGCCTAGGCCGTGATCCTCTAGGCCAAGCGCGAGAGGGGAAGGGCGGGAGCCTGTTCTTCCATTCTCCCACTTCAGTCCCCCCTCTGGTCGACTTGTTGACCACAAACATATCCTTTTCTTTATCTCCTCTTACTCTCCATATTTTAGTTATTCCTCCCAAATGTCCATAGTGGTTAACATGGTCTTCAAATGACCAATACATATATGCACAGGTTCCTCCAGGAGTGCAGTATACCCATTTCCCTATGTAGCTCCTTGGGTTTCCTGGGTTTTCGAGCTTCACAGATGGTGGGTCCAGGTGGTTGGTGATGATCTGGTTGCGCAGCTTCTCTCTCTCTTTTATGATTGTGCCTGTGTGTTGGCCGTCATCTGTTGGCATCAAGAGGTGCATACCAACCATTTCGATCATCTCGTCTGTGGTGCGTGCCTTCCGGGCCTTCCAAAATCTTATTATGATCAGTGTAGCTCCAGCCAAAATAGTACATCCAACTATAATTTTCAGTCCATCTGACAGCCAAGATGGCATCCATGACCATAATATTGAAAACCAGCTCTCATCCTCTTTCACACCTTTACTTTCATCCATCATTTTTGAGTGCATCTGGGCCAATTGTAAAACTGCTTCTGTCAGTGTACCATTGTCAGCATCGTTGGCAGGGATGAATGTGCAGCATGATTGTCCTATCTTAGCGCAAACTCCTCCTTCCATTGCTGTGAGGAGGTCCAGTACATATCTGTTCTGAAGTGCTACCATCCTCACAGCTCGCAGTTCCTCTTTTATTGCGTTGAATCCATTTACCGTAGAATTAATAGTCATCATTAGTTCCCATCGAGTTATCTGGAGCCATTTTGCTTTTGCGTAAGCCTGTAGTCCTGGATGTATTATTGAGGAGAAGAACATTGCTGCTCTGCTGAATAGTCTGTGCTCTGGTGGAATTGAAGTGAGTGCTGTTTCCGACCTTCCCCATAGGTAATTTCCTGTCAGAGGTTCTCCTTGTCTTTTCTTTCTATGCAGGACAGTATTATTGCCGTCGGTTTTGCTCTCTGGCTCCTTCTGAGGTTGTACAGATCTCTTCTTCCTTTTGTTCCCTTCATCCATTTTGGGGAAGTTCGCCATATTGACATGTTTCTGGGGTACCACTAGTGATGGTACATTAACGTGCACTATGGTGCATATACCATTCCACAGAGGGGGCAGTGTGTGGTATGCTTTTTCTCCACAGGCCCAGTAATGGTCCATTACTACTGCTGTTCCTGCTCCCCCCTCAGGTAGATCCATCACGCTTTCACAGTTGGTGTTGTATCCTACATCCACCTCCCCTTTATGTTGGTAGCATACCTTAGGCGCAGTTAGCGGCAGTATTGTTATTGGGTCTTCATCCTTCTCCACCCACGTGAGCATGGGTACGTACTTGACCCAAGTCATCCAACATCTATGGTTGTGTCCATCAATAGTTGAAATATTTTCTCTTGTTACCATGTTGCTACCAACCACTCCTATGTCCCATTTGTTGTTCATGTACACCTTCCCTGTTATTATCACCAGTGGTCTTTCCCAACATCCGTTCTTACCAGGGACTTCAGTGGCGTACCAATCACATGGTAGGTATTGTAGTGTTACTTTCTTTGTTTCTCCTTTTTCAGGACCACTTGTTATGTATCTGAATCCTTCAGCATGTAAACTGCTCTTGTGGTAACTCAAATAAGTCTTCAGGAAGTTGTTTTCATATGGATATGTATCTCGTGTTTTCCACACCAGTTGCACCTCTGTCCCTTGAAATCTTCCTTTCGTCTGGAACAGTGGCAGGTATATTATACATCGTGCGATTTTTTCATCTATCTCCGTAGCAACAAATGTTCGAGAAGCGCTCATGGCGTATGGGATTAATGAGCACACATAGCAGCTGTCTTCTGTTGTCTGCTTACCTATGTGGGTCATGTGTTGGTACCATATGTTGTTTGAGATGTGTGCTGAATCTTGTATGTAATCATCAATACCTTTATTATCTGAGTATGTGCTGCGTTTAACTCTATTTTCCTTGTGTGGGATTTTACTAGTACCACCTGACGTAACACCTGTTGCAGCTGGGGGTGGGGGTGTATTAGGTTTGGGTACAGCAATAATATTGATAGCATAGCTGTACTGCCATACAGAGGCAGCCAAGAATCCGGTGGTCATTAAAATCCCCATCAATTTTATTACAAATGTTAATTTCACCGGCATTTTGCTCTTACCTTGCTGCAGTCCGGCAGCTTATTCTTGCGACGTTACAGTTGCCCGCCTGAAAATTCTTAATATGCTCTTTATTAATGTTAGTTGTTGTTTTTAAGCTCTCCCTATCAAGTAGTCATTCAGTGCCCAGGCGAAGAGCTGTACCCACGCCAATCTAAGCGATCTATCTTTTAGGGCAGGCAAGTATGGTTGGAGGTGGGGCATTGAATGTTCTATGGCCAAGAGGAATGCTGTGTAGTAGACACGTACCCTCCTTCTTTTGAGGTACGTTGGCCTTTTTATTTCATATACAAATTGGTGTGACAATTCTTCCAGGTAATTATCGTCTGAGGGTACCATCTACTTCTGGGCAGTGAATTGGTTAGTTATCTACTTTCTTAATAGTACAATAATACGCTGTACCTGCATGTGCGAGAGAAAAGAAAGAGAACATTCAGGTGTTTACATGTGTATATGTGCAAGACAATGTCCTTCAGTTCAGTTATTACTACAATGGGTAGGGGGTCAATGGGCAGACGGTTTGGGGCTCAACTGGCGGAAGTCTCTTTACTCTTTAATCGTGTAACCATGGGGTGGGCGATATGGGGATCACCCCTTTCTTTTCTAGTAGTTGTCTCTGGGGAATCTGAGGGGTGGCAGGGTATGGGGACACTTAGGCCGTTAGTTGTAGTAGAAGTCTCTTCCTCCGTTGGTGACGCTGTTGTTGTTCTTCCAGTGGCCCTGTCGGTGGCGCTGGGGCGGGTCTGGAGTTTGTAGATCTTTACGTCGTGTAGGTGGTTCCAGGCACATTTGTCCTGTAGCTTTACTGCTCTCGTTGATACCTCCTCTACCAGATGGGGGCCAGTGAAGCGTGGGCTGTTCCACTTTCTGTTGAAATTGCGAAGTAGTACGTGGTCACCTTTAGCAACTTTGCACAGTCTTTCCTTTTCCAATTCTTTATCCGCGTCTTTTTGTTGATCGCTGTTAGACCCGCCCTGTGTGCGCTCGAGCTGTTGAGACATAAACACTACACTAGTAATCAAAGAAGACACATATTGGTACATTTCATCACCAAGGACATTTGCAGTACTCTCGTGATCGGTAAATGCTCTTGATGTTGGCGTTAGGGGAAGGCGCATTTGACGTCCGGTAACCACCTCGTGAGGGGTGAGGTGGTGGTCGGAACCTGGTCTATTCCTTAGCTCAAATAGGGCTAGTGGAAGGCAATACAACCAACTCTTCTTTGTTGTTTGCTGTATTTTTGCAATTGCCTCCTTTAATAGGCCATTCAGGCGTTCACATATACCGTTGGCCTGTGAGTGGTATGCACATGCAAATTTATGCTTGATGTTCAGTAAGGATGTGATGTGCTGGAACATTTCGTTTGCGAAATGTGGGCCATTATCTGACCGCAGTACCTCGCACACTCCCCACCTGGGGAAGACCTCCCTCACTAGGAATTTAGCTGCTCTAAATGCATCTGGGTGTGAACAGGGCCCTGCTTCAATCCACCTCGAGAATGGGCATACTACTACAATCATATACATATTTCCTTGACATACGTTGATCATATCAACATAGTCAATATGGAGATGTCGGAAGGGTCCCTCTGGCCGGGGTATAGTACCTCTTATCACCTTCAGAGTGTGACCGGCCGTAAACTGTTGACATGTGAGACAATTGCTGATAAAATTTGACACATGAGAATTTAACTCAGGGCAGAACCAGTCTTCCCTAATTCGTGCTGCAATTACTTCCTTGTCTGTGTGGGCTGGGTGGTGTAGTTGGCTCAGGGCGGTGTTCAATAGTGCCAGTGGTATTACAATCTTTCCAGTGTCACCCTGGCGCCATAGTGCATCAGTTGGTGACATTGTGCATCCTCTTTTTACCCATAATTCTTTTTCTGCCATTGGTGCAGCCGCTTGTAGCTCCATTATCTGTGTGGCTGGGAGATGGGTGTACCCTTCTCTTATCAACATCTCCTTAGCCATTCCCCTCCCTCTCCCTCTCTCTGACTCTGGGGGGTTCCATATCCCACCAAAATATGCAGCATACTTCGCATGTGCGTCTGCTGCTGCATTCCCTTTTGAAATGTAGTCTTCACCATTGGTGTGTGCGATGCATTTGACCAAAGCTAATTCTTGGGGGTCATTTATTGCTTCAATTAGTTCAGCCAATAGGAGGGCATGTTGCACTGGAGTGCCATCAGCTCTCCTAAACCCTCTTCTTCTCCATTTCGACAGCCCTGAGTGGACAGTGGACGTAACACATGCGCTGTCGGAATATATGGTCACTCGTTTGTCAAAGCTTTCCTTCAACACCAAGATTAGTGCAATTAGTTCTGCTGCTTGACCGGAATAATGCTGTGGTAGTTGTACACATTTCATTGCCACACACACCGGTACCTCCATCATTTTTACCACTGCTGCCCCAGTCCTCCTTATACCATCCCTTTGATCGATAGTTGATGACCCATCAATGAACAGGAGCTCACCTCCCTCTAGTGCGTTCTCTTCAATCTTTCTAGTACATGAGTACATTTCAGTGATTTGCGTACAATCGTGTGCATAATCTCCTTCCTCAAGTACTTCTGCTAGGAACCTTGCAGGGTTGACCGTGCTACATCTAACAATTGATAGTTCTGCTCTGGATAAGATGATCTCATAACCTGATGCCCTTTGCGTGGTTAGGGTGGACTTAGGTTTATTCAATATTGCAAATAGTGCATGTTCCACAAACAGTGTAGTCGGGCACCCCATGGTGATTGCTGATGCTTTCTCTACCGCAAAAGCAGCTGCGGCGAGACCTTGTTCGCAAGGGAAATGACCTAACATCACAGGGTCTAAGTGGCCGCTGTAAAATGCTACTGGTTTGTAGCCCATGCTTGTTTTTTGAGCCAACACTGCTTTCATTACTGCTGAGTCGCAATGTGAAAATATAAAGAATTGTCGCTCATAGTCTGGGGTTGCCAGTACCGGAGCAGTTGATATCGCATCTTTCAGTTCATCAAAAGCCTCTTTCATTTCCATTGTCCACCCCAACTTTTTCTCCCCTTTATTGGCTTCTTTTAACGCCTCAAGCAGGGGTCCTATGTATGAGCTATAATCAAATACCCATGCTCTACAGTAGTTGCACAGACCCAGGAACTGCTGCAGTTCCCTCACTGTTTGTGGTACTGGCGTTTTTGAAATGGCCTGTGCTCTTTGTGGTGCAATCTTTCTTCCATGTTGGGATATGAGCTGACCAATGTAAAGTACCTGTTCTTGACAGTACTGTAACTTTTCCATGTCTACCTTGTAACCTTTTTCAGCCAGTATTGTCAGCATCTTTAATGAGTCCTCTCTGCATATTCTTTCGTTTGTACTGCAAATTATTATGTCGTCGACATACTGCAACACTGTGCTTTCCACTTCAATGTTACCCAAATCCATCTGTATTACTCTGTTGAATATTGAGGGTGATTCGCAGTACCCTTGTGGCAATCTGGTGTGTTTCCACTTTGTGTTTCTGTAAGTAAAGCTTGTCAAATCTTGTGAGTCTGGGTGCAATGGTATTGAGAAAAAAGCATTTTTAAGGTCGATCACTGTAAATCGTGATGCTCCTGCTGGAATGCCACACAATATTGTGGCCGGGTTTGCGGCTATAGGGTATTCTGCTTCTACTATGTTGTTCAAGGGCCTGAGATCCTGTATGAAGCGCCAAGACCCTCCTCTAGCCTTGCGCACTGGGTATACAGCCGTGTTACATGGTGATTCTGAGGGGACCAATATGCCATTATTTATAAGGGCCGTTATGGTTTCATATATGCCCTCATCTGCCTCTTTTGATAGTGGGTAGTGTTTCACTCTGGGGAGTATTGCACCTTTCTTCAATTTTATCCTTACTCCCCCTATACTTTTTATGCACCCCACGTCATAGGGGCCGGTAGTCCATAATGATGTGGGTACTTTTGTCATATCCTCCTCAAAGAAGGGAACTGGGGTGGATATGGGTGCCTCAAGTGCCATTGCAATTTTCTGTGCCACTTGTTTGTACGCCACTTTTAGCCATATTTCCACACTCATCATAAACACCATTTCACCTTCCTCCTTTTCGTCTGAGAACAGCTCCTCATCTGACACCTGGGTGAGTCTACATCCTTCTGCTAGTGCTATCACTGCCCTCCATGCTCTTCCTTCTCTGTCTTGGGCATGTACCGCAATGTAATCAGCTGTTGCTATAATGCTCTCAATGTCCACTGGAACCACCTTTCCTTCTGGTTCATTGACTGGTGTTTCTGGTCTGAACAAATAGGCGGCTGGCCTCCTCCAGATCTTTCCCTCTATCCCTGGCATCCATGCAAATGCCATGTCTGTCCCATACTGGAATAGTTCACCATCTACTGGCTCAGACCTAATCGCTGTCTGTCCGCAGTATGCTTGCATAATCTGTCGTGCTGTGAGCATGTTAATTCCTGGAGTAGAGCAAATTATGCCGTCCTCCGTAAAGGAGATCGTCATATTCAACCTGTTCATGATGTCTCTCCCCAGTATATTTACTGGTGAGGCACTATAATATAAAAGTGGGACTGACATGTCATAATCTCCTATAGACAAGGGAATGTTATCAGTAAAGGGAACCAACCCTCTAGCCCCAGAGAATCCTTGGGTGTTCATGGCTTCGCCCGACATCTTAAATTTACCTTCCCTTATGCAAGACCGGATCGCCCCGGTGTCAACAAGGAATGATAATTTTTTGTCACCTATCGTTACCTCTATGCGTGGTTCCTCCGCACTATTAGGTGTTACTGACAGGATGGGACACACCAAGGCCGTCTGTGGGCTGTCCTATTGAGGGTACAACGATTGACCATTTCCTGTGTAAGGGTTGTGTCCCAGGACCGTCACCCTACCCAGTTGTGTTTGTTGTGCTTGGGGTTGTTGTGTTATCGCTACCTGTTGTTGTGGCAGTGAATATGTCTGTGGCTGTTGTTGTGTTATTAGTTGGTGCTGTTCATTTCCCTGTTGCAACGTCTGCTGTTGCTGTATGCCCTGCTGTTCCTGTGTGGGCCTTGGTTGTCCCTGTTCGCTCCATGATGGTGTTCCTGGTCTTACTCTACACGTGCGTGACATGTGCCCTACTAATCCACAACTCCAACACACCGGTGGTTCCCTACTCTGCCATGGAAAGCTTCCTGTGTTGTCCTGGTATACTGGTTGTCTGGTGGGGTAGGAATATCTAAGTCCTCCCACCTGCTGTTGTGTGTTATATCCGTATCCTCTCCCTCTCATAATTCCTCCTCTTCCCCTGTTGTAATTATAATACCCAGCTCCTGGCATTGAGTATCCTCCTCCCATGTTGGTCGTGTATGGTTGGAGTGGCGGCACCTGTTGTGGTATAGTCTGTGAAGGTGGTATTTGGGAGGGATCTTGTGCAGCCACTACTTGTGTGGGGCTTTGGGTCATTGTTGTAGGTGTAGTTATTAGTGCCCCTTCCATTGTGTATTTAGTAAGTTTTTTCTGTACTAGTTTAGCCTCTTCCGTTTTCCTGTCCTCTTCCTTTTGTTTCATTTTTCCTTGCCATGTCCTGCAATGATGCACTATTGTCAGTTGTATTTCTGGCCATGCTTTTGCTTCCATTCCCACTACTTTCTTCAGTTGTTTCTGAACTCCTTCTGGGAGCCCTTGTACTAGTATATGATAAAATATTGCTGGTGTTTTGTCCCATTGTTCTCTAGTTTCCATGCGCCACTTCTCTTGGATTTCCTGGATATAATCAACAGGATCTTCGTTCTCACGCATCTTGCGTGAGGTAATTGCTCCTATGTCTGATGTGTCTGGGTACTGTACCCTCAGTGCCTGCCATAGTGCATGTCTGCAGTTTGCGAATGGTGCCCCATCGTGCAATGTGTTTGCTATTGTTACCCCAGGGAATCCCGCTCTCTTCCAAATGTCATCCGCTGCATCCCCTAATATCGATATTAGAAGGCCCTTTACATCTCCCACTGCCAGTTTCTGTCCTGCGCTGTGTTTTTCCATTTCATATATCCATTTACCCGCACCTCCACTTAATGATGGGAGCCTGCATTTTATATTTTCTTTGTCTGTATACTTCCAAGGGACGTACTGTGGTCTAACCCCTCCCCTCTCCAGAAGTGGCATTAAGTTGTGTCTCGTTTTATCCCTTGGGTTCCATAAAATCGAGTCCTCACACCCCTCCTCTTCTTCCCTCTCTCCTACATCGTCAATTTCGCCCGTATTTCCCCTACTCATAACTCTTTCTTCTCCATCTTTTCCCCTTCTTCCATCATTTCCTGTATTTAATGTGGGCGTGTGTATTCGTCCTTCCTGCCTGCGTCTAGGGAGGTCTCTAAGCCGACCTGCATAGGGTGTCAATTCGTTTGTGAAGGGCGCAAGTTTGATTGTACGTAATGAGCGTGAGGTGGTTGAGCATGTGGGGTGGGATGGGAGAGGGTGTGATGGTGACGGTGTGGCTTCATGTGTCAGTCTTTCCGCTATCCCTTGCTCTTCCTCCTCACTTCTCTCCAATTCATCCTTTCTCCTACAGATCCATGGTGAGTCTGTATTGGTCCGGGTGGTGTATAGTTTATCTAGACTTTCCCTTTCACTGTTTCTTCCTTCCTTCTCCATTCCTTCTTCTTCCTCTCTACAAAAGTCATTCACAAACTGCAGCCCCCACTCTGTCTTTTTCCCCTTGATTGTTACTGTTTTTAAGTCTATTAGGTCCGGTTCTCCCTTTTCTCCTTTACCAACCGTTCCCCTTTGCGCTGATGTTGTTGCTACTTCTGCGTCTCTATACACATACCCCCTTACTTCACTCTCCCTCCTCCTATCTTCTCTTTCCCCTTCATTTCTCTCCTCCATCTCTCTACCAATTTCCTCCCTTTTCCTTTTTGTATTTGTATTTGTATTTGTATTTGTTTATTTATATTGCGCAGCCTGCCCAAGGGCATCAGGGCGCATGTTTGGAAGGGTTACAATGATAAGTTACAGAAAGACAGTTACAGGAAGGCAGTTACATATTACAAAGTATAAATATACATAAGGCAAAGAAATATACATATACAAATATACATATATAGGTAGTTAGTCGACCCAATATATACAGAGGTGATAGGATTGGTACAGCGTGCAGTGAGTGTTTACAAAAAGGAGGCTGAAGCTTCGTCTTGCTCATAAAGCCATTGTTTTGCTCTATTTTTGAAGGATTGAAGGGAGGGGACATTCCTGAGATCATTGGGAAGTGAGTTCCAGAGCTTGGCTGCCAGGACTGGGAAGCTCGAGCCTCTGGCAGTCTGGAGCTTGAAGCTAGGAATGATGAGTGTATTAGCTTGTGCAGATCTTAGGGGTCTGTGGGCTGTGTGTTGTGTAAAGCGCTCTGACAGGTAGGCTGGTGCAGCGTTGTTCTGTGCTTTGTAACTAAGAATCAGTGTTTTGAGGGCAATGCGCCGTGAGATGGTGAGCCATCGTAAGTTGCGTCTAGTGGAGGAGATGTGTGTGCGCCTAGGTATATTAAGAGCAGCCCTGATGGCGTTATTCTGGGTTACCTGAAGTTTGTCAATGTTTTTTTGACTGGTTCCCAAGTAAAGGGCATTGCAGTAATCAATTTTGGATAAGATGAGAGTTCTGGCAAGGATCAAGCAATTGTCCGTAGATAAGAAGGGTCGGCAAGCAGTGATTAGTTTGCACGTGTGCGCAGATGCTGAAACTACTGAGTTGGTTTGTCTAGTGAGAGAGAGGGTCGAGTCTAGATAAATACCGAGTGTTTTAGTGACCTTAGTGACCTTGATAATGTTACCATCAATGATGAAGGCCTCATATTTGCTGTCAAGTTTTGCAAGTTTGGATTGAGAACCGAGGATGAGTAGCTCAGTTTTCTCATCATTTAGGCAGAGACCGTGGTGGGCCATCCACGCCTGAATGACGGAGTAGACTGCATTAAGAGCTTTGACGTCAGTTACATAGTCACCAGTGATAGGGATGAGTATCTGGGTGTCATCCGCATAATTTGTGTAGGTGACACCCAGATGGTCAAGAATATCAAAGAGTGGTTTAGTAAATACATTACTTCGCTACTCACCTTTTCCAATATCCTTTCATCCTCTTTCTTCCTTTTTCATCTCACCCTCTCCCTTTCTAATATACTCTCTATCACCCTCCCTTCTTCGTATTTCTTAGTCGTTTCTGATAGTAATCTCTTCTTCCACATTGCCATTTCTTTTTCTTTCTCTTCTTCTTCCCTTTTCCTCTCTCGTAGCACTGCTCTTGATACCCTTTCTGCTGCTGCTTTTACCCTTTCAGCTTCTCTCCTTTGCTCCTCAGTTTGTTCCCTTATTTTTTCCAATTCGTTCTTACCTTCTTTCCTTCCCCTCGCTCTCTCTCTTTCCTCCCTCTCGAGCTGTTTGATCAGTTCATTCTGTTCATCCCTTAATTCTGCTAGTCGTTCCTCCAAAATCTCTTCCTTTTGTCGTAACAGCTCTTCCCCTCTCATTCCACTCTCCCTGGTATTATCCTCGTCTATTTTCCTTACTACCTCCTTCTCTTCTCCTGTTAATGAACCTCGTAATTTTAATAGTATCTGCGCAGCTACCCACTCATCATGTCCTATTTCCACAGTTTGCTCTTCTCCAGTCCTCCCCTCCCCTGCTGGCATCTTCCTATGAGCCACATATGGTGGCGGGCTGTATGCCGGGTTCGAGTACCCCTCAGCCGCCCTTAACTGTCCTCTTTCTATTTCTCCTAATTCTCTTAAAGGGTACAACCCCCCTCCCTCTGTTTTCACTACCTTTGCTAGGGGTATATCGTTGCTCTGTTCCTTTTTTATTTCATTTTCTTTTGAGTTATTATTCTTTTCTCCTCCCTCTTGTCCGTTCCCCGTGTTCTTTGGGTCTTCACTCCCCTTTTTCCCATTCTCTCCTTCCTCCTTAATCTCTTTTTCTTCCGGTATTTCCCCCACAGTGAACATTCCATTTGGTCCTGATCGGGTCCCTTGGAACATCCTCCATAAATTAAACACCTCCACGTGGTTTGTCAACTTCTTCCCTTTGTATGTATTATGCAGATGGTTTAATAGTGAATGTTGGGTATATGGATCGAAGCTACCATTAGGCGGCCATGGTGTTATCATTTTGTTGTCCATCCCCTGTGTCCATTCTATGCTATACTTGATCAGTTTCTCCCTATGGGGTGACAGTGTGGTACATATGTGTTGTAGTGGGGTAGTGAGGGTGTTCCCCCACCCTCCCGATCCTGTCCCGTGTGACATAGTAGCGCTCCACTTGTTATCCTTCCCCTATTTGGTAGCTATTATCTTGCTAACACTTACAATACACAGCCTTATACCTTTACCTGGCCCCGTAAATTTGGGGACTTGCGATAGTCCGCTAAGGAAAATTATTAAAATATAGTATTTACATTTGTATATTTTCTTCTTTCTTCCTTTACACAACACCCTTACGGCCCTCTGCGGCCGAGGCGCACGTAGCCCCCTGCGGCTGCGTACCCCTTGTGACGTTCTTATACAGTCGCCTATTTTCATTTGCTCCTCCTCCTTCTTCTACACTCGCCGTGGCCGGCGTTCTCCGTGCACAGCCACGTTCCCCGTTTCGCCTTTCCCCGATCAACTCATTACCTTTTATCTCCGTTTCCACTCCCTTACCACAGTTCTCTTCCCCACCACTCTCAGAAAGAAAGATGCGTTGTGCTCGGGATATCCTATGAAAGTCCTACTGGTGACGTCACCGATCTCTTCGAACTACTGGTAAGATCTTCATATATTCTTTAAGTCCAAAATACACTTGTAATCTACCCCCGTTAACCTCACAGCTGTCTTCCTGTCACTCCTGGAACAAGGTAATCAATAATATAATCGGACTGCGCACGCTGCGTCGCCTCGCGTGTGGTACGCCCCTCGACAGGAGGGCTTAACCAGCCAATTATCTTCCGTATTGGGCAACTAACTAGCTACCGCCTACAGGGAAACGTCATCTACCTATCGAGTTTCTTGCTCGAACAATAGGGATCCTCATCTATTCATTGATCAATAAATGCCAAATCGTAGGAAACCACACACACACCCTTACACGTAGTCGCGACCTAGGCCAATCAGTGTCTACGAGCGGCCGCACGTGATGTTTTCGTGCTCCACCCCCCTCTCTCGCGCAACGTAGCCAACTGCTCTCGCACTCGTCCGGCTACCCTTCATTTCATTGCCAACACTAAATTGTCAAACCTTCGCCGCGCACCTGTGCAACACCTCCCACCTCCCGTTTTTAATTCCTCCCCCCTCCCTCACGATTTCACGTTGCTTGTT
The DNA here is from genome assembly GCF_040938575.1 of Ambystoma mexicanum. Lineage (NCBI taxonomy): Eukaryota > Metazoa > Chordata > Amphibia > Caudata > Ambystomatidae > Ambystoma > Ambystoma mexicanum. Next base: position 1,388,528,415 of record NC_090932.1, read on the forward strand.
GTGCGTGGCATGCTCACCAAGTTCTCTTGATGCGGGGCCACTCGACTGCGTGCACCCCTCCAAGCGGCTCGCCACCTCCCCTCGTCTGGACCACGTCTGGACACTCGCCAACCGCGGGCGGGATACTTCTCAACCGGCTCCCGAAGGCCAATATCCGGATTGCGCTGTCCGGTCTTCTCGCAGTTCCGCGATGGTCCTGTAGTCCTCAGAAGGGGGCAACGGCAGAGGGGGCCGCGCCGCCGGGCCTCCTCGCAACGGGAGTACCTGGAAAAAAAATAAAATTAAAAAACAGATCTTAAACAGATCTCAGCAGTGCCTCCAACTTGTCGGGGGGAAATTCCGCCGGGGTCGGCCGGGCCGTCCGTAGACCTCCAGGCAGGGAGGCCCCAACTCCTCCCGTATATCCCAAAAGAGATAGAGTATGAGACACACGCAAGAAGCAAGGTGACTCTGCTGTTTATTAGACAAAACGGCAGGGATGGGTCAAGGATCGTACGCGTCCGTCCTGACACACACACAATTGTGGGGCTCGCAGGCCCTTTTTACCTTAGTATGACGCGCTACTTGCGTCATCTTACAAAGTTTAGCAAAAAACCTATTTCCACTCTGGATTGGTTACTCGAGTGGTAGGGTTAGTATAGCATACATTTAGAGAACGGTATTAGTGGTTGAGGGTTAGTCAGGTGATATACTTGGGCTGTCCCTTCAATTTGATACATGAAAATTGTTACATGAAGACCTCTGAGGATTGGTCAATGTTAATGGCGTCAATGATAAGAGCCCCATGTTCTGATTGGTCCACTCGCGAGCCTCCCAGTCTGGGACTATCGCTGTTCCCAGCTCGCGGTGCACCTGTCATTTGCAACAATGTTTTTACTATGGGTAGGTGTAAACAATGTGAGGATTTATTCATATGTTGGGAGGTCGACTACTCCCACTGCTGCAGATGTCCAATGAGTCTTTTAATTGTATCTGCCTGTATCTTGAAACGTGGGATTCAGGCGTCTCCTTCCTCCTGGGCTTGGCATCCTGTCAGGTTTGGCTTTGTCACGTGAGGTGGGACCGTGTTTGAGGCCGAATTCAGCACAATTAATATTGTTTTTCCCACTGTGTGCCTGGTTTATCTTGCAGGTGCGACCTTGGCGTCGGCTTGCAGCGTGCGAGATTGCAACATCGTGCCCTTGGCGGTGTGCTTTCGCCGGGCTCATTCTGCAGGGTCAGCAACCGAGCTCTCGCTCATTCAATGTTCATGGAAACTTTTGCTTGCGGCCTACTTGGGCCTGGTGCATAGGTGGAACCGTTTGATGCAGAGCTCTTTAGGTTACGGTATCATATTGCTCTATCCTCAGTATCGTGTCTCCGTTATATTCTTTATTATGGTACATGGTTCTTAGAAGAAGCGTGAGCAAGCCTTTTTAGATAGGTTAATTATGTGTCTTGCGTTTCTGCATTTTGAGAGCCTATGTGGAAAATAATAAAGATGCACGTCCGTGGGTATGTCTGTCGCCTATGTCATAGCACTGAGTATGTTCTTCGTGTGGATTGGTGTGGGAGTGTCCGGTGTGCATGTGTGCACAGGTGTGCTGACCGTTGGCTAGGTCGTCATGGCATCTCTAACGACGTGTAGGTTTAGTCGAGTTGATCCATGCCGCAGGTGTCGGCATGGGCAGGGCGGGCTGCTGGGCAGGTAGGTGGGCACATCCGTATGTTCCTGTACCAGGGTATTTGGTCGTCTGGTAGATAGGCAAACTCCTCTCGTGGCGGGTGCCTAGGCCGTGATCCTCTAGGCCAAGCGCGAGAGGGGAAGGGCGGGAGCCAGTTCTTCCATTCTCCCACTTCAGGAGGCTTATGAATGTTTACTTCCTAGTTATCACGATAGAGCAATACAGCGGATATGTTTTATGTTGAATTCTAAAGCTGTCTATAAAGGCATGGGCATGCATGTACATGCTAGTGTGGAGAGACTTTTATCAAAAAACATTCATAGAAATATACCATTGCTGCAATCCAGAGAAAAAAATGGAGATCTTTACAAATGGCTGGTCCCATGGTTTTTAGAAACATGGTATCTCGATTAATGCAAAAAGATTTTTGTGACATGTACACTTTTGGGAAGACCCATAAACCTTGTCCAGCACGCCAGAAGCTGTTTTAAAGAGAAAAGAAATACCAAGAGTTTGCTCCTTATAAGTGTACATTTGTTTCTAGGATAAAACCTCTGAAAGTCAAGCAATGCGTGTCGATTGTAAACTGAAGTCTGGACATGTATGTGTGGAAAAACTGTTATACTCTATGCTGAAAGAGAGAATATCGGAAATCGCCCCAAATACCCTGAAATATCTACAGGTACCTACACCCTGACTCGAGCGGTCTTGTAAAAGGGTGATGTTTATAGGTAACATATGTACCAACACCTGGCTACCGGTATTGGATAAATTCTGGCATCTGTACAAATACGATAAGGGCTCTCTATACCTACACCCTAGAGTGGTATTGGAACAGCTTCTGGAGCAATTGTACGAACATAACTTTAGCATTAAAGGATACGTTTTACAGGACAGCGATTTATGTGGACTTTTAAATGCTTTTAGTCTTTTATGCATAGAGCTATATGCGGGTTGGAGGGGGAGGTTTTGTATAATGCCATTCGTAATGCTGCAGAAAAAATATCACAAATGGTAATGCTGTGTCAGAACCTATATGTTTAATAGCTGTAATAAAAAATGTCTTTCACTCGTCATGCCTCTGTTTATTTTTTTCAAGTGCTTCAGCGGTTAACATCTCCCATTTAAGCATGCACAAAAGCTATTATGATAAAAGCATAATTGGTAGTTATGATGGTACAGAGTTCGCAACATTAACAACCCTCAGGGTTACCCCCATTTTTATGGAGGCTTTTGAAGAAGATACCTTGAAACCTTACGGTTACCGTCTGGTGGATTTATTTATTTATTTTTTAAAGCGCTCACACAGCCCGCAGGCATCGAGGTGCTGTTACAGGAATTGTTTGTTTTTTAGTTGCGTAATTGCTTTTTTTCTTTTTCTTAGTTGAGTATTTATAACACGCTTAAATACCCAGAGGTTTCTAAGCGCGGACCCAGGGATCGAACCTGTGTTGCTTAGTGTCGTCTTGCTTCCAAGGCGAGCGCGTTGCTGCTGAGCTATCCTTCCGGGACAAATAAACAAACACTTTAGAGGATTACAGATTAAGGGCTAAGTCTTTCCCACAGTGATCTACCTACCGTTGCTTTACGTACAAAAGACTTCTAGAAAACCCAGGCAAAAAATTATCATTCCTCATTAGTGTCGACGACCAGCCACCATGAGGGCCTGAATATGTAGGAACTTTAGTTTCCTTAAAATGCTAGTAACAGCGCCACCCCAACAATGAAAGGCCATTCTGTGCTCAGCCTCTGATGATCTAGTATCGGCAATAGCGGAGATTGCCTTTAACACCATAAAGGGGAATGTTTCGTCAGTTAGGAGCCTTAAAAAAGAAAAATAAAATGCCTCCTTAAGAATCTGGGTAACAAGAGGGCATCCATAAAAACATAAAGAACACTTTTAAAACAATCCAGGGATTTCATAGGCATGCTACTAAGTTTTGCATTGCCTCTGATCACAAGGCTTTTAGAGGGTGGTTAACAGAGTACAACCAAAAGATGTATTTGGTTGACAAATGCCAGCTGGATGGTTTAAGTACCCAGAACTGTGAAGAACCAGATGTCTGAAAATCAGCCAATTTAAGGCTTGACTCTAAAATGCAAGCGGTCCTAAAATGCCATGTTTTATCAGACTACGACAAGGTGGCCCGCTATTCAACTAAAAATACTTAACATACTTTAGACAGGCTGAAAATTAGAAGAATAAACTAACGCTGTACATGCCCCCCCCAAAGGCCGTGCAAGTAGCGCCAACGCCCATATCTACCCCTGCTCCAGATCCTATTGTGATGGAAGGATGGAAGTACTGGACACCATTATCCCTCGTTATCAGAAAAATGCAGAACTCTTGCTGAACAAAATGGGGGGTGAAAAGAACGTGGCAACATGGAACAACAAGGTGGAGGTTATTTAGAAAGGAACGGTTGTGAAACGTTCAAATGTTCATGATTTCGTTTGCAGCATTACAATCCCTCAGGCCTTTGGAAGACACACAAAACCTAGAGAGGGTGTGAGTTGTTTATGCAAGCAGCAGCCTATTTAAACATGCCTGCCACCTAAGTTGGAAATATGGGGCGTCGTGACCTTCTCGAAACCTTAAAAGACTCTGAGGTTAAACCCCTGACAACTGATGTTGAATACCTAGAAATGTCAATTAACCAAAGGAAAAAAAAAGAAAAACAGCAAATGTTCCTCATGGTTTAGTGTGAAACCTGTTTTTTGTTTAAGAAATTCTTCAAACATTGTAACATATGTATATACATGTATATGTTTTTTTTTATAAGAATAGCTTTCCATTCTGTAAAAGAAAGGGTTGTGAGTACAATAAATGCATTATTATTTATACTTACAAACGTTTTGTGTCTAATCATTTCAAACATGTCTAGCTATGCATGCTTTTAAAATATTAAATAAATGATAAATAAGACAAAAAAAACATTTTGTTTACATTTACAAAATGTGTTTATTTATACATGTACACAGCTTTAAGTTTTAGTAACAAGGGTACATTTTTGGCAACAATCAAAGGCCTTTACAGGGGGCTTGCGATATCTGTTCTTGTTCACAAAAGCAGTTACCATCAGATCATTTTGGCGGTGGTCGAGTGAATAGGTCTGCTTAACCCTCGTCAGAGTGTTTCTCAGACATTTTAGATACAAAGTAGCAAAGAGTGTTGACCACATGTATCGGCTTCAGGATGTTGCACCTGTGTTCTATTATAATGTATTATGGGTGCAATAGGCCTATCATAGTCCGGTATTGCGCCTCTGTATATTGGGTGGCTTGGGACATATCCCAGGCTATCAAAGACGGTTATTGTACACCTGTCTATAAACATAGTTATCCAATGGGTGCCTTCCTGATCCTGGAGATCGGTGTTCACCACAAGGCTGACAGGTTGCTCATTAGGTATACCTATTGGAAGGTTATCACATGAATACACACCCCTAAATGTTTTCTTAGCATGTTTGTCTTTATTCAGGAAACATTTGAACTGGTAGGTATTCATTACATGTTGTACAATACTTGCCGTTGAATGTTCAGTTCCATGACCGAGTCAAATAGACCCATAATAATGAGATTCACAGTGTTTGGTAAATTTACAGCAAAACATACCTCGATGCGCAGATTACCATTCCTAATCAGATTATAATGGCTGGTTGATGCATTATCAGGTCTCAAATCAAAAGCCAACCTTGCGTATCCCCCATCATAATCGTCACAGGGTATCCCAAAGCATTTATCACGCAATTGTATACCACTGATGGAGACTACGCCCAGATACTTCCTAATTGTATTTTTGTGTTAAAAACTGGGGATGTATGATTTGGGTGGTATAACGACACCATCCTTAACAAGAGCTGCATAGTTGATGTTGCAATGTTTAAAATTAAAAGGATTGCTGGCGTATGCCCCAGAAAAAGCAGTATTGTCCACGAAATGAAAGATAATTATTTTCGGTAACTGCCCCCTGCCCCAGAAATAAGTTATCTTGACTGGCGACACGGTTACCCACAGGAACACTGAACATTTTCATGGATGTCCTCTCCACTGTGTATTTTAAGTATAGATACTTTTAAAGCATCAGTGTGAGCTAATCTGACCCTGGTGGAAACATTTACCCTTTTAATAAATAAACTCACTGATACGATTATTAGCTTGTAGGCTTCAGCATCATCGCTGTTAAGGCAAAAGGCATCTTTATTTCTAGAGTTTAATTTTCAGATCAGCGCTATTCACCATTAGTTTCTCCTGGAAAAATAGATCGGAGTGTAGACGGCCCAGCAAATCAAAATGTCTGCTACCTCTCGCATGTGCCGCTCTTTTTATAAATCTGGTGTTGGACTCATCTAGAGCGTAATCCTCCATATGTCCAGCTGAGTCCATATAGAAAAGCCCTGCTGTAAGTTGGGTGTCCAAAGCATCATTGTTGTAGTTCAAAATGCTTTATATGTACACTCTATAAGCGTACATGTTGTCAATCTGCGTGATCAGGCGGTCGACTAGAGTGATGTCAACCTGATTAAAGAGTGTGGCTACTTTAGCTGCTGCATAGATAGCTGACCCTGAACAAGAAAAAAGTGTCTATTTCTAAACACACTCCCGTCCCCTGCACACCATTAAAGCTGATACAAAATCAGTGAGGACACTATTTGGGTATTTACAATAATATAATCAAGTTATTCATAAAGCAAAGTGAACAAAACTCATTAAATCCAGTAACTTCTTGTTAACATTTGAATGTAAATGAACAGAAAAAATGCATAATGGCCATCATAAAACAAAGGAGTATATATATACAATATTCTTGTGATGAAATGAAGATTCAAGCTCTACGCGTTTCGGGGAACACCCCCTTCCTAAGGAGCGAAGTAATCTGTAATCATACATATATATGGAGAATCCATCAGTTGAATTTTTAAACATTTTTTTCCAAAGAACAGAAAAATCCCTAAACATGCATTCACAAAAGTAGATGTTAAGAAAACATGCCGAAGCTGACAACACATGCTCGCATGGGTCTGCTTCATATTGTGATACAAAATATCTCAATGCATAATGTGACCAAATATACACTTGGTGTGACTCCAAAAATAAAACTAGATGGCAAACATGTGATTGAACTCAAAAGAGTAAAGAATGTAAGTAAACAAAATCTTAGAATGTAACTTATTTGTTAAAAGATCAGATAGTTTAGTTTCTCCAAAAATGCTGACTTCCCAGACTTAATCTATACAGGGTGTGCACCGGCACCCACAAAGGGGAGTCCCAAGTGTTGTGTTAAATCCGAGGTAACCCCTACCCAAATGCGATCTGAAGGGAGCTGTACAAGAAAGATGCAGAAGGCAATCGATTAACCCTAACTGAGAGCGAGGTAAAAAGATGAAACCACGTTAATCTAAATGGAGTGCTTACCTAAGTAGCTTAAGTGTGTTGTTACTAAACAATGGCCCACAAATGATGTCCTTAGAGGAGTAGAGGAGACGCTTGCACCCTGGAGGTATCACACCAATCACTTGGCAAACCTATACAAATATGCGCATGCCTCTACAGTGCAGAGTACAGCATTAACTGTGCACAGAAGTTTTGGGATGCTAGTAAGGGACAGTAAACAGAAATACCATCAATGTATATCACCGTACACAGGCATTTGCGATGTGACATCAGGCAAAAACACTGTCTGTTTTAATCCACTGTAATTGATCAAGAAGACGGAACACAGCCGTCCCCTTAACCACTTAAATAACAACTTCTAAGACTGGAATGATACCTCGTAGGTTGTACTAGTATCAACAAATGCACACGGACATTGAAAAATCTAAACTGGCCACATGTACTCATTACGGTAACATCGCAACGTATATCCAAAATGACAATGCAAAAGGCACACGCTCATCCCACTGTAGAACTATATTAGTTAAAGCGAATTTTAAAGTACACTGATCCGAAGCGATGCATAAATCTTACCTAGACAGGTACACACAAACTCCGTAACTGGCGGCTACTAGCTGCGGCATACGGAACAATAAGCGCTGTGTACTTTGAATGAACTAGGCAAGCATTTCCCGTCACGTGACCGGTGCACGTGACGTTACCACATCCAAGCATGTGGCAACCAAACTCAACTAGACCGCTACACTATGCAAGGTGATGAAGCCGTGTTTTCAATCACTAGTAAACTTCATGCTGTGTTCGGTGCAGAAAAAGGGGTGGTTTAGACCTCACAAATGTTATGATCGCGTTATGTGCAGATACAGCAGGGTAGACCTCCCAGACAAAAATAAGGGTAATACCTAGAATCATAAAGCAGAGTGATAATAAAGAATAGAATCAAAAAAAAGAAGGAAAACACTTTCCGAAAGAAAATGCAGGAAAATAGGGACGTAGGTAGATGAAATAGAAACAAAAATCTATAAAGAACAATTAAAAACAAACAGGTAGAAATCACTAGAACACTGAGCGATATGCATGGGGCCAAGAAAGAGCTGGATCTAAGGTCACCAAGACCTGTATTAAGTTTACACTGAAGGATCATCTAGAAAACTAGATGGGTAAACCTCGAAGGTCTAAATTATGCTGTGAACAGAAAAATAAATAAAATAAATACTAACCTACTATAGAGTAAACTAAACAAGAAACAATAAATGAACTGAGAGATAATAAAATCGGAGTCAAACTGTTCATAGCATATACAGACACACATATCGTCATCCAAACAAGCCAAGATGCCTCAATGCACCAATTTCTAAATGGATATATCCAAATGGCCATACCGAGAAAGTCGTTTTATATAAAGCAGTTAAGTGAAAACTCTTCGTTAAGTCCTTTTGGTGATATTGGCCCTCATTACGACCCTGGCGGATTTCGCGGTGCTAAATGCACCGCGAAGCACGGCGGAAAGCCGTCGATAGCGCCATGGGGGTTGGCGGATTTACCACCCCATGCCGACCTTGGCGGAGCGGTAAATCCCCAATCCCCATTTTACCCTTCCCCATTCCCATTCTTGCCCCATAGGGTATAATGGGAGTGGGGAAGGAGTTAATTACGCCGCCGTAAAGTACGGCGGCGTAATTAACAACGAGGTCCCTTAGCGCCATGGTTTTCTCCGCCCGGAAAAACCAGGCGGAGAAAACCTCCATGGCGCTAAGGGAACTCGTAGTACGGCGGACGGGTCCGCCGCGATTAGCGCTGGCGGAAACCCACTCCGCCAGGGTCCTAATGAGGGCCATTGTGTCTAAGGAATCGATCCAAAACATCTACCTTTGAGCAAGGATCCGCATATAGTCACCTCCCCTGTAGGGTCTCTTAACAACTTCCAAAATGGTAAATCTGATCTGTGCAATGGTGTGACGTGCTGCTGTAAAGTGTCTTGCGACAGGAGATTTCTCATTCTTACAGCGAATATTTGATTTGTGCTTGGTCCACCTATCCCTGGCAGATCTTGCTGTTTGTCCAATATACATAAGGCCACATGGGCATTTGATACTGTAAATAAACCCAGTTGACCGACAGGTAGCGAAATCTTTCAGTTTAATCTTTTTCACTGTGTGAGGATGTGTGATGTAATCTCCTTTAACCACATTATTGCAGTGGCTACACATTAAGCAAGGGAATGTACCATTTTTCTTAGTAGCTAATGTCAATTGAGTTTGTTTAGGGCCCAGTTCTGCCTTCACTACCTTGTCTCTCAGATTGGTACCTCTTTTATATACCATCATTGGTGGTCGTGTGAACAATTCAAGCAAAGTTGGATCGTGATGTAGGATAGACCAGTTTTATGGAAAATTCTTTTGATATGGAGACTCTGTCTGGAGTATTTGGAGATATGTAGAATTGTAGCATTTTCCTTCTTTGGTTTTGGGGTTAATAGTTGCTCTCTCATGATGGGAAATGACCTAACATGAGCCTCCTCAACGATTTCCTTATGATACCTTCTGGAGGTAAATTTCTTTGTCAATGCACTGCATTCATCTTGTAGAACCTCAGTGTCTGTGATTATTCTCTTTAGGTGTAGGATCTGACTGTATGGTAGACTGGCCACAAAGCAGCTCGACAAATATCATGCTAGAGCAACACAGCAAATATGTTTTATGTTGAATTCATATTACTTTAGCTGGCTGTTGAATTCATATAAAGCTTTTCAGCTGCTTAAAGCTGTCTATATGGGCATGCATGTACATGCTACTGTGGAGAGTGTCACTTACCATGTTTGATGATATTAATATATCCACTGCTATAATGGTTTCCAGCATCTCCACTGTTCTTCCACTTTATATCCGAGTTTGTGTCATGTCCAAATCTTACTGGATACAACTTTTTTGCCTCAGTTTATTTTGCAGTTCACCATATGTGTTATCTGTTTGGTTCTCCATACCAACACCTTTTGTTATCAATACGGTTTATGCTTCCTGTGGGTGTCCATCTTTCATCAATTATATTGCTGTTCTACATTTTTTTGTTTTTACTCAACCTTAGGACGTATATCATAATCCTATCATTACCTCGTGTAGGAATTGCCTCTCGGTTTTTGTTAGGCTCTGGAAACAACATCATTAGCATCAGTTGTGCAGGTGGATCTCATGTTTTTACAGCTTATTCAACTCTTTCATTTAATCCTAAATCTATACTGTTGGTTAGGAAGATAAGCTCTTTCTCTTTCAACAATATATTTTTTGCGGTCTAGGTTGGTATCATTACTGATCTTTACCTGATAGATTATAGACCACCTTAAATCTTCCACCTTATGTATGTTTTCTATAAAGTGTCCTACCAGTGGTGCTGAGTGTACCCTATTTTTAATGCAGCTTTTGTGCTCAGTAATCCGAGTCTTGATCTTTCTTTCTGTTTTCCCTATATATAGTTTGTTACAGGGACACCAGATCACATATACTACAAACTTCGAATTGCAATTTGTTAGAACCTTCTGTTTCCATAGGGTGCTCAGGCCAAGATCTATTTCTGTTGTCTTTATTTTCTGGTCACAGCATGTACACAAACCACATGGGTAATGACCCTCTGGTCGTCGTAGCCCCCATGTTTCTGTTATAGTTGGTTGCGCTTTAGTCTGTTTTGTAATATCGTTACGCATGACCTGATCCTTAATGGATCTGCTCCTCCGAAACCTAATCAGTGTTCTTTTTAGGGGCACTTTCCCTTTCTCCAGGATTCTCCAATTCTGATGCACAATCTTCCGGATCCGATTGGACAGGTTGCTATATGTGTTCACAAACACTAGATTGTCTTTATTTTTTACTTTTGGTGTTTGTTCAAGGATAGCTTCTCGATGGTTATTGTCCGCTCTTTTCATGGCTTTTTTGGTCAGATTTGCAGGATAACCTCTTTCATGTAGGCTAGTTCTTAATTTCTTAGCCCCATCTATGTAGTCAGTTGTATTTGTGCTGTTTTTTTTCAGTCGAAGAAACTGACCAAAAGGTAGATTGTAACGTGTATGTACTTGGTGAAAACTATTGTAATGTAATAATGCATTGCGATCTGTCGATTTTTGATATGGTTTTACATATAATTCCCCTTTGTCTTTGTCCACTTTTATTGTCAGATCTAGGCAGTTAACTTCGTCCTTGCTGAAGTTTTCAGTGAATTTTAGATATTGATTTTGTTCATTAATCCACCCGAACAATTTTATTACCATGTTCTCATCTCCTCTCCAGATGATGAGAACATCATCTATGTATCTTCTCCATAATGAGATGTTTTTTCTATACGGATTAGTGTCTGCATAGATGTGGTTTTTTTCAAAAGCTTATATATATAAATTCGCAATGCTTGGGGCCATTGTTGCCCCCATTGCTGTGCCCTGTGTTTGTTTATAGAAGTGGCCATTAAAATGGAAATAACTTTCCATTAACGCCATTTCGGCACACCACATGATGAAGGATGTTGGTGTATTCGTATTTATATTTTCAGCTAGTAATCTCTCTTCCAAAACTTCCAATGAGGCCCTCTGAGGTATATTTGTATAAAGGGCCACCACATATAAGCAGATCAAGATTTCTTCATCGATGTTAAACAGTGTTAAACAGTCTACCTTCTACCTCTTTGATTATTTGGGTGGTATCTTTTACAAAAGAGGCCATTGTTCTGACCATTGGTTGCATGAAGTGATCGACAAACTTTGATAATGGCTCCAGAATTGAGTCACAACCTGACACAATCGGTCTCCCTGGTGGTCTACTAAGGGATTTGTGGATTTTAGGGAGGATGTAAAATTGTGGAATCCTTGGTTTGTCTATCATAAGGAAACAGCTCGCCCAGGTCCTGACACAGGGATGCTTCAGGAGTCTTCATAGATTCATTCATAGCCTTGTAATCTGCCTCTGTGCAGTCTGCATCTGTCTACACCACCACAACATTCAACAGCAGGGTTTAATGGTGGGAATCAGGTGGCGGCATATCACCAAGATTCATTAAAAAAAAGGCTGGCTCAAATCATCCTCATACTCCATCCCACTACCGGTGGGGCGTCACAATTCCTCATCAGCTATAGGAATTTTTGTTGTCGGGCTTCTGGCACTATCACACTTTTCAATAGTATTTCAGTCATCATTCCCTAAGGTACTCTGAGAGAAGTAGCTGTAATGCTTCATGATTCAGAGTATTGCTAGAGTTATTCAAATAGTATAGCCAGTCTTCAGGACTGCTGAATATCTCTCTCCAGAGCTCCTTCTCTATATATACACTTCACTCCGCCCCTATGGGGAGGTCGTATGACTATATCATCAACACAACACACCTGGCGCACCATGACACATTTCGGATCAAAAGTGCCCTGGCTACCCCACACCGCCCCCTAACATCAAAGGTTAATACATGCATCATCTCTCAGCACCCTGTAAACACCATACCCAACTTTTGGGGACTTGGGGGCATACCTGAGGAGGGTCAAACACACCATCTACACCCTTGCCAACTTCTATTGACACCCCACAAACCGGTGAAAACCATACACAAACAGGGCTTCACACAAATTACTACCGGGTCAAAATAGTCACACCATTTACCCACAACCTACAGGGTGGGCCTTCTGTGTGCAACAGATCATTCCACATCCGGGCTAGGCCTTCCAAACATGCAAAACATCTGGGTGACCCCTATGAGGTCACTACCAGGATATGAGTTAGGGGGGGACTTCCGGGGCACTGACGTGAAGTCACATCCGGTGTAACACTACAGCTAGGCGCATGCCACTTCTGGGGTGGCATGTCCAGTAGGGCGGGACTTCTGGTTAATCCCACATGATAGCACTTCTGGGGCGGGACTTCCTGGCAGCTTTGATGATGCAACTTGTATGGTGGGACTTCCTGGCAACCCTCACAAAGTCACTTCCGTGGCAGGACTTCCTGGCAACCCCCATGATGTTTCTTCTGGGGCAGGACTTCTGGTAGGATGGGACTTCCCGGTTAAAGGGGCTTGGCCATATGTCAGTTGATGAAAGGGCTCACATAGCACTACTGAGGAGTCAAAGAATAATTGAATTTCCTTCCCCTCATTCTTGTGTACTGACACACTGATGACCTACTGAAATATTTTTGGCGTTTAGAGAACAAGAAATATGCATATGCCGTGGTGAATATCAACCATTAGATTCTGACCGCTTTGGAAGAAGGAGACAGACAAATTAAGGGAATTCTGAATTACATTTAATGGTATTATAAGAATAAGGCATACCTTTCCCTATTGCTAGAGGGAACACCCTGCCTATCTAAAGGAACTAAAGGTTCCTGTCAGTTGTCAGGAAGTCCAAAGTAAAGAATGTCCTCTGTCCAAACTAACTCTACCTGACCCTACCCCTGTATATAACCAACATAAACTAGGCTAAGAGAATATCTCTTCTTCCCCTCGTCTTCTTATATCTTCTGAGAGTCTCTTTTTATATAAAAGGTTTCTCTTGGGTAAAAATGTTTCTTAATGTAATCTCCTTGGATAATGTCTTTGATAAACTTGTGTAGCTCTTCCAAAATATACTATATTTGATTCTCTGCAGTACTGTGCTTACTACCTTTGCCCTTCACAGATGTTCTCACACTCTTGTCTAAACTCATAGGCCTTTCCCAGTCTTTAAGCTCAAGTCTTCCTAGCTTCGGTATGTCTTGATCCCAATTAGGACTTTCTTTCTACTGGGTTCTGTTTCTTGGAATATCTCTTCCTTTATCATGTTCACTTGTCAGTCGTATCTCAGAGTTCTCATTACACAATTTTGTGACATGCTTTTTCCAATATTCACATCTTAAGTCATAGGGTAATTTGCCTTCCTCCCAGGGTATTTGTTTACAGTCTTTCTTTTTCCCATACAGGATTGTTAGGCCCTGTTTTATGGGTCTTTCACATCTCCAGTTAGCTGGTCTTATTGGTAATTTTTCATCCTTAGCACTAGGACAAGTTTCTCTCTTCATATAATACCAGTCTTCCTCTATTTCACCAACTGGATTTATTCGTTACTTCCTTTGTCAGGTTTATACAATTCCCTTTTGACAGTCTTATATTTAGTATCCCTTCATTATGACTGGGATGGGTTTCTCCAGCCTCCCGCTCTTCCATTTTGCCCGGTACCTTTGTATATGCAGAGGAACCTTTCAGGGCTTGTCACTCACTCCGGTATTCCTCTTCAGTACCTGGCTTCTCATTCCTCATACTAGCCGGAATCCCGTTCTCAGCTTCCCCCATGGTTACAGCCTTATACAGGCGCTGGTGATAGGTAGCTGGTCGTGCTCCCAGCTGTGATGGTCTTGACATAATTGCGTGGGCGTCCTGCCTACCACGATACAGTCGTGGCCACACCGCCACCTGGTACAGGGTTCCTCTCTCTTCCACTTCATAATAGTTTCTCTGCTGTTGTAGGCCCGGGCCTCCGGCATCCCGTACTGGCATTCTTCACTTCCTTGAAAGTCATAGGCTCTGTGACTTGTGGCTGCTCCACCACAACATGGCATGATGATGTCAGGGGGCTTCCCCTGCATATGATACTCTGTCTCCCTCTCTTTACTCCACTCGTCCCAGTTAAGTACACGACTCTCCTTAAAGAGACATCTTTGTTTCCTTTTTCATATTGGTTTGTTTCAACATTGCTTTCAGTCAAATAATAAGATGTTACATTATTCTTTATAGCAGGCAATCCCATATATGTGTCTATTCTAAGTGATCTACGAGGTTCCCTCACAGGAAAGGGCGTCCTTGTCCCCTAAGGGGGAGTCACTCCCAGTGAGGTCATATTTGCCCAGACTCCTAGAATGGGGCTTGCGGAGCAGGCTCACCTCTCTAGCTTCAAAGGGGGTGCTTCCCCCTTGGGGATAAGGGACGAAAACCCTTGATTAGTCACAATATCCATAAGCAATCTCCTGATATTATCACTTGCACTTTCAAAGCACCTCAGCCTATGAATGAATGAATGAATGAATGAATGAATGAATGAATGAATGGTTGTTTCCTTAGGTCCAAACAGGCATGGGTGAGAGAAAGAAAAGCTATTTCTTCTGGGAAATGAGAGTTCAACAGATACCATGAAGAAGGCAAATAAGCACTTCAAGCCATTCTTTAACATCTGGACTTTAGGTAAGGAAGGGGCGCCACATCATTTGCTTATTGAACAATGCGTACCATAACAGTTCTCTATTGCAAGCACAGGAACTCTGTGGTTTGCCGATCCCCACACCAAAGCCCACATTATGAGTCTGGCAATAAAGGTAAAAATATGATATCTCAAAAGACACCTAGTTTGGCCACCAAGCCGATTATGGGCCTGAAGGTATATACCTCATAAAGTATTTATTTGGAATACTACATGCAATAAGTACCACCAAATGATCTTCCTAACGCATAATGAGCTTGTAAGAACCACAAAATCTTTAATTAAATTCTGGGATTGTTAATATAGTTTTTGTCCACTATGACCTTGTTAACTGACTTATTGGATGCTGCCAAAATGACATTGAATTTTGCATTATTGGTGTCTTGACTATAGCTTTTGGTCATTACCGACTTGTTTACAATTCATTGAATGCCTCCTATCCATACTCGCACCACAACACATATATTGCTTGCTGCTGTAAAATGCCCCCCACATCCTTCTCTTGTTCCTATCCTTTGTTTTCCTCCCACTCACTCGGGTGCTCTGTGCACCAACTGCATGGTTTCCAGTTACTGCACATCACCTCTCCACCCTCCCACCCGATTAATTTTCTTTACACTTTTCCCAGACAACACTCAGGTCAAGCCCACACTTAATCCAGCCCCATTTACCCATCTTATTTTCCTTTGGGACCATTCCCCCCTTCCCGCCCTCAGCTGGGAATCTGGGATGCCCAATATTTCTGTAAATTGTCTTCCTTTCTCACTGAGCAAATCAATTTCGACCATTCCCATACCTCTGAGATGGCAAACAGTAAAATCTAAATCGGCCCTCACAAAACAGATACATTTCCAGCACACTGATTTTGCAACCATCTCCCACTCCTCTAACTTAACTCAGTCAATGGTGTTGGTCTCATGGCTATGAGCGCCTCCACGTCCGCTCTTCAACCTTTCTCTGACTATCTCTCCTCTTCCTTGGAACACATCACTGTTCACCTTTTGTCACCAATTCATCATGATCATTCTCTTCTACCAGCATCTGGCATTCTCAAATCGTTTCTTGACATGGCCCTACTGCTCAAATCCCTGTCTTTTGAAGTTCCTTCTGTGCACATGAGTGACTTTAACCTTATGACCAAGGCTCATGGAAACAAACTTAAATCGACTTCTTGCAAACCATCTCTGGTTGCCGTTTGCAGCCAGACTGCACAAAACCACTATAACTCACTTGACCTCATCTTGCTCTCCCCTCCCTTAAAGCTATTTCCCATTCCATCCACCTCTCTCCATCTGACCACTCCCATTGCATTTAAAAGTCTCCATCAAGCAGGCTAGGATTTAAACTCCAAACTTTCCATTCCCCTTAAATATCACTTTTCTGTTAAATCGTTCACCTCCTTTCTTCCTCTAACAGGGATCTCACCAGTAATCCGACAACTTGAGACGACATGCTTCTTCATGGAGATTGATGGAATCAACTATGCTGTCCTGCCCTTCTTGTTTCCCACAAGGAGTCCCACCTTGTTCTATCTACTATCCTGGACTCTGCCAGATCCTTATACTATGCTACCTTATCTATTCTTTATCAACCCATCCCCATTAGGTAGCCAGGAACCTCCAACCTATGCCTTCCTCCTGCCCCTGTCAAATCTCCTCCTCACTCACTTTCAGCTAATGTTTTCACCTCCTACTGAACAGGGACCCTTCCTCTGGCCTTCCAACCCTACCTATCCTGTTTACACTTTTGCACCCCAGACTGTAAAGCAACTGGTTCACCAATATGGCTTACACGTATTCTCACTCTTTAACCAATTGTTTACCTCCAGAATGTTCTTAGGCTGTTTTAGGTTGGAAACCATTTTACCAATTATGAACAAACATAAAGCTGACCACAAAACCTTTTAACTATCAAATCATCTTTCTTCTTCTCCACAATTTACATTTCTTAAACATGTGACCTTCAACCATACTACTAATTACTTGGTGGTAGATGAACTTATCAATCCCCTGCAAACTGAATTCTGAAGCAGACATTCCATGAAAATGACACTCTCCAATGCCTCTGACTTCCTCACTACTGCTCACCCATCTCTTATGTGTCTGAATATCCTTTTCTTCTTCTGACTCTCAAACCTGGGCTTTCAATTTACCACTCTTGATTGCAACATCTACCACCTGGCGATTGCTTCGTCTTCATCTCCTAAAACAATGGAGGTCCTCTGTAACACCATTTTCAGTAAGTGTCCCTCAAAGATCTGCACCTGATACCTTTGAAATCACACTCTAAACCTCTCTTGGTAAACTCCACTCTTTGCTTGTTTTCTCATACCATGTCGTTGTTGATCTCATTCCCCATGCTTGCCTCATCAACAGTCTCTTCACCATGTTCAGCTCATGTAAGCCACTTCTTAGCCAAAGGGAAAAGTCCCCCAAGGGCGTGTAGATGGTTAAGATGCTGAGTCAGGTGATGGAATCAAAGAGGCAATTAGAAGCTAGCCTTTCAATAGATAACATGTTCAATGTGGCAATCTTGGTCATTACAAAAGCAGCAGGAAAGATGAGAGAAACACTAGTATCCTTTGCAGTCTGTTATTTTCAACAGTCTTAAAGCCATTTGTGAGGAAGGTATCAAACATGGTCATATAGTTTGAGGAGAAACAGATCTCAGTAAGGCCAAGAAAATCCATGTTCTATTCATAGGTCATAGATTTTTAAGAATGCTTTCTGGATGACCGAGAATTGAGGGTATCTACCAAAATTAAATCTATCATTTAGAGCTATCAGAGGCAGATAACAGGGAACCACTGGGAGTAGAGCAACAGGAAGAGGGGACAAGGGTGGGGAGCCCTTTTATGTGAGGATGGAGGAGGTGGCAGGAGGACAGTTGGTGACGTAGGTGTGATATAGCTCGGAGAACCAACAAAAGAGCTGAGTGAGGATAAAAAGGACTTGAAGGAGCTCATCTAAAGGTTATCACACTAGGATGAAGGCGCTATTCTGCGAGACGAATGAGGAATTCGTCAATTTGGAGAAACTAACGATTTCATCAAGACAGATAGAACCAAAGAAGGGATGATTGGGACGACACTCCACTTTTGCAATGGGTATCTATAGGAGCATGAGATCCTTATTGCGAAATAGGATTGAATCCACATTTCCTCCAACTAGTTTTGGTTGAGGCACCTTTAGTAACAAAAGACAAATTACTTGGATTGCAACATTCGAGACAGGAAAAGGTTACTAAGAGGTGAACTTAGACTTGCTTTCAGGTCAAATACAGAACCACACACTCTAGATGCACGCAGTAAGCATTTAAACTCAACATATCAAGAATGGTTAAGTACCCATAGATGTGCGCATCATTTGGAACGGTGGAGGAAACTGGAGCAGATATGTAATAGTAATGATCATTATGGAATCTACTAAACCGCCCCACTAGCTATTACAAAAAGTCAGATGCATCATCCAATGAGTCCTGGGAATCCTTTATTAAACACACCCTGGGTCACATAAGAGCAGAGTCTCCCCAGAAATTATCGATGGTAGGGCAGCGGTCTTTTAAACATAAGGTGGGAGATCCCGTAGTGTACATCAGAAAGAGTAACGATTCGAGAGCTCCCGGGCCAGATGGAGTATGTGATGGTCTGATTAAAATGAACCCCCGATGTATGGGGAAGCTACTAATCAAATGTTTTCAATCCATCAGCATGGCAGGTACCCTACTGGATTCCTAGACAAGGAGCATAGCGTTCCCCGTCTGCAAACATGGCCCTACCAATGAGCCAAAGATCTATTGCATATTAGTGAGTTTTTCTGGCGGATCTCATGGTTTGAGTTAACCAGAGTCAAGTTTTGCTGTTTAATCAAACAGGGTTTTGTAAATCTCACTCTACGACAGATATTATTTGGACTCTGGTAGAGAGTGCTCGGGGCCTCTTTAACCAAACTGTTCATGTGGCACACATTGACTTTAGTGCAAGCATTCAACAGTGTAGCCAGAAATAAACTTTGGCACTAGCTTAATGGATGAGGCATGCCAAAAGGCCTACTGAATATAATCAATGCTATTTGTCAGAATACTAGCATCAGAGTGATGCTAAAAAACAAAGGGTTGTTAACAGCGCCAATACCTAGATGTACTGGGCTAAGGCAGAAGTGTATTTTAGCCCCACTCCTTTTCAATCTGCATTTGACAGAGCTCTCACTGCATTTTTAAAGCCCTCAGTCTAATCAACCAAGTTCCAGAGGCACCTAAATAAATTCACTGGCTGATTTATGCCGCCTCCTCCTTACTAACCTAACTCCTAGGGGTCTGCCAACCCTTCTAACCCAGCTAGCTGAATTTGCACGCACACATAATATGAACATCAACTCCTCCAAAACGAAAGTCGTGACCGATTTAACAGGAAGCAAAAAACTATACAGGTCCTCTCATTGGACTTTAAATCGGGAGAAGGTAGACCGGGTATCCGAATACAAGTATGTGAGGGTTACTATCGACCATCACTTAAACTGGGGCGCCCACCTGGAAAAACTAGAAGTGTTGATCTGCCAACGAATCAGTGCTATAAAATGTTTTGCAGCTCAGCATGGTGATCCTTGCCGAGATGTGCAGATTATGCGTGCCCTTGGAGATAGAATCTGCCACACATCTGCTATGCCACTGTAATGCGACCTCACATCTTAGAAGAAGGTGCCTGCTGGCTGTGGGGGATGGACACAGGAATTCCAATGAAAGGTGACATAACATGTAGTCTGTAATTGAGGGTATCTAGCAAAATTAAATCTATCATTTAGAGCTATCAGAGGCAGATAACAGGGAACCACTGGAAGTAGAGCAACAGGAAGAGGAGACAAGGGTGGGGAGCCCTTTTATGTGAGGATGGAGGAGGTGGCAGGAGGACAGTTGGTGACCTAGGTGTGATATAGCTCGGAGAACCAACAAAAGAGCTGAGTGAGGATAAAAAGGACTGGAAGGAGCTCATCTAAAGGTTATCACACTAGGATGAAGGCGCTATTCTGCGAGACGAATGAGGAACTCGTCAATTTGGAGAAACTAACTATTTCATCAAGACAGATAGAACCAAAGAATGGATGATTGGGACGACACTCCACTTTTGCAATGGGTATCTATTGGAGCATGAGATCCTTATTGCGAAATAGGATTGAATCCACATTTCCTCCAACTACTTTTGCTTGAGGCACCTTTAGTAACAAAAGACAAATTACTTGGATTGCAACATTCGAGACAGGAAAAGGTTACTAAGAGGTGAACTTAGACTCGCTTTCAGGTCAAATACAGAACCACACACTCTAGATGCACGCAGTAAGCATTTAAACTCCACATATCAAGAATGGTTAAGTACCCATAGATGTGCGCATCATTTGGAACGGTGGAGGAAACTGGAGCAGATATGTAATAGTAATGATCATTATGGAATCTACTAAACCGCCCCACTAGCTATCACAAGAAATCAGATGCATCATCCAAGGAGTCCTGGGAATCCTTTATTAACACACCCTGGGTCACATACCAGCAGAGTCTCCCCAGAAATGATCGATGGTAGAGCAGCGGTCTTTTAAACATAAGGTGGGAGATCCCATAGTGTACATCAGAAAGAGTAACGATTCGAGAGCTCCCGGGCCAGATGGAGTATGTGATGGTCTGATTAAAATGAACCCCCGCTGTATGGGGAAGCTACTAATGAAATGTTTTCAATCCATCAGCATGGCAGGTACCCTACTGGATTTCTAGACAAGGAGCATAGCGTTCCCCGTCTGCAAACATGGCCCTACCAATGAACCAAAGATCTATCGCATATTAGTGAGTTTTTCTGGCGGATCTCATGGTTTGAGTTAACCAGAGTCAAGTTTTGCTGTTTAATCAAACAGGGTTTTGTAAATCTCACTCTACGACAGATATTATTTTGACTCTGGTAGAGAGTGCTCGGGGCCTCTTTAACCAAACTGTTCATGTGGCACACATTGACTTTAGTGCAAGCATTCAACAGTGTGGCCAGAAATAAACTTTGGCACTAGCTTAATGGATGAGGCATGCCAAAAGGCCTACTGAATATAATCAGTGCTATTTGTCAGAATACTAGCATCAGAGTGATGCTAAAAAACAAGGGGTTGTTAACAGCTCCAATACCTACATGTACTGGGCTAAGGCAGAAGTGTATTTTAGCCCCAATCCTTTTCAATCTGCATTTGACAGAGCTCTCACTGCATTTTTAAAGCCCCCAGTCTAATCAACCAAGTTCCAGAGGCACCTAAATAAATTCACTGGCTGATTTATGCCGCCTCCTCCTTACTAACCTAACTCCTAGGGGTCTGTCGTCTCTTCTAACCCAGCTAGCTGAATTTGCACGCACACATAATCTGAACATCAACTCCTCCAAAACGAAAGTCGTGACCGTTTTAACAGGAAGCAAAAAACTATACAGGTCCTCTCATTGGACTTTAAATCGGGAGAAGGTAGACCGGGTATCCGAATACAAGTATGTGAGGGTTACTATCGACCATCACTTAAACTGGGGCGCCCACCTGGAAAAACTAGAAGTGTCGATCTGCCAACGAATCAGTGCTATAAAATGTTTTGCAGCTCAGCATGGTGATCCTCGCCGAGATGTGCAGATTATGCGTGCCCTTGGAGATAGAATCTGCCACACATCTGCTATGCCACTGTAATGCGACCTCACATCTTAGAAGAAGGTGCCTGCTGGCTGTGGGGGATGGACACAGGAATTCCAATGAAAGGTGACATAACATGTAGTCTGTAATTGACTGTCGATCAAATACCACTTATCTACCAATTAACTAACTTGTGGGTGACTATCAAAAATTTGCTGAGGACTTTAAAATGATATAATATAATATAATATGATATAATATAATATAATATAGTATAATTGTATGGTATAGAAAAATATATTTTAATGGCTGTATTATATTAAATAAATAAAGCATTCTTATGATTGTTCTGGGCCATCACATTTCCTTCATGGAGCTGCTGAGGACCATATGAGTGCCAGGGGAAAGGGCGAGTCGATTGTTCCATCTGGTGCCTGCATTTAACTCCTAGTATTCTTGGACTAGCGGTTAAGTCAGCATAATATCAGTCTCACAATATAGCACTCTCAGAATGCCCCTGCTGACTATATGTTCCAGTTTTCCCATTCTAAAATATGTTCATTACACTAGTGTCCACATTGTCATCATTGCCACTGTAAAACGTTCATGATTCTGCAGCTATACCCATAATATATGCCAGCATTGTAAAATGTCCCAGAATTGTTTTGAAGTTTTCTTACTGTAGAGAACATACGTAGAAGTGCTTCCCTTCAACTCAGTAAATATACTTTGGGAGTGAGTGAAAATGCGACAACGTTGATGTCTACCCTCTCACTAGCGTATACAATTAAAACATAAAAGGATCAGAAATCACCTTTTTGTGCATTGAAAACCACTTCTGTACACTATGCATTATCACTTACATTGTGAGTTTGGAATTAGATAGACAAATGATACATCAAGTGGACATTCTGAAACACATCAGGTGGTATTCCAGAAATACCACTACCGTCACCACTGGGATGCTCACACCGGATCATCACAGCAGTGTTTTCTAAAGGTCGAATGTGTAATAATTAGACTAAACCGATAACCATGATTACTTTTTTCAAGTACTGGCCGGAGGGCGGGGGTAGAGTGCTGCGGTAGTGCAATGAATTGAGTGACAAGTATATTCATCCATTCAGGACATGTTATCATATAAGAAGCCCATACAAAAACGGGTATCAAATGAAGAAAGAGAACGAAAATATTTCAAAGCCCAAAATACTGAACTTTGAGACCCCAATTTTACCACATATATATGTGTGAGGCGGGGGTTAAATAGATATAAAATGTACAGGGGTATTGGGGTACTTTGCGGTGTCTCCTGCACCTATATATGTGCTAAAAAGGGGCAAATTCGGTATTTTGGTCTTTGAGATAATTTATTTCGTAGTATTCACATAGTTCCAAAAACAGATCGAATGAATGCTGCACGGGAAAGAGAAACAGCAAACCTAAGAGCTGGGTATCCTTACAGAAAGCTCACATCCTACAATACACAATAACCTCTTGACCAAGTTGACTTTGCAAACTTTCAGCCAAAGATAAAATGTACCTTTCAAGAAGTCAGCAGCTGCGGGACTGCTTGGGAGGTATCCAGAAATGGATGTTGTGAAACTAAACCCCACCAAAACTGGCCAAGTGCTGCCAAGGGCCAAGTGCTGCAGACCTGGGCACCAAGGAGGCTCAAGGGCACAATATCAGGGGGACCAGGGCAAATGAGCAGTTGCACCATGCAAGGGGGCGTCAGGCAGCCCTTGCTGGAAATAGGAAGTATAAGGCAGCCTGCGCTGCTTCTCCTGACATCCCCCCCCTCCCAAACACCTACCACACCGCAGGGAGGGGGGGTGCAGCAATGGGGGACTTATCATGTGCAAGGTGTAGGGTAGGAAGGGAGGTCTAAGGCCACACATAGGTGTGAATGACCATCAACTCCAGCCGGCCAGAGGGGCAGCAAGCCCCTGGAATCATGCATGCCTGCGGGCATTGCAAAACGAATATAAACTGAGAACTGGTAACCAGTTCTCTTTGGTACTCCGTACGCAGCACCATAAGACATTCTGCGAATGCACAAGACTCTCTTCTTCTTTTCCCAAAACCCATCCACCCCAACGGAGAAGAGGGGAACAACAGGGAAACAAACGGGGCCCACAAAGTCGTAGGAAGAAGTTGGCAGCCCAGGCCAGGTAGATGCTACTGGTCCGGTGCCCAAAAGAGAACAGTTGTTCATCATTGTGTGTTTGTTTTGGATAAATACATTTACCAAAATGTTTTATGATAATACTCTTTGCAATTAAAACCATGGCCTTTTTATTGACAACCATAAGATTATGCCTCTGGTCGTCTTGATTTGATTGATTACATGCTTATAAAGCACCGAAAGCCAGCAGGCATCTCAGCACATTACATGAAACACGCAAAGTACAAAACGGACAAAACAAAATTTACTCCAGCCTACACAGATTGGCAGAAACTTGGAACTAGACATTTTTATTTAAGAAGGTGGGTTTTAAGGTTCTTTTTGAAAGTCAGATATCTTGGCTCCAATCGAATGGTCAGGGGTAAGTTGTTCCCATATTTGTCTGCCTTTACTGGAAAAGCTCTTCCAGCACCTGTAACACGATTGGAACAAGGCACTATGATCCTGCATTGGGGTTTTGACCTCAAGGAGCGAATGGGGGCATATCATACAATCCTATTCTTGAGATATACTGGTGCAGTACCATATAGGCACCTATGCACCTATGTAAGATCTTTAAGGAGGATCCTATCTTCAATTTTAAGCCAGTGCCGCGCTCTCCTTTCCAGGGAGACTTGGTTGCCTTTCTTCATACCTTTGATGACACGTACAGCATTACTCTCCATGATTTGGCATCTCTCTATACAATTTTTTGAGGCCCCAAGCATAACAGAGTTACCGTAGTCCAAGCGGGACAAAATGGTAGCCCTAGCAATGGTTGCTGTGTTCCTCTCACTGAGGAAGGGGTGTATAGATCTTAATAAGCAAAGATAAGACAAATTGTTTTTGTGGAGATAGTGGACCTGTGTGTCTGCTCCCAAGGATGGCTCCATAATCATCCCCAGGTTTTAACCTGCTCTGTCACTTGGATACAGGTGTCTTTGATCTGAAAAGACTCATAGTCTGGCCCTAGCTTAACTCTTGCTTGACGGCTATCGAAAATCATCAATTCTGTCTGTTTGCTGTTGAGGCACATCCAATTGCCCTCCATCCAGCATTCCATGACATTTTATAGGGTTCAGATTTTGCTGCTGTCCTGAATGTAGTCCCCCTCCAATTCTACCACCAACTGGGTATTGTCTGCGTAATTTGTAAAAAAAAGGCAGACGCTTTCCAGTAAATCACACAGGGATCACATGTACACATTAAAAAGGAGGGGGGATAAGCTGACTCCCTGTGGGACCCCATATCTTATATGCTCTGCCTTGGAAAATGTCCCCCCCACCCACAATGGATTTTAGCCTCTCGATCTGACAGGAAAGATGTCAACCATGCCAATGCTTCCTCGGAGCAGCCAGCCATTTTATCCAGGACATGTTGTAATAGTTGATGGTCTACCAGGTTAAATGCTGCGCTCAGATCCAGGAGCATCAGTAATCCTGTTTT
Source organism: Ambystoma mexicanum (assembly GCF_040938575.1). Taxonomy (NCBI): domain Eukaryota; kingdom Metazoa; phylum Chordata; class Amphibia; order Caudata; family Ambystomatidae; genus Ambystoma; species Ambystoma mexicanum. Next base: position 1,388,553,906 of record NC_090932.1, read on the forward strand.
GCCCTTTTCCAGAATGCTGAGCATGTGTGTCTGTAAATCCAACATAGCGGTCTCCGTGCTATGTACCGTCCGGAAACATGATTGTTGGTCATGCAGGATGGAGTTGGATTCAACATGCTTCTGGAGTTGGGCTGTAGCCATTTCATATAAGACCTTAAGAATAAAATTACAATTTGTCTTTTCACAACAACACCAAGGTAACAGGTCAGCCGGCACTGGGCTTCACAAATTATGAGTATCTGATGGTGACCAAGTCCAACGTCATGATTGCTGTCCATGTGTGGGTGCAGGGATTGCTGGGGGACCACATTACTTGCACCTTGTCCATCTGCGCTGAATCCACGGGCTTTCAGCTGAACTCTGATTTTAGCTGTAAAGCTGCATTTTCAGGAGATAATATCTCCAATAATGATCCAATAATGATCCCCCTTCCCCGCATGATATCAAGCCCTTCATACCGCCTTCTTATTTTAATGCCTGGGCACAGGGGCTCACATTCTCTCAAATTGAACCACTACTCTTTGTCCAAATATAGCAATGCACCATGCTGCAGCTAGGCTGGCAACCAGTGGTAGAGGGTGTTAGCATGTGGCTCCTAGTTTAATAAAATACTCTGCTGGCTTCCCCTTAGCTCCTGCTTCCATGCGGGAAATGGGGTTGGAAGCAACAGTACCTCTAAATGAGCTGGGAGTGCAGGTGCCTTCATCACAGAAACACCAGTAGCATGCAGGCTGCAGCGTGGCAGGGAGCCAACCAGGCGGCGTCTAGGGGGCGTGGACAGGGAAAGGGTTTCTAAGTATGGGAGCCAGGGAGAAGGGGGGGTCAAATGGGGATTTGGGAGGAACCACCTGAAAAGACACAAACAGGACGAATGACAATGGCAGCAAAGAGACGCCCAAGCATTGTTACCAGGGCCCATTGGGATGAAAATACAAGGCAGCCAGAAAAAAGACCAACATAACAACACTGGCATCAATTCCAGCCGCATTGTTACACCAGAAAAATGATACAGATCCCGTGTATCAACTTTAAACTTGCATTTTAGCCCTTTAAGTCTATATATCTTTCGAAGCTATCTCACATGGACAGTACCTGGAGTGTTTCAGAGGGCAGCAGGTGGTTGAGGAGCACACATGAGTGTTGCCTCAAAGTGCTGGTAAAGTGCTGATCATCAGAGGGCTTCTTCCTCCTCTGCAGTTCCCCTGTACAGATTCCGTTCCACGACCTAAGGTCTACAAATGACCCCGACTTTTGAAACGGCCTAGCTGTGGGTTTCCTCCTTTGTCCAGAGACCTCTTTCCTTTGAGTTATTGATAGTCCTGTTATCTGGACAATGCATCTATGGTGGAAGGTTCCCTTCCCATGTCATTTCTTTTCTCTATTACTGTTTTATTTGTACATTGATTTGATTGTATTATTGTACTGCAGTGTATTGTTTTTCATGCCAGCTGGATTAGGCATTCCTCCAACATTTCTCGGCACTATTTAAGCTCTGTAGTATAATTTAGTGTGTTTTGGAGTACAGTGCCAATGGCTGCAGATTTTAAAAGCACACCATTTTATTTTTCTCACTTGACAATGCCTCACTTACAGGAGACCACATTAGATACTTGATTGATTAACTTAATTAACAAATACTAACACCGATCTAACCAAATAACATTATAATGTAGTCTCCATATGTAAAAATGAGGCAGGCTGAGATTCATTTTTTAAACGTGCATTTAGATTTTTTTTTCTTTGCTCTGTTCACTGCCTTTGCAGGAAATCACTCCGCATACCAGGATATCAGTTAGATACAGTTGCCTACTGTAAAAGCGAGCTATTGTTGAGGAAGGAGGATATGATATTGTGAATTTGATTGGCGCTACGTAAGCCTAGGGGATGTAACAGAGGTTTTTTGGACTAGCTCTGGCAGAAATATAGGGAGAAGACATTTTGCAGAGTTGCAGTGAGGTGGCATTTGCTGGGCTGCTGTGAGGAGCTGCACTACTGACCTTCAGAGACCGGGGTTTCCTAGTCACTTGGCACCGGCTTGAGAACTGCAGATTGCAGATTGAACTGCATGTTCTGGGAAAAAAAAAGAAAGCCCTGGGTCGCTGCTCGGAGGCGACAAGCCTGGAGATTTTGCGTGCTGAAAAGCTACAAACAACTGGTAATTATACAAATGGAGTGAGATTACTGTGACTGCCGTACGAATGATCTACTATCAGGCAGCAGAGTAGCGATAGGGAATTCCCCTGTGTTTAACTGCCACGTTATAATGTTGCAAGGCAAATGATGTAATTTTTCTCTCTTGTTGCAAATGTAAAGTGAAATTCGTGGTATTATTGCATTTGTTTCTCTTATGTTTATTTCAGAGAGAATTGTCTCACAAGAATGGTAATGTATCATTTTGAAATGAAATTGTGATAACACACAGTCTGCCTAAGAGTGTTCTTGCTTCTGTTTTTCATTTGGTGCCTCTGAAAAAATAAAAAAAAATACTCTGCAAGAGAGGAAATGATGTTTAATGTGGCAAGTTTCCTATACAGATGAAGCCATGTCATGATCAATTATAAATAACTGTGTGCGTGATTCCACTCAAGGTATGTGTGTGTGGCTTCTGAGTGGAATATAATACCATAGTCTGCTGAGCGTACATGAATCAGCAGAGAGAGGCCTCTGGAAACATAATCTCACTAATGTAAATACATTAGTGATAATACCACATGTTATTGTGAATACTTTATAGAAACACAGTTCACTGGTGTAGGTAAATCAGTGATAACAGCCATAGGTGGCACTCTATATGAAAATGTGGTGTTTCTGAATAATGTAGGCACGAGGCCTTTCTAGTGATCACACGAACAGACCAAGCAAGAAGAAGGGGGTTTTGTATATTAGGGCCACAAATAAAAAAGAAAGCTATGCTCATCACTATACCACAACAAAATGCATACCAACAAAATGTATTTGTGTACTGAAATAATGCATCATCACTATACCACCATAAAGCCAAACCCAATCTAAATGCAAGGAGTAGTTATTGCTAAATTACCTTTGTTTTTGGTGGTAAGAAAAAACCGCTAGGCCCTAAATTTACACAAAATACCCTACATATTTATGGTGCGTTGGCCGGGAACGTGATCATAGAGCACCTACTGGGCGTGATAAGTGTGTCTCTCACTGTCATCTGTACATTAAAGGGAACCCATTTCATAATAACAGTGTGTCACTAAAAACGAATTTCAGAATGTCTAAATGGAAGCCACATTCCCAGAGCTAGTGCAATATTTAGAGGCAAAGTTATATGCACATGGGACGTGATCATTGAACAGTGCCTCAGAATGGCATGACTGCATTCATTGTGAGGTGCAGAAAGAAAAACTAGACAATATTTTTGCAGAAGGCAGCTAATTCAGGTCTGCCTTCTAAGGTTATTAAATGCAGCCAATAAACTTGCAGAGAAAGATTGTTTGATACGGCTATGCGCCAAGATCTGGTTTATTTTAAATAGGTCCCTGCGAATGCAAGAAAATGATACCAAGTATATTAACAGGTTAAAGGCTGACCTAGATGGGGCAAGTAAAAAGGAGGAAATGTTAAGAGCAGAATTAGAAGGATGTCAGAAAGACATGCAGTTAAAATGCAGAGATTTTGATATTCAATTGTCCAAAAGCAAGAAACGGTTTGAGGACAGTGAACAAGAATTGGTACACTTAAAGGCATTGGTGGACCACATTAGACAAGATAAAGATGAGATGGTTTCAGAAATGCAGATTTTACAAAAAGAACATTATGAAAAAGAAAGTAATCTCCAAAATGCAGAACAGGAAATGGTTAAAATGTGTCAAGAAAGAGACAAGAGAAACAAAGAATTTAATGAATGCCAAATGCAAATGTGCGACATGCAGGAGGTAATTAATAAAATGAGTGATGAAAACAACTATTTGCAAAACAAAGCAGACAGGCTCCTTCAAATCTGTAAGGACTTGGAACAGCAAATGTGCATTCCCAGGTCCCAGGAGAGGCGGCAGGGCACCACATTCAATGGAGTTGAGGCAAATTCTATTTCTACCCAAAGAGCTAGTGCCCCAGTGACTGGGCCGGTGACTGAACTTGGTTGCAGCGCCCTTGGGGGATTTGATACTCCCATTGGGGGCTGCCACCAATCCCATACACCTGGAACCAGGGTTGAGTCACCAAGTAGCACAATTCCATGCATTGCAACAAGTAGCCCTATAAAGATAATGAAATCCATCAAAGCCCTGATCAAACCATTTAAAAAAGGAGGGGAATGCTGCATTGAGGATCACTTAGAAGCGGTTCATGACATTGTTAAAGCCCTCCAGATACCTAAGGAACAATACAGGCAGTATTTTCATTTAACTTTAGATGCTCCCACGGCCAGTATCATAAGAGGATTGAATGAGCAGCAGAATATGACATGGGCAGAGTTTGAAAAAGAGATTAGGCGTCATATTTCTCCTTTCCAGTCATTGCAGGAGGCAAAGAAAGTCGCTTACACAATCACTGCTGGGCCTAATACATCCCCTCGCCAGTTTTTACAAGACTTAAAAAGAGCATTTTCTCGCTTTGATGTATCTTTTGACCCCAATTCTAATGAGTTTAAAACTGCATACTTCTATGGGTTACAGAAAGACATTATATCACAACTGGTCCGTTAATTTGATCGTGATAAGTCCCTTCAGTGGATTGTGCACCAAAGCACAAAACTATATGAAGTACTCTATTGTCAGGGTAGAGAAAGTGATAAAATTAAAGACACTAGACCAAAATCTAAAGAACCCTCAGCAACAGTGATGGAAATCAGGTCAGCCAAAATGCCCCTTGAGTCTGCTCAAAGTCCAGGTAAAAATATTTTGACACCTGAACAAAGGGGTAATCAACAAAGATCATCACTTCCTGTACCAATGTTTCAATCACATGATCCTAGTAATAGGGAGAGCTACATCAGCCCCAGGTACTTAGGAGATAGACCCCGGGAAGGCTATCGGCCTGATATGTCAGGTATGAACAATAACCAGAGACAAAATCCGGATCAAAGAAATGATGGTCCCTACCAGACATTGGGAACACAGAGCAGATTTGATCCCAATACCATGATATATGGTAATCAGGATAGACCCCGATATGTGGATCGATTTGCTGATAATGGGAATCAACATAGGGGCCAGTACCCACAACCTGAGAGACAGGACATGAGGCAGAACATGAACTACACTCCACGTCAGTACAATGATTCCCCACCAGGGGACTACAACCGAAGGATGTGTGCACCCCGCTCCCCTCCACAAATGAATCAATAGTTCAGGAACCATCCCAATAGAAATCATTCTCCTGAGAGGTACCAGAATAGATCCAATCAGGGGGAAAACAACCAATATCGATCTAGGCCACAGAGAGAGGATTCTAGAGAGATGGAAAGATTCCAGTGTCTCGAGGCCCAAGAGAAAATGTTAGCTGAGCAAATAGGAAAGCTCTGCACAGCGCAAAAACAGTCATCCAAGGAGGGGGCAGAAGACCCTAGCAATGACTGGGGGGTTTCTGAAAAGTGACTAAGTACTTATGATACCTGCAGTGTCAAGAAAACAGATTGTTCTGATGTGATTTTCCATAATGACTCTGAGATTTATAAAGATTCAAAAATAAAGATACCGGTAAATGAACATGTGTCAGAAAGTGCAAAGACCCTTATGAAAGAAATTTGGTTTAACCTAGAGCTAAATCAGACATTGGAGATTTGTACAAATGGAAAAGGAAAACCTATAATTCCAAAAGAGCAAAGAGACAGATTTAAGAAAAATGACTCTTGCATGGGGAATACCAGTGAACAGGGAGTAAGTGGCGATGCTATAACTCCTTCCCTGGGCAAACAGAACAATAATCAAACACAGGCAGTAAAAAGAAATACTCAAAAGGAGGGTACATGTCAATCACCTGAAGAATTCTTTGAGCCACATATTTTTGAAGAGGTTAAAAGGGCTGGTACTACACTAAATGATCACAAATGCACAGAATTAGACAATGACAAATTGCCAAGTGATGTTGTTACACATGTTCAGTTGGAGGGTTGTAATGTGGTCTCTGATGATACCTGGATGGATGGGCGAATGGTGGCCACACTCCAAAAAACCTCTGAACATGGGGAAATGAATAAAGTCTCTCACACAGAAATGGGCAAAAAGGAGGGAAACATGTCTTTCCATTTACCAATGTGCTTAGCCAAAAGTGAAAATGGCCTGAGAAAGGTGAGCCCTGAAATCAGTAAGCATTTGCACTTCTTATGTGTGTTAGAGGAAGTTGAAGACAGGTATTATGCTCCCATCACTGTAGAAGAAAAATGCAATACATTTGCAATGATTGACACTGGCGCACAGGCCACAATTATGTCTAAAGAATTGGTAAAGAGTATCAATGAAGGGAGATCCCCACAGAATCAGATCACAGTGATGGAAAATCAAGGTCCAGTGCATAATTTTAACGGGGGGGAGGTGCCTATTATAGGCGTCACCGAGGTTGACATAAAGATAGGTAAACACAGAATGAAACAGGAGGTATTAGTCACATCCATTTGTGAAATTCCATTTCTGATGGGAACAGATTGCCTGAAAAGATTGTCTCCTCTCATAGATGGGGTGAATGGAGTACTGTGGTCCTTAACCAAAAAACCATTGAGACCTAAGAAATTAAAATCACAAAACAGCAACATAAATTAATGTCACACCGTTGCCAAAACAAATGATGCAGTGGAGGTATATCTCCAGAATAGCTGCATCCCTAGCGTCACTGTTATATTATTGTGTCAAGATAAAATGCAGAGTGAAGATGAGAAACAATCTGTATAGGTATACTTGGACCCAAGGAAAAGATGGCAAACTGCCATAGATGAGCACACATTACGCTTTTATTTAAAAGAGAAAACATGCAAACAGAATACTGTTCCTAAAACAGATATAGAAAAACACATCACCACTCTTGCTGAAATACACATGGAAGATGAGCAACCATGGGTTCACATTGGTATAAATAACTATTCTAAAACAATAAAAGCCACTTTAGAAGGAGCTTCATTAATGAGAAATTATTGCAAAAAATAATGGAGAGGGAGGAGATCCTGAAATTTAGAATTAAAAACCAATATGACTCTGGCTTGGTTAGTCCAGACTTTGAAAACCAAATTGCAGGCAGATGCATGTTAAAAATTAGTATTGGGCAGAAAACAATTTACCATAATGTATGGATAGTGAGTGGAACACAAAATGACTTTTACGTGGGCAATGATATCATGCACAGAATGTGTATGATGTTAGATTTCCTTAATCAAAACATATGGTCACGCCTAGGTAGGCCTGCACCTGAATTTGAAGACAAAAGAAGGGCTTATCATTGCGCACAACTGGTCCCATATGCAATTGAATTACAAATGAAGAAGGATACTATTATCCCTGCATTCACCAAACAGGTTGCAATAACACTGAAGTGCAAAAATGGACAGCAGATGAAAGATTCTGATGCATTTGTGTGCTTGAATGAATCCATAAAACAGCAAGGCCTGGATTATGAATACAACCCATTGGTAGATATTGGTGAAGGGTCTGTAAAATTCATGGTGAATAATAAAGGTTGTCAAGATATTAATTTAGTGGAAAACTCCTCATTATGAATGGCCATACAAAAATCCCATTATACTGCAGATCTGAATAACATGGTGATTGGAAATATACCTGAATAGTATGTAGATGCCAAGGGTGAGTTGTCAGCCTAAAGGAATATTTAAAATTCATTCTGTGTACCCTTATGATTCAAATGAGACAGTGTGCTGTCATCAAGAGGATTGCATAACATTTAACGTAAATGAAAATGAAACAGAAAATCAGCCCATTGAAGTGGAAGCTGATGTGCCAAAATGTTTAAAAGTGCAGCTTTACAGAGAGACACAGCCACATAATTAGAGGAAAGCACAGAGATTCCTTTACTGGAAGATTTTCCAGAATTTTCAAAAATGGTGGAGGAGCAGATTTCATCAGCAGATGCATGCGACAGCGATGAGGATAGACATGAATTGAGGAAGATATTTATGGAGTTTAAAGATGTATTTGCAAAAGATGCTTATGATTGCGGTCTAACTGATTTACATGTGGCCACGCTACCGGAAGGGTGTAGCAGAAGCCCTGTATTTGTGCACCAGTACAGATTACCACTGGCATGTTTAGAATCATTGGCAGAGATTATTAAAAATGTTGAGTCTCAGGGAATTATCAGGCCTATTCATAGCACATCAAACAATCCTATTTTAGGTGTGTTGAAGCCAAATGGTCAATGGCGGCTATGTGCAGATTTGAGGGAGTTAAATAAAAGAGTGCCAGTATCCAGATGGCCACTGCCATTCATTGATCAGGGCCTAGCTCAGGTACATGGTTCAAAAGTGTTTACCACGTTAGATCTCACCTCTGGATATTGGTGCGTGCTATTGGAGGAGGAGATTCAGAATTTATTTTCATTCTCATTTGATAAGACGCAATACGCGTGGGTTAGTGTTCCATTTGAGTATGTCAATAGTGGGAGTGAATTTGGAATATTTTTGAATAAGGCCATGCCTAATGCAGCGGAAAGAGGTACCATACTTTATGTGGATGATGTACTGATAAAAAATGAAAGCTTGAAAAACCATTTTGATGAAATAAGACATGTTCTTGGCCAATTGCAGAAAGCAGGCGCCAAAGTATCTTTACAAAAGGCACAATGGTGCAAGAAAAAGGTGCATTTTCTAGGCCATGAAGTGACTGAACATGGATTAAACCCACAAAAGAAGAAAGTGGAGGCTATACAAAAACTAAAATACCCTAAAAATGTGAAAGGGGTAAAAGGTTTATTAGGAATGACGGGCTATAACAGGAAGTTCATTGAAAATTATGCCGAAATTACTCAACCATTAACTAAGCTGTTAAAGCTGAATACACCATGGAAATTGGAAAAAGAGCAGTCTGAGGCAGTGGCTAAATTAAAGGAATGTCTTGTAAAGGCACCATGTTTATCATACCCCACAAAGGATAGGGATTTCTTTATAGAAATAGGTTACTCTGAACAGTGTATGTCAGCAGTGCTATCACAAAAACATGATTTGAATCACAAAACCATTGCCTATGCAAGTAAGGCGTTTTCCCAAGTTGAAATTAAATTCAGTGAATGTGAAAAGGCCCTTTTGACCACTGTGTGGGCGCTACAGCATTTCCGCCCCATTGTTCAGGGAGAAAAGGTAATTATTGAGACCAATCATCAACCATTGCAGTTTTTAGAGAGTACAAGAATCAGGTCAGGTAACCTAGCACAGTCCATAATCACTTCATGGATGCTAGCATTACAAGGTTTTCCTTTAGAAGTGAGATATGGCAAAAATAAAAAAAGCCCAGTTGCTCAAGGTTTAGCAGATCTACATGACTGTGCAGCTGAACATGTATCAAACGAAGTAGAAGTGGAATCTAGTTTACAGGATTTTGGGCAATCACCACACAAAGCGTTTGATGAAAAGACATGCAAGGATATGCGTATATGTTGATGGTTGTGCTTTTCACATTGAAAATGACAGTAATAAATAATTAGTGTCAGGAATAGGAAATGTCTGGTTGAAATGTGAAGGCGTGCCCAGTTTAGGGATGAGAATTGGAGCTAGGAGCAGTCAAGTAGCGGAATTGGCAGACATTTATAAAGCCATTGCTACTGCAGTTGATAATAAATTTAGTGAAATTGTCCTGGTGACTGATTCTGACTATGCACGAAATAGCTTTGTGGAATATTGTGGAATATTTACCTGGCTGGAAAGCGAGAGGCATGATTACATACAACAAAAAGCCACTTAAACATGGAAAAATGATACAAGCCATAGACAAATTGGTGTCAGTGAATGATTTAACAATATACTGGAAGAAAATTCGTGGGCATTTAAAAACTCCAGGAGAGGATAAGGAGGGGAATGATAAGGCAGATCACCTGGCTAAAATTGGGGATGTGATGGGAGAATTTCTACCTATTGACCATTTACTTGGTGAAATACAAATTGATGCAGTAACACGTTCTAAAGCACCAAAGGAGGTAGATCAACCAGTAGCACAATGGAGTTATGATACACCAGACCAAGAGCTGATTGGGGCACAAAAGGATGATCAAATTTTGGGAATCTATTATAATCATTTGATAGATCCTGAACAAAACCCTTTAACAGAAAATGATTGTATGGGAAAAGAAGAGTTGAGGGTGCTATTAAAGAATAAAAAACGAATTAGGCTACAGGATGGACTCATGATTAGAGAGTCCATAACAGGACAGATACAGTGGGTGGTACCCCTTTCATTCAGAGGGTTAATGCTACACCATGCACATGATGCAATAACTGCAGGCCACAGAGGTTCACAAAAAACATTGGAAGTACTAAAAGAATATGCTTACTGGCCACATATGTCCCAAGATGTGGAATTATATACTAGAGGATGTCTAGTATGTGCCCAATTTAAACCTGCTTCACCAATGCATAGAGCTCCATGAATGAAAAGAGGCTTAACTCTTCCATGGTCAGATTTGCAAATAGACTATATAGGACCTGTAAAGAGGTCGAGCAGGGGGAATCGTTATATTTTGAGTGTGGTGTGTTTGATGTCGAAATGGATTGAGTGTATTCCCGCACCAGATTGTAGTGCGCAAACAGCAACTACATTACTGGTGAATCATGTGTTTTCAAGGTTTGGGTTACCACAAAGAATAGAATCAGACAGAGGAAGTCATTTCACAAGCGCTTTAAGGTAATGTATGGCAAATATTGGGAGTGAAAAGAAATATACATATTGCATATCGAGCTGCTTCTTCTGGGGGAGTTGAACGCTGTAATAGGTCTGTTGTGGACATATTAAAGAAATTTGTAGCAGAAGCAGGTTCCAGCTGGGATTTACGTTTACCTTTCGTTTTGATGGCAATCAGATCAACTCACGCCAAAGCAACAGGTGTTAGCCCCCATGAGGTTTTGACAGGTAGGAAAATGGTGTTACCACATCACCTGCTATACAGAACACATGAGCAGACACTTGTGAGCGCATCCACAGTTCATGAATACATTGATGAACTGAGGAAGCATTTACAACATGCATTTGCTTTTGTACAGCGAAATCTAGAAAGAGCTGCTGACAGTGCAAAGTCATATTATGATAAAAAGACATCCGTGAACGAGTATTGTGTGGGCGATCAGGTGTATACATTTTATTTTGGAAAAGGTAAACAGAAAAATTACAAATTTCTGGCAGCCTGGCAGGGGCCATTTTGAATTATAGATAAGATCTCTCCCGTACTGTACAAAATTTTGAAAACTGAGGGTGAAACAGCAACAGAACAGTTTGTTCATGTAAATCAAATTAAGCCATGGCACCCCAAACATGAGGTAAGGAGACTTGAGCGTGTAGAAACAGATGGAGTCCCTTAAATACATAAAAATAAATAAATGAGGTTAGTCATAGGGCAATGACAGAGAAATAAAAATAGATGTGATTGATTATTGTGATGAACACAAATACTGTGACATATATACATATATGTATTCATCAAAAAAAATGGGGGCTGAAACTAATGTAGTTATTTTACAAAATTAAAATGTATTAAATGTTGGATGCTGTTTTATGTATGTTTGTTTTCTCTTTAACATGTGCTTAATTTCAGAAAGCGAGAGAAAGAGGGCAAAATGATTTATGAAGTGCATGGATTTTATTTTTGGCAAAAGGGTGAAGTTAGTATTGTGCTATGTACTTAATTTGTTTCTTTTCTATTTGATTTAGACTATTGATTAACACATTTTGGCTTGGAGGTCACGGGACACGGGAGACGATGGAGTCCTGGACCCCACGCGGACGGATTCCGGAGAAGCCCCGGAAGGGGGCGAAGACCAAGGCTACAAAGCAATCAGCATTGATGATGACGCCAACAATATGGATAATTATGATGACATTCATTGGGAGCTTCAAAACTTTAGAAGCACAGGTTGTCATTGAGCCTAGACCAGCATCTGGTATTGCGGTAGAAGAAGCATCAGGATTCAGCATGAGTGATAGAAAGATGATTTTCCAGAACATTTACATACCATTGAATCCTGATACTCTGATGGAAAAACATTTTAGCAATACTGGAATTAAAGCTGTGGCTGGAACTAAGAAAAGAGGACACTAAGCAGTCAATAAGAGATATGTTGATGCAATTGGAGAAAACATTTGTGAATTCAGCAGACATTAAGAAGAGAAGAGGAAAAAGAGGAGCAGTAATGCTTGCAGTCTCATTGGTAATGTCTATAATTGGAGCCATAATAGGTACCACAATGTCAACAACACAATGCCATTTCAGTAGGGACGCTAAGTACTAAAGCACAACAACTGAGTGTTGACCTAGAAATAATACAAAAACCTTAAATGGGATTAGAGGGGATTAGATGAACAAGTAAGGTTCATAAATGAAACTGCGATCATATTGAAGGAACAAGCGGATGTAATTCAATGGGCAACTAAATTGATTATTAAGCATGACAGAACATTGAGTGAGATATTGAATATAATGAGTCCTGTTGATTGACTGTTAACGAATTACATGAGAGAAGTTCAAACTGCAATTTTACAGTTGATTCAAGGACATATACAATTGTATTTTGTTTCACAGGATATTATTCATCAAATGATAGAAAGGTTGACTAGGAGGGAGATTGATGTGGTACAGGTAAAAATTGCATTTGAAATGGGTAATGCAATGCCCTTATATGTGGACTTGGAAAGTTTGGAAATAAGGTTTTTACTATGCATCCCGTATGTAGCCCCTGAACTCATTAATCAAACTAAGTGGGTACACAATGTGGGATTTTGGCAAGAGGACACATTTATTAAGATTAAGACTCCAGAAGTGGTGGCATTTCAGTCATCGGAGCCTGAGGTTTACTTGATACCAAATTTGGAAACTTGTGTGAAATTTAAAGAACAAAATTATATGTGTCCAGGTAAACCGTTTATTCCTGATGCTACGGACGCTATTTGTGGTTTGAAATCTGACCAAGTATATCAGAAGGATGTGAAGTAATTATTAGCAATATGGGCGGTGAAGAATTGGCACAAGCTAAGATGGTCAAAGGTAAATGGTTAGTCAGCACCTGTATGAAGAATATTACGGTAGTACACTTGAATCATGGGACATTTGTTGTCAAACAGGTGAAATATAATGTACTTTACTTACAGGTTCCAAAGGACACAATTGTTTCGATTGGAGGTTTAACATTATTTCATGTTATGAATGACATTTGGGAAAGCCAAGTAGAAAATATTGAATTTTTTCAAAGAGATGCATTTCCAATAGACCCAGATGTGGAGTTCTTATTGAATCATAAAGAGAAGCATGTTGTGAAAATGAATCTAAGAAAGAACAATATTACAGTTAGTAACCTGAGTATAATAGAAGTGGAAAGGTTTAATTGGGGAACCTGGGGGGAACGCTCTATAGTGGGTTTAGCTGTCCTGGTGCTAATAATGGGAGGATGGTTGATTGTTTTGTCAGTGAAGATGAAGATGTTGCTCATGCTAGTAGATAAAACGGGGAGAGGAAGATATCCCAATACGCATACATTTCAAAGGAAGAAAGGAGGCAAGTTGGGTTTCTTCCAATTGTGGCTTGGACCATGGCCAAATTCTCAGAAAAAGGAGGGTATATGTAGTATAATTTAGTGTGTTTTGGAGTACAGTGCCAATGGCTGCAGATTTTAAAAGAACACAATTTTTTTTCTCACTTGAAAATGCCTCACTTACAGGAGACCACATTAGATACTTGATTGATTAACTTAATTAACAAATACTAACACCGATTCAAACCAAATAACATTATAATGTGTTCTCCATGTGTAAAAATGAGGCAGGCTGAGATTCATTTTTTAAACATGCATTTAGAATTTTTTTGCTTTGCTCTGTTCACTGCCTTTGCAGGAAATCACTCTGCATACCAGGAAATCAGTTAGATACAGTTGCCTACTGTAAAAGCGAGCTATTGTTGAGGAAGGAGGATATGATATTGTGAATTTGATTGGTGCTACGTAAGCCTAGGGGATGTAACAGAGGTTTTTTGGAATAGCTCTGACAGAATTATAAGGAGAAGACATTTTGCGAAGTTGCAGTGAGGTGGCATTTACTGGGCTGCTGTGAGGAGCTGCACTACTGACCTTCAGAGACCGGGGTTTCCTAGTCACTTGGCACCGGCTTTAGACCTGCAGATTGCAGATTGAACTGCATGTTCTCGCTGGGTGCTTAAAGAAAAAAAGAAGAAAGCCCTCGGTCACTGCTCGGAGGCGACAAGCCAGGAGGTTTTGCGTGCTGAAAAGCTACAAACAACTGGTAATTATACAAATGGAGTGAGATTACTGTGACTGCCGTACAAATTATCTACTATCAGGCAGCAGAGTAGCGATAGGGAATTCCCCTGTGTTTAACTGCCACGTTATAATGTTGTAAAGCAAATGATGTAATTTTTCTATCTTGTTGCAAATGTAAAGTGAAATTTGTGGCATTATTGCATTTGTTTCTCTTATGTTTATTTCAGAGAGGATTGTCTCACAAGAATGGTAATGTATCATTTTGGAATGAAATTGTGATAACACACAGTCTGCCTAAGAGTGTTCTTGCTTCTGTTTTTCATTTGGTGCCTCTAAAAAAAAATACTCTGCAAGAGCGAGAATGATGTTTAACGTGCCAAGTTTCCTATACAGATGAAGCAATGTCATGAGCAATTATAAATAGCTGTGTGCGTGATTCCACTCAAGGTATGTGTGTGTGGCTTCTGAGTGGAATACCATAGTCTGCTGAGCGTACATGAATCAGCAGAGAGAGGCCTCTGTAAACATAATCTCACTAATGTAAATACATTAGTGATAATACCACATGCTATTGTGAATACTTTATGGAAACATAGTTCACTGGTGTAGATAAATCAGTGATAACAGCCATAGGTGGCACTCTATATGAAAATGTGGTGTTTCTGAAAAATGTAGGCCCGAGGACTCTCTAGTGATCACACAAACAGACCAAGCAAGAAGAAGGGGGTTTTGTATATTAGGGCCACAAATAAAAAAGAAAGCTATGCTCATCACTATACCACAACAAAATGCATACCAACAAAATGTATTTGTGTACTGAAATAATGCATCATCACTATACCACCATAAAGCCAAACCCAATCTAAGTGCAAGGAGTAGTTATTGCTAAATTGCCTTTGTTTTTGGCGGTAAGAAAATACTGCTAGGCCCCAAATTTACACAAAATACCCTACAGCTCCCAATGGACCTCTACTACATGCCTGACACATCCTTTGGACATGCTGTTTTATCTTTTCACCACTAGGTGGAGCGGCTTGTTTTCATTCAATAGGTGCACAGATTGTCACCTGCTGCTGTGATGTAGGCAGTCCTTTCAGGTACATAGGCATTCACCAGCCACACGTTCTTTGTAATAGTGGTGGATGAAGCATAGAACACTTATTTAATGTACCCTCTGATAGAAAGGGGGCCATGGTTCTAACATGTGTTTGTCTCATGAACTGTGTGACCCATAAACACACTGATGCTATACTGAAAAAGCGAGATATTGCTATCGGAAAACATTCAGTAAACAGTACATTGAACACCTAACATATGCATTTGTTTATTACATATTTATTGTTCTGGTTTATCCACAACCTTTTATTGAAAGATTTTTTTTTACATACAATAACTTTTTTTGGGATGCATGAAACAAGTGTGCAAAATACGCACTGATGAATGTGTACAATATTTAAAGTTTCTTAGTTCATTAGTCATTATTTGTATTTACCCCCTGCTAATTTCACAGTAAATATTGTTGTTAGAGTGTTTAGACTTTCACAGTTGCATTTCTCTTTTTACTATAACACGACTGTGTGTCTTGCTGCCGGGGAGGTTTCCCTATCCAGTTGTTCCATTACGAATTTAGATAAGGCAATATGTCTCGGCATGTTTCTGGATGCCTCAATGGCCATGACCCCCCACCCCCCAAATTAGCAGTATCATTATCTACACAAATGTTCACTTAGTGATTCTTAGACAATTTGGACCTCTATTGACCGAAAAACACTGTTCAATGTTAGACAGGGCTATCATTGGGTCAGAAATTGACTACTTTAAAGCTTGCATTCTGGATTGACTGCACAAACTATTTGATGGCAAAAGATGCTTCAAAGTTCCGCAGCTCGTATAGTCACAAAGAGCCTTTAATGGGATCATATCACACCTGTACTGAAGCGATTACACTGGCTTCCGGTCAGTGCAAGGATACAGTTTAAACTCCTTATGTTGATTCATAAAACTATCCATTGCCCAGTTCCTCTGGATCTTAAACAGTGATTTATTCAACTTGAGACCCCGAGACTCCGGAGATCCTCTGCGAAGTTGAAGCTTCTAACTCCTAAATTCCAAAAGAATATATCTTTGGAAGATCGAGTACAGTCTTGGACACAGGAATAGGGAATAGTCTTCTCTTATGTTATAGGAAGATCTCTGATTTACTCTTTAGAAAAATGGAAACAACTTTTCTTGTGTACCAGCATGTTTAATTGTTCTTTCTCTCCCTTTGCTTTTTGTGGTTGTCTGAAACTGAGAAACCTTTTTGCTTGTAGCACCTTCAGGATTCCATTGAAATAGAAATAGAAATAGAAGTCAGCCTGACAAAAAATACATCTCATGTTTTTAGAAAGAATGACACTTTCAGTCTCTAGCACATGCACAGTCTACTGAGGACAGCAAGCTCTGTCTCCTCCACTTTCTTAGACCAGAGTAAAATCATGTTCTCCTTGTTTTGTTTTCTATTTGCAGAAATTGTTTTTGCTGGATCTGAGCTGATCCATCAGAAATCCCTTTCATTGGGACTTTTTCAATCATCTCCCACCCACAACCCACCCAAAATACTATGACTTACACTTACTTGTACCCCTTATCTGTCCCCGAGGTGAGGGAAGATGGGGGATTGGGGATTGTTTTTGTTACCAAACAGACATTTCAGAATTATGTAAGAAACATGCACATTTGTTAACGCAAAATTGGAGGTAAAAGCAGTATGCTTTCTTGCTTAAAATAGTTAATGCTTAAAATGCTTGAAATGGTTAATGGTTTGGTTAATGGCTTGGTGTCAGGGTATTGAAGCAGGAGAATCGGAAGCAAGAAATCACCAAGCATGCAATGATATACAGCTTAATTAAATTGTGTAGGTGGGGTAAACTTAATTTATTCAGGTATATCTTGAACAAGGTTTTAAAATTATACCTATGCTGTACAAGCCAATCAGCATTATTCTGAAGGAATGGTTTTTCAGCTAAAAATGAGTTTAGCGAAGCCTCACACTTATTTGACGGATGACCTCTTTGTGGACAATGCAACCCATGATTGCCATTGTTGTCATTTCTGGGGGAAATGTAGGTAGCCACCAAAAACTGACTTGATTGACTATTGGTCATTCCATTAAACCAAGGAAACTCCTGACCTTAATATTTGCCGGGGTCACTGTGGGATCATTCTCACCCTGCGGCAAGCCGCTATACCGTCCTGTTCCCTCTGGGGTGGGTTTGACTTTTCTTCACCGTTCAGCCACACCATTAAAGTGTCTGAGTTTTTGCCCCGTGGCGCATTCAGCGTTCTTCGCTACTTTAACATTTTCCCCATTCAAAAGTTTGATTGATGCCAATGTTGAAAAATGAGAATTTTTCCTCATATGCAGATGAGCTGAAGATGGCACAAGATGCTGCTGTGTGTTGAAATGCAATTTTATTCAGACACCCTGTGTGTGGGAAAAAGCAAATAGCTCTAACGCTTTCATTTTCCATTACTTTGGGCCACAGAATGTCCAGGAGTTCTAATGGCTTCTGATTTGCATTCAAATCCTGAGTGCAATGATTGATTCTATTCAGAGATTTCTGACTATGTGTGCTGGGTGGAAAGCAAAGCAGGTCTAGCAGGGGAATAGCAGGGAGGAGGAAGTACTTTATATCAGTTCTCGAAGAAGACAGATGCAGTATTTTGCCCTCCATGCTTGATTGAGTGTAGGAGTGTACATTTCCCTGAGGTCAATGATTGACGCTCTGGCTGTCCTTTAACACAATGCCTTTACGGCTGCTTTGGCTCCATCGGTACTTTGTTTCATCAAAATTCACCAAGGCTCTGCTTTTGCTCCACCTGCATCAGTGGTCTATTAAGTCTAGATATGAATCTCACGCAGTGGGTCTGCAACTAGAATTGGTTCCACATGACAGCAATTTACAGCCACATGCTTTTCATCCTGCACCCCTATGGAATAAAGTTTGCCCGATAAAGGTATGTTCCGGATAACAGAATATCTGTATTTCGAATGGCAGTGAGCTGGGAAATTGAGCATGGTCTGCAATATTTGGTTGTCCAGATTTCATGAACTACAACTCCCATCAGACCTGGCCAGCGCAGTGAATAGTGAGACACCATGGAAGCTGCAGTCCAAAACATCTAGCGATCTGCAGTTTGCACACCCCTGAAATAGAGCACAAAAGCCGGATAACAAAGCATTTTGGACTTCTCTATTTTTTGGTGGCACAGTGCCACCCAGGATGCATTCTACCCCAAAGGTGTATACTTAATTTGGCATTTTATACTAATGTTGATGGCCTTGACAGATGCTGGAGAATAGAGCATTCCTGTTAATAGTGTGCACGGATGCTTTTCTCGCAGAGTAGTGTTAGTTTCTTTTATTAAACTGCAATGTCAGGGATGTGCAGTATAAATCCCATTGGCATAAAATAACATGGCATAAATAAAATAACCTAACATAACTACCACTACTGGGGCTTCACATAAGATTTTGAAGTGGGAATATTTGTCCTGTTGAAGTTGGCTGTAAACAGAATTTTTAGGAAATCAAAAAAGGTAATTCCAATTCTAAATGGGGTATTTTTCAGCTGAGTAAAATATGGGTTACTTTTGGCAATTCATACTTTATTGCACTTAGTAATTCATACACATGAAAAACATGCATGCATACCATAAAGTTCCTCTTCAGCTCAGCATTCGTAATGGAAGAGCTGCTTCGTGCGGCGCTGCTGCACGGGTACCACTGAACTGAACATATCCGTGGAACTGTGTGAGTGGACGCAGGGGACAGGCTCCTAGGTGTTACTTCATGTTTTATTTCTTGTAGGTATCACTTTTACTCTCTACTTTTTGTGGTAGTTCAATGAGCCCTGATGAATCATTGAGGCCGAAACACACCTGCAACATTGGATTAACAATCATAATTCTAAATTCTGATGCGTGGCTTTAATGATATGCTTTATTACTTGCGTTTTGAATATTTTAATACCGAGATCGGGTGATACACTTTCATTTCATTCATACACATCCTTTCAAGTGTGGATCTTTATTTGGATTTCACAGTAGAGAGTGAGCTAAATCTCTATCCAGTAAAAGTATATGTTAGAAGCTAGGTTCCAAACATGTATATTAAAATGCACTTGCAGAGTTTACTCACTAGAGGACCTTTTCAACAACTCTGGATTATGGAAGGCATGTGGACAGCTGATAAATACAAAAAGGGGAACAGTGAAGGATGAGAATGTTCATTTTTCTCTTTCAATCCAATAAATGCACCTCCGTAAATCCTGAACTGGAACATGTTTTCAAACATCACAACACAAAATTAAAAGCTATCAAACAATGACTTGCGATACTTCACCTGATCAAAACCAGTCCTAGACATATGTAGTTCACAATTACAGCTTAGTCGTGGACAGACTATGGCTTTCACGGCCCGGCTGGGGGGTGGACAGGGGGTTTAACGGGCCGCCAGCCCGGTCTTTGTAGGCCCGAGTAAAGTGAGGGCCTCAGTGTGGTTTGCGGGCCATTAAACACCCGATGGCTGCAAAATGCAGTTTGCTAGCAGCAGGGGGTGTCTGCCAACTTTGACTTACAGATGATCATTGGTGAAAGGACATGTGTGGATTGGCACACACTAAAATTGTGATACTAAAATTGTCCTTGATAGAATCAAGCTTTGTCCTGTCATTTTAACTTTTTCGGAATAAGGTCTAGGTTGTGATGTGTTTATTATAGTATCATATATAGAACTTTTTTAATTGTTGAATTTTGAAAGGGATGTTTGTATCATTTTTATTAGGTTGTTTGGTGACCTACAAAAGAAAGCTAGTGATGACAGATAGTTAAGACATTCTACTTCTGTAAGAATATTCCCAGTCCTAAATAGCTTACCCTCGTTGCATTCACTAGGAGGCCCAGTGTATTGTGTGTGACTGGTTTTCAATGGATTGCGCTTGAATGTCCATCCATTGATCCTTATGGAGCGAGGAAGCAGGAAGTATAGAATCCCTGTGTTGACATCAGCCTAACAAGGAGACAAAGGGAGGTGCTAACTGGCTATCAACATCCCAGGGTTCTGATGCAGGCAAACAGTGTACTCAATGGTGTTCTATGTCCAATGGTTGTCCACGCCCTGATTGTCTCCCATCTGGTCGTTAGCCAAAGACCATTCTCCAGAAGATCATCTTGGGTGTTCGCCGGAATGAGAGCTTGTCCTTTCATTTGCCACTCTCCCTGTTCCTGTTCCTCTTGTCTCATGTATCTTTCTTGTCCTCACAATGCCTTTCTATCCACTGTTCACATGTGGGTGCCACTCCCCCCACTGATTCTACTATGTTACATAGTGGGCTGCTGTCTGTGGGGAGCCCAGTTAGACTTCAAAAGGAAATCTAAGAGCCCCCCCCCCAAGACAAGAGGCGGTGGGGCTCCCCATACTGCGGGGGCTGTGTGGGCTCCCGCTACAGCACCATGGACCGGATACCTTAAATGGCTTCCCCGGGATGCAGGACATGAAGCAGCCACTCTTTGCTTTCCACAGACCTGAGTGTTGTGTATAGACCCAATGTCCTTTAGGTTGTGAAAAGAAAATGTGCATTCTCCGAACATTGCAGGTAGAGAAAAATTGAGAAAATACTAGAAAAGGCTTTACCACAAAGAGAGTGCACCTGCAAGCGCTACCATGTATATAGAAGGAGCAGAATAGTGGGTGTGGCAGGGTGCATTATATAGAAGTCACAGCTGTGAGAAGCCAGTCCTAAGGTGTTGCTAGGTCTGGAAAAGATCCAAGGCTATGCTTATGTCGTGACTATCACGACTCAGGGCTAGCTAGCCTTTTGGCTGTATCCCCTGAGCTTCTATCCGGGGCTACAACCCAAAAACCCTTGGGGATAGCCCCTCCAGTCCCCTCCATCCCCCCAGCAATGCCTCTGGAAGCCACGATTACAGGACATGCTAATAGCATATTGCATTTAATTGCAGGCAATGAAGAACAACGGTACCCCTGTCACCCTTTCATCCTCCTGATTGCGCAACCTTCCACTCACCACATTGTATACATGGACACCCAGCGTTACATTGGCCAATCACTGGTTCCAGCCCAGAGGTGGATGTAGCATTTGGGCAGACCAGTAAGAAGACTTCTGCTTAATTATGTATATATTGAAGTGTTTTGCGACATATTGTCTTTCCACAACTCAACATAGGGATGACGTCATTGTTTCATGATTCCATTTCGATTGCGTAGCATGTCTTGCATAATGGTGGTGATGCAAGCCGTGGGATACCTGGTACCACCACTATGCAGTGGATTTTCCAGGATAGAGAAGGCTGCAGATCGCATGTTTTACAGTTGGCTATTCTGTGTGGGTATGATGACTTTACTGGGATTCCTGGATTGCTTTGTTATTCTCTATTACCCTGAGGCTTCCATTAGGGTGTGTTTTCTTTCTTTGCCTTCACCCAAAATATCTCTTAAGAATTCTCTATCAAATATGTGTATCGATTCCCAGGTAAGAGGACAGATCGAGAGGAACCTTTCCCCTTTTTTGATCCAGGGTCTAGATCTCAGCCCTAATCTGTTGGAAAAAACAAAAGGAGATTCATCATCGAGAGAAGGGCGTACATGGGCACTTTGCTCTTGCCTAACCTTTCACGGAAGCACTTTCTCCCAAGGTTTAACCTACCATGGACTCCATGGCTGCCTGAAGATTCTATCATTTTCATACACCATTTTTTCACATGGAGATCGTTGGTTATTGAGCTCCCCTCAGCCAATCAGAATGTTCAGAATTAAGTCAATAGGTCAACACCAGTAGTTATTGACTGCCATCAAAATGTTCAGAGTGCAGACAATAACTTCTGGTATTGACTGCATTCTGAATATTCTGTCTTCAAAAGTAAATAGAAAAACAACAATTCAATTTCCAGCCGTGATGTTTTTCAACAAGATTTTTTTTTGCTGCAACATCCTATTGAACACAACAAACAGAAAGCTAAAACATAGCAAAATGCATTCACTTTCTTATAGACAAATCTTGTACATGACACCTAATGCCTGCTCATGTTAAACGTGCTCTGGTATAACCAAGCCTGACATTTAAATGCTTAACATGGGAAGGTAACCTTATTTAAATACAACCTTAAAACACATTTAATTTACTAACTCACTATTAAAGTAACTTTTGTACATAACTACGAAAACTCCAGAACATTTATTGCTATTGCCGCTATGTTCTAATAGCCTTATAGAGCTCGGGAGGGGTCATTAATGATTGACATATTAACCCTTCCCAACTCATGCCCCTTGGCTTTGCATCGGGCCATAATTTGGTGGCAGGTAATTATCCTGTGATAATGACCCCTCCCTTAGTCTATAAGGCCATCATAATTCCAAGGTTTAAATGCTTAACATATGAAGATAACCTTATTTAAATACTACAAAATTAAAATACATTTAATTTACTGACTTGGTTTGTTTATTTACTTTATTCACTATTAAAATAAAATTTTTACATAACCATGAAAATTCCCAAACATATATTGCAATTACCACTTTGTACTAATAGCCTTGTAGACCATGGGAGAGGTCATTTTCAATTTAGATAATAACCTTTCCCCATTGTATGGTCCTCGGCTTCGTATCGGGATATAACTCGGTGGTGGGTCATTATTCTGTGATAATGGCCCCTTCCTCTGTCTATAAGGCTATTTATATTTCCAGGCGTCCTTCTTTGTGCTCCTTTCTCCCTTTCTTCTATTGGTGATTTTCTAATGGACTCACGGGCTGTTTAGAATGCTTGAAAATCTTCTGATGTTTGTCATTTGATGGGTGAGTATAGAAATGCTGAACTTTGCAATGGAAAAATTACCAGGCTGCAGAAGACCTCCTGGATTTCACTGCCTGATAACGGGCCCTGTGATCTGCTGTGAATGATCCTGGCTTGTGTTTTAAAGGTGGGCGTGGAGCTTGTGAACACGTTGTGGGTAGCAAAGGGATGCACGGGTAGGTTGGAAATGGCTCAGCATTGTATCGAATAGAGCATTAATGAGAGGCTTGTGAGATTTGGAGATGAGTTGGCGCGAATTTTGTGTGCCATGATCCACTGGTAGTTGGCAGAGTTGGTGGCTGAAAGGATACAGTTGGGGACAGCGGAGGATTTATTGGAAAGGGCCCCATAAGCAAGATTGACAGAGGGCCCTGGATTGGATATGATATGGCATTTATAACGCGCCTATACACAAGTGTTTTAAGACGCAAGGAGGCAAGCGAGGGGGAACAGAGAGAAGAGAGAGACAATGATTTTATTAGGCCAGGAGATCACGCAAGTGCAGGGGAGGGGGATGGTTCGTGGGGATAGGACTTCTGGTAGGTAGAATTAAGGGTTGTGTTGGATGTGACAACGGTAAAGGTATTTTCGAAGTTATCTTTTTTAATGTTGAAGTTTTCACACACCAGCTTCTTCTGCTGTGGAACAGAAAGTGGAAGTCACTGAGCGCTGTCAATCACTCTTCTCGTGGTTTCCCGCTTCTGGTTTGCTTTGCGGCCAGTGCGCTGCTGCACATCCTGGTGCCCTGAGGTCTTCTGCAGCCTGTTATCTGTTCCATTGCAAAGGGGCTTCCCCTTTTTCTGCTGCTAAAGTGTTGATAGACAGCAGATTTCTAGCGAGTGCTCAGTGCTATGCCCTATGCCTTTGATATGTTCTGCTCGACTGCTAATGGTGAATATTATTATGAGACGCAGATGCTCTGTCTCAGTGGGCTCTGGGCATTATTAATTGTTTAGGGATGGCCACTTCTGTATGATGAGCAGTGACCTTCCTGGGCTGCAAGCCGCCAATAACCTGGGACCTCGACCCTGAACGCTGGGCATCATTTTCTGAAGAACAAATCCTCCTGACACTTTGGTGGACTCCTTGCAGACCTCCAGAGGAAAGATTATACTCCTTGAAATCCCCGCACCAGAGTGCTGCACCGAGAAAGCAGGGCAAATCTTTCGGACGAGCACCCATCTTCATCAGTTGATTTGAAAAAAGGCGCCATAACCACAGAGTCATGAGAAGCAATGCAGAACCCATTGCTGGGAGACTGTACGCATGACTGCTGCTACAAAATCCCTTCCAGTGTCCTGTCTTTCATCTGAAGACCAGGAATCCAGTGACCAGGTCCTCTAGCTGCTGCATCATGAGGGCGTCCGCCTGCATCATCTTCTTCACTGCTGAGGTACTGTGATACTCAAGGTAATAGTTACACAGAGACATTCTGTCACTCCTGTGTGGCTAGGAGGGGGGTAATTTGTGTGGTTGGGATGTTTGTCCATCCATGTTCACCCAGGCCTAACACTGGAGTTCATGAAGGGAGCCTTTTACAAAGTCTTTGAACACTTTTACCCACAAAAACTGTTACAGAAGTGTCTGAATGGGAGGGTGACCTACGTTTACCCTTCCCTACAGAGGGAAAAACGGGAAATAGGGGAGAGAGATGGGTCTGACTTAATTGGACCACTGATAGAGTGCCTTGGATGAAAAAAGGGGGAGGGAGAGGTGTCCCAATGTCGGAACTGATGGACCATAGGGCACAGGAAACACCCTCCCTGTAGGAACCTATGGGGATGGTAATTGCACCACACCAAAATATACTAAAGGGAAAGGATGTGGGTGGCTCTTAGTGTGAACACTGGGGGTAGATAAGGCACTGCCACTGGACAGCCCTATTGAGGACACGCTTTTCTGCACACAGGATAGAAGTGGTAATTGTAGCACACCAGAATGTATGACAGGGGAAGGGATTTGGGCCACAGTCAATCAATACAGACGGGGTAGTATAGGGTACTGCCACTAACCACAGCCACTAACCAACCCTACTAAAATAAATCTCATCCTTCTGCCTAAATCTCTCCAACTCAGAACTGAACACAGCCATACCTCTACAGAACAACAAACCGGACACACTTCACTACACCAAACAATGAAACAACCACATATAGCCCCACTCAACAGCACATGTCGGCTGCCTACCGAAAAACACACCTCCGAGAAGTGGCTCGGAAGTCGCTGTTCGGCTGTGGTCTACGTTTCAATGAACCTGTATCTGGAGAAGATTTTGCTTGGTAGCAAGCCACGCCCCCTTTTTCATTGAGTCATTAAAAGTTGCCACCTGCGCGCTCCTGCGTGCACGCTCCGAGAAGTGGCTCGGAAGTGGCTGTTCGGCTGGAGCCTATGTTTCATTGAACCTGTATCTGGAGAAGATTTTGCTTGGTACGCCTACTCCTCTATCAAGCATCACCTAAAAGACTGTTTAGGACATTCTAATATATTTATCCTGGTCCACCTTGAATTATAGTATTTATATCTATACTTATATGATTTTAGGTAGCAAGCCACGCCCCCTTTTTCTATGAGTCATTAAAAGTTGCCACGCACGTGCTCCTGCGCACGCGCTCCAAGAAGTGGCTCGTAAGTGGCTGTTCGGCTGTTAGCTGCTCGCAGCGGAACAAGTGGGCCAGCTGGCTGCCCCTATATTGATAAAATCCGTGCTGCTTTGATCAGACGTGCTGTAGTGCTGATGTGATCGTGATGGTAAGAGGTATAACCTCTAATTTTACAAAGTATGTGTCATGTGATATGATTAGGGAGCACTGTATTGATTTGATTGTTATTACTGTATTGTTTATGCAGTTGCTAAATTTGTGTCTCTATTAGAATTGGATTTTATTTAGAGTTGGTGTGCTAACCGTGCAATTAGCCCATAGTGGTTTGGACCTGTGTTGTGTCTCAGAAAAAACTGGATATCTATGTGATTGTTTATTTGTCTATTTTCACCCCCGGTTGGGTGGCTGCTCCGTGAAATAGTAGCAATTCAGTAATAAGACTACTCATTGGGTGACCGAGCCGACAAGTACAACAATGGGATTGAAAATGTGGCTAAAAAAGAAAATGTGTGATTATAGCTATGAGCAAAATAGGGTAAACTTGGAATCAGTAGCACATAGTGGAGCCTATTGTGAAGAGAGATTGACTAGAACTATGCCCACTATGTACATTAAAGGCCTATCCCAACATAGGAAGGTTTCACACTTATCTACTACTCAAATTTAATGTGTCTGAGGCGCTAGAGACGAAAGTTGACAGATTAAGACTAGCATATGAACACAGGAAATGTTGCCTATGTGGCAATAACGTTATTGAGTCCATATATCACTTGTTTATGAAATGTGAAAGCCTAATGAATTTGAGAACCAAGTATTTTAAATCTTATAATAATGCGATTGATATGAATGTAAATATGGACCTATGGATGAATTTTATGAGAGGAAACAATATTAATTTAATATATTTCTTTGTACTATTTTATATAAAGATTGTGGACATTTTAAGATGCATTGAATAAAGTATTTTAGTTCTTGATACAAGTTTTATATATTTGGTGTAGTTGAATTGTACATATGTAATGTTGTATGTCTTGTGTTATACAAAGGCTATTTGGCTAGATGTATATCTAATAAAACTTAAAACTTGAAAAACACACCTACGCTCAGTGAACAGTGTCAACCGAACTGTAGCTGCCAACAGCACATCACCGCTCTCTTGCTCTTTTCTCCCACTCGGTCCTATTATCTTACCACCCGACTTGCTTTACAGATCCACAAGAGCACCAACGATACCACGCAAGTGGCAACAGTGCACAGTATAAGAACCCTGAACATAACATAATATAAAACAAACTGTGTTTTATGGGAACACATGAAAGGCATTCATGAGTGGCAGAGGCAGATGTCTCAAGTTTCCGCTTACCAATGTGTGAAAAGGCTACTAAGTCCTGTTATTCTATCCTGGAATTCCCCGGCTTGTAGATTTGTCTTACACTATTTAACTTTAGAAAAAAACTGCAGGTCCCAGAATTCAAGACAAAAAAAGCCAGATAGCCCTTCTCACACATGGCAAGAAGAACAAGGTCATGACAAAGGTAGAAAAAAGGAAATAATGGAGGATCAGAGGAAAGAAGGGATAAGGAAAGATCCATAGAAGGGTAGAGGAAAGCAAAGGGAGGAGCAACAGTTAAGGAGAAAGAGAATAACGTATGGGAGGGTAGAAAGAAGGATACATAGGTCAATGGAAGACCTAAAGGGAAAGGAAGGATGAATTGAAGTTAGGAGTGGAGGAAAGCAAGGAGGAGAGGAAGCAGTGGAGGTGGAGGAAGTGACAAGGCACAGGTAGTATAGGCTACGCAGTTGCCAGGCTCGGGGCCTTTTGGATGGGATCATGAGTTAGCGGCCTGTATGAACCCTCTCCATAGCTTCTTGGAGGGTAGAAAGGCAAATGTGCTTGTTCTCCCATTTACTCACTCTGCGTGCAGCTGCATATGGTCCCTCTCATTCCCTTGGCATGTAGATTTATATAGACTTGTCACAGCTACATCACCCTCTCATATGCTAAATCCTTTCCCCACACAATGCTAAATGCACAGAAACAATGTTCTTGATGCAGCCTTCAATGCACGCGTCCACGTTGAACATTAAACCCACGAACTCTTCGTGCACAAGTAAATTGGAAATTGTGACATGAATGCACAACAGTTTCATGAATGCCAGAAAAGGCATGTTCTGATGACTTGCTCACAGCCACTACTCCCCTCCTTACCTGTTTCTGGAACATTTCCAAATCCTTCTACTTTATGAAAATGTTTTCATCCTTTGACAGAAAAGACCACAGTTCTCCAGGACACTGTAACACCCATCACCATCTTTCACATCTATCATGGAGTCCCATCATTCAGCAAATGGCCTTGCCGTCTACTAGTATTGCAAATAGTCAAGGCTTTCCTCAGTTCTGTCTTCATGCTACCAATCTATGTTCATTGATTTGGCTCCTCCAATTGCACACTTAAACAATTCCTTCCTCCCAATCGTTTTTCCTATTACGAGCTGTCCTCACCAGGGCCATTTTAAGGGATTTTCTGTCCGCGGCACAAACATGGCATACACCAGACAACTATATCATATTTGAGTATCACTTGCGTAAAAATCTTCTGTCCCTCTTTCTAACTAGTCAACTATTCCTACTAAGTGTCCTAGCCCTATTCCAGCTCCACACCCACCTCACTATCTGTGAGTTTCCCCACCCAGATATCTTGTAATGTGTTTGGCGCCATTATCTTTCTCTGTGTACAGCCTCTCTCAGCACCGCCCACTTGCCATTCAATTTCTTCTACAACCCATTGGCTGAAGAACTCTGTAACACCCTGTCCTCCTCTTTATTCTCTTTCTTCTCTTAGAGTCTTTTCCAGCCCATGTGACCCAACTGTTCTTTGCCATCTGAACCTCAGTTGCTACATGCTTCTTAGCAGTCACCCTCTAGGCTGAGGTCATCAACTTTCCTGCTCCAGTGCTCCTAAAACATGTGACATCTGATTTCCTTCTTTCCTTGCTCTCGTGCCCCTCCCCTTTCACGTTGTTTCATGACAGCAGCAAAAAAGAGAGCTCCTCATCCAGGGCCCAATCTAACTATTGGCCATGTCAGCAAGAAAGGAGCCGGCCTGGGGTTCTCAGTCCCCACTGGGGGCCACTGCAGTGCCCAATGTTTATTTTTGCTTTCACCTATGAAGAGGAAACATGTTTATACTGCAGCAGAGCAGGGATCAGCTGGGGCCACGTATCATGTTTTATTTGAAACAAATATTTGTATCAGTAATACGTCTATCAGCCTGTAACAACAAAGGTTCAGTCCCTGGCTTTATAAAGCACGTCAGCACGAAACATTCTTGGAAGAACACTTCATGTGTTGTGTCAGAGCTGTTCATACGCGGCTATCACTTGCGAGGCCTATTTCACTTGTACAAATCTTCTGCATACACAGGAAATTTATGTTCATTGATTGCAAATGTGAGTTGCATTAAAATAAATAAATATTCATGATCTAGAAGTACATTTACAAACCTATTCAAATGTGTTGGCTAATTATTATCTTCTAAAGACAGTCAACTAGCAAATGATAGATTGGGCGCCTATGTAAAGGCTTATTTTCGAGCATTCGGCCATTTTTAATTGTTAGGAGCAAGTACGAACTGTTTGTTAAGCTACATCTACAGGCAACACCCACACATTTTGTTTTCAATCTATCCTAAATATCGCTTGTGTCAAGGGTTGATATGTTTAGTATTGTTTACTCTATTACCAAACCATAGTCTGTTCATCTCAAACATGAAGAGTGTATTGGTATACTAGGCAGTGGGAGATGTGCAATTCACAATTGCACAAACCTTGCTTTTACACAGTTTCAGTAGTTACCAAACATTAGCTAACACCTTTCTGACAACACAATCCATCATATTATAATAAAGATTATTGGATGATATTCTTCACATATCCCCAAGTATCAACCTGAAACAATCAGAGAGAAAGAAAAAGAAAATATTATAATGTAACTTCTAATGAAAGGGCATCAGAGAGGCACCCACCTTTAAAGAGACAGGCAAACTATTTCAAAACCACAGCATAAAAATAGAAAATGCTTGTTTTGAGGAGTTTGGGCGGTGTTGTCTACGAGGATCACTAGATCCACTGGCTAGGAATGTTGCACTCCAAGAATACTCGGGTTGGGGGCAGGATAGGCAGAGTGTGAACAAGCTGCTGCTTTATTGACTGAGCACCATGTGACATGTTGAGTGGGGAGATGACGAGTCAGGATTTTCTTGTGTGATTTAATTATGGGTCAAATGGGGATGGGGCCACAGTGATGGAGAGGGAGTTGTGGATGATAAGATCAACAATGCTCCTCTTTTTTGTGGAGCTTGGAAAGTTGGTGATCACTGCCTTGGTGTTGCCATTGGGCTTGATCCAAGCTTCTGTGAGCTAGGGATAGCTGTGGTCAAAGTGGCTGATGGTGAAAATGGTATTTCTATGCAAAGGCCTTGATCTCAATCAGCAGAATGAGATATTGAGTTCTTGGATGTGCATGCTCCGATATGTAGAGACTGGAAGAGGTGGGCAGATGAGATGTGATGGGTACAGCAAAGTCATCTGGGAAAGACAGGGTGGAAGCAGAGATGCAGGATATGGATGAGGCAATACAATGGGAGATGTGGGTTTAAGGGGAAGGATCCATAAGTGACAGGTGAGATTTTACAGACGGAAGGGCATCAACCCTAAGACCATTTAGGTCAAGAAGGTACCCAAAATACTGAAAACATTACAGAGTGGTGCATAACAGAGCAGACTATTACACTGAAAAACACTGAAAACATTAAATAAATATATAAAGTGTAGTGGGGTAAGGGGTTAAAATGGATTGGGATGGATTTGGGGTGGTGATATAAGGGTGGAAAATCAGGGGGCTTGGAGGGGAGCCCCCAAATTAAGTTTCTGATAAGGTGTGGCATGGTGAAAGTGAAACTCTTGCAGCTTGGTGTGCATATAGGAGCCAGTCCCTCAGTGACCGCTTGGGCCATCTAGAAAGAGCCACCGCGTTTATTAGTGGGGCACAGCTCATGAACACAGATGTTAATTTAGGTGTTCTGTGTATTATTTCCTCCATCAGCTCAGTCCCCATATAGGTTCTAAATTCATTTATTCAGGATAGCGTGCTTTAGGAGCAGCATTGGAATGTGACTTTCCCTGACTTGTGTGTGTGACTTTCTTAACAGTAAACTCATCCGCATTAGGTAAAATTTCTGACAAACAAATTACTTACCTCTGGTATTCTTTCGGATGGATGATCCTGTAACGGATTCCTCATCTTAGATGTATTCCTGCAGAAGCAGCAATCTTTGGCATCAGAGCTGGATGTGATGTTGGCGTT
The DNA here is from genome assembly GCF_040938575.1 of Ambystoma mexicanum. NCBI lineage: Eukaryota > Metazoa > Chordata > Amphibia > Caudata > Ambystomatidae > Ambystoma > Ambystoma mexicanum. The sequence continues at coordinate 1,388,585,097 of NC_090932.1, forward strand.
GCTATAAACAGCCAGTACAGCACCTTGTGATCTTAGTTTTCTCATTTTTCCCTTTGTTTTGCTGCATTGAGGAATTTTGGTCGATGTTTTGACCGTGATTAAATGTACCACTCTGTAATGTCCGTCAGTAAAATCACATATAACTACCAAGAACAGTATAGGTAGAGAGTGGAGGGAGTCTGTGTGTGAAAGGCTGAACTGAGAAAGTAGAGGGCTATGGCATAGTCGGAGGGTGATGGGAAGGTGTACTTGGGTAAAGTGATACTCCATCCGAAATCTTTACAGGACCAGGAAGATTGTCCTTTTCTCATCCTATAACTATGTACATGTGGTTGTAGGATTTCTTCTGCAATAAGCAAGCATTTTCTCTAGGAAGATAGCAGACGGGAGTAAATCATTTCTATTGTATTTAATACCATGCTGAAGGCAGACATCTCAGGAAAAGGGAACATTACATTTAGTACACTTGGACCAGAAATAAGTAGCAAACTTTCTCCATTAAACCTCATTTATGTAACTATTAAAGGGAACTGCCATGAAATATTTTATTTTAAAACATTGTAGCAATTCCCATTGACAGCTTAGAATACATTTACAGACTTGCAAAATCATGTTAAAGAGCTCCAAAGAAGAGTCCCCCAGTTGGCACCTGAGAGCTGCAATCTTTCCCGCTGCTTTGCATGGTTCATGGCTACTATTGCAAAGTTTCAACAGTATGCTCATCTGATCACTGCAGGACACATTCTGCAACCAAGGCATGCAATGTATGCTGTTACACCATATCAATAATGGATCTGACCATGGGAAACGTATTTCAACTCTGACATAAAATGCTTCAACTTTGTAATGGACTCATTCACAAGTAGTGAAATTATATTTTTGACCCTCTGTCCGCCTGTCTTTGCTTCTTTCTATCCTTCATCCCTTTTCTTCTCTTATCATTTTCTTTCTTTTTATTCCTTTCCTTATGGTTTCATCAATTTGTTGTTTTGTTTCTTATATTCATTGTTTCATTACCAATGGTCCTTTTTCCTTTTTTCTAAATTTCCGTAATCCTTCTCACTCTTTTTCTTTATTTCATCTTTCCATAACTTCCCTCCTCATGCCTTCCTTTTTATTTTTTCTTTACTCTTTCTCTTTTGCTCTCATGCCCCCTTTCCTCCAGTCTCTCTTTCGCGTTCCTTCTTTCTTTCTGTCCTTTCATTTAATCCTTTATGTCGTCCGTCTTTCTTTCATTCTTCATCGCTTTCTTTCTTTCATTCAGTCAGTCTATCTCTTTGCTTCTTTCTCTGGTTCCTTCTTTCCTTCTTTTGTTCTTTGCATCTTTTATTATTTTATTTGTTATTTCCATCTTTTTTCATTCATACTTTTCATGTCATTTTTCTCTGCTTTTTTCCTTCTTTCTATACATTTCCTCTTCACTATTCTCCTTCTCCCAGTCTTCATTGTTCCTCTTCTTTTGTTTGTATGTTTTCTTTGCCTTTTGAAGAAAGCCTAATGGATAGCCCAATTGTTCACACTCTAACAAAGCCTTTCTGATCATTTGCATTCACCTTTACATTTACATTTCCAATCATCTTTTCATTTAGCTAGTGTGGATGGGCCTATGCTCTTTTTTGTGATGGGGTAGGTACTCTTCTAAACTAGCATACACCACCAATTAGTCTCTATGGAATCAAATAAATGGCACTCAAGCTTTCAAAAACACCCATGAAAAGAATCTCCATCAGGCTCACATGATGATGTAATAGTGACCATTTACAGAATGCAGTCTACAAACTAAATATTATTTGGTGCCTACAAAGAAGAGGAGAATGAACTAATTGGAGCAAATATATATATATATATATATATATATAATATATATATATATATATATATTATATATATATATATTAAAAACAAACTCATGTTTGTTTGTGGGTTTGTATGTGGCGTTCTTGGGAATGTAACTTCTCAGAAACTGTGAGGTCTGGTGTCATAAACTTTGCATGGAATATTCTGTATTTCATTGCCGAATTAATGCAACTATTTCTGGCCCGATAGGTCATCCCGTTCCCGAGATAATTAATCTTTTTTGGTTTTCGGCTTTGTTTTTCGGCATTACGTTTTTTGGTGATACACCGCCATATACAGGCAGGTCATTTGTAGAAAGTGCTCATCATCGCGCATGGAAGCTGAAACATGATCAGCATTATGAAGAAGGAAGATCTCAAGACAATGAAGCTGATACAATTCAGCATGCTTTCAGACAGAACAATGAAACTGCTGAAGAAACTGAACACAACTTGCTGTGAAGAGAATTAGTGCTGCTGAACAACGAAGGACTGAAACTTCTGAAGAAAGTCAAATGACACTTACTGATCTGAGAATTCATGCTGCTAAAAAACTAAGCAATGACACTGCTGAAGAAACTGAAGTGAGACTTACTGATCAGAGATTTAAAAATCTGACAATTGAAATTCTGGGTGAAGCCGGGTAGTTAAGCTAGTATATGTTAAGGATTTCAATCAGGCGATACACTCTGCTCTCGGACTTGTGTACAGCGCAATGGAAAAACGTATTTGATATATGGACTGAATTATTTGAAAGATGTACCACTCGTATCACACCCCTTACTTTAAAAATACCCCGGGTCACGCTGGACCAGGAATCAGGCTGGTTTGTAAAATGTATTATTTATTTATTTAAGATCAAAATCACAATAGATATTTTAATAGGTAAACAACAATCACCAATGGGTGACAGAACACAGAATAATATCTTTAATACACTAGAAATAAGTAATGAGCAAAACAAATGCAGCACAGAAAATAATACTTTTGTGTTGGTTTCAACTCAGATAGCACTATGGTTAGACGTTCCCCCTTCAACACCCCTAAACCCGCAATAGGCAATGCAAAGAGATGGAAGGTGAGAGCAGGTATTCAGGAATAATACAAATCAAACAGTGTCCCACTTCCCCCTCCCCCCCCTTACACAGAAAGAGAAAAATGAAGTGGGCTTTTCAACTGTCAGATTGACTTTTAAAGTGGCTGAGCAAGAACTCTAAATGTGAGGAAAAGTGCTTAAATTATTATAAATTCTTATGGGAGCCGCTTTGAACAGTTGCACACAATCACCAGCAATGATTTAGTCCAAAGAAAACAATTGAAATCTTAAAGTCCAGGTCGGAAACAAATGGAAGCTATTTCACACGTGTAAAAATGTCTCAAAATGGGAATTCGCTGCAAACTTTTCCGTGCGTGATATTCGCGATAACAGGAGAATCGCACTGTTTTGAAATGTGTTGTGTTCTATGGACAGCTATGGATGTTAGGTACAAGTAAGAGTTGGAATTTCATTTCTATCACAAAAACTGAGGGAGTTATAGAGGTTTTAGTAAAGGTCATTTTTGCGAGATAGGAACGAGAATGGAAAGAGGCTTCAGTTTTAAAATCAGAAAAATATTGACTATGGACTAGAGCATCCAAGCTAAGCCACCAGGATGGCACAGGTAAGAGTCAGGAGTGATTTGCAACTCAGCCCTGGTTCCTCGCTGTCCACCTTGGAGCGCTAGGCTGGTCACTCGAATGAAATTAATAGATCAAAGTTGAGAAAGATGACTAGGAAAAAGGATGGTTTTACAGATAGACAGAATAAGATTTCACTACGGATTCAGACAATGTTACTGATTATGGAAGTAAGGATAGTTCAGAGGTTAGGAGGGGACAAGATAATGCACGGGAATCAACAGTTTCTAGCTTCCTGTTAATACTCACAAAACAAATGGATTTAAGATTTTGGACCGTCAGGATTCTGGACTGTCAAGATTCTGGACCGTCAGGATTCTGGACCATTGAATCAGATCTATCAGGGACTGACAGCTGGGCATATCGGACTGGACAGGGTCAGCAAGGCGCTCTAGTCACAGCACAGCACTGGACTGGACAGGATCTGCCCTTCTTGGTTCTGAGGATATTTCAATTTAGCAGGCAAGCATTAACAGCACACATGGCTGTATTATGCTGCTTCCCGTAGGCTTTTGGGGTTCTGTTCTAGAATTTGAGGCCTAGCTGAGAATGGGTCAGCTATGCAATAGGCCTTTGTTTTGCCAGGTTTCTACAGTCTAGAGCAAGGAAGATGTATATGTCGATTACAGCAGCAGGGCGCTCCGCCAGCATCAGGAAAGTGAATGGATCTCCTGTTTTTATGTGCTGTCAGCTGTCTCTATTTATTCTCTATGCTCTAAAATGACATCATAAAGGGGGTGTGTGGGCCGGCTTAGCTTAGCTAAGCTTGCCCCTTTGAGCTGGGATAGGGTCAACACTTCATCTCCGCCTTGCATTTGGGGTGATTGGATCAAGACCGGCTGATGTCACATTTTATGATTTGCTTTACAGTCCTCAGAGACCTCCCTTTAGCCACTGGTCTCAAAATCGGATTTTACACTAAACACACATTTCTACATTAGTCACCTTCATATAAATCACACACAAAGATGCCATATTTTGTGTAGCATCTTTTCATCAAAATCTTGCAGCTGTAGGATCTTGTTTTAACTTCCTACAGATTTTTGTCCTTTTCGCTATGCACACAGTTTCCAAATTTTATGCAACTTTCCACAAATGTGCGTGTTTAACATAGGGATAGGCATGTACATTTACACAATTCTAACAGTGATGCATTTTGCAGAAAATCACATACCTTGTCATTCCTGTCCAGAAAATGTCACACAGTTCTGCCGCCTCTTTTCACGTGCAGCCAGAAATTAAATTAACAACTCTGTCATTTTTGTATTTTTCACCGTTTTGAATAGCAAGTTATAAGTCTTTTAAAATGTGTTCTTTGTTCATGTTTAGCAACAGATGGATGCTTGGCTTTGCCTCTTTTTGTCTCCCTGCAGTCCAAGGCATCCCCCTCCTGGCTTGGTCCTTTCAAGAGACTTTACTACTGCCTTCACACCTCCAGTTTCCTGGGCTGCAACTTTCTCATTGTTCCTTTGCCTTCTGTAGACAAGATTCTGCTCTAACCTGCAATTAACACCTCCCCGTGAGTTTCTGCTGAGAGGAAGGCCCCCTATCTGGGAGAAACTCCTGCTTTTCCAGTTTTTTGCAGCTTCAGCCAAGCTGATTAACTTTTAAACCTAGCAAAAGCCACATTTGTTGCATCACATACAAATACATTTCTTTCTTGGCCTTAAAATCTATGGAATCAAAAACACAACTAAAATCTGTATTCTTTTTTGGCAACAATCCTTTTTCTGTTTGCTAATCCAGAAGGCTTTTGAACTCTAGCTCACTTTTAAAGTTTCATCAGTCTCCTCTGACAGCTGTCATTCAGGCAACTCCGGGGACTGCACCCAGATTTTGGCATAGAGGCTGTCAGTTTTCAGGCTTTGTATGTTTCACAATGCTTCATTTGATACATGAATTTTAGCACCAGGTAAGATTTTAAATGTTGGAAAGTGTTGTGTTATAGGCATTTTTGAGTTTTTGGCAACAAAGCAAATGTCATTTGTAAGCACATTTTTGGGTTTCATTTGCAAAGTGCTGCCTCTCTCTCTGCACTCTGTTTGCTTGTTATGGAACCCACTGGCACATTTCTGCAGGGTGTGCTCCATTACACTGCACATGCACCGTGGGTGGCAGGTTGTGCATCCCTCTTTTTGTCTGCTGAATCACGCGGTTTTGGTAGATTTTTGGCGCGGACAAGGGTTTCGCCGCCATTGTTGCTGTTTCTTTCCCCATAACTGGCGGGGTGATGCTGCTTAGCACAGCGAAGTTGGGTCAATTCATCCCACATATAGGAATATTTTTTTACTGTGTAAAATGTTGCCCTGTGTAATAGCGGCAATTCTGAGGTAAAACATCCAGACGTTTTGTTATTCTAGATCAGAAGAGTGCATGGAATATGCTCCATTTATTGAATGGCCTGATAGGTTATTGATCTGATCATAATATTTAGTTACAGGAAGTAAGGATAGATGTCATATATTGAAAAAAAAGATTGCCAAATATTTCAGTTCAGTATGTAAGATTTCCTAACACCTTAGTCAGAAGAAGGAAAGCAAGAAAGAACCATAGACAGAAAGAAACAAGGCACATGAGAGAAAGGGAGGAAGAAAAGTGAGAATGGCTGAAAGATACAGGAAGCTAAAGAAAAACAAGAAAAAAAAGGGAAATAAGGAGGCTGGAAGGAAAAGATTAAGGGGTCGATTCATGGAGCAAACGTGCGCTGAAAATCCCAGCGCAAGCAGGCGCAAGGTGGCGCAAGCGTGAGAAACCCAGCGCATGTGCATGCGTGCGATTCAAGGAAGACGCTGCGCGTGTTTCCCGCTGTTTGTGTGCCAAATCCTGCCATCGCGCACTCGGGCACACACGGCGTGCGCTATGCGCACAGCAAAAGCGCACATAGCGCGGCGCACACAACCAAAGTGTGCGGAACAGTGAGCGTAACATGCGGAATGGGGAATAACGCGTGAAAAAGAAGGCGTAACTGGGGAAGTACTGCAGGGAACTACACGGAACGCACGCGAACAACCCGTATTCATGGATTCGAATACGGGAGACCCGCGCATGGCAAAAGACGCACACAGGCGTCAACGCGTCCGCCACACGAAGGCAGGCGGAAGCGTCCCCGCGCACAGTATAAAAGTGCACGCAAACAACAAACACGTATATACAGCTACGATGAATGCCCCATTTGTCGCAGCACTGATCGTTGGATACCGTAGGAGGAGGAGAATAGCCGATGCACGCATTTTCGCACCATGGACAAGCCTTTTTGGGATGCCTGACGACCAGGTCTACGGCAGGTATAGGTTTCCACCCATAGCATCCTAGACCTGGTCAGGGAGTGGGAAGATGACCTTACATCCCCCACCCTTTGCTCCCAAGCATTGAGCCCCTTGGAGAAGGTGCTCAATGTCCTGCATTTTTTGGCCACTGGGTCATTTCAGCGGACTACTGCCATAGTGGGGGGGTCTCACAGGCCACACAGTCACACTGCCTACACCAGGTACTGGCAATCATGACAGCGCGCCCCTCAGTCCGCAGGCACATATACATGCCCAGAACACCCGCAGAAAGGCAGGCCGTTGTCCTGGATTTTTTCAGGGTGGCACACTTCCCCAAAGTGCTCGGTGCCATAGATTGCACCCATGTGGCCCTACGTCCACCTAGGGCCACTGAGCACATCTACCGAAACCGCAAGCACTGGCATTCCATCAATGTACAGGTGGTATGCGATGCAAAGGGAATCATCACCTCTGTCTATGCAAACTACCCTGGCTCCACCCATGACAGTTTCATATACAGAATGTCTGCCCTGAGCCGGGCCCTGGAAGCTGGGCAGCATGGCGACACATGGCTCCTAGGTGAGTACAAATGCCCTTGCACATGCATGCATGTCACACACACACACACAAATACAGAAACCCCAATAATCACAACCATTTACACCTCCCCAGGGGACAGTGCCTACCCTCTGAGCAACCACATGATGACGCCAATCCAGAACCCCACCACACCACCCCAGGTAAGATACAACGCCACCCATATTGCAACCAGGGCCATAGTGGAGCGCACATTCGGAGTGCTCAAGTCACGTGTCCGCTCCCTTGACCGCTCTGGCGGACAGCTACTCTATGCAACCCCCAGTAGTGTGCAGGATCATTGTGGCAGCATGTGTCCTGCACAATGTTGCAACACGGCAGGGTGTACCGGTGGACATGGTGGTGCCCCCACATCCCCAACCACAGGCACAGGCGCTGCCCATGGGAGGGGACAGGGCACGTGGCGAGGAAGCCCGAACCCAGCTTGTGGCCACATTTTTCACCTAAACTCCCACCCCTGCAGAGTGCACACAGGCCTGGCACATAACAGGTGACAATCGATGATGACAAAGAGACAGTCAACTGTCACAACCCTACCACCCTGAGATAGTTGCCATGGAAGTGCCACATTGTCTGCATCCCTAGCTACTTAAACACAAGCTATCCTGTGTGACCAAAAGGCACACATATGACATGACATGATATGGCATTTGTAACGTGCCTATATACAAGTATTTCAAGGTGCGATGAGGCAGGGAGGGGGAACAAGGGAAGACAGACAACGATACTACTAGGCCAGGTGTCATTTAGATTGTGCAAGTTCAGGGGTAGGGGGAAGGGAAAAGTGCAAGGGGAAGGGGAGGGGGGGAGTGCAGTACAGGGTAAGTAGACTAAAAAACAAATAAATAGGCCAGCTGGTGGCAACTGCAAAGGTAAGTGCAGACAAGTGCTGGGAAGGGGGGGCTGTAGGGATAGAGAGACAGTCCCGCAGTGCAGGGGTTGCCAGGGAGGCAGTGCAAGTGGAGAGTGGCTGGGCCAGGGACCGAGGTCGGTGAGAGTGGCCCAGTTGCAGATCCAGTGCAGTTCCAGCGAAGAATTTTGCAAGGGAAAGGCAGAGAGAAAGCAGAAGCAAAGAGGAAGGTCTTGAGGTGCTTCCGGAACTGGAGATGGTTCTCCTCAAGTTCCAGTGAGGCAGGAAGGCTGTTCCAGAGGGAGGCCCCTGCCGCGGAGAGAGATCTACCCCCAGCTAGTTGCTTTGAGAAGCGGATGACCCTGACATGCAAGGTGTGAATCACACACACCTGCAAAACAGGCCATGGTCATCACTGTTATGTCACTCAAACCCTCCCAAACCCCAACATGACATGGCAAGTTATACCCATACACCAACACAGTAACAATAAGGTACACATTGCCATGTCAAAAATGTACAGTGGCATCAGACAATGATGCCTGACATGGAATCAGATGAAATGACTGACCAACAACCTCCCACCCAAAATAAGTCATTTCCAAATGCATTACAAGAGTTGTAGACGTAACATAAAATGAATGCCTGTATACATGCACATTGTGCATTGCAAAATAAACACTGCAGCTTCTCTGTGCTGTGTCCAACTCCTGCAACACACTGCTCAGCGCACAGCACAGTGAACAGCCATTGTGTGTGATGCACACCCTGAGCATCACATCTAAGCGACAGACCACATCAAAAAGCAAATTAGGCATGTACAGGATTCATAATTGGTCACAGAACATGTTCTGCAGGGACACAGTGGGCACCAGAAGGCAAACAGTGTACACGTGGATATGCAAGGGTGGTTGTACATGTAGTGCATCATAGTGCAAGTGTGTGGGTCAGTAAGAACATGCACTCAACATATGCATGTGCAATCAAGTGACCATCAGTGTCCTCTACAGATCACATGTGAACATTCACCATGTGTACACCCCAGCATGTCAAACCACAACTATCCCCTCACACCTGAAAGGTAAACACAACACATGAACAGGCATTGATCAGCAGAACACAACATGTACATAGGATACCACCATTACAATGTCAGGGTTCCCATCACACTGCAGGGCAAGGCAACTATTAAGAACAACCCCCTCCCTCACAAATGACCATGACCTACTGAACAACTGCACCTGGGTCATGGAGCCTTCAACCCTCAATTTCACCTGGCCACAGGATCACCCTTCCCCTTCGTCACCATCTCCCACCTTGTGTGTAAAAAGGTGCCTGCACCCTCAGAGTCCACCCTCATTCGCAAAATCACAAAATCCAAGCCAGAAAAACGAACCAGAACACCCTCCAGTAGATGTCTTGACGTAGCAGTACCTCACAAAGGCCAAGTACTACCACAATGATGTAACAACCAAGGTAGCACAGTAAAACAATGTCACAACAGGATGTGAACCATGTGTGGTACATAACATAGAATGATGCACCATGAACGGATGTATACTGTCACAGGTCCCGTGTACAGGCGTGGCAGTGTCACGAAACAACCACCCCCACCGTGTCCCGGGTGCCTGCAAGATCAAACTCACACAGGCCTCTGAGACCCTGGTGGGGAAGGAGGGTCAGGGATATGCAGTCGGGACAGGTGTTGGCACACTGGATAACTGGAATGAGTGGCAGGAGAGGGGAGGAGGAATGACACATGAAAGTAGGGAATGCACGAAAATGTACTACCTGCATGAACACATACACAATCCGAACAAACTTGGACATCATTGTCATGGCCTTCTGTAGTCCAGGCTTAGGAGTGGCACGAACCAACCACCCCCTCTAGGGTTTTGGCGCCTGCAAGATTGGGGCTTACACAGGCATCCGCAACCCCAGCGGGGAAAGAGGGTTAGGGAATGTTGCTTGGATAGGTACGGGAAGCAGGAACACAGGTTAGAGGGTACAGGGTTTAAAATTGGATAGGACTCCGGGTGATTAGGGGAAAAAAACATACCAAATTGAATTACACATTCATCCATGCATTAGTGCACCCCTCAGCAAGCCTATGCAGAGCAGTTTGAAAGAAAAACAACAAGACACTTAGCTCTGGTTTTGAGTGCTGGCCTCCTGCCTGCGCACTCTCAGGTCCGGTTACAGGAGCACTGCAATGCTGCAAAGAGAGCCACATTCAATAATCTGTATGTGCCCATTACACAAAAACACACCACCAAACATGCCCCATAGCAACAAACTACTCTACAAACAGACAATCTGGTGTAGATGTTTCGTACCCATATATAACATTACCCCTGTGATGGGTCATACACAGTCAATGCAGTAAGTCAGCCGCCGGTGGTTGCGTGGCAAATGGAACACCAATGTGTCACAATTCACACAACATGCAATGTTCCCTGGGTAAGCAGACAGACCCATATAGCAAGGCATGACTTCAGAACAAGTCGTGTTCCACCAAGACCGAAACAAAGTTGGCAGTGCATGTATCAAAATGTACATGGAAATGAAATGCACTGCACCCGAGTATGTCCCTTGCTGTATGTCCCTGTGAGCTGCCCCTTTCCATGTCTCCAAAGGCTAGATGGTTGATACAAGTGCCTCAATGGACCTTGGTGTACCGGAGGGTATGTGCCACTGCCCCTGCAGGTGTCCCAGACAACCTTACAATCAACAGCCATCAGTCCACCACCAACACATCTGAGCAGCATTGTGTGCTTCAACACCAATATTCGTCCAAGCTCACCCTCAGTGCTGTGACTAAGCCTGCATGTGCAACTCGCCTGGTGCAAGCTTTGCTGTGTTGTGGTCCCCCTGTGCTGCTCACCTTGCCTGGAGTTCCTAGGAACACGTCAGCAGTTCTAAGATGTAGGTCTGCAATCCCTGTGCCTCTGCTTGTGCACACATGTGCATGTGGGCACCAACAAACGTGTCCAGAATTCAGACGTCCAGTGGGCCATGTCTGCTGGAAAAGGTGCTCTGGAGGCTCATCCCCCTGCAGAAAGGGCATGAAACACATGATTAATGCTTTAAAGTCATCTGTGTGTGTCTCTTCAGGCATCTCATTACTGGACCATGTCAGAGACTTACATCAGAAATCACACCATCAGTCCGTCTTTCACATCCAAAGTCTGGAACACACTATCTACGGCATGAATTGCAACAAGCACGTGTACAGTAAAGATAAGAAACATACTACACAATGCATAGCAATGAATGTACACATTAATCATGAAACACCCCATCTAGCAAAAGCTGAACAGTGGACAATAACACCGCAATCATCCCCACTAGGGGTGTCAACACAAGTCACACAGCACCAGACATGCCACATGACAGTCCAAAGCCCTTGTGTAATAGGTTGTCACACCGAACCATCCTTGCGAGCCCATGGATAAGGGAGGCAGCAGTGGCATATGTGAGTCAAGGACCCAAAGCAGCAAACACATACACAAGACAAGCCTGAAGGGCCCAGCTGGAACAGACAGTGGATGCCTTCAAAAGCCACAAAGCACCGCACCGTCACATGAAAGCACAATAGACAAGCAATTTTAAACTATATTGACTAATTACACTAACTATGAAAAACCTACATTACCTAATTAAACTAACTATCAAACAGAAACTTAACTAACTAAACTAAAAGAAAAATCAAAAATTGCCACATACAACCCGGGGGGAGGGGAGGCACCCAGGAGGGGGGAGGTACAGGGTGCTGCTCAACACCCACATGCGATGATGCTGAGCCAAAAAAAAAACTCCATGGGCTCAACGCCTGCACAGCCCGACCTATGTGGGAGATAGATGGTCGTCCAAGTCTGTCTCATCCTGGAAAGGGGGACGTGGCACAGTAGCCTGGCCACGCCTAGCCGCAGCTTGCCCCTCGTCGGCAGCAAGTCTTCTGGACGGGTGTGCCTGGTTCTGTGTGGCGATGTGACGTAGGTCTGCATGCAGAACCTCACGTGATACACGTGCTTCCTCTTGCAAGGTAGCACGTGTAACACGGAGTTCCTCCTGCAAGGCCTGGCTTGACAACCGCTGCACCTCCCGGCAAACCTGTAGCTCAGCCGAGATGGTACGCTGAAGCTGTGCAAACCTCTCCTCTGCCCGCTGCCTCTGGGACATCATAAGGACACCCAGAGTGGATTTGAGGGAAGCATACTCCTCCCTCATGGCATCCATGTGCGCCTCTGCATGAGCAGCAATTGCTTGACGCAGAGACGACATTTCAGCCTGGCGTGCCCTGTCTGAGGCCGCCATGCCCAGCCTGAGCGAGCGGGCCGTGGACCGTGCCGTCTGCTGCTGGAGAAGCACCTGCCTAGCAGGGGGGAGCACAGATCGGGCCACACGCTCCATGCTCTCAGCGATGTTCTCCATTGCTGCCCCCTGCCGTTCTGAATTGGCAGTCATGTCTTGCTCCCACTCAGTATACTGCGGTTGCGTGCGGCGACCGCGTTGCCGGGTTTGACCCCTGCGGGACCCAAGGACCGGGGGTCCTCGCTGTGTTGGCACCGCCCGCGGCTGCACGACTACATGCCCCCGTCGACGTGATGTCCCAGGCACATCAGTGACTGGTGTGGAGGGTGACCCTGTGTCCCGATCCACCACGGGCGGAGGAACCAAGACTGTCTGATCCCTCAGTGCAGGTGTCGCAGACAGAGGAGTGTCCACATCAGAATCACTCACCCCTGACACATGGACTTGATGCTCATCCAACTCAACATGGACGTCAGAGTCGTCATCAAGGCTGGACTCATAGGCAGCCAGAGACAAGATGGACTGTAGCACTTGGGGGTGTTCGTGGCCTACCACCCCACGACCCCCACTTGTGCCGGGTTGATGTAGTGGTAACAACCCTGTGTTTGGCATGACAACACCATCCTCTGCCTCCATTGCGTCATCACCTGAAAAATAGAGAGAAAAAAGGTCACTACATATGTCAGAAGCACACAACACACACACATATCGACAACAAACGCATCAGGCAGACATGTGACACACAACATATAACCTGGCATGCATGCTGGGTCAACTTTGAATTGCTTCTGTGATCAGACCTGTTGAAAGGTGGCAGTTTCCATGGAAGTGGGTCTATGCAGTGCAGAAAATGTGTACGCCACTCACTACCTACATGTACAAGGACTCCATGGTGTGTGCCAGGAAATGTGAAGGCAGTGCAAGGTCAAATTCAGGCATCACGTGCATTGTGCATTCAATGTGTACCATATCTAGAAGCCAAGCACCCCTCCACCCCAGTACAAAAGCAGGGATGCCTAGCATGGTATCAAAAGACTGACCATACACCTGTGTATTGACAGGCAGTGTTGACTGGCATCAACAGCTTAATGTGATTCAAGTGACAACACTGCAAATGATGATGGGACAGCAAACAGGACACATGATGAAAACTCTAGAGGCCGCCCACATGTGAAGAAGACACAACAACAGTTGGACAGAGTCATTGGCCATTGAACAGGCTGAGGCCTGTGGGCCACACAGATTGTCAGACCCTAAACATGTGTGCAACGCAGTACTGAGCCACAGTTGACATGGGAAGGCTGATGAGATGCCATGCAATGTATGTCACCCAGGACTTGTATTACAGTGATCATCCTGTCAAGGACACATAGGGGCATGCCTGCAATGCACATGGAGCATGAATGGGCACTCATGTCCCTGCGGGACATCTGACCTATGCACAGTACAAGTGAGATACCCTGCATTAAGTACTAAGGCTGTACCACACGGCATATGTCTGGCAGATTCTACGTTGGAAGTTAGCATCTACACAGGACGCATGAACAGGAAAGTACACATTGGCAAGATTGAAGCAGACCAGTGCAAAGGTGGAACTGGGGTGCAGAGTGGCGGAGGAGGGGCAAGGGAGCATGCCTACATGGAGTCCCAGCAGGCAGAGGAGCGATGCATCACGGAAGCATTGCATTACTTACACATCAGAACCATGTACACATCACATGTAGTGGCAATCATGCACAACACATCCCACAAGTGAAACACACACGTCCTCAACAAACACGCATCAACACTCACTGGACTGGGCATCAAAGTCCAGCATCTCTCCCACTCCTTCGACCAATTCAGGTGGTATGAACTCTGCAACGAGTGCCTCATGCGGAGTGAGCTCTTCCTCCTCTGGTGCAGGCCCACCGCCAGTCACCAGAGTCAAGTTTTAATTAAAGGCACGCTTAGCCTTAGTGCTGCGTCATTCCAACGCTTTTTGCACTCTTGCGCCCTGCGCACCTCATGGCTCATGGCCGAATGAACTGACATGTTCCGCAACATGCTTCCAGTGGGTGTCACGTTGGGCAGCCGTAGTCTGACTATTGGCACCCACTAGCATGTCACGGCTGTGGCCCCGCACGTAGCCCACGAGGAAGTCCAGTTCCTGCTTGCAGAAAGGCTTCTTCCTCGACATGCAGGAGGTCGTGGCTGTGTGTGGGGTCCCAGCCTGTGCTGCAGGTGCAACCTTCCTCCTCTTGGACTGTGGTGCAGACCCTGGCTGGCTAATGCCGCCCTGACCAGTATGGCCAGTGGGTTCGGTGGATTGAGCCAAGGGAGTGGCAGGTGGAGGGACAACCAAAGGCCTGACTTGTTTCAGTGGCATCTGGGTGCCCTCTTATGGACCCTGCGCAGCAACATCAGCTGTGGCAGGGTCATTGACCGCAACGGTCCTGGGTGGCAGACTCACAACCGGGGTGTTGTTGGGTGCATCTGCCCCTGCACTTGCCAACACCCGGCTGTTCGGGGCAGCAGATGACATAACTGCCCCAGGGACACATGTCTTGGTCTGAGCAGCCCAGCCTGCCCCTATGGTTTCCCTTCTGGCCTGTTAGAAATCTACCAAGGGCTCCTCAAGTGCCAACGCAGCCTGCGCTGGCAGACCCTGAGCCTGGGTGGCGGTGTCCACAGCTGCACCTGCAGCTACCACTACCCTTGGGCCCGTGGCAGTTGATGGAACGGACTGCCGGGTCACACGCAGTGCCAGTGCCAGATGCAGAAGCTGCATCCCCCGGAAACACAGGGGGTGGTGGCATGACTGCACCGACACATGGCACAACATTGTGCTCAAGTGGCGCACCCCTGCCTCTTCCCCCTCTGTGGCTGCCCTGGACACCCTGGAGTCCCCCTACTCCCTGGTCACCACGGCCACGTCCCTGACCTCGCCCACCACGAGGAGTACGCCCAGCTGAGGCGCCCCTCACCTTTGGTGTCCTCCCAACCATGGCACAGATGTAGTAGTGCCGGCACAGATGGAGTAGTGCCAATGGGAGGTGTATACCACAATTGACCTGGGCAATTGGGGTGAAGGGGGTGGGAAGCAAGATGTTAACAGCCCCCCTGCACCTGCAAGGCTGTATGTGACCCCGGTGAGGTAGTGACGGGTCAGGCAACGCTCAGGCACCCCAAAACTGCAGTAAAACCGTGCACGCAACCCTGCAGCCTACGTGCGTGGATTCAACCTCCCGCAGTACGCGGTGGCACCCAGTAACACGAATAACGCGTACGCGTGGGACACACAGGCTACTATTACATCGAAAATGGGTGCGATACACAGGGGCACCCGCAGTGGGGAAAATAGCGTGTGCGACTCACCGTCTGACTAGCGCGATGCAGAAAAACACGCGTAGCCAATACCCCCGCCAAAAGAAGAGATACGTCCTTGATAGCTGTGAAGTTGTGATGGCGCGCGAAACAACAGGAAGCAGCAACACACGTCGGTCTCCACGAAAGGCACGTACAGCGAACTGCTGGCCCCGCTCACCTTTAACCCGTACTGAGGGAAACGCCCGCGCGCGTCACGTCACTTACGCGTATGGGCCCTTTCCTCGCATTACACGTGGACGTGCAGTTTTTCACACGCGCTGAAACGCCCATGCACAGAGGCGCTAGCGCTTGAAGGGCCTTCTGTCCAATGAAATTGAGTATGCGTGCAGACACGCTTACGCGCTAAGGGCCTTTCCTCGAATTACACGCTGACGTGCAGAATTTTCACATGCCAAATCACTCCGTATCAAGCTGGCCACGTGTAAGCACACGGAAGACCACGCTCCTGCCCAGAAGGCCGAATTACTGCCCCCCAGAGCCCCGAGCACGCTCCCACTTGCCATCTGCTGCTGCCTGACTGCCTGCTGCCCACGTGCCCTGCCATTTGCTGCCTGCACATCAGCCAGGGGTGCTGTTGCTGTGACCACCCCTGCTGGAACCAAAGACTCCCGACTGGGATTCCATCGCTCCAAAGCCTGGCCCCAGGACCCAGTTACCCACCCACTCCTGCCTCTGGGGTTGTCATGTCAGGCACTTCAACATCTGGCCGGACATCGTGACTGCCATCAACGCTGAGGGGGTGGCAGTCCGCGACTTCCAACATGTCAAGAAGCGCTGGGAGGACTTCAGGTCCAGGACCCACACTTGTCGGAAGATCAGATGAGGGTCCTGGAACGCATATCCCCTGCGCTCCATGTCCAGGTCCTTGAGAGGCAGGCCCATCTGGAGTCGAGCGGTAAGTGTACATGCATCCTGATTGTAAACTGTGCGTGTGGTGATGTGCCAGTAGTGTGCAGGTTGCACATCTGTTTGTATGGGGCCGATTATGGGTGGGGGTGTACAGGGCCGTGAGGCTAACACATGCGAAGGCTGTCATGTGTGAGACATGGATGGTGCTTGTGTGTGTAGGCTTGCATGCCAAATGCAGTTGTGTGGGCACACATGTTTGGATGAATGTGTATGTAAGTAGGCATGTTCGTGATGTCACGCATGTATGTTGTTTTCAGCTGCATGTATCAGCACTGTGTACATGTGCATGTGTGTGTATTTGACAAGGGTGCAACAGTGATGCAACATGGATGCATGTGACAGCGGGATGTGGAAGCCTGATTGGCAGATGTGACAAGGATGCCCATCTGAACACTGCGACAGTTGGCAGAGGTGTACACATGCATGCAAGTGTGGTGGTGTGTCTACATGTGTAGTGCACTCCCTGTGTTGCATGTGATGTCTGGCTCACCTTTGCCTGCTCATGCTGTTGTATGTGTATGGATGGTGCTGGCAGTTGCGATATGGCTGTGGTATGGCTCATGTGTGCAAGTTGAATTGACATGTGTGTTGGGGATTGTGATGGCATGTCTGAGGTTTGCCAATGCCACTCATGTACAACTGTCATGTGTGTATGTGTCCATTGTACAGTGCCTTGATGCCTGTGTTTTATTTCTCCCTGTCTGCAGCGTCAACTGATGAAGAGGGCGGAGAAGGTGCTGTGGAGCACAGCGGCGGGGATCGCACCGCCAGCCGGAGACGCAAGGCCCGGCTCCCCTCCCAGGTTGTGATCTCGTCGGGGAGTGAGGAGTCCGGTGCCGCGTCCCAGGCCACAGCTGCCGGGGGGAGGTCCAAGAGGCGGAGGTTGGAGTTGGACTCCTCGGCAGCAGAAGGGGCTGCTGGAACCCCACAGGGCCCAACGGGGGAAGATGGCACGGAGTCACCCATGTTGGTGGGAGGTTTGGTGGAGGAGGAGGCCGTGCAAGCAACAGAGACGGGGTCTGGGGGTGGGGATTCCACTAGTGCTAGTGGTGCAGTGCAGGACCAGGGACAGGAGGCAGCACAGGCTGCCACGGAGGTGCCTGTGTGCAATCCTGTCCCTGATCCTGTCACTGCATCATCTTGCACCAGCAGGGATACCTACGTCCAGACCCGTTTTCAGGCAGGGGATGAGCTCACGACAACTGGCCTTCCTCTGCCTGCGGACGTGGCTATCCGGGTCCGGGTTGAGCCTGTCCTGACTGGTGTGGCGTTGCGTCAACGGGCCATGCGAGGTGACCTGCAGTCTTTTCGTGAGGAGACTGCACGTCATCTCGATTGGCTCGTTGACCGCGTCGGCCTACTGGGACAGGTCACCCAGGCCGGATTCCTCCGTTTGATGGGGCTTGCTATGAACCCCTCCTCAACTGAACCCCCTATGCGCCAGTCGTCCTCCGTGCCATCTTCCCACCCATCAGTCACCTGGGTGCCCTGTGGAGCTGCCTCTGATGGTGCAGCCAGGCTGGTGGAGGAGGCACCCCTGCCACAGTCGGGAGTCGGATGTCCAGCAGGGGTGGCCACATCAACGACTGCACCCCAGCCAGCGGAGGATGTGCAGGCAGCAGGAGGCAGTGCACGGGCAGAGGCACAGCAGCAGCAGCAACGTCGTGGAAGCCATGATGGCTTGGGGCCTTCGACATCGGAGGGGCAGGCATTGGCCAGAGGGCAGGAGGACCCAGGACCGGAAGTGTCTTCTGTGTGACAGCGGTTGGGCCACGCCATAGATGCGGAGCGGCAGCGGGCAGAAGAGGCACGGCTCACGATGGTCAGGGCAGAGAACTCCATGCAGAGGGCCCTGAGGTGGGCCGAGTGCCTTGAGGCAATCCGCAGGGGGTTGGAGGTGGACACGACGACGGCCCTGCATACCCTTGGGGCCATGGAGGAGGACCGCCTCCGGGACATTGAGCAGGAGTTCGATGATGCCCAGGCCCGGGACATCCAAAAGTGAGCCCTCAGACTAGCACGCTGCCCTTGTAAATAGTTCTGTAGTTAGTGTTAGGTTTCCTTTGGTTTTGCATTTTTTTTGGACCTTTTGGACAATGGGCCACATTTTTGTATATAGTTTTTTTTTTATTAGGTAGTGTTATTAGATAGGCTTCATTTCTTCTGTTGGGATCATGGACCCTGGATTGTTTATCGGTATATAGTTGACTGTTGGATTTTCATTTTTTTTTTATGATTTACCCATGGAGCAATGGTTTTCGATTTTAATTTTCTATTGGATTTACTTTTGTGGACTGTGACTTTGGACACCTTTCCTTTGGATTATGATTTGTGGTTTTGCATTATTTCACGGACATGCTGGTTTTTATTTTTTTAAATTCCCATTTTTGTTTGTTTATTTTTGATTCAATTTATGTTGCTTTTAATACATATTTTTTGTTCAAACTTCAATGTTCAATGTGTAGTATCATCTCATTGGTTTCATGCATATCATGATATGGGTTTTGAGATTCACTGACACCCATTGGGTGTATGTGAGGGACATGTGTTCATTTCCAAAATTGCAATTGGGGTTCTATCATGTTATTGCCATTTCTAAGTGGGTGGATGCAATACTCGGGTGGGTGTTTGGCATTTGGAGGCTGACCATAAGGGCCAGGGATCTAGATTGTGATGACATGTTGTCTGGGGGACAAGTGCGGGGGCCTGGTGGAGGGTGCCCCACAGTGCTGGGGGGTGGGGGTGCAGGGGGACATTAGTTGTGGGCCTGGTGGAGGGTGCCCTGAACTGCTGGAGGGTGGGGGTGCAGGGGGACATGAGTTGGACATGAGTGGGGGCCTGCTGGCAGGTGCCCCACAGTGCTGGGGGGTGGGGGTCCAGGGGGACATGTGTGGGGGCCTGGTGGAGGGTGCCCCACAGTGCTGGGGGGTGGGGGTGCAGGGGGACATGAGTTGGGGGCCTGGTGGAGGGTGCCCTGCACTGCTGGGGGGTGGGGGTGCAGGGGGACATGTGTGGGGGCCTGGTGGAGGGTGCCCCACAGTGCTGGGGGGTGGGGGTGCAGGGGGACATGAGTTGGACATGAGTGGGGGCCTGCTGGCAGGTGCCCCACAGTGCTGGGGGTGGGGGTGCAGGGGGACATGTGTGGGGGCCTGGTGGAGGGTGCCCCACAGTGCTGGGGGGGTGGGGGTGCAGGGGGACATGTGTGGGGGCCTGGTGGAGGGTGCCCCACAGTGCTGGGGGGGTGGGGGTGCAGGGGGACATGAGTTGGGGGCCTGGTGGAGGGTGCCCTGCACTGCTGGGGGGTGGGGGTGCAGGGGGACATGTGTGGGGGCCTGGTGGAGTGTGCCCCACAGTGCTGGGGGGTAGGGGTGCAGGGGGACATGAGTTGGACATGAGTGGGGGCATGCTGGCAGGTGCCCCACAGTGCTTGGGGGTGGGGGTGCAGGGGGACATGAGTTGGGGGCCTGGTGGAGGGTGCCCTGCACTGGTGGGGGGGTGGGGGTGCAGGGGGACATGAGTTGGACATGAGCGGGGGCCTGCTGGCAGGTGCCCCACAGTGCTGGGGGGTGGGGGTGCAGGGGGACATGAGTTGGGGGCCGGGTGGAGGGTGCCCTGCACTGCTGGGGGTGGGGGTGCAGGGGGACATGTGTGGGGGCCTTGTGGAGGGTGCCCCACAGTGCTGGGGGTGGGGGTGCAGGGGGACATGAGTTGGACATGAGTGGGGGCCTGCTGGCAGGTGCCATACAGTGCTGGGGGGTGGGGGTGCAAGGGGACATGTGTGGGGGCCTGGTGGAGGGTGCCCCACAGTGCTGGGGGGTGGGGGTGTAGGGGGACATGTGTGGGGTCCTGGTGGAGGGTGCCCCACAGTGCTGGGGGGTGGGGGGCAGGGAGACATGAGTTGGGGGCCTGGTGGAGGGTGCCCTGCACTGCTGGGGGGTGGGGGTGCAGGGGGACATGTGTGGGGGCCTGGTGGAGGGTGCCCACAGTGCTGGGGGGTGGGGGTGTAGGGGGACATGAGTTGGACATGAGTGGGGGCCTGCTTGCAGGTGCCCCACAGTGCTGGGGGGTGGGGGTGCAGGGGGACATGTGTGGGGGCCTAGTGGAGGGAGCCCCACAGTGCTGGGGGGGTGGGGGTGCAGGGGAACATGTGTGGGGGCCTGGTGGAGGGTGCCCCACAGTGCTGGGGGGTGGGGGTGCAGGAGGACATGAGTTGGACATGAGTGGAGGCATGCTGGCAGGTGCCCCACAGTGCTGGGGGGTGGGGTGCAGGGGGACATGAGTTGGGGGCCTGTTGGAGGGTGCCCTGCACTGCTGGGGGGGTGGCGGTGCCGGGGGACATGTGTGGGGGCCTGGTGGAGTGTGCCCTACAGTGCTGGGGGGTGGGGGTGCAGGGGGACATGAGTTGGACATGAGTGGAGGCATGCTGGCAGGTGCCCCACAGTGCTGGGGGGTGGAGGTGCAGGGGGACATGAGTTGGGGGCCTGGTGGAGGGTGCCCTGCACTGCTGGGGGGGGGTGGCGGTGCAGGGGGACATGAGTTGGACATGAATGGGGGCCTGCTGGCAGGTGCCCCACAGTGCTGGGGGGTGGGGGTGCAGGGGGACATGAGTTGGACATGAGTGGGGGCCTGCTGGCAGGTGCCCCACAGTGCTGGGGGGTGTGGGTGCAGGGGGACATTAGTTGGGGGCCTGGTGGAGGGTGCCCTGCACTGCTGGGGGGTGGGGGTGCAGGGGGACATGTGTGGGGGCCTGGTGGAGGGTGCCCCACAGTGCTGGGGGGTGGGGGTGCAGGGGGACATGAGTTGGACATGAGTGGGGGCCTGCTGGCAGGTGCCCCACAGTGCTGGGGGTGGGGGTGCAGGGGGACATGTGTGGGGGCCTGGTGGAGGGTGCCCCACAGTGCTGGGGGGGTGGGGGTGCAGGGGGACATGTGTGGGGGCCTGGTGGAGGGTGCCCCACAGTGCTGGGGGGGTGGGGGTGCAGGGGGACATGAGTTGGGGGCCTGGTGGAGGGTGCCCTGCACTGCTGGGGGGTGGGGGTGCAGGGGGACATGTGTGGGGGCCTGGTGGAGTGTGCCCCACAGTGCTGGGGGGTAGGGGTGCAGGGGGACATGAGTTGGACATGAGTGGGGGCATGCTGGCAGGTGCCCCACAGTGCTTGGGGGTGGGGGTGCAGGGGGACATGAGTTGGGGGCCTGGTGGAGGGTGCCCTGCACTGGTGGGGGGGTGGGGGTGCAGGGGGACATGAGTTGGACATGAGCGGGGGCCTGCTGGCAGGTGCCCCACAGTGCTGGGGGGTGGGGGTGCAGGGGGACATGAGTTGGGGGCCGGGTGGAGGGTGCCCTGCACTGCTGGGGGTGGGGGTGCAGGGGGACATGTGTGGGGGCCTTGTGGAGGGTGCCCCACAGTGCTGGGGGTGGGGGTGCAGGGGGACATGAGTTGGACATGAGTGGGGGCCTGCTGGCAGGTGCCATACAGTGCTGGGGGGTGGGGGTGCAAGGGGACATGTGTGGGGGCCTGGTGGAGGGTGCCCCACAGTGCTGGGGGGTGGGGGTGTAGGGGGACATGTGTGGGGTCCTGGTGGAGGGTGCCCCACAGTGCTGGGGGGTGGGGGGCAGGGAGACATGAGTTGGGGGCCTGGTGGAGGGTGCCCTGCACTGCTGGGGGGTGGGGGTGCAGGGGGACATGTGTGGGGGCCTGGTGGAGGGTGCCCACAGTGCTGGGGGGTGGGGGTGTAGGGGGACATGAGTTGGACATGAGTGGGGGCCTGCTTGCAGGTGCCCCACAGTGCTGGGGGGTGGGGGTGCAGGGGGACATGTGTGGGGGCCTAGTGGAGGGAGCCCCACAGTGCTGGGGGGGTGGGGGTGCAGGGGAACATGTGTGGGGGCCTGGTGGAGGGTGCCCCACAGTGCTGGGGGGTGGGGGTGCAGGAGGACATGAGTTGGACATGAGTGGAGGCATGCTGGCAGGTGCCCCACAGTGCTGGGGGGTGGGGGTGCAGGGGGACATGAGTTGGGGGCCTGGTGGAGGGTGCCCTGCACTGCTGGGGGGGTGGCGGTGCCGGGGGACATGTGTGGGGGCCTGGTGGAGTGTGCCCTACAGTGCTGGGGGGTGGGGGTGCAGGGGGACATGAGTTGGACATGAGTGGAGGCATGCTGGCAGGTGCCCCACAGTGCTGGGG
Organism: Ambystoma mexicanum; assembly: GCF_040938575.1. Taxonomy (NCBI): domain Eukaryota; kingdom Metazoa; phylum Chordata; class Amphibia; order Caudata; family Ambystomatidae; genus Ambystoma; species Ambystoma mexicanum. The sequence continues at coordinate 1,388,608,092 of NC_090932.1, forward strand.
GGTGGAGGTGCAGGGGGACATGAGTTGGGGGCCTGGTGGAGGGTGCCCTGCACTGCTGGGGGGGGTGGCGGTGCAGGGGGACATGAGTTGGACATGAATGGGGGCCTGCTGGCAGGTGCCCCACAGTGCTGGGGGGTGGGGGTGCAGGGGGACATGAGTTGGACATGAGTGGGGGCCTGCTGGCAGGTGCCCCACAGTGCTGGGGGGTGTGGGTGCAGGGGGACATTAGTTGGGGGCCTGGTGGAGGGTGCCCTGCACTGCTGGGGGGTGGGGGTGCAGGGGGACATGTGTGGGGGCCTGGTGGAGGGTGCCCCACAGTGCTGGGGGGTGGGGGTGCAGGGGGACATGAGTTGGGACAGAGTGGGGGCCTGCTGGCAGGTGCCCCACAGTGCTGGGGGTGGGGGTGCAGGGGGACATGTGTGGGGCCTGGTGGAGGGTGCCCCACAGTGCTGGGGGGGTGGGGGTGCAGGGGGACATGTGTGGGGGCCTGGTGGAGGGTGCCCCACAGTGCTGGGGGGGTGGGGGTGCAGGGGGACATGAGTTGGGGGCCTGGTGGAGGGTGCCCTGCACTGCTGGGGGTGGGGGTGCAGGGGGACATGTGTGGGGGCCTGGTGGAGTGTGCCCCACAGTGCTGGGGGGTAGGGGTGCAGGGGGACATGAGTTGGACATGAGTGGGGGCATGCTGGCAGGTGCCCCACAGTGCTTGGGGGTGGGGGTGCAGGGGGACATGAGTTGGGGGCCTGGTGGAGGGTGCCCTGCACTGGTGGGGGGGTGGGGGTGCAGGGGGACATGAGTTGGACATGAGCGGGGGCCTGCTGGCAGGTGCCCCACAGTGCTGGGGGGTGGGGGTGCAGGGGGACATGAGTTGGGGGCCGGGTGGAGGGTGCCCTGCACTGCTGGGGGTGGGGGTGCAGGGGGACATGTGTGGGGGCCTTGTGGAGGGTGCCCCACAGTGCTGGGGGTGGGGGTGCAGGGGGACATGAGTTGGACATGAGTGGGGGCCTGCTGGCAGGTGCCATACAGTGCTGGGGGGTGGGGGTGCAAGGGGACATGTGTGGGGGCCTGGTGGAGGGTGCCCCACAGTGCTGGGGGGTGGGGGTGTAGGGGGACATGTGTGGGGTCCTGGTGGAGGGTGCCCCACAGTGCTGGGGGGTGGGGGGCAGGGAGACATGAGTTGGGGGCCTGGTGGAGGGTGCCCTGCACTGCTGGGGGGTGGGGGTGCAGGGGGACATGTGTGGGGGCCTGGTGGAGGGTGCCCACAGTGCTGGGGGGTGGGGGTGTAGGGGGACATGAGTTGGACATGAGTGGGGGCCTGCTTGCAGGTGCCCCACAGTGCTGGGGGGTGGGGGTGCAGGGGGACATGTGTGGGGGCCTAGTGGAGGGAGCCCCACAGTGCTGGGGGGGTGGGGGTGCAGGGGAACATGTGTGGGGGCCTGGTGGAGGGTGCCCCACAGTGCTGGGGGGTGGGGGTGCAGGAGGACATGAGTTGGACATGAGTGGAGGCATGCTGGCAGGTGCCCCACAGTGCTGGGGGGTGGGGGTGCAGGGGGACATGAGTTGGGGGCCTGGTGGAGGGTGCCCTGCACTGCTGGGGGGGTGGCGGTGCCGGGGGACATGTGTGGGGGCCTGGTGGAGTGTGCCCTACAGTGCTGGGGGGTGGGGGTGCAGGGGGACATGAGTTGGACATGAGTGGAGGCATGCTGGCAGGTGCCCCACAGTGCTGGGGGGTGGAGGTGCAGGGGGACATGAGTTGGGGGCCTGGTGGAGGGTGCCCTGCACTGCTGGGGGGGGTGGCGGTGCAGGGGGACATGAGTTGGACATGAATGGGGGCCTGCTGGCAGGTGCCCCACAGTGCTGGGGGGTGGGGGTGCAGGGGGACATGAGTTGGACATGAGTGGGGGCCTGCTGGCAGGTGCCCCACAGTGCTGGGGGGTGTGGGTGCAGGGGGACATTAGTTGGGGGCCTGGTGGAGGGTGCCCTGCACTGCTGGGGGGTGGGGGTGCAGGGGGACATGAGTTGGACATGAGTGGGGGCCTGCTGGCAGGTGCCCCACAGTGCTGGGGGGTGGGGGTGCAGGGGGACATGTGTGGGGGCCTGGTGGAGGGTGCCCCACAGTGCTGGGGGGTGGGGGTGCAGGGGGACATGAGTTGGGGGCCTGGTGGAGGGTGCCCTGCACTGCTGGGGGGTGGGGGTGCAGGGGGACATGTGTGGGGGCCTGGTGGAGGGTGCCCCACAGTGCTGGGGGGTGGGGGTGCAGGGGGACATGAGTTGGACATGAGCGGGGGCCTGCTGGCAGGTGCCCCACAGTGCTGGGGGGTGGGGGTGCAGGGGGACATGAGTTGGGGGCCTGGTGGAGGGTGCCCTGCACTGCTGGGGGGTGGGGGTGCAGGGGGACATGTGTGGGGGCCTTGTGGAGGGTGCCCCACAGTGCTGGGGGTGGGGGTGCAGGGGGACATGAGTTGGACATGAGTGGGGGCCTGCTGGCAGGTGCCCCACAGTGCTGGGGGGTGGGGGTGCAAGGGGACATGTGTGGGGGCCTGGTGGAGGGTGCCCCACAGTGCTGGGGGGTGGGGGTGCAGGGGGACATGTGTGGGGTCCTGGTGGAGGGTGCCCCACAGTGCTGGGGGGTGGGGGGAAGGGAGACATGAGTTGGGGGCCTGGTGGAGGGTGCCCTGCACTGCTGGGGGGTGGGGGTGCAGGGGGACATGTGTGGGGGCCTGGTGGAGGGTGCCCCACAGTGCTGGGGGGTGTAGGGGGACATGAGTTGGACATGAGTGGGGGCCTGCTTGCAGGTTCCCCACAGTGCTGGGGGGTGGGGGTGCAGGGGGACATGTGTGGGGGCCTAGTGGAGGGAGCCCCACAGTGCTAGGGGGGTGGGGGTGCAGGGGAACATGTGTGGGGGCCTGGTGGAGTGTGCCCCACAGTGCTGGGGGGTGGGGGTGCAGGGGGACATGAGTTGGACATGAGTGGAGGCATGCTGGCAGGTGCCCCACAGTGCTGGGGGGTGGAGGTGCAGCGGGACATGAGTTGGGGGCCTGGTGGAGGGTGCCCTGCACTGCTGGGGGGGTGGCGGTGCAGGGGGACATGAGTTGGACATGAATGGGGGCCTGCTGGCAGGTGCCCCACAGTGCTGGGGGGTGGGGGTGCAGGGGGACATGAGTTGGACATGAGTGGGGGCCTGCTGGCAGGTGCCCCACAGTGCTGGGGGGTGTGGGTGCAGGGGGACATTAGTTGGGGGCCTGGTGGAGGGTGCCTTGCACTGCTGGGGGGTGGGGGTGCAGGGGGACATGAGTTGGACATGAGTGGGGGCCTGCTGGCAGGTGCCCCACAGTGCTGGGGGTGGGGGTGCAGGGGGACATGTGTGGGGGCCTGGTGGAGGGTGCCCCACAGTGCTGGGGGGTGGGGGTGCAGGGGACGTGAGTTGGGGGCCTGGTGGAGGGTGCCCTGTACTGCTGGGGGGTGGGGGTGCAGGGGGACATGTGTGGGGGCCTGGTGGAGGGTGCCCCACAGTGCTGGGGGGTGGGGGTGCAGGGGGACATGTGTGGGGGCCTGGTGGAGGGTGCCCCACAGTGCTGGGGGGGTGGGGATGCAGGGGGACATGTGTGGGGGCCTGGTGGAGGGAGCCCCACAGTGCTGGGGGGTGGGGGTGCAGGGGGACATGAGTTGGGGGCCTGGTGGAGGGTGCCCTGCACTGCTGGGGGGTGGGGGTGCAGGGGGACATGGGGCCTGGTGGAGTGTGCCCCACAGTGCTGGGGGGTGGGGGTGCAGGGGGACATGAGTTGGACATGAGTGGGGGCATGCTGGCAGGTGCCCCACAGTGCTGGGGGGTGGGGTACAGGGGGGCATGAGTTGGGGGCCTGGTGGAGGGTGACCTGCACTGCTGGGGGGGTGGGGGTGCAGGGGGACATGAGTTGGACATGGTGGGGGCCTGCTGCCAGGTGCCCCACAGTGCTGGGGGGTGGCGGTACAGGGGGACATGAGTTGGGGGCCTGGTGGAGGGTGCCCTGCACTGCTGGGGGGTGGGGGTGCAGGGGGACATGTGTGGGGGCCTGGTGGAGGGTGCCCCACAGTGCTGGGGGTGGGGGTGCAGGGGGACATGAGTTGGTCATGAGTGGGGGCCTGCTGGCAGGTGCCCCACAGTGCTGGGGGGTGGGGGTGCAAGGGGACATGTGTGGGGGCCTGGTGGAGGGTGCCCCACAGTGCTGGGGGGGTGGGGGTGCAGGGGGACATGTGTGGGGGCCTGGTGGAGGGTGCCCCACAGTGCTGGGGGGTGGGGGGCAGGGGGACATGAGTTGGGGCCTGGTGGAGGGTGCCCTGCACTGCTGGGGGGTGGGGGTGCAGGGGGACATGTGTGGGGGCCTGGTGGAGCATGCCCCACAGTGCTGGGGGGTGGGGGTGCAGGGGGACATGAGTTGGACATGAGTGGGGGCCTGCTGGCAGGTGCCCCACAGTGCTGGGGGGTGGGGGTGTAGGGGGACATGTGTGGGGGCCTGGTGGAGGGTGCCCCACAGTGCTGGGGGGTGGGGGTGCAGGGGGACATGTGTGGGGGCCTGGTGGAGGGTGCCCCACAGTGCTGGGGGATGGGGGTGCAGGGGGACATGAGTTGGGGGCCTGGTGGAGGGTGCCCTGCACTGCTGGGGGGTGGGGGTGCAGGGGGACATGTGTGGGGGCCTGGTGGAGTGTGCCCCACAGTGCCGGGGGGTGGGGATGCAGGGGGACATGAGTTGGACATGAGCGGGGGCCTGCTGGCAGGTTCCCCACAGTGCTGGGGGTGGGGGTGCAGGGGGACATGAGTTGGGGGCCTGGTGGAGGGTGCCCTGCACTGCTGGGGGGTGGGGGTGCAGGGGGACATGTGTGGTGGCCTGGTGGAGGGTGCCCCACAGTGCTGGGTGTGGGGGTGCAGGGGGACATGCGTTGGACATGAGTGGGGGCCTGCTGGCAGGTGCCCCACAGTGCTGGGGGGTGGGGGTGCAAGGGGACATGTGTGGGGGCCTGGTGGAGGGTGCCCCACAGTGCTGGGGGGTGGTGGTGCAGGGGGACATGAGTTGGGTGCCTGGTGGAGGGTGCCCTGCACTGCTGGGGGGTGGGGGTGCAGGGGGACATGTGTGGGGGCCTGGTGGAGGGTGCCCTGCACTGCTGGGGGGTGGGGGTGCAGGGGGACATGTGTGGGGGCCTGGTGGAGGGTGCCCCACAGTGCTGGGGGGTGAGGCTGCAGGGGGACATGAGTTGGACATGAGTGGGGGCCTGCTGGCAGGTGCCCCACAGTGCTGGGGGGTGGGGGTGCAGGGGGACATTTGTGGGGGCCTGGTGGAGGGTGCCCCACAGTGCTGGGGGGTGGGGGTGCAAGGGGACATGAGTTGGGGGCCTGGTGGAGGGTGCCCTGCACTGCTGGGGGGTGGGGGTGCAGGGAGACATGTGTGGGGACCTGGTGGAGGGTGCCCCACAGTGCTGGGGGGTGGGGGTGCAGGGGGACATGAGTTGGACATGAGTGGGGGCTTGCTGGCAGGTGCCCCACAGTGCTGGGGGGTGGGGGTGCAGGGGGACATGAGTTGGGGGCCTGGTGGAGGGTGCCCTGCACTGCTGGGGGGTGGGGGTGCAGGGGGAAATGAGTTGGACATGAGTGGGGGCCTGCTGGCAGGTGCCCCACAGTGCTGGGGGTGTGGGTGCAGGGGGACATGAGTTGGGGGCCTGGTGGAGGGTGCCCTGCACTGCTGGGGGGTGGGGGTGCAGGGGGACATGAGTTGGACATGAGTGGGGGCCTGCTGGCAGGTGCCCCACAGTGCTGGGGGGTGGAGGTGCAGGGGGACATGTGTGGGGGCCTGGTGGAGGGTGCCCCACAGTGCTGGGGGGTGGGGGTGCAGGGAGACATGAGTTGGGGGCCTGGTGGAGGGTGCCCTGCACGGCTGGGGGTGGGGGTGCAGGGGGACATGTGTGGGGGCCTGGTGGAGGGTGCCCCACAGTGCTGGGGGGTGGGGGCGCAGGGGGACATGAGTTGGGGGCCTGGTGGAGGGTGCCCTGCACTGCTGGGGGGTGGGGGTGCAGGGGGACATGTGTGGGGGCCTGGTGGAGGGTGCCCCACAGTGCTGGGGGGTGGGGGTGCAGGGGGACATGAGTTGGGGGCCTGGTGGAGGATGCCCTGCACTGCTGGGGGGTAGGGGTGCAGGGGGACATGTGTGGGGGCCCGGTGGAGGGTGCCCCACAGTGCTGGGGGGTGGGGGTGCAGGGGGAAATGAGTTGGGGGCCTGGTGGAGGGTGCCCTGCACTGCTGGGGGGTGGGGGTACTGGGGGACATGTGTGGGGGCCTGGTGGAGGGTGCCCCACAGTGCTGGGGGGTGGGGGTGCTGGGGGACATGAGTGGGTGTGCAGCGTAGTCCCCCGTGGTGTGAGCTGCCTGCAGGGGCCGTGGAGGTTGTGGAGCGAACACCTGGGAGGATCCACACGGCCAATTCACGTGGAGTACTCCACGGAACCCCTGAAATACACGTACCCTGCTGATATCGCGTGTGAAACTTCCCACGCACCCCAAAATACACGTACCCAGGACATTCGCGTGTGAACTTCCAGCGCACCCCTGGAATACACGTACCCAGCTGAAATTGCATGTGAAACTTCCCGCGCACCCCTGAAATACACGTACCCTGCTGAATCCGCGTGTGAAACTTCCCGCGCACCCCAGTAATACACGTACTACGCTCGCACAGGGCCAATCGCGTGTGAAACTTCGCGCGCACCCCTGAAATACACGTACCCTGCTGAATTCACATGTGTAACTTTCTGCGCACCCTGAAATACACGTACCCAGGACATTCGCGTGTGGAACTTCCAGCGCACCCCTGATATACACGTACCCTGATGGAATCGCGTGTAGAACTTTCCGCGCACCCCTGAAATACACGTACCCTGCTGAATTCACGTGTGTAACTTCCCGAGCACCCCGAAATACACGTACCCAGTACATCCGCGTGTGGAACTTCCAGCGCACCCCTGATATACACGTACCCAGCTGAAATCGCGTGTGAAACTTCCTGCGCACCCCTGAAATACACGTACACTGCTGAATTCACGTGTGAAACTTCCCGCGCACCCCTGATGTACACGTACCCTGATGGAATCGTGTGTGGAACTTCCCGCGCACCCCTGAAATACACGTACCCAGCTGAAATAACGTGAGGAACTTCCCGCGCACCCCAGTGATACACGTACCCCGCTTGCCATGCTGGTACAGGGTTAGCGCAGCCCTTTGCGCTGGATTGGGGATTTTGATGGCTTTTCCCTGCGCAAAGGGCGTTCTTGGGGGCGTAACTGGCGCTGCTGCAGGGTCGCTGCGCCACTGTGCGCCACGGCTGGTTTTGGTGGCTGGAATCCATGAATATGCTGTGCGCGGAAATTTATTTTGGCGAACGCGGCTGGCGCAGAGATTTGCACGCGCACACTGTGCGCCAGCCGCGTGCGCCACTTGTGCGCTGAATTCTATGAATTACCCCCTAAAACAAGAGAGAAGGAAAAATAGAGTTGGAAAGAGGGCTAGCATATCATTCGAAAAAAGTATTATAAATGTACTAATCATGAATTAGTCAATTTTACCATTTCATCATTGCACTTCAGAGTTGAAACATGTTTCCTATAGTCAGATGCATTACTGATATGTTTATTCAGTAGCCATTGCCTCTGTCCTGCGGTGATCAGTTGAATCCATTATTGAAACTTTGTAACATGAGTCATGGCACCCTGCAAAGCATTGGCAAAAAAGGCAGCCCAAAGAGCACACTTGAAAGAAGATTTCTCAAGCAATGTCAAATTCTTTGCGCACGTCTGTAAGTATTCTCTAAGGTGTGACTAGCAATTATTTAAATGATTTCAAATAAAATGTTGCAAATGTTCTGCATTAAAGTAAATTTGGAGTGCATACTTCTTCAAGGTGCTCCCCCTGTTGTCCCCAATTTTACACACACCCTGTACAAATAAGGAATGTTCCGTTAGGACACGTTCGCTATGATTCAGTACGTGGGTATCTAGATGGTCCATTGGGTTGGACTTTGTACACATTATAGAAATAACATGATTGTTAAAATCTGTAGATGTTGCCTTTTTCAATGTTTCAGATATTATAGGGTGCAGTTTTTTCCTAATCATTCTGATTTCTTTACCTTTGTCTGTACATTAATCTCACAGTAACTACACAATCACAGCAACGGATTCATGCAAACGTCATGATTTGCCATTGTCCTAAATATTCATTAAGATAACTTTATAAAAGTACTTTGTCAGGAAACACATAACACATAAACACAAAGGCATCTGTATAGCTATCATAGGTAGCTTGCGCAATATAGTTTAAAGTCGTACATATAAATGCAAATTGCCTTGTCCTTGTCTGTACTTTTGACCATTTGGTTGAAGAATGTCGACGAGTGCCCACTTTAGGTACTGCAGACATTGTGGTACTGCATTATGGAGCCTTGCTTTTGGGTTCAATAGCTTGTGCAAGTGCGTACCGTCAACTCAAAAAGATGATGAAAGAAGTGCAGCCATTTTTGCCACTGCAAAGGTGCTTTTCTCACGTATACCACCAAGTCCAATATATAACTATTCCAATGAATGTTGTCGCAGCCAGAAGTGGGAAGGCGTCTTATCAACAGGAGCATGTGTAACATTTTGTCTGCTGCTGGGATGTACTCATGTACGAATGAGAACATTGGTTATCGATATCTGCACCTACTCAATGGAAAAAGCATTTCATTGTCATCCAGTGGCAATGACATTTGGTTTTCCAATGTACAGGCTGCACTAAAGACGCTATTGTAAGAATGTGAGGCACAGAGCACCAAATAAAAACCATTATAAAAGCCCAAAAATGGAGTTGTTACTGTGGAAGCTGTTTTAAAAAATAAATAAAAAAAATTCTTTTTTAAAAAAAACACCACTACAAAGGACATCCCGTACCTTGGTTGACATTTATTCCCCTACTCCCGCCCATGCACACCTGCAAAAAATTTGCAGACATCACCACAGTTGCAGGGTTGTAAGTGTAACATACGTCCATTTTGCAAATGCACATATTCTGGTTGCGACTGTGGAGGAAACGGGATTGCGCTATAAATTTTGTGGGTGTGGAGTGCACGCCTAGACTGTGGTATACAGTATATTTGTTCACCTTAATGTAGAGGGTGACTTTATGCCTTTGTGTTGTACGAGTCACAGCATATGCTCTGTGGGTGAATTGCATGTAAATTACTTGACAGTAATTTAATGAAAATCTTTGTCCGATGGGAGTTGTGTGCAGTGTTCATGTGGGCTTGTACGCGTATGGAGCACCTACACTGAAGCGATTGCTTTGGTTTGTTTGTGTGAAACTTTGGTGACGCTCGTTCCCAACGACATTATTGTTGTTGCTTGTGTAGGGAGTATTGTACACCATGTAACACGATGTTTAGTGGCATTTGTGCTGAGGGGATAGTAGGCCAGGCAATGATTTTGTTTCCGATCTCCTGGATAAATGTGGTTCCCAATATGCAGCCACCCATGTAGAAACATTATTTTTTTATTTGGTGCAGAAATGGAGAATGTGCGGTACATTGTGAAGAAGTGTATTTGTCTTTTTACAACTTGTGCCATTGTCGTACTGTACAAATGGGAATCTATCCTTTGACAGCACAAGCATTTTTTCCTCACAAATAGCATTCTTTGTCCTGTTACTGCATTTTCCTTTTCTGCACACTCTACACTCATTGCTTTGGTGCCCTTTTTGGAAGTATGGGATACAATGTTTCTCCTTGCTGTTGTGCACTTGCGCCTTTGAAAACGCACTGCAACACAAATAACCATCTCTTTCAAAAGCCACCTATTTCTACCTGTTTCCACTTCAGTGTTTTGCACAGTTCCACCGTTCCTTCCATTTAGCATACAATTGTGTGGCGGGTATACAATGCATGTCACACTGACTCCCTTCATTGCCACTTACATTGTGACACTCTAAAATGAGTTTTCTATGATAATCATGCACAAAAAACATTCTTAAAGGGACGTTACGGTGCATGTGCGATATTACAAACATAGCATCATTTCTAAAAACAGTATGCTAAAGCAACGTAATGTTTAGAGTTCCCTAATAAAAACCTATGAAATTCACTAAGAAAAAATGTTGTTAAAGGAACGTTATGGTTAAGTTGCACTACTAAAAACCTTTTGCCTTTACTGAAAAAACTCTCCTAAAGTTACGTCCTGCTTAAAATGCCTGACTAAAAACCTATGAAATTCACTAACAAAAAACGTTGTTAAAAGGACGTTATTGTTAAGTTGCTCTACTAAAAACCTTTTGCCTTTACTGAAAAAATGACCCTACAGCAACGTTATGGTTAAACTCTCCTACTACAAACCTATGAAATTCAATTGAAAAACATTGCTACAGGAACGTTATGGTTACAGGTAAAACCTAAAAAACCCAGAAATTCAAAAGTTATGGTACGGTACGCAACCATTACTCCTGCAACCATTGTGCACTGCAAGGACTAACACCCATGACATCAAAGATGTAGCAACGTTTTTCCATTGAAAATATATGTATACATGCTGTACCAAGTTGCCTAATTTATTTAAATGCATAAAGTTTGGCATTGCATGTAATATATAAAGTACAGAGAAATACGTTGACATCTTACTTCCTGATGGAGAGGACCAGAGGGAAATACAGCTCAGGGACTGCACAGAGAGCCTGTGGTTGGATTTAGGAAGGGGCCCAGGGGGTGGCTGGAAAGGTGTACAGGGAGTGGGGGAGATGCTGGGGGCAGGCCCACAGGGGTAAAATGCATCAGTTATTTGTTTCATGCTATTTTCTGGATGCACAAATACATTTGAGCCAATGCCATTTCTGTCTGCAGTTAAGCCACAAATCTCTCCCTTTCCTACCACTTTTGTCCCTTGTAACTAATACCCGATTTCTCTCAAACAAAAGTTTTGGCTGATGACCGTCTCATTGCTGCTAGACCTAACATGTAATTTTGGCCGATGTCGCTCTCAGAAATGACCAATGGCATTGATATTACCCAATGTCACTCATTTGTTCCAATTCTATCCTGGTTCACTCTGGTTGGCCACACTACGTCTGATTACTCCCTCATTTGCGAACCTGTCATTCTTATTCCCGACAGAACCCCCTAGTTGAACCCCCTAGTTTCCCCTAATTTGCCCCATGTCACTCTTATTGATTGCAGAATTTCGTTCTTGGAGATGAATTGCTCATTCATCTCTCCCCAGTTGTGTCCCTTGTAATTCTCATTTTCCCATAGTTGCTCCATTACCCTTTGATTTGTCAAAGTGTCATGCATATTGTCCGCAGTTTTGCCCTATGCCACTTTGTGGATATTCTTTAAACAGGGCATTATGGAGAACATCGGGACCCGCTGCTCTGGAAGAGCTCAATTCTTTGATCATGTCTTCGAGGATCTCTGAAGAACACTCAATTACCCACTATGATGTATTTTTTTTTACATAATCTGCTGGGTTGAATGTTCGATCCTCATATAAAGCTGTGTAATGGTCTACCCAATGTTGTTCCTGTACCCCACATGCCTGCACATTAGCTTGTTTCCAATTAGCTTGATAGTTCAAGAGCCCCCAGATCTCTGCCAAGTTTTTCGAAGCCATGGCCATCAACATGTGTTCACTGTCACGTTGATAGCTCAGCGACCGTCGGCCTCGGATCCAATTAAAATATCTGCATTTGGCCTATCTCAAAGCCTGAGAGATGCTACTTATATTTGTGGCCATTATCATTCTTCTCTCCTTGCGATAAGCCGCCTTTCGACGTTTAATTTCAACATCAAAGGCATGAATATGATTTTTACGACCCTGCAGAGGTATAATAGTGTTTTTGAAAGGTTCCAAAAATTGTGTGTATTGGATCAGGGCGGGAGAGTTACTGTACCGGTTAATTTGCCTTGAAAATTCAACCAATTTAGCTTGTGCCCACTTCAATCTCGTTTTAGCAGTATTAACAATAACCTGTTGGGACATCCACGTATGGGTTGGCTTAGCTCGTGTCCACTGTATGTGCAAGGCTAGCAGGTGATGGCCACTTTGTATTTTAGGTATTACTTCAAATGTGCGAGTTTTGTGAAATAACATTTGGTCAACATAGATATAGTCAATCGTGCTTCTACACGCTTCTCAGTGCCAGGTTTGTTGCAGTGGGATATCTCCCTCCAAAGCTCCATTAAGCATGCAAACATTTCTATTTCTCATTAAATTGGCCCAAATGGACACATCTTTTGCCTTCCTTTTTGAGGATGTATTTATGCAATCCAGATTTAGATCACCAACTATTAAAGTATCAGTGATCTCGACCGTTATTGCAATTAGGTCCAAAGATTTTGTCAATCCTGTGTAAAATGCTGAATCTGTCAGTCCCAAGGGGTTGCGATATATGTTAACAAGTGCAATTGTGTGATGTGGACATTTTATTATTACCAATTGGATATATGAGCCCACATGTTCCCAAGCTTCAATAGATAGGCCATGGCTTAACTTTATAGCAACTAGTAATCCCGACGACGGGCGACCTTTCAGGCCGGCTCTTGTAGGTAATAGTACCACATCATAGTTATCCCATATCCGGGTTTCGGTTTGCCAGGTCTCTTGGAGGGCAATTATATCGAATTGCTGTGGACATTTTTTGATGGATTCTTTCAAGTGGGAATGCCCTCGAGTATTCCAACACGCCACTCTAAAAGACAGTGGATCTGAGTCTATAGATGGTTATACAGTTGGGATTCATGCCACATCAGAGCGCCTCTCATGTCGGGAACTCACATAAATGTTGTCTTGCGCGGGAGTAAACACCTTTGCTCTGAGTGCCAAATGCTCTGGATCCTGTGCAATTAAGAACCCCATCTCGACCAACTTCACCTTTACTTTCCAGATGGCATTTGGTACTACCATGGATGGAATCCATGATCTTACAATTGATGTAACTGTGTCTAAAAGATAGTTAAAAAAAGCAGGGGCGAGGCGTGCACTCCAATTCCTGGCCAATATATTGCCTGAACAAGTATCCAAAAACAATCGCAGGGTTAAATCCCAAAGTGTCCAAAATATTCACAGGGTTAAATCCCAATTACTGCCCAATAGTTCACAGGGTTGATTCCCTTTTTGCACTGTTGTGCTCCTCCAAGTGTCCACATTTTTTTCACAGGGTTAAATCCCAATTTGCTGCCCAATAGTTCACAGGGTTGATTCCCTTCTTGCACTGTTGTACTCCTCCAAGAGCTTTCGTATCTGCAATACTCATCAGGGAGGCTGAGTTGCCATTCAAGTCAGGTGAAACCAATATAAATGCATTCCATTCTCTAGGAATTATGGTCAATGTAGTGAACCCATTTAAACAATTCAGGTGACCAGTGAAAGACTCCCCTCCAACACACTCATCATACCCTTAGCAGGGGGAGGGGGGAAAACTATGATTATGGCTCTCCAATGTAGGGCAAGAAAACACTGTTCAATAGTTCACAGGGTTGATTCCCTTTTTGCCCTGTTACTATAATTACTATACACATATTACTATAGGGTGTGTGGCCAAGAATCTGGCCACTAGTCACAACCACCACGATATAATTAAACAATATAATTAAACCATATAACGTACGTACAATACACCTTCAAATAACAAGACTCACCCAGAGCCCCCTGCAATCCAAATGATGTACGTGGACAGCAGAACTGACCGCAGGTTCTGCAGCACCTGCACACCCTTTTCACACCTATGAAAACAGCTCCATGTCAACTTTATTCCACTCCCCCACCATTTCCAGGCTCTCTTTCGGGCACCAAATAACCCCAAATATGTTTTTAGACTTTTTTCTCACTGCGCTGTCTGCGACGATGTCCGGCGAGGTTGCCGGCACCTGCAAACCTTTTATACCTATAAAACAGCTCTGTATCAACTTTATTTCACTGGCCCACCCTTTCCAGGCCCTCTTTCATCCACCTAGTAACGCTAAATGTATTTTCCAGACATTTTGCTCACTGCAGTGTCCTCAGCCAGCGGCGGACGTCCGCGGATCAAACATGGCGATCATTTAAAAAATGATGTTGCACCTCACGTTTTTCACCATCCAATCACTGTGCATTTTTGGTGCCCGTGGGCATCGAGCAGCCCCCTGATTGGAACAGAGGTGTCAGCGGACTCCGAATCAGGAAATTAGTCCACGGACCGGACCTAGATATCACCATTTATTTTACCTACTTTTTGCCCATTTTTAAAAAAATTACTGGACAGATTTACACCAAATGTACAAAAGCATGCTTTTGGGGCCAGGCCGCTGCTCCTGGTGCATATTTGGTGAAAATCTGTACAGCGGTTTGGGCTGTAAGCGTGAGCAAATATGTTTTTCCTTTGTGTCTATGAGGATTTCAAAAATGTTGGGACACCGTCTTTAATTTTGCCCACCCCCCCATGATGAAACCGCACCACACTTTGCAGAATCATTTGGAGGGGGTCATATACTGTTTTTGCAAAGTTTGGTGAGGATTCGTCTCGGTGGGGGGTAAAGTTATAAGTCGCCCAAAAAGTGTTCTTTTCTACATCTTAAACATCTTAACCATAACTAAAGGGCAGCTACCGCAGGCTCTGTAATATATATATATATATATATGTATATATATATATATATATATATATATATATATATATATATATATATATATATATATATATATATATTATATATATGTTGATCTTTGTGGCATCACGTAGAGGTATGCACATTACCACAGTCCATTCATTCCTCCACAACCAACTCAAAATCTCACATTACAAAGTGCAGAGAAATGCATGGAACTCTTTCCATTGACACAGAGGATTGGAGGGAAATACAGCCCAGGGACTGCTAAGAGTGTCTGCGGTTGGATTCAGGAAGGGGCCCAGGGGGTGGATGGAAAGGAGCACAGGGAATCGTGGAGATATTGGGGGCGGTGAAAGGGAGATGAGCGCACTAGATCCCGTTATAAAGCACTAGTTTTAAGACTGTGGTTAAAAAGGGCTTTCTATTGCCATAACAGATATCTCATAGGGAAGTGTTCACCGCTCTATAGTTAAGGTGAGTCTGAGTTACATAGGAAATCAAAAAGTTGAATCACTAATAACTTTTGACTCATGTGATAGATTTGGCTGCAATATTGCAGACACGTTTGTACGTCTGCGACTCCATCCCCCCGCCCCCCAGACTGGAAAGTGTGGGAAAGATTCTTTAAAAGATAAAAAGGTTATTAGGAAAACAAAAAAAGCACTTTTGGTCTAGTCCCCATTAATTTTTCCCTAGACAAAAAAAGGTCGATTTTGCTCCACTGCACAGTCAAAACTGCTGGATGGATTTGGACCAGGTTTGAAAAAACATGGACATGAAGCATTTACTTGCAGTCCATTTATGGTTTGGAGTTGTTCGTCCAGTACTTTTTAAAATATTTGACGGAGAAGGGGGTGCCCCTTCTCCAAAATAAAAAGCTATATCTACCACAGTACACTGAGAATCCAGGGGTTTATAAATGAAACAGCCGCCATCTTTTTTTTTCTTGATCCGAGAGGTACTTGCGGTTATAACCCAGGTCAGACCCCAGGGTATCGGAAAATAAAACACAGAAAAAAGCCATTTGTAGGTCAAAAATCATGCAAATGCTATCAGGCAATAGGTGGCGGGAAGGCAAGAGGACACAAAGTGAAATTTGGGAGTTAGATGAGGGAGTAGGGACTACATTTGCAACACAATCCTCAAACATGTTTCACTTACCCTCACATACCCTCAGGTATGACCTTGGGTATAACCATGGCTATCGGCCATTTCAACTGAAACAACCAGTGTTGTGGGTGGAATGGGAGAGGGCAGGTGGGGAGGTTATGAGGGTAGTGGCAGGAGAAGGCAGATATGTGTGGGGCAGGTGAGTGCCTGGGAAGGCAAAAAAAGCATTTTTTCCACCGTTTTTCCAGGTAACTGCTGGTATAATGATTACAAATAACAACAACTATAGTTCATTACAATGTTACTGCGGCAGTAGAAAAAAACGTATTACAAAAAAGTATATATGTTTACAGCTACAGTGACGATGGGGGTGAACAATCACTGTCGATCATGGCTTGGTAGCATTTTATATGGCTGAAGGCCTGGCAGTGTTGTAAACCATGGTCGGTCGTGTGTTAGTGTTAAAAACAATAGAGTAGGTATGGCTGAAGGCAGCAGTGTTAAAAAATAGAGAGTGGGCATGGCCGAAGGCCATGGCTAGGGAGCAGGGAGTCATTTAAAAAATCTAGTGGCCAAAATCTGTGGCCACTGGCCATGGCCAACGCCCATGGTTAGTGGCCAATTAGTCTTTTAAAATATACAAATATACAATGGTCATGACCGAAGGCCTTGGCTGCTGACCATGACAGAAGGCTATGGCTAGTGGCACTGAAAAATATACAGGGGGCACAACTGAGGGCCGTGACCAGTGGCACTGATAAATATAGCTTGGGCATGGCTGAAGGCCATGGACTGTGGCGCAGAAAAATATTCAGTGGGCATGGCCGAAGGTCGTGGCTACTGGCCATGGCCAAAGGCCATGGACAGTGGTGCTGAAAAATATACAGTGGCCATGTCTGGACAGTGGCACTGAATATTTTACAGTGGTTATGGCTAAACACCCTTGCTAGTGGTGCTGGATAATATACAGTGGGCATAAAAATAAACCATGGTATAGCAAAATCCTCAAAGTTCAAGGAAAGAGCTTTAGTTGAAGTACAGTTAAGGTGAGTAAGCTCAATGCAACAACACCCTGGAAGTTCAGTGTATTGGGAAACTCAGGGCCGCCTTAACTCAGCCTCTGGCTATGCCCGCAGTATTCTTTAAATCACTCCCAGACCACTGTCAATTTTAGAAACCTACTAGACAACTTGCCATGGCCTTTGGCCGTGCCCACTGTATTTTTTAAATCACTACCAGACCAGTATCCATGGCCCTCTGCCATGCCCACTGTCCATTTTAGAACACTGTCAGACCACTAGCCATGGGCAGTGGGCACGGACAGTATTTTTAAAATCACTACCTGGTCACTAGCCATGGCCTTTGACCATGCACACTGTCTGTTTTAGAACAATACCAGCCCACTAGCCATGGACTTTGGCCATGGCCAGTGGGCACAGCCTTACTACTAGGACACTAGCCATGGTCTTTGGCCATGATCAATAACCATTTTAGACCACTACCAGACCACTACCCATGGCCTTCGGCTCTGGCCAGTGGGCTCTGGCATTGTGAATCCTTTCTCTTGTAATACATTTCTTCTCTTGGGCTTTGCAACTGGAATGAGCCAAGTTAAACCAGTCCTGAGTTCCCCAATGCGTTGAATTTCAGGGGTTTGCAGTGATACATTTCTGATCCTTACCTGATCATTTACTAGAGTTGTTTCATTGAATTTCAAGGGTTTTGTTATTCCATGGATTTGTTCCAGACCAGCGGCCATGGCCAGTGGGCACGCCGTTTGACTGTGCCTGATCTATATTTTAAAACACTTGCAACCCATCACTGAAAGACATTAATCAAACACAGACTGAGTTTTACCTGTTTTGATAGTGGTATTGTTATGCATAAAAGATGGCAGGTTTTGAGAACTCACCATTCTTTTAGGCAATGAGCAATGAGCAACGAAATTACATTATTTTCCAAGGATCACACACTTTGGTTAAGCAGCGTGCTACAAATCCCTAGTTCTATGGCAGGTCTCTTGGTGACTGTTGTGATACATAACATGACCAAAACTAACTGCATTTAAGCATCATCGAAAAGGAAAGAAATGACCGGCTGTAAGAAAAGCATATGCCCAGGTACTTTTGCATCTATAGCGAAAATCAAAAGCTGACAGCCATGAATATACACACAGTAATTGAACATAGGGATCCAGAGGCATATACATTCTATTCATCACAACCCCACCACTCTTATTACCTGTTATAAATATAGCCTATCTGTCTAAGGTATTCATATATTTCAATTTTCCTAATTGTGTAGGGTTGCCTCACCTCGCATATCTTGCACTTACCCTATTTTTTTCAAAACCTCACCTCGCCTATTAACTAATATCATATGCCTACATACAGTTAGCCCAATTGCGTCAGCTGGCCAAATTCTGATTTTAGCCTAATTGTGCCAGGTAGCAATTCTCTGCTGTTGCCCAATTGTGTCATGTAGCCACACTCTGCATTTAGCAATTGCAAGGGCCACCCACGCGTCTCCCTTAGATAGAATTGTGAAGATGCAGCACTTTTAGATACGTTTGTAAAGATTAGTCACTCGTAGATAGATTGTGAAATTTAGCCATGCTGCACTTTTAGATCGATTTGTGAAAATTAGCAACCCATCACACTTAGATCTATTGTGAAGTTTAGCCACGCAACACTTTTAGATACATTTTTGAAGATTATCCATGCAGCACTTTTAGATAGATTTGTGAAGATTAGCCACTTGTCACATTTAGATAGATTGTAAAGATTAGCCATGCATCTCACTTAGATAGACTGTTGAGTTAACCATGCAGTTGCGTCCACCCTCTCAAATAATGTTAGGCTGTCCACCCACATGTGTCCTCTATTTGTGCCCTGAAAAGCAGCCACAGTAAGTGTACCAGTGTCCAGGATAGCAACCTATCTTGCCACATCCTGGGAAAATACTCATGACTAACTTTCCCTCTCATCATTTCCCCTCCTCCCCCCCCCCATGTCTGGGTTTCAACAGTATATTCTTATTAAAATAACTTGAAAAGTACACATACCATAGTGTCACTCAAATATATATCTCCTTATAGAACTATATTAGGCAAAATGTGTACACGTGTGGCATTATTCCCCTCATCCTGACAGGGAAACTACAAATTCCAGAATGCAATTCAGCAAAAGGCAAGAACATTGTCTCTCAGAGAGCATTGGCAACACTGGATGGTGTTGGTTGGCATTGCCTTGCCTCCACGGAAGAAGCAGTGTGCAGAGATAACTGTGGCTGGTAGCTGGAAGTATTTTCATGTGAAGGAGAAACACAGTAGGAAGTAGGTTGAGGAAGTTCAGTGTGTTTCCTGTGGGAAGGTGTTGCAGAGAGGACCATCAAATAAACCATTACAGAGTTTGGGAACCTCTACTTTAATACAACACCTCATCCGTGTTCATTGTGACTTTGTGGAGGTACCCTCTAGGTGAGAGCACATGGTCCACAATCTGCACTCTGGTATCTTCTGGCCAAAAGCACCTCTGCACCACTGCCTTCTACTTCTGTTGCTTCCTTTGTTTCATCCACCACCACCCAACCTCATTCCATCCTTCCGGCCTCCGATCTAGAGAACAGCCAGGTAATGTGTTTGAAATGTCACAACTGGATTGCGGTGGGAGATGCCACCCTCGATGGTTGGTGAAGGGCCATTTGAGAACAACAGGCCAATTGCTGTCGCTAGGCATATATTCGTGTTATCCCTTTTTTAAAGAAAAAGAAAAACACAAAAAACTCAGAAAACAAAATATGCATAGAAAATTAAATGTTCCTCTTTTTACGCTTTGTTACCTGTGGCATTCCTAATGCTTTCCCCTTCCCAGTTCCATACTCCTTCTCTCGACCCCAAAATGACACTTTTCAGGACCCAGTTTTCAGTTATAAAAGTAGACAATAACAAAAGATTGTATAAAAGGATCAATAATTCTTGATTGGTCCTTTTAATACAGTGTCTGTTAAAAAAAACACATATATGCATGTTTTTATTTTAGCTACCGTTAGCCTTCATGGTAACTGCAGGTACAATGACAGTAGCTGCGGCAACCATGAATGTTATGTTATGCTATGTTGATCAATGTTATGTTCTATATCCGTGTCTATGAAAACATGTTTTTAATAACATATTTACATATGTATATTTCTTTGTGTAGGTAGTTCTGAAACATTCTATTTTTAAATATATGGAGTGTAGTAGTTGATCAAAATTACTGTAACACTTTAATGACTTTCTCTTCATATACAATAAATATAACTATAAACAATTTTTAAAAATTAAATAACTATACAACCAAAGTTTTTAGTACAAATATTTATGTGGGGTGGGGGGGGAGTGGTTGTGGGAATTATGGAATAACAAAACCTTTGAAATTCAAGGAACAAACTTTAGTTGCAGGGACATTAAGCTGAGAACTTTATCCAAAATGAACCCTCAAATTCAGCTTATGCCATCTTAACTTTGCGCTCCCTGTTGCGCAGCCTATGACCACAATGATGACAATGCAGATGACATCACTGATTACATCACTAATTAAATTACAACAGTAAACGCCACTAAACATAGCCTTCAGCCATGGTCAGTGTGCATGACCAAATATATTTTAACACATTAATTGGCTAGTAGCCATGGTCTTCGCTCATGGACACTGGCCATGGACTTCAGTTGTGCTCTCTGTATATTTTAAAACACTAATAGGCCCCCAACCATTGCCTTTGGACTTTACCAGTGGCTACGACCTTCAGCCGTGTCCACTGTATATTATATACACCAACTAGCCACTAGCCATGGCCTTCAACACAATACTGGCCAGTGGCCAGACCTTTGGCTGTGCCCACTGTATATTTTAAAATACTACATACCACATTCTATGGCTTTCAGCCGTGCCCACTGTATATTATACAACACTAACCAGCCACTAGCCATGGCCTTCAACACAATACAAGCCATGGCCTTTGGCTGTGCCAACTGTATATTCTAACATAGTCATGGGCACTAATAATGACCTTTAGCCATGGAAAGTGGTTACGGCTTTCGACCTTGGCCACTGTGTATTTTAAAACAGTAACAGGCCAATAGGAATGGCTTTGAGCCATGGCTACTGTATATTTTATAGCACTAACCGACCACTAGGTATGGGCCTTGGTGTTGTCCAGTGGCCACAGCTTTCGTCATGGCCGAGTCCATGGCCTAAATTGTTATTAAAATTAAGATAATCTACGTTTTTATGAGCTAACTTATTAATGATGTCATGTCTATTGCCATTTGAGATGTAATTTGTTATATACAATGTAATTAGTGTTGTCACCAGTGATGTCATCATTGTGATCATAGACTGCACAACAGAGTCCGGAATTTAAGGTGACTTAGCTAAATTTCAGGGGGTTTGTTGTGTTAAGTTCTCACATTAACGTCCCTTCAACTAAAGCATTGTCTGTGAATATATGTATATATTGCACGGCCTGCGGTAGCGGCCGTGTAGTTATGGTTAAGTTGCTCAACCCATAGGAAGATCACTTTTTGGGAGGCTTATAACTTTGCTCCCCCTGGACTAATTCACAAAAAACTTTGCAAAAAAAGTATATGACCCGCTCTGAATTTTGGGGAAGTTTGGTGAGGTTTTGTCCAGGGGGTCCAAAATTATAGGGTGGTCCCAACATTTTTTTTTTCATAGACTGAATGGACAAAAACTTTGCGCACGTGTACAGCCCAAACCGTTGGACGGTTTTCCTCAAATTTGCAGCAGGAGCTGTGGCGTGGTCCCAATAGTGTGCTTTTCTAACTTTGTTGATAATCCGTCCTGTACTTTTAAAAAAAAGCAGGTAAATGTACATCTGAAAAAATGACTGATATCTGGCTCTGCTAAGCTGTCCTTTTTCCTTGTTCGCTCTGCGGTCAAAAGTCTGATTGGCCTGGAGTGTGGTGTGATGTCGGCGGAGATTGGAAGCGCTCAGTGGTTGGCTGGAGGGAAGCGTGATGTGCGTCATAATTTCGAGTAACGCTGCCATGGTGTATCCGAGGATAGAGCAGCGCCGAAAGGGGCTGGAAAACATGCTTTCCAGCATCTGGTGGTGGGACCAGGGGATGCAAAGGGTGGGGGATGTATCTGTAAATACTGCGCCAATTTGCGGGTACCTCCTGAGGTTACTACCTTGTGTGGTGACTGCAGGCAGCCTGCGTTACGGCACGATAGGTCCTGAGGCAACCTCTTTCTGTGGTGAATGCTGGCAGGCTCAATTGCAGATGAGGAGTGGATTGCACATAACATGAGCATTTTCACATAGGGTGCACTATGCAGTGGTGTGTGTGGTAAGCCCCTAGCGCCTTGGATGCATGGCTGGAGGCCTTGCACCAGAAAATATGTCCACTGGTTGCAAGTAGGTTTCACATTGTTGCTTTGTGTGTGTGTTTTGTCAGCATTATACACATTGTTGGTTGCATGGGTGGGGCGATTGTTAGCACATCCTACAGTTGTGGGTGCATGGCTGGACATGATGGAGTCAACAGTCCTGCAGTGTGTCCACTGGGTGAAGTATTGGAATACTGTGTGTATAGAACTGCATCGGGTTCCAGTGGATGTTTTATGTGGTTGGGTTGTGGCCTTAGCACAGATTACTGAGTACTGTACTGTACTATGATGTATTGGTTCTGTGTACTTAATCAAGTGCTTGGAGCAGGGCCAATGTTCTGAAGATTTTGTGGTTTGGTTGGCAGTAGTAACATACTATGCGAATGGAAGAGGGTAGAGATACCAGAGGCTGTGTTATGTTTGTGGATTCTGCTAACTGCCTACATGTTTGCATGCATCGCTGTATTATGGTGCAGGGGTTGGGTAGGAGTGGCGGTAGCTATATTACGTTTGTGTGTTCTGGTACGCATTACGTTTCGGTGGGTGTGGCCAAGGCCTAGGCTCTTGGGTGCATGGCCAAAGGCCGTAATGCAGCCATGCATGCCAACACTGTGATACTGCTATATGGATGCCACAAATATGTTTATGGGTCATTTCTTATTTCCCTTCGCTCCTTAGGATAAGTTGTTACAACCATATGTTGCTGTATCGTACACAGTTTTAACTCTGCATCTCTGCGAGGGTGGTCACCTTAAAAGAATTTAGATTTGGTAGGGCACCAGAAGTGAGCTGACATGCGTACACTACCATAAGGTGTAGGTTATTGAACTTGTTGCACATTAGGGAGTGACTTGCCACAATTTGCGTTTGCTACGGCTTGCTCCTGATAAGACTTGCGCCATGAAAGGAATTCCTCTGCATCACACGTTTTAAATATGGACAATGTACACAGCCATCCACATAAAGTTGAAGTTGTACTTCACATACCCATTCATGAGATGTGTTCTTTATAGAAATACTTTTGAAACAAACATATCCCATTACAACAAAAGGAGCAATTCACAATGACCTACCCTTGCACTACATAATTGGTTATATAAATATTTTCAGCTACATGCATATGCTGTTATTCTTTTCCCATCATCAATCATCGATCCTCCAGATAACGATGAGCATCTACACACCGCTTATGGTACTCTTGTAAAGATTGTTCCACAATCCGTTTGCTGGCATGTGGAAGGTGTTAAATGGCCAGTACGGTATCAGATATCTGTGAATGCAGAAGAATGAGAATACATTTCAGTAGCTATTTTCAGTGGCAGCGTAAAGGACAAGAGATCTGAGGGAAGGATGTCACATAGGGCCCTAGATGTCCGGTTCATGCACCTTAGGGTGAGGTACTGTGTGTTAATGAGTACCATCAGATGTTCAACCACATGTTTTCTGTCTGTTTTGTAGGTGGCACTCTCCTTCCATGGCTACACACATGCCCTTTGGCTTTCAAACATTTCCAACAGATTCTTCTTCATGTGTTTGCTTTTCACAACAGATGTCACTGGCAGCGAGTGTCATCAGACCTACGGCACTTTCTCTTTGTGTGTGCCCAAACAAATATACAAAACAAAAAACAAAATAATTCTCCTACAGGACCGCTCCAACTGCAGGACAACACAGGAGGTGTTTTTCCAAACCATTCAACAGTAAAATATAGCTGTCCACGTCTGTGTGCCAGCCGAGTGCTATATGCGCCTCTGACCATTATTATTTTTAATACAATGAAGGCACGTAAAACCTTTTAGCACACGCTTGAACATACGGTGTACTGTTTCAGTGCAGGAGTTGCATTCATTTTCACTGTTGTACTCTATAAATAGGTTTGAATGGCCTGGAGAACCATGTGAAGGAAAACGAACACCAATCATAGTGCTCATTTAGGCTGAAATCTGCAGAAATGGTACTGTAATGCAGCGTGCATGACTACTCTTAAAAACCCCAATACATTGTAAACGGACAAAGTGCACGGCACGGTACATTAATAGTTATGCACACAGAGATGCATCCTACTACATTTTAATCCCTACTCACATGTTATGTACAGTTGTACTTACATAATTGCTTCAAATTCCATGGTTACACTGTGTCTCCAGGAAATCGCACTGTACGGTATACTACACACTTGCAGACTACCTTTACAGAAATTGTGCACTGCGACGACACAAACTTACCTTTTATTTTCTTTTTAAACTGCATGGAATCTCCACATTTGGAGAAATTCATGCGTACCACTCAAGCCTTTTTTGCAATGAGCTTTTCCCCTGTTGATCGAGAGGTATGGTAGGTTTCCATTTCTGCCCACCATGCAGCTACAAAAACAAAATCAGGCGGCAATGTGTTACCATTTCATTGTGCATTTCCGATGCTAAGAACTCCAGTTACATAGAACTTACTTTTACGTACATGGAGACAAGCTGGTACCGTATACATGGTGCAATGTATATTTGCGGCCCCTATCTACTATTTATATGTGTAGTGTCTTACAAATAAACGGTGTATGTTGGCAAACTGTGTGTGCAATGGCTGTGCATACGTGTGTCGGGGGGAAATTCTGCCGGGGTCGGCTGGGCCGTCCGTAGACCTCCGGGCAGGGAGGCCCCAACTCCTCCCGTATATCCCAAAAGAGATAGAGTATGAGACACATGCAAGAAGCAAGGTGACTCTGCTGTTTATTAGACAAAACGGCAGGGATGGGTCAAGGAACGTACGCGTCCGTCCTGACACACACAAAATCGTGGGGCTCGCAGGCCCTTTTTACCTTAGTATGCCGCGCTACTTGCGTCATCTTACAAAGTTTAGCAAAAAACCTATTTCCACTCTGGATTGGTTACTCGAGTGGTAGGGTTAGTATAGCATACATATAGAGAACGGTGTTAGTGGTTCAGGGTTAGTCAGGTGATATACTTGGGCTGTCCCTTCAATTTGATACATGAAAATTGTTACATGGAGACCTCTGAGGATTGGTCAATGTTAATGGCGTCAGTGATAAGAGCCCCATGTTCTGATTGGTCCACTCGCAAGCCTCCCAGTCTGGGACTATCGCTGTTCCCAGCTCGCGGTGCACCTGTAATTTGCAACAATTTTTTTACTATGGGTAGGTGTAAACAATGTGAGGATTTATTCATATGTTGGGAGGTCGACTACTCCCACTGCTGCAGATGTCCAATGAGTCTTTTAATTGTATCTGCCTGTGTCTTGAAACGTGGGATTCAGGCGTCTCCTTCCTCCTCGGCTTGGCATCCTGTCAGGTTTGGCTTTGTCACGTGAGGTGGGACCGTGTTTGAGGCAGAATTCAGCACAATTAATATTGTTTTTCCCACTGTGTGCCTGGTTTATCTTGCAGGTGCGACCTTGGCGTCGGCTTGCGGTGTGCGAGATTGCAACATCGTGCCCTTGGCTGTGTGCTTTCGCCGGGCTCATTCTGCAGGGTCAGCAACCGAGCTCTTGCTTATTCAATGCTCATGGAAGCTTTTGCTTGCGGCCTACTTGGGCCTGGTGCATAGGTGGAACCGTTTGATGCAGAGCGCTTTAGGTTACGGTATCATATGGCTCTATCCCCAGTATCGTGTCTCCGTTATATTCTTCATTATGGTACATGGTTCTTAGAAGAAGCGTGAGCAAGCCTTTTTAGATAAGTTCATTATGCGTCTTGCGTTTCTGCAATTTGAGAGTCTATGTGAAAAATAATAAAGATGCACGTCCGTGGGTATGTCTGTCGCCTACGTCATAGCACTGAGTATGTTCTTCGTGTGGATTGGTGTGGGAGTGTCCAGTGTGCATGTTTACACAGGTGTGCTGACCGTTGGCTAGGTCGTCATGGCATCTCTAACAACGTGTAGGTTTAGTCGAGTTGATCCATGCCGCAGGTGTCGGCATGGGCAGGGCGGGCTGCTGGGCAGGTAGGTGGGCACATCCGTATGTTCCTGTACCAGGGTATTTGGTCGTCTGGTAGATAGGCAAACTCCTCTCGTGGCGGGTGTCTAGGCCGTGATCCTCTAGGCCAGGCGCGAGAGGGGAAGGGCGGAGTCTGTTCTTCCATTCTCCCACTTCAGTCCCCCCTCTGGTCGACTTGTCGTCCACAAACATATCCTTTTCTTTATCTCCTCTCACTCTCCATATTTTAGTTATTCCTCCCAAATGTCCATAGTGGTTAACATGGTCTTCAAATGACCAATACATATATGCACAGGTTCCTCCAGGAGTACAGTATACCCATTTCCCTATGTAGCTCCTTGGGTTTCTTGGGTTTTCGAGCTTCACAGATGGTGGGTCCAGGTGGTTGGTGATGATCTGGTTGCGCAACTTCTCTCTCTCTTTTATGATTGTGCCTGTGTGTTGGCCGTCATCTGTTGGCATCAAGAGGTGCATACCAACCATTTTGATCATCTCGTCTGTGGTGCGTGCCTTCCGGGCCTTCCAAAATCTTATTATGATCAGTGTAGCTACAGCCAAAATAGTACATCCAACTATAATCTTCAGTCCGTCTGACAGCCAAGATGGCATCCATGACCATAATATTGAAAACCAGCTCTCATCCTTTTTCACACCTTTACTTTCATCCATCATTTTTGAGTGCATCTGGGCCAATTGTAAAACTGCTTCTGTCAGTGTACCATTGTCAGCATCGTTGGCAGGGATGAATGTGCAGCATGATTGTCCTATCTTAGCGCAAACCCCTCCTTCCATTGCTGTGAGGAGGTCCAGTACATATCTGTTCTGAAGTGCTACCATCCTCACAGCTCGCAGTTCCTCTTTTATTGCGTTGAAATAATAGAATTAATAGTCATCATTAGTTCCCATCGAGTTGTCTGGAGCCATTTTGCGTTTGCGTAAGCCTGTAGTCCTGGATGTATTATTGAGGAGAAGAACATTGCTGCTCTGCTGAATAGTCTGTGCTCTGGTGGAATTGAAGTGAGTGCTGTTTCCGACCTTCCCCATGGGTAATTTCCTGTCAGAGGTTCTCCTTGTCTTTTCTTTCTATTCAGGACAGTATTATTGCCGTTGGTTTTGCTCTCTGGCCCCTTCTGAGGTTGTACAGATCTCTTCTTCCTCTTGTTCCCTTCATCCATTTTGGGGAAGTTCGCCACATTGACATGTTTCTGGGGTACCACTAGTGATGGTACATTAACGTGCACCATTGTGCATATACCATTCCACAGAGGGGGCAGTGTGTGGTATGCTTTTTCTCCACAGGCCCAGTAATGGTCCATTACTACTGCTGTTCCTGCTCCCCCCTCAGGTAACTCCATCACGCTTGCACAGTTGGTGTTGGATCCTACGTCCACCTTCCCTTTATGTTGGTAGCATACCTTAGGCGCAGTTAGCGGCAGTATTGTTATTGGGTCTTCATCCTTCTCCATCCACGTGAGCATGGGTACGTACTTGACCCAAGACATCCAACATCTATGGTTGTGTCCATCAATAGTTGAAATATTTTCTCTTGTTACCATGTTGCTGCCAACCACTCCTATGTCCCATTTGTTGTTCATGTACACCTTCCCTGTTATTATCACCAGTGGTCTTTCCCAACATCCGTTTTTACCAGGGACTTCAGTGGCGTACCAATCACATGGTAGGTACTGTAGTGTTACTTTCTTTGTTTCTCCTTTTTCAGGACCACTTGTTATGTATCTGAATCCTTCAGCATGTAAACTGCTCTTGTGGTAACTCAAATAAGTCTTGAGGAAGTTGTTTTCATATGGATATGTATCTCGTGTTTTCCACACCAGTTGCACTACTGTCCCTTGAAATCTTCCTTTCGTCTGGAACAGTGCCAGGTATATTATACATCGTGCTACTTTTTCATCTATCTCCGTGGCAACAAATGTTCGAGAAGCGCTCATGGCGTATGGGATTAACGAGCAAACGTAGCAGCTGTCTTCTGTTGTCTGCTTACCTATGTGGGTCATGTGTTGGTACCATATGTTGTTTGAGACGTGTGCTGAATCTTGTATGTAGTTGTCAATACCTTTATTATCTGAGTATGTGCTGCGTTTAACTCTAATTTCCTTGTGTGAGATTTTACTAGTACCACCTGACGTAACACCTGTTGCAGCTGGGGGTGGGGGTACATTAGGTTTGGGTACAGCAATAATATTGATAGCATAGCTGTACTGCCATACAGAGGCAGCCAAGAACCCGGTGGTCATTAAAATCCCTATCAATTTTATTACAAATGCTAATTTCACCTGCATTTTGCTCTTACCTTCCTGCAGTCCGGCAGCTTATTCTTGCGACGTTACAGTTGCCCGCCTGAAAATTCTTAATATGCTCGTTACTAGTGTTAGTTGTTGTTTTTTTTTAAGCTCTCCCTATCAAGTAGTCATTCAGTGCCCAGGCGAAGAGCTGTTCCCACGCCAATCTAAGCGATCTATCTTTTAGGGCAGGCAAGTATGGTTGGAGGTGGGGCATTGAATGTTCTATGGCCAAGAGGAATGCTGTGTAGTAGACACGTACCCTCCTTCTTTTCAGGTACGTTGGCCTTTTTATTTCATATACAAATTGGTGTGACAATTCTTCCGGGTAATTATCGTCTGAGGGTACCATCTACTCCTGGGCAGTGAATTTGTTAGTTATCTACTTTCTTAGTAGTACAATAATACGCTGTACCTGCATGTGTGAGAGAAAAGAAAGAGAACATTCAGGTGTTTACATGTGTATATGTGCAAGACAATGTCCTTCAGTTCAGTTATTACTGCAGTGGGTAGGGGGTCAATGGGCAGAGGGTTTGAGGCTCAACTGGCGGAAGTCTCTTTACTCTTTAATCGTGTAACCATGGGGTGGGCGGTATGGGGATCACCCCTTTCTTTTCTAGTAGTTGTCTCTGGGGAATCTGAGGGGTGGCAGGGTATGGGGACACTTAGGCCGTTAGTTGTGGTAGAAGTCTCCTCCTCCGTTGGTGACGCTGTTGCTGTTCTTCCAGTGGCCCTGTCGGTGGCGCTGGGGTGGGTCTGGAGTTTGTAGATCTTTACGTCGTGTAGGTGGTTCCAGGCACGTTTGTCCTGTAGCTTTACTGCTCTCGTTGATACCTCCTCTACCAGATGGGGACCAGTGAAGCGTGGGCTGTTCCACTTTCTGTTGAAATTGCGAAGTAGTACGTGGTCACCTTTAGCAACTTTGCACAGTCTTTCCTTTTCCAATTCTTTATCCGCGTCTTTTTGTTGATCGCTGTTAGACCCGCCCCGTGTGCGCTCGAGCTGTTGAGACACAAACACTACACTAGTAATCAAAGAAGACACATATTGGTACATTTCATCACCAAGGACATTTGCAGTACTCTCATGGTCGGTAAATGCTCTTGATGTTGGCGTTAGGGGAAGGCGCATTTGACGTCCGGTAACCACCTTGTGAGGGGTGAGGTGGTGGTCGGAACCTGGTCTATTCCTTAGCTCAAATAGGGCTAGTGGGAGGCAATACAACCAACTCTTCTTTGTTGTCTGCTGTATTTTTGCAATTGCCTCCTTTAATAGGCCATTCAGGCGATCACATATACCGTTGGCCTGTGGGTGGTATGCACATGCAAATTTGTGCTTGATATTCAGTAAGGATGTGATGTGCTGGAACATTTAGTTTGCGAAATGTGGGCCATTGTCTGACCGCAGTACCTCGCACACTCCCCACCTGGGGAAGACCTCCCTCACTAGGAATTTAGCTGCTCTGAATGCATCTGGGTGTGAACAGGGCCCTGCTTCAATCCACCTCGAGAATGGGCATACTACTACAATCATATACCTATTTCCTTGACATACGTTGATCATATCAACATAGTCAATATGGAGATGTCGGAAGGGTCCCTCTGGCCGGGGTATAGTACCTCTTATCACCTTCAGAGTGTGACCGGCCGTAAACTGTTGACATGTGAGACAATTGCTGATAAAATTAGACACATGAGAATTTAACTCGGGGCAGAACCAGTCTTCCCTAATTCGTGCTGCAATTACTTCCTTGCCTGTGTGGGCTGGGTGGTGTAGTTGGCTCAGGGCGGTGTTCAATAGTGCCAGTGGTATTACAATCTTTCCAGTGTCACCCTGGCGCCATAGTGCGTCAGTTGGTGACATTGTGCATCCTCTTTTTACCCATAATTCTTTTTCTGTCATTGGTGCAGCCGCTTGTAGCTCCATTATCTGTGTGGCTGGGAGATGGGTGTACCCTTCTCTTATCAACATCTCCTTAGCCATTCCCCTCCCTCTCCCTCTCTCTGACTCTGGGGGGTTCCATATCTCACCAAAATATGCAGCATACTTCGCATGTGCGTCTGCTGCTGCATTCCCTTTTGAAATGTGGTCTTCACCATTGGTGTGTGCGGTGCATTTGACCAAAGCTAATTCTTGGGGGTCATTTATTGCTTCAATTAGTTCAGCCAATAGGAGGGCACGTTGCACTGGAGTGCCATCAGCTCTCCTAAACCCTCTTCTTCTCCATTTCGACAGCCCTGAGTGAACAGTGGACGTAACATATGCGCTGTCGGAATATATGGTCACTCGTTTGTCAAAGCTTTCCTTCAACGCCAAGATTAGTGCAATCAATTCTGCTGCTTGAGCGGAATAATGCTGTGGTAGTTGTACACATTTCATTGCCACGCACACCGGTACCTCCATAATTTTTACCACTGCTGCCCCAGTCCTCCTTATACCATCCCTTTGGTCGATAGTTGATGACCCATCAATGAACAGGAGCTCACCTCCCTCTAGTGCGTTCTCTTCAATCTTTCTAGTACATGAGTACATTTCAGTGATTTGCGTACAATCATGTGCATAATCTCCTTCCTCAAGTACTTCTGCTAGGAACCTTGCAGGGTTGACCGTGCTACATCTAACAATTGATAGTTCAGCTCTGGATAAGATGATCTCATAACCTGATGCCCTTTGCGTGGTTAGGGTGGACTTAGGTTTATTCAATATTGCAAATAATGCATGTTCCACAAACAGAGTAGTTGGGCACCCCATGGTGATTGTTGATGCTTTCTCTACCGCAAAAGCAGCTGTGGCGAGACCTTGTTCGCAGGGGAAATGACCTAACATCACAGGATCTAAGTGGCCGCTGTAAAATGCTACTGGTTTGTAGCCCATGCTTGTTTTTTGAGCCAACACTGCTTTCATTACTGCTGAGTCGCAATGTGAAAATATAAAGAATTGTCACTCATAGTCTGGGGTTGCCAGTACCGGAGCAGTTGATATCGCATCTTTCAGTTCATCAAAAGCCTCTTTCATTTCCATTGTCCACCCCAACCATTTCTCCCCTTTATTAGCTTCCTTTAACCCCTCAAGCAGGGGTCCTATGTATGAGCTGTAATCAAATACCCATGCTCTACAGTAGTTGCACAGACCCAGGAACTGCTGCAGTTCCCTCACTGTTTGTGGCACTGGCGTTTTTTAAATGGCCTGTGCTCTTTGTGGTGCAATCTTTCTTCCATGTTGGGATATGAGCTGACCAATGTGAAGTACCTGTTCTTGACAGTACTGTAACTTTTCCATGTCTACCTTGTAACCTTTTTCAGCCAATATTGTCAGCATCTTTAATGAGTCCTCTCTGCATGTTCTTTCATTTGTACTGCAAATTATTATGTCGTCGAAATACTGCAACACTGTCCTTTCCACTTCAATGTTACCCAAATCCATCTGTATTACTCTGTTAAAGATTGAGGGTGATTCGCAGTACCCTTGTGGCAATCTGGTGTGTTTCCACTTTGTGTTTCTGTAAGTGAAGCTTGTCAGATCTTGTGAGTCTGGGTGCAATGGTATTGAGAAAAAAGCATTTTTAAGGTCGATCACTGTAAATCGTGATGCTTCTGCTGGAATGCCACACAATATTGTGGCCGGGTTTGCGGTTATGGGGTATTCTGCTTCTACTATGTTGTTCAAGGGCCTGAGATCCTGTATGAAGCGCCAAGATCCCCCTCTAGCCTTGCGCACTGGGTATACAGCCGTGTTACATGGTGATTCTGAGGGGACCAATATGCCATTATTTATAAGGGCCGTTATGGTTTCATATATGCCCTCATCTGCCTCTTTTGATAGTGGGTACTGTTTCACTCTGGGGAGATTGCACCTTTTTTCAATTTTATCCTTACTCCCCCTATACTTTTTATGCACCCCACGTCATAGGGGCTGGTAGTCCATAATGATGTGGGTACTTTTGTCATATCCTCCTCAAAGAAGGGAACTGGGGTGGATGTGGGTGTCTCAAGTGCCATTGCAATTTTCTGTGCCACTTGTTTGTACGCCACTCTTAGCCATATTTCCACACTCATCATAAACACCATTTCACCTTCCTCCTTTCCTTCTGAGAACAGCTCCTTGTCTGACACCTGGGTGAGTCTACATCCTTCTGCTAGTGCTATCACTGCCCTCCATGCTCTTCCTTCTCTGTCTTGGGCATGTACCGCAATGTAATCAGCTGTTGCTATAATGCTCTCAATGTCCACTGGAACCACCTTCCCTTCTGGTTCATTGACTGGTGTTTCTGGTCTGAACAAATAGGCTGCTGGCCTCCTCCGGATCTTTCCCTCTATCCCTGGCATCCATGCAAATGCCATGTCTGTCCCGTACTGGAATAGTTCGCCATCTACTGGCTCAGCCCTAATCGCTGTCTGTCCGCAGTATGCTTGCATAATCTGTCGTGCTGTGAGCATGTTAATTCCTGGAGTAGAGCAAATTATGCCGTCCTCCGTAAAGGAGATCGTCATATTCAACCTGTTCATGATGTCTCTCCCCAGTATATTTACTGGTGAGGCACTATAATATAAAAGTGGGACTGACATGTCATAATCTCCTATAGATAAGGGAATGTTATCAGTAAAGGGAACCAACCCTCTAGCCCCAGAGAATTCTTGGGTGTTCATGGCTTCGCCCAACATCTTAAATTTACCTTCCCTTATGCAAGACCGGGTCGCCCCGGTGTCAACAAGGAATGATAATTTTTTGTCACCTATCGTTACCTCTATGCGTGGTTCCTCCGCACTATTAGGTGTTATTGACAGGATGGGACACACCAAGGCCGTCTGTGGGCTGTCCTATTGAGGGTACAACGATTGACCATTTCCTGTGTAAGGGTTGTGTCCCACACTGTTTGTGGCACCGTCACCCTACCCAGTTGTGTTTGTTGTGCCTGGGGTTGTGGTGTTATCGCTACCTGTTGTTGTGGCAGTGAATATGTCTGTGGCTGTTGTTATGTTATTAGTTGTTGCTGTTCAATTCCCTGTTGCAACGTCTGCTGCTGCTGTATGCCCTGCTGTTCCTGTGTGGGCCTTGGTTGTCCTGGTATACTGGTTGTCCGGTGGGGTAGGAATTTCTAAGTCCTCCCACCTGCTGTTGTGTGTTATATCCGTATCCTCTCCCTCTCATAATTCCACCTCTTCCCCTGTTGTAATTATAATACCCAGCTCCTGGCATTGAGTATCCTCCTCCCATGTTGGTCGTGTATGGTTGGAGTGGCGGCACCTGTTGTGTTATAGTCTGTGAAGGTGGTATTTGGGAGGGATCTTGTGCAGCCACTACTTGTGTGGGGCTTTGGGTCATTGTTGTAGGCGTAGTTATTAGTGCCCCTTCCATTGTGTATTTAGTAAGTTTTTTCTGTACTAGTTTAGCCTCTTCCGTTTTCCTGTCCTCTTCCTTTTGTTTCATTTTTCCTTGCCATGTCCTGCAATGATGCACTATTGTCAGTTGTATTTCTGGCCATGCTTTTGCTTCCATTCCCACTACTTTCTTCAGTTGTTTCTGAACTCCTTCTGGGAGCCCTTGTACTAGTATATGATAGAATATTGCTGGTGTTTTGTCCCATTGTTCCCTAGTTTCCATGCGCCACTTCTCTTGGATTTCCTGGATATAATCAATAGGATCTTCGTTCTCACGCATCTTGCGTGAGGTAATTGCTCCTATGTCTGATGTGTCAGGGTACTGTACCCTCAGTGCCTGCCATAGTGCATGTCTGCAGTTTGCGAATGGTGCCCCATCGTGCGATGTGTTTGCTATTGTTACCCCAGTGAACCCCGCTCTCTTCCAAATGTCATCCGCTGCATCCCCTAATATCGATATTAGAAGGCCCTTTACATCTCCCACTGCCAGTTTCTGACCTGCTGTGTGTTTTTCCATTTCATATATCCATTTACCCGCACCTCCACTTAATGATGGGAGCCTGCACTTTATATTTTCTTTGTCTGTATGCTTCCAGGGGACGTATTGTGGTCTAACCCCTCCCCTCTCCAGAAGTGGCATTAAGTTGTGTCTCGTTTTACCCCTTGGGTTCCATAAAATCGAGTCCTCACACCCCTTCTCTTCTTCCCTCTCTCCTACATCGTCAATTTCGTCCGTATTTCCCCTGCTCGTAACTCTTTCTTCTCCATCTTTTCCCCTTCTTCCATCATTTCCTGTATTTAATGTGGGCGTGTGTATTCGTCCTTCCTGCCTGCGTCTAGGGAGGTCTCTAAGCCGTCCTGCATAGGGTGTCAGTTCGTTTGTGAAGGGCGCAAGTTTGATTGTACATAATGAGCGAGAGGTGGTTGAGCATGTAGGGTGGGATGGGAGAGGGTGTGATGGTGACGGTGTGGCTTCATGTGTCTGTCTTTCTGCTATTCCTTCCTCTTCCTCCTCACTTCTCTCCAGTTCACCCTTTCTCCTAAAGATCCATGGTGAGTCTGCATTGGTCCGGGTGGTGTATAGTTTATCTAGGCTTTCCCTTTCACTGTTTCTTCCTTCCTTCTCCATTCCTTCTTCCTCTTCACTACAAAAGTCATTCATAAATGGCAGTCCCCACTCTGTCTTTTTCCCCTTGATTGTTACTGTTTTTAAGTCTATTAGGTCCGGTTCTCCCTTTTCTCCTTTACCAACCGCTCCCTTCTGCGCTGATGTTGTTGCTACTTCTGTGTCTCTATATACATACCCCCTTACTTCACTCTCCCCTCTCCTATCTTCTCTTTCCCCTTCATTTCTCTCCTCCATCTCTCTACCAATTTCCTCCCTTTTCCTTTTTAATTCCTCCATTACTTCACTACTCATCTTTTCCAATATCCTTTCATCCTCTTTCTTCCTTTCCCATCTCACCCTTTCCCTTTCTAATATACTCTCTATCACCCTCCCTTCTTCGTATTTCCTAGTCGTTTCTGATAGTAATCTGTTCTTCCACATTGCCATTTCTTTTTCATTCTCTTCTTCTTCCTTTTTACTCTCTCGTAGCACTGCTCTTGATACCCTTTCTGCTGCTGCTTTTACCCTTTCAGCTTCTCTCCTTTGCTCCTCAGTTCGTTCCCTTATTTTTTCCAATTCGTTCTTACCTTCTTTCCTTTCCCTCACTCTCTCTCTTTCCTCCCTCTCGAGCTGTTTGATCAGTTCATTCTGCTCATCCCTTAACTCTGCTAGTCATTCCTCCAAAATCTCTTCCTTTTGTCGTAACAGCTCTTCCCCTCTCATTTCGCTCTCCCTGGTATTATCCTCGTCTACTTTCCTTACTACCTCCTTCTCTTCTCCTGTTAATGAACCTTGTAATTTTAATAGTATCTGCGCAGCCACCCACTCATCATGTCCTATTTCCACAGTTTGTTCTTCTCCAGTCCTCCCCTCCCCTGCTGGCATCTTCCTATGAGCCACATATGGTGGCGGTCTGTATGCCGGGTTCAAGTACCCCTCAGCCGCCCTTAACTGTCCTCTTTCTATTTCTCCTAATTCTCTTAAAGGGTACAACCCCCCTCCCTCTGTTTTCACTACCTTTGCTAGGGGTGTATCGTTGCTCTGTTCCTTTTTTATTTCATTTTCTTTTGAGGTATTATTCTTTTCTCCTCCCTCTTGTCCGTTCCCCGTGTTCTTTGGGTCTTCACTCCCCTTTTCCCCATTCTCTCCTTCCTCCTTAATCTCTTTTTCTTCCGGTATTTCCCCCACAGTGAACATTCCATTTGGTCCTGGTCGGGACCCTTGGAACATCCTCCATAAGTTAAACACCTCCACGTGGTGTGTCAACTTCTTCCCTTTGTATGTATTATGCAGATGGTTTAATAGTGAATGTTGGGTGTATGGATCGAAGCTACCATTAGGCGGCCATGGTGTTATCATTTTGTTGTCCGTCCCCTGTGTCCATTCTATGCTATACTTGATCAGTTTCTCCCTATGGGATGACAGTGTTGTACATATGTGTTGTAGTGGGGTAGTGAGGGTGTTCCCCCACCCTCCCGATCCTGTCCCGTATGACATAGTAGCGCTTCACTTATTATCCTTCCCCTATTTGGTAGCTACTATCTTACTAACACTTACAATACACAGTCTTATACCTTTACCTGGCCCCGTAAATTTGGAGACTTGCGATAGTCCGCTAAGGAAAATTATTAAAATGTAGTATTTACATTTGTATATTTTCTTCTTTCTTTATTCCTTCACACAACACCCTTACGGCCCCCTGCGGCAGATGCGCACGCAGCCCCCTGCGGCAGCGTACCCCTTGTGACGTTCTTATACAGTCGTCCTATTTTCATCTGCTCCTCCTCCTTCTTCTACACTTGCCGTGGCCGGCGTTCTCCGTGCGCAGCCACGTCCCCCGTTTCGCCTTTCCCCGATCAACTCATTACCGTTTATCTCCGTTTCCACTCCCTTACCACAGTTCTCTTCCCCACCACTCTCAGAAAGAAAGATTCCTTCTGCTCGGGATATCCTATGAAAGCCCTACTGGTGACGTCACCGATCTCTTCGAACCACTGGTAAGTTCTTCATATATTCTTTAAGTCCAAAATACACTTGCAATCTAACCCCGTTAACCTCACAGCTGTCTTCCTGTCACTCCTGGAACAAGGTAATCAATAATATAATCGGACTGCACACGCTGCGTCGCCTCGCGTGTGATACGCCCCTCGACAGGAGGGCTTAACCAGCCAATTATCTTCCGTATTAGGCAACTAACTAGCTACCGCCTACAGGGAAACGTCATCTACCTATCGAGTTTCTTGCTCGAACAATAGGGATCCTCATCTACTCATTGATCAATAAATGCCAAATCGTAGGAAACCACACACACACACCCTTACACGTAGTCGCGACCTAGGCCAATCAGTGTCTACGAGCGGCCGCACGTGATGTTTTCGTGCTCCACCCCCCTCTCTCGCGTAACGTAGCCGACTGCTCTCGCACTCGTTCGGCTACCATTCATTTCATTGCCAACACTAAATTGTCAAACCTTCGCAGCGCACCTGTGCAACACCTCCCACCTCCCGTATTCAATTCCTCCCCCCTCCCTCACAATTTCACATTGCTTGTTGTGCGTGGCATGCTCACCAAGTTCTCTTGATGCGGGGCTGCTCGACTGCGTGCACCCCTCCAAGCGGCTCGCCACCTCCCCTCGTCTGGACCACGTCTGGACACTCGCCAACCGCGGGCGGGATACTTCTCAACCGGCTCCCGAAGGCCAATATCCGGATTGCGCTGTCCGGTCGTCTCGCAGTTCCGCGATGGTCCTGTAGTCCTCAGAAGGGGGCAACGGTAGAGGGGGCCGCGCCGCCGGGCCTCCTCGCAACGGGAGTACCTGGAAAAAAATAAAAATAAAAACGCAGATCTTAAACAGATCTCAGCAGTGCCTCCAACTTGTCGGGGGGAAATTCTGCCGGGGTCGGCCGGGCCGTCCGTAGACCTCCGGGCAGGGATGCCCCAACTCCTCCCGTATATCCCAAAAGAAATAGAGTATGAGACACACGCAAGAAGCAAGGTGACTCTGCTGTTTATTAGACAAAACGGCAGGGATGGGTCAAGGAACGTACGCGTCCGTCCTGACACACACACAATCGTGGGGCTCGCAGGCCCTTTTTACCTTAGTATGACGCGCTACTTGCGTCATCTTACAAAGTTTAGCAAAAAACCTATTTCCACTCTGGATTGGTTACTCGAGTGGTAGGGTTAGTATAGCATACATATAGAGAACGGTGTTAGTGGTTGAGGGTTAGTCAGGTGATATACTTGGGTTGTCCCTTCAATTTGATAAATGAAAATTGTTACATGGAGACCTCTGAGGATTGGTCAATGTTAATGGCGTCAGTGATAAGAGCCCCATGTTCTGATTGGTCCACTCGCGAGCCTCCCAGTCTGGGACTATCGCTGTTCCCAGCTCGCGGTGCACCTGTAATTTGCAACAATGTTTTTACTATGGGTAGGTGTAAACAATGTGAGGATTTATTCATATGTTGGGAGGTCGACTACTCCCACTGCTGCAGATGTCCAATGAGTCTTTTAATTGTATCTGCCTGTTTCTTGAAACGTGGGATTCAGGCGTCTCCTTCCTCCTGGGCTTGGCATCCTGTCAGGTTTGGCTTTGTCACGTGAGGTGGGACCGTGTTTGAGGCAGAATTCAGCACAATTAATAGTGTTTTTCCCACTGTGTGCCTGGTTTATCTTGCAGGTGCGACCTTGGCGTCGGCTTGCGGCGTGCGAGATTGCAACATCGTGCCCTTGGCTGTGTGCTTTCGCCAGGCTCATTCTGCAGGGTAAGCAACCGAGCTCTTGCTTATTCAATGCTCATGGAAGCTTTTGCTTGCGGCCTACTTGGGCCTGGTGCATAGGTGGAACCGTTTGATGTAGAGCGCTTTAGGTTACGGTATCATATGGCTCTATCCCCAGTATCGTGTCTCCGTTATATTCTTCATTATGGTACATGGTTCTTAGAAGAAGCGTGAGCAAGCCTTTTTAGATAAGTTCATTATGCGTCTTGCGTTTCTGCATTTTGAGAGTCTATGTGAAAAATAATAAAGATGCACGTCCATGGGTATGTCTGTCGCCTACGTCATAGCACTGAGTATGTTCTTCGTGTGGATTGGTGTGGGAGTGTCCAGTGTGCATGTTTACACAGGTGTGCTGACCGTTGGCTAGGTTGTCATGGCATCTCTAACGACGTGTAGGTTTAGTCGAGTTGATCCATGCCGCAGGTGTCGGCATGGGCAGGGCGGGCTGCTGGGCAGGTAGGTGGGCACATCCGTATGTTCCTGTACCAGGGTATTTGGTCGTCTGGTAGATAGGCAAACTCCTCTCGTGGCGGGTGTCTAGGCCGTGATCCTCTAGGCCAGGCGCGAGAGGGGAAGGGCGGGAGTCTGTTCTTCCATTCTCCCACTTCACGTGGGTGGCATTTTACGCACTTTAGTGCCTTTGGGGAAGGAGATTTTTGGGCCTCTCCTTCATGAAAGGAAACAAATTCCTTTACAACTTCTTCAAATATTGTAAGTGCTTTCTAATGTATGCAGTATATTGACTTGACCTGGTTGTGTCGCTGTGTGTGTGGTAGATTACGGCTATTGGTGTGAAGGTTTTGTTTCCAAGTGATACCTGTCCGTGTGTGAAGGTAGTAAGCTTGCAGTTACTTTTTTTTCATCTTCATTGTACATTGAAAGCATTCATATTACGTATTGCCGATGGGATTGTATATGAAGGTGGAACGATTATAGGAATTTCAAGGTCTACACAATATGCTGTGGTTTGCATTTGGACCACTGGCTGAAATGGAATGGAATCACAGTTATGTATTGATACATAGAGAAAGCATTTGTTAGGGACTTCTTCCTGAATTACACGATTGCAGAGAGTGATGTATGTTTCCACATGTAGGAAATCTGAAAGATTTCATTTATGGGTATGCTTTTGCTTTCCAATACTTGTAGTAAGTATATTACAACTTCCAGTGGATCTCCGTGTCTGTTTAACATGCATTTACCATTCAAGCACAGTAGTCCAATTCCTGCGTTATTCCTGAGACACTGGAACTGACATTGCAACTGTTTCCAGGAGTGTGTGCAGTATTTCTGTGCAGGCCTATTATTTCAAAACACAGCTGGCCTGAGCCGTTTCAATAAATGTTTTCAACAATTGCTGCCATTTGCAATACACCATTGCTTGCTACATTTGCATAGTAATTTACACCACTTGCATTGGAAAATTTGAATGGACCATGCAGTTTTGTGTCCGAGTACTTTTTGCTTACTACAATTTCTTAACTACAATGGTGTGTTGCTAACATTTTGACATGGTGGAAGGTGCTTTTGCAAGCAGGTCCAGAAATGGAGGCTAACAAATGTCTTTGTACTCCTGTGCATTTGCACACTGGACAGGAGTTCATAGTTTGTAGTATTTTCCTTTTTCCTTTTTCCTTTGTCGCTGCCTTTCACATGGTGCTTGAGGAACTGCTGCAACGACTTGATAGAGTTGTGGCGACCATTACAAATTGATGTGCAAGGCCATTTGAAGATGCGCCACATTGGTTTGGTGCCATGGACAGTGGCATCTAAGTTTGCTAGGGATATTTCTAAAAGCAGTGTTTCTTCATCCATTATGCTATTGTTTACCTTTTCATACCCTTGTACGGTTCTATGTATGGCAATTTGGTTTCTTTGCACTTGTTTGTATGATTCCTCATTGAAGTATGCCTCTGTGCTGGTGGTGTGCCTCCACTCACCTGAACAGATGTTGCCAAAGGTATCTATGCTGATATTGCGTTTGTTTCAAAGTAGTGGTGGTAGTTTACAGATTCATTTTGTTAGTGGTTTCATTCTCATTAAATT
The DNA here is from genome assembly GCF_040938575.1 of Ambystoma mexicanum. Taxonomy (NCBI): domain Eukaryota; kingdom Metazoa; phylum Chordata; class Amphibia; order Caudata; family Ambystomatidae; genus Ambystoma; species Ambystoma mexicanum. The sequence continues at coordinate 1,388,648,774 of NC_090932.1, forward strand.
TAATGGAAAGAATATTCGTTTCAAGAGCATTGCACTGTCTACAACAGCTTCCAGAATTACTTTTCTGCTGTACGGTTTAAGGGTTGAGCGTGAATTCTCCCAGGACTCTGTGGTGGAATTTATTTTTGTAAATGTACTTTTATGGAATTCTTCCTTGTGGTGACATTAGCATTTGTACATACTATATTACCAGTAGTGACAGTTGCAGTCTTTTCAGTACCTTTCACTACCTTTTTTTATTTCTACATTTTGACAGAGGCATTACAGTCTCCTTACTGGTAGGTGCTTTCGTTTTCCATAGTGACTGTATTAGCTGTCCTCTTTTAACTTTCTGTACAAGATCTGCTAGGGGTGGATGGCTACTTTCTGTGGTTTTAGGTAGAGCTGGTCTGTGTCTGTGTTGTTTTCTATAGAGTTCCTTTTTGCTAGGAATTCTGTAGCAGCTGTTGGAGAAAAAAGGAAAGTGTAGGTCTGAACAATTTGTTATGTATTTGTGTGCGTCTGTGCACAAATGGATTAATATGAGGGTAGGAATACAGATAGAGGTGTGTGATTGTGTAATGGTGTGTTAGTGTACCGTGGGAATGCTATATTGCTATTTGGGAGTTAATATAATGCCGGCGACATGATACCACAAAGTGAGCACCTGCTGAGGTGCAATGAGTAATGATGAAGCAAATACCAGTGGATTGATGCATTTGCGGACCTTAATATACAAGAACACTGCACTGTTTTAGTAAGAGGTGCACCTCCACGATAACATTGCACTTACTTTGTTGGCTGTCGAGAGTAGGCTTCCTCTGGGTTGCATTTTCAAGTTGACATGCCACTGGCTTTCAGGACAGAGGTGGCTACTGCAACTGTCAAAGAAGACAGTAAGAAAATATGTTTGTTGATGGCACACTGACTGCATTTGGAAAATACATTACATGAAATGGTAAGGGGATGTGTTGGCAGGAAGACTTAGTGTGTGTGTGTAATTGGATGGCTTTGTATATGAATGGGGTTTGGGAGCATCAGCATTGTTGGTAAGGGGGTACATGGTTCATTTGTAAGTGTGCCGTCTGACATGCCGTTTAGCAAGTGTGTGCATTGGTGTAGGAGTACTTACTTTGCAAATGGATTAGTCCTTGTTGTAGAAGGGTGAGAAAAAGGTTGGGAAAGGTGTGCAGCTTGAAAAGGAAAATGTTTTCGTGTGTGAAATTCCATTAACTTTTCTGCACATATATGCTTCCTACATGAGTACAGCAATCATTTCACTTGTTGGATTTATGTATCTCCATTTATGATTGGTGCTGTTGTCAATGCACACATACATTTTTTTGCCTTTCTAAGTAATGTTACATTCTGTGAAGTGTGCAAGGTAGGTGGCAGGCACCCACCCTGTTGTCATGCATGCAATGTATAGAATTGGTTTAGGTTGGTAGAATAAATTCAGTGCTCCTTTTCTGCAACAATTGTATGAATTTTATAGGAGATGCGTTAGTGCAGAAAGACATTCGTACAATTGATGGAAGGAAAGAACAGAATAACGATTTGGATATTACAATGGCTGACATGGGTAAATGAAAAGTTGCGAAAGGCATTTGATGGTAGGTGATGGGAGAAATGACAGCATGCTTTTTGAGTACTTTATGGAGGTTCAGTGGCAGATACTCTGCTCAGAGGCACTTATAACAGAGTTGCAAAAATACTGTACAAAAAATATTCATACCTGTACTTTTTGGTGATGGGTGCCGATGTGGATGAATCAGGATGCAGAAATCTTTGATAGTTTTATAGAACATTCTACTGGAGGTGCTTTTGAATCACACAAGACTTGTACTCTGAATGTTTAACGGTACATATGGAGTGTTGTACAGAAATGATAATGTTAGATTCAGAGGTCTTTGGTGTGATTGGTGAATGTGTGTTTGACTATTTAACAGTACCCAATGAGGGAGTGCTGCAAAAAAAGTAGTTGGAAAGGAAGAAGGACTGCCCCTACTTCACTGGGGAACAGCCCTCGTGGTAGTTGGGGAAGCGCACATGCCACATCCTGCCCTTCTTAGCATGCTGAGCATGGCAATGGGACTGAGGGGATTATCCAATCGGTTGCTGAGGGTGTGCTTCACAGGAAGGGCAGTAATCATTGTTTTCATTACTCTGGGTAATGAGGGTGGCAGAGATGGAGAGATGCACAGTGTTGATCGTGGGTGGTGCCTTTGTGCAAGATCTGCACAGGTATGCCCCGGAAAGAGGCTTTGCTGACAATTTTGATTTGGAAGGAGTGGAGGCTTTGTGGTGCAGTGTCCTTGTGTGCAGTTTCGGTGCTCTGTTTGTAGTTACAGAGATGTGGCCACTGTAGCTACTGTATATCTTGTCATGGTGCATTATGGAGCCCTGCATTTGGGTTACATGCCTTGTGTATGTTTGTTCCATCAGCTAAAGAAGTTGATGAAAGCAATGATGCAGATTTTTCCCACTGCCAAGGTGGTTTTCTCATGCATACCACCAAGAAAAGTATGGGACTATCCCAACGTACTTTGTCCCCAGCCAGAGGTCGGAAGGTGTCTTATAAACAGAAGCATGTGTGATTTTTTGTCTGCTTGGGATGTTCTCCTGTGACAATGGCATCCTTAATTCTGGAAATGTGTACTTTTTCCATGCAAATGGCATTTCTATGTCCACCATTGGAAATAGTGTTTTGTTTTACAATCTACAGAGAAGAAAACAAAAACCCCTATAAAAACCCCCAAAAATGGTGTTTGTTTACAAGCACCTACAAAATAACCCACAAAAAAGGCTCTTTTTAGAGCCACCACTAAAGATGAAATCCCCTACCCTGGTTGAAATGTGTTCCCCTACTCCCACACACACAGCACGATGAGTTTGCAGACACTGCGGTAGTTCCAGGATTACATGTGCCATATCCAAGGTTTTTCAGGATGTCAGGCATGGAAATGGGACTGTGGAGGCTAAGGGATTGCTCAATAAGGTTTCTGAGTGTGGTGTGTAGGCAGGGACTGTGGCAGAAGGTCTATTTGTAGAGACAAATGTAGAAGCGTATGGTTATGGCTGTGTCTTTGAGGAGGCAGAGTGTATGGATTTTGTGGAACTCCTAGATAAATTGGTTGAAAGTTAATGCAAAACACTGTGGAGTGGCTGCACATTTTGGATTCTATCATGTGGATGTGCACTGGTATGGAGTACGTGCAATGAAGTGGCTGATTTTGGTTCCTCTTTGTGCACTTTTGGTGAAGCTCGTTCATCCAGATATTATTGTTCTTCATTGTGGAGGGAACAGTTTAGGACAGGTTACAGGAATTTGTCTGCAGTTTGCAATGAAGGAGGCACTTGGCCGGGTCATACGTACATTTCTGAACTCCTGCATAATTTTTGTCACATTGCGCAGACACAGATGTGGCTGCATTCTTCCTCATTTGGTCTGCAAATGGAGAAAGCGAGGTGCATTTTCAAGAAGGCTGTTTGTGCCTTTTTTTAGAGATGTTGCCATGTCCTACTTCCACAAGGAAAATATTACGTTTAGTAGCACGAAGACTTTTCCCACAAATGGCGTTCATCTTACTGCTCCTGGCAATCAGCTTTTTATGTGAACTATCCAAAATGCATTGCTCCCCTTTTTGCAAGTACAGCAAGCATTTTTCTAGTAGGCGTTGCGCACTTCAACCCTTTCAAACACAAACAAACACCACAAAAAGCCTCTTTTTACAGCCATCCCTTTCTCCCAGAAATGACTGCAATGTTTTTGAGGGAGGCACGTCTCCCATTATTTACAGCGTAGTCTGCAGAGCTTATAGGCTGCGCGGCGTCATGCATCCTTTCATTGGCAATTCCATTTTTGAACACTGAAAGGTGGCTTTGAAAGAAGCCTTTTTTCACTTTTTTTACTTTTTCTGTTGTTTTGTATCTTTCTTGGTCTTGTAACACACGACACAGAAGGAAAGGAAGGGAATGGAGTATATGGAAGGGTCACCAACCACAGGGATAAGATAGGGCAAGTGCAGAAAGAGGAAGATGTTGGGTGGCCCTCCCTTAGGTAGGTGGCAGTCATTCTCATGCTCCCGGACTGAACCCTCGAAAGCACTTCGAAGTTGCTCCTCCCTGCAGAGTACCGCATTGCAGTACATGCACAATACAATGACCTTTGACAGGTAAGGGTCTGCTACGGTGCATATGGCCTGCAAGGATGCTTTGGGGATCTGCTGCCCCACAGGAGTGTCCCTGGTGTTGGCAGGAGCAGATGCGGAGAATTCTGTAGAGGAAAGTAACCTACTGCCTTGTTCGAAAGGCACTACCCTCCAAACTGATGCCTTGTGTTTCAATTTGAGGTGTAGTTGCATGGAGGTGGTGCTGTAGCTGTACAAGCCAGGCTTTCTGCACCTGAGTCAGTGCATCTCACCTGGTTAGCACGTCATTTCGGCACGTCTCCTATGCTGGTAAACAGTTTTCACACCCAGCTGTCATGCCGGCTGCAGACATTGGGGTTTTGCTCTACTTCATCCTCGTTCTCCTCTTATTCCCTATCTACATCACCACGCCTGTTCTCTTGTCCAGGCCCTTCGGAAGGAGGTGGTGGTGGTGAGGGTGAGGGTGTGGGTTCTGCTGATGTAGAGGCAGCAGCCATGGTTGCCATTAGTTGGAAAGGTAATATTGCACAGCAGAATTGATCAGAAAGCCATTCCAGCACAAAGCAATGTGGCCCACTACTCTGCTCTGCAAAGCCAAAAACAAAATGCCGAGCAGCTCTGGGGTGCAGCCTTTTGTAGGGCTGCTGTGGAGCTCTTGGAACCGGAAAGCGGCCCTAAATCATTCAAACAACTAGTTACATGTACAATGGCACAGTGTGGGATATTTATAAGTGTTTACTTTCATAATAATACTCCTTACATTGCAGAACACAGTACTTTTCCGATGTCCGAGGGCCCGGATGGTGTCCGGCATATAAGGGCCCATGCGCAGCATGGGTGCAGTCACATAGTGACAACGCAAATGTTCTCAAATGGGACGGCTGTCCGCAGGACAAGTATTGGGCAGAATACTTTGTGTGCATGTGCATAGGTGTCCTACAAACAGGGTTGAGCTCCCCTGATTCATTAAAAGTACGACACATGTCTGGCGACCATTTTCGGACAAGGCGTGTGGGCTACAGCAAGTGCAATGTTTGTGTGCACAGCTGTCCGTAGGACGTGGATGGATGCCTCAAACTACTGAAAGTACATTACAACTTTGTCTCACCATGCTGGACAGGTGCAGTGTTACCTGGACACAGAGGATGACATACGCATGTGCATAGCTGTGGAACGGAAAGAAGTAGGCTCCCACAACTAATTAAAGGTGCATCACAAGATGCGGACATGCAGCCAGTAGTGGCATCGTACGGATACCTCCATTGTGATTGCGCATATGCCGGGCAGGTGCAGTGTCTGTAGGAAACGTTCATTATGCTTAACTGCGGCCATCACCAGACAGTACTGTGCGCTGCAGACTCATGATGGAATTTTAAAATAAAAGGAAAAGCCACTCACACACTCAGCAACACTTTACATCTAAACCTTTAATTACTGACATACATAGGCACTATTAGGAAAGTAGCAGAAATGGACACATACACAAGAGAATTGGGTATTTGTACAAGTTCGTCATAAGGGGAGCCTAGGATTGAGGTCTCATCGTATCGTCTCTGATCACAGGGAATTTGTGGGGATGGTGGGCTGGGATATGGGGTAGGGGTATAGGTGCAGGTGGGGCATTGGTATTTCATTTTTTCCATAATGTGTGCTTGTACAAAATCTTTTAATGTGGCATACTTGTTTAGCATTTGTTCCATTTTGGCATCCAGGCTGTGTAGTTTGTTATTTACAGAGTTTACTTAATTTACTGTGGCCGTATGCTGCTCTGGAAGAGGTGCTGCTTGTGGTGCATACCTTTCATTTCCAGTATGTCCTGTTAAATATAAAAAATATCTGTTAGGTGTACAGGAGGCAATACATATGAATGCCAAATCTGGTACTAAATAGCTTTTCTCTATCTTAAGAGAACTGTAATTGCCTGCGCCGCCCACTGTTCACTACACTAAAGACAAAGCATGGTGCGCTAACATTCAACAAGCTCTATCAGACAAAATAGCTTTACTTCAAAACAAAATCGAGATAAAGAAGAGCAGCCTTGCCCCCAATACCAGCTCACGTAACACAAACACCACCCACCTGCCTTCATTCCCACCCTTCCACTTTTCTCCAGTCACTACTGAAGAAGTGGTAAAGATAATAGCAGGTCTCAAACCCACTAGATTTCAGGGTGATTTCCCAATTATCAAGGAAGGGGCTGCAGAATTAGCACCATTCATCACCACCTTGATTAACGCCTCTTTTAAAGACTGCCTACTACCCCCAATATCAAAAAAGCATGAGTCATGCCTCTCCTCAAAAAACCTAACCTAGACCGAAACATTCCGACAAATTACCGACCCATATGAACGGTCCCATTCCTCTTAAAGACACTAGACAGAGTAGCTTATCTACAAATTCAACATCACCTTGAAGTTAACAACCTCCTCGGATTACGACAATGCGGTTTCAGACTTAGGCATGGAACGGAAACAGCCTTCTAGATTCAAAAATCCAAATGGATGAAACTAGAGATAAGGGCAACTTGGCCATCTTGCTACTATTGGATCTTTCAGCATTCCACCTCATCAACCACCAAATCTTGACCAAACACCTCACCACCACTGCAGCCTTTTCTCCCAAAGCCACCAATTGGATCCAATCTTTCCTTACCAATAGAACCACCAGAGTCTTTGCCGCCACTGTAGCCACTGAGCCAGTCCCCATCCACTATGGAGTCTCTCAAGGATCCTGTGTTACTCCAACAATATATAATATATTTACTAAGCTCCTTTTTGATCGTCTTGACAACCTGGATGTCACCTACACCAATTACGCAAATGACAACCAGGTCCTCATCACACTCACTGGATGCTATAAAAAATATTCTGCAAAACTAATGAAATCTATCTTGAAATCCAGGCATGGATGGTGACACATAGCCTCTGCCTTCATGACAAAAAGACGGAACTTCTGATTGTCGGCACTCAGGTCCATCTAAAGAAACTCGACCCCAGGTACAAATCCTTTAACATCGATGGCAATATCATCAAAGTCGCCAAAGAGATGAAAACCCTTGGCATCTATCTTGACTCTACCCTGTCTCTGAAAAAACAAGTAAATTCCACTGCCTATATAACTGCATATACTAACAAACTCATCAACGCCTGCAAACCATTCTTATCCACTGACAGTTGCCTCACACTAGCAGGGGCCTTGGTCTTGTCCAAACTGGATTACTGTAACACCCTATTCCTAGGCTCCAATGAGCAAAACCTGAAACGACTACAAGTTCTCCAGAACAACGCTCTTCGCTGCGCCCGGAACATTCCACGCTCCAGACTCATCTCATCATTCAAACATGACTCTCTCTGGCTACCAGTCCGGGACAAAATTACACTTCACACACTCGTCATCACTCATAAATGCCTGGCCAACACAGACCCCCAATACTTGACTGACAAATTCTCAAGACACTCCTCGACCAGACATATTAGATCATCTTACCTACACTGTCTCAATATACCCAAGTACAACCTAAAAGCGGCAGGAGGATCAAGTTTCCCAGTTCTAGCAGCTAAGTGTTGGAACGCCCTTCCTACCGCCATCAGAGCCAAACCCTCATTTTGGTCCTTCAGAGCAAAAGTGAAAACCTGGCTCCTCGCAACTCAACATTAGCTCTGAAATAGTATACTTGGCCTGATGTCTGACCTCATCATTAGCTCTGAAATAGTATACTTGGCCTGATGTCTGACCTCATCATTAGGTCTGAAATAGTATACTTGGCCTGATACCTGACCTCAACATTAGCTCAGAAATAGTAGATTTGGCCTGATGTCTGACCGCAATGTACCCATATCCCGATCCTATAACCCGCATTGTAACACATACCAGCTGTTTATTACCTGCTCTAATTGTAAATAATATACATTGTTCTCAACTCTGCTGTGAGTTGATTTGTACCTGCACAAATTCTACTTTGTGAATCTGTACTTTTGTACGTGTGTTTAACTCATTGCCTGCGAATCGACATGCATTTGTGTAACTCCTGGTATTTGTAAACTCTGTATTTGTAACTCTGTGACCAAGCCTAAGTGCCAAGATACCTCAGGGTTAAGTGCGCTATAAAAATAAATAAACTAAACTAACTGTCTTACTTTTCAGACTGTGCTGTGAACCAATGGGGTTACTATCATTACTCACTTCGTCATGAGGGAAATTCTCTTCCAACCACTCTAGGGTGCTTGGTATTGCTGCGTACATAAAATAACATCATGGTTTTCTACTATTGCACACTGCACAAGCTAGCAATTACAGGAGAAACTTTAGTGTACTTACCGTGTTGTAGTGACATTCTGCTCTCAATATTTTGCGCACTTTACTCTGCCACTTCCTTCTTTGTTCCTATGTAAAGCAGCTGTACAGTAATATTGTTGGACGCAGACGTTAGGTCGCTTGTTGGTGCATTCCATTATGGTGTATACCCTATGCCTATGCTCTGTTTGTTTCACAAGTACAAAGTTTGCAGACCTACTCTATTTTTCCTTGCAATGCACATACATGGTGCTCTTTATATATGTTCCTTGTCTTTGCGAATGGTGCCACCATGTAAGAGAACCCCTGCCTTTTTCAGCAGTTTGAATGTTACCCGATATCCGCGAACAGACATGCAATCCTCCATTTGGTATGCTGTATGGTACATCTACACAAACTAAGGGTATCCTGGTAGAAACCTATGAAATTCAGTGAAAGAACGTTGTTAAAGGGACATTATGGTTAAGTTGCGCTACTAAAAACCCATCAACTTCAGTGAAAAAATGTTGTTAAAGGCATATTATGGTTCAGTTGCCCTAAGGAAAATGTAGCACATTCAGGGCAAAACCTTTGTTAAAGGAACCGTATAGTTACTTTGGATTAACAACAACCTATCCATATTATGGGTACACGTGAAACCGAAAAACCCCAGAAATTTACCAGTTATGGCAAGCTAAGCAACCATAACTCGCGCTACCACTGTGTACTGCTAAGACTAACACCCATGACATCAAAGATGACATCACAAATGTCATGATACAATAATCAATCAGTTGCTGTGGACTCCATCTGATGAGCAGGAGCTCATCCCTCAAGGCCCCGACACTGCAGGAGCAGCGGGCCGGGCCAGGAAGCCATCCAGGATCAGCTGCTGCTATCCGGTAAGCGCTGCCACAATTGCGCTCATTTTTCATCCATCCAAGTTCGATTTTGCTAAATTACGGCATAAATGCTCGCAAGTGCTCTGAGTTGCCCCATTAAGGCCCCAGGCAACCTGCACCTGCGCCGCACCTGCCAAAGCTCATTTTGCCCCGTATCCTGCACCGAGGCACACGAGGTACCCCTTTCCAAGATGGCCGCCGTATTCAGGCCTGCTTCACTCTGTGCCTTACCAGGCACACATCAGTAGCCTTGCCCTGCCTGATTGGCTACAGCGTCCACAACCCCTGCCATTGGGCGCCGGCAGGCGAAGCCGGCCCCCTCCTTCCAAGGCCCACGGGAACAAGGCTGGAGCCTGTTCTCTGCCTGTTAACTGCCGACTCTGCCGTCTGCCAGACCCCCTGGTCCACCGCATTCACCGGCCAAGGTAACACTGTGCCTGCTATATCAACGCTCCGCCGAACCCACAACCTACCTGCAATTTCACTTGCATTGCATTGTGTTGTGCCCTATGGTCGCCCCAGACCTCATTTGCATTGTGTTGTGCGCTTCCTGACCTCATTTGCATTGTGTTGTGCCCTATGGTCGCCCCAGACCTCATTTGCATTGTGTTGTGCGCCTCCTGACCTCATTTGCATTGTGTTGTGCCCTATGGTCGCCCCAGACCTCATTTGCATTGTGTTGTGCCCTATGGTCGCCCCAGACCTCATTTGCATTGTGTTGTGCGCCTCCTGACCTCATTTGCATTGTGTTGTGCCCTATGGTCGCCCCAGACCTCATTTGCATTGTGTTGTGCCCTATGGTCGCCCCAGACCTCATTTGCATTGTGTTGTGCGCCTCCTGACCTCATTTGCATTGTGTTGTGCCCTATGGTCGCCCCAGACCTCATTTGCATTGTGTTGTGCCCCATGGTCGCCCCAGACCTCATTTGCATTGCGTTGTGCGCCTCCTGACCTCATTTGCATTGTGTTGTGCCCTATGGTCGCCCCTGACCTCATTTGCTTTGTGTTGTGCCCTATGGTCGCCCCAGACCTCATTTGCATTGTGCTGTGCGCCTCCTGACCTCCTTTGCATTGTGTTGTGCCCTATGGTCGCCCCAGACCTCATTTGCATTGTGTTGTGCGCCTCCTGACCTCATCTGCATTGTGTTGTGCCCTATGGTCGCCCCAGACCTCATCCACATTGTGTTGGCCCCACCCATATCACCAATGCCCCCTACCCGCCACTCCTCTGTACATCACCCTAGCCCTAGCATGCTACTTTGCCTGACTGCGATCATGTTCCCCTTCTGTGTCATGCAAAATAACATACCATGCACTAGCAATAGTTACTTAGCCTATAACAATGGTCTAGTCAGACCTGCCTGCCCAAGACATCACCCGATCACCTGCCCCACACCATTCCTGCCCACCACACCAGCCTTCCTCCCGGAACCTAAATCCGCCCATCCTACCCATAGCTATGCACACTCCCCGGATGTCCCAGCTAATACGCACTCAGCTGTCTACAAGCGGATCCCCATCAACACGAGAGCATCATGCCCCACTCTCGACTACAGCACCTCCACAATGGCTAACCCAACTATCTCTCGAACCACTACCTTCATCCCTTCCGATCGGAACATTAGACTTGGCGCCAGAACCCACCACAGATCTAGCAAAGGCCCAGCTAAACCATCTAATAAGACCAACTACAGATTTAGCAAAAGCCCAGCCAAATCACCAAACAAGACCAACCCTCACACTGTAACACTCATCAACACTATCCCTCCCATTCCCAAAGGAGCTCTCCTAAATGTCAGATCATTAGTCGCCCATTCCATAGAAGTCGCAGACATTATTCTAACAAACAACCTGGACTTCCTTGCTGTAACCGAAACCTGGTTGCACGATGCTGCAGGACCATCTCTTACTCTAGCCTTACCTGATAACTACACCATCCTTAGAGCAGATAGACTGAACGCTCGAGGAGGCGGTGTAGCCATTATTTTTAAGTCCACGCTTGACTTCAGACTAGCCTCCTCTCCTCCACTTCAATCCTGTGAGCATCTCACAGTGAAATTACAAACCTCCCCTAAAAGTACTATCACGCTGCATTTAATTTACCGACCCCCGGGCCCACCTGGCTCATTTGAGGAAGACATCACCTCACTAGTTGCTGAAAGTTCCAAACCATCAGCACAAATGATTATACTTGGAGACTTTAATCTTGGGTTTAACGACCCTCTTGACACCCCAGCCATCGCCCTGGCCTTGGCATTAGAGGAGCATGGCCTCCAACAACTCTGCTCCAAACCCACCCACTCGAAGGGCAGAATCCTTGACTGGATAACTGCCCTTAACTGCAACATCACTGTGAAAGATCCCACACAACTTATCTGGACTGACCATTATCTCCTCCCATTTGACATTCATACCAGCAATTTAGTGCATAAAAGGCCCATTATTGCACCTGCCTGCCCAACCAGAAAAAAGAGCAACATCACAGCGGAAGCCTTAATACCTTTGGTGATCCCTACTTTGAACGCACTACCTGCTACCACGGACTTGAACCAATTGGTCAACGTCTACAACGATTCCATGGCCAAAGCCATCGACATTATCGCCCCACTGAAACTGCGCAAAGGGAAACCTAAAGCGCACCTGAACACATGGTACACCCCGTAGCTCAAAACTCTCCGTCAACAAAAAAATAAACTCGAAGCACTATGGAAATCAGTGCCTTCTGTAAATAACAGAACCAATCTCACCAACATTTCCACTCTCTACAAAAATGAGATTACACGTGCCAAGTAAGAATCTCTCAACACTAGGATCTCCCAGGCAAGCTCCAGTACAAAGGAGCTTTTTAACATACTAAAGGAACTAGAAAACCCCATTACTCCCACTGACTCTTGCACTAAGGATAAACCGTGGTGCACAGGGATCCAGAATGCCCTTGCTAACAAAATCTCAGGGCTCCAAACCAAAATTAACAACAAACGACAACAACTCACTCTTGATCCCACCTCTAGTCCCATTCCTCCTCCGCTTACTGCCACTAGCTCAGGCTTCACCTTCAAAAAGGTATTCATATTGGAGGTTCAGAAAATTATTGCATCCTTGAAACCGTCGAACTGCAAGGGGGACAGCTGCCCCGCACAGATCATAAAAGATGCAGCTAGGGATCTCTCCCCATTCATCACTAAACTAATAAACCTGTCTTTCGCCAATAACCTGGTCCCCAGCAATCTGAAACAATCCTGGGTCCTACCTCTACTAAAAAAACTACTCTCGACCCTGACATTCCCACGAATTATAGACCCATTACCACCGTCCCATTCTTACTAAAAATTTTGGATAGAGTGGCCTATTTACAAATCCAGGACTACCTCGAGGCAAATCATTTACTAGGAACTCGCCAATCTGGCTTTCGACCACAACACGGGACAGAAACAGCCCTTGTTGATCTCAAGTGCCAGATAGACGAACTCAAAGACAAAGGTAAGGCTGCCATCCTTCTTCTCCTCGACCTTTCCGCTGCCTTTGACCTGGTCGACCATAAAATCCTGTGCAACCATTTGTCTTTGGCAGCTCACTTCTCCCACTCTGCGGTCACATGGATCCAATCTTTCCTGGACAATAGGACCATGCGGGTCTTCTCTCCCCTTGCAGCGGCTGACCCCATCCCCATCACCTGTGGTGTCCCACAAGGATCCTGTGTCTCACCCACCCTATACAATATATTCACAAAGCCCCTATTCGATAAGCTGGACAATCTGGGTGTCACCTACACGGACTACGCAGATGACACCCAGATACTCCTCACTCTATCAGGTAATTACAATGTGGACGCCAAATGGATTAACAAAGTCTTTTCCATCATTCAGGCATGGATGGCCACACATGGCCTGTGCCTGAATGATGATAAGACTGAACTGCTCCTTGTTGGCTCACCTAACACCATCCGAAAACTCTGTCCCGGCTACACTAGCTTTACTATTGATGGTAACACCATACCCATCGCCAAGAGCGTAAAAACCCTCGGTTTCTACCTAGACACGTATACCAATCTAGCTAAAGAAATTAATATGACTGCCTCAGCCACTGCCTACACGGGTAAATTAATTAGGGCCTGCAGACCATTGATCTCCCCTAACAACTGCCTCATTCTAGCCAGAGCACTCATTCAATCCAAACTCGACTACTGTAATAGCCTCTATTTAGGTGCCAACAAAACAGTAATCAATAAATTGCAAGTCCTACAAAACAATGCACTCCGTGCCGCCCTAAATCTTCCCAGAAGAGAACACATCTCCGCCACCAGAACTGCTTGCAAATGGCTGTCCATCCAACAAAAAATAGACCTGAAAACTATATGCCTCACATACAAAGCTCTTAACCATCTTGCCCCGCCCTATCTCTCTAACAAATTTACATTAAGACAGAATACTAGAACCACCAGATCGTCTAACACACTACAACTAACAGTGCCCAAATACTCCTTCAAAAGAGCCGGTGGATCCAGCTTCCCAGTTCTGGCATCACAACTTTGGAACACTATCCCACTGGATATCAAATCCACACCCACTTTCCAACCCTTCAGAACTAAGGTCATCTCCTGGTTACTCAACAAATAACCGACCAACCATGTATGTATGTATACCTAATGCTCAAATGTTGCTTGCCAATTATTATCTATGCACTAACTGCCTTCCTGTCAACCTTCCTATGCCTTATTATTACTGTACTATTGTCCCCTTCTGTTACTTGTAACCTGATGTTCAAAGTGCTCATATACCCCTGGGTCAAGAGCGCTATACAAATAAATAAACAAACAAACAAACAAACATGCTGGTAATACTTCACTCTCAAGTCCAACAATGCACGACATTCCGTCATCAGATGTTTCAAAGTTTCTGGTTGTTCATGAATCTTACAATATCTGCAATAGTTGTTATATTTGTCAAGGATTTTGCGCATTGTCAACACATCATTAGTGCTCCATAAAATTAACCTGAACCTCAAGTATTTGTTTCTCAGATTAACGGTTGGAAACTTGACTAGATAGGATTCTGCAACATTTACCTTTTTAGGGAGAAAGGCATGTTCCTTGAATAAATTCAGTGTCATACAACTCTTCCGGTTAACTATCCAATCTCTCTGGTAGAGTTTGAGTTTGGCCCTATTTAAATTAGATTTTAGCAGAGCTTCAGATACACCAGCATCTTTCATATATTCGTGTACCTTCAGAAACCATTCATGTATTTTCCTGTGAGCCATGCCAGTTAAGTATTTTGAGATGATGCTCACGATCGAATTATCCTTAGTTGGTAAAAGACATTTACGATAAAAAGAGAGCATCTTCCACATGGACAATGTACTCAGCGGTACCAACCCCAGATCGTGCCTAATGGCACATATCGACTGGCATTGGGGTAGATTCATGACATTTTGCCAGTTTGTTAGTGTGGGAACCAATTTCTGCTTGTAAAATGATATAGTAGGCATCAAGGAAAAGTTGCCATATTTGGCTTGGATGATCGGAGCCTGGGCCGTGGCTGTCTTGCATTTTCTATGTATTTCAGTATAATATGGACCATCAGAAGAATGATTATTTGTGCTGAGTCCTAAATATTTATATTCATTTACTACCATCAGATAGTTCTCTTAAAGGATCAATTTCGGATGTGTTTTTTTCCGGTCGTGTGCAGTGGAGTTGATCAAAATTTTGCATTTTTATTTATTAATCGTCATATAGTTTGCTTATGCCTAGCTGAGTTAGCAAAGGTTGCAAACCCCTGGAAACAAGGGAGCTGCCAAAAATAATGAACACAAGCACAGCTTACACATGTTTCACACTACTAGGAATCCAATCTTTTGGCTAAAGGTGAGTGCTTCTTCAGGATCAAGAAAGGTTTACAATTGTTGTCTCTAATGTATTTAAAATGAAAAACAAATGGTGGAAGAAACAGAAACCGGGGTACTAAAAGAAATGTTTTTCTGTTCCAAATGCTCTTGTGTTTCGGAAAAGAAAAAAAAAGAAAAAAAAAGGAAAAAAAAGTCTGCCAGGGAAGGGAAAATGGAGTCTGTTTTCCCTTTCCATGGTGGCCATTCAAAATCAATGTAAAAAAGTAAACAAAGAAAATGGCCACCATGGAACGGGAGAAGGGACTACATGGAGTCCCTTCTCCCTTTCCATGGGGGCGATAAAACAAAAAGTAATAATGTAAACAAAATAAATGGCCGTCATGTAAAGGAGAGAGAGGACTACACGTAGTTCCTTCTTCCTTTCCTTGATGGCCTGTGTGGACCGGGAGCGGATGCGCTGGAGACAGACGTGTTCCTACCGTGTTCACTCCCGAAAAAGAAGGTAAGTGGTGTTCGGAGGGCAGGGAGGAGATTGTTTGAATGGGGGGGAGGGTGAAAACATTTAACTGAATCCCCAACGGGGAGGATGGCAGCCTCCAGCCGTGTAGTGGCTTGAGTGGGGATTACCCTGTTCCGAGCCTCCTCATTGGCTGAGGGGTTGCCACCCTCACCCCCCCCCCACTGGGAACAAAGGAAAGGAACTCCGGGTGAGGGTTTCCCAGTTGGGTAAAACCCCGGCCAGGGCCAATCCAATTGATTGTAGCAATCTGATTGTCCCTGGCCGGGTAGTTATTAGTATAATGAACATCAATGTCAATACATTCAATAGAAATGATGTTGTATTTCATATTCATTGTGAGGTGACTTACATTTGGTATGATAATCCTTCGTCCTAGGATCCTTACTCCTTTAATTTCTGCAAATCACAAGAATAGAGTACTTTATCATAGGTCCTCTTCCTTTTCTCATTCATATGCTTGTTTTGTTTATTGAGTCTGATATACCTGCATCCTACAAGTTGGATGCATGACTCTCAGTGCTTTTGCACTCAGAGTCATATTATTTCAGACTTTGAACAACCAAAATAAACCATGTTAGTCACTTACTTGAAGGCTTAATGTGTATGATAGTCAGGAAACTAATTTGAATCAGCAAAACAAATATATTTTCTATATAGAAAAAATATATATTAGCTCAAACTATTCGCCTTATCAGTAGGTATCTAACTTATAACTTATTTTAAACTATTTTATATTCTTTGGACTCAACTACTCCTTATTTGGACATTCGATAGCATGCTACTGCTGGATACTTATCTGTAGACCTTGTGGCTTACGGTGGGTTACATATTGGATACTTGTTTATATTCAAATCACTGCTTGCCAAAAGTAAGAATGGATTATGTTAAACATTGGTGAGCATCATGTTAGAAGAGTACCTTGAGTACAAACTCAATATAATGCATGATTACATGTATAACAGATTACTTTGTCTAACATGTATAAACAACTCACAGAATAAAGTCCAATCACATATATTCACAAGCAAAATGCATATAACCAAATATCCATCATTATTTTGTATTGCTCAATTATCTAATGATGGACATGATTTATTTAGGGCTCATCGATTTATTTGGATTATTCTATACTGGTCTAATATTTCAGTTCAATTAATTAAACCTAATATTCATTGCATATAACATTCATAATATGTGTGGCAATCACTACAAATGTGTTACCTCTACTTATATAAACAGTGCCATCTCACTTTGTTAGGACATGTTTGTTTACATCATATTATTGTAAATTATTTCCTAATTGTTAGGAACAGACTTACCTCTGTCCCTTGCAGGGACGTCATTTCACCAAAATGCAAGGGGCAGCGGACGTGACATCCCAGGGCCCTTGACATCTGATGACATCACAGAAAGTGATGTCATTTGACCCCACCCCAAAATGACATTACAGGTAGTGCTGGAACACAACCTTTCATCCCTTGACAAAACAGGAAGTTGCATCACATAGCATTGTTGTCAGGTACTCTACGATAAATATGGTTACAATATCACTGCAAAGTAGCCATCACCCCACTCCTGAACCTGGTTGTCAGAATGGATGTCCTTCCCGTTCGGTTTCTGCTGTCCTACTGACAAGGTGCGGTGTATTTATAGTGTTAAATTTGTGCTCATTTGTGCTCAAATGTTTACTTTATTTCTTCCCTATTTAAGGCTTGTTTGTCACATATGTGTTCACACCTCAAGACTTGAAATCAACAAATAAATCACTTTTTGCAAACTTACTACTTGTGCCAACATATATCTTTATTTGAGAAGCGCGACAGGAGGGCCTTTTTCCCTTATAGCTTTTCCTAGCCCGGGTCAGCCTCTGTGGCATCCCTCATTTGCAGCATCTCTAGTTTGTACGTTCATCATCTTGCCAAATATCTTCCACTTAGAGCGCCATCACTGCCTCCAAGGCTGAGCCTTTTTTTCTTTCAACTTTAGAGTTTAACCATCATCCTAATTCTGGGTCATTCCTTAGAATGTAAATCATGCTCTTAACTTATTTCTCTCCATGCATGGAGGAATCAGCTGAAGGCATGGCCGCAAACCTGGTGCACCTGCCATCATACACCACTTTAAGACGCTTCGAACAACACCTCTGCCATAAGAATGCAGCTACCATTCACGACAAATTGACATGTAGTTGCATGCATAACTTCTATCCCACTTTCTCCTACCCCTGCTAGACCACTTACAATCATCCACCCACATGCCAGCTCGATATGGGTGGAAAGCAGGGACTTGGCCATCCCTCATATCCTAAACACTGGCCAATATGCACACACACATACTAGCACCTCCTCAATTCTTTTCCCATACCTGGACTCCGGTCCTACGAGGGCGTTCAGCCTACAGCACCTTGGGGCCATATTAATGGTGAAAGGCGCTATATAAAGGATGCACTACTACTACTGCTACATTGCACTAAATAACCACTGTTCTTGTTTTCTGTTTCCTGCTTCTTCCACCATTTGATTAATCTTTTGAATACACGAGACACAATTATTATAATCATGTCTAGGCCCTGAAGAAGCACACACCTTGAGCAAATAAACTGTGATGCAAGCATTGTGGATCCCGTGTAGGCCATTCTCTTGTTAATTATTTTTGGTCATTCTCTTGTTCTGATATGATATATTTTATTTGTATCGCGCTCATACAAAAGTGTTTCAGAGCGCAATGAGACAAGGGAAGGGAACAAGGGATAACAAGGCCCAGTGACATTGAGAATGCGCAAGTGCAGGGGATAGGAAAAGGGGAAATTGCAGGGGGGAAGGGAGAAGTGGAAAGTGCTGAGCAAAGGATAAAAAAAAGAAATAGGTCTTTTGTTTCTTAACCGTTTATTGTTAAACAAAATGTGGGTTCAGTATTGACATGAAATACTCCAATTGACATGACATAATTAATCATCTGGGAGGATGTAACTTCATTTAAGATTGTATCAAACAGTTGCATTGGTGTTTGATTATAATTTTCTTGTTCTTGGTATAAAACCGCACAATTTGAGTTCGAGAAATAAATCACATACAGTGCCTATAAGCATAAGTTACTTTATGTTCATTTTGAACCTCTGAAAGTGGGTTTTTTGGGTTGATTCGCAATGCAGTTTATCTCTTAAAAATAATATTTGAATAATAACGCATTTACTAATATTATCCTTTAACTAAAATCCAGTCTGGCACAGTGACCCCCTAGATACTGCCTGTACTACAATCAATTCTCGCTGTTACCTTAATCTTTAACTATGACCTTAGAGAGCGATGTATGTTGGCCCCTGTAATATTTAGCAAGTTCAACTATTTTGTTAGTCAATCTTTACTGGTCTCAATTTGGGAAGATACATTTTTGCAAGTTGAAATCCATGTGTATACATTACCCGAAGAAATATTGCTATTTAAGATGGCAAAAAGCTCCAATGTGTAATTTTGCTTTCGGTGTTCCGGGAAAATTAATGTTCCTTCTCGTATAAAGGCTTTGCTTAAAACCTTGCAATTAGCTCAGCATCGCCTCGTGTACTTTACGACACATGTTCTACCAGACAGATAGACCACTCCAATCAGCTTTAGACAAGCAGCTGAGGGCCCGCTGCATTAATGAAAGCTGTCCTGGTGGAAGAGCCTTTCCTTATCTGGTGCAAGGATATGGAATAATTTGCCAGCTGATGTTACAACTATCCAGGAGAAAATGTATTTCAGGGAGCAGCTAATAACACGGCTCTTCTGATGCCTTCAACTCATTATCCACACTCCTCCTTTGCCAAGATGGAATTATAGCAAACAACACGCTTTACAAACCGTTATAACATTACACATATAATAAGGTGAGAGATGATTCTGAATGTTGGTCACTTGTGGGGTTAGGCCTTTCCTATGGTAAAAGCTATCAATATGTGTGCCTTGCCAAAGTTTCTCGATGCCATTTTGCATTTGCCCCAAGGGCTGCGGCTGAAGAACCTGCAAATGCCATAGAATCTGATGAGTGATTTCCTTTGGAGCACAGGGAAAAAGAGCTGGCCTTCTTCAGTTCTGTCGACACATGATGTGTAAAATTGTAGGTCTAGATACTGTGGCCTGAACAACGACAAGATACCCTTTGCACTTCACCACTTATTGAGGTGGTTCAACACCCCCAATACCCTATGAGGGTCATTATGACCTGGGCGGTAGCCATGGAGCTATGAGCTCCATGGCTGCCTCCCATACCGTGCCCGTGTCCGGTGTTGTTCAATGGGGACTTACCGGTGTAGTCCGACCCTGGCGGGACCGGTAAGTCCCCATTGAACAAACCATTCCCCATTCCTATTTGAGCCCCCATAGGGCTCAATGGGAATGGGGGGGTGCTAATAACAGGCTCGCAACTTGCAAGCCCGTTATTAGCGCCCTGGTCAGACCACACGTTCTTTACGGTCCCCGCCAAGGACCTTGGAATAAGGCGGGAAGGGATTACCGGCACCGGTCTCCTTACCGGTGCCCGGTATCCCTTGCTGCCCAGGTCGTAATGACCCCCAATGTGTTGTTTGGCAGGTGGAAGAAAACAATGGCTCAGGCAAGTTCTGTATACTGCTAGGGAATACAACAGATATAAACTCACAGCGGCAACATTCTCCATGGTTGAGGCTCTCCTCTTTGTGGTAAGTAAAGATGGGGGAAAAACTGAAAGTCCTTAATACCAGTGGGTTAGGCGAATGTTGGTAAGGTGTGGAGCAAGGTAGCTATTGTACCCTTTGTGTTTCATGGGAACCCTGAGGTCTACAGGCGTGCAGCGCTATACAAGAATTAAATAATAATAATAATTTTAAAAACTGGCCACCTTGGGAGCACCTCACGGCATTCAAACGCAAACATCGTCAGGCTGGGATCTGGGGTCCAAGAACTGGAAAAAAGACTGCGCTTGGACTTTGGAATGCCTAAACAGCCCCAGACTCTGGAATTCCTTCCCATGCAAATCCAGACTGGCTTCTCTCATGCTTTTCAGGAAGACCTTACTCTTTAAAGAAGGCCTTATGTAGACTCCCCTTCTCCCTTCCAGTCCTGCAGCTCTGCCCTTAATCACTCCAACCCCTTTCCCCCTCCTCACTGAACGATTCTCTGCACCCACCTTTGCTTGCTAGGTATTTTCACACTACATAAATCCTACACACACACTTGTATATTTTGGATTTCAACATTTACAACAACTTTTTTTTATAAAGAGGGCTTTCTAGCGTGTCCCATTTTGATCAGTTGCTAGACTAACGATCTTTGAAGGGGCACTATTTGTAGGGTGACCAGATTTAAAAAGTTAAAAACCGGGACAGGGCAAATAACATAAAAGTAGGACTAACTCTTGGAATTGTCTGCCAAGGCACTACACTTCAGTAGCTCTTGGAGGCGAAGGGGGTTTAAGTGTTACTGTTCAAAGAAACACATATTATAATTAATTAATCACAGACTACCACTATCTTAAGTTGTAAAATGCAGCATTTCTTCTGTGTGCGATTGTGCATTCCTGACTGCCAGCCATGAAGACCTACTAGAAGAAATCCGGGACCACTGCAGGTTCCAAAGGGAACATAATCTTGTGAAAGGGGGACAAAGCACTAAAATCCAGGACATTCCCGGCTAAACCGGGACGTCTGGCCACCCTATTTGCCAGATATGCGCTAAAAAAAAGTGCACATTTGAGCGCTGCCCAAAGAGTGCCTTGAAAAGAAACGTGGCCCAACCCTGCCACTCTGCATACATTGATTGTACACTAACCCGGAACAGGTCTCAGAGTCTGTTGCTGGCCCATAACTCAGTGCCTACACGTGAAAGATTGCTCCGTCAACATGGAGGCCGGGTGGGGACCGGTGTCATGTTTTCTGTTAGCCATAAAACGTGCAATGCCCTGCTGAAGAGTTCAAACGCTTTGCTCGCCCTGATTCCCCTTGCAGCTGGGCCCTGATAATCTGCTGCTCTGCTTGTAATTAAGATGAGTCCCCGCCGGCTTTGAAGATTCACCAGAAGTCAACTTCAAGGTTAAGCACGTGGCTGGGGGTCAGTCCAAAGGTCGTGCAGGGGGAGGCTCCTATTGTGGGAGCCTTGTGCCAATCATAACATACCAGGAAGGGCTGTGTGGACATTCTCACCGCCTGAAGAATGGGGAGGCAATTGCATGTACCACTGAGCAACTAATAATGTTCTTTGGAGGTGACAGCCTGCCCCCAACTGCCGTTGGTGCTCGTCAAGTGCCTGATCCCTTAAATCCCCCTATAAGACGCTGGAATGCATTAACTCTTTGTGGAAAACGGATGTGTCCGCCATTTGGGTTTGATGGCACAAAGACAAAAACAGATGACTCGTTCGCATGTACATGGCGCAGACATGCCTAATTTATCAGCTGCCTCGGCTCAGGGTTCGATCCCCCACCTTCCAGATAACAGAAGAAAGATTCCTTATTGACTGCATTTTAATATGATTACGAATATAGTAGGAGAATATGTCGCCTAGGCAGTGCTTTTGCAAGCTCTGGAAAACATCCACGGCCAGGTTAATTTCGGGACTGTCACCAGGGTTAGCTCGCCTTTTGATTCTTGCCCCCCAAGCTTCTATCCGGGGCTACAAACAAAATACCAGGGGCTTTAGCCCCCCTACTCTCCCCCTTCCAACGCCTTTGCGCCCAAGCCTCGTGCTTCATTAGGGTTAGACTGGGGGATCAAATAGCTCCTGACACGAAAGAAATGTTTCCCACGTTTCATGAAACATTCACGAAACGTTCGATTCGTGACAATGTGCTGCAGAAGTATTGGGAAGAACATTAGTGACTAAAATGTTGCGCCCAGATACCTATGGGTTAGGCGCGCCACATAAATGCCTAAACAGATAAAATAAATAAATTATTAAAAATGCATGGGACATTTTGCACATTAAAGCACCTTAGACCAGACCTTAGCTGCTGGTGCTGGTGTTATTTAAGTGGTACACAGTGGCCCATAAAACTGGCACACACTGGCCTGTGGGCCAGGGCAAGCCTCTGCATCTTTATTGATCCTCTGCATGGCATGTTATGTACATTGATAATTCTAGAGCACACTTGTGCCACCAGTAGCCTCTTTCTGCTAATAAGTGGCTGGCAGAAAGCAATAGTTCCAGGCTAGTTATACTAATGCCAGTGCGTTTCTGTCCAAGTGTACAGAAAACAGCTAGGTTTCTAATTGTTCTAAGATATGTTGTGGGTAGCCCCCCCCCCCTCACATCTCTCACCTCCTCCTGCTTTTCCCTGCCTTCCTGCATCAAGTCTTTTCTCTTTATCTTTGCTGTTCCCCTGCACGACCTTAGTGGTGCGATTCCCCTCCCCTGTGCTCTTGGAATCAGTGTGTCTTCTTGCCGTTTCCATTCACTACAGAAGTTCTCCTCCTGTACTCCTGCAATCCCCCTGTTCTATATCTGCCCTGTGCTCCTGCCATCATGCAACTCCCCTAACATTCTGCCAATGTCCTCTTATCCTGCATCTCTCCCGTCCAATCGCCTGTCTCATTTTCTCCCATGTTACTTTTTTCCTTTTGCACATCTCAGCTCAAAGCCGGTCATTTTCCTATTACCCTGCAACTCATATGTGCTCTTGCATCTGTCCTGTCTACCGGAATCTCTCTCTCATGTTCTACTGCATCTCTACATGTCCGCATGTACATGTCCTGACTATGTGCATCTTACCTCGCCTGTCGTCCTGCAGCTCCCCTTTCCTGAACTACAGTTAGTTCCCCTGTCTCGGCTCTGCAGCATTTACCTTGTCCTCCCAAATCCCTCCTCCCCCTGCATGTCTACGGTAGTCATGCATGCAGGGATCCAGTCCTAAAAAAAACTCGGAGGTGCGCAATGCGACGTGACGTCACAGGAAGAGAACATGTCCTCAAATGGATTGTGCCAATTTCATTCAATTGGTCTTTCCCAATTGAAGAAAGTGAACAGGACAAACAGCAACCTCTTACTTGCCTTTAATAAGGCAAGCGAACAGATGTTCCTATAATTGCTGGCTAAGCATGAAACGTGTGTTCACCCTATAATCCTAAGAACCTCTAACAAAACGTGTCTTGTGTAGTGTAGCATGATTTCAAGAGGAGACATTTCACGACTTCATGACGAGAGATTATTGTGGTTGTGTGGATAAGTGTCTGGCTTCACAGGGGTGGGACCTGTATTTAAACCCTGGCTGTGGCCCTGTTTACTTCAAGTGGGTGCAGCAAATATATATTCAAATTCCTGCTACATAAGTTAGATTTAATTACTTTGAAAAAGAAAACAGTCTGAGATGTTGTTCTTGTTTTTACGATGTTGCTTTAGCATTGATCTGTATCAGTATAATTAAGGAAATGTAACGACCACAAAAAGGCAGTAAACCTTCAATGATTGTGTTATATGTATGCAAGGTCGATTGATTTGGCTAAATCATAATAATAAAAAATAAATAATAAAAGAAAGTCCTTTAAAATGCACGGGGGGGGGGAGGGCGGATACGGACGTTGTCCGCCCTCTGAAAAAAGTGGGTGGATGCCATCCTCTCACGTTTTCCCACGACTGTGTCAGTCTTTCATGTCTCCTGCCACTGTGTGTCTTCCTCATTCTCTGTCCTCTGGCTGTATGCATTGCCCCTCGGCTTCCGCCTTTATGAACTTGCCTCTGGAGTCCTCCTGAATCCATCCCGTCTCTCTCCCGTCCTCATAAACCTTTCACGTACCTCTACATGTTAGACAGATTCATATCTCCTCTATGTCGTCTGTCTCGCATTCCTGTCCTTGCCCTAATTTCCTGTACCCCCCTCCGTTTGCATCTCTCCTCTCCTTCTACACCTGCCACGCCCCTTAATTCACCCGTGTCCTGCATGTATCCCTAGCCCATGTATATATCCTATGACACTGCATTTGCTCTGTGCTCCTTCCCATCTCTTGCCCCCCTGCATGTCGCCTGTTCTTATGCACCAGTCCCTCTGTAACACTTCTGGTGGCAGTTGATGCGTTCTAACGTGGTGGATGTAGATCTTGTCCTCCATGTGAAGCACGCAAGATAGCTTGTTTATTAAGGATAGCTCAGGGGCAACTTTATATTGGAAACAAGACAACGCTAACAACACATGTTCAAATCCCGGTCTCACGCTTAGAAACTGTTCTCTAGTATTGAGCGCGTTATAAAAGAACAATTATAATTATAATCCGAACCCATGTTGGTGAGTTGGGTCGATTCTCCCACAAGAATTGTTTTTTTTTAGAAATGGGTGAAAATGTTCCCCTTTACACTTCACATTTTGGCTGAGATTATTTTCTTAAACGGTAGGACTTGTAAGCAGTTCTGTAAAAACACACATTAAAAAATAGGATTCTTCAAATACCAGGTGTGATTGCACTCGGGTTTGCTTCCAAGGCACTCCCACTTCCCACCATGTCACTCTTGGTGCCCAGCTCTGCTCCATGCCAAGCTCACCACACCGGGTCTGCCCCAATATCAGTGCCACTGTCCTGGTTCTGCACCATGACACTCAATTCCTGCGATTCTGGCCCAATGTCACTCGCTTTGCCTCAAGTCATCCCTACTCTTAAGGATGCAGTTCTATCTCCGTTTCACTCTCCCGCCCTATTCTGCCCCAATAACACTAGTGATGTCAGTTTCACTACAGTGTCAGCCGCAGGGGCAAAACAAACAATACGTTCATCATCTCCATGTACATTGGTCTCTCAGAGTACAGTGCCACTTAACTCTTGTTAAAAAAGTTTCTTACACATACGTCGATTGTAGAAAGACTGAACTCACTTGGTAATGTGGTTAGTTGTTGTTACCAGGTTTTAAAAAGGCTTCATTCATTAGATGTGTATCCTCCCCATATTGTCAGAAGAAAGGAAGCAGTACCTCTCTTTGTAAACCTTTCTGCAGTCATGATGACATATAACCAACCACATTTTGCATAGTGCTTCGTGCCCCTCAAATATGTTGTTTTTCCTTTTAGCATTAGAGGTCAAGAGGCCTAGGGACAACTCTCAGGGACTGAGTCCTACTTTCTGTGTGGTGGCCACAGTATTCTTTTTTTTTTAACCTGTGGTGCGTGGCTGGCGTAATTGTGTGATTGCCATTGGTGTCATCGCGTGCATACTTGTAATTTCATATGTCTGGCATTTGGTTTGAGCCTTGTGTTTGCTGTTTAAAACCTGAATTATTTATTAAAACAGATGCTTCACCTGTGAAAGAGAGCACAAACTGTTTTTGTTTCCCTGGTATAAATCCAATAAATCATTATCAATCGTTAGCACTAAGCACAGATAGTCAACAAATCCACTGTAAAGCTGCCCTGAAAAGATTTAGATCATATAAAATTGAACTTTTTTTTTTTTTGACAGTTTAAAACTTTATTGTGTTGTTTTTCAATAAAATCTTTACAACAACCAAATTTTATAAGATCGCATAAAATTACATAAATCAAACCATATTCATATTACTCTAATATAACAATTTCATTTACGTAATATTAAAAACAGACAGATAAAAAGACATTTTCTCCTCAAAAGCAGTCAGATAGGAGTTAGCATTGAAGCCCAATCACATCATTATCGTACTCTCATTAACCGCTTCACTTTCCAATTTACTTTCAATTGCAATCAGAAAATAGTGCAGATCGACAATCAGTGATTTCCTTACTCCCCACATACATTGGATCCATAATAATTCCTGGTCATGGTTATTAGATTCATTGAGATATTTTCCCAAAAAAAGTTGTCTCTGCGTGGAAAAATAGGAGCAATAAATGACCAGATGTTTCAAGGACTCAATTGTTGTTACATTACAGAATCTACAACCTTCAACATAGGGTGATACCATCTGATTCCAGTTTTTAATCCTCTCTCTCGTTCTAAAAAGATTGAATCTAAAACGCATGTAGTTCTCTCTAAGCTTTTGACCAGGTAACTGCATGATATATCCCAGTACTGGTTTTCTGGGATGACGGAATTTTGCATATTCTCTATACAATTTATAGAGCCCAATTTTGTCGGCTGTATCTGCCCAATCAAATTCGCGTAATTTAAGCTTCACTGTTTGTGGACGTGTAATTAAGTCCACTGAGTTCATTGCAAAGCTTTCCATCGCTATTATACATTGTTGTCCTGCATCTCTTATCCATTTAGGATTTCCCAGTTTTAACATTTCACCCAGATCTACATACAATGAATTTGGTACAGGGTCTAACATCTTTGCATAACTGACTATTTTACGCCACAAATATTTTGAGGCTAATGAGTTTAGCCCTAATTCGTGAATAATTATCACATTGGGCAATGACATCGGTAATCGCAATACTTGTTTCAATATTTTTCCTTGTACTTTATTAAGAATTTTGCCAATTTCGAGAGTACATAAGTCTAACCCGTAAATAATTATTGGTTCCACTTTAAGAATATAATAATCAATCAGTGGTATCAATGAAAATTGACAAAATTTCTTATATATTAGTTTCATTTGAGAGATAAGTGGCAGTGCTTTTGTAATGATTTCCGACTGCCATTTTTCGATCGAATCGGCATTTGTTAAGTTATACCCCAAATAGATCAATCCCAATGCCCTTGGTATACGTAGCCCATCAATGTTCCAGTTATACCGAATAATCTTTTTTTTGTTTGTGAAGATCATAATGTTTGATTTCTTTGTGTTTATTTTCAAGTTATGATTAGCGCAAAATTCTGCCAAGCATGTCATTTTGTTTTGAAGTCCAAAGGGAGTAGGATCAAATAGTATCAAGTCATCCGCAAATGCCATCCAATCCAAGCGGAGTAGCCCCAATTTTACTGAAAAGGCATTACATCCTGACCATATTGCACCAATTTCTGTTAAATACAGATTGAATAGTGTGGCAGCCAGATTACACCCCTGTTTTACGCCAATATACGTTTTAATTGGAGAAGTAAGCGATCCATTTTGATCTATCTTTATCCTATAAGTTGTGTTCGTATGGAGTAGTGCAATCATTGCTATAATTTGTGATGGTATATTGTGTTCTTTCATTCTTTTCCATAGTATCTGCCTTATCACTGAGTCAAATGCTCCTGATATATCGAGCAAAGCCATGTAAATCGGTCCGTGATTTTTTACCCTCGTTAATTTTAGTAAATGCGCCAAAACAGTCGCATTTAGCTGTGTTCCCAACCCTTTTCTGAAACCAGTTTGAAATCGGGATAAAATTTCTTTTTTTGTGATAAATACATTTAAATCTTTTAGAATAAGGGCAGCAAAAACTTTCGCTGTTACATCTATAAGTGCCACCGGTCTAAAATTTGCTGGATCATTCAGTGGCCCTTTTTTGTGAATGGGGATCACAATCGCCGACAACCATGATGTCGGTACACTCTTCGTTTTCAGCACACCCTCTATGCTTCTCAGTATAATAGCCGCCCACAACTTAGGGTCATCTTTTAGAACACAGGGTGGAATTCCGTCGGGACCTGCCGACTTAGATGACTTTAGGTTCATTATAACCATTTCAATATCTTCTAGTCCCCATGGACATTTAGTTGGCAAGTCTGTCATGTCAACTTCGGTATACATATTTTTAAATTTTGAAGGCATCGCATATTTATTATTGTATACCTCTGTCCAGGCTTCACCGCTGACAGCCGAAGACAGAGACGATCCTTCCATCATTGCAGGATTTCTTAACATTGCCCAAATTTCTCTTGTGTTTTTTTGGCATAAGTTATATATCATGTTCTGATTAACTTTTTGATATTTTACCATTTTTATTTGTTTTACATCATTTTTATAGCTACTCATAATAGCCTTTTTTTCATTATAGTATGTGCTACCGAAGTTACCATTCCCAGATTTTAGTAGGTTCCGCAGTTCTCGATTCTTGGTTTTTTTCCTATTGGCAATTTCTGCATTATATAATCTCTTTTCATTTTCCTTTTTCTGTATGTTGTTATCTTTTTGCGCTGCTAGCCTTTCAATATGATTGTGTATCATAATGGCATTCTTTGATTCTAGATTAATAGCTTCTCCTATACTCAAGAACTGTGGATTCATTTTAACCATGTCCCTATTCACCAGGAAGTTAAGTTCCCTATATAGTCTCGTATTCCATCGTATTGATAGTGCTTGCCGATCTATTTCCAATAGTACAAGTGGCACTAGTACATCATATCTTTGGAGAAGACATTCACAGTAGCACTCCAATATGCAGTGGTCACTAAATTGTGATTGTGTAATTGTGCACAAGGATGTAGTGTTCGCTATTGGTCCAGACATCACAATATAGTCAATTGTAGATTTCTTCGACCCGCGCGACCAAGTAAATAGTGGCTCTCTGACAGCATAAGGTATAATATTCATGTCCCATTGTTCAAAAAATTTTAACCAAATTTGTCCCCTTTCCACGGAGGATGTAATATAACCCTGGTTAGATATCATTCGGTCTGCGCTGGTTTTATCAAGGATGCAATTAAAGTCACCACCTATAATGATCATCACATTGGGGGATTCTTCTATGACTACCGTCATCACATTCGATAATTTTCCTAGTATGGTATCTAAAGTGGTTGTAGACGGATTCCAGTATAAAGATATTAATAATATGTGTGAATACCCGATGTTACTTGATCTAATTTCTATTGCAAGTATTTCATCAAATGTAAAAAGTTGCCGTATTTTAACCGCATATAGATGTTTCACGAAGATCGCCAATCCGCCAGCTGGCCGCCCCATTTTGCCCCTCACTGCATGTGCACAATATGCCATGTATCCTTCCAGGTAAACATCCGCTAATGCCATTGTTTCCTGTACCACAATTAAATCAGGCAATTCCTCCCGATGACTTTTCTGGAACCATGCCTGCAAGTTCTTTAAACCACAGCAGTTCCATGAACATATACTCAAAGGCCTATGTTATAGGTTTGTTTTTCCTAATTGCTCACTATTTAGAGTCTTAATTAGTGGCTCAAGCAATGCAAGAGTAGTGGCTATCTGGGCGACTACTTCTGATTGTTCCCTTATTTTTTCGTGGATTCTTACAATTTCACTTTCTCGCCCTCCTATATTAGAATCACTATGGCCCAATGTTGGCTGATATTCAACAAAACCACTCGCTTCTTCCATTGAAGCATACAACGACAATTCATAGCCCAACAGTTCGAAATCTTTAACGTGTTGCCATATTAGCGATGCAATTATTATATTTTGATATTTACATAACATCCTGCAATTTGGAACATAGGGGAGCCTGACCCAATCGATATCATTTGATACCAAATTACGTAGGTTTGGAATTTGGTGAAATACCTTCATTAGTGATGCGCGGTTTAATTGCGGTTTTTCCACCTTTGCTGGATCTATCGTCCAGCCCATCACCAGTTTCATCTCGGGCGACAGTTGTTTATAGTCAATTCCATCCTTAGCCTTGCAACTACCCTGTGACTTAATCTCTATTTCCGATTTCTCTTTAGAGTGTGCATCTATTTGTACTGTATTTGCATGTGGGTTAACATGCTCACTTATCCTTGATGTCACAGGTTCTTTTTCCTCTTTTTGTGCCGTCAATATGTCCTTATTGGATCCTAAAACTGTGATCTGAGCTGTATCATTGATCATCTGCCCAGTACCCTGAGATGATTGAGTAAAGGACGATATTTTCTTATCCATCCTCTCAAAAAAACGTTGAAGTTGTGTTTGTATAAGATGAGGTGTCGATATATTCGTCGTGTCTTTAATATCAACTAAACTATCATTGTCTTCCAAGTGTACCTGACTTTCCTTATTTAGTTGAGATTGATCAATTTGTGGTGTCTCCTTCACTTTATTTACACTAAGTTTATTCTTTTTAAAGAAATCTCCTGTCACCAATCCTTTTTTTTGATTTTTATTTTCTTCTTTTTTGTTTGTAATGCCCACCACCTGAGTTGAAGTCATTTGATTTCCTCTAATTGCTTGTCTTTTTTTTGCTCTTGCGTGAAGTTTTTTTGCTTTTCGAGACATAAAATATAATGTTTGATTTGCACCAGGTTCTTCATTATCATTTTTATTTGACAGAGGTGCTTCCTCGTTAGCTCCTTCTGTCAAATCAATAAGGTCTGTAAGATCCGAGGGACTATCAGGTCCTCTATGTGTAAGAGAGTCACGCATATCCTCTTGAGCCGTCTGTTCTCCAACATGTATGGCATCGGAAGCTAAGTTTGCAGTTAGTACTATTTGTTCTAATGCCAAAATTCTGTCATGCTGGAGTTTTGCAATTTCTGCATAAGTGGGGAGTTTTTCTATGTTCTTATCTAATGAGTGGAACTCTATTGTTTCTTCAGAACCATTTTCTATACTCCCCCACTGTGTTTGGGTAAATTGTGATTTTTGAGCAGGAATAGCATCACTATTTGCCGTACCCATTGTCTCTACCACCATTTTCTCCTTGATGATTTTATCTCTGAGAAGTTGCTCAGCCCAGAAAGTGTGGCATTTTTCCTGAGCCATCATATATCCTTCCATTCTACTTATTCTGTTACCAATGTCAGACATTGCCGTGCTCAATGCACCAATTGCACCATGGGTATATTCGTGACCCTTATCAAGCAAGTTAAGAATTCTTGCCAACACAGGGAAGTTTTGTAATTCTTGTTGATTCAAATCCACAAGCGTATCTTCAAGTGGAAACAGTGGCAGAGATGAGTTCGGTTGGCGTATTGAATCAGATAGTGGTTTGGCTTGAAGAGAATCGGCCCCTAGCACAGGTGAGTGTGGATAAATTATCTCCAATGGATTAGTTACTAAATCGTGGGCTGGAGAACTTGCATTTTGTTTCTTTTCTTTCTCACCCTTCTCTTTCCCATTAGTTCTTTTTTCATTTAATTGTTCCAGATTGGCAGCAATTGCTGCGTGGAAATGAACTTGGTCTCTTACTCCCCGCGAGCTCGCTGCAGGAGTTGATGGGCCATTTGATAGACGTGCTCTACTATGTAATTCTGCTAGAACCACTGGTGCAACCAGAGAGGTATCACCAGTAAATAGACTGTGTTCCTCACTAACTGCACCTAGCATTGAGCTATCAGTGATTGGTATATTACATATGGGGTTTATCGGATATGTAAGCCCTTCCGTGTTCTCCATATGTATTTGGGCTAATATAACTTTATTTATTTTTGGTGCTTCATTTGAGTTTACCCTCTCATCTACTGTTGAGTTAGGAATAGTTGAGCTTGCTGATGGTAATGCTAGCTCCCTATCATTAGCCATCTTACTATTAGTTCTCCCCTTTTTTTTTGTTTGATTTATGGTGTCGTGCATTATTTCGTCATCCGACATGTTTCCTTCCCCAAGTAATGATGGAGACCCATTCAGACACCTTTTCCCATTCCTTAGTTTTTTCACCATGCTTTGATACCACAGTCAGAAATTTCTGTTATTAGCCACTAATGTAAGGGATAAATGCATACAGCACTTATTATAGGTTTTGTCAATGTCCTAATTTCTATATCCTCAACCATCCAGCATACTCGTTATATGATTTCTACAAGAAGGTTAATTTCTCACTGCTTTGTAGCCTTTCCCCACACCTTGTACTTCATACAGCAAACAACACCCGTACCTGTATGGTACATAACAGTGCGCACAGTGCGCTAGTAAATAAGCAATTACCGACCCAGAAAGAGGCGTTTCAAAAACGGAGAGCGCGATTTCCAGCAGTGAGAAAGAACCTTCTTCCTATAGAGTTAGGCGATAGGACCATTTCACGGGTTCAGCCGTCCTCCGAACGAAATTAGGACAGGAGGTCAGGCAAACCCAGCTAACAGTGCTTATATGGTTCTTAACTTATGTTATTTAAATTGCAATCTATATCTTACAGCGGCGTTGTAGTTTTACAAATCTTCATTAAATATCAAAAGCACATGTGTCAGACTCGTGCCTCTACGAGCTTATCTACGTTATGCATTCGTCATTACCATTTTATAACACACGGCTGTTGGGTTTTCACAGTACTTAGCCGTTTGCATTCTCTGCAGACTCCCGTGTGCGGAATGCTTTCAACACTTCAAATGCCACAGTAATCAGAAGTTTACTCAGATATCAGCAAAAATCGACCGCAATTTCTTTAAACACATACCTCTCAACATCAGTTACAGTGACTTTTAGCCAGCAGCCGACAGAGTGTTGTCAGAAGAGTGATCGATCCCACTAGCTCCTCACAACGTTTTAAATAAGACGGCGAGCAAACAATGCTCGCAGCCTCCAGCGCCCAGCCCCCGGCTAACAGGCTAACAGGCACTTCTGGGCACTTCCTTGGTGACCGACCAGAGGGAATGATCTTGCTTTGGCCTGCATACATGGGTATGATCACAATGAAGGCTACATTCAGGAATTGTGAACGCCACTAGATGACACAAAGAATGGAACCAAAGAGAGTAAAAAATGTGTAATATGTGGGAATATCCTTAAAATTGTCTGGGCGAGCCTTTGGAGCATTTACCTTTTAGGCCGATGCTGGGTCATCTAGGGCTGGATTTACTGAAGCAGAATGGTCAGGTCCCCCTATCAGATGGTCCTGCCCTGGACGAGGTGGAAGTTTGTCAGCTGATCCTTGAGGGCCTGATTCTCAAGTCTAGACTCCACCAGATGCTGTTTTAAAAACTTGCTAAGGACCTCACTTAAATCTTCCATATTTACAGGTGAGGAATCCATGCTAAGTAGACAGTGTATCTACCTGTGGCTTTCAATCTGTCAGGAACTCCAAGGTCTGTGGTGGGAACAGCATGCCCAACAGTCCTGTCTGAACCCTGAGCCACCACCTGAAGTTACCTGTAGAACAGGGATCTCGGTGATCAGGAGGAAAGGGGAAGTGGATAAGGTTGGATACCTGAAAAACACAATTAACAGAAAAATAAGGATCACTATTGAAACATTTGTGCCCACCTTTTATGATCCCACCTGGGCCTCCTGAGAACCTGTGATTCTTTTAATGTATTGCTTTAGTGATAGCTTGATAACTTGTAGTCAATAAACCTAAATAAGCCCTTTTACCTACTATTCTGGTCATATTCTAAGTGGAACATTTTAGATTAGCGATGTTTAATCTAACTGTTCCGATTCTCTGTGTATTATCCTAACCAAACAGTAAACACTAATGTATCTTAGTGTGCGAATGTGCCCTTGAGAGTGTGGTTAGTAAAAACATTCTCCAAACGTTAGAACTTAATATAGCCTCACGTTTTCAGTGTTCATTCATTGATGGTCCTCTGCCTTAGTTTTCCACGCAGCCCTCAGCTGAATATTTAGCATGCAGGTTCAGGTGTCATTCGTCCACAGTCCTTCAGTCCTTGTCCATAAGTCCCAGATTCTGATTATTACACCCAAAGTCTCAGAATTCCATTCCAAAGTTTATGAAATAAATTCAGTTGGGCGGCTATCGATTCTCAAAGTTCCCAATGAGATGGCCCTTTAATCATAGTTTGCATTGTGCCTTGCATCTCATTCACTTGTTAGCACTGTCCATGGGAATGTCCTCCTTCTCTGGATCCGTACTGAAAGCCCCTGGATCACGGAGGAAGGTGTGGTTAACTACCACAACAATTCAACGTGACTGTGTTGTCTCACAAGACTTCCATAAGAGCTATTACAATGAAAATGAACTAAGGCCATGCCCGTTGCTACACATCAGGCGTCTTGCAGAGTGTTTATCCAACAATTCTGCAAACATTAGGGAACTTAGCTCTTCTCGAGAAGCTTTTAAAATAAATAGTGTAGATGTTGTTGTACGCAATATTATTATCAACGAGTAATGCACACATGCTGATTGCAATGCGCAGCATGTTGAGGGATGCATAGCGATGGGGTCCCTAATGTGTTTGTGGGTCCTCAGTGTTGTGGGATGCCTACATCTGTGCTTCTGAAGGACTCACTTTCTCTAACCCCTCAGCAGTCAAGACACAGACAGCAACCAATGTTCGGGGAGATATTGACCTGCCATTCTCTCACTGTCTCAGTCCTGCCCCATTTTTCTCTCTTTGCCCAAGTTATGCTCAACGTCGCTCTCACTGCCTTAGTTCTGCCACACGTTCACTCTCATTCATTGCCCCAGTTCTGCCCCATTTGCCTTTCACTACCCCAGTTCAATGTCATACTCACTGTTCCCGTTCTGCTTCAATGTTACCATTACTACCTCAAATTCTGCCTCCTTTTGATTTCATTGCCCTAGTTATATCCAAATGTTGCTCTCACTCTCCGTCCCAGTTATGACACATTTCACTCCCCTTTTTCAGTTGTGTTCTAATGTCACACTTACTGGCCCAATTGTGAAGCATCTTGCTCTCTTTAGGTAACTTCTTTCCTGCTTGACTCTTATTACCCAAGTTCTGGGCCAAAGTCACACTCCCTGCTCGTGTTCTGCCTCAGACCCACACTCTGTGTCACTGCCACTGTCCCAGTTCAGCCAAATTTTACTCATGGCCCAAATCTGCCCCTTTGTCACTCTCACTCCTCCCGTTCTCACCCTTTTTGCTCTCATTGCCCAGGTTTTGCCCTAAGTTCACTCTCCCTACTCCGGTATTGTCCCAGTTACTGTCACTGTCCCGGTTCTGCCCGATGTAGCGCTTCCTGCAGTAGTAGTGCCACCTTTTGCTCCAAAAGAGCTCTGCCGTTCCCACCCGGAATGCTCATGTCTCAACCCCCAAGTACCCATAACACACACACACACCACATTCACATGGGGCTCATTTTGGAGTCGCGCGTAATTTGACGGTAGGAATCCAGTACATGTGCACCTTCACATACACGGGTCCCTATTGTCAAATTTTCATCATTTGCATGGCGGAGGGCAAAAGGGCGGGGCAAAAAAGTAGTGTAAACGCTTGTATGCTGCCCTTTTGCACCCCACTGTGCAAATGAAGTAAACACTGCCTGCCATGTACGCATGGTAAGCAGAGTTTAAAATGGATCCCTGTGAAGTCTGCCTGCTTTTTGCATGGGAATTCCTCCATGGGAATCCCCAGAATTTGAACCTGCATGAAAATCCATGCGGGTGTAAATGCTGGAGTATTTGTATGACAGAAAAGAAGGGAGTGGCGGAAAGGTAGGTTACGCTCAGCCCTGTTCTATGTCATATAATGTAACGTCTCTTCTTCTGCATCTGGCACTTGCATGGGCATCATATGTGGAAACAATAAGTCTTCCTTCTGCACTTCAATCATACGTGGTCACAGGAGCATCTGAGATTGAGAGCCCCAGATTGCGCTGTCGTGCGCATGCTTCACCTCTGGCTCAGATGCCCCCCCATGAACTTCCTGAAGCTGAGCCTTGTCAGTGCCAACCTGGACCTTGTCGGTGCCAGCAGGGACAGTGCTCCATCAATCATTGACTGTAGAACTACTGGGCCTGTAGGCAGAATGTTATGTTGTCTCTGCCTGAAGGTTGCCAACTGGTAGGAGGTTATTGTGAGCCTTCAAGGCCCATCAGTTGCAGATGGGGAGCCAACTCGACTACTGTAGATCCGGGTGCTGGAGGTACTGACATAATTGGGTGCAGCTTGTGCATGCAGTCACAAATTGGCACTCCCAAAAGCAATCAGAACACCCCTTACTGAAGTTTAACTGAGCTCATTTGAGGAGGGTCACTTGAGCCATTAATAGGGATCTGGTTTAGCCCAGTGATTGCTGTTGTGCGATGTTAGCTTTATTTTACCTTCTCGCACAGTCCAGTCTTTGCCTTTACATGAACACATGTAATTAATTAAACACTAGACAGGCATTCCTATCTTTGGGATTCCGTGCAGGGGCTAAAGAGCAATTGAGAACACCAGCCGATGGCTATTTGTTTTTGAGGTGGGGCAGCACTTTCAGAATGTTGTTATGCAGAGGAGACTGACTACTAAATGATGCACCGGTGCAAAGTCATGCTGCCATAGTGCATACAGTCGCCTCTTGGCAAAGGCCATGCATTCTGGTCCCCAATGGCATTTGCAACTGCATCCTGGTCGCTAGTGGTTTTTATAACCCCAGTCTGGTTGCTAGTGGTCTTTTTAACCGTCTTCTAGTCACTGAGCCCTTTGTTATTTCATTTTGGCCACTATTGACACACCTGAACCTCCCTGTGAAATCTGACTATATCCGCCACCAACATGTTCCTGCCCTTCTCCATCCTCATCTTTCTCATTCTATCCCCACCCTTTACCAAGGCTCTCCAAACACCCTGCTGCATATCTTCCAAACTCGTCATCCCTTCCATGAATCCAAGCCTGTCCTGAATTGCTCATCTCCTCTAGGGCAGTTGGGTCACAATGCTAATTTTTACGCTAAACCTCATCTACTCCTCTGATCTTCCAGCTGGAGGGACCACTACTCTTTACCTACCCTTGCCTCCCTCATTGATCCCAATGTAGGGAAATGGAATGCCTAATACAACTGTAATAAGACTTCTGTTCCAAGCAAACACTTTAACTCTCCTCTCCCATACCTTGCAGTGATGGCCACCACCAGAATCTGGATAACCCCTCAAAACATAGTTGCATGCACAGCCCTTCATATTAATGCTGATACCTTCTAGCAATCCCGTTGTCTATCCAAAAAGGGGGTTGGGGGGGTCGATACCTTAATTAGTAAACACACCCAACCACCCTCTTCTCCTCTTAATTGCATTGCTTCCTCTTTCAGACGCATTGGTGTCCAACTCATTGCTTCAACTTCACTTGCCATAGTTCTCCTCTGTCAGCTTCCTGAAGCTCTCAACCTCTGTTTATAATACTTGCATCTCTTACTGGAATCTTTGCCCTTCAACAGTGCAGTGTTGCTCATGGGAGACTTCAACTTCCCTGACATGAATCAGGATCAAGACATAAAGCTTGGCTTCCTCCCTCTGTGACCACTCTCTTGTCACCCTCGATAACTAGTTAACTCTTATTTGTAAAAGTTCAGTCCTCACCTCCCTCTGTTGACCTTTCCCTCTTAGGCGTTGCTGTATCTCATTGTTTCACTCTTGCACCAACCGTGCCCTTTTGGATGATGTAGCACAAGTTCTTCCCTCACTAAAAATGGGTCTACCTAAATCTAGTCAAGTCCTCCCTCCGGAAACGTTCTTGGCCCCTTGCTAACCACTGAAAAGTTACTAGAATCTCTGTCCTGACCCAGCTAATCAATGGAAGAATGGGACTGACAGGAAGTCGGGAGGTCCTGCACGTGTGACCGTGAGACATCTCAACTCCTTTTTTGTGAACTTTTAAAAAAACTTTCTGTTGGCAGCAGGTTGGGCGTGTGGTTGGCCCATGCTTTGGGCAGGCACTGATTAGAAAAGAGGATCAAGCAAGAGACCTATTTTAGACCTGAGCCGCCCTGTGCCTTGTCTCGCTCGATCAACTCTACCTCTTGATTTGCATGATTGGGGTGCAGAAGGTTGATATTCTAGATAAACGCAGCAGGATAAAACACGCAATGAAAGACAGTTATTGTTACCCTCCTAAATATGGGGTGGGACAAATTAACACTAACAAAGCAAAATTAGCAACATTTGCCCAAAGTTTTGCTTTGCCAGAGGAGCAGACTTGCATTCAGATCCACATTTTTTGGGCACATTAAGCTTTTTTACTGAAATGTGACCAATTAAAGGGGGGATCTAACTGGCCAACATTCAGGGACGTTATTTAGGTGTCACCAGATGTCGCAACTGCGACCTCTGAGGTCACCCTTGCAACCTCTGTGGTCTCTCTGGCGACCTCTAAAAAATAAAAATAAAAAACAACTTTTTTTTTAATGCAAACTCCTGGGCTGTGGCCAGCACCATGTGACTCTTTACTTCTGGAGTGGCTTTCTTTCTTGTTCAGGACCCTTAAAAAAAATAAGAAAAATAACAACAGGAGTGCGACAAGTCTAGCACTTTCAGCACTGACCCTAAATAAGAAAGAATAGGATTACCAAATAATGTGTCTTTCTGCAATTCTATACAATAATTGCTAAACTCATTAAAGGTTTATTTCAGGCACACTTCAGGGGGTGAGTCACTGATTTAGTCTGTTCTTAAACGCCTTAACTCAGCCTTTCATCCTTCTGAGGTCGATAAATGAGTACCAACACAGGTTGGGTGATATTGGGTGTATATTTTTCTATATAAAGCGCTTAAGCGTAAGTGCTATATAATAACACATCATTTTCATTTGGTCATGGACGTCTGCTTGCATTCAAAGTAATTTGGTAATGTGGGCCTATACACACTGGTCTTAACGATACATATGGCAATCCATTCTTGTATGAAATGTACATCACATTATAGTGATATTGTAACCATATTTTTCGTAGTGTACAATGCTATGAGATGCCACTTCCTGTTTTGTCAACGGGTGAAAGATCGTGTTTCATTGCTTCCCGCAATATCACTTCGGGGTGGAGTCAAATGATATCACTTCCTGTGATGTCATCAGGGGATCAAGGGTCATGTGATGTCACTTCTGCTACCCCTGGCATTTTGGTGATATGACCCCCCTGCCAACATTTCTGGCAAAACAGCCGAACAAATAAAATTTCAGGTGCGAAAATTCCCAAAATAGACAATACCTAATCCCCCACACTAGCGTGAGAAGGTGGTTTAGATTCTATAAAAGACAAGGAGGCGAGTATTATGCATTCACAATCTTTACTCTGAACCACAGTAGCAAAGAATAAAAAAACGTTGTAAAATTAAATTTTGCAAATAAACACAACGTTGTGAACAATGCAATGGGAAACATCCCAGTCCAACATGGTGGGCAGGTCATGCCCTGGAGGTAGCCAATGGGCTGCGAGCCCGTCCCATATAGGTCCATTCCTTTAGCAACTCCTCCTCTTTCTGTAACTGATCCTCTTCACACGCCCACCGAACATTTTTTCCACGCAGAACGAAGAACCAACTCCGATGGAAACGTCGGAAACTGAAACTTTCTGCAACTTGGAGCTGAACATCCCGCTTCTTCCTGTGTCGAAGCCATCAACCGAAAGCTGAAACAACAACCAAACACCAATAAGGGTGGGTGGGTGGGATAATACTCGCCTCCTTGTCTTTTATAGAATCTAAACCCCCTTCTCACGCTAGTGTGGGGGATTAGGTATTCTATGGCAAGACAGGAGGCTCATATTATGCAAGTTCAAAGCCCTTGCATTATATTCACAGCCACATGAGCAATACGTTTATGATAAAACGACTAAAAAGTTGACTCCCTTGACCAGTCAGCTGCTTTTAAAATCTGTTCCAAACTACCCCCCAGAAAGGCTGCTTTAGAGGCCATAGCGCCCCAAACTGAGTGGGGACCAACAGAGGACGTGTCAACCCCCGCCTCCCACATAACCCACTGGATCCATCTGGCCAAAGTAGAACGGGAGACTGGTTTATGGGGTTTCCTGTAGGAAATCAGCAGCTGAGAGGTACTCGGAGGCCTAAAACCTTCAGTTTTAAACTCAAAACATTTCAAACAGTTGACCACACATAATTTACAATCTTCAGGAAAAGCAGGATAGGATATTGAGGAAGTCAAGCATTTAGTCCTTCGTGAGATAAAGAAAGTAACCCCTTGACGGGTGAACATCTTATTATCCACATCCAGAGCTCTGATATCAGACACTCTCATAATAGACACCAGACATAGTAACATAGCAAGCTTGGAAAATAACTGTTGCAAGGACAGATCTTCATTAGGAGGCCAGGACCTGAAGAGCTGAAGTACCATATTAACGTCCCAAAGATCCGAATACTTTGGTTTTGGTGGAACCTTAATACGAATAGATTTGAGGACCCTACGCACCAAAAAGTGACTCCCGTAACCAAAAGTTGACCAGCCGAAATAGCTGACCGAAACCCATTAACAGTCCTGTAGGCTTTCCCTTCCTTAAACAACTCCACTAGAAAATTAACCACTTCTACAAGAGAGGCAGAAACGGGATTGAGGTGCCTAACCACACACCAGCTAACCCAGCGGTTCCATTCTGAGGAATACCCAGACTTGGTAGAGGGCACCCGGGAGTCCCTGATGACCGACATAGAGTCTTGCAAAATGCCTCTGAAGCACCAGGAAGAGCTGAAATCTTCCAAGCCATAAGAGTATGGTGACCCTGCAGGACCAACTCATGAGGGAGACACCCCGGATCCACCAGCAACTGGGGATCGAGAGGGAGAAGGTGGGGAACAGCTACCTCCAGAAGGGCCGGGAACCAAACCTGAGAGGGCCAAAAGAAGGTATCCAGAACCAGAGACACTGCTAACTTGGACCAGAACCCAAGCTATCATGGCAAAGGGAGGGAAGGCATACTCCAACTGATCCGACCAATGCTGCAGGAAAGCGTTGGTGTCCAGAGCCAACGGATCTGGTCCCCAACTGTAAAATCTGGGAACCTGACAATTTACTCTCGAGGCAAACAAATCTATCGTTAGGGGACCCCAGAGGGACGATATGCGGGCAAAGTGAGACCTGTTCAACATCCAATCGCTCTTGCCTTGCAGGTGTTTGGAGTTCCATTCTGCAACCTCGTTGCTGACTCCTGGGAGGTATTCTGCTTTCAAAACAATTTCCCTGTCGAGGCAAAAGTGCCAAAACTCTCTTGCCAAGTCCGCCAGTGCTTTGGACCTGGTGCCCCCCAGGTGATTGATGTACCTCACCGCAGAGATGTTGTCCATGTGGAGGAGAACACAACAACTTCCCTGATCCTTGAGGAGACTTCGAACAGCAAAGGACCCCGCTAACAAATCTAGACAATTGATATGTAGTTGTTTCTCTGACTCCGACCACTTCCCCACTGTGGAAACCTTACCCAATCTGGCTCCCCAACCCGCTCTGCTTGCATCTGACTCCAGAATGACATCCGGAGATGGCCCAAATATTGCCTTGCCATTCCAGGCCTCCATGTGCTTGAACCACCACCGGAGTACCAACCTGGCCTCTGGAGGCAATTCCACCATCTGGGAGTAAGAGAGACGCTTGCGCAAATGCTTGGCTTTCAGGCGCTGTAGCGCTCAGTAATGTAGGGGAGCAGGGAAGATAGCGTGAATGGATGCCGACAGCATTCCCACAACCCTGGCTAACTGCCGGAGCGAGATCCTCCCTCTCTTGAGGAGCAGACGAATCTCCTTCCTTATCTTGGAAAGTCTGCTGTCCGGGAGAAGAAGGATGCAAAGCTTTGAATCTATATTGAAGCCCAGAAACTGGATACATTGCGTAGGCTTCAATATGGATTTTTTGACATTTATCACAAAACCTAGATCTTGTAAAAGGGTCACAGTGAATTTCAGATGAGAGCATAGAGTTTGATAATTCCGGGCTAGCAGAAGCTACATAAATGTATGAACATATGCTGGCAAATCCTTGAGGAAAGAATCCCCAAACAAATTACCTTGAGCCGAAGGGCCCCCTTCCCTCTCTGACATGTCCGCCAGCTTAGAATCCAACCTCATTAATAATGATTTCCTCCTTTCCCTACATATGGAGGCATTAGCGTTGCCGAGCAGGCAAACCGTGCGTTGGATCCACGCCCTTAATGTGTTAACATCTACCGGGGTATTAGAGGACGCCGCCTCTTCTGCCATTTCAAAAATCTGCGTGACTGGACCCAGGATGTCCAACAGTCTATCTTGACAGCTACGCCATGCTTTATCGACCCCCTTCTTGGGGCCTTTCCCCTTCTGGGAAAGAAAAGCCGCCATAGATTGGTCTATCTCTGGTGCTAAA
The DNA here is from genome assembly GCF_040938575.1 of Ambystoma mexicanum. Taxonomy (NCBI): domain Eukaryota; kingdom Metazoa; phylum Chordata; class Amphibia; order Caudata; family Ambystomatidae; genus Ambystoma; species Ambystoma mexicanum. The sequence goes on from NC_090932.1 coordinate 1,388,691,127, forward strand.
GCCACCTTGTCGGCGAGCATAGGTCTGGGACATTCCGACCGTAACTTATTACTTTCCTCTTTGGGCATAGGACGTCTGATCCAGAACTTGAGGAAAGAGGAAACCTCTTCAGAGGGCTGCCACTTGGCTGACCTGGGGTGTTGTATCAGGGCAGGATCAAAAAATGGGACTCCACTAACATCAAGAAGGGGACCCTCCTGAGAGGCCACTGAGGTCACCTTCCTTTTCCGCCTCTTAGGGGGCGAATCAGAATCATCCGAACTCTCTGAGGATGAGACAGCAATAGGGGGCTCCACCGGCGCGAAAGGTGTGGGGGCTGGCCAGGGGGTGGAAGAGATAGGCTGACGGGGCTCTTCCCACCCGCACTTTAAGTTTCTCTTAGGGGAAGATACAGGTGATATGGCCATGGGGGGACTCAGTTGTCCCTGGATATGTTTAGTTTTGGCTGTACACTTTTTAGGGGCCTGGGTTGCAACAGATGGGGCAGCATCTTGGGAGGGATGAAAATCTGCAATGCGCGTAATTAACCTGTCAAAAGCTGACGCCAAGGTGTTATTCAAACCTGTTAAGGCTGAGTCCAGAGAGGACTGAATAGCTTGCGCCACTGAAGGATGGGAATGACCGGCTTGATCCCCCATATTTTCTCCCAACTTATCACTTTTTTTGGCAGTGCGCACTTGAGTGCTGGCATCTGCAGATGAGGGAAGCATCCCCTTATCCATGACATCATGTCAACAATTTTATTTGGTAAAATATATATGTATATTTGTATATTAATAAACAGCAGGTTCAATGCTGCAGAAACTCTAGCCGAGCAGGCTGAAACCTCTCAATTCACAAGGGTGCAAAACCTTCAGGGAAGGGCCACCTAGGCAGTACACAGGCAATGCCTGTAGTCCAACAGACAAATCACGCGAGCAGCGTGTGAGGGCAATAAAACATCACAGTAATTTTATACATAAAACACTTTGTAATTATATATACATAAAAGACAATGTAAATGGGAAATTTTACACATATAAGAAAACCAGGCGTGTGCCAGAGAGCTTCCTTAATAAGACACGCGTCGCCAGTCAGAATGTAAACCTCCTGACACCGGCCGACGCGCGCTACAACAAAGGAGGATGCCCCGGCCCTGCACAGGGGCACGAGTGTAAAATGAACGCAGAAGCGTTCGCTACAGTAAGAAAAGTTCAAGCAATGAACGCGCGATGCCTTCAAGCGGCATGCAACAACTCAATGTAAACGAAGCGGGCTTGATGAGACTAACGCCACGCTCGTGAGAGGAAATAAGGCATGGAAGCACATCACCTCAGCAGGCGAACGCGGGCTTAAATAAACAAATGCACTGCTCGCCTGCCTGAGGAAATAATGAACAGCAGTAACATTATACTTTAACATGAAAGGAAACACGTTCCCCGCGAACGCTGTTTCCTGCAATAATAACGACCAAGTGTTACAAAGTAACACTACCAAACACAGTCTAAGAAAAAACCAGAGGTGTGATTTAGCTGTGGGTCAACAGCAAAGAAAGAGGAGGAGTTGCTAAAGGAATGGACCTATATGGGACTGGCTTGCAGCCCATTGGCTACCTCCAAGCCATGACCTGCCCACCAGGTTGGACTGGGATGTTTCCCATTTCATTCTTCATAACGTTGTGTTTATTTGCAAAATTTCGTTTTACAAAGTTTTTTTATTCTTTGCTGCTGTGGTTCAGAGTAAAGATTGTGAATGCATAATATGAGCCTCCTGTATTGCCATAGAATTTTGCTCGGTAGGTGAATTTGGCAGAGCGAGAAGCATTTGCCCAGAATTTGCCAATCTCTACGGATGCTGCTCGCCAACAAGTGGGTAATGTAAAGGTGTGCTGCTCAGAGAAGAATATCCTGAAGCAGTACTGCCAAATTCGAGTAACGGAGCACCTGTAAGCTACCTCCTGCTTAATAAAGCAACTGCGGCCTATATATCCACAAATGTGTCAGTGTGTTATTTCAGGTGGGGGGAGGTGGTGAGGGGGAGAGGAGAGGGAAGGGTGAGTGGGAGAGGAGAGGGAAGGGTGAGTGGGAGAGGAGAGGGAAGGGTTTGGGGGGGACGCCGAAGTAGCAAGGTCGCTGCATGTCAAATGTACCACAAGACAGGACCCAGGATGGCCCAGTTTGGGGTGTGGCGGCTATGCCAATTTCTCCCCTGATCAAATTGCTCGTGTTTCACCCACCCTTACACTTAGAGATGGACTGTGTTCCCAGAGACATGCAGCCGGAGGGATCCTCCCCTTCCAGGTGGATTATTTTAAATCCGAGTGGGCGACATAAAATGGGCGGGAATAACACGCTCTGCATGACCCTGGAACGGCACGCAGGGACCACGTGAATTCGAGACACCCCTGCCGGGTTCATTGGTATGGAAAACCCGTTAACGGCGTGCTGGCTGTTGATTAAACACCGGAGCCAGGGGTCAGCAGCCTCAGAGCGCCCGACAGAAAACTTCAAAGGGCGGGAGGGCCAAATACACAGGACTGATTTACACGGGCGGAGCAGTTTAATCGCTTTGGCCTGATGAATGAGTGCAAGGTGTGGCAAAGATGATACCGCAAGGCGCGAGGTCTGCCAGTATATTTCCACAGGCGCATATTTCTGGCACTTTCGCCAGCAATGAAAGTCGCCTTGTTCACATTTCTAGTAAACGAGCCAGCTGCCCCCAGTGTGCGACTCAGCCTTTTCACAGGGCGTAATTTCATATAGTTCAACTATTCTTGACGACGCTCGAAGTTGGCTTTCTTTGTATTCGTATTGCCCTCCATTTTAGGTACGCACGCTGCAAACGCCAACGTGCGTTGTTTTTCTATTGCTTTACGTGATGACTATTAGACTACATGCTGTGTTGGCCGACTGTGCTTTTCCCCTCTTCCTTGTACCCATGCATGTAAACCATTTGTTATAAATATGATGGGGACGGGAGAGGGGGGGGGGGGCTTTGGGTGGGGAGCAACTAAAACCTCGACCCCTTCCACGGTAAGCCAGAAACATGATAAAGATGTATATTTAGAAAAAAAGGGAACTTATAAAGTGACTATAACATTTCAAAAGTCATGCTTTTAGACCAAGCGAATAAACACCATACATTGCGTTTGTAGATCAAAGGGTCGCCCATTCAATGGTGTAACAATGCTACGCTGGGCGGAGAAGACATACGCGGGTTGGTTTTTATTACAGAGCAGGATGTCGAGTGCCCTCCAGAGCCTAAAGGGAAGGGTCTCTAAACAGCAAAGGGCAGTGCCTGGAAGTGGCTCTCAGCAGGCAGGGGGCGACGCCATTGTGAGGCCAGAGAACATACAGGATGTGTTTGAAGGTTGAACAAATGGCTGGCTGAGAGGCCATACACACTGACACTCCCCGTTTCCACGCTTGTCAGGGAGCTCGTTGTCACCTTAGACCCCGCATTTTAGTATGGGATCCAAGAAACATTTATAGGCCAGCTCTCTGTCCGGTACGTCATTTAGGGCTTAGACTAGTCATTTCCTTTGGGACCCAGGCGCATGACCTGGTTACCACCCAAGGACTTGGCCTCAAATCCTTGGGATTTTCTCGGGGACTATGGTAAAGAGTCAATCTTCTAGTCTCAAACACAGAGGCACTTTTCGCAGGCTCGCCCATAGGTTCCTGAAACACATCAGACAATTATTGAATGGCTTCCGTTGGTTAGCTCTGTCAACCTGACAAATATTTGTTTTGGCATCTACATAAATGGATACTACACACACAGTGCAATGAATAGTCTACTTCTTGGAAGTGTATTTTGCAGAGTGCAATAATTAATTCCTTGAGCAACCCAAACTGCCCCCATTGAAATATCTGAAGTCACACTGTTGAACAAAAGCAAATATATTTAAGAGTTAGCCAAGCAGTAGAGTTGAAACTTGAAACCCCCCATACATTTTCTTGTGGCACTTGACTACATTTTATTTGCTTCTATGAGATTCTATAGCTATTTACTAGGTTTTTATATTGCAGGATTTTATATCAATTTCATATGATTTTGTCCTGCTCAACACCTGTGTGATATCGTGGGTGTAAAAGGTTATGCGGGTTTTCCCCCAACAAGGTCTTAAAGGACATCTGATGTCACAAGTGGCATTGCTATAGTTTTGGTAATATCGCACGCGTGATGTACCTTGCCCCCAGAATATTTTCACAGCTGTGATGCCAGCCTCGACAATGCCATGGTAGTGTGGTCTCATGCATTCCCATGCTAGTGTCTACATCGTCCCCAGAGAATTATGATGCCAATCTCAAATGAAACATGCCAGTGTTGCCCTGGTAAAACACACTATCGTGCTGGCATCTGCACTATTCCCAGAACATTGTGATGGCAGTTTAAAATAATCCATTATAATGTTTCACCAGGAAAAATGATTAACGTGCCAGTGCCATAATGTGTTTCATTTGGGCAAACAGTGGAATTGCCTTTTTTTCAAAATGGCATAAACATTTTCGGTAGCAACGTTGAGGCAGCTAAATTGCCCCAGATAATAGTGATGCTAACATCAACAATTCCAAGTCAGTGTTGTTCTCTTAATGTTATGTTATGTTACTTGGCATTTATATAGTGCCTTATGTATCATTGGTATGTTCTCAAAGCGCTGGTAGGTTGAACGCCCTCAGGAACCGTAGTTCAAGCCACTAGAGATAAAGAGTGTCGTATGGTGCGTGGGTGCACTGGATATGTGTGTATCTGGTGTGGTTGTTGGATGATAGCTGCTTTATAGCGATAGGTGTGGTGCTGATGAAATCAGTTGGATGTGTTCAGTCTGGTGGCTGGACACCTAGACTGGGTTCTGGCTGCGTTAGGCCTGAGGAACGCCAAAGCTAGCTGGAATGTGCCCAGCTAGCTGTGTTTTATTAGGGTGATGAGGTGTTCATGGGGTCATGTTCGTATGAGAACAGCTGGGCCGAATTATCATGGTATAGCTGTGTTCTAGTTGAATGATGGTGTATAGAAGAGAGTAAGCATAGTGGTGTGGTATGGTGGATATCAGTACAAGTAGATGAGACCGGGCATGTGAGCAGGACAGTGGGGACGTACATAGCGACATACATATATATAGCTAGAGGATGGATAGGGTTGTATATGGGGTACAGATACATAAGCAGATACTGGTACATGGCATATATAGGTAGCATCATGGTGAACAGGTGTTGTCACTGTCTGCACCATTCGTAGCATCTGCACTATTTGCACTATCCGTGACATCCATACCATCCGTATCATCTGCGCCATCCGTAACACCCGCATCATCCGCACCTTCTGTTCCGTCCGTTCGATTCACTCCGTCCGTTCCATCCATTCCGTCAGTTCAGTGCACTTCTTCCGTTCCATCCACTCCATCCGTTCCATCCACTCCGTCCGTTCCATCCATTCCATCCGTTCCATCCATTCCATCCACTTCATGGGTTCCATCCACTCCATCCACACTTCCACCAGCACCAACCGTTTCATCCACACCTACCATTCCATCTGTTCCATCCGTATTACCATTTCATCTGCACCACCGTTCCATCCGCACCAACTGTTCCATCCGCACCAACAGTTCTATCCACGCCAACCATTCCAGCCGCTCCTTCAGGATGCAGACTCTTTGCCCTGATACCGCTACCGTTTCAAGGAGGCCCTCGAAACCTGGTATATTGCTAGCTCTGTATTCACGGCACCCTCACACCGAATTTTGTACACTTGGCTTTCCCAGGTCTGAAGTGAGACAAGTGCACCAGAACCAGAGTATATGCGGTTACCATGTCACCCAGCCGTGGTGACGAAATTTGCAGGTGCGCTGCATTTGTGCCTTTCTTGCCCCTGAAGCCTGCTGCAGTGAAACTGGCCTGATCCATCTACCAGGAGCAGAGAAATCGCCACTGTCCCGTTTGGGAATCATCACTGTATCTTCGCTGCTGAAAGCTGCAGAGCCGTCAAATTGCCGCACTTGAACCTGCAACCGAAGTTGACCAGACTGCCAATGTTTGGTCCGGAGTGTGCTGGGGGTCGGTGAGTAATCCCAACCCTAACCGGTGGCCCCTAGCGCTCCTGTCCATTTTTAAGCACAAGTGGCCCCTGGGGTCCCCTCTCCTTTTCACTGCTCGTGCAAACTATTCCCAACTCTTGGAATCGACTCTGCCATCAAGTGGAGGCCCTCCTCAAATAAGGACAACCTATTCTTCATCGCCTTACCCACCTTCCTGAGCTGCTACAGACCCCTGAAGAGACCCCGTTTTGCCCAATTGAACTACCGCGTGCGCCAGCAGTGCAATCACATTTGAGCAATATGCTCCACTCTTCGTAGGGATTGGACTGCCTCTTAGATAGGAGTGTGTTGGATGTAGAAAGGCTAAAGACTATTTGCACTGCCCATTTCCTCCCCGGTTAGTTTGTGGACCCATTTCGTGCATTAACCCTTTAGGCCCCATTGGTCTTGTATATATGTATTTAGATAGGGTTGTGTTGACTTAATAGTATTACTGTGATTTGATTTGTGTGTTGAAACTCAAAAGCCTTGAAGTAAATGTATTTGTAGCTTTAATATATCTACACCTGACTGGGAGTGATTTGTAAGTGTCCTTTACTCTGTGTGCTCTTTGAGGTCTTTCAGTCACCCTCACCCCTCCTGAGACCTTGTCTTGACCGCTGCCAAGCTACATCGATTGGTCTGGCTTGTCCAGAAGGTTACCCTGTTCCAAGAAACTAGGCTGGCCTTCTGAACCTCTGCCCACCAGCTCACAGTTCAGAAATCTATCTCCTCAACACCATGAATACAACGTGAGCAGGACTGTTTAAGCTCTGTGTTCTACTGCCTGCTGAAGAGCTATGGCAAGCACAAGGGGTTGGACATTTTCATGCCAAGGATACCTCATCCCAGGCCGGCCCTAGGATTTGCAGGGTCCTCAGTGGCATAAAATGAGCGTGTCCCCCTATTTGTATAAATGGTGACCCGTGATGTTACAGAAAATTATTTCATAGAATGAGTCTTTAATATGCAAAATATCACAGGCAGTTACATTAAGCACAATGTCAAGCTGGCATCTACAGTACCCCGATAACTGCCCACCATCATGTACATTGCCACAAAAATGCACATGGCACGTCACATTCAGCCCTTACTTACACTCTCTCACACCCATTGCCCCCACAACTGCTCTACACTACGTCAGTTGCCTCCTGAAATGCCATGCCACAAAACATGGTCCCCGGATTTGCCCCATATCTTTTATCCAGTGGTCGAAGTGAGTGGGAACGGTCGGGAGTAGAGTTTCACTACTTTTATTTTTTTACTGTTAACAGTTCCACCACTTTGTGCTACAATTTTCTCAGTTCCAGAAGTGTTCTTTGTGAAGTCAAGGCACACTTCTCAACTTTATCACCAATAACAGTTACAGCTAAACTGAAAGTTAAACGAATTTAGTCTGGTGTTGGAGGTGCTATGATTTTAAAGATTTTTAAATGTTTTAGGTTTTATAAAATTGAAATGTAATATAATGTAGGTTTGATACTGTTTGGATCATCACAAGTCAAAAGTTTTATTTTTGGGAATAATACATTTGTATACCTTTTTTTTTAGCTTTTGTTAGTGTCATATATGTATCTGTTTATATTCTTTCTTTATGTATATGTGAAAAGTATTTTTGACAAAGAAATACAAATAAATAAAAAGAAAGCTGTTTCAACTCAATTGGCTGTCAACCTTTATGGCTGCCACCCTTCAAAAATGTGTTGCACGTTGCTCCACTCCAACCTACCCTGTCCCTCACTGGGGCCACAGTTGCACTACTTTATTTGGTACACTTCTACCACTGCTTTTATCTGTGCTGTGGCTCCACTGGAAGCACAAGGAAACATGTAGCAAGGTGAGAGGTATCATTCACCTCTCTCCATGAGTTCTGCCTATTCTGTGAGTCATAGGAGACCTCCGTGAGCCTCAAGGCATGCCCTACACTATGAATCTCCAGGGACCTGGGAGCCTGGAAACCCCAAGGCCTCCTGTGAGCTGTCCCACAGAGTGCCTGTGTACCCAGATGCATGGCAGCCTGCAAACACCAATGATTTTAATTTAATTGATGATTTATATCACGCTTAATGCCAGACTATTCCAACTTCTAAGCACCACACAAGGAATTGAAAGCATGTTACTTGGCATTGTCTTGTTCCCAAGGCAGGTTTGTTAGCCTGAGCTATCCTCCTGACCTGATGTATGGCTTCCCAAGCTTTTAGCCTGTTGCACATGTAATTGTGTGTCAAGCTCAAAGACAGCCAGGGGAACCGGAGCTGTCACTCGGGAAGGATATTAGGCATATGGTCACATGAACAATCAGCAAGGAAAACAAAATACTATTTTAAACCCTCTATATTTTGTAAATATAGCTATGCCTCATTTCCTTTTTGTCTTAATTCCGGCCCTTTGTAAGGGTGCAGACTTCAAACTCTGAAACGGAGGAGTCATGGTGATTGGCATAAACTTTTATTCAAGTGAAAAAATGAAAAGAAAACCCCATCTTGCCCTAACTCTAAGAGGAGTTTCCCCACCTCAAACCAAAATAACTAGTGTCACAGTCAGGATGTCAAAGGCAAAAGCTCCAATGTGAATCCTAGCTCTGTCCCCCACACTCTGAGTTAAACTAAATACAAAATAAGTTCTTCCTAGCCAAAACGAGTGACTCCCTTCCCCTGGACAAAAAGACAGTTCTGGAATGTTCAGTTCCTCAAGGGTTGGCGGCATGTCTCCCTTCCCCAGACTTCCCGTACAGTTCATCAACTGCCGGGGGATGTCCCTTCCCCAGTCTTCTTCAGGCTTGTAACGCAGTTCAACAATTGGTGGGGAAATATCTCTGTTCCCCAATTAGCCCATCTCAGGCTTCTTCTCTGTCTCTGGGTCCTTGACCCTGATCGGCAGACCTGGTTTCTTTTCACAAGGCACTGTGACAACGAAGAGGAGTTTGGATGTGTCTTCAAACTGTAGTGAGTCCCTGACCCTGGTTGGCAGGCCTGTGACTTGGATGCTCCTCCAAGCTGTGTTGGGTCCCTGACCCTGGTTGGCAGACCTGGTTTCTTCCTACCAGGCCCCGCAAAAGAGAAGAGCGGCTTGGATGCTCCTCCAAGCTCTGGTGGGTCCCTGACCCTGGTTGGCAGACCTGGTTTCTTCCTACCAGGCACTGCGATGAAGAAGAGGAGTTTGGATACTTCTCCAAACTATGATGGGTCCTTTTGAAATTCAAATAGATCATAGGAATTTACAAGCGTTGAGGCAACTGCATATTTTTCAATCATTTTAGGCATATATCCTTTTTTTTTTTTTTTTTTTTTTTTTTTTTTAAATTTCTTTATTGGTTTTACAACATCAGAAAAATCAATCATTAATCAGTGCAATATTCGTAGACCTGAACAGCAGGTCTTAACTATCCCAACCACCCCGTCCCTCCCCCCCCCACCGAGACCCCATTGGGACTCTCAAGAGAAAAGCGTCTTAGGCTCGTATCTCGTCAGGGCCACTTGGACTGTTCAGGGTGCTATCCAGTGACACTGGGTGGAGTAATGGCATCGTTAAAGCCACCCATCGGTTCAAATCTGCGCTAGAGTCCAGTCTCTGTGTTTGGATTGCCGTTTCCCAAGCCGCCGTCTCAGCAGCTATCCATTTTTTGAGGTCATTCCACCAGAGGGCCTTGTTCGGTCCCCTTGCACTCTTCCAGCTCATGGCGATACGTCTTTTCGCTGTTATATATGCCAAGTCCTTGAGTTTATTTAGGGGCTTGTTCTTGCTGGTCCGTCGGTAGCTTCCCAATATACAGGCTGCCGGCTCATCGGTCACCAGCTCGATCTCAGCGGTCACCATTTTTTCCCTTACGCCGCTCCAGAACTGCTGAACTGTCGGGCAGCTCCAGAACATGTGGGCATTCCCGCCCTAGGCTCATGGCATTTGGGGCATGTTTGAATTGTGGCTCCCTTGAAGTTCGATATAACTTCGGGCGTGAGGTAGGCTCTGTTGGTGACATATAGTTGTATGAGTTGGAGGCGGGCATTCCTAGAGATTGCCTTGTGGTAGTGTGTTATTTTCCCCCATGATTTGTCCTCAAATTCGATCCCCAATTCGCTCTCCCATCTACCCTTGCTTTTCAATACGTCATTTGTCGTGCTCTGCAGGAGAGTTTCGTATATTCTGGAGGTTTCATGGCCTCCTTCAGCAGCGTTTAGCAACAGTTCGATAGCCTCGTTTTCCTGAAACCGATTGGCGGCCTCCGGCCATCTCTCCTTCAGGGCTGTCATTACTGCTCCATATAGCAGGAACTGGCCCGGTGGCAGGCCAGTGGATTCGCAGAGGTCGCCGAAAGCCACAAATTCTTGCTCTTGGATGAGGTCCCCGAGCACTGCTACACCATATGGTTCCCACAGCGTGCGTGTGTCCACGTGACCCCATGAGGATTTCGCCATGACAGCTGCGATGGGGATCTGTGGGGAATACGGGTCCGCTACCCCTATTGCCTTGCAAGCCCTTCTCCAAAGCTGAGTCCCAAGTTTGATCAGGTAAGGGAGGCGTTGCGTGTTTCCCCATCTAACCCAGAGTAGGTCCCTGAGTAGCAGTCTCGGCAGGGCTGGCTGGAGGAGTCTAGTGTCAGCAGTGGTCTCATCTGCCATCCAGTGCATTACGTGCCTTAATTGGCTAGCCAGGAAGTACAGCTCAAAGTTGGGGATTTTTAGTCCCCCCTTCTCGTAAGGCCTCTGAAGAATGTCTAGTGCCACCCTGTGCCTGCCACCCTGCCACAGAAATCCCCTGCAGAGCTTGGACAGATCTCTAAAGAAGGTAGAGGGGATGTTAAAGGGTACATTGGTAAAGCAGTGCAGTAGGCGTGGGAGCGCCACCATCTTGAGGAGACCCGCTCGCCCGGCCATTGAAAGTGGGAGCTTCCCCCAGAACCCCATGGATTTCTCTAGCGCGTCCTTTGCCCTGACCGTATTAAGAATGTGTTCAGTGTTTGGGTGGCGATGGATGGTGATCCCCAGGTATCTAAAGGACGTGGCTTGCCATTGGAGGGCTAGCGGAGGCAGGGAGCCATACTCCTCACTGTGGAGAGCAGCTAGGGGGTAGAGACAGGACTTGTCTTTATTTATCTGTATGCCCATAAGTGTGTGGAAGCAGTCCAGTGTCTCTAGGATGTAGGGCAGGCGGAGCTCGGGATCATGCAGGTAGAGCAGCATATCATCTGCGTACATAGAAATAAGGTGTGATACCCCATCTAGCTTGATGCCTCCGTCCCCGTACTCCTGGCGGAGGTACGCGGCCACCGGTTCTGCGGCTATGATGTAGAGCATGGGGGACAGGGGGCATCCTTGCCGTGTACCTCTGTGGAGGGGCCATTTACCGGAGTAGGTCCTGTTAGTACGGACCCTGGCAGTGGGGCGAGTGTAAAGCAATTGGGTCCATTTAAGGAAGGCAGGTCCAACCCCCATCTTGACCATGGTGGCGTACAACCAATCCCATCTGATCGAATCAAAGGCCTTAGTGGCGTCGAGTGATGCCACAGCGTACTTCTGGGGCTTCCCTTCGGTGCTATGTATGATGTGGTGCAGTCTACGTAAATTTTCGGTGATGGAGCGTCCTGGCACGTATCCCGTCTGGTCTTGGTGGATCAGAAGGGGGAGTGCTCTGCGCAATCTGCTTGCTAATAGTGCCGCGAGTATTTTGCTATCGACATTTAGCATAGAGAGCGGTCTATATGCTCCACACTCCATCCCATCTTTGCCAGGCTTTAGTATAGGAATTATTATTGCCTCGCTCATAGAATCCGGGAGGGAGCCCCGCTCAAAGGCCTCGTTGTATACCTGTGCGAGCAAGGGGGCGAGGGTCTCCTCATATGTCTTATAAAATTCCCCGGGGAGGCCGTCCATACCCGGCGTTTTACCCGAGGGTAGTGTTCTGATTATAGCCTTCACCTCGTCAGGTGTAATGGGGTCGTCTAGGGCTTCCGTCATCTGTGGATCCAATCTGGGTAACTGTATGCAGTCTAGGGCGTCTTCGATTCCGGTGGCCGACGAAAGGGGGGTCTGGGAGTAGAGGTCGCGATAAAACTCGGAGAAAACCTCATTGATCTCTACCTGTGTGTGCGCAGTGCCGCCATCAGGTTTACGCACGTGACAGATAGGGGCGCTGGGGGTCTCTCTTTTATATAGCCAGGCAAGGAGTTTGCCAGGTTTGTCTCCTAGGGCGTGTGACCTTTCAACGTGCTTAGTGTAACTCAGTTTCCCGAGTGTCTCCCAGTGGGTCAGACAGGCCTGTCGCAGTTGAATCATTTCTCGCAGGCTCTCGGGGGTTACGTCCGCTTTGCTTTCTAGCTCGCCCAGTTTCCCCTCTGCCTCCGCCAGGGAGTTCGCGACAGTTCTCTGGGCTCCCCCCACCGCCATCAGCATGTCCCCTCTCATGACCACCTTATATGCCTCCCACGCGGTACCAATGCTGTCTACGCTACCCAGGTTAACCCGCCAGTATTCATCTGTGCTGTTCTGTATGTGGTCCCGGAAGGCTACATCTAGCAGGGCCTCAGCTCGTAGTCTCCACGTGGGAACCGGGGGTCTAGGCGGGTGCATCTCCCATGTGACCATTAAGGGGGAGTGGTCCGACAGGACCCTAGGCAGGTACTGTGCATCGCTGAAAGTGGCCTGCCACTCGCAACTGACCAACATGTAGTCCAGCCTAGTGTAGACTTTGTGTGGTGGGGAGTAGAAAGAGTACTCACGCTTCTCCGGGCCCAGCTCCCTCCACAGATCGCAGAGCGAGAGTTGAGTCATTAGCTTAAGCAACACTTTGGCTGGGGGGGACGGGCGGGAGTGTTTGGCATCAGATCTGTCCCTGAGCGGGTCGAGGGTGCAATTGTGGTCCCCACCCCAGATCACCGTGGAATTTGCGTGAGGGCCTAGTCTGGTGTATAGGGAATGGAAGAAGGGGGTGGCATCATGGTTTGGGGCATAGGTGCTAACCAGGCACAGCTCCCTCCCCTCCACTGTACCCCGCACCAGGGCCATCCTACCTTCATCATCCGTCTTGGTGTCCGTTATCCTGAAAGGGACGGTCGGGTCTATCCATATCAAAACCCCCCTTGCGTATGAAGAGTAGGAGGATCCAATCAGGGTCCCTCGCCATGTCTTGGCCAGGGCTTTCAGTTTCTCCTCTGTTAAATGTGTTTCCTGGATCATGGCAATCCTGACTTTACAGCGCCTTAAGTATGTGTGTATCCTGCGTTGTTTCACGTAACTGTTCATGCCTCTGACGTTCCACGTCATTATTTTAATCGTTCCGGCCATGAGCATGGTTGGGTCCAATGTTCCCCCACTGTCTCGGGCGGGGGTTTAGTTGGCAATGTATCTGTGATAAGGATGTCCTGGGGTCTCGGCGTTTCCCTTTCAAAGTCCCAACGTGGGTGCAACTCCTCTGCGATTCCCTCCCCCCCAATAAACTTCCCAAACAAAAAACTGGTCTAACGGAGGGAACCCCGTCATGACTGTCCCGTTTCCGCTCCTTAGGACCAAACATGGCCGTCGGGTGCCCTACGGGCGGGTAAACGTACCCTAAAAGAGGAATAGAACTCCAGGGGGTTGAGGGAGCTGGTGCTTCGGTGTTCCGCGTGGTATGATCCGTTCAGTTGCTTGTAGGGCGCGATTCCGTGTCGTTGTGCATCTGTGGAAGAGCTCTTTTCATTATAGTTACGATGGGTGGTTCAGTTCTGCTTACGTCTCTTATCTTCGATGTCTGGCAGTTGTTGCTCGTCCATCCAGTCACGAGCGAGTGCCGGGGTGTCGAACAGGAGGGCCCTGTTGTTGTGTAGCACCTTTAGCCTGGAGGGGTACAGGAGCATGTATTTCACCCCGGCCGCTTTCAATCTAGCCTTAGTGTATATGAACTGGGCCCTGTTCATCTGTACTTGGAACGTGTAATCCGGGTAGATCGCAATCTTGGCCGAGTTCCTCTGGATCTGTCCTCCCGAGCGCGAGAAGGCCAGGATGACCTCGCGGTCTCTGTAATTTAGCACCTTCGCTATCATGGGCCTGGGTGGGGCGCCCGGTGGCGGTTTCTTAGCGAGTGATCTGTGGGCCCTCTCTATGGTGAATCCCTGTGAAAGTTTCCCCGCTCCGATCTCTTGTAGCAGGAGATTTTCTACGTAGTCGGTGGGGTCTGAGCCCTCTATGCCTTCAGGTAGGCCTAGCAGCCGGATGTTATTTCGGCGGGCCCTCCCTTCGGCCTCCTCCGCCCTGTCTTCCAGATTCTTAACTCTCTGCCGTAGGCCGTCTACATCGTGTAGGAGTTGGGCCTTTGCTTCAGTATTTTCTCGTACCTGGGTCTCCAACGTCTCGGTCCTGTCCGCTAGCGCACGGACGTCTTGGCGCAGGAGCCCCAGGTCGATGGCCACGGCATCTATCTTGTTCACTATCGTTGCTTGGAATGAAGCGATGGCCTCCATAAGTTGGGTGTTGCTGGGTTCGGTCGGCGCCGCGGCGGGGCCCGGGTCCTTATTAGCCGTTGTTGCTTCGGGGCACCCAGGGGCTGGGTGGTCGTTGGCCGCATACACATCCAGGGTGGTCTGTCGCTGTTTAGATTTGGCTCCCCTGCCCGTAGATCTGTCCAGGCTGGCCATGTTTGCAGGTCCCTGGCGGGAGGGCCGCGCGCCTGTGTTCTTCCCTCGCCTCAGCGGGCGGGCCCGGTTCACTCTCCAGTCCCCGTCGGACCCCACCGCGGGGCCGCTATATCTGCCCTCGCAGGGACCGTCTCGAACCCAGCGAGGCCTCCCTCGATCTTCCTCCGGAGCCTCTTCTCTCTCACTTGCGATGGGGGCCCGTCCCCTTCGCGGATCTCTAGGCCAGCGCGGGGCTCCACGGGCTTAGCAGGAGGCGGCCGCCATCTTGGTCTCAGATTACGCCGTTGTTCGCAAGCCGCGTTTGGGTCTTTTAGGGCCGCGATTTCCTTGTGTGAGAAGTCCAGGGGCCTCCTGCAGGCTTCCACCACTCCTTCGATGTTTCTGCGGGCTCAAGTGTAGCTTAAGTGTCCCGTAAAGCAGCTTATCGATGTCCTTCGAGCGGAGCTCACCGGAGACGCGTCCACTCTACATGGCGGTTAGCCACGCCCCCCTTAGGCATATATCCTTGTCAGTCTGATTTCATTATAGCTTATGTTCTGGGTCTTAGTAATGCAAAGAGAGATACATTGTCTTCGAGGTATCTTGAGTCAACCAGCAAAGCTACTTAAGTTCAGTGAGTACTTTTTCCATATCACGTTATTTAGATGGCACACTCCTTTCTCATTAGTTTTGTCTACTTTACTTTCTATTGTGTAACTATTAACAAACAATGAATTATACTGAAGTGCTGACTGTATTTATTTTTATTTATTTATTTATTTATTTATTTATTACATTTGTTACTCGCCCAGACCCTGGGTTATCACGGCGAAAGATGCAGAAGGTAGTCAATTATTAAACAATGTTACAGTTTCAAAGAAATAATATATTTTTAATACAGACGTTACAAAAGCATATATGGTCCTATATCAGATTCCAATTGGTAAGATAGTCCATAACCTTATGTTCCAGACCTGTTTACAGCATTGCGGTTGCCCTTTGCAGTGTAATTGGTCATGGGAGGGTAGGGCTTGTGCGGTTAATATTTATTGAATAACCAGGTTTTCAGAGCTTTTTTGAATTTTTGTAAGGATTCCTCAATTTTGATGCTTAGAGGTAGGGCGTTCCAATACGGAGGGGCTAAAACTTTGAAACTACTTCCTCCTGCTCTGCTATATTTGTATGTGGGAACTTCTAAAAGGGCCAGATTATTGGATCTCAGCGACCTGCATGCCATTTTATTTTTGATGGAGTTGTTGAGGTAGCTGGGTGCTTTGTTGGTGGTACATTTGTAGATGATGCTAACGGTTTTGAATATGATCCTTGCTTCAAAAGGCAGCCAGTGATTTTCTCTTCTAGTGTTGGATATATGTTCTGATTTCTTTATCCCTAAAGCCGCTCTAAGGGGTTTATTCTGCAGTAGTTGGATTTTGTTTATATTGGTTTGGGAAGTTCCTAGGAAGAGGATGTTACAGTAATCAAGTTTTGTTAGGATCAGGGCTCTAGCCAGAGTGATGCAATTTACAGGTGTGAGAAATTGGCGACTGAGAGCAATACGTTTTGCTGTGTAAGCTGTGGATGAAGAGAGGGCTGCTATTTGTTTATGCATGGAGAGGTTGGCATCGATGTAGACATCTAACGTTTTGACTTGTTTAAGTACTGGGATCTGGGTACCGTCGATGTTAATGTGAGAGTAATCCGGATCGAGGGTGCTTATTCTTTTTTGGGAGCCCACAATGAGGATCTCCGTTTTCTCATCATTTAAGCAAAGACTATTCAGGGCCATCCCGTTTTGAATTATGGAATAAACTTTATTAATGCTGAGAGTGTCTTGGGTGTAGTCACCTGAGATAGGGATGAGGATCTGTGTGTCATCTGCAAAGTTGGTGTAAATGACATCCATATCGTCTAGGGATGAGAATAATAGTTTGGTGTATGCATTATAGAGTGTAGGGGATAGGCAGGATCCCTGGGGGACTCGTATAGGCACTAATATGGGGTCCGCTGCAAAATTCCCAATGGCAACTCTGGATGTACGGTCAGTGAGAAAGGATTTGATCCAGTAAGTGGCGTTGTTGGAAAGATTAAAATCTTTTTTTAAAGTGTTGCATAGTTTGTCATGATCTACTAGGTCGAATGCTGCTGACAGGTCCAGTAGCAGTAGTGTAGCTAGTTTGCCTGAATCTCTGATAGAGTCTAATTGGATTTTTAGATCCAAGAGTGCTGTCTCAGTACTGTGATTAGGCCTAAAGCCTGATTGTCTGGCTCCTAGCAGATTATTTTGTTCTAGGTGAGTTTGTAGTTGGTTATAAGCTATTTTATCTATGATATTAAGTAAAAATGGGACAGTTGTTATGGGCCGGTAGTTAGTAGGCACTAGTGGGTCTAGCGTGGGCTTTTTTACAAGGGGGGTGACCCAGGCTGCTTTAATGCTGACTGGGACCTGGTTGGTGGAGAAGGAGGCATTTACAAAGTTGGTGATTATGGGCGTGAGGGTGGGGGCGCAGAGTTTAATTAGGTGTGCTGGGAAGTTATCTCCTTTGCGGTTGGAGGCTTTAAGTTTGGCTGTAGTCTTGAGTACTGTATCATGAGAGACTGGTGTGAAGTTGAAGAGAGGGGCAATGTTTTCTACGATAGTGGAGATCTGGTTGGCCGTGGAGTGTTTGTCAGACAGGAGGATTCTTTTAGAGATCATTTTGTTTTGTAATAGTTTAATCTTAGTGTCCAGGGCATCTTCGATGGTGGTGCACCATTCTTTGGTTCATAGTGATAATTTCGACAACAAAAATGTCGAAAGTCAAAATTTCGAAAAAAAAATGTCGAAAAAAAAAATGTCGACTTTTTTTTTCAATACATTTTTTTTTCAAAATGGGGGGGTTCCGCCCCCAACCACCCTTTTTAACATTTTTTTTTTAATTTTTCCCTTTTTTTAACTCCCGAACCCCTAAAATAAATATATAATTAAAAAAAACAAAAGTCGACATTTTTTTTTTTGACATTTTTTTGTCGACATTTTTGTCTGTCGACATTTTTTTTCGAAATTGTAACTGCCCACCCCATTCTTTGCTAGGTTTGACTGGGTTAATTATGGTGATCGGGTTCTCCAACTCCTTGAGTATGGTGAATAACTCTTTGCTATCGGAGGACGCATTACTAATTCTTGTGTGAAAGGCATCTGCTTTATGGGCGATGATGGCTGATTTGCAGAGATGAATTCTTCCAGGGCTTCTGGGGTCTGGTTTTTCTTTAGGCGGTGTTCAAGCAATCTTTTGATTCGTCTAAGAGAGACTAGTTCCTCATTGAACCAGAAGGAGGACTTTTTGTCTTTACGTTTAGTTTTATTAACGCAGGGTGCTAGGGCGTCAATTGTACTAGTAAGAGAGTTGTGGTAAAGGTCTGCCAGGGCACACGGTTCTTTGGCGTTAATGATTGCCATGCTATCACTCCTGCAGTACATACTTGAGATACGTCTACCTTTAAGTTGTCTTGGTAATTAATTTTGGGGCTTGCTTTCATCTGTTGATGTCTGCAATTATAAACATTGCTGTCCTGCTTGTACCCAGAATAAATATTTAAATCAGCAGCCAATGAGAATAGTGAACCCTTTAGTGAACCACTGCTTATAATAGCTATCTGTGCTGTGTTCAATCATGATATTTACTGTGGATACCACCTCAGAGACAACTATTTGCTTTTCATTGAGAAAGTGGCTGACTGCCTTGTAGTTAGCTTCTGGATTTTTTGCAAAAGCCTTTAGTCTTTGTGGTAGTATTAGGTACATCATGTATGATAGAGGCGCACAGTAAACCAGGTACATGACATTCAAACACTTGCTGAGAAGTATTTATAAAGGTTTGGGAGTTGAAGAGGCTCACTTTTTCTGGTTATCACCCTTAAGCCAATGACCACACAGGGAAGACAAATCAAACTTTGGTGCAATTTGCCTTTTTTTCAATACCAACTAATTTGGACATTCTTTTGCCAGCTACCTTCAACATTGTTCTTTCCAATACAGATGTTCCCTACGGCAATTATGGTCATTATGTTCATCCTGTGGTTCAGGCACCACATTTATTCTGTTTGTGTAAAATGCATCCTCATTAATTCCCTAATGTGGTGCCTCCACTATGGAAGGCTCTTTCTGGCTGAGCACATGTGAATGGCATTTTAGGCTATAATTGCATAGACTGTACACCTTTCTTTTGAACCGGAAAGGCAAGTTCTAACTTTATGTGTCAAGTTGTCAGACGCATTTTCAGGATGCTATCATTTTATAATGGCTAAAGTGTTGGCTGTGTTCGGTGTTTCCTGTTCTATCATGGCAGTGCTGTTTCTAATGCCTCCCTCCTGTCAATGGCTGGCAATTTGTTTAGCAGTTAATGAATGCTGTGCTACTTTGCTTCTCTTCTATTCCTCCACTGGTAGTTGACTTTGATCTCTCTCACATTCTGTTATTTTTACTGTAATAATAGAGACCCTCAAATCTTCAGATTTCAGCGCACACATTTTTTAACCAATGGTAAAATTTACTTGCAACTGGAAAAGCAGCAATTCCTTTTTCCTATCAAGGAACATTACTTATTTGAGAGAATGTATCCAATGTATTGTAGATGTTCCTTTGTTAGACAACCAATATGATAATCTGGAATCTTGCCATAAAAAGAGAATAAAACAATAATTTCTCCCCATGTTGTGATTCCTATTACGTTTTGGGCAATTTAGCAGCATATGTCCGTCATCTGCATTGGCGCTGCATAAAACAAAGGCAATTGAACCATTCCTTCTTTGTCATCTTTTTAATTTTATTTGGTGTATAATACAGAATGTTTAGCACACATTTATTTTTTAGCCAGGAGGGAGAGTTGACCTGATGAATCAAACATAGAAATCTCTTAAACTAATTTATGACATTAACCAGGCAAAATCCTTGACTTTTTCTACCATTGGGTCTTGGGAATCCTTCCTCAGTAAAGTATAAGAGTCGAGAATTTCCAAAGAAGTTTCTCTGTCATCCAGATTAGATGCATCGAATCTGCCTTTGGAATCTAGAGACCTTCGATAAAATGAATTAAATGAACACATTTGGACCTGGTTACATGAGTCTAAAGCTGTGCTTTTTATTTTGCAAACTAAACAATTTCATTTCCATGAATGAAGTCATTGATTCTAACTTCACTGGCTTCCTCTAACGACTTGGGGAGTGTATCTCCAAATATCCCAAAAGTAGTTCCATATTCTTCATTCCTTGCAAATCTGATAGATCTTTGTCTCTAACTTTGTATGACTCAGAAATAAAACTGCTAGGGTGATAGGATTCACCGTCCATGCTGAAACATATGACGGGGAGGAGGAGGAGTAGCATTCGTCTTCAAGTCTCTCTTCCACGCCTCAATCATCGACAACCAACCTTCCATTCCTTTCTGCAAATCTCTCCTCGTGAGACTATCCCTCTCCCCGTCGCTCTCACACAGCTTCCTAATAATCTACAGGCCCCCTGGCTATGATAGACATTTCGCAAACAACCTCTGTGACTCTTATTACCCCCCTTCAACTGAACCATCCCAACCTCACCCTTCTTGGAGACTTTAACATATGGCTTGACATCCCCACCAACCCCATGACACACTCTCTGGTAGACGGTTTGGACGAAATTAACCTCCAACCCCACATAAACGGCCCGACTCACTATAAAGGACACAGTCATGATGCCATCTTTAGCTCTAACACCCTGATTCATTTAAAGCCCCCCACCCCTATCCTCTGGTCCGATCACTTCATTCTCTCGTTCGCCATTCACTCACCCAACCCCCTTCCCGTACTCGAATCTGAACCTCCAAATCTACGCAAATGCTGGAAAAAACGAATAATCGTCCCGGACCTAGCCTACGCACTCCTCCAGTCTCCACCACCTACCTGCCATCTCAACAAAAAACTAACCCCCGACGCCTTTGGCTCATGGCTCAACGCATCTCTGATGCGGCTCACCCCCTCCTGCAAACCATCAACCGGCCGTGGCCTCTTCCCCAGATGGTTCACTCCTGAGTTGAAAATCACTAAACAAATATATAAATAACTAGAACGCAAATGGCAGGAAGACAAAACCCAGGAGAACAGGGCCACCTTGGCCCGACAACTTCATCAGTACAAGGCTGAAATCCAGAAAGCAAAAAAAGCCCACTACAACTCCTGAATCCTAAACTGCAAAAACCCAAGCAAAGAACTCCACAAAATCATCTCCGAATTCACCAATCCGGCTTGCAACACGACCGTCCCGATTCCCTCATAATCACTGTGTGACTCACTCTCCCTCCACTTTTACACCACAGCTCTCGAAAGAACAAATACTCTAGCCACCAAACTGGCTCTCTTACATCCACCGAACAATTCTCCCCCCATACCAGCCGGCCCACCGGCTGCGACCACTACACAACCAACGTCCGAATCCTTTAGTCCAATATCACCAGAACAATTTCTCAAACTTCTATCTGCCCACAAACCATCGGGCTCGCCGCTGGACCCTTGCCCAGCCACAACCCTCAAAGAAAGTTTCGCCTCCACCTGCGCAGGAGAGCATGCAAGATGCATCATAAATGCCTCCCTTTCCTCTGGTATCTTTCCCAACGCATTCAAAACGGTTCATGTCAAACCTCTAATTAAAAAACCTTCGCTTGACCCTCTTCAGCCAAAAAACTATTGCCCCATCTCAAACACCAGATTCCTTGCCAAACTCATTGACCGAACTGCCTACTCCCAACTAAATGCCTTTGTCGAAGCCAACAATCTCCTAGACCCCACTCAATCAGGTTTCAGAGCCCATCACGGAACTGAAACCACCCTAACCTCAATTTGGGATGACCTCAAAATGACGGCAGACTCCACGGGATGCGCAGCACTAATCCTTCTGGACCTATCCGCCGTCTTTGACACAATCAATCACTCAATCGTCCTAGACCGCCTGCACTCCCTAGGAATTCGTGGAACTGCTCTTAAATGGATAGCTTCATTCCTCAAAGATCGGTACCAAATAATGATACTCTCCACCTATTACTCCCAAGCCCGACTAGTCGACATGGGAGTCCCACAAGGAGCATGCCTATCTGCCCTCCTTTTCAATCTCTACTTGATCACCCTCCCACTAATAATTCACTCGCACAACATCCTGTGCTACAACTACGCAAACGACACTCAACTAATTCTAAAATCCCTGAACTCAAAACCCAACTCCCGACCTGACCTAGCCTCCTGCCTCCTCGACATAGAACTCTGGATGACCCAAAGCCACCTCCTGTTAAACCCCTCCAAAACAGAAATCATGGTATGTGGCAACTCCGAACTCCTTCCGCACCCACTACCCTGGCCATCCGCCATGGGCAACTCACCGACCCCCTCCAACTCAGTGAAAAATCTTGGATGCACCCTTGACTCTGACCTAACACTCTCGCGCCAAGTCAACAACATCTCAAAGTCCTGCCACTACCACCTTAAAACCCTTAGGCGCATCTTTCCATATCTCTCCTTTTCCCAACAGACTCTCCGCGGTCCAATCAATCGTTATATCAAGACTGGACTACGCAAACCCCCTATACCTCGGAGTCCACGCGTACCAACTGAATAAGCTCCAAAGGGCACAAAACGTGGCAGCCAAATTGCTACTTGCGCTCGGCCCAAGAGACCACATCTCCCCAGCCCTTAAGACGCTGCACTGGCTTCCAGTAGCCTGAAGTGTGCATCTCCCATTGAGCACTGCATAAAACCAGACCTCAGTATCTCCAAGACAAGCTAAAACCCTACCACCCCCCACGCACCCTAAGATCAAGCTCAGCCAGTCTCCTAGTCATACCGAAGACAAACTCAATTAGGTTAGGTGGATCATCATTCTCAACCTTAGCCCCCATGCTATGGAACTCACTCCCACCCCACATCTGCCTAACTGAGGATCTAATGTCTTTCCGCAAACTGCTGAAAACCTGGCTCTTCCCCTAAAACCAACCCGTACCAAACTAACCCAAACAGACTAACAGCAACTCAAGGACACCAATCCATCAAACCACCTTATGCGAGAAACTAACAGCTAATAACCCCTAACATAAACTAGAAGGGCAAACAGAATTAAATGAATAAAGTGGATCAAAGCAGTGAAACGGATAATAAGAGTAAATCATACAGAAACAGTAAAGATATTTAAACTCCGGAAATGAACAGAATTCAAGCGAAGTAAACGAATTGAATGGCTTGGATGAATTAGTTAGAATGGATGAAACAGGTGGAACAAAGGAATGTGCTGAGTGGAAGAATGCATGAGTGGAAGAACAGCGTAAAACAGATGAATGTCCAGAACGGATGAGCGTAAACTGGATAAGTGTGTAGAACAGATGAGTATGTGGAGCGGATGAGTATGTAGAGCACATGAGTGTGGATAACTGGTGAATATGGAAGTGCAGAGAGTGTGTAGATCGCTGGAGCAGATGAATGTACAGACCTGGCGAATGTACAGAGCGGATGAGTGTATAGAACGAATGAGTGTATAGTGCGGATGAGTGTATAGAGCCGATGAATGTATATGGCGGATGAGTGTATAGAGCGGATGAGTGGATAGAGCGGATGAGTGTATAGTCTGAATTAGTGTATCGTGCGGATGAGTAGATAGAGCAGATGAGTGGATGAGGGATAGAGCGGATGAGTGGATAGAGCGGATGAGTGGACGAGTGGATGGAGCGGATGAGTGGATAGAGCGGATGAGGGGATAGAGTGGACGAGTGGATAGAGCGGATGAGTGGATAAGTGTTCAGTGAGGATGAGTGTACAGAACGGATGAAGGTATAGAACAGATGAGTGCAGAGAGAGATATATGGAACAGGATATTGCTGTTGAATGGGTGTAGAGCACGAGTGCTTAAAGCAGATGAGTGCGGGGAGCAGATGAGTGCGTAGAGGGGATGAGTGCGTAGAGGGGACGAGTGCGCAGAGGGGACGAGTGCGTAGAGGGGGCGAGTGCATAGAGGGGATGAGTGACAGATGAATGCATAGTACATTTAAGGGCATAAAACAGATGAATGCAGGAGCAAATGAGTGCCAGAGTGAACAGTCGTGTTGCGTAGAGCGGACGAGATCGTAGAACGAACAAGCACATATTGCATCCAAAACTGATGAGTGCGTAGAATAGATGAATACGTAGAGCTGCCGAATGCATAGAGCATGGGGCAGACAGGAGTGCACGCTTGGGGCAGACAGGAGTGCATGCGTGGAGCAGACAGGAGTGCATGCGTGGGATAGACAGGAGTGCATGCGTGACGCAGACAAAAATACATGCTTGGGGCAGACAAAAGTACATGCGTCGGGCCGACTCGAGTACGCATGCGAACTGGAGTGCGCGGAGCGGACCCGAGCACGAGGGCGAGCCGGAATGCATAAGTACATGGCACCGACCGGAGTGTATGGAGCAGACTGGGATGCATGGATTGGATAGAAGTGCATGGAATGGACTGGAGCGCATAGAATTGCGTGACGTATATAGTATGGTTTGGAATGCAGAGAACGTTGGAAAGAGCATATAGCCCATCATATCACACCACCACGCTTACTCTCTCCTTCACATCACCACTCAACTAGAACACAGAGATACTATGACACTATTCGGTATAACTGTTCTCATACCAACATCCGCCGCTCACTCCACATCACTCTAAGTAAACACTGCTGGTTACACACCCCCCAGCCAGGCATTCTCCTCAGGCCTAATGCAGCCACATCCGGTCTGGATAAATCCGGTCGGAACAAACACATACTCCTGATTTCCCAACCACCACACCTACCGCTAAGAAACAGCTATTACACAGATACCGCACAAGCTGCACACATACCCGGTGTTCACACGCACCTTTTGACTCTCTCTACTCTCTCTACTGATCTCAACTTCGGTTCCCAAGGGCGTTCAACCTACCAGCGCCTTCAGACCATACCAATGGTATATAAGGTGCTATATAAATGCAAAATAACAATAACAATATGCCTTAATTTTCCATCGTAATCTAAGCTTAAGGGAGTTTGAAATGAATCCACTTAAAATACTTGCAGTTTACCAGTCTCTTCAGTTGAGCATTTTCATGTAAGTTACTAAAAGAAAGCTTAGTTTAGGGTACATTTTCTAGAACATTGATTCTCCCAAAAAAGGGTTAGAGGGAGTCCAGACCATTTTTCATCCTCTCAAACTTAATCTTTTGGCATGCCCTTCATTCCATGTCAAAACCTCATTCTTATTGCTATTAGCTTTGTATTGCACTATACATGCACATTTCTTGATAAATGCTTTTAACAGTAACATAGTTTTCAGATTATGTTATGTGTGAATTCAAATAATTTCTATACAGAGTGATTTTGTTTTTCTCAAGTCTGCAAATGCAAAATGGATTCTAGTTCCTGCTGATTTGAAACACTCAATACATATGTTGAACAGGACCAGAGGGAGTGATCAACCTTGCCCATTTCCTCATGTGACTTTAATGTTCCTAGTACATTCCATGTGAAATAGAAAAGTGGCTCTAGCATGAGGACATATAGCCCTAAAAACCCTTATCAGCCTTGAGCTGGGTGTTCCCAAACATCCCTTTAAGATGAGTACCAATACCCTGGAGATGGATGGGGATGCAGAATTTATTCATACATCAATAATCAAGACGACACAAATAGTTTGGCAAAGTTCATCTTTTTTAATGTCAAGTATCTAAAACAGAAAGTACAACGAACATCAGCAATCGCTCGATACTCTGACTCTACTTACTTCATAACAAAATTGGGATTTTGTACCCAAAAGTGGTCATCACTGACGTTTTGACTTGCGTCATTACCAACGTCATCCTACGTGGCAAACTACAAAAACCTAACAGGAGGTGGGATTGGTTCAAAGTGATTAACTAAGCATAGGTTCCATATCTGTATAGGGTAATGGAGAGAGGTAATTGGATAGTTAACATCAGGTGGGGCAACTAAACCCTTGTCATGGCTAAGTATTCAGTACATCCCGTACGTTCAGGTAAGGCTGGTTTTGCCAGCAGAAACCCATCTGGTATTTCAAATTACAAACATGGTGCACGAAAGATATTGCCATTTCATAGACGTACTGTACAATTTAGGGGTGTCCAATTTAGGGGTGGTCGGAGGAGGTTTTTTCCCGGGAACGGGAGGTTGCCATGGAAGCTCAGTACTCTGTTGCCAAGGGGGAGGATTCAACGTTCAGCACGTCCACAGCAGGGTCATGTGATCACTCCTACTTAGTACCGCCTCTCCTAACGCTCTTTGCTTCTGATTAGCGTTTTGGCTTTCGCTTTTGAAGTTACGTACTGCCTTGTCTCCTGTCCTCCCTTGCCCTCATTCTTGGATTGCCCTTGTCATTTCGCCTTGTCATGGTTTCCTTTCTGACTTTATTATCTTCTGTTCCCCCAATGAACTGATATTCAAGCTACGACTCGGACTGTTACTTGGATTGCTTCTGTCTTTTCCACGGCTACGTTTCTACACCTACATGGCATCGACTCTGACCGCACTTTGGATTGCTTTTGTCTTTTCCATGGCTACGTTTCTACACCTGCACATCGGATTGCTTCTGCTTCTTCCATGGTTATGTCTCTGGAGCTGCACAGCAAGTCGCCTTATTGTTGCCTGAACATTTGAACTGCTAGCTCCCTCATCGACATCAGGTGTTTTTGGAATTCACACACGGACTAGAGACTTCCTTGCAGGTGTGTGTCTTAGGCGTCCGCGTTTCGTCGGCGTAGCCTTTTGAGACTCTTAAGGCGTATGCGTGTCGTCGGGAATAGCCTTGTTGCGATTGTGCTATTTTTCACATACTTCACGTCAAACTATGGACTTCCTTAACAGCAAAAAACACTCTTGGTAAGACTAACTCTTTTACTTCTGCATACTTACTTTGCTATTGTTCTTGTTAGTAAATCCTCTCTCGTATTTTGTTACAGAGTAGTCTCAGTGACTGTGTACTTAGCAGATGTAAGGAAGTATTAGGCTTAACAGATATCAGAGCACAGGTTAGTGAGTTTCGACTTAGTTCTTGTTTGAGCCTATAGTTATCAATTACACTAACCTGAAGTATTTTCTTTGCAGCCATCAAAACATCTCGGAGGTATTCCATCTTTCGATTAATTGATCCTTCTGCATGTTATTATTTACATTCAGAGGGTTACATTAGTAGGAAGAATATTCCTCTTCACTACGAGGTCAAGTTTTGGAAGGAGATTTCTGACAAAATCAGAAGCCTTACAAAATGGACCATAATGAGACGTTGGCTAGCATATTGCAACTGGTGGCAGACCTCCATTCTGACATGGCTTCTGCTCATGCCGCTACTCAGCAACAGATAGTTGCTTTACAAAATGCTGTGCAGACCCCCGCTGCACAGCCAGTCCCTAGCACTTCGGCTACCGGACCACCCCAAGCTGATGCAGGCCCCATATCTGTTGCATCCCAATTTCCACTGGCACCTTCAGAGAGGCTCCATGGGAATCTTAAACATTATAGGACTTTTCTGAATCAATGTCGCCTACACTTCTTGTGTCGTCCAGGCTCTTTCCCTGATTCTACTACTAAAGCTGCATTCCTATTGTCCAATCTTGGAGGAACAGAAGAAGCTTGGGCCAACCCTCTACTTGAAGGGGGTAGTCCTTTATTGTTTGACTGCGATGCCCTAATTGAGGCTATGAGTAAAGTATTTGATACCCATTATAAGAGTCAAGCTATGGAACTTGAGTTATTGAACATACACCAGGGAGACTTGTCCTTATTAGCTTATTTGGCTAAATGTAATCAGTTGACTGCTGAAACATAGTGGCCTGATGATAAGAAGGCCTCTCTCCTATACAAGGGATTGTCCGATTCATTGAAAGATACCCTGGCTATGGTTCCTGTTGTCCCAAGCACATTTCCAGAATTGTTGGACCTAGTCTTGCAGATAGACGCCCAGAAGGCTGCCAGAAAGGGAGAGAAGAGAAGATCTCCTCTTACCTCTTCTTTAATACCCACGCCAGCATTGGGAACCCCGGAACACATGCAAGTGGGGGCAGCCACACGGGGTCCTTTGTCTCCAGAGGATCGTGAACACAGAAAAAAGAACAATCTGTGCTTCTATTGTGATTCCCAGGAACATTTATTGAAAGCTTGTGCAAAGAAACCCACTAAGAAGTTTGGAAACTTGAAAGCTCGGCAATAAGAGGAGTCCAATTGCTGGGCTACGCTTCTCCCATGGACTCACAGATGGTCTTACCATTCACACTTGATGTGGTCTTTCTTCTTCCTACTGGAGGTTCCATCTCAGCCATGGCAGTATTAGACTCCGGGGCCACTGGGAACTACATTGATACCACGTATGCTAAAGAACTGTCACTATCTATCATTCAGAAGAAGGAACCCATGCTTGTTAATGCTGTGGATGGCACTACTCTAGTATCAGGTTTAGTGACCAAACAGACAATAGACCTGCTCATGGAGTCTATGCAAGGGCACATTGAGATAATCTCTTTCGATCTCATTTCAGCCCCTCACTTTAGACTCATCCTCGGAATTCCATGGCTCAAGTTACACAATCCAGTTATTGACGGGCGTTTTGGTAACATCGAGTTTTTGTCCAAATATTGTGAAGGGAATTGTGGTATTGTTTTGAATCAGACCAACAATCCTTGTCGTCTACTATTGGATTCAGCACCCACTATTGGGGCAGTAATTGCGGGTATTCTGCCCAAGGAGTATTTTGAGTATTATGATGTCTTTGACAAAGGGGGAAGTGAGGTTCTTCCTCCTCATCGCCCATTCGATTGTCCCATTGACCTCATTCTTGGAGCCAAGATCCGGTCTGGTAGGATTTATTGTCTTACCTAGAAAGAAGATGGCATTCTTAAGGAATATATTGACAAGGCCTTAGCATCTGGTTTTATTCGCCCATCACGATCTCCAGCGGCCTCCCCATTATTTTTTGTCCCAAACAAGAAGGGGGTCTTCGTCCATGTATCGATTGTAGGGCTCTTAATCCTGTTACTATATGCAACCAATATTCCATACCTCTTGTTTTAGTTTTGCTGGACCAATTCACAAAACTCAATTTAAGAGGAGCCTATAATCTGGTTAGGATTTGTTATGCTGATGAATGGAAAAATGCCTTCAAGACTAATTATGGTTATTTTAAAAATTTAGTAATGCCATTCAGTTTATGTAATGCACCTGCGATGTTTCAGTTTTTTATAAACAATGTTTTTCATGATATGATGGATCAATTTTTGGTCGTCCATTTGGATGACATATTGATTTACTCTCCTTCCTATGAATCACGTGTACAGCATGTTTCCCAGGTTTTACAAAGGTTACGAGATAATAAACTCTTTGCTAAATTAGAAAAGTGTGTCTTTCATGCTAGCGAAGTAGAATTTCTTGGATATGATATTACAAGCAAAGGTGTACAAATGAGTCAGTCCAAGGTTAAGGCAGTTTTAGACTGGCCCATACCCAATTCTTTGAAGTCCCTCCAGTCATTTCTGGGTTTCGCAAACTTTTATAGAAGATTCATTAAAGACTTCTCTGCCATTGTTGCCCCATTGACTGCCCTCACGAGTAACAAAAGAAGCTTTCAATGGGACAAAGAGGCTACTCAGGCGTTTACCACACTGAAAATAACTTTTACCTCAGTTCCTGTTCTTCAACACCCAAATCCCTCTCTTCCATTTATTGTGGAAGCTGATGCTTTGGATGTCACTCTTGGAGCAATTTTGTCACAGGAATGTCCAGAGGCTAGTGGTCTGCACCCAGTTGCTTTTCATTCTAGGAAACTGACCCTGTATGAAAATAATTATACGATCACAGAAAAGGAACTGTTAGCAGTTAGGGATGCTTTTAAAACATGGCGTCATCATTTATTAGGTACTGTTCTTCCGGTTCAAGTAATCACAGATCACAGGAACTTGTTGGCATTACAATCAGTAAAGTGCACCACAGCACGTCACGCCCGATGGCATAAATTCTTTTCAATGTTTAATTTCACTATCATCTACCGACCAGGTCCCCTTCACACTAAAGCAGATGCATTATCACGGATACATGGGACTTCACCAACCAAAGACATAGGGGGTCCACTGTTGTTACCTCATTAGGTGATTTGCAGCTGTACTTTACAGCCCACTTTAAGATCAACCTTGCAAAACTGGGTAACCAAGAATCCACAAGAGATTGAGCAGTTAAGTTTGGAAGTCATACACTCTCTGCCTTATGCTCATGGCTTGCTTTATATACCGGATGGTGCATCACGTCACAAAGCTATGCAATGGTGCCACGACTCCAGGATAGCGGCACATCCCGGTGTTAAGAAGACTCTGTACCTTCTACATCGCTGGTGTTGGTGGTCTTCCATGCAAAAGGACGTCACTGACATTATTGCAGCTTGCTCCGTCTGTGCACAATGCAAATACACTCCTGCTAAACCAGTTGGGTTACTTCAGTCTATGCCAATACCAGATCAACCCTGGGCTATGATTTCTATGGATTTTGTTGTGGAATTGCCATTAGTTTCTGATTATGACACCATTTGGGTGGTCATTGACTATCTGACCAAAGTAGCCCTGTTTGTCCGTTGTGTGGGCTTACCTTCTGCTCCCGTTCTGGCAGATTTGTTCTCCAAACATGTGTTTCGCTTTTTTGGTCTCCCCTCTATTATTGTTACTGACAGGGGGTGGCAATTTACATCGCTATTCTGGAGATCTCTTACATCTTCGTTTGGTATCGATGATAGATACTCTAGTTCATATCACCCTCAGACCGATGGTCAGACTGAACACTTAAATGCAACCATGGAACAATATTCGAGGTGTCTAACCCATCAGTATCAAGAAACCTGGCTTTCAGTTCTTTGTATGGCAGAATTTGCCTATAACAACTCCCTTCATTCCTCTACTAAAGTTTCTCCGTTCTTTGCCCTTTACGGACGCCATCATAAGTCCTTGCCAATTTCCCCGGTATTACCTCTTGTCTCTCTCGTTTGATGTCGAGTGTTAGGCAGAAACCTGTGCAGTTCCCTTAGGGACCACTGCAAAAAGTTTAAGACTACAGGAGTTAGCAGTAAACCCAATTGGTAGCAGTCTGCACCACCCAGATTTACCTGGTAGCTGTGGCTGAGCAGTCAGACTTCTCTCAAGAAGAGTTAGGCAGTATATAGAGTATACACAATAGGGCTAAAAATACAGTAGCACAAGCAAACACTGACCAGAGCTTTGGTATAAAAGTATATAATTATTTATTTAAAAACACTCTTGTAAAAATACACTGGCACTAATATGTCAAGCAAGTTCAAACACAGTTACTATAAGTATATACACTTCCCTAGTTAATTATTCGACAAGTCTAGGTTAAGACACCACTTATTTAGCAAAACAGAGGTGAGCGCGTAACCGTAGATGTCACTCCAATAATTTGTTTAAAAAGGGGGAGAAAAGGCAGAATAGGAAAAACACACAGTACCAACACTTTTAAGAAACCACAGCAAGTCAAGTAAGGCAGGGTCTACTGTAGAGCAAAAATTTCATAGGCCAGGCCCACTCTGGGAGAGAGCAAGGCGGAATGTGCCCAAGATCACACAGTGGAAATGCACTCAAAGTCTTTGCAGGAAAATCAAAAAGAGGTTGGATCAAGTCAGAAAGATAATGTTAGCAGGTCCGAGGTCACCCCAGGATAGAGAGTCAAGGATTTACGGGACACCTTGGACAGTCTGTTGCAAGGGAGACCAGGCGGCACACAGTACCTGAAATGGTAAGAAAGCTCCAGCGGGGGCAGTTGTTCCTGGCAGCGGGTGCAAGTCAGAGCTTCGTCCAGGGGAAGAGAGGATCTCGAAGTGGAGGAAAGCAGGAGGTCGTTGCACTGCCAGGGAAGAAACCAGCCGCGAAGTTTCCCGGTTAAATGGTACTACCCTTTTATTTGCGGTAGCGGTGAAGCGTGGCTATCCGGCCGCCGGGGTGCTTGGCACAGGCGATTCAACCACAAGACGATCCAGGAAGGCAAAAAAGGCGAACTTGTTGGTCCCACCAGCTCAAAGGGAAGAAGACTCTCCTGGAAGAAGATCTCCTCTGTCGTCGGGAAAGTGGTGAGTTCGTACAGCAGGGCTCCACTGGTGGTGTCGTCATTGTAGATGGCTCAGCTTCTCCCCTCTTTGGATTCTTTAGGTCCTGTGGTGACTTCTGAAGTTCCAGTCCCCAAAGCCCTGCTTTTATGCAGAAAAACCCCCATTCATCAGCCTAGCTGTCACTCAAACATGCTAAGTGGTAAGCCTGGCGGCTCGCCACTGGGCCAATCACACAAGAGTGTGACTTGAGTTGCCAAGGCAACTCAGTCCAGGGTGCCTAATCCCCCTCCCACACATCCTGTTGACCCCAGACAGAGTGGCACCATTTGGAGGGCTTCTTTGGAGAAGCCTGCCAAAAAGTGGAATAAAGGGCTCGACTTGGGTTAGAGTTTCAGAGGCGAACACAAACGCCATTTTAAAACCGAGTCCTGGCAAAAAGACCCAACCGGGGAATAAATATTAAATAAATAACCCGGCGGTATCTTTAACATTGCACCAAAAAGTGGTGCGTTTAAAATGAATGGGAAAATCCCATAGGAAATATTCCGTCGGAATATTTTGCGTGGCATACACTGCCACCAGCCAGAAACTCGACAAGGGGGGACTGGACAGTGCCCCCTTGGAAAATAGACCCAGGGGCAATCGAATAACCCCTACCAGTACTTCCCCAATATGATGGTTTGTACTGGTTCTGTTCACAATTTAAGACTGGTAAAGCCAATGGTGACTTTACATGCCCTGGGAGACAGTAGTCAGTCCCAGGGTATGGAGTCTATGTTAGGGGGTCACTATGACACCCCTGTGTTACTGCACTGAGGGTGCTGTTTAACACACATACCGAAAAAACACATGAAGCCCTATGGAGTAAAAGACCCCATAGCCCATAAAACACATTACATAGTCAAAGGACAGTCTCAAATCATGCCTAAGAGTGGGAGAAAAAGAGTCTCACTCTTAGCAGTAGCAAAAAATAAACCCCAAAAATCCAGCAAAGCTGCTGGGGGACTCACTAGGTTTGGGAAATTATCCTTTACAGAGAATTCTCCCTAACAGATGTCCATCCAGAAAGGGATTAGATCACATCTGGAGCAGGCTCAAGAACGTGCCAAGCATTATGCTGACGCTCATCGCTCTGCTGCCCCTGCTTACACTGTGGGCATGAAGGTGTGGTTGTCCACTAAGAACCTGCATATTCTTGGTCGGAAAGCTTTGTTGCCTAGATACATCGGTCCTTATGAGATGTCCACCGTAATCAACCCGGTAGCAGTACGTTTGCTTCTTCCCGTGAAATGGAGAGTGCATCCGATCTTCCATGTGTCATTGCTCAAACCTTTCTATCCTGACACTAGAATGTCTA
Organism: Ambystoma mexicanum; assembly: GCF_040938575.1. Classification (NCBI taxonomy): domain Eukaryota; kingdom Metazoa; phylum Chordata; class Amphibia; order Caudata; family Ambystomatidae; genus Ambystoma; species Ambystoma mexicanum. Next base: position 1,388,724,223 of record NC_090932.1, read on the forward strand.
CTCAACCTCTTCCTGTTCAGATTCAAGGAGAGGAAGAGTTTGAAGTACAAGGTATTTTGGACACTAAGGTCTCACGGGGGGGTGCAAATGTATCTGGTGGATTGGAAAGGGTATGGTCCCAAGGATTGTACGTGGAAGCCTGCTGTTAACATACACGCCCCTCGATTGATAGATGGTTTCTGGGCCTCTCGGAAAGGGAGTCCATCTTTGGGAGAGGGTACTGTCATGGCTAAGTATTCAGTACATCCCGTACGTTCACGTAAGCCTGGTTTTGTCAGCAGAAACCCATCTGGTATTTCAAATTACAAACATGGCGCACGAAAAGTATTGTCATTTCATAGACGTACTGTACAATTTAGGGGTTGTCAGAGGAGGTTTTTTCCTGGGAACTGGAGGTTACCACGGAAGCTCAGTACTTCGTTGCCAAGGGGGAGGATTCAACGTTCAGCACATCCACAGCAGAGTCATGTGATCACTCCTATTTAGTACCGCTTATCCTAACGCTCTTTGCTTCTGATTAGCATTTTGGCTTTCGCTTTTGAAGTTACATACTACCTTGTCTCCTGTCCTCCCTTGCCCTCATTCTTGGATTGCCCTTGTCATTGCGCCTTGTTTTGGTTTCCTTTCTGCCTTTATTTACTTCTGTTCCCCCCATGAACTGATATTCAAGCTATGACTCAGGCTGTTACCTGGACTGCTTCTGTCTTTTCCACGGCTACGTTTCTATACCTGCACTGCATCGACTCGGACCGCACATCGGACTGCTTCTATCATTTCCATGGCTATGCTTCTACACCTGCACGGCATCGACTCAGACTGCACATCGGATTGCTTCTGCTTCTTCTATGGTTACGTCTCTGGAGCTGCACAGCAAGTTGCCTTATTGTTGCCTGAACATTTCAACTGCTAGCTCCCTCATCGACATCAATCGTTTTTGGAATTCACACACGGACTAGAGACTTCCATGCAAGTGTGTGTCTTAGGCGTCCGCGTTTCGTCGGCGTAGCCTTTTGAGACTCTTAAGGCGTATGCGTGTCGTCGGGAATAGCCTTGTTGCGATTGTGCTATTTTTCACATACTTCACGTCAAACTATGGACTTCCTTAACAGCAAAAAACACTCTTGGTAAAACTAACCCTTTTACTTCTGCATACTTACTTTGCTATTGTTCTTGTTAGAAAATCCTCTCTCGTATTTTGTTACAGAGTAGTCTCAGTGACTGTGTACTTAGCAGATGTAAGGAAGTGTTGGGCTTAACATATATCAGTGCACAGGTTAGTGGGTTTCGACTTGGTCCTTGTTTGAGCTTTTAGTTATCAATTGCTCTAACCTGAAGTATTTTCTTTGCAGCCATCAAAACATCTCGGAGGTATTCCATCTTTCGATTAATTGATCCTTCTGAATGCTATTATTTACATTCAGAGGGTTACATTAGTAGGAAGAATATTCTTCTTCACTACGAGGTCAAGTTTTGGAAGGAGATTTCTGACAAAATGGCCACTTATGAACGCCACTAACTGTACGATGTCCCATTGGCTACACAAGCTATAGGACCCCCAACTACGTGGTCCCCTACAATTGGTGGGCTTCTAAGCCCTGTCAGTACCTTTCCACCTAGGTTAGCAGCATGCAGACCGAACAACCAGGTGCGGGTGTGCTCGTTTTAGCACCAGCTTCCCACCAATTAGCGTATCATCCATCATCACCTCAATGGTCCAGTTTCAATTAGTGCTTTGAAGTTGGCCCTGAGTTTGTACTGTTCTCGGAGAATTTATAAGAAGTATGGACATCAGCAGGCCTCCGTGCATAGGTCTGACAATCTCATTTGTCCAACTTCCTTCTATCATGTGACTGGACACCATGAAATTGAGCCTTTTTGTGTATTTGATTTTATTCTTCAATAGTCCTCTGACGTCTTTTGTTTTTGCTTGACCTCTCGGAACAGGAGCTCTGTTCTTTCATGTTAATTGTATCCAATGTCAGCCAATTCCAGTTTGATAAGACCTTGGCTTTCTTGGCTCAGTGAATTCCTTAGCTGAACTTTAATTCTGTTTAATTCAATTGCTTTTCTTAACTGCAACACTGAAATGAGGCCTTCATGCTTTGTTCAGTACTGCTTATATGCGTAGTGGAAACATCCATCCTTTACTTGTCCATATTCTCCTGAGATACCTCTGCCTAGTATTAGATCACACTGATGATACTCAGCTGGTGATTGAACTTAGTGGAGATCACAAGAAAGACAACGCACAACTGCTTGAGGTCTACAACATCATAGAACTATGGAAGGGCACAAATTGGATGTGCCTAAATCGCAAGAAAACAGAGCTAATGGTATTCGGATCCCACCAAGCCAGAGCCAAACTCTGCCCCAAATACAGCTCATTCCAGATAGACTAATTTAATCAAATACAGGTAGTTAGCAAAGTCAAAACACTAGGAATGATGCTTGAAGCATCCCTGGGATCTGAAGCCCAAGCACAGTACATAAAGAAAACATCCTCATACTACCTCAGACTACTTAAAGCCATTAGGACTTATCTGTCGGTGGAAAATAGCGCCACTATAGCTAGGGCGACAATTCTATCTTGCTTGGACTATGGCAACGCATTGCTGATAGGGTGCAACAAATAATTCCTCCACAGCTATCAGGCTGTACAGAACAAGGCAGTGAGGATCATAAAGAAAAAAACTAAACTCAACCACATCAGTGACTCCAGAGGAGAGCTCCACTGGCTTAAAATTGAGTACAATTCAAGGCCCTAACTCTGGTGCATAGATGCATCCATGGGAAAGCACTGAGGTACCTAAAAACTCAAATTCACTGATATGCCCCCAGTCGCAGTCTCAGATCTTCAGACCAAGGAAATGGTCATAGTTGCCACTCAGAAGCACAAACTCGGCTCAGGGAAACCCTTCCCATCCTAGCCGCAGGCCTATGGAATAACCTACCTGCGAACATAAGACTGGAAGCCAACTATCTACGCTTCTGTAAACTAGTGAAGACCCATATCTTCAACTGAAACCCCTATCTAAATCGGTAAGGTATCTGTTATAGTTCGTTGAGTTCCATCTTTCACCTTTGTAATTGTCATTTGTGTCCACGTTTCTGCGCCCTGAGACTTGCAAGTTAACAGTGCAATACAAATAAATAATAAATAAACAAATAAATATGTTTCTATAGAGGTATATATGTATATATACTTGGCGCTTGACGCAGTCTAACTATTTAAAAGCATGTGGCTAGCTTCATGATTGGTTTGCTGCTTGCGTTTCATTGCATCTGTACACGTTTAAACTAACTAAGTATCTTCATCAGGTTTATGGCATAAGTTTCTTCATCTTGATCCCAAGATGTCACTTATCCTTGGTGCTTCTTTGTTCTTTATAAATCGTCTGCCTCTCTGGTCCGGTTATTTTTCTATATGGGTGTCGATTCAACTTTGTATGACGTCACCATTCATGTTTGCCATTTAGTTTCTCTGCTTCTTCAGGAATCTCGTTCAAATGGCTATCATATTGTCTTGTATGCAGGTATGGTTTCCTCAATGTGTATTTTACCTCCCATATTCTCTTAGGTATAGGTATTCTTATTGGTACTGCACAGAGTCCATGCTCTTCTCTTTGCTGGTTTAACTATTCAGTATATGTCACATACTTTGGTTCATACTTTTTAGGTAATAGGGGAAGTTGGAGTGGGGGTATTTGGCTCCTCCTCTACACTCCCCCCTTTGGGAGATTTATCGACCACTCTCACATCATCTTTTACATCTAGACATCCTGGTCTGAAGAAATGCTTCTCTGGGATCCATATTGTTATGAATACCTTCAAGCATCCAGCTGATTTCACATGCTCATCCTCGTTCCATGTCATGAGAATGCACTGTCCACTTGGACTGCAAAGGATCAATCTTCCCACATACGTCTTATGGTCCTTTGGATACAGGAACTTTGTTCCCTCAGGTGCAAGGATACTGGCCTTCACAAAGTCTCTGATGTCTTCATCAGTCAGATCTTTAGGCTTCCATCCTGGTTCAACATCAATCATATTCTTCATCCCTATGGCTTTCTTTGCTGTCTTCTTGCACTGTGAGATTATTATCTTGATCACACAGAATCCAAGCATCACTAATAATAATTTCGCTCCAAGAAATTTGAACATATCTGCCATCCATTGTGGAACCCCTGAGAAGAATGATCCAAACCAGCTGTCATCAGCAATGTCTTCAACATCTTCTATCATATGGCCATGGAGTTTCGTCAGCATGTCTATGGCCTCTGTCAATGTTCCATTTTCGTCATCATGAGAAGGTATAAACATGCAACATGAGTCTCCAATTTTGGCACAAACACCTCCATCCATAGCTGTAATCATGTTCAAGACGTACCTGTTCTGGAGAGTCATCAGTCGTATGGTTCTCATCTCTTCTCTGATTGCATTGAATCCCTTTATGGTAGTATTAACCATCTGCAGCAATTCCCATCTGGTGATTCGAAGCCAGAAAGCTAGGTACACTATGCAGTGTGCAGTTAGGACATCTATTTCAATAGCTATGAAGATCTTCGACTTCCCCATGCTGTATGGCAGGAGTTCACATATGAAGCATTCTTCATCTGACGTCCTTCTTCCAACTTCTTTCATGTGTTTTTTCCCAAATGTGCTGTGCTGTCCACATAATCATTCAGTTCATAATTATCTTCTTGGGTGCTTCTTTTGGTTCTCAAACTTTTCATGTAGTTTCCTAGGACTACGTCTCTAAATGTATCCACATAGCTTCTTCTGGCTGGTTTGTTTGCAGGAACATCCGTACGGGTCCCCTGTGTAGAAGAAAGTTCAACAAGTCTTTCTTTATCCATCTGTCTTTTTCTAGCAGCAGCTAATGACGGCCATAAAGATTCTGCTATAATCTCTATGCGTGACTTTTCTGTGGGACTTGTGCTTGGGCCTCTTGTCACTGGACCAGGTGTGTCTGCATGCATTATCTGTGTAGGCCCAACCTTTATTAACTCCTTATTTTGCCTGATCCGCCGACCCTGTTTCCAGCGTTTAAAAGCATTTTCTGAACCAAGTGCTGTATGTGATTGATTGCTAACAACATCCAAATCAAGCTCAGGTATCTTCCCCACTTTTCTTGGGACAGGAATAACTATGTAGGATCCAGACTGGCTTGTAGTTGCCACGGTCACTTTTTACTTCTGCTCAGAAACATTTACAGGAGTCTTGGCCCCATGTACTCCTATATAAAATGCAGTTCTCACTGTCAGTGAAAGCAATATGAGTATGAATACAATGCATGTGTAGATGACACAAAGGTATGTCACTTTGCAACATCTGCTTCTTGGACAATATGTGCGTCTGTTTTCATGGGGCAACACAATGTTTCTATTGAAATTCCCCATCTCTATCATTTGATGCTAAGGAAGGAAAAACAAATGTTAATGGCTCTGCATTTAAGATTGCTTTCTGGAAGCTGCTGTCTTCTTTCAGCATTCGTCCTCGATCAACTATCTGCTTTCTGGATGCTAAGAAATGACTTTATTTTTCTCTCTGGAACCAGTGTTTTCACCAGTCGGGATGCAAATGTTCCTTTATCGTGAAGACAAATTACCTCTGCAAGCCTCTACAAGCTCTGCTTCATATATCAGCTCCCAATCATGCCTCAAATCTGCTTCAGTCCAGATGACATGTTGCTTCCCTGTCAGCATAAACAAAGTTTTGTCTTTGATTCACTTCCTCTATCTGTTCCTCAGAGGAAAGTTTCTACACCGCTCTGTGATTTCTTTCAGAATAGATGCTCACCTGGATGATAATACTTTCCAAAATTATGTTCAGATTTGCAGTGTTTCTTGGGTCTCTAAGGAACGTGTGCACATCAGTGTGCCTCCCAACAAGATGCGGAAACTCTTCTATTAGCCAAAAGAACACCACACTGACCAGTCTATGAGCTGCTTAGTCTGATAGGGGCATCTGTGCTCTTTTCACTGTACTCTGGCAACTTCAAGAATTGTTCTGCAATGACTGTGCGCAATCTTCTTATTATGTTTTCATTGTCAGGATCTCGAACAAAAGCTGGAATGTGGCAAGATCTCCCCACCAGTGATGGATAAGAACATAATATCAACTCAAAATACGTAAGTTAACAGCCTTGATTTCTCAGGCTAAAATCCAAGTTTTCAAATATGGGAAATTCACATACAAACATATAGTGCTATTTTACGAACAAAACGTTGTCCCAGTAATGATTTATGGAGTTGAAACCATGTTGCTTAACCATCAATATATGTGGAATACATTAGAAGCACTCTACTGGAAAAAGGTTTTAAGGCTGTCTAATTGTACCCCAATGCCGATTTTGCGTTTTGAGTTAGGCTTGGTGTCATTGGCAACGCATGTTATGTGGAAAATGTGCAGTTTATTTCAAAAATGTTTGTTAGGATTGGAAACAAATAATCTTTTGAGTGTTGTAGCCCATTATTTGATAACATTTCCCATCTCCTTCCTTTGACATGGCCTAACTATGTGTTGAATGCCTTTACGAAGCATACATTACTCTAACTCCTTTAATAGAAAATCCGATTCAGGCTAAGGTGAAAATGTACCAACGTGATTGGATAAGTAATCGAGATTTTTTTTTTAAAGTATAAAGGTTTTGATACACGTACATTTGGTTATAGAAAACTGTGACAGATGTCGGGCTACTTATTGAAATGCCCGTCGCCACAAATTCAGAATAAATACTTACGGTTAAGGCTACATTTGTTGCCCACAAGGGATATTTGACTCAAGGGAATTTAATACCCAAAGAAACAAATGTTTGCCGCTATTGTAGTGTTATTTTAGAAAAAAGAGAATTTACAACACATTGTGGTAAATTGTCCGCAACTTAGTGTGCAACGTAAACTACATTTTTATAAACTGTTCTGTCTACATAACATGGTACAAACTGATGAAATTTGGCTGTACATATTCTCTAGCCTGAGGCTAGCTGTCATGAAAGCTATTGTACATTATCTTGATACAGTAATTCCTTCTATGGCTAAATAAGGGGTATAGCAGTCTCAAAGAATTTTGCAAAATATGGAATGATTATAGTTCAGAAATCTGATTTTTATTTTTCAGTGATGAGGTTTAACCAACGAATATACTGATTGTAATAGTAGAGAGAACATATTGTAGAATATAGCCTCTATTATGAAGTTTTTAAATTTCAAAGTTTTAAGATAAACGAAATTAGGTAAATCTTTTAAAGTTTAAAAAAGTTATGCAAGAACAAAACAATGTAACATCAATCAATTAATGTAATTGTTCTTTGTATTTGTAACAAATGTATTTTGCTTATGTAAATTTAAATTTGAAAGGTTGATTATATCAGCCAAACCAAATAAAAAAAAAAGTATCTTCCTGGAAAGGTAATCACTGGGTAACACCATGAGTAGAACCAAACAAGAGCTCTGTGTGGAAGGAATCGGCGTATTGTACCCTCTTTATAATTGCTGTATCCATGATCAGAATCTGGCATATTCTTATTCTTATCTGAGTCCAAAGTCAATAAGCTATTGTGGCTTTAAGAATGCAGATATTCCCTTAACCCTGAAACTAAGATGTACAGAGTGTTCAAACGTCTCCTTTTACCCTTAGCTCAAAAGGGAGTGTCCAAAATCAAGCCACAGTCCAACTAAAGGATTCTTCACACTTTCCACTTGTCAGGGTCAGGTTATGTGTCCTTCTTCGTCATAAATCTCGTCTGCACATGCTGTGGTTCTTCCCCAATGATTGTAGCTTCTTCGTGGGGGGGGAGGGCGCCTACCCTGCAATTTGACAGCAGATGGCGTTACGTCCTCAATGAAAAAATGACAGTTGAACCTGGGCTCATCCCACCTTTTCCTTGTGTGGTTACGAACTAGGACCGCATCTCCAGGGTAAAGTTTAGAAAGTTCAAATTCAGGAGGTTGGTTTGTTGAAGCATCTCTTTCTGTGTTCTGTACTGCCCTACACTCTCGTCTCTCCAACTGTCCTGAAATTACAGAAAAACTGGAAGTCATAGAGTTCAAATAGTTTTGCAGTTCCAATCCTAAAACTTGTGACACCAGCTGAGCATCACTTCTAACTCGAGATGGAGGCATTAGGGATGTTCTCATTCACCTTCCTGTCATGATTACATAAGGTGTAAGATGGTGGTCAGAATCTGGTTGTTTCCTCAATGCATATAATGCCAGTGGTAGGCAATGCAACCAACCTTTCCTCAGAGTAAGCTTCAACTTGGCTATTCTTTCTTTTAACAGGCTGTTGAGCTTCTCACAGATCCCATTTTCTTGCGGATGATAAGCCAAAGAAAACTTGTGCTTTATACTAGGCAAAAAAGTTGATCTGCTCAGAAACTATATTAACAAAGTGAGGTCCATTATCTGATCTCATTACCTCGCACACTCCGCATCTAGGAAACACTTCTTGCACAAAGAGTTTGGCTGCACAGGTAGAGTCTGGGTGTGTGCATGGACCCGCCTCTATCCATCTTGAGAAAGGACACACTACAACAAGCAAGTATCTATATCCATTGCATACTTGTATCATGTCGACATAGTCGATATGCAACTGCTGAAAATTGTCATTGGGTCTTGGGATGACTCCCCTCACTATGAGCACTGTATGCCCAGCCGTGAATTGTTGCCAAACAATACAATATACCATAAAACATGCAACATGCTCGATTAGGTTTGGCACAAACCAATCCTCAGCGATAGTTACAGCAAGATTCTCCCTTGTTGTATGCACTGGGTAGTGTAGCTTTTCTAGCACCGCCCTTAATAAGGCTATAGGCATCACTGGTTTGTCACCACAATGCTTCAGAGGGGTTTAAAGAACACCCTCTTCGCTTCCACAAATTCTTTTCCTCTTGCAGTGCCTTCCCTTGGAGCGCCATTATCTGTGTTTTAGGCAATGATTATATCCTTCAACCACAACCTTCATTTCATTTATCCTTTCATTCATTTCAAGGGTCTCAACATTCATCATCCCTATATCTGTATCTGCTATGAACTTGGCTTCAGCATCCTCTGCTTGTTTTTCACGCAAGATAAAATCTGTCCCTTTGGTGTGAGCTGCGCATTTAACGACTGCTATGCCCACTGGGAGTTGTAAGTGCCTTAATAAGCCTGTCCAATAAGGCTGTGTACTGCACTGGCGTGCCGTTCGCTCGGAGGTAGCACCTCCTTTTCCAGCACGCTAATCCTGGTCTGTGTGATTCTCAATCATGAGTATCAGCGCCAATAATTCTGCAGCTTGTGCTGAATAATGAGATGGCAATCGAGTACTCACGAGCACTCAAAATTCTCCATTTGCCAAATGTTTCACCACAGCGGCACCTGTATATCTTTATACTTCATTTTGATCGATTCTCGAAGACCCGTCAATGAAAACAATCTCTCCCCCTGTGAGTGCATTCTCCTTTACTTTAGAGAGCTCATCACAGAACTCTTCATAGTTTGTGCAATCGTGCATGGGCTCTCCTTCTGTGATTGGCTCAGCTATAAACATAGCTGGGTTCACTTTTTTGCATCAAACTCTTTTAATTGCTGGATTTGATATGACTAACTCATAGGCAGAAGCCCTTTTAGAAGTCAACATGCCTTTTGTTTTTTCCAAAATGGCAAATAGTGCGTGTTCAACAAATAACATCATAGAACATACCATCACTATGCTTGTAGCTTTTTCTATGGCGAACACGGTGGTTGCCAAACTTTGTTTGCATGAAAAATTACCTCTCATTACTGGGTTCAAGATTCCACTGTAATATGCAAGGGGCTTGTACCCCAATGTGATTCTCTGTGTGAGTACTGCTGTCATAAAAGTACCACCTGTATGTGAGAATGAAAGGGATTCCTCTGCATAATTGGGGATCCCTAGAACTGGGGCTGTGCAGATTGTTTTTTTCAATTCATCAAACCCTTATTCCATTGCCTTAGTCCACACAATTTTTTCTTGCGTTGCCTGTGCTTTCTTCAAGGCCTGTAAGAGAGGCTATGTATACGAGCTGTAGTCAAAGACCCGTGCCCTGACATAATTACATAGTCCTAGAAAACTCTGCATCTGTTTTATCGTGTGTAGCTTAGCTGTTTTTAAAATGGCCTCAGCTCTTTTTCGGGGGTGACCTTATCTCCCTCATGTGAAATTAATTGGCCTACGTACAACACTTCTTGTTGACAATATTGTAACTTTTCTTTGTCAACCATTTATCCTTTGTCAGCAAGTATAATCATCAGCTGAACACAATCGCGTTCTTCCTCTGTGGTGCTGCAAACTAAAATTCCATCTATGCATTGCAGCATAATGCTTTCTAAAGTAATATTGCTCAAGTCCATCTGGAGGATTCTGTTGAAAATAGATGTACACAGTACCCCTGAGGCAGCCTTGTGCTTTTTAAAAGTAAACAATGTCAAATCTTGTGAGTCTTTGTGCAAAGGGATTGAAAAAAACGTATTTTTCAAGTCAATCACTGTGAAATATCGTGCATCAACAGGTATATTACATAGAATTGAAGACGGGTTCGGGGCTAGAGGGAACTCGGCCTCTACAATTTGGTTTATTGGTTTCAAATCTTGTATTAGTCTCTAAACCCCCCCCCCCCCCTTAGACTTTTTGATAAGATAAACTGACCTATTACATGGTGACTCTGGCATCACTAAAATACCCTGCTCCACCATGGCGGAAATTGTCTTGAAAATGCCTTCATCTGCCTCTCGAGACATAGGATGTTGTTGTGCTTGAGGTAAAATTGCTCCTCGTTTCAATTTCATCTTCACCTCCTCAACCCCTTTCAGTAAGCCTACATCATAAGGGCCAGTGGTCCACAATGAAACGGGCACTTTTGCCATACCTTCATCAAAATATTCAGGATGCTTCTGTGCTAGCATCATTTTTGGCTGAACTTCTTGCTTGATCGCCTTTACCCAATAAGTAATGCACATTCAAATATCACACAATCATCTGATAGATAATCTCCAAACAATTCTTCATCAGTGACATCAGTCACTCTGCAACCTTCTTCGATGGCAATTATTGTGCTCCATCGTCTACCCTTATCATCAGTTGCTTCAAGTAAAGCCATATTTCCTCGTACTATAGCTGCTTCTATGTCTAAGGGAAAAATTCACCCCTCCTCTTCATCCATGTGTATCTGAGGCCTAAATAGAAATTCATCTGGTATCCTCATGGTTCAACCTACTAGACCTGGTAGCCATGTTAACAGAATGCGTATCCCATAATGGAACACCTCAGGTTCAAGCGGTATCGCCCTACGAGCTATCTGGCCTATGAATGCCATGATCATTTTGCACACGTTTAAATAATGCATTCCTGGCGTTCAGCATATTATGCCTTTGTCTGTAAACAAAATGGACATATTCAATTTTGTGATCAAATCTCGTCCTAATATGTTGACAGGTGTTTGCCTCGAATAAAGCAGTGGCAACTTCATATCGCATTCGCCTATGGAGACTGGTAATTCTTCTGTGAAAGGAACTCGACTCGTTGCTCCTGTAAAACCCTGAGTATTCATCGCGTTGGCAGACATTAGAAGTTTGCCCTCACGTATACACGAGCGCGTTGCTCACGTCCACTAAGAACGAAAAAGCTTTGCCGTCTATATTTATGTCTATCCTTGGTTCCTCATGAGGATACGGTGTTACAGATAGGACTGAACAAATCAGGTCGCCCAGTGGGCTGTCCTATTGCGGGTACAGTCTCACTCCATCACTCATGAATGGATTTCCTCCAACCACAGTGACACCTCCTATTCTACGTGTCATTGGCAGTTCTGTGTTCGTGTTCTGCTGAAGTTGCATAGGAGATTGCTGCAATTGTCCTTGCGTTTGGTTACCTGCCAGTTGCTGTGATTGCAAGCCTTGCTGCACACTCAGCACTTGCTGCTGCACTGTTTGATTTTGCGCAAATCCATTTCTGCTATGCTGCAAATATGCAGGTGGATTTGGCATTCCTTGTCTCGAAAACTGGTCATTCTGCACCATCTCTTGGCTTCTACACATACGAGCCATGTGCCCTGTCATTCCACATGTCCAGCATATAGGCAGTGATCTCCCCATCTGCCCATATTGCATATTCTGAAAACCTCCCTGATTATTCTGTCAATTCCCTTGATTACCATGCCAACCTCTTCCTCGGTATCCCCTTCCTCATGCAGCATATTCATTATTTGTCTGATCAAACTGTCTTTGGATATTTACTTGTGGCATATTCATTGCCTGCTGTGAATTTGATCCACCTACGCTAGTTATCATTGCCCCTTCAATAGTGTACTTGGATAGTTTTTTCTGAACCAATGTTGCTTCCTCACCTTTTTGCGTATCATCTTTCTTGCGATTCTTTTCCTGTAGAAGTCTGCAGTAATATGCAATGGTTAACTGGATTTCCGAGCAAGGTTTGGCTTCTATACCCACTAATTTCTTGAGCTGCTTCTTTACTTGCTCTGGCAGCCCTTGACATAATATATGATAAAATACAGATATAGATTTCCCCTAAGCATCACTAGTCTCAAGCATCCATGCGTCTTGGAAATTTTGAATGTAAACTAACGGATCATCTCCTTCCTTCATCTTTTTTGTCATTATAGCTCCCATATCGGACATATCCAGATATAGTACTTGTAGCGCTTTCCAAATTGCTGTTCTGCAGTTATTAAATGGCACCCCATCATGCACAGTGTTGACTGTAGTCACACTGGGGTAACCTGCCCATGTCCATACGTCATCAGCTCTCTCACCAAGTATGGTGATTAGAAGACCTATAATATCCTCTATAGCTAATGTATTCCCTCCCGACATTTTTCCTAACTCATGTATCCATTTTCCAGTGCCGGAAGTTAAACTCAGGAGTTTGCACTTTAAATTATCTCTGTCCATTTGGGGCCATGGTATGTAGTGCGGCCTGGCCCCTCCCTTTTCTAACAAGGGGGATTGTGACACTCCAAACTCATTCTCATCTCTCATCATTTGTCTATCTACCACCGGAGTAATATTCCCACATCACCCTCTAACTGGCAATGATCTTAATCTGCTTACATAAGTCAGGGACTCCCCTGTCTGACCGTTGGGTTGCCCCTTATGCCGGTATGACTGTGTCAATGGCTCTGGTGCATTAGGCATAGGTATTTCTAAATCTGACCACCTTACTCCCTTATCCATAGATGAATATCCCTCTGGATCACATACATCACTTCTCTCTTCCCCATGGAATTATTCCCTTTCTTCGTCTGATACTTCTTGTGCCGAACTCGTGCCAATTCTCTCATCATCATCTCTATTTAATGTTAATCTGTCCAAAGACAGCTCCTTGTGTCTCGCACTAAAGGAGGCTTCTTCCATGTCATACAACTGAGTGCTTTCGAGACAATCATTTTTTCCCTTCCCTTCTGATTCTTTCTGGGCTTGCATTTCGTGGTATACTTTGTCGATCGTTTCACCAATACTCGTCTTCTAGATTTACTCTAGACGTACCTGGTAATGACTCGGATTCGGGAAAAAAATTCCTCTATGTATTCCCATGCTACCTGTGGATTGGGATTTCTTACTTCCCTTTCCAAATAGTCAAGGTTCTGTGCTCTCTGCCTTCTTTTACGTTCCATGTCGTCATCAACTTTCTCTGTCTTCCGCTTTCTTTTTCATATCCCTTCATTCATATGCCCTTAGTATCTCCTCATCCCTTCGCCTCTGTATTCTTTTCTCTCTTATCCTTTCCTATTCATCATCTTCTATTCTTTTTCTTCCTAACCTTTCCTGTTCATTGGCTGTTCTTTGTCTATTGTCACTTTTTCTTTGCTCTTCTGCGCTCTCTTGTTTTTTAGCTTGCTCATCTTCATATAACTGTTCTCGTCTTTGTCTATCTTTTCTTTTGGCTCCCTCATCTTTCAATCGTTCCTCTTTTTCTTTCTCTTTTCTGTCTTGTTCGTCTTGATCTCGCCTTTGTCTTACATCCTTGATGCCTTTAACATTGAGTTTAGGTAAAATCTGACCTCCCTCCCATTCGTTCTGTAAGAGCGCTAGCTCATCAGTTTTATCCTTGTATCCTTTCCATACCTTTATTTCTCTCATTATATCTACAGATATTCTTGCGCGATCACTTCTCTCCTTGTTGCGTCTCTCCTTATTCCTCAGGACTTTGGAGGTTATATCTTTCTCGGTATCTTTCTCTGGGCCCTCGCCACTACTTTGCGTAGGTGACTCATATGACGGATTGCTATATCCCGTTGCTGCTTTAAGCTCCCTTAATGGGTAAAACCCTTTGGGCCTCATTACGAGGTGGGTGGTAAGGGAATACCCGCACCGGTAAGGGCACTGGTGCCGGTAAACCCATACCGCCCTGCTACGAGTTCCCTTTGCGGGTCCTCCCTTAATGCCTGGTTTTTCCAGGCGTTAAGGTCGGGACCCGCAAAGGGACTCTGGAGCTAATAACGGTACCGCAGTTTGCGGTACCATTATTAGCGCCTTCCCCATTCCCATTGAGCCCTATGGGGGGATGAGGAAGGGCCCTGTTGAATGGGGAATTACCGGTCCCGCCAACCTTGGAATGGAGCAGTAATTGCTCCATTCACCAGGGCGGCGCCATGACTACCTCCAAACTCGTAATGAGGCCCTTTGTCATTCTTAGTTTCGTCTTTTATTTGAGACGGGGCAGGTGGGGCAGAAGGCTCTTCACCCCCCTCTTTGCATACGTGGAGTATCCAATCTAAAGGAAGCGCCTCCTCCTTTTTGTGTTCATACATTTTCCAAATTCCTAGACTCACTAGGTGCTTTTCTAACTTTTTTGATAATGATCCGCCTTGTGGCCATGGCATAAACATTTTATCTACGGTTCCTTTAACCCCCTCTGCACTGTATTGTTTAAGTTTAAGAGCGTGCTTTGGTAGCTGTTTGCAGAGATGCACTTATGGAGTAACCTCTTCCATTTCTAACCTTCACTTTTCTCTTTGCTACCACTTAATTTTCAATCACAGGTTTTTAAAATATGTCTCAATCAAAATACACTTTTGAGGGAGCACCAGTTGTCACAAGCTCCAATCCCGTCAAAACACAATTCTTTACTTTAATCTTGCTAAAAAACAACCATCAAAGTTTAATTTTAAAACAATACATTTTTCATGTCTCAACTTCACGCTTCTCTATTACATACAAAATGTTCTTTCAACTCTGACGTCATCACCCCTTTTAATCACATAAAACAAACAGACAAACATGACCGGCCACATGTACTGTTTACGATATTCTTCTTAAGACTTGTCTTGCCCTCTAAGATTGCCCTGATCGGAACTTAAACCTATCTCTTTCTGGATCGCCTTTAATTGATCCTGTCTCCTACGTCATCCACTTTATGGGACTCAAGATAAGGGTTTCTGCTAGCACTCTTTAAAGTCTAGGAACAGGGCGTATACTCTTATCGTGGAGTCACTCACGACTATTCTTTTTATATTGCTCGCCCACACTCAAGTCAATATCTCGTTTCCCATATACATATATATTACACTCTTACTCTTGATTTACATTTAATCCTGACTCCCTCCATTACTCTCTTTTATTGAATATACATGCATCCCTTTGCCACACTCTTTGGTCTATTTACTCACCGTTCGCATGTTTTCCTTCTTCGGACCCTTGGGGTCATCGCCTTCGTTACCGCCTCTTCGAGCTGCTTTTCGATCCACTTCTCTTAGATGTGGGAGGGTTTTCTATCTGAAAATAGGGGCCCCTTCAAACCATCTCTTCCATGGAGTTGTCTATTCTGACCACGTCTACGGGGAGCTTCACGTCCTGTCAGCCGAATGGCAATGGTCGTGCGATATTGCCAAGACTCTAAAGTTACTTATGTCGATGGCCGATGGTTATCTTTTCTAACCATCCTATCTCTGCTACCAAGTGAGCTGGTTGTTCCCAAACAGCCCTTTAAGATGAGTAGCAATACCCTGGAGATGGATGGGGATGCAGATTTTATTATACATCAATAATCAAGACGACACAAATTGTTTGGCAAAGTTTGTCTGTTTTAATGTCAAGTATCTAAAACAGGGAGTACAACGAACATCAGCAATCGCTGGATACTCTGACTCTACTTACTTCATAAAAAAATGTGCTTTTGTATACAAAATTGGTCATTGCTGATGTTTTGACCTGCGTCATTACCAACGTCATCCTATGTGGCAAACTACAAAAACCTAACGGGAGGTGGGATTGGTTCTAAGTGAATAACTAAGCATAGGTTCCATATCTGTATAAGGTAATGGAGAGAGGTAATTGGATAGTTAACATCAGGTAGGGCAACTAAGCCCTCGCTTCAAAATGGCCACTTATGAACATCACTAAATATATGACGTCCCATTGGCTACACGAGCTATAGGACCCCCAACTGGCATGGTCCCCTACAATTGGTCGGCTTCTAACTCCCGTCAGTACTTTTCCACCTATATTAGCAGCACACAGACTGAACAACCAGGTGCGGGTGAGCTTGTCTTAGCACCAGCTTTCCACCAATTAGCATATCATCCATCATCACCTCAATGGTCCAGTGTCAATTAGTGCTTTGAAGTTGGCCTTGAGTTTGTACAGTTCTCCGAGAATTTTTAAGGAGTATGGCACCAGCCGGCCTTCGTGTATAGGTGTGATCATCTGATTCGTCCAACTTCCTTCTATCGCGTGACTGAACAGCATGAAATTGAGCCTTTTGGTGTATTTGATTTTACACTTCAAAAGTCCTCTGATGTCTTTTGTTTTTGATTGACCTCTCTGAACAGAAGCTTCTGTTCTTTCACGTTAATTGCATCCAATGTCAGCCAATTCCAGTTTGATAAGACCTTGGCTTTCTTGGCTCAGTGAACTCCTTAGCTGAACTTTAATTCTGTTGAATTCAATTGCTTTTCTTAACTGTGACACTGAAATGAGGCCTTCTTGCTTTGTTCAGTACTGCTTATATGCGTAGTGGAAACATTCATCCTTTACTTGTCTACATGTTTCTAAAGAGGTATATATGTATATATATTTGGCGCTTGCCGTTGTCTAACTATTTAAAAGCATGTGGCTAGCTTCATGATTGCTTTGCTGCTTGCATTTCATTACATCTGTACATGTTTAAACTAACTAAGTATCTTCATCAGGTTTGTGGTATAAGTTTCTTCATCTTGATCCCAAGATGTCAGTTATCCTTGGTGCTTCTTTGCGCTTTATAAATTGTCTGCCTCTCTGGTCAGGTTATCTTTCTATTTGGGTGTCAATTCAACTTTGTATGACGTCACCATTCATCTTTGTCATTTAGCTTCTCTGCTTCTTCAGGAATCTCGTTCAAATGGCCATCATATTGTCTTGTATGCAGGTATGGTTTACTCAATGGGTATTTTACCTCCCATATTCTCTTACGTATAGGTATTCTTATGGGTACTGCACAGAGTCCATACTCTTCTCTTTGCTGGTTTAACTGTACAGTATACATCACATACTTTGGTTCATACTTTTCAGGTAATGTAGGCGGGGCAGTTGGAGTGTGAGTACTTGGCTCCTCCTCTTCAACCTCAAGCCATATCGAAATTTGCTGAAGGTTTACCACAGACACTTTAACCCTGCCAGGAGTGATTTCAGCATCAATAGCCAATATATACTAGAGAAGCTGGAGAAATGTGGCCAGATCAATGGTAGACACTAAGGGCTTCATTACGAGTTTGGAGGTAGCCAAAATTGTGTCCGGGTCGGGTTCCTTGAATGAGGAATTACCGGGTCATTCCAACCTTGGAGGACCCAGTAATTTCTCATTCAAAAAACCCATCCCCATTCCCATTTGAGACCCTGTAGGGCTCAATGGGAATTGTGATGGAGCTAATAACGGGCCTGTTAATAATGGCCCCATTATTAACTCCCTGGTCCCCTTTTGGGACCTGTAAAGGACGTCTGGTCTGACCAGACGTTCTGAGCGGGTCCTGCAAGGGAACCTCGTAATAGGGTGGAATGGGTTTACCGGCACCAGCACCATTACGGGTGCCTTTAAACCCATTCCGTCCACCTCATAATGAGGCCCTAAATCTTCTTTGAGTTATGCCAGTATCCTTACTTAGAAAAAAAAACCTCTTAACTGAACCTTATTAAATAGTTTAAGAAGACTATAATAGTCCTATAAGTAACAATGGCCATTGTGATCTTGTTTTTCTGATTTAACAGGGCTATTGGACAATATCATGAACATTACATTGAATAATTATCTGGTTTTAGGGTTACATTGATTATTGCCTGACTCAATGAATCAGGTGGTGATTGCATTTCCAAGAGGAAGGTCACAATCCTGTAATGTAAGGGCAGGAAATCCAAGCCCTTAAGCAGATCAGGTAGGCCGGGAAATCCCAGGTCCAATAAACGGGCATGACAATGGTTTGAAAACAGAAAATATGTCATCATTACTGTCAGAACACAATCTTGGTTGCAAAAACCTACGAGGTACGGGGATTGGTTAATGGAATTGTATACATACAGAAGCTATAGGGGTTAGTCTTTTGATTGGTTATCCTTTAACTGAAAGCTCCACCTGAGTCCACCTCTAAACTAATAGTAGGGAATACATGTAATTGCTTTACCTCTGGATTGGGTGCTGCATTTACTTATGAGACATCGTGAATAGAGGCTAAGGATTGGTTGGTGTGTAGTTTACCAGTCTTATTTACTTGGCGGGTCATCAACACATGAGTAACTGTCCTGGCAGTGGAAGAGACACTGAGAGGACAGTTTCCCAATTAAAACATTCCATCTCTGATTCTCTAGGATTCCCAGATTTGAACCTAACCTTGTCTCGTATTGGGATTCTGAGAACTTTTAAGGAGTTGTTGGCAGGTTGGCAGGTGCTGTGTCTGTGTCGCGTCTTAATGGATAGGCACTGTCTTCCCCCGTAGGTCACATGGGGGAGACCACATTTTGACCCATTCTGCTCGCCTTTAACTGGGATTTTCATCCATTTCTTTTTCTTCTTCTTAATTATCGAAAGCGTGGGCGGACCCATTTTCATCCATTTGGTTATGGTGTCTTTACCCTCCCTATCCTCTAGAGACTTGGTCGAGCTACTTTTCTAAAATATTGTCTCCTAATTAAATGAGCATCTGGTCTTCGATCAGTTGTTTTTCCTAGACTTACACTACGAGAAATGTCTTTGCCCTTGGGCATTATCTTCCATTCTCTTCGGTGCCGGCACAAAACTCCCCTTCCTATTGTAACCCTGGCAGGGGTTGAGCAGCTTGCTTCTGTACAGCTCTGCCCAGGGATTTTAGCTAATTCAGCAGGTCTGTTTTACTTGCAGGCTCTTGTGTCCCCCCTAGGGCCTTCCAATCACTTGACAGTAGCCTTGCTGTCTATCTTGTTTTATATGGCCACTCATTCCTTTTTAAAAAAACATTTATTTATTGGTTTTTAGCATAACAACAACAACAGCAATTCCTACAAACTCCACCCCTCCACCCCCCACTGCATCCCCCTGTGCTCAGGGTGCATCAAATACATGAAGTACTTTCCAGACTCTCAGCAATAACTCCAGTTCACGAGAGGTCATTTTTCAATTGGTGGCCTCATTACCCTCACCGCATATAGTGTGTATTTCTAAAATGGTCCAAGGCCACAAAGGGTTGCACACTATTCCAATACATATTGTATCTCCATTACGGTTTTAGTTCTGCTCTGAGTCTAGTCTCTTCAGTTCATCGTCTGGACGGCAGGGTGGCCATTGCCTCTTTGTAGTCTCTACTGGTGTGCCCAGGAGGCCTCTCCTATCAGTGTCAAGTCTGTGTCCCCAAAGTGTTCCCCACAAGGGACATCCCCGTACACTTCACTTTCTTATCCTTTTTCACCTAACTGCCCCTCTCCGCCTCCCCTCTCTGTGTTTGTTGTTCGCTAGGTATAATGCCAAACATTGCTAGAGTGAGCTCATACCAGGACGACACATCATCACTCATCTCCCTTAGCTCCCTGAGTACCACCCAGTGCCAAACTGCCATCTCGGCCACTTCCCATTTCTGCAAATCTCTCCACCATGCATCTATACTAGGGCCGGCCTCAGGTTTCCATTCCATGGCTATCCTGCGCTTTGGCAGCAGACAGTTAAGGTCCTTCATTTTTGATAAGTGTGTGTTGTGGTCTCTACCCCTCCTCCGTCCAGGGGGGAACATTCCCTACAAGCAGGATGGAAAACAAATTCCTTCAAGAGGAGGTACAGAAAGTGAGGGACAGATTGACAGCTTATAGCAGTATGCTTGAAGCCAGCCAAGAGTCAGTGTCAGATTTAAAGACTCAACTCTCTCAATGTAAGCAGGACAACCTGGCAGATATAAACAAGTGTGAGAAATTAATGAAATGTGGACGTACACACTGGCACTGAGGCAGTCTGGCCAACCAGTGTGTGGGGTAGGGTCTTATGATGTAGGGAAGCATCCCTTATCATCAAGGCCCTCATACCAATTACTTGCAACTCTCCATGTACAGACTGGAACTGATCTCATACATGCATCCTATAGAGAACAGTGAGACATGAGGCTGGTGGGCTTGCTTATCCCTAGCCAGTTTGCTCAGGAAGGTTTGTCCTTGTCTGATATGGATGGATATTCACCTTTGCCATACAGAAGGGAAGGTGGCCGGAACAGTGTTTCATGGGAGGTCAACGATAGTCTAGTGAGTATGGGCCTCATTACAACCCAGGCGTTAACCATGGCGCTGTTAGTGCCATGGTTGACGCCGGTACCTTACCAATTCCGCCATGGTGAATGGCGGAATTACCGCCCCATTCCAAGGTTGGTGGGGCGGTAATTCCCCATTCACCATTGGCCCTTCCCCATTCCCATTTCTGCCCCCATAGGGCTCAATGGAAATGGGGAAGGCGGTAATTACGGTACCGCAAATTGCGGTACCATAATTACCTCCAAGGTCCCTTTGCGGGTCCCGTCCTTAATGGCTGGTAAAACCAGCCATTGAGGGAGGACCTGCAAAGGGACCTTGGAATTGGGCGGTAATGGATTACCGGCACCAGTGCCCTTACTGGTATTGATAATCCCTTACCGCCCGGGTCGTAATGAGGCCCTATGTCTGAACCGGAAATTAAATATGAGGAGAAGATTGAGAATTAGACCTACGTAATATGATGTTGCAGAAAGACCCCCTAGCCCACTTAGCTGAAAGGGAAAGGCAAAAGCTGCAGCCTACAAAGGGCATTTTACAAACATCCACACATTCATATGAATGGGTCAATTCCCCAGGCCACCTGAAAAGAGGGATAGTACATATGACCAACATTCTGACGAAGATTCAGGGTTTTATCCTGTATCAACAAGTGACTATGGCAAAAATTAGCCTGAGAGCTCAGGGCGACACAGGCGAAAGGGAGAGTCCAGATGCCATGATTTGGGAAGGCATTCCAGTATCACAGAAATGGGGAGCACCTAGAAGACAGGGACTGGAGTTCAAACAGCAGCACTGATTCAGAAGGAGAATGGACTCATGTACAGAGGCACAGAAGGAGAACAAACAGAGAAAAGGTTTTGTGAAGGACCCCATTAGACAATTTAAAGCCATAAAAGCTTTATGAACCCACACCATAAGAATGCTAAGTATTTTGTATTGGAGCACTTGGAATTATACTAATCAATTATATCATTATTTGAAATATAAAATGATGTCAATTGTATGAAATTTGCTAAATTGTTGATATCCCCTGAGTACTCCAGTTAGTTTCTTTGCAGGACCAGGATCATTATAAACCATGGACGATTAAGGCAGCCATTTTAAAACAATTTTTAACTTATGGAAACCCACAAGAGGCAGGCTAGGCTGCCTATAACTTGCAATGTGGGGATGATCAGGTGTGTAGGGAGAATTCAAATGTGCATTTGCACAGACATCCAGGTAGGTGAATACAAATAGCAGGGAATTTGTGACCATATACCTCCATGCACTACCCAAATATATAATGACCCACTTAGTTCAAGATTTCCACGAGCGCAGAGCAATGGATTGGGTATAGGGCAAGCCACTCAGATTTATAATTACAGAAACCCACAGAAAATAAAAGCAGCCCCACAAACCGAATACCATACCTACCTCTGTGAAAGTGTACCTGGAGACTGTGGGGCCTAAAATTACTCCTCCAATTGACAAGCTGAATGAGAAGCAGAGGAGACCATCTGCCCAGGACAAAACAAACGGTGGTCAATTAGGGTATGAAAACAATGACTCTTCTGACCCCACCACCTATGTAAGTTCTCGATATAAGGGTATGAGGTCGATCCAAGTGTTTGTTTGCACTTCCTGGCACAAAGGTGGGGAATCGAACCAGGTGAGTACTTCCCTGGGGAATTTCCCTTAGAATTTCCCACAAGAAAGGAGTAACAGGCCACCTCAAAACATGAGGTTTTCAAGCAGGTACTCTGAAAAGCCTAATTTTCAAAACAATCCCCCCCTTCTCTCTGGTTCCAGCACAATAGATCACTGAACCAAGGAAAAGGGAGAATCAGGACTGAAAATTATGAGGGAAACTTTCCTTACCTGAGTTACTTCGATAGAGGGGATAGTAACACTTTTAGGGAGTAGCAGAGGTATGACCAATGACCTCCTTATAACCCTGAAGGAAGGGAAAAGGTTACACTATGGGAGCAACAGGTTTAATTGTTGACCGAAGACCTGGGGCGCATGATGAGGGCTCAGTCAAACCCTCAGACCAACCATGTTCCTCGGACTACCCCAACACCTGGGTCAGATGCTCCAGGGGGGAAATGACTGGAGGAAAGTCCAGAAAATCAACAGGTGAATGGGGACGGAGCCCTGGTTCAAAGGACATGTTAAGCCCTGGAGAAAGCCACCTTTTTTACCCAAAAAGAACCCCTGGAAACCTCTCCTCTCCACCTGATAGTGACTCTTTAACCCTGGGAAGATGGAACCCAAAGAACAGAGGGTTGGTAGAAGAGGCCAAAGAAAAACTTACTTTGAGGAGAAAGAAAACAAAATCATCCCCTTTGAGAGAGAAGAATCCCTGGAGGATTCAGGTAAGAAAAACCTCTGTTTCAGGAATGGGGGAACCTCTCCAAAAGAAAAATTGTCACAAGAGAACCTGAGTCCAACAGTGAGGATATGAAGACCGATCCAGATAGAGAAATTCCTAGACCACAAATATGCGATCCAATTCAAACAAAGTTGGTAGAGGTATCCTCCCCACAAACAGGCTCTAAGAAATGTCTTCAGATACATGGGGACAGCAAAGAACCTGGAGAGGAAGAGGATCCCTGAATACAAATAGCATTGCAAAATGCAGATGTATTTCTACAGATTCCCGATCTCTGACACTGGAAACCGCTCAAGATCACACAGTGACAGAGTTTGACAATCGAAAATGACCGCTGAGCTGGCAAGTAACTCACACTTTCTTTTTACACTTGAGGAAAAAAGGGCAGTTTGTATGTCTCCATCAAGGTGTAAAGTCAGTGTGAATTATCAGCTCTGGTGGATACTGGATCCCAAGCTACTGTCATTTTCAAGAAGTTGTTGACCAACTGAATCTAGAAAGGAGGGAAAGTCACCAGATTCCCCTCATGCCTCTTTCCGGACAGCTCCAAAACTTTGATGGGAATGACATTCCTGTCTAAGGGACTGCAGATCTAGAAATAAAAATGGTGCAACATTGTTTGAAACACTCAGTGATAGTCATGACTCTACAGGGAACTCACTGTATACGGGGGAAATTATTTCCTTCAGAGGTTATCACCACTGATCGACTGTGTAAACCATGTCCTCTGGACCCAGACCAACAGGGTCATAAAACTCAAGAAAAGTAAAAATGATGTGAGCCTGATTGGCACCAGCCATTTGATGTAGCGATGTACCTGTAAGGAATTCGACCACCTACACAGTGGGTGTGCGCTCACCTGTTTTTTTTTTACATTTTAAATGAAATTGAATGACGATAGATCAACCTCTACAAAATGTGTGTGGTTAATTCACACTAATTTAGCTATGCTCATTACACGACATACGCATAGACCTGTGTACTCAGGAGGAGTACACGATGCATCTCCAGAAGGGGGAGGGCCAAACCTTCCCCCTGTCTTAGCCAGGCCGATTAACCAACAAAGACTCCATGGATCCACCCTGTCCTTTTGTTGGTGCCTGCAGCTGGTGGCAGTGATTTGCATACCATTCACAGGGTAAATCAAATAGACCCACATGGGACCGAGCACATAGTTTTACAAAGGAGACAGGAAACCCAAACATACTTTCATGTGCAACTGTGTCAAGCTGAAGCCAGCTCGCACCCTCAGTATCAATTGACAGTGAACTGTCATGTCTCGAACTTCATGTTTACACTAATTCATCCCGTTGGGGGACCCCATTATAAGGTACGAGAATGTGGTTTGCTGGAGTCAGAGAATCTGGTCTCGATGCAGCTTAAATGGAGGCCTGGTGCTTTAATCAGGAACCACAGAGAGCTCAATTAAACAAAGAGACCCTTTGATCCACAACAGACAGGAAGATGGGTGGCACTTAATATTACTTGTGGCGTTGGCAATCATAGTTATTAGCTAAAATATGATTACAGCTTCCCAGAAAAAAATGCAGATCAGAGATTTGGGAATATGGTAGTTTATTGAACCAGATACCTGTCTATAAAGTCTCATGACACTAATTTTTATCCTGTTTGAATACATCACAAACATGTGCAATTCACACCTGCAACCAGGTGCCGAAATGAGACACAGTGCATTGCGACCAGCACGATCAGACAAATTCAGAAATATGTAGTTTGGAACACATACCTGTTATTTGAAGAAAATTGTAATGTTGAAGATTTTGACTTCATATTTGAAGTTGTCCAGAAATCCCATTTCAAATGGGTGGAGTCAGACTTCCCAGAAATGGGGTCTAGTAACTGAAGGAACCAATCAGAGGGAAGGTGCCAGACCTTGGTCAGGTTGAAAAACAAGAGCTGGCCAATCAGGATGATCAACCAATAAGCTGGTACATATTACTGTAGACATTTGTGTGTGTGTGGTTTCGAGATGCACAATGGAGAAGTGGAAGAAAATTGCAAGACAGACAGAAGGAGGAGGGTGAGACAAGGTGGAAGGGTGGAGGGAACCAGGAGAGTGGCTGAGGCTGGGGGCCATCTATAAACAGAGAAGAGCTTTTGGAGTACCATCCATAGCAGACCCCATTGTTTCCCATGAGATGAGCCAGAAGGCCTGATGATATTTCAGAGAACATAGACCTAGAGTGATTTAAAATAAATCAATGAGACAAACCATTGGTGGGGGACTGTTTGACTTGTTTGACTTGTTGTCTTCCCCTTATTAATGGGGTGGGAATCCAGAGTAGATCCTTAGCATTTCCTGACCTGAAAAATGTAATTCAGTCCCACATAGTCAACGGTCACTATGGAGATATTTGGGAAATTTGTAATCTTCGACATATTTACAAGTGTGCATCATGCTGTAGTCATTAAAGTAATTGGGGATTACCTAATAACCTTTTTTGCAAACCCCAGTCTCCCCTAAGGGGAGGGAGTGCTCAATCATACTTGAACCCCTCATTTGTTCTGGGCAGAAACGTGGCTTCCAGGTTAAACAAAGTAAAATAACTGATTTAAAAGCACTCTCTCTACTGAGAGCGAGAAAGGGACTCCAAATTGAAGAGAGTTTTGTTACTGCATACTGATAAAGGAAAGGGGTTCAACATATTCAGAAAAGTATTTTGATAAATAATGGTTGTGCAAGTACAATACTAGAAATGAAGAGTGCACAGGGAGGTCAGAACTAAAGAGCACTGTGCATGTCAAATTTCTTTTTACCCACAGAAACTCACTACAGATATTTAAGTGAAGCCACTTACCAAATACATTGTCTAGTGTGTTGTATTGATTAGGGGTAAATCTGTGAGTGACCCAACCATCTCAAGTATTCTCTAGACCTGTGTTTCTCTTTTCCATGTGACCAGGGGGAATTTGAGATCAAAAATGAAAACTGCACCTGTTGTTGCGGCTTATATAGTTTGAGAATGTGTATTACCAAATTGAATAGTGTTCAATTTGTTGTTATTGAAGTTTTGTCAGAAGGAAAGATGTTGTGCCACAAAGCAAGGTGGCATAATATGTGATGATTTTTTGTGTAATGTTGATTTTGTCCATTGATATATATATATATATATATATATATATATATATATATATATATATATATATATATATATATATATATATATACACATATGGCCTGATTCTTCTTGGCCAACCTATTGCAAAGGGGTGAGAGATAATATTGGTGTGATATCTGTCAAGGGCAGAGCTAATCTGAATCTGGTAAACTGGTGTGGTGGTTTTGATTGAGAGGAGGGAAGAGATTCCCTGCATTAATCGTTGCCCCATATTGTACAGGGCACAGCATAGTGGAGTGGGTTGGGGCAGGGAGGTTGGCCTGACCCAAGAGACAGTGAAGGAATGACCAGAAAGATAGGAGTGCAACCATTAGGGAACAGAGCCAAATAAATTGGGAGAAGCAAGAACAGCCACCATGTCAAAAGCTTGAGACAGATCCAGACAATTAAGAATGGAGGCGTTTTTTCAGATGACAGGCAGAGAGTATCAAGTTAGAAACATGAAGAAGGGCACTTCTGGTTGAATGAGACGGGTGGAAAGAAGCTAGTAAAGGAGGTAGAACAGAATGTTGATTGAGATAAGCAGTGACTTGAGTATAGGCAGCAAGAAACCGGGAGAAGAAAGGGAGAAAAGAAATTGAATAATAGTGTACCGGAGATTATGAATCGAGTGTGGCTTTATCCAGTAGGGGAATGCCAATAACATTTTTAAAGGATAGAGGAACAGTAGCAGATGCAAAGGAGAGATTGAAAAGACAGGTTCTATACGAGACAAGTTGAGGATAGACAGAAGGAATAAGAGCAGAAGGGAGATGATCAAGGGGCGAGGAGGTAGGATGTGCTCAAAGTACAAGTAAAGTAGAAGGGTTTGAGCATCAGATAAAGGAAGACAAGAGGAAATTGGGCCTGAAAGAAATCCAGGAAAAAATGAGCGGGGACAATGTGAGATGAGGTAGTCAAAAATGTGTAACATAAATTAGTGACTTTAATGGCAGAGAAGTCAGCAAAGTCAGAAGATGATGGTGAAGAAGAAAGGGAGGCATCCGCAGGAGGGTTAAAAAGAGTTCAAGTGAAAAGCTGGAAAAGGTCCTGCAGCAACACACCTCTGTATTACAGAGGGGGGTCCTTTTATGAGTGACCTGCATAGGTTTCAGTGCTGCAGTAAAGGTTGCCTCTCGTATTTCAATGGTTGTATCTTGTGTGGGGTACAATTGTTTGAGTCCTCCAGATATGCTTATTTTCCAATTGTCCTATGTGAGGTGAGCATAGTTCCCTTCAGTGAGGGCTGTCAGAGAAACTAAGCTCATGCATTAATTTCGGGTGCAGGCAAACAGAGTACATTTATCAATTGGTTTGTAAGTCAAGTGTAAAAAAGCATCTGGTTTCTAACGGACCTAACCTAACTGACCTGATCTTCCCTCTATCCCCTTATCTTTACGGAATACTGGTCACCTGACCTATCACTGCCAGGCCCTCTAGCACATTTATCCTGCAAAGACAATAGCCCCATTCATAAATGATCAGACCCTTGTTAGTGTTCATTATCAGTTATGCTGCAAAATGACAATTGCAGGTCAGTCGATCCGAACCAATGGGTGTTGGATCTCCACTCCAATAATAATATCCTGGGTGTCGATCATGACCAATGGGCACTGAAATCCAACCCGCTTATAAGCACCTTATTGTTCTTACCAGTCAAAACTGGATATGTCTTTGCTACACCGGCCGACAGGGACCAGAAGTCCTTTATTCAGTGCACATGCTTGAATGGTTTCATAGTTCAAACTTCCTTTCAATATGGGACATATGTGGCCTAATGATATTGTGCTATAGGAGAAAATAACAGGAAGGAACATAAGGAAAAGGGGTCAATGAGGCTGGGAAAGTCCATATGTGAAAATAAACTTTTCCCACCCCTCATCCTTTATTCAAACATTTATGCATTTCTTTTTAACTATCTACTCCCACAATCACCCCTTTTCTGCACTTTGATGCAATCAAAACCTACAAGATTTTGTTTTTCTAACACATTCCAGTCCTTCGCCCTGTTACATAAGCAATTAAGGTTTCATGAGAACTGAGCAATGCAGAGAGATCTTTAATACTCCCATACTTCAATACACATCACAGGATCCAGTTCTCTCTGCAAATGCTTTGTCTCATCATATGTCTCCTGGAAAATCATGTACAAATAATAGTCATATATGAACAACATCCCCTTCGGGTCTGGAGGGTCCAGAGTTCATTACTACCTAGTCCCCATTTTGCAACATCTGTGACAAAAGACAACCCCTCCTGTCAAGAAAACAAAGAACAGTGTCACACACACACTGGTGGCACGACAAGGTATTTCTCTGATTTCACTGATGACAGAGCATTTTGCATAATATGGAGTAAACAGACTGATAGTACAGTAGACAATATGAAACATATTTTTCTGATTATTACACATAACTTCTAACACATGCAAATCTCACTGTAGATCTGCTAAATTCTCTACTTAAACAATTTGAAGACATTCTGAACTTGTTTTGTCCTGTTCAAACTCAACCTGCAATCTTACATATCATGTCTCCTCTGCTGGCCAATGGACTTTATACTGTTTCATCCTTATCTGGAAATCAAAGTGAATATCTACAGAAAGCAAAAAAATAATTTTACCTTGCAAAGTCTCACCTATTGCTAACCAATCCCAGCATATCCCGTTTCCTACTAGCACAACCTGTCTGCTTCTAACTCACTAAGACATTGTGGCTATGGGGGATGTAAGGGCCAAAGTTTCCAATTTGATCCAAAACCTAACCACAGGTCTGGGGGCATCCCTGCCCAGAAGTCAGATAGCGAACAGGATTTCCAGGGGGTCATACCTCCCGCACATATTCGGTGTGTGACCTAGCACAATTTTACTTGGTGTCCAAATCCTGCTGACTGGATCTTTAGCTTGAATATTGTATGTTCATTGCTCGCATCTCCATCCACTGTGTTTCTACAGGTCTTTCTGTGGACATAGATCTTCAGGGATTCCCAAATCGTTGTTGAGGATTCTCGACCAGCTATGATTGAGTACATCTTCTCTGGTTCTAATTAACTGGTTGTCTGAGAAATCCTGCAATGCTGGACATGCTATCTACCACTATAGGCTTCTCCAAGTTGACACCAATTCCTGGATCATTTGAGTTAGCACTTCTCTAGTGTTCGTACTTAAAGTTCCAATTATCTGTAACTCCCTAATGTTGATGTCTAAGTCCTGTCCTCTTGCTGGGTGACTTCTTCATAGTGAACACAATTAAAAGGAGTGCCTCCAGCCACTTCAAACCAGTCTCCTTGTAGAGTTTGGGCAGCTTATTCTTCTATTCTATTGTATTCTGACTTTTTTTGAATAGTGCCCACTAACCTGCAGGCCTCAGAGTGCTCAAACAGACAATAAACCATGAAACAAATAAGAGAGGGCAGCAGCAGGGAACATCAGCAGGCTATAGTCAATGATAGTCAGTGCAGCAAACGGCTTAAATGCCACCTCCATAAAATAAGAGAGTATTAAGGGCTTTCCTAATTTGGAGAAACAAAACCGTGTGTCACCACACGGTAGCCCCACATGCACTCCAAGTGGGATAATATCCCTGATATCATGCAAAAGACTATCTACCCTGCAATCCCAGCGGTGGGATGCACAAGGGAGTATAGGCAAAGACCTAATAAATTTGTTTTAGGGAACAAGTATTTCACAAACACTTAATACATATAACTCTCAAGAGGAGAGTGGGTATGTTTCCATGGTAGAATTTAAGGAACTGGCAATTGAGCCAGTGTTGTAGCTAAAATTACTTTCGAACAAGAATGTACAGATGTAACAAGCAGATTTTTTAATAATACATAAAAGTATAACAAGAGGAGTACAGTAGTAAGACCAAACGGTACTCCACACTTATTACAAGAGTCTCTATAACC
Organism: Ambystoma mexicanum; assembly: GCF_040938575.1. Classification (NCBI taxonomy): domain Eukaryota; kingdom Metazoa; phylum Chordata; class Amphibia; order Caudata; family Ambystomatidae; genus Ambystoma; species Ambystoma mexicanum. The sequence goes on from NC_090932.1 coordinate 1,388,754,318, forward strand.
CACTGTCCGAAATAACTCAAAGCAAATAGTCGCTACTTGCGAATTTTCAAAAAAGCTGGAAAGGCATCCTCAAAGGAATTTAGAATGACTAGTGTTTACAACATTCACACTAAAACATTTTTTGGTAAAACATCAAAGTCTATTAAGACCATTCCAAATAGCACCATTGAGTTCAATCAATTGTCAACGCGTTTCCGATTAGTACAGAATCCATCCTCAGGGCTATGGTGGCTATTCGTTCCAATTCTTCAAAGTATATCACAATTCAGATCTCTAGAAAATAACAGAAAACACAATCACTAAGAGTTTGGAGTTTTTACCACAACTAAATCACCAGTAGTATGGGGAGGATCACTAACCTCGTAGTCCATCAACAGTAGTTGTCTGTTAGTAGGATCAAACTCGCAGGACCACAGTGCAACACTGGGTCCGGCTGCAGGTAGGAGTCGAACTCTAGGGGACCTGATACCCTGTGGGGAAGGAAGGATGGAGTATGTAAATTAAAAATGGAGAAACCTCACTGTCAAGAAACATGTGCCCCTACGGCCTCTCAGTCAATCTCATGTGAAAATGGCACACCATAATGGACTCAGAGCTGCTCAAAGCTCAAAATAAACTATCCCATGGGGGAAGGTAAGGAGCACAGAGTGTGACTCAACCAAACGTTTAATGGGGCTTCCAACCCGGAGTGCCAGGCAACCCAAATAGGCGGTCTCATCCGCATAATAAACTAAGGCATTGTGGCGTTATGCTAATACTAACGGGAAGCAACACGATTTCCCATTACAGCGCTGGACACTAACACTTCTGAACAACACGTACGTCTCATAACACTTGAACATATGCATGAGTGCAAAAACTCATAAAACACCTTCACAGTGACGGCTAAATCTACAAGAAATCCGTCGGGTGAGCACTTACCTTGCTGTGTATGAGAGAAACCAGCTGTCCGACGAATAGGCGCGGGGCTTTCTGAATCTTGTGTATGTAGGTTGCCATGGTAATATCGCGCATGCGCACAAGCGCCAACGGCCGCCACCTTTGACTGTGCAATTACAATCCCATTCTGAGGGGTACACGATCCAGAAATGCGGCCGATGTCAAAGGACACCTAGGTCACAGGAGCCTCAAGATGCTATACGTCTGACAAGGTAATCTAAGGTTCTCAGTGTCTCGTGCATGCCGAGTTAGCGCTGACGCATAAGTTGTGTAAGGAACAGTAACAAAGCACAAGAATCAAGCCAGCAGATATACAAGCAAGTACACTGAAAAGAGCACAATCCCACTAGCGGAGTCGGGAACGGACCCTCAATCAACCCCTCAGATCACTGCACATGAATCACAACAGTATTATTTAAATAGATTTCTTTATTAGATTAGAAACATTAAAATATTTACATGTATGTTCTTCTTCAATTTAGGTTTTATGATCATCATATTTGTTTTAAGATAAAAAAAAATCAGTAGAAAGGGTGTTTATTAATGTGTAACTTTTGTGTAGGTGTATTAAAGACACAGATGAATTTTCAAGAATGTATACACGGGAATGCCACATCCTAACAAAGATGGACATCATCTGCAATTCAGCTAGATGTGTTTTCCATCGAAACTACTTGTTTTATGGTGCCATGCTTACTATATTGTTTTCACGTATTTGTGTTCTAATTTGCATGTCACCGCAGTAGTTGACGTATTCCATCGCATGTTAGAATTTTTAGAGCATGGGCTTACATTTGTGATGCTTTTCAGTCTCCTGTTTGTTCTATTATTGAACTGCCACATTTGGAAATAATGAATCCTCTTTCCTGCCATTTTTAAGATTTAACCAGCCTATGAATATATTTCTAAATCATTCAGACTTGTTCAGTTGACCAGGATTTTTTCACTCGAGAGATTCCCTTCTCCCGAGTGTGCCCAATTCACTGGCACTGATCCAGATATATTTGGGGATGATTGTGATCGCTCTCCAATTTGTGATATGGCATTGGGTTCTTAGCAGTCTTTTTTGGAAATTAGTATTTGCTTCACATTATGCACTTTATTTCTGTTTGTAATGGTATGTCATATATTTACTCTTATTCATGTATGAGCTCTAACTTATTTAATAATTATTTTAATGTTTCTAATCTAATAAAGAAATCTATTTAAATAATACTGTTGTGATTCATGTGCAGTGATCTGAGGGGTTGATTGAGGGTCCGCTCCCGACTCCGCTGGTGGGTTTGTGCTCTTTTCAGTGTACTTGCTTGTATATCCGCTGGCTTGATTCTTGTGCTTTGTTGCTAGTTGCTTCCCCTCTTGCCAGCGACGTAGGGGGTACCCATCTACTACATTGTTGCGATAAGTGCAGTGGGTTCACTGCGTGGGTTTCTATTTGACTCCAGTGTGAGGTTCCTTTCTCTGTCATTGGTTTTTGCTTCGAGTGAGATATATAGGGGGCCATTTTCTTTGGTTTTCTCTGTATTATAAACTTTTTTCCTTCTGTTTCTGTAATTCATTTAGCTTTTTGTGTTGATTTTTCACTTTGGATTGTCTTGTCCCATTTTGGACTTGTATTATCTTTATTATGGCTGCTTCAGACACTTACTCGTTCAGCGATGTACAATTAGCAGAAGCCATTCATGTGCCGTCTTTCTTTGAGTCATTAACTGAGACCACAGGAGAAGAATCCAATACGGGTGTTACTAGCAAAGGCATTTTTAAATTGAGAAAGCAGAAATTTAGGACCGAGATGCATGGACATTTACTTACTGAATATCTAAAAACAAACATTATACCACAGGGACTCTTAGTGAGGAATGAACCCTGTCTTTTTTGTCGACGATCTAGAATACAAAACAGCTTTCTCAGGGGTAGGCACCAAATGCAGTAGAGATTGGATGCTATTAACCATCAATACGGCCCTCAAGAAAAGTATACTCGTCGGCAATGAAATCGATGAAGCTGAAGCTGTATTTGCCCTAGACACGACAATCCTAAATATTAAAGAAAAGCTTGACTTGATAGACGAGCATACTAAAGAGTTTATCAAAATTACCACGGCTAAAAAGATGGATAAACTCAGGAAAGACATTTCCACTTTTTCTAAGGAGATTGCCTACCCGTATTTGAGCCCCGACTATGCAGGGCCAGGCCTGTGGAATGATCCTCCTTATCCCAATCAGGGCCCGCAGCATTATAGAAAAAGTTACTTTCTCAGATAGTTCCTCAGATGGGAGTGGTTCTTTCCCCAACCAAAACACACGTGGCCCAAGAGGTCGCCAATGGAATAGAGGCTCACGTAGAGGTAGAAGAGGACCCCAAAATTGGCCTTACCAACAGAACATGCAGATGCCTATGTATGTTCCCCTGGGCCCCTACTAGGCCTTCCCTTACCCCGAACCTCCCTTTCCTCCCGCCGATGCCGGACCCCCGCCTACAGAGAATATGTTTCAGACAAGGAGGAGGTCGTACCAACGTTAACCAATGCATCGGCAGTCTATAACATCTCAAAACGGATGCTTACTACCAACGAAATTTCAGTGCTCGAGAAAGGTTTCTCTTTCATCCCCATGCGGAATCCCAGCAAGATGGATCTTGAATTAGAACTCTGCAGCTTTTTCAGAAAAATCCAGCTGAGAGACCATTTTGGTACTAACGGTAGTAATTTAGAAAACAACAATACTCCATTTAAGCCTAAATCAACTTTCATGCCTACATCTCAGATGGTTTCTAGTGAAACAATCACTTTTGAACGCGCTGTGCTTCGTGATTTTTCACTCTATCTTTCCAGTCCAAGGTGACTCTAAGTTGATTCGATGTTACAACTTTTCCAAAAAATAATGGTCTTGCCTGCAAGAACTCAAAAGGGACACTTCCATCATTGTCAAAGAGGCCGACAAAGGCGCAGGGGTGGTTATCTGTGATGCATCTTTTTATGATTCAGATGTATTACGACAACTGGACAATGGCATTTTTTACTCTAAACTCAATGGGGACCCGACAGATACCATTAGAAGTGAAATCTTATCCCTGGTGACACGGGCCAAAGATGCAGAGATTTTGAGCATCAAATAATTCCTATTCCTTACTGGTAAAGGAACACGTGTTCCCTTGTTTTATATCTTGTTAAAAATCCACAAGAATATACTTAATCCCCCGGGTAGACCCATAGTGTCCCTTTGTGGTTCCATTTTAGAACCTTTAGGAAATATATCGATTACTTTCTTAAACCCTTGGCAGCCACCTACCTATTTGGCTGATACCACCGATGCCATTGTGCAATTGGAAGGTTTACCATTTGATCCAACAAACCCAAAGTGGGAACCTCAACTTTCACTGATACCTAGAGGTAACACCAAGTAATATGAACAAAAATGGTACCAGGAGAACAAGAGAGACTGAAGAAGGTGGGCAGACAGATATGAAGCTCAAATCGGTATATTCATTTTATTAAGATTTGTCTAAAAAAACACATAGACGCATATTGATTTAATTCATTCTAAAAAGCATTATACTAATCATACATTCATACATTCACTCTCTAATGCAATATTCAAATAATATATTGACATGCTGAGAAATTACAAAAGCTGATCATTTCATTAAACCACTTCTTTTCCATTGTGCTGTAAATCATTCACAATGTTATTAATCACAGTTCATTCCCAATATAATATCGACTATTGGTGCCTAAGACTATTGGTGCCTAACAATATCAATCTTCTTTACAATAAAAGGCTTCCCAGTTGGTTAATAGTTTCGACTCGACAAGTTATGTGTGTCTTCATCAGGATTGGATGAACAATAGCAACGTTCTAAAAGTAAACAAACATACAATTAAAACATTGTTAAAAAACATACTGCTGTCAACCTTCTATCAGTAACTCTCTCTCACGATTTGGACCAATCATTAAACACTAGAACAAAAATTGTCTCTGAGTCCAAGTGGGTGTTCCCTTGCCCATGATCCCATCAATACTGCTCAATGCAGCCAGCTTAAATGAAACCGACCAAATCAGTCCATTTTCATATACCCATATACAGTCCCCCCAATTTCATTTAGGGCTCCAGGGTTCAGAAAGGAATATAAACTCTTCCCATATTCATAATTAATAGCACATATCCTTTTTAGTGCTAAGTGCCCTCTCCATAACACCTACCGCCCCCACTGTGATGTGCTTCAGAATTCAAATACATGTAAGAAAACATACCTGCGAACCTCATTAGGTTCGCCTAATAGCTTGTGTCCCAGTAGCTTCTGGTGTAAGTCCAGTAAGGCTGGGTTTTCACAAAAAACAAGATCTGTGACAAGAACACAGGAAGCAATGAAACTTATTAGTGCCACACAATGGAAAATGCCTATACTAATCTCTTTGTAGGAAGATATAGATGACGAAAGTTCTATACCTAAACTGATCCGTTCCAAACACAGGTCAGAAACTGGAGACTAGGTCACTTCTTGCTCCAGCCGAATGGGAAGAAAAATAACTCTTCTCAAGTTTTCAAAAAACCGTCTAGGAAACAAATTAAATCCTCTTAAAACTAGCGAAATGCGGCTCAGGCACGTATACTATTGCGGGCAAATCCGCCATCTCCTTAATGCGAAAAGCCTCTCACCTTCGTTATAGTAACGCTATCCAAATGGAGTAGCACTAGTCTCCCTTCTGTCCCGCAGCACAGTTTGTACGCTAACGGGCGTATACGCTGATGCGTGAATCTGTAAATCAATAAATAAACAGATCCCGTCAGCAGCAGCCCCAATAAACCGTCCGGTAAACAAACGCTTACTTCAAACCCGCTTACCTTGTTTGCAGCAGTCGGAGCCCGCAGTCTAACGCCGTGTGTCTCTGAAAGCACAAGGACAGAGCCACGTCCATCATGGTCCCTCTTTTATTTCCAAATTTTTGACATAAACACAAAGGAAGGACTAAAAAACGACATTGTGTCCTACATGACATAGACACAAAAGGAGGACTAAAAAACGACAGTGTGTCCTACATGAAATAGACACAAAAGAAGGACTAAAAAACGACATAGTGTACTACAAGGAAAATAAAGTAAAGCAGACCCCTAGATGAGTTGGGGTCCCAAGTTAAACTGTACCGATGTTTCAAAGCAATATAGTCTTTCATGGGGAATTAAGACTCACCATAACTGCAGTGTAATAATAGTGAAAAAATAATAATGAAAAAAGGGGGGAATCAATTCCATTCTTCTCGTTGATTCAGACCCCTCTCTAGACTATTGGTATGGTACATCCACCATTGTTCTTTTTGCGCTAGGCGTGCAGCCGTATTGGCCGCATCAGTGCCCAACACTTTCTCAACTGCCCACCATTTCAAATCTTCTGGCCTATGCCTCTGTTCCAAAAAATGCATTGTTAGCGAAGCATTCTGCTGGCCCGTTCTAATCTTAGATTTGTGCTCACTTATGCGTAATTTGACAGCTCTGGATGTCTTCCCAATGTAAGCCTTTTTACAAGGGCATATGATAACATATATTACGTTGGTACTGAGGCAGGTGGTATGGTGCCTCAGATCCCAGATTCTTTCATAAATCTCAATCGAGGCAATGGCCGAAGTAATGGCACAGCTCGAACAGTTGCCGCAGGGATAGTGTCCCTTAATGGGCAGCATACCCCAAGCGGCAGTGATGGTAGGTTGGCTATCTTGTGCCGTATTTCTGTCGGCTTTAGAAACCCAGTTCTTAATGTTTCTGCCTCTTTTAAATGCATAAATGGGTTTGGCCAATTTCAGCATATTGAGCTGAAGTAGATGCCAATGATTGGATATTATCTTCTTGATTTGATTATGTTGGGTGTTGAACGTGAGAGCACATACTAGTTGGTCTCCCCCCAGCTTCCTTTCTTTGATGTCCCTTTTTAAAAGGACATCTCTATGCTGGTACCTTGCACGTTTTTTCGACTGTGTAAGTAATCTTTTAGGATATCCTCTCTCTACCAGCCTTTCCTCGATAACAGAAGCTTGCTTATTAAAATCTTCTATTTTAGTGCAATTTCTCCTAGCCCTCAGAAACTGACCATAAGGGATATTTGATTTCAAAGACTGGGCATGAAAACTTTCGTGGTGCAGTATAGTATTCCTATCGGAGTCCTTTCTGTAAAGGTCCACTGCAAGTACATTTATATCCACTTTGATAAGGAGGTCTAAAAATGCGATCTCCTTATTACTCGTTTGCATAGTAAACTTCAAATTAGGATTTAAGTTGTTAATCCAAAGGAAGAACGCATTATAGTCCCCCTTAGTGCTGTCCCAGATGATAAGTATGTCATCGATGTACCTCTTATACAATTTGAGAGCTGATCTAAACGGGTTCGCATCTATCAAAATGTTGGATTCCTCGAAATCCCACATGTAAAGGGTGGCATAATTGGGAGCAAATGATGCCCCCATAGCCGTCCCCTTAATCTGCATATAATATGCATTCTTAAATCTAAAGAAGTTTCTAGTAAGAGCATTTTCCAATAATTCAACCAGGAACTCACTAGGGACAGAGATAATATCGGTCCTAGATTGTAAAAACCTATTCATAATCCCCAATGAGTCCCCCTGGGGGATGTTAGAGTATAGCGACTCCACGTCTAAGGTAATAAGCATATCGTGGTCGCTATCGAAAGGAAAAGCCTCCACAATTCTAATAACATCAGTAGAGTCAGATCGATAGGTAGGAGTGTTTTTCACCAAAGGTTTCAAAAAGTGGTCCAGATATTGTCCCACGGGTTCAAGGATAGACCCACTGAGGGAAACAATAGGTCTCCCAGGTGGTGCAGCCATGCTCTTATGAATTTTGGGCAGCATATAGATCAAGGGAGTCCTGGTGTTCTTAGGGACAAGGAAATTAAATTCCTTCTGAGTGATAATTTCCCTTTCTAAAGCATCCTTGACCAAACTTTCTATTTCTTTCAATATCCTTTGCGAGGGGTCTCCCTGCAGTTTGACATAGACCTCTCGATTGTTCAATTGTCTCATGACCTCACAGTCATATTTGACAGCATCCCACACTACAACTCCACCTCCTTTATCAGCTTTCTTGATGACAATCGATCTATCTGATTGTAAATTCTTTTAACCTACCCAATCATCTTTGGTGAAATTAAAGCATTTGGTATCTCGTCTCTTTTTCTCTTTATTATCATAGAGAGCATTAAAGTCTCGAAGTACTGCCTTTTCAAATATGGCAGTTTCTTTAGAAATCATATTAAGGGAAGGAGTAAAGGTAGAAGGAGGTTTAAAAGGAGTATTGGCCATCCTTTCAATCGATTCATGAGGGGAATCTTCAAAGAAATCTTTGAGTCTAATTTTGCGAAAGAAACTCCTCAACTCTGTTTCCACATCCATTTTACTAGGGTCCTTCATCGGAATGAAGGAAAACCCTTTTTCTAATATGGATATTTCTTTGGTGGTCAAAATTTTATCAGACAGATTGTATACAGCTGAAGGGGAACTTACCTTCTGTATGCTCGCCTTCTTGTTTCGAACATATTTCCTAAAGGCGGTGGGCCTGTTTGGGGTGGAGGAAAAGGGAGTTCTTGCGATGGATATGGTTGCAAGGGCCCTGGGGGAACAAACCCTTGTGGATAGAAATAGGGGGGATATTGAAAAAACATGTTTTGTCTCCCTCTTCTACCTCCTCTTTGAAACCCTCTGTTTCTTTGCCTTTGTTGATTTCCTCTCCTCCCTCTTTGGTAACCATCACCTTCATCTGAAGAAGTGTCTGAAAAAGTAACCTTTTTTTGAATCGGTGTTCCTAAGGTGTTATCTGGATCTCGCCAATTCGATGGGCCTTGGTAATCCGCATGTAAATTCGGATATGCCGTCTCCTTAGAGAAATTTTTCACATCCTTGATCAATTTCTCCATTTTCTTAGAGGTGGTCATTTTAATGAAATCTATCACTTGATTCTCAATTAATTCCATCTTTTCTTTAATGTTTACAATAGTAGAGTCCGCCTTAAATGCCATTTCGGCTTTCTGGATCTCTTCCCCAACTGCCATGCTCTTTTTCAAGGCTGTATTTATAGTAAGCAACATCCAGTCCCTACTGCACTTGGTTCCTATCCCGGAAAACGCATTTTTATATTCAATATCGTCCACAAATAGACAAGGCTCGTTGCGAACGAGTAATCCTGTTGGAATAATATTCTTCTTTAAGTACTCTGTTAGAAGGTGACTGTGCATTTCTGTTCTAAATTTCTTTTTCTTCAATCGTAATATACTATCGCTAGTTATATTCAAATAATCTCCAGTCACATTATCCAACTGTAATTTGTCAAAAAATGAAGGGATCTTAATGGCCTCCGCTAACTGTTCTTCACTAAAGGACACTGAATCTGAAGCAGACATAGTGTGGACGGGGTGCCACAAGAGGCAAAAACACAGTCCAACAATAAGTGGACTAAACCTCTATAAGGTCACAAAGGACCCTATTCCCCACACAGCAAAGTGCTGCACCTAAACAACAAACCCAAAGTGGGAACCTCAACTTTCACTGATACCTAGAGGTAACACCAAGTAATATGAACAAAAATGGTACCAGGAGAACAAGAGAGACTGAAGAAGGTGGGCAGACAGATATGAAGCTCAAATCGGTATATTCATTTTATTAAGATTTGTCTAAAAAAACACATAGACGCATATTGATTTAATTCATTCTAAAAAGCATTATACTAATCATACATTCATACATTCACTCTCTAATGCAATATTTAAATAATATATTGACATGCTGAGAAATTACAAAAGCTGATCATTTCATTAAACCACTTCTTTTCCATTGTGCTGTAAATCATTCACAATGTTATTAATCACAGTTCATTCCCAATATAATATCGACTATTGGTGCCTAAGACTATTGGTGCCTAACAATATCAATCTTCTTTACAATAAAAGGCTTCCCAGTTGGTTAATAGTTTCGACTCGACAAGTTATGTGTGTCTTCATCAGGATTGGATGAACAATAGCAACGTTCATCCACTGATGCGGCCAATACGGCTGCACGCCTAGCGCAAAAAGAACAATGGTGGATATACCATACCAATAGTCTAGAGAGGGGTCTGAATCAACGAGAAGAATGGAATTGATTCCCCCCTTTTTTCATTATTATTTTTTCACTATTATTACACTGCAGTTATGGTGAGTCTTAATTCCCCATGAAAGACTATATTGCTTTGAAACATCGGTACAGTTTAACTTGGGACCCCAACTCATCTAGGGGTCTGCTTTACTTTATTTTCCTTGTAGGACACTATGTCGTTTTTTAGTCCTTCTTTTGTGTCTATGTCATGTAGGACACACTGTCGTTTTTTAGTCCTCCTTTTGTGTCTATGTCATGTAGGACACAATGTCGTTTTTTAGTGCTTCCTTTGTGTTTATGTCAAACATTTGGAAATAAAAGAGGGACCATGATGGACGTGGCTCTGTCCTTGTGCTTTCAGAGACACACGGCGTTAGACTGCGGGCTCCGACTGCTGCAAACAAGGTAAGCGGGTTTGAAGTAAGCGTTTGTTTACCGGATGGTTTATTGGGGCTGCTGCTGACGGGATCTGTTTATTTATTGATTTACAGATTCACGCATCAGCGTATACGCCCGTTAGCGTACAAACTGTGCTGCGGGACAGAAGGGAGACTAGTGCTACTCCATTTGGATAGCGTTACTATAACGAAGGTGAGAGGCTTTTCGCATTAAGGAGATGGCGGATTTGCCCGCAATAGTATACGTGCCTGAGCCGCATTTCGCTAGTTTTAAGAGGATTTAATTTGTTTCCTAGACGGTTTTTTGAAAACTTGAGAAGAGTTATTTTTCTTCCCATTCGGCTGGAGCAAGAAGTGACCTAGTCTCCAGTTTCTGACCTGTGTTTGGAACGGATCAGTTTAGGTATAGAACTTTCGTCATCTATATCTTCCTACAAAGAGATTAGTATAGGCATTTTCCATTGTGTGGCACTAATAAGTTTCATTGCTTCCTGTGTTCTTGTCACAGATCTTGTTTTTTGTGAAAACCCAGCCTTACTGGACTTACACCAGAAGCTACTGGGACACAAGCTATTAGGCGAACCTAATGAGGTTCGCAGGTATGTTTTCTTACATGTATTTGAATTCTGAAGCACATCACAGTGGGGGCGGTAGGTGTTATGAAGAGGGCACTTAGCACTAAAAAGGATATGTGCTATTAATTATGAATATGGGAAGAGTTTATATTCCTTTCTGAACCCTGGAGCCCTAAATGAAATTGGGGGGACTGTATATGGGTATATGAAAATGGACTGATTTGGTCGGTTTCATTTAAGCTGGCTGCATTGAGCAGTATTGATGGGATCATGGGCAAGGGAACACCCACTTGGACTCAGAGACAATTTTTGTTCTAGTGTTTAATGATTGGTCCAAATCGTGAGAGAGAGTTACTGATAGAAGGTTGACAGCAGTATGTTTTTTAACAATGTTTTAATTGTATGTTTGTTTACTTTTAGAACGTTGCTATTGTTCATCCAATCCTGATGAAGACACACATAACTTGTCGAGTCGAAACTATTAACCAACTGGGAAGCCTTTTATTGTAAAGAAGATTGATATTGTTAGGCACCAATAGTCTTAGGCACCAATAGTCGATATTATATTGGGAATGAACTGTGATTAATAACATTGTGAATGATTTACAGCACAATGGAAAAGAAGTGGTTTAATGAAATGATCAGCTTTTGTAATTTCTCAGCATGTCAATATATTATTTAAATATTGCATTAGAGAGTGAATGTATGAATGTATGATTAGTATAATGCTTTTTAGAATGAATTAAATCAATATGCGTCTATGTGTTTTTTTAGACAAATCTTAATAAAATGAATATACCGATTTGAGCTTCATATCTGTCTGCCCACCTTCTTCAGTCTCTCTTGTTCTCCTGGTACCATTTTTGTTCATATTACTTGGTGTTACCTCTAGGTATCAGTGAAAGTTGAGGTTCCCACTTTGGGTTTGTTGTTTAGGTGCAGCACTTTGCTGTGTGGGGAATAGGGTCCTTTGTGACCTTATAGAGGTTTAGTCCACTTATTGTTGGACTGTGTTTTTGCCTCTTGTGGCACCCCGTCCACACTATGTCTGCTTCAGATTCAGTGTCCTTTAGTGAAGAACAGTTAGCGGAGGCCATTAAGATCCCTTCATTTTTTGACAAATTACAGTTGGATAATGTGACTGGAGATTATTTGAATATAACTAGCGATAGTATATTACGATTGAAGAAAAAGAGATTTAGAACAGAAATGCACAGTCACCTTCTAACAGAGTACTTAAAGAAGAATATTATTCCAACAGGATTACTCGTTCGCAACGAGCCTTGTCTATTTGTGGACGATATTGAATATAAAAATGCGTTTTCCGGGATAGGAACCAAGTGCAGTAGGGACTGGATGTTGCTTACTATAAATACAGCCTTGAAAAAGAGCATGGCAGTTGGGGAAGAGATCCAGAAAGCTGAAATGGCATTTAAGGCGGACTCTACTATTGTAAACATTAAAGAAAAGATGGAATTAATTGAGAATCAAGTGATAGATTTCATTAAAATGACCACCTCTAAGAAAATGGAGAAATTGATCAAGGATGTGAAAAATTTCTCTAAGGAGACGGCATATCCGTATTTACATGCGGATTACCAAGGCCCATCGAATTGGCGAGATCCAGATAACACCTTAGGAACACCGATTCAAAAAAAGGTTACTTTTTCAGACACTTCTTCAGATGAAGGTGATGGTTACCAAAGAGGGAGGAGAGGAAATCAACAAAGGCAAAGAAACAGAGGGTTTCAAAGAGGAGGTAGAAGAGGGAGACAAAACATGTTTTTTCAATACCCCCCCTATTTCTATCCACAAGGGTTTGTTCCCCCAGGGCCCTTGCAACCATATCCATCGCAAGAACTCCCTTTTCCTCCACCCCAAACAGGCCCACCGCCTTTAGGAAATATGTTCGAAACAAGAAGGCGAGCATACAGAAGGTAAGTTCCCCTTCAGCTGTATACAATCTGTCTGATAAAATTTTGACCACCAAAGAAATATCCATATTAGAAAAAGGGTTTTCCTTCATTCCGATGAAGGACCCTAGTAAAATGGATGTGGAAACAGAGTTGAGGAGTTTCTTTCGCAAAATTAGACTCAAAGATTTCTTTGAAGATTCCCCTCATGAATCGATTGAAAGGATGGCCAATACTCCTTTTAAACCTCCTTCTACCTTTAATCCTTCCCTTAATATGATTTCTAAAGAAACTGCCATATTTGAAAAGGCAGTACTTCGAGACTTTAATGCTCTCTATGATAATAAAGAGAAAAAGAGACGAGATACCAAATGCTTTAATTTCACCAAAGATGATTGGGTAGGTTTAAAGAATTTACAATCAGATAGATCGATTGTCATCAAGAAAGCTGATAAAGGAGGTGGAGTTGTAGTGTGGGATGCTGTCAAATATGACTGTGAGGTCATGAGACAATTGAACAATCGAGAGGTCTATGTCAAACTGCAGGGAGACCCCTCGCAAAGGATATTGAAAGAAATAGAAAGTTTGGTCAAGGATGCTTTAGAAAGGGAAATTATCACTCAGAAGGAATTTAATTTCCTTGTCCCTAAGAACACCAGGACTCCCTTGATCTATATGCTGCCCAAAATTCATAAGAGCATGGCTGCACCACCTGGGAGACCTATTGTTTCCCTCAGTGGGTCTATCCTTGAACCCGTGGGACAATATCTGGACCACTTTTTTAAACCTTTGGTGAAAAACACTCCTACCTATCGATCTGACTCTACTGATGTTATTAGAATTGTGGAGGCTTTTCCTTTCGATAGCGACCACGATATGCTTATTACCTTAGACGTGGAGTCGCTATACTCTAACATCCCCCAGGGGGACTCATTGGGGATTATGAATAGGTTTTTACAATCTAGGACCGATATTATCTCTGTCCCTAGTGATTTCCTGGTTGAATTATTGGAAATTGCTCTTACTAGAAACTTCTTTAGATTTAAGAATGCATATTATATGCAGATTAAGGGGACGGCTATGGGGGCATCATTTGCTCCCAATTATGCCACCCTTTACATGTGGGATTTCGAGGAATCCAACATTTTGATAGATGCGAACCCGTTTAGATCAGCTCTCAAATTGTATAAGAGGTACATCGATGACATACTTATCATCTGGGACAGCACTAAGGGGGACTATAATGCGTTCTTCCTTTGGATTAACAACTTAAATCCTAATTTGAAGTTTACTATGCAAACGAGTAATAAGGAGATCGCATTTTTAGACCTCCTTATCAAAGTGGATATAAATGTACTTGCAGTGGACCTTTACAGAAAGGACTCCGATAGGAATACTATACTGCACCACGAAAGTTTTCATGCCCAGTCTTTGAAATCAAATATCCCTTATGGTCAGTTTCTGAGGGCTAGGAGAAATTGCACTAAAATAGAAGATTTTAATAAGCAAGCTTCTGGTATCAAGGAAAGGCTGGTAGAGAGAGGATATCCCAAAAGATTACTTACACAGTCGAAAAAACGTGCAAGGTAGCAGCATAGAGATGTCCTTTTAAAAAGGGACATCAAAGAAAGGAAGCTGGGGGGAGACCAACTAGTATGTGCTCTCACGTTCAACACCCAACATAATCAAATCAAGAAGATAATATCCAATCATTGGCATCTACTTCAGCTCAATATGCTGAAATTGGCCAAACCCATTTATGCATTTAAAAGAGGCAGAAACATTAAGAACTGGGTTTCTAAAGCCGACAGAAATACGGCACAAGATAGCCAACCTACCATCACTGCCGCTTGGGGTATGCTGCCCATTAAGGGACACTATCCCTGCGGCAACTGTTCGAGCTGTGCCAGTACTTCGGCCATTGCCTCGATTGAGATTTATGAAAGAATCTGGGATCTGAGGCACCATACCACCTGCCTCAGTACCAACGTAATATATGTTATCATATGCCCTTGTAAAAAGGCTTACATTGGGAAGACATCCAGAGCTGTCAAATTACGCATAAGTGAGCACAAATCTAAGATTAGAACGGGCCAGCAGAATGCTCCGCTAACAATGCATTTTTTGGAACAGAGGCATAGGCCAGAAGATTTGAAATGGTGGGCAGTTGAGAAAGTGTTGGGCACTGATGCGGCCAATACGGCTGCATGCCTAGCGCAAAAAGAACAATGGTGGATATACCATACCAATAGTCTAGAGAGGGGTCTGAATCAACGAGAAGAATGGAATTGATTCCCCCCTTTTTTCATTATTATTTTTTCACTATTATTACACTGCAGTTATGGTGAGTCTTAATTCCCCATGAAAGACTATATTGCTTTGAAACATCGGTACAGTTTAACTTGGGACCCCAACTCATCTAGGGGTCTGCTTTACTTTATTTTCCTTGTAGGACACTATGTCGTTTTTTAGTCCTCCTTTTGTGTCTATGTCATGTAGGACACAATGTCGTTTTTTAGTCCTTCCTTTGTGTTTATGTCAAAAATTTGGAAATAAAAGAGGGACCATGATGGACGTGGCTCTGTCCTTGTGCTTTCAGAGACACACGGCGTTAGACTGCGGGCTCCGACTGCTGCAAACAAGGTAAGCGGGTTTGAAGTAAGCGTTTGTTTACCGGACGGTTTATTGGGGCTGCTGCTGACGGGATCTGTTTATTTATTGATTTACAGATTCACGCATCAGCGTATACGCCCGTTAGCGTACAAACTGTGCTGCGGGACAGAAGGGAGACTAGTGCTACTCCATTTGGATAGCGTTACTATAACGAAGGTGAGAGGCTTTTCGCATTAAGGAGATGGCGGATTTGCCCGCAATAGTATACGTGCCTGAGCCGCATATCGCTAGTTTTAAGAGGATTTAATTTGTTTCCTAGATGGTTTTTTGAAAACTTGAGAAGAGTTATTTTTCTTCCCATTCGGCTGGAGCAAGAAGTGACCTAGTCTCCAGTTTCTGACCTGTGTTTGGAACGGATCAGTTTAGGTATAGAACTTTCGTCATCTATATCTTCCTACAAAGAGATTAGTATAGGCATTTTCCATTGTGTGGCACTAATAAGTTTCATTGCTTCCTGTGTTCTTGTCACAGATCTTGTTTTTTGTGAAAACCCAGCCTTACTGGACTTACACCAGAAGCTACTGGGACACAAGCTATTAGGCGAACCTAATGAGGTTCGCAGGTATGTTTTCTTACATGTATTTGAATTCTGAAGCACCTCACAGTGGGGGCGGTAGGTGTTATGGAGAGGGCACTTAGCACTAAAAAGGATCTGTGCTATTAATTATGAATATGGGAAGAGTTTATATTCCTTTCTGAACCCTGGAGCCCTAAATGAAATTGGGGGGACTGTATGTGGGTATATGAAAATGGACTGATTTGGTCGGTTTCATTTAAGCTGGCTGCATTGAGCAGTATTGATGGGATCATGGGCAAGGGAACACCCACTTGGACTCAGAGACAATTTTTGTTCTAGTGTTTAATGATTGGTCCAAATCGTGAGAGAGAGTTACTGATAGAAGGTTGACAGCAGTATGTTTTTTAACAATGTTTTAATTGTATGTTTGTTTACTTTTAGAACGTTGCTATTGTTCATCCAATCCTGATGAAGACACACATAACTTGTCGAGTCGAAACTATTAACCAACTGGGAAGCCTTTTATTGTAAAGAAGATTGATATTGTTAGGCACCAATAGTCTGAGGCACCAATAGTCGATATTATATTGGGAATGAACTGTGATTAATAACATTGTGAATGATTTACAGCACAATGGAAAAGAAGTGGTTTAATGAAATGATCAGCTTTTGTAATTTCTCAGCATGTCAATATATTATTTAAATATTGCATTAGAGAGTGAATGTATGAATGTATGATTAGTATAATGCTTTTTAGAATGAATTAAATCAATATGCGTCTATGTGTTTTTTTAGACAAATCTTAATAAAATGAATATACCGATTTGAGCTTCATATCTGTCTGCCCACCTTCTTCAGTCTCTCTTGTTCTCCTGGTACCATTTTTGTTCATATTACCATTTGATCCAGACAAAAACGTGTTTATTACACTTGATGTTGAATCATTATATTCAAATATCCCTCAGTCAGAATCATTGCCCATTATCAAATGCTTCTTGGACCTCAGAGATGATCCTCAGTTGGTTTCAAGTGAATTCATTGTGGATCTGCTTAAAATTGCAGTGACCAAGAAAAACTTTAGGTTTAAAGAGAGTTTCTACCTACAAGTTAAAGGTACTGCCATGGGTGCAGCATTTGCGCCATATTACGCGACCCTTTTTATGTGGGCTTTTGAGAAGGTCTCCATATTTGACATCTCAAATCCCTTTCTGCAATCAATTCTTTTCTATAAAAGATACATAGACAATATTATTATCGTGTGGGACAAAACTAAGGGAGACCATGTACAATTTCTGACTTGGATCAATTCATTGAATGACCACCTCAAGTTTACTATGTCTGCAGACAGTATGTCGATCTCATTTCTGGATCTGATACTTAAAATTCAGGACGGTGCTATCATTGTGGATCTTTTCTGCAAGACTACGGACCGAAACACGATCCTCCACTTTGATAGTTTTCACCCGCAATCTTTAAGGGAAAGCATTCGCTACGGTCAATTTTTAAGAGCTAGGAGGAACTACACGCTAAGAAAGACTTTGGCCCTCATTACAAGTCAGGCGGTGGACCATGGTGCTATTAGCACCATGGTCCATGCCGGATTCCGCCATGGTGGATGGCGGAATTACCGCCCCATTCCAAGGTGAGTGGGGCGGTAATTCCCCATTCACCATTTGCCCTTCCCCATTCCTATTTTTGCCCCATAGGGCATAATGGGAATGGGGAAAGGCGCTAAGTATGGTGCTGTAAATTGCGGCACCGTACTTAGCACCAAGGTCCCTTTTCGGCATGGGTTTTAACACCTGCAAAAAGCAGGCGTTAAAACAAGGGACCTCTTAATCAGGCGTTAAGGGTTAACGGCGCCAACGGCGCCGTTAAACCCTTAACGCCTGACTTGTAATGAGGGCCTTTGTGTCTCAATCTAATATTATAGAGAACAGATTATCTCAGTGAGGTTATCCAGCTCATATATTGCGACAGTCCCGTAAAAGGGCAAGACACCAACACTGAGAAGTACTGTTGGCCAAAAACACTCGCAATACCCAGAACCAATCGCGCATGGTTTGCGCTTTGACTTATAGCACTCACCATGCCAAAATTAAGAAGGTAATCGCCAAGCATTGGCATCCACTTCAAATGAATATGTCCAATTTGGAACATCCTATGTAAGCCTTTAAAAAGGGCAGGAATTTGAAGAGTTGGTTATCTCAGGCAGACAGACTGCAGACCACCCGGGCACCTAAAACCATCACCGAGATGTGAGGAATGGAAAGGGTTACTGGGAACTACCAATGTGGGAATTGTTGCCAGTGCGGATCCACTACGGCTACCAACACTGTTACCATCAATCACAGAGTCTGGAAACTTAGGGATCACACCACATGCAATTCCAAAAACGTGGTTTACGTGATTATGTGTCCATGTGACAAGAAACATATAGGGAAAACATCTAGACCCATTAAATTGAGGATCTCTGAACATAAGTCCACAATTAGGTCTCGCAATTTTTCTTCAGCTCTAGTAGCTCACTTTGTCGAACATCAACATGACTGTGAAAATTTACGTTGGTGGTGCTTAGAAAAAGTCATGGGACCAGACCATTGTGCCATAGCCACAAAATTATCCCAAAGGGCACAGTGGTGGATATTCAACACACAAAGTCATACACTGGGCCTGAATGCCCATGAAGAATGGCATGCAGTATCTCAATAGACCCCTGATGCCAAGGCAGTTCTCGGACCCGTAGCTTGAGAGCCAGGTTTTGGCCCTTTAGCCCTTTGGCTGTCTTTGTGGTTTTCTGCCTTGCAACTATTGTCATGGTTTGGGCACTCCACTGTACCGAATTCAGGGACAGTATGTGTTTCTGGTCGATAACCGTGGCAATGCAGTTTTTGAACACTGTCTACCACACTCTCCTAATTTAATACAAGCACTTTTTTGAGCTTGTTTACATTGGACCCCGTGTTATGTCACGTGATTCATGTGTATTGGTGCTCTGCAAGCCCCTGCCTTGCGTTTTGGTTTGTTTTATTGTACGATTCATCGTGTCACTTTAAACGTGTTTTTCGGTGCATTGGATAATTTTGGGTCGTTTCGTTTGAGACGGCAGACCCGCTATGCCACTAAGGCTGTAATCCTTTGCTCAGCTCCCTTTACCGCGTGCGACGCGTGGTGTCATATTAGACACGCCCTGCCGCACGTATGGCTCATTCGAGTTGAGACTCTTGTGACACCAGCTTTGACATGCCCTTTGGCGTATTAAACTCCAGCTGAACACAAACGCGGGAAGTTCAGTTTCCGACTTCCTGCACTGGCGTTTATGGTGTTTTTTGTAGAGGTGAGTGTTCCACAACCGCTAGCTAGACAGAATTTTCTTTGCTTCTGGTATTGGACTAGGCTCATTTGTGTACTTTACGATCTTCTTTGACCGCGCAATTCTTATTACTTCTTTACACAGCCTGGCAATGCTATTTTTATGTTATGTTATTGGCGGAGAAAACTGATTTGGATTAGTTAGCCGGACTGACTTTCTTTCTCTCCTTTTTCTCATATAGTTGGTTTACATGTACAAAGTAAGTTTATGTACAAGGCTTGGTGAGGATGACAAAACCGTGGGTTGGCTTGGCGCTGGTCGGATGGGTTAGCCCGTGTTATCACAGTTTGTCTGAGTTAGTTGTATTAAGGATAACGTCCAATGTTTTTGTCATTACAAGGGTTATTTATTTCTTGGTAGGTTGACAACAACAAGAGCATCCTTGTATAGATAATTGACAATTTTGTGACATGGTGAATGGCAACACAGCCGACGCGCGTTTCAACCTTAGTCTTTTTCAAGGCTGTGTTGTGTGAGTTGGTTCAGTGGTGAGGTGATGCACATGGTGAAGTGACATGAATAGTGGATAATGGTATAAAAAACCCATTGTATTAGTGCCAATATGTACACATGATTGCATTGAGACATGATATTTGGGCACACATTGTTCACAAGTTAATAGTTAATATATCAGTGGTGATGAGTGATAGTGGTGAGGTGAAAAATGCGACACACATGATTGGTAATGCAATAATTGGTCGTATATATGCACATTGACATGTTAACGATTGTAACAATGAAAAGGAAGGCATAGACAATGTACCAAGGGAGAAGGAGAGAAGGGGAATTGGCATGTTAATTGGGAGTTGGAGCCACAGAGTTTAGATGGCGTTCGTAATAGAAAATAAGGTATATATCTTACCCTATTGCGTTGGAGGGTGAGTTCAGAAAGGTTATGGACTGATCCTCCCAGTTGCGGGCGTCAGGAGGGCTGGGTAGCCAGACTGTAGGAGTAAGGATGAAAGTTGGTTAGAGAGGGGAGTCCCGCAAGTAGCGGTGGGTCTGGGTACAGGCAAGGCATGTGTGAAGTGCCAGGGGTTGTGCCCTAGAGAGGTGTCGGAATAAGGGAGGAAGTGATGCGCAGTGAGAAATGCCTGGTGGTTAGGCAGGCCTGAAGGCCAAGGTTAGGGGAGGATCCGGTTCAAGTTGTATGCAAGCGGGGATGTTGGCCAGTCAAGCAAGTGGTTAGGGGTGAGTGGTAGTAAGCCTGAGGGGTGCGCCCGGGGACGCAGGCGTCCTGATGGAGGGGATTGAGTATGGCTGGCCGTGTCTAGAATGACGGGTGCAGTCCTGTGGCTTGGTTGTGAGCGAGGCGCGTAAGTCCGGTGAGGCGTTGGCCTGCAGGGACTGGTTGGGCAAGCACCCGGGTGCCTCGGGTGCTGCTTGAGCAAGGGGAAAGGTGAGAGTAAGAACGAGCGCTCGATGGCACCGGATGCGGTCCTGTGGCTGGGTTAAAGATGCAGCACATGGGTTCGGTGAAGCAGTGGCCTGCCAGGATGCATTGGTCAGGTCCCAGGCTGTTGGGTTGCTGGTTAAGCAAGGGGGTGAGTGAGTGGGTTGTCCCGTGCTTAATGGCACTAGATGGTAATGCTAGTGCATTTGATAGGGTATGGACAGAGGCGATGTGGGGCATCGGACGAGTGCGAATTGAGTCGAAAGTGTCGGGGCCAGTGGGGAGCCAAGAATCTCGAGTGCAGGAGGCTAGTTCCGGGTGGAGGAGCGAGTGAGAGTGACGGTTAGTCTCAAAAACTTACCGGGGACGCAATCGGCCAGTGCCTTGGAGACAGGATTCTCGAGAGGTGCGTTAGCTAATGGCAGTGCTGCTTCCTGGTGTTAAGTAAGTGTGTAGTTGATTCGACGGGCGGTCGCGCAAGGTGATTGGCCGAACAGTACGGACCCGCGGATTGGTTCCAGGTGGGGAGCACGTCATGGGGGTGGTGCCAGCCTCGAGTGAGGTTGGCAAGACGAGGAGAGACCACAGATTGGTAAAACTTAAAGTAAGTTAGAGTTGGGCAAGAGAGCTCGGAAAATAATGTGTCAAGGCGATGGGGCACTCCTTCATGTATGGGAGTAGTAGTAGAATTGTGAATCGTGCAAGTGACGGGGCTGCGTGGTGGCAGACCTGTTGCAAGGAGATGGAAGTGGGCGGATGGGCAGAAAGCAGGGTACCGAGGGTCCTCGGCATAGCTGGGGCAGAAGGCTGGTGATGCAGGGTGGGGTGGCTGCCCCAGAGGAGGCATCCTCACCAAGCCTTAAACGAACCAGGAACCTTGGAGATGGTTCCTAGACAAACCAGGATTGAGGCTACAGGTAGATTTAGTAACAAGAAAATACCAGGTGCGCAGTTGAGTGGGAGCCCTGTCACCTTAACTCCAATCAATGCATAACTAAGTTTATGTACAATCACATTTGGGGCACATTAAATGACTAACCAGCTCTTTGTATCTGCCATAGACTTTGTTTAGTCCTGAATGACATTGTGAGGTTCACCTTTTTGGGAACCTACAGAAATCCTGAACTGCTAGTGCATTTGAGGCCGTACCACAGACCAAGGAAAGACCAATTGATGGTACTCGATTGACAGATGTAACTTTGATTATAGGTGAGCACAATGATGTTTCATGTGACTTGTGCATGAGTATACCGAGAACATTTCGGATGCTGTTTATGTACTATTCTCATCTGTTTCTGAAGTCTAGGGTTTTCTCTCTTCTTTATCACTTATTCCTAATACTGGTGATTTATTTCTATCACACTGGTAGTGTCATCTTGGGTTTCAAATAGTCTGTTTCATTTGGAGCTAAGTTTTACCCTTTCTTTGGGCTCCTTTTATCTCACTCGAGCTCTTCTACAGAGAAATCGTGGTCATTCTTCTTTTTTATTATATCCATTACAGATCCAATTCATTTGAGATTTATTTTCGATGTGGTCAGATTGTTACTTCCTGGACTTCTTGTCAGGCTCCTGGGCCCAACCCCGAAGGGTTTGAGATCATGGTAATTAGATTTTCTCCCCCTAGTCACTTTGCATGTCCTGACCTAGCGTTGAGGGACCGGTCCTCTTTCGGGATCTTCAGATCACTTGTTTTTTTATAAGAATGCTGTATGAATGATTGTATTGTTTACATGTATGTTCTTCTTCAATTTAGGTTTTATTATCTTCATATTTGTTTTAAGATAACAAATTTCAGTAGAAAGGGTGTTTTTTAATGTGTAACTTTTGTGTAGGTGTATTAAAGACACAGATGAATTTTCAAGAATGTATACACGGGAATGCCACATCCTGACGAAGATGGACATCATCTGCAATTCAGCTATTGTTTTATGGTGTTTTATGGTGCCATGCTTACTATGCTTACTATATTGTTTTCATGTATTTGTGTTCTAATTTGTATTTCACCGCAGTAGTTGACGTATTGCATCCCATTTTTAGAGCATGGGTTTAAATTTGTGATGCTTTTCAGTCTCCTGTTTGTTCTATTATTGAACTGCCACATTTGGAAATAATGAATCATCTTTCCTGCCATTCTTAGGATTTAACCAGCCTATGAATGTATTTCTAAATCATTCAGACTTGTTCAGTTGACCAGGATTTTTTCACTCGAGAGATTCCCTTCTCCCGAATGTGTCCAATTCACTAGCACTGATCCAAATATATTTGGGGATGATTGTGATCGCTCTCCAATTTGTGATTTGGCATTGGGTTCTTAGCAGTCTTTTTTGGAAATTAGTATTTGCTTCACATTATGCACTTTATTTTTGTTTATAATTGTATGTCATATATTTACTCTTATTCATGTATGAGCTCTAACCTATTTAATAATTATTTCAATGTTTCTAATCTAATAAAGAAATCTGTTTAAATAATACTGTTGTGATTCATGTGCAGTGATCTGAGGGGTTGATTGAGGGTCCGTTCCCGACTCCGCTGGTGGGATTGTGCTCTTTTCAGTGTACTTGCTTGTATATCCGCTGGCTTGATTCTTGTGCTTTGTTGCTAGTTGCTTCCCTCTTTCCAGCGACGTAAGGGGTACTCATCTACTATATTGTTGTGTAAGGAACAGTAAACACTTGTAATTGACCCTATGTTGATGTTAAGTGCACATCAGTAAAATTGCCTGGAGGTGGGCATAGGGGGGATGCAGATCAAGGTCTGCTGGGGCCCCCATGGCCACCCGGTTCACTAGTATAAATGTTTTGCGATTTACTGGAGGTAGGTATGGGGGAAATGCAGATACACGTCTGCTGGTGCCCCCATGGCTACCAAGTTCATTGTTACCAATGCATTTAAAAGTCACAACATACTCAAATGTCTTCTGTGGTCTATTAAAACAGCCACAAAAAATGGAACATAGCTAGATACATGTTACTCGTAACTTAAGGCATTTGCATCAACAGTCGACCCAGGTGTAAACGATAGACATCAGGAGGCAGAGATCTATCACCGCATCCTGCCGCACTAGGAATACCCAAGCTGGGCATCCAAGGCGTTCACATTCTGAAAGTCATTTAACAGTACATTCCTATACAGGATAGGTAAAATTTGCCAAATATGTGAATGGTTTGTCACTTTTCATCAACAGACGAACAAGGTGTAGTAGATAGTTGATGAGAGTCAGAAATCTGTCTCAGCAACCTGCCGCACTTGGACCCCCCAATACGAGTATCCAAGTCGTTCACAATCTTAATGCCATCTGGCAGCATGTTACTAGACAAGGCATGTTACTTGACGAAGAAGGGGGCAATTGTCAAGGACATTTCCACTTCTGGGCAACACATACGTCATAAGCAATCTACATGGCAGATCGAGATCAGTAGAATCAAGGGGCTCCCCACATAAGACTAGGGATTGTTAAACAAACACATCAAATCATATTCAAGGTTCATACCCCTTGGACTGAGGCAATCCAGCAGCTCAATCCACAGGATTTCTCTCTGTTGGAGCTTCCTTAGGATATCACCACCCCTTGACCCCAGTTTCACCTGTTCCAGTATAACGCATTTCAATTGTGCCACTGTATGTCTGGCTTCTGCAAAGTGTACCGCTACTGGTGATTTCTGACTCTTAGTACGGATATTTGATTTGTGTTCCGTTAGGCTTCCTAATGGTCATCCCCACATAGTAGAAGCCGCAAGGGCATTTCAGGCCATAGATAACATTTACTGCATCACATGTGCATGAATGTTTGAGCCAGATTGGTTTACCAAAGTGTGGATGTCTAACACTATTACCCTTAATAACACTACCACAGTGTTTGCAATTCAGGCAGGGGATCGTGCCCTTAAACGTACTCGTGTCAGATCTCGGAATTTGTAGTTCTGCTTTAATGAGGCTGCTGCGCAGTGCCTTATTGTTTTTATATGCAAATGTGGGTTTTTGGGGAAAGATTTGTTGTAGCTTTGGGTCCATTTGTAGCATTGCCCAATGTTTATGTATTATCCTCTTGATTCTCCTACTTTGCGTAGAGTGTGTCGTAACATATACAAGAGTCTCACTGGTCTTCTGAGCTTTAGGTATGAGCAAGGTATCTCTTTGGACTTTGCTGACTTTGGGCCTCATTACGACCCAGGCGGTAAGTTACCGCCTGGGCCGTGACTTTACCACCATGGCGTAAACTACGTTTACGCCATGGTAGTTGGCGGACTTACCGCCCCATTCCGACCTTGGCGGGGCGGTAAGTCCCCAATCCCCATTTACCCTTCCCCATTCCCATTTTTGCCCCATAGGGTATAATGGGAGTGGGGAAGGCGTTAATTACGCCACCGTAAATTACGGTGGCGTAATTAACTCCATGGTCCCTTAGCGCCATGGATTTTAACACCTGCTAAAAGCAGGTGTTAAAAGCGCCATGGCGCTAAGGGACCTCGTACTCAGGCGGTAAGGGTCGGCGCTGTTAACGCTGCCGTTAACCCCTTACCGCCTGGGTCGTAATGAGGCCCTTTATATTTCACGCTCTCAATGAGTGTATGTTCATAACGCCTTTCCTCAAATTTCTTCTCCAGCATAGCAGATTGACGTATGTACTCTGAGGGTTCTGAGATGTTTCACCTATACCGTAGGAATTGACTCAGGGGGACACTGTCCAATGTTCTCTGTGGATGAAAACTAGTAGCAAGAAGCAGGCTGTTCCTGTCTGTGGTTTTCCTAAATTGGGCCAGAGACGGCATTTGTCTAATAGACAAAGCGAGACCATTTCAAATTATGTGCCCCGAGCATCATAGCTCAGGTCTTCAGTACTCCATTCTGATGTTCCACTTCAACGGCTGACTGAGGAGTGTGGGCAGTCGAGATTGTGTTCTATATTAGGAGAAGTAAATCGTTATTTTACTATCCTGTTAACAAAATAAGTTCATTGGTCACTCTTTATATTAAGTGGAATTCCAAATCTTGGCACATCTCTAACCACTGTTGTTGCATCTGCCCTTCTACATGGCTATGCGTCTACCCATCCAGAGAAGTTGTACAAAATCAACAGGATGTATTGTAGATTGTTACAATGAGCAATTGAAGAAAATCAATTTGAAGGTACACCAGAGGGTAGCAGATGGGCTTCTTGCATAGTGAGGCCCACTTTACCCATTTCATTTTGAAGTAAAATAGCACACCATCTGCACTAGTGTTGTGCCATTTTGGCAAATCCCTTGGGCATACCATTCATAGGCCTCTTTGCGGGTGGGCAAAAGGGGCACATTCGTTGGGCCCCCTCTTGAAGGTGCACCCCACCTTACTACCTGATGTAAAGAAGGCAGTGCACCTTTACTTTTACAGAATATAAATAACACGGATTGATATTTTATAGTGTGCTGCTGAGGTTCAGTGCCTGCTTCCTAGCTGTTCTTAGCAACGTAGGTCTGATTTTACCAATGAGTCCTGTGTTCACAGTAGTACTTATAGGTTGTGTGTTTAATACTGCATACATTGTGTAGCATTTCTAACTTTCTCTGGGGAATGTTAATCACATGCAATAGCCAAGGTTGAACAGTATAGTTATAAGCTTGAGTGACACAATGGGTCAGGAAATAGCTCAGCATGTCAAGCACATATTTTAGAGATCTGTGTTCATATGTCAGATCACACTTCCAAATCATGACAAGGCAGATTTCACCTATAATCTATCTGAGGCTAATGCTCTTGAGTTTTACAACCTTTGGTCATAGCACAACTACTGTGATGCAAAACAACATACTGCCACCAGAAAGCACTAGTTGTGTAAAATAACATCACATAAGGATGATGCAGTTTTAGAGCTCGCTCCCTCCAAGCAAGTGTTGTAAAGATTTAGCAGCCACTCCCAATGAAGAACGTAAGAGGCCTCATTATGAGTTTGGACGTAGTTCTGTTGTAATGTGCTGCACGGTCCCGTGAATTGAGCATGTAGTATGGCAGTCAGTCCATATTTTGGGAGAACCTTGGAAATCATTCGGGATTTGGGTAGGTTTAACACTAGCAGTGGTTACACCACAGTAAATGCACCGATTTTGGGAGGCAAAGTGGAGAATTCACCTACTAGAGGTGATTCCACCACCTCACCTCCCACCTCTTTATTTGGTGGTGCAGGCAGGTGGCAATAAAGTGGAAGTAATTCTATTACTGCCAATATATCACCATTTTTTTTACTGCCCGCCAAACTCATAATGAGGCAAAATCTGTTAATCGGGAGAGAGAAGCCAAATTCAAGACAGTCGAGACAAAGCATCAAAGCTTTGCCAATGGACAGTACTGTGATTCTGAAGACATCTTCTCATTTCACTCTATGGTACCATGTTGCCTTGGGTGAAAAGGTTTGCCTTCTCACAATATGATGCCATTTTAGCCCACTGCTTGCTCATTCTTTTCATATAGGCGATTTAAGTGTAATGTGTCCCAGACAGGTAAACGCCAACTAAATGTCACAGGCCTTTGCATCCCTAACCTCAATCCTCTGCCTCTAACCCATAGTGTCACCTCTCTCCATGGCCTTCTAGACTTTCCTTAATACTCACTCTACCCTCTTACTGTCTCCCCTTGTACAGCATTCATTTGTTTTACAGCCAGGGGTGTTGCTACATAAAGAGTAGCACATAGCACATACAGGCAACTGTCAACCATTTTTTCAGGGCTAATTATTTGACACAAAACCAGATGGCATTTGTCTACAATATCAAATGGTCTTGCCATCATTAATCATGTGACAAAAACGAACTAACCATTTGAACATTTCAGACAGTTTTTTATTTAAATCTTTAAAACACATTTGTAATGCCCAGACAAGATCCTATTGTCTCCTGTGAATTAGTATTTTGGTTCTAACCGACTTAATACATCTTCAATTATTCTGTATAACATTATATTGCAATGTTGGTTTATCCAGTGGTTTGTGTATGTTCTAATTCAGGTCTACAAATCAGATTATTAATTTCATTTAATGAAAGTCAAACATTTCTGTATGTAATCGGAAATAATGTGATCAAGTAGAGGAATTGCAGAATTGGCTCAAATCCAACTTTTTCCACTTCGCCAAACTATTTTCGTTCCTGCCCAACTCATTTTATCTCATAGTGCTCAAGCTGTAAAAATTGCCCATCACTAAATATTGCATAATTGTCATCCCCTAAATGGGATTTAGTTCTCTCTTCAAAACAATCCTTAGTCATGCTTCATATTGAAAGTCAGGTGTTACTTGTCCACTCAAGACAACACCACTGGAAAACGACCACCCTCTTTTTATTCTCAGTCCATGCTCAGATATGTGCGCCCTTATGGTAACCTTGCATCTTTATGCTACAGCATGTGTATCTTCCTGTTTGAATAAAATCTATAACACAACGCAAGAAATTGTTTGATATCCACAAACTTTTACCAGACCAGAAACCAATATATACCAGAGAGTCTTACAGGCCCTAACCCGACCAGAGTTATCAAACCTAAAATTGACTATATTTTGCCAGATTTATACCAAGACACAAGAAATATATAACTCACATAATCATGATAATAAGCCAGGGAACAATAAACACACAAACTAACTAACTAATCCAAAGCCACCCACCAAAATTAGCATAATGCTGAAACAAATCTGTGTTTTGTTTAACCACCATGAAAAACCTCTGCCTCCCAGCATGGCCACGCAAGTGCAACACTTACTTTCAAACCCTCTCTCGACCAACCCTTTATGTTTCCGAACAAGGAACTCCAGACCTCCTATTTCTATTGTGCACGGGAGAGGTTAGTGAGGTGGCCGTCTGTAAGTTCAGTGGTGCTTCCACATTATATTACAGGTCTGAGTTGCAGTGGCAGAATTGTCAGAGAAAACAGGCCCAAGCATCCATTTCAGTTGATGAAAACCAGTGGCAATGTATGTATTGGCTTGCAAGTCAAGGAAAAACAGCATCCAGAATCCACCAGGATCCAACCTGACTGACAAGACTCACACTCCACAACACTGGTCCCCTAACCTGAGAATATCCGAGAATATCACTGGTAGGCCTTTATTCAGCGTGCATGCCCAAATGAGTTCTTCGTTCAAACAAGTATTGCCAAACTCAGTATGGGACTGGTAGGCCTAATGAAAGTGGGCTTTTGGAGGACAACATTCTAAGGAGCATAATGAAATGATGCCATTGGGACTGGGACGGGGATAGACTTGTCAGATTAATGACTGGAAAAGTCCACCTGTGAAAAGAAACATTTCTTATATTTGAGCATTTATTTATTTATTTGATTAAAACAATCTCCCCCCCAAAGGGCTATCAACAGATAATGTACTTGTTATACTTGTTTCATTCCTGCAGTAAAGGTCACACTCCAGGGTTGCAGTGGGTGTGCATTTTTTGAGGGGAAGTTTTTTCATTTCTAAATTTGGGGAAACATTTTTAGTTTAGCATCAGTGGTGTTCTGTCTTGTATGAGCTGTCCATGTACGCCCGGCTAAGTCCTGCTGTAAGGGTCCCTTTTTGGTATTTCAATTATAATTATAATTGGTTATTCATAACACACTTAATACCCAGAGGTTTCTAAGCGCGCACCCGGATATCAAACCTGTGTTGCTCCGCATCGTCTTGCTTCCAAGGCGAGCACTTTGTCCTTGAGCTGTCCCCGCGAGACCGACCCATTGTCAACCTGTAAGAGGTGCACTTGTTTCATTTTTGCAGTGAGGGGCTCCTTTCAAACATTGAAGTTACATGATGTGCACCCGTCTTGAGAGAGGTAGACTTTAAGCAGTCACACAGTGTGGATCACCTATCGTTTTGGTGTCCTGTTAAAATTCAGATGTTTCTGCCTTTTCTGCACTCATTGCGTGGCTGAAGTGACATCACACAACACTTGACAGGAAGTGATGTCATTTGACCGCACTCCGAAGTGATATCGCGCGAAGCGATGGAACACAACCTTTCACCCGTTGACAAAACAGGAAGTGGCATCACATAGGGGATAAAGAAAATAGTATTTTGGGCCTCAATATTTTATTCTTGAAATGATCACATTGATCCCTCTAATATTTCCTGGCATTCTAAGATATGGTGCGCACGTACCATTGGTGTATTTTCTCAGATTACATATTTTGTGCTAGTCTCATTATCTTCTGAGAAACCTAAATCAGACATGCGTTAGTGACTGAATGCCGATTGTAAGGAACTCATGGTGGCAACAGTAAAGACAGACACAAGTGACCACAGTTCAAGGGTGTTTAATAAACTGTAAATGCAGGGTGGAAAAACACCTAAGCTAAACCTAAATCTAAAATTGGAGCAAGCGTTGACAATCAAATGAAAAATAAGGCAGTCCTTGTGGCGTCGTATCAAAATAAAAAGGACTATCCTAAAAAAAGATTGCCAATTCCAAGAAACTTTTACAACACCCTGAATGACCACTTTGACCTCTTCCCGCCTCTTGCCAAGGGCTTCTGGTTATGGTAGTCCTACCTTCAGATAATCACCCAGAGTAATCCTGCTTGAGCACCCACGTGGTGCCGGCCTCCTCTGTGGCTGGTATTCCCCCTCTTTAGCTTTTCAAAGTTCAATTTAGCCGTTGACTACTTTTCGTTTAACACAGTTCGGTTTCTTATCGATACTCCCCTTGACTCACTGGCTGTGATGAACCACTTTGTTTTCTTTCTTCTTGGAGTCAAGGTTGGTACCACAGAGGCGAGCATCTTTCCCCGGCTTGGCAATCAGCAGAGGAGGGTCTCTTGTGCCGTTGACATCTGGTGCAAGACATGCTGGCTATTGTTCACAGACTTATCATTCCCTCTGTGGAGGTTTCACAGGCCTGGGTTGGAAAGGGCAACGTCGACTCTTTCCTTGTAACCCTCTCAGTCTGCACCGTCTTTCTCCTCCTCTTGAACTGCCGTGCTGAGTTAGCTCTTACTTCGTGCTGTCTGCCTTGCTCGTTTTGTGCTCCACTTTTCATCTCTGTCAGGAAGGGAAAGGGCCGCCAGGTGTGTGTGATTCTGGTCAATTGCCTGACTTTGCCTGACCCTTGTATTGGGACATGTCAGGTAAAAATCTCTGGTATTAGTCCGTTGTCTTCCTTGTTGTGCAAAAGTCTTTGTGTCGGAAAAGGAGGGGGGCAGTGTTTTGGAATAACCCACAAGGTAGGATGGGAAAAAGGTGTTGAAAGAAGGGGGATACCGTTTCTCCCCCATCAGTGTCCCACTCCCACTCCACAAGAAACCCCTATTGAGGTAATCCTGCCACACTGGTCCACCCCCAGGAACCGGATGCAAAAGCGATGGCCAGGCCCTGGCCACTTAGATGACAGATCTCCGGGGACTAGACAGAGAGACACTTTCAGGTTTCTCACACTACCTTTCAAATGTGTGCAACACGCACTGACCCATGAGCATTATAACCTCGCTCTAGAGACATAGACGCCAAGGTCAGAAACTATCTATCAGAACAAGTATACTTTAAAGGATTTACTGTATGTAATTTGTGGAGAGATTTTATCAAATGTACGTAGGGCAGTTGTTTCAGATTAACAGTGCCTGAAAGGAAAAGCTCCACTTCTCAAAGGTGGCTTCTATGAACAAGGACGGTCCAGAAAATCTTCATTGACTGACTGGATTTATTTTGATGTAGCCTGGCGAACTTCCATAGATATTCAACCTCAAAGGAGACCCTGCTCTGTACGCACATCCAATGTAGCACTTTTCTTGTCCGTAAAGCAGTATCCCCTTTATTAAGTTCACATTCCAGCCCAATCACTTGAATTGGGGATTGTTTTAGTTTGCGTAAGCCATATAACCCCACACTGCCTGACTTGCTAGACTCCATCCATGCCTCTCCTCCCCATCATCCTGTACAGCTGTACCCATCTTCTGTGCCCCTCTGTATCCTACCCCACACTGTGTATCTGTTCTGTTGTTGCCTCTGAAAAGCACTCTGTTATGCATCTGTACTGTTTTATACCTCTGTAAAGCGCTCATGTTTCTTCTGAAAGCTAGGTCCGTGCTCAATAAATACCATAATAATAATAATATAACCATTTACTATGTTTACTCGTGCAGCAATGACTATATCCTTTAGGGATGGGTCAGACAATCATTTTCAACATCATTATTTGAAAGAAAATACCCTTACTCGCTGCTCAAACATGAGGCTTTAATGACTACTCTATGTCAAAGCAAAATCTCACTGTACCTGATAGTGATATTTGGAATTACCACCCTTTTTAATCACCCCAAATGGCTGCCGTATTAAGACATCTCACCATTATTGTGGTCCCAAAATATCTGTGATACATGGCTAGCTCAGCAATGTTTGACACTATCACTCTGCAACTAGGCTTGTTGTCAATAATGGAGAGTCCTTGTCAATAGACAGGGCGGAACATGTATATTCTGACCACAACACATTCATGCATCTTGGGCTGAAAGTAGCTATACACACACCCACATACATACATCACTGACAGAATGTTGCTGGAGTAGAAGTTAGAATACTCGCCTGTGAAGCAAGCAGCTCACAGATCTGCTGTTTTGATCTTCCACACCAATGATCTCATATTAATAATTTCCATGCTCAATATTAATTGTAAAAATTATTGTGTAATACAAACTGTCATTTGCTTCTGTAGTAATCATTTTTTGGTAGATGAATTACCAACAAGCTCATAGCATAATATCAATGTGATAGAAGGATTTCATCCACAACTCTCAGACTCAGCAAAATCCTTAGGCTTTCCCATTGACAGCAATCTGTCCTTCCAGAAACACATAGCCAAGAAGGTCCAAAAATCATGACTCAGAAACTCTACCCTTTGAAAAATCAAACCAGCAGGACTTCCGGACCATAGAGCAGGCCCTTTTGGCCTCACACATTGATGGGGCAAATGATCTCTTGAAAGGGCTCCCACCTGCTCACTTGGCTTCCCTAAAAGCAGCCCACCATGCTGTACCATGTCTTATTATCGGAGGAGAGAAATTTGACCATATTACCCCATCCTACAGGAACTACATTGGATTACACCCCAGGTCAGGATACTGTTCAGGACAGCATGTATTATCTGCAAGGCAGTCATGAGTAGCACACCATCGTACCTGGCAGCTAAGCTCCACATATCTGCTGGCACACGCTCCTTGCACAGCAAATCAGCCAACCAGCTTGAATCACAATTTGTCTGCAAAGAGAGGACCCACAAGCAATCCTTAGCTTGTCATGCACGCACTCTCTGGAACTCGATCCCAATGTCCTCTTGAAATGCCCCACAATTCCCCAATTTCGCAAATCTCTCAAAACATGGCTCTTTCAACAACACCTGACCAAGGACTAATTCAAGTGAATGCACACACCAACACACATACCTCACAGTCCTGTGCCACTGTTAAAAGATGGCAGCCCAAATGCTGGCTACCCAGACACTGTACATTGCTCCACTGCTCTCGAGCTAGGTCTGGACTTTAAACAATAAAATAAAAACATGTGAAATAAATTCAAAAATTAATAACAAAAATGCCTCTTTTATTCTACTATTACTCAGGCATTTAATTAGATATACATTCATTACAGTAAATAATTGTAGTATGTGTTTAAAACTTGATGCACAGAGTCTGGCACGATGTCAGTAATTTTGGGCAACAGGCTGAGGCTCAGTATTCTGCTTGGAGGTCCAACCAGGACAATTTGTGATCATTGGCTGCTCTGTATCTTCAACATTATTAATTAATATTGTTATTAATATTTTTAGACGTAGTAGTCGTAGTAGTACTACTAATGCTAATAATAATAACAATATTAATAATTATTATTTGTTTATGGGCCATTGTGTTTCTACTGGGTCCTGCGCAGGAATAGCTTCCCAAGTGGCATGATTTTCTTGGATGGGCATCTTGAATAATCAATGCTTAGCAACAGCTCTGTAAAATTGATGCTCTCATTGAGCTCCCTTTCTGCTTGTTAACACTAGAGGGAATACACAGAGCTTCATTATTTGTGTGAACCCTACCAAAGGCCCATAGTGTGGAGGGCTTTATGATGAAAAAGCAAGGAACTTGTGTGACAGAACTTCTGCGCATATAAGAATGGCCCTGGTAGTTCTTAAAAGCAGACCCAGTTGGTATCATTGGTAGTGTGTTCTGTGGGTGGCAGAAACCTTTAATGACTGACTGAAGAATTAAAAGAATGTTTCATTTTTTGTGTATTGTGCATTTGCCAACACTTAATAAGAATGACATTTGTGCAGTTTAATTCAATTCAGGGAGATACAGGCTCACATGTTCTTTGCATCAAAGTTCTAATCAAATGCCCAAATGGCATCCAAAATCACAGCCTTGTTCATAGGTGTTAAAATGTGTGCTCACTTTCTTCTTTGCATCGGAACTAGCTGAGTGTGCTCTCATCTTGAACCCAACTTGCTGCATTGCTTTTTCTCCGGCTTAAAAGGTTTACTCATTACTACTGCTCTGCATTATATTGTGCCATCCTTAACAACCACTAGGCAGCTTGTGAGTAGGTTCTGGGCTAGCATTGAAGCCCCGCCCCACGCCCCTCTTTCCTTCTCTGCATTCTCACATCTATCCTGTGGCTCTGAGATGGCACTCTCTATCTCCCCAATCTTCTCTAACTGCCACACTATCACCTATCCACCCTCTCTCACAAAATCCAGAAAGAAAAAGCACAAAAGAGACATCCTGGGTGCAAACCCTGGTCTCTCAATCGCAGACACCTATGTCAGTGCGTCCTTCAGAGAAATCTTCACTGACATCCTCATTTCTGTCCCATCTCCAGACCTATGGACTCCTCATCTCATCTCCACTCTCTCCCCGTTCTCATCCTCTCCCATTAATGGCGGCACCAAGTGGGAAGTCCTCCTGACAGGCTTCTTCTCATCTCACTGCTGCATTAATGTCTACCTCACTGGCACCATCCTGGTTCAGTGGCATCAGGCCAACCTCCTTCATTTTCACCGGATCCTACTGTCTCTCACCAACTTCCTTCCTTCAACTGCCTCTCTCTCCTCTTCTCTCCCTGCTCCATCACCTCTGACTGAAGTATCACACCTTGGTGCTACACCCCAATCAAAAACTCAAAGGCAGTGACCATCTCCATATGCCGACCCTCAATGCACACTCAGCCAACAAACACTCTGCTGACATCTGCCTATTTCTTGAAGACACTGACCTTGACATTCCTGCACTCACTGAGACTTGGTTCAATGCCAGCTCAGTCACTGCCTTTGACTCCCTCTTGCCTGACAGCTTTAAGATCATCTCCAAACCCCGACCTCGCCATGCTGGTGGTGGGCTGCCTTAATCTTCTCTGACTGGATTCCTTCTTCCATCTTACCTACTCAGCTCTTTTCGTCCTTTGAAAACCTAGTATGGAAATTGGTCATCTATTCCTCCACTGCACTAACATGTGGGGTACATTTAAATTCCCCACCATCACCAATCTGCACTTCAGCAGTTACCAGCAATATGGCTGCGCTGGCACTGTTGAGCACCATCGCCTTGCCTTAAAACTGTGTTTTGCAGTCACCAAAATAATGGCTGCACTTTCTTTGCCAAGCACAAATGGGGCAAGATGGAACCGGGAACACACGAAGAAAGGCTGACAGTGTGTTTCCTGATGTGCAACAAAGAAGAGAGTTGAAAAGCAGCGCTGATTTGCTGCTAGCTCAGAATTTCCCATTGAAAAAGGAAATATTTTACATTTAAAATGATGCCGCCCTGATGCTCTTTTTCATCTGTTCAACAATATACTGTTCTGATCCAGTAAGACCCAGTTATGCCCAGCCATATTCAAGTTGTGCTCTAGCAAAAGAAAGCATTTCTCACTGAATGACAGGCTATATCAGGAAACATCTGTAAAATCACAAACAACTTTACTCCCAGCCGTACAGAAAAACGCTTGACTTTTTGCTACAAAATATCCCAAATAAACTCTTCAAAAGAAACCCTGTCTGTGCAAATGTCAATTTCAAGTGATCTTTATTTTGACAGATGCTCGTGCATTGGAAACATGACTGGGGATTTGGAAAGATTCAGAAAATGGATGTAAGAAGGCCACATTTGAAAGTGACATCCCAGCAGAACTAACCATGTGCAAAAATAGTTGCTTTTTACAAACAAGAAAAATGCCTGTTTAAAAGTGTAATGTTGAGTAAGGCCCTGTTTTTGCCTGGAAATGTAAGGGGGGTTTTGTTTGAAATCTAATAGTATGTTTTATTCCAACAGCCTTGCTTTTGGCTCAGAGAAAAAAAAAGAAAAAAAAGAAATTACTGTACTGGGGAACCAGCAAAACAGGTTTTCCTGCTTGGCTTCAAAGGACATTTGTTTGCTGGGAACAGGAGTTACCTTCCCCCAAAAGGGGCCACCCCTTGGAAACTCTGAATGGGCCAAGAGGAAGCATTATCACATGCTTGTTAGACTTTGTGTCTGGGCTTGGGACTGCTACAATAGATTCCAGGACACTTAAGTGTGAAATTGCAAATAACTCCTCCCCTCAACTTCCACTGGGGGGCATCAAAGCCAACTCCAGAGCAGCCTTGGAAGTTATGCCCTTATTTGTGAGATAATGCTGGCCCTCTGGCTTTAAAGACTATTTTAATTAATACACATTAAGACTGTTATTTCTCCTATTGGACAACACAGTAATGTGAGGGTTTTACAGTGTAAATTCAATTTTTGTGGCTTTAAATTAAGGCGTGGTAGCATATAGGGGATGGAAATGGCAGAAAATTGGATATTCTGAGGAATGTGTATATGGTGCCACTTTGAAATTCAATACTAACATGCCTTATGATAACATGTACACATATATAAAGTTATAGAAATTTAGGTTAAATATTTCTCACTGAAAATTATGAAAAAGTATTAGTAAGATGAAACAAAGTCCTACAAACTTGAAAGTGGGAGTATTATGCTCTGTGTGGAATATGCAATTTGTCTTTATAATTTGTGAAAGCGCCACAACTGTAAAAAGGTGCAATTTATGTCAGAACTGATTTTTGGCAAAAATTACTGGGGGTGGCTTTGTACCTCATAAAAACCCACCCCATAAAACTCAGTCCCCTCCTTCAGTTCAAGCTGCCCAAAAAGAGGAGGCAACATAACATCGGCTGTCCTATCCGATTCTTAGGGTAGGTCTAGTTTAGTTCTGCCTAACAATAAATCCTGTGATGTCACCCACCTTATAAAAAGTGGGAGCTCACAGACACAAGGGACACTCTCTTCTGAATTTTCCAGCTTCTGTGCATCCTGGGTAACCAGACATTCCAGATTCACCCTGCAGATTCCAGACTCCACTGTCAGGAAAGGGATAGTTGATCAAGGCCCTCATATCCAGGCAGAACCACCCTTCAGAACTAAACCCCATAACAAAATCTCACTAACTCAGGGAGAAAGGGGGAAAAGTCGTGGTACCCTTTTTGAGAGTACCATGTGACCAGACCAGCTTTTTGACCCACTCCCTGCATGCCGCTGTGCCGAGACTAGACCCTTGCCCAGCGGTTTTCAGTTAGGAGCGCCGGCCGCTGTGACCAGTGACCAGATATTGCCTTGCTGTCCAGAAACTCGGTTGGCTGTCCCAAAATCCCAAACTCAGGCGCTGATTGTGAGTATTACCCCAACCCATAGCAATACATATTATACTCCAACTATACCCCAATTTGATACCTTGTCTTTGTTCCACCATTTAAGTAATACCATTCATACCCATTCATACCCTTGTAACTTGTTGAAGTTAGTCTGAATCCTCTGTGTATTCTGTTCCTTGATTTTCTAGTGTTAGCGCAATTATTCCTTTCATTTCTGTCTTGTATAAGTCCTTAGTCATATTTTGAATAATTTAATTAATTCCAACATAGAGCTGAACGCAGGGTGAAAAGGTTAACCTTGCAAATTAACCTTGGAGTGTATCGTGTCTTTCTTTAACAATCTAGCCACTAAATCTAGTTTAAGTGAAACTTGTTTAGAAAAAAGAAGGGGTGAGGAGCGCAATCTAGTTCCTAGCTTTGTGTTCCTTCTGAAGTTCAGTTGCTTTTCTCCTCCAAGCGCTTTCATGCCTCTTGCAATCTTCAGGGAGGCAGTCTGTTCAGGTGTTGCTGATTAGTGCCAATATTGGCCTCATGGAATTCTGGTAGCTGTAGTTAATGCTGGTAGCCAGGAACCAACTCCACTCCAATTGCACACTATAAATCCCACGGTGGAGGGAGGGGGGAAAACCAACATTATGGCTCTCCTAAGTGGGTCATGGGTCACCCCAATGCTGCACCTCTGGAGCCCGGAACTCCCAAATCAATGTTTAGAAAAAAAGAGGGGGTGAGGCACGCACTCTAGTTCCCAGCTTTGTGTACCTTCTGCAGTTCAGTTGCTCTTCTCCTCCAAGCACTTTCATGCCTCTTGCAATCTTCCGGGAGGCAGTTTGTTCAGGTGTTGCTGATTAGTGCCAATTTTGGCCTCAGGGAATTCTGGTAGCTATAGGCAATTTATTTATTTATTTATAAATGTATTTATTTATTACATTCATATAGCGCGCAGGCAGCCCAGGGGCATTGTGGCGCTGTTACTTGTAAGGGAACTTAGTTACAGGTACAGGTACATGTTGTGACTTGGGTTACAGTGAGGCCGGTCCCTGAGTTAAGCAATAGGGAGAATCATCAAGCAAGGTACATCAAACACCATGGTACATCATACATGTTAGTCATTAAAGTATGAGCATGTGAAGTTGGTTAGGTGAACAAGGTAGTTTTCATGGCTTTGCGGAAAGCAGTCAGTGAAGGTTCAGCTAGCAGTGAGGTGGGAAGGGTGTTCCAGTGTAGAGCAGTGAGGTAAGGGAAGCTGGCGCCACCTGCTCTAGCTCTTTTTACCCTGGGTACTGAGAGCAAGTTGGCATAGGGTGTCCTGGTGGGTCTTGTGGAAGTGACCGGGTGGATTCTTTGGGATAGGTACGCTGGGGCTGAGAGATGGACACATTTGTGGGTGATGCTTAGCGCTTTGAATATAATCCTTTTCTTTATGGGGAGCCAATGAGACGCTTTCCTGGCAGTGGAGATGTGTTCTCTCTTGGTAATGCCTTGTGCAGCACACAGGGCGCTGTTCTGAATTACTTGCAGCTTCTCAAGGTTTTTGTTGGAGGTCCCTAGGAAGAGAACGTTACAGTAGTCTAGCCGGGAGCCAGTTATGGCTCTGGCTATGTTGGTGCAGGTGTCTTTGGATAGAAAAGGCCTGATTGCGTTGAGGAGTTTTGCATGGTAGGCAGCAGAGATGCTGGTAGCCAGGAACC
This sequence comes from Ambystoma mexicanum, assembly GCF_040938575.1. Classification (NCBI taxonomy): domain Eukaryota; kingdom Metazoa; phylum Chordata; class Amphibia; order Caudata; family Ambystomatidae; genus Ambystoma; species Ambystoma mexicanum. The sequence goes on from NC_090932.1 coordinate 1,388,793,542, forward strand.
AACTCCCCTCCAATTGCACCATATAAATCCAACGGTGGAGGGAGGGGGGAAAACCAACATTATGGCTCTCCTAAGTGGGGCCTGGGTCACCCCGGTGCTGTGCCTCTGGAACCCAGAACTCCCGAATCAATGTTTAGACAAAAGAGTGGGTGAGGCGCACGCTCTTATTCCTAGCTTTGTGTACCTTCTGCAGTTCAGTTGCTCTTCTCCTTAAAGTGCTTTCATGCCTCTTGCAATCTTCAGGGAGGCAGTCTGTTCAGGTGTTGCTGATTAGTGCCAATTCTGGCCTCAGGGAATTCTGGTAGCTGTAGTCAATGCTAGTAGCCAGGAACCAACTCCCCTCCAATTGCACAATATAAATCCCACGGTGGGGGAGGGGGGAAAACCAACATTATTGCTCTCCTAAGTGGGGCATGGGTCACCCCGGTGCTGTGCCTCTGGAGTCCGGGACTCCCGAATCAATGTTTAGACAAAAGAGTGGGTGAGGTGCACGCTCTAATTCCCAGCTTTGTGTACCTTCTGAAGTTCAGTTGCTGTTCTTCTCAAAGCGCTTTCATGCCTCTTGCTATCTTCAGGAAGGCAGTCTGTTCAGGTGTTGCTGATTAGTGCCAATTTTGGCCTCAGGGAATTCTGGTAGCTGTAGTCAATGCTGGTAGCCAGAACCAACTCCCTTCCAATTGCACAATATAAATCCCACGGTGGAGGGAGGGGGGAAAACCAACATTATGGCTCTCCTAAATGGGGGATGGGTCACCCCGGTGCTGCGCCTCTGGAGCTCGGAACTCCCGAATAAATGTTTAGAAAAAGAGGGGGTGAGGGGCGCACTCTAGTTCCCAGCTTTGTGTACCTTCTGCAGTTCAGTTGCTCTTCTCCTCCAAGTGCTTTCATGCCTCTTGCAATCTTCAGGGAGGCAGTCTGTTAAGGTGTTGTTGATTAGTGCCAATTTTGGCCTCAGGATTTCTGGTAGCTGTAGACAATGCTGGTAGCCAGGAACCAACTCCCCTCCAATTGCAGAATATAAATCCAACGGTGGGGTGAGGGGGGAAAATTATGGCTCTCCTAAGTGGGGCATGTCCTTTCCTTTTTTTTAAACCGATTTTCTCTTTTAACTGCTTTTATTCTTAAAACTGAATTTCCTTTCACCTTGAACATATTATCCAGTCATTTAGCTAGAACCACTCTTTCACTTTCATATGATCCCTGTGATGTGCATCTATCACCCAGCCTACAAACTGCATTCTGATTCTGTTTATTTCACCCATTTTTCAAACCGTTTTTGACATTTAAACCCATGTAATTTAGCAAATGAAATTCTGTGTGTGTGATTCTGGCTGCACTGTGTTGGCACTTTAAAGTTGATTTTTGAACTATAGGCCATTTGTTCATACCGGGACTTATAATTGCTAGTGTTCTTACATTGCTGATACTGTTAGAAATCATATTTACCCCATTTATTTAACCACACATATACATTCATTATTTTGAAATTCTGAGTGCCATTTATGCAATTGCAAAGGTTTTCAAACCTGATTTTGTCTCCCATTTCGTGAGGGAAGGTCAGATTTTAATTCTATTTGCTGCCTAGTATCCCTGACTCCTTGCTGCTCTTTTCTATCCACTCATAGGTGCTTTGGATATGTTCTAGTAGAAGGTTAACCAAGTGTATTTCATTAGTTTACATTGTAATTATCACCCCATTGGTGATTGCTGCCCAATATTACAATTTTGTGATTTTCTTTGAATTTAAAATAAATGAATATTGTCTTCCCACCAATCGGCCTGGTTCATGGTCCATTTTGACCCAGGGTATTTGTAAAAGGGGGTGTGAGACGAGTTGGGTGCCAGCTCAATCTGAATTCTAGGAAATAAAGAAAAAGTATTCTAATTGAGCGCTACATCCTAGGCTAAGGGCAAGAGTCCTGGTCTGTTGTGTGATGCCCAGTTAGAATCCTTTACAGCTTGGGGGCTCATGCTGGGGATTGGGTGTTGCCACCCATGGCATCTTAACACAGCAGGCTAACCTTCAAGGTAGTGATACTTTGTGTGGCTATAAAGCTGGGTTACGCTGTAAAAAGCACCTTCCAAACATAGACCCTAAGTACCAGGCCTGTGGATAAAATTATAGTTAAATCAACCCCAAACCAGATAAAAAGCAACAGAATACAGGTTACCCTTATATAAATAAATTTATAAAGAAACAACACTTTCCAAAATGACCACAGTAGTGATATATATGGCAAGGGAATACCTTCTGCACAAATTCTTTGTCAGGGGAAATGGGCAGAGCAAGATGAGGTGGTCTGGCTAGAAGAGATGATGCAACAGGTCACCGCCATGGACATGGATATGTGGCAGGATGGTGGCCTATTACATCAAGCTTTGAGTGAGTTGTACATGACTGTGAAAATTAAAAAGGAACAGATTAAAATTGTCAGAGTCACAGCCTACATGTATCTCCATATGGGAGTGATGCAGGCAAAACATGAAGAAAACAGAACCCTTGCCCAAAAACAGTCCGGGCTTTTAAACCAAATCCAGACTGAATTGAAATTAGTGGAAGAAAAATTGCAAAAGAGCCAAGATTCTGGGGTTGGATTGGAAAATTACATTAAACAGCTGAAAGAGGACTTGGCTCTAGAACAACAGAATACATCTGACCAAGAGGCGCAATTAGATGCATTGAAAGAGGAGTATTAGGAAAAGGTTGACTGAATCAACAAATAAAATATAACAGGGCCTGTTCAGAGCAGATAACCACTTTACAAAAAGAGGTTGACAAATTGGAAGAGGAGAATAATAAATTAATCAGTAAAGAACCCCACCTCCAAGTGTGAAAACAAAATCAAAATATCGAGGCTGAGTACCCCAAAAGGAAATACACCGAACATGGGTTACAAAGGAACATACAAAGTACTTTATTTTATACTGAATCAGTTACAAAAACAGAGCAAAATCAGATAGCTATCGGCCCTCAGTACAACACAACGAACTCCAGCGTGGTTCAGTGTGTTCAGTGAGAGATGCTGTACATTAGAATGCATTGGCTTTTTATACACTTTGTGAGCACGATGTCTAGCCCCACACTGGGTTAATATTCCACTTAATACATCACCGATCTAGGGTTCATGCCAAGTCTCGAACAACCGCATATAACTGGTTTGCTTTTAATACATATATCAACAAGCCTACACAGCAACTGTGTAATCTGGGCTTTTCCATGTTAGTCTTCTTAAACATTAATACAATGTGGTTAGACAAGTGTTCTATGTTCAGTATTTGAATACATTGTTTTTATAGTATACTTGTGGATTAGTTTCTTTATATGAGTAATCCCTTACACACAAGTCAACGAAGGACAAGGTCTCAGTTCACGACCTCAACAAGTGGCCTGCAGGCAAGTTACATATTAGCTACCTACAGAGGTCAAGACGGCCATGTTGTATTTTGGAATGACATCGTCCACCATTTTAACTCACAGGGTGACTTTTACAAAGCGAATCCTAAAATGGTGGATTGGGCTAAAATGGCGGCTTACATTGATTTAAGGTCAGGACCTTGCAACACGGATTCTTTCGCAAGCGACTTTCGAGCAGCTTGGCGTAGGCCAATATACATATATTTATTGCAGTAGGAGGCACGATATAATTTCTCTTTTGACAAACCCTCCTTTTGGCTTATGCCAAGTGCTAAAAACTACTTTGGATCTCCTTGCAAATAACTCCATGCATCATCGTCCATGCACCCCGAATCACTGTCGGAAATATCTATTGCCATTAGGTCATTTGCTAAAATTTCTTTAAACACATATTCTTTGGAAGTTTTATATGGGGCATACACTTTATGTCTTATCGAACCTATCGCTTGTGCGCAACATCCCCCTAGCATCGAACACATACCAGGTAGACACTGAATACATCAACAAAGAAACAACAGGATTCCCAAAATAATTAGCAGGACCAAAAGTACCTTCCAACCCCAAGATCGCAAGTCCCAGAACCAAGTGCTTAGATCCCAGTTACACTCGGGAACATGCACTTCGGAACTAAGGACGTGCAGATTCTGTATTGCCTTGAAGATAGTTGGGGAGGAATCTTTTGCGAAAACACAGCAAGCGGACCCCACTAATTTACACACTCCACCACGCTCAGCCAGAATGACATCTAATGGCATCCGGTTTTGAAGCGCTACTAGTCTTATCGCCTTCTGTTCTAACGTCATATTATAAAGTATGTCCGTGGTCCGGTTGATGGTTCTCTCCAGTACTCTCGCTAGTTTTCTGATATCTTTTGAATTCGCTATCTGCCCCGAAAATGGCACAACTGATTTAGCTATATCTCCCAAGATTTGTGCTGTGGTGTCACCCTTCTCGTCCCGCCGTGGACGAGCCTTTGAAACTTCTCTTGTAATAGCTATAAACATCCCAGGTAACAGGATCCCTAAATAACAGGTTCCCGCCAATCCCTGGTCAACTATGGGAATACTACATTACCGCAGACAAAGTAGACAGGTTCACCTACATACAAATGTCTGTTTTCCCCAGTCAAATTTGCAACGTTGGCACAACCTAGAAAATTTCCCATTGACTGAGTTCCATTCCTCTGTATGCAAAAGGAAACTGAATCGGGGCTATGATTAACAGTGTAAGAAGGAGGCATGGCCTCCTTATTGCCTATTGGAGCCAAAAGGAAATCAAAGATTGGAAGGGACGAGACAGTCTGTCAGAAGGCCTAATAGAAGCAACGTTAGGTTTACTCCTGTTTGCAAAAAGCGAGCATCCCAGGGGAGTCAAAACACGTTTCTCAAAACTATTCAAATTGGTGCCATCAAAGTTCCCCGAGATGCTATCATTCCATCGGCCAAAGAACAGTGCTCTAAGAGAAGCATAGCAAGCAGTTGTCAAAGGTAAAGGATGAATATACCAACCTAGCCCCTTATCCCAGTGTTGCGGTAAATGTGAGCAGACCCAACAGTTAGACTTATTAAAAATGGCATGCGTAGCATTCATGATGAGCAGTAGAGGGTTATTGTGGTACCTTTGTCTATGCTGAGAGTCCGTAGGGGATAGAGTATGCAAATGTACAAAGGGAGTAGGAACAATAGGTATACTTTCAGTAGGTAACAAAAGTTCCAAAGAATGAGTTTCCTCAAGGTACCACAATCCTAAGGCAGCGACTATTAAAAACCCAAATATTATAAAAATACAGCAATACATTTTTGGGGCACAGGCATTTTGTCCATTGTCCCGGTTGGTCACCCCCTTATTTACAAGTCCCATACGAGCGGTAGCGGTAGCAGGCATTGTAGACTTCAAACGGATACCCCAATGTTCGTTGCTGGTGACCTCCCGGTCGAGCGACTTCTTAGTCCTTCCACAACCCTAGCCAACAGAATCCCCTTTCTCAAATTTGGGCAAAAACAAGCCCTAAATGATCCTTTTCTTCTTCAAATGCACAGCCGAACCATGCCGTAAGTCTATCAGATGCACAGCAAAACCGTGCCGTGAGTCTATTTTCTTGGACGCAGATTGTACCTTACTTTTCCCAGTACTGATTGTTCCGGAAACAATATTACGTCACTTCATGCTGGAAGCAACATGTCGGAAACAAGTGAAGATGCTGAATTTGAAATAGCAGTTTCCGGATGCAAAACTTTTGGAGAGTGTGGAGACAAAATGGCAGCTTCCCCAAGCCTCACGGGCTCAGAGAGATTCTCCAACACACTCTCAGTGCTACTTACTGCTTTGGGATTGTTGGTTGCAGTATCAGCGAGGGCTTCTGTTTCTTCTGTAACGTGTGGCACAGGGTGAGGAAGTTTCTTGACGTGAGACGCGTGGATCTAGTTCTTTCTCCCACAGACCCGCACCGCTGCCTGGGTGACCAACAGGACTTGGAACGGCCCACGCCAGCGAGGCACAAGGCAGGAAGAGCACTCAAATGCTTTGACGAGCACCCAGCTTCCAGGCCATATGCTGTGGTCCGGGCCCTCGTATTGCACAGGTAAAGCTTCTCGTACCTGGTGATAAATCAAATACAGGTTTTTAGTCAACTGGCTGCAATAATCTGAAAGTAATACATTTTCAACAATTCTCAATGAATTGCATTTAGGAAGGTTCCAAATATTGGCAGGTCTCCCCATTACCACCTCAAATGGAGAGAGCCCAGTCTTAGTTTGAGGGGTTGTACGCATGGATAACAACATGATCGGTAAGGCATCTGGCCATTTTAGTTTGGTGCCGGCACACGTCTTAGCGAGCTTGTTCTTAATGATACTGTGTCTTTCTACTAGTCCGGCACTCTGAGCATGTCTGGCCGAATCGAACCGTTTGTCAATTCGTAATGCCGTACATATCTGCAGAATTACAGCAGCAACAAAATGTGGACCATTGTCCGACCAGATAACTCTTGGTAGCCCGAACCGCGGGAAGCATTCCCTTAACATGATTTTTGCAGTAGTCATGGCTGTATCATCTTTAACAGGGAAAGCCTCAACCCATTTACTAAAAGCGCAGATAACCACCAGCACATATTTTTTATTATCACATCGTTCCATTTCAATAAAGTCAAAGTGGATCACTTCGAAGGGGACAGAGGGTGGCCCAAAACTTCCCCTTGTAGTTAATGTCCCCTTTTCCACATTGCGTTGTAGGCAAATCAGGCAATCCTGGACGTAGGGCTGGGCAATTTTCAAAATTTTGTCATTCACCCAAACTTTCTCTAACATTTTTGTCATCTTCTGGGCACAGACATGCGTAGGACCATGGGCCATGATGACCATCATCATTACACATGCGTCAGGGAGTAGCCATTTCCCTTACGCCCTATCCACCCAACACCCGTCGTCATCAAGTTTCCCCAAGCCTTCAGCCCACCTTTTGGATTCTTCTAACGTGGCATCAGCTTGGATATCCCGTACAGACCCAACACCCTCATCCATTGCATAAGCATTTACAGTCTCCTTTGAAACGTACATCTCCGTAAGGAGATCGGTAGCAGTTTGTTTAGCTATCTGATCAGCGAAAGCATTCCCTTTCCCTATATCAACTGTAACCTTTCGATATGCTGCACATTTCAAAACTGCTAACTGAGTAGGGAGCACAAGCTCTGAGAGTAGTTGTACTATTAGGGAGCCATGTTGGATTTTGGTGCCATGTGAAGTTAGGAACCCTCTCTCTGACCAAAGTCTCCCAAAGTTGTGAACCACCCCAAAGGCATACTGACTATCAGTATATATATTTACTGCAAGCCCTTCGGAAAGTTCACAAGCTCGGGTCAATGCTATAATCTCTGTGGCCTGCGCAGAATTATGTGTGATTCTCTTATTTTCCACAACCGTGCTTAATGTAGTGATTGCATAAGCAGCTGTGGATGTACCATCCAGAAGTTTGAAGCAGGAGCCATCACACAACAGCTCTCCTTGCGGATTATCCAAAGGAGTGTCTTTCAAATCAATTCTACCCTTTGTCTCTTGTTCGGTCGTATACAAACAATCATGTGGCTCTTCATCGCCGCAAGTAGTATATTGCGGAAAAGGTAGGAGTTCAGCCGGATTAAGAACACAACACCTCTTAATTTGAATGTGAGGAGCAAACACGAACAATTCATATCTTGTCAACCGTGCAGAAGTGAGGTGTTGCATTTGAGTTCGGTTCAGTAGAACATCTAGAGAGTGAGGCACCATCAGGGTTAGATCATGGCCTAGGACCATTCCCTCACTCTGTTTTACAGACGGAGCAGCAGCAGCGACAGCTCGCAAACATCTTGGCAAAGCGCATGCTACAGGATCAAGGGCGGAAGAAAAGTAACCGCACGGCCTATTCTTCCCTCAATGTTCCTGCGTTAATACAGCCAAAGCACATCCATCACATTCATGCACAAACAACACAAAGGCCTTTTCATAGTTTGGTGTGCCCAAAACTGGTGCAGAGCATAATGTAGTCTTAAGCAAGTCAAATGATTGCTGGTGTTCCGCGTTCCATGGCAATGGCGAAGAAATGCCCTTCTTCGTGAAAGCCAACATCGGTTTGATCACTAGTGAAAAATTTGGGATCCACAACCTACAGTAAGAAGCCATACCTATCAAGGCTCTAACTTATTTCTGTGTATTTGGGACAGACATGCCAGAAATATGTTTTATTCTTTCAGGTGTCAATCTTCTTCCCTCCTTTGACAGGAGATAGCCTAAATAGGCGACCTCCTGGAAACAATATTGACATTTTTTAAGCAAAGCTTTGTGACCATGCTTAGCTAGATGGATAAGCAATAACACAGTGCCCTCCTTACAGGCGCTCTCAAAGTAAGCAGCTAAAAGCAAATCATCAACGTACTGAAGCAATGTAAAGGTAGAGGGCAATTCAAGGGTATCAAGTTGTTCTTTCAAAGCCATACTATAAATGCTAGGACTCTCTGTGTACCCTTGAGGTGCACGAGTAAATGTGAACGAGCGTCCCCCTAAGGTGAACGCGAACAAGTATATACTATCCTTGTGTATAGAAATACTAAAGAAAGCATTCTTTAGATCCACCACACTAAAGTAAGTAGCTGTAGCTGGAATCATGGTTAGGATTGTCGTTACATCAGGCACAATTGGAAATTGTGGAGCCACAACTTTATTAATGGCACGTAAATCAAATATGAAACGGAATGGAATTGCATTATCGCCTTTCTTGTACATGGGTAAAATCGGACTATTACACAAACTTCCTCAAATTTCTTCAATCACCCCGCGATGCACAAAATCGGAAACAATGCATTTCAAAGCTCGCTCATCCACAACTGAAATCTTATAATGGGGAATGCGTGGCAGCTCAATTCCATGTTTCAAAACTATTTTAACAGGTTCAATCTGTAAAACACCGACATCATTGTCGTCAACAGCCCACAAGCTCTCTGGTACACTAATGAATTCTGGCGGCAAAGGTCTAGTCAAGAATTGCGAGACAGAAAATTGCTGTGGTGAAATCGTCAAGCGTACTCCATGAGAAGAACAATAAATCACTGCATTTAATTCTTTTAACAGATTCAACCCCAGCAAGTTCTCTCCACAATTCGAAGTCAACAGAAATGGACAGTGGTCCATAAAGGGACCCAAAGAAACAGGTACTGGCAAAGAAACCGGACAAGCAACTGGTGTGCCAGAAAACCCTACAGAAACATTGGGTTGCCCCGACAGTGGAATGTTTGGAACCCGTGAATGATCAATGGAACACTTCTGTGCTCCAGTGTCTATCAAAAACTGATGTTTCCTATTTCCCACCATCATTTCAATGTAGGGACCTTTCTGATTGATGCAAATAGGTGTAGGTTCCAAACCCTGCTTCGGGCAATCCTAACGAAACAGAATGTCATCAAAAGGAAGCACTTTAGATAAATATGAAGGATGATCAAATATGTTCCTGGTGTCCACATTCGAAATCTGATTATCCTGCGAGAAAAGTAGCTGAGGATCCTGTGTAAACTGACCTCTACCAGGGCCCCGTACACCCGGGTGACCTCTGAATTGTCTACCCATATTTCCGAATGTATTATTTGACCTTTGTTGAAGGACGGGGCATTGTGCTCGCCAATGACCCTCTTGACGACAATAAGCACACTGGTTAATGTTCACAGGACCCAAGGGCACATTCCCTTGCGGGACATACTGACCTCTAATCTGAGAACTATCCCCTCTGGGGCCTCTAACAATTTGCTGCAATAGCACTTTAGTTTTCAAATCGCCTTTTCGTTTTTCATCCCTATCTTTTTCATTATTGACACGGTTCTCGTAGTACTGAGCCATGTGCAGTACTTCTGATTGCGATTTTGCCTGCCAAGCGCTCTCGGAAGACATAATTTGTGACTGGATGTCAGGCCGCAATCCACGCACACATTTGTCTACAAACAACCTTTTCCCAGACTGTGCCTAGGTCTTGTCCACTGAAATCCGAGAATACCTGTTCGAACCAATTAAAGAACTCGGTAGCACCCTCAGACTTTCCTTGGACACAGGCTGTAAATTTGTCCCATATAATTCTTTTCTCTGGAATTATGGTTTTCAATTTTGCAATGATTCTATCAGGCAAAGTTAATATCACCTGTGGCGGTCTTTCACCAGCTGGCCTTTCTCCATCGAGTCTAGTTATATTTACCCATGTATCTCCCAACCCTGGCAGATCGTCTATAGTCCTAACTTGCTTCCACAAATCTACGGGCAGGAGTATAGGGAATAACAAATCAATATCACCTAAGGTAAACACTGAGGATTGCAAGACGGACTCTATGTCTTTATAGAATCCTGTCTGATTTTTCCTAACATCAGGAATAGATTGCCTAATAGTATTCACTTCCTGTCTTGAGAACGGGACATGATTGAACTGTGATACATAATGTGCAGGAATGTTCACAGCGACTTTACCCTGTGCAGCATCGGCCGCAATCTCAACTTTCGGGACAAATGTCGGAGGAACCTCTCTCATAGGCAACTGAGAAGTAGGTGACTCCGAACGCTTACTAAGCAACAGAGCTAAATCGAGCGCTAAAGCAGTCGAAGAAGTGTCAAGTGAAAAAGCTCTCTTGTAAATACTCAATAACTCTGTGGGACAACTAATCTTTCTTTTTACACAATCATCCTGTAGGTACTCTATCAATACCTGTATCACTTTCCTCTGCATTTCTGGCGTATACTGACTATATGTGTCACACACTTCAACTGGAGTTATTGACATATCCGAAATCCATCTAAGCGCGTCCTTCGTACAAATTTGTGCTTCCTCAGATATCGATTTACGACAAGGAAGGAACCGTTTCTGTACATACATACTTTTCTCCTCGTCATCCTCATTCTGCAACTTTTAGAACTCCTTTCTATACCCAAATAACCTCTCGACATGCTCATTTACTTTCTCCACAGTGTCTCTAGAAAACGCTAAAGTATTTAGATCCCTTAACCCTTGCGGGAGATCTGTATTATTTAATTTTCCCCACATTACACATAACTGAATCCCTAAAATAAAACCATTTTTCTCAGGAAAATTATCCATATTACAAAGTGTGGCAAAAACATTAGCTTGATCATCCCTCTCCATACAATGCTTAACCCATGCAATTAACTCACGTTTCTTCTCCGGTGGTACAGTATTGTGAGTGACAACCTTTGACCCTGCACCTGGATCTATTACAAGCGGCTCAGGACCACTTGGAAGAGAGGGAGCAGGCAAATTCAATGGAGGTACTGTAACTGGTGCGATAAGAAGAGGTGGAGGAGCTGGAGGAAGGGGAACATTAGGAGGAGCAGGAACAACGGGAACAACAGCAGTTAGAGCAGAAATAACAAGAGGAAGAGTCAAAGCAGCAGGAAGAGGAACATACAGAGGTGGCACAGAGGCACCAGGCCTTCGTTCATTTAACAATTTATCTATAAATTCATCGGAAGCATGGAGGTCTTTGGACGGATATATTTTTTGAATTCCAAGTGAGAAAGCCCTATCCATATTCCTAGTCGATTCAGAATGTTTATCTTGGTCATACAATAATTCTTTTTTTTTGGCGTTCGTCTTATGATGGCGTGCATGCTTTTCTCTACTTTTAAGTTGTTGCAACGCTTCTTTTTTCCAATTCTGCAAAACATCAAATGCTGCAGGTCTAGCCTTTTTCTTTAATAGAATTGACTCTAAATACTCAATACGAGGGATTTCAAAATTACCATTGATTGGCCACTGAAGTTCGGAGGCATGTCTGGTTTGTCTGTGCCAAATGTCATTAAATACTATACTTCCAATGCCATGCTTACAGTAAATAGTACATGCCTGTGACCCCTCCTGTGGTGCTGGATGGCTAAATTCCAAAGATTGTCTATCGCTGAGGAACAATGCCCTGAAGCAGTTAGACAATTTCCTAGGAATATCAAATTATTGGTGTTACCTGGTCAATAATTGTGTCTGCAGATACAATGCGCCAAATTCAAACTTTCAGGGTTGAATTAAGAGTCGGGTCATGACTCACCTGAACAAACCTAAGGAGGTCCGATCAGATTTCAAAGAATCTTACCTGACTAATCTTACCTCGTGTATGGTGATTTCGGCAAATCTGCCTGCCTCGATAAGTGGACCCTCGTCAAGATGCCGTCTCAGACCACAAGCTAATCGTCCAGGGATCGGGTCATGCAGCGCTGCTGAAGTGTCGTGTCTCGTTCAGTGGGCCCCTTTTTGTCACACCGTCCGATCCCGGTCCGATAGCGTGTGTCAACCTTCAACAATCCGGCATCAATCTTGAGGGTCCCTATTCGGGTGCCAACTGTGAAAACAAAATCAAACAAAATCAAAATATCGAGGCTGAGTACCCCAAAAGGAAATACACCGAACACGGGTTACAAAGGAACATACAAAGTACTTTATTTTATACTGAATCCAGTTACAAAAACAGAGCAAAATCAGATAGCTATCGGCCCTCAGTACAACACAACAAACTCCAGCGTGGTTCAGTGAGAGACGCTGTACATTAGAATGCATTAGCTTTTCATACACTTTGTGAGCACGATGTCCAGCCCCACTTCGGGTTAATATTCCACTTAATACATCACCGATCTAGGGTTCATGCCAAGTCTCGAACAACCACATATAACTGGTTTGCTTTTAATACATGTATCAACAAGCCTATACAGCAACTGTGTAATCTGGGATTTTCCATGTTAGTCTTCTTAAACATTAATACAATGTGGTTAAACAAGTGTTCTATGTTCAGTATTTGAATACATTGTTTTTATAGTATACTCGTGGATTAGTTTCTTTACACGGGTAATCCCTTACCCACAAGTCAACGAAGGACAAGGTCTCAGTTCACGACCTCATCAAGTGGCCTGCAGGCAAGTTGCATATTAGCTATGTACAGAGGGCAAGACGGCCATGTTGTATTTTGGAATGACATCGTCCACCATTTTAACTCACAGGGTGACTTTTACAAAGCGAATTCAAAAATGGTGGATTGGCCTAAAATGGCAGCTTGCATTGATTTAAGGTCAGGACCTTGCAACACGGATTCTTTCGCAAGCGACTTTCGAGCAGCTTGGCATAGGCCAATATACATATATTTATTGCAATAGGAGGCACGATATAATTTCTCTTTTGACACAAGCAGAATTTGATAAAGAACGTCAGAAATCAAATGCTATCAAGCAACAAAGGGATGACCTGGCTGAACAGAGGGGCACCCTAAATCAGGAGAAAGATGCCCTCTATCAGGAAGTGAGCAAGCTAAAAACAGATTTACAGGAAAGAGAGTTAGGCCTCCAGAAACTAAATGAATTGAAAAATGAATATGAAAAATTAATGGACCACATCAGATGAGTAGAAGGTGCTCTGGAAAAGAACAGTCAAACTAAAAATGCGCAAATTGCCTCATTGTTCCCAAACCATAAAGGCAGCACAAAGAGACAATGAGGCCCTCTGCGAGGAGAATAAGGGACTCCACAAGCAGGTGGCAGCTCAAGAGCGGGTCATCGAGGCCAGTCAAGAGGTAGGGGCTGAAAAGGAGAAGCTAAGGAGGTTGGGGAGAGAGTATGCCAGGCTAAACCCAAAATTGAGGGACCCTGAACAAGTAGAGAGGGACAGGGCTACCCCTGATCCCAGTGTGGTGCCGTCTGTACTGAGGGACTCAAACCCATTTATACTTTATGCACTGCTGATTTCATGTCTGCTGGTTCACATGAACCAGAAACCTTTTACTTCAAAGTTCATTCACAGGTCGGCTTTTCTTCACGTCTGATCCACACACGTGCAGCCTTGACTTGTGATATAATGTTACTAGTTCATTCGCTTTAACACACACCAGTCTCTCATGTTGCTTGCCAACTCACCGGCTGTTTGCGCTTCTTTCTTGTTTTGCTATTTTCAATTCATGAGTCAAGGTTAGTACCACAGTCTTAGCCTTGCTTCCTCAACTCTGCCGTTCACCCGGGAGGGTTCATGGCATCCTTGGGAACCAATGCAATCTTCACTTATGTGATCTGGCCTTCTCCACGGGTCTTACGCAGTCTTTCAAAGGCGACAACCTTCAGTGGGGAACCCTTGGGGTTTTCAGCCTGCTGCTCTCGTCCCTTGGGACATTGTTCTGCTCCAGTGGGTGTGCTCTCATTGTGAAAGTTCTGCTCGTTCCCATGTTCCGCCTTGCTCATAGTGTGTCTTTAAGTGTTGCCTTTTATTTGTGTGAGGATTGCTAACTGGTATCAGGTGTATGAACTTAGTGTAAAGTGCCTGACTTTGCCTGGCCCAATTATGGGACATGTGCAGTACGATGTGAGAGAGTTAGTCTGGTTACTCTCAATCATCCTCTTCCTTGGCCCAGTGTTTGTGTAAAAAGGGAGGGGGAGTTGTGACTTTGGAAAATTCTACAACATAGGATGGGGTAGAGGAACAAAAAAGGGTGGAATACTGCGTCTCGCCATCGACTGCCTCACCCCCACTCTCCGAAGACCCCTCACCCAGGTGATCCTCCCGCATTGGTCCACCACTAGGGTCTGGATCCAAAGGCGATGGCTGTACCCTGGCCACTTGGGAGAGAGATCCCTGGTGACTAGCTGGTGAGATACCCTTTGGTTTCCCACAGGAGAGAGCAGATGACATTTTGAAGAGGGTGGGATTGCCTGGAGTGAATGCGCAAAACACAACTCATGATGAAACACCATTTAACAAATGCACGGTAAACGTATGGAGGGCACTTGGAGTGAGATATCCTGACACATCAGACATGTTTGCGATCATGACATGCAAAATAGAGGGAGGCCGAAGAGCCTGTTGCTTACATTCAAGAGATACAATAGCTATGGCGTCTTGAGACAAGATAGCCTTGAGACAAAACCATAGCTATTTTTTACCATATCCTGTGTCCTGGTTACCAAAGCCAGTGCAGAGGACACTGACCAAATTAGTGGGAATGGAAGCAAAGCTGTGGCCGGAAATCCAATTGATGATAGTTCACCATTGTCGACTACTTCAAGAACAACAGGACAGAAGATTAAGCAAAGTAGACTAGAAGAAGCAAAGTTAGGTCAGAAAAAGCTGGTGAAGTTTTTCGTGGTTTATAAGTGGAGAGGTCAATAGCCGGAGGGAATTTTGCAGGAAGGGGAGAATACAATTATTGGCCACGAGGAAGTGGGATTGCACTGAGTGGAAAAGGGTTTGGATTCCGAGCACTGCATAGATGAGGATGTAATTGGGGACTGCCCAGATTTGGGGGACCACCTCAGCAATGTTGGGCATGTGGGAAAATGGGACACATTGCCTGAGTATGCAGAAGCACCGGAAGGATGCAACATAATTGGCAAAAATGCAATATACACCACAGACACCAATGCAAGCACAACCATCAGCAGTACAGACACAGTTAGTACCTACACAGACACAGCAAGCTCAGACGCAACCGCAAACACCAGTACAGCAGAATACCACTAAGGCAACGTGGAATTCAAATGCAGGAGTGCTGGCACCTACACCTAGAATAGGGAATGTGACTGTAGTGGGGGGAATCCTTTTACAGGGACAGGGATGAACCTGTACTCACAACAGGACAGCCCACATACTGACTTGATGTGTTCAATACCATCAGTTACACCCAACCCACAAGAGGAACCATGAGTAGGAGTAATGATAGGTTTCAAGACATTTTCCTTCCTTGTAAATACAGGAACGACCGAGTCCTGTGTTAGAGAGGTGAGATATCCAATGTCAGGCATTACCATGAATGCACACAGTTTTTCTGGGGCTAAAAATGTGGTTCCATTTACTGATGACCTTCCCATCACTATCGGGGAACTTGGCTTCTCCATGCCACTATTACATTCCTGTCAGACACCAGTCAACATCATAGGAAGGGATATGATGGCAAACTCAACATGGCTATCTCATTCACTGATCAGGGAATAGTGAGCTCCACTGCAGGGAATCATTACATTAACGCACAAGAATTGATATTAGCATTTCCGGGGCAACCGGTTCAGATGGGCATACCCAGGGATCCCAAGGTATTTCAATATGAAGTGAACATCCTGATAGGATGACTCCCTGGGATCAGGGGCAAAATATTACTGCTGCTCGCAGACTTTTTGTTTAGACCAAAGATTCTCATGGATGAGGAGGAAGGACGTGTGTTTCCTTTAAAGCTAGAAGCAGTCATGGTGAGGGAAGAAAGCAGGGTTTATTCATGGGACTGTGGACCAAGGCAAAACGTGGCAAGCAGTAATTGCTTCAGACAAAGGACATAGCCTAACTGACCTGACAGATGATAAAGTGGTATTCTCTATAAGCCATGAGGCTTACTGGGTGAAAATTGAGAACAGGGAAGTGTCTCAGCGGATAGCACTGATAAGAAAGACACCATCATGTTTACATGACGATTTGGCACACGTTCCAGGCACATTATAGACCAGCAGTCCTTCTGATGTTGGGCTGCTGAAGGGAGTAGGCGTAGTAAAAATAAAAATAAAACCAGGGGCAGTTCTACCAAGAGTAGAACAGTACCCCATGTCAAGAGAAGCAGATGAGGGCCTTTATGAGACAATCTCTGTGTTAGTGCAACAAGGGATGCTAGTACCATCAGAATCTCCCTGCAGTACAAAGGTGTACCCAGTGAAGATATCAATGGGGGGGAGTCAATGAGATTTATTCAGGATTTACGACCCACTAAACAATATTGTTGAAGCACATAGCTACGATATTGTGTAACATCCCACCCAAAGCCAAATGTTTCACAGTAATTGATCTAAAGAATGCCTACTTTCAATTCCCTTCATAAAGAATCAGAGGACCTGACCACATTTTCATATAGAAATAAAAAGTGGAAACATCCTTGTTTACCATACGAGTATTGTGAGTCGCCATCCATTTTCAAGTAGAGTCCACCAGATGGACTTGGGAAACATCAATCTTGATAGCACTGTAGTTCAGTATGTATATGGAATTTTGGTGTGCAGTGAGACTGAAGAAAAGTGCAGACAAGACTATTGATGACAATTCTAGCAGGTACAGGATATAAGGTGGACAAGGAAAAATTACAGTACTGCCAGGAGGAGGTCTTGTACATTGGGCAATTGATATCTCATGAAGGCAGAAAGGAGACACCTGAAAGAGTGGAAGAAATCATGAAGACTGCTCAGCCAAAGACAGTAAGAGCAATGCAGCAATTCTTGCCGATCTGCATGTGACTTTGACTATAGTACTTATGTCAGACCAATTTAAAAAGGTCTTAAAGAAGCTCAGAAGAATGACAGAAGTGTAGCCCGGATAGGCAAAATTAATGAAGCATTCAATAACTTAAAAGAAGCAATATGCACAGCACCAGTTCGTGGAATTCCTGATTACAGTGCGGAATTCTTCCTATTCTCACACTCAAATGGGGTGGTAATGACAGCAGTGCTTAAGCAGAAGACATATTTGGGACACAAGCCACTAGCATATTACATTGGGATCCTAGACCGGGTGATGAGGGACCATTACCCTTGTGAACAATCATTGGCTGCCACAGGCTTTGCGATTCAGAAGTCATCAAATATTACAATGTGCTGTGGAATAATGCTATATGTGGAGAATGCTCTAGTCGCCATCCTTGAGAAACCCAAAAGCACACTGACAACACAGAGTGCATCTGGGTACAAGGTGATTATTTCGAACCCTGCCAATTAAGATAGCGAGATGTAGAGTAGTGAACCCAGCAATGTTCATAGCAGAGCCATTGGAAGAAGGGGACTATGTGCGTGACTGCACCAAGTACATTGAACACTAAAATGATATACCCTATGTCAGAGAGAATTCCCTCGGGGGGGGAAATGCTCTTCATTGATGGTTCTTCCACAATTGACCAGATCACAGGATAAAGACACAAGGGGACCGCAGTAGTAAAGCTAAAATGGAATGGGAATGGTGACTTCAAAGTAGTGGCCAATGCAAGACTGCCTCTACATTTTTCAGCGCAAGCAGCAGATTTGGCAGCGCTTATTGTAGCCCTTAATGCACATGAGGATGAGGAAATTACAGTGTATTCATACTCCGCCTACTAGATGTCCACAGTGCATGCTGGACTGTGACATTGGAAAAGGTGGGGCTTCATCCATTCAGACAACACGCCGGTGTAGAATGTGCAATTATTGGACAGCCTCATAGGCACCTTACAGCTCCAAACAGCCTTCACTGTGGTGAAGTGCGTAGCCCACACAAGGGGCAGAGTTTTAATTTCCAGCTGCAACAAAGCTGCTGACACAGAGGCAAAATAAACAGCATATAACTTCTTGACATATCTGAATTTGATACACCATCTAATAAACACACCTGAGAACATAGCCTAGTTATGAAAGAAGGCTTTACTTCTTTTCCCATAACACATATAATTGAGTTAGAGTGCCGTGCGCCACCCGAAGAGCAGGAGCTATTTCAAAGGAGGGGGTGCTCATTATACCCCACCTATGCAATGTGGCGACAAAACAGTACTAGTAGACAGGTCATGCCCCTTGCATTACTTAAAGTAACATTAGACCAGCTACACTATCCTGTACACACAACACAAGAGTCTTGCAGTCCTGATCTCGGATGAGTGGTTCACACCCAACCTAGCTGAGTATCTTGATGCTTTTGTTGTTAACTGTACAGTCTGTCAGAAATTCACAACAGTTCACATGCTGCTATTAGTGAGGTAGTTAGAGGAGCAATAACCCCTCCCATCAGGACTTTTCAGCATTTGCATATCGATTATGTTGATAGGCTTCAAAATGGTAACAGCTACAGATACATGTTGATCGTTGTGTGCCCACGATGGATCAGAGCGGATTCATTCACGCACACCCCGATGCCACATGTGGTATAAAATTCCTTGTACGAGAGGTATTCCAAGATGGGGAGTGTGCGAAGTCCTCTGATCTGGACCGTATTTTGTAAACAAAATGTTTGAGCACATCACAATCCTGCTGGATATTAAGCATACATTCTCTTCTGCATATCACCAGCCGGCAAACAGGATTTGTGAAAGACTCAGCCTTCACAAAGAGAGTATAGCCAAGCTCAAAATGACCCTGAAAAAGTGACAATGAAGAAGACAGTGAACAGCCTGTTCTACAGACTTTACTGAAACCCCCACCATATATACTGGTGATTCTGTTTTTGTGAAGAACTTTGGGCAAACCTGGCACAAGCCAATATTTGAAGGACCTTTTACGGTTAAAGAAGTAACTCCCACCACTGTTAAAGTGCAAAGAAGGCATGCTTGGCTGCACCTCGGCAATGTCAAATTCTGCAAAGAAGAGACCCACCTGCCGTCAGTCCCAGATGAAAACCAGAAGAAGGCGTGATGAGAATACAGACGAGATCAACAACAAGAAACAGATGGCAACATGCGAATGAGAGCCCATAATACACTGCTGTTCTTACACAAACAATTTACTGGCTCAAATGACCTTCCTCCCCAGGAACATTTTACCCTCATGATAAAGCAATTGCTTGTATCTTAAAAATAAAAGGCGTATGAGAGATTATTACTAGATGTTACCTTTAAGAGGTTACCTGTAAGAGTTCTGCTGTATAGAGCTCTTGCCTTTATACTCAATAGCTACTGCACCTTCAAGAAAAACAAGGTACCACTTATCACTCTATCAGTAGATACTAAGACTAGATTCATTTTTGAAAAGATCCTTCATGCGATCATGACACTGTTTTTTTGGAGCCAATAGCAACTTGATGTCAACGTGAGGGTAACCAGTGTGCAGAGTATACCAGGAAAGGAGAAGCAACATGATCAATCTTTTTAATTCAGTTAAGTACAGCCTTTTGGCACACGGACCACGTAATGGCTGTGCCCCTTGCAGAGGTTGAACACACTATCAGTGATGCTTGTAGCTGCCTTTTTTATATTCTATTGTCTCTATCTCTTAATTTTTCTAGCAGTACGAGAAGTGATTACATATATTGTGCCCAAGCCAGTGCATGCCATAATGACACCCATTCCTATGTTAGAGGATATAGAATGGCCCCTTTCATATTACTACCCATAAAGAGAATGAAATGGGAGGTTAACACTAACCTCCAACACATACATTCCTATATGACCAATTCCACCCAGATGATCAATAATATGTGGTACAAGCACATGGGCAAGGTGGGGAGAGAGACATTGCATGAGAGTTGCTACATGTGTTCCCTTATTCCCTATGCTATGGGTGCCTCAAGGGTTTTTGTAGCCACTGAGGTACCTGCCAAGAAGGCACATTTCTTGATGCATCTTGTACACTGTCTAACAACAGGACAATTCCAAAGCCAGACTGTTTCATTAGTATTGGTAAACAAGGCAGAATCCCAACAAGAATATCATTGTATACAAGATTTGAAATCCAGGACAAAATCCAAAACCGAGCATAAGGTGATAAGGTCTGAGCAGCCTGGGTCAATACCGGGAATTAAAATAGAGGAAAATAAAATCTTTCAATGTAACAATAAGGCAGGAAAAGAGATGCCCGGATGTTGGGAACATGGGCAACTGCAGATAAAGGGACCCGTATTCACACCCGAGGGGTGGACGGATGTACCGGTAGTATGCAAAGCACAAGCAGTATTAGGACAATGGAAATAGGTTGTAGTAAATGTGAATAAAGAGTGCATTGACCAGTGGCCCAGGATTACAAAACTACTCACATGGCTTGACGATGATGGATGTCCCATGCAGATAGTACCGCTTAAGAATGATACCTTATACTTATGAAACAATGTCCCAATAAATGTTGGGAAAAACAAAAGGTGTGTACGTATCTTTGATGCACATCTTGTCTTGGGAGGATAGCTCAGCAGCAACGTGCTCGCCTTGGAAGTAATACGACACGGAGCAACACAGGTTCGATCCCCGGGTCTGTGCTTAGAAACCTCTGGGTATTAAGCGCATTATAAATAACCAATCAATCATTCAATCAATCAATCAATCAATCAATCAATCAATCAACAAGTGATGATAGGAGTAACAGCTGTACTAATGGACCACTATTGAGCCACCGGATCAAGAGCCTACATGAAATAGCCATCTAGTACCCGCTCTGATGGTACCCCAAAGTGATATACAAATTGCTGACTTCCCTAAAATGGATGCACATCTGAGGAAGAAAAGGTCCCTAACTCCTACGCGGGGGAAAAGGGAAAACTATTTCTCAGAAAAATCAGAGGAGGCCTACGACGACATACCAGATGAGCATACATTGTTCAGCAAAACAGCAGTGGTTTTCTCTGCCATCTTTGCTCCCGAGGTACAGGTCACTGCAAATGCGAAATAGCTCCAAATTACAAGATGAGAACTGTTGCAGACAATGAATACAACAATAAAAGGCTTCAATGCCATAAGGAGGAGTTGAAGACCATCAGACTCATGGCTCTGCAGAACCGGTATGTCCTTGACCTACTGACAGTCATGGAGGGTGGCGTGAGTACAAATTTTGGCCCATCTTTCTGCACCTCTATACATGCTCATTATGAAGAGAATTAAACCCTCACAGAGGCCATTACATTGTTAACAGATCTCCACACTAAAATGGTGAAGGAGGTGGAAGGTATCGTAAGCGATGACTGGTTGTCTTACCTATTTTCCTGGATCCAATGCTGGCTTGCCAATGCATTCAAAATACATATAGCAAAACTGGTGTTAGTGCTATTGGGATTCTGCAATTTGAGCATAGCCATAAGCGAATGTAAAAAGACTGCTAAAAGGGCATTTGGGATGAAGATAGTGTTGAACGTTGCATAATTACACACAAACAGTTGATCTACCAGACTCAGATTTAAAACAAAGTCCTATCATCCCTCCAGGTTACAAATTCTGTTACCCGCGACATCCTTGTAATTGCGTGGGATGCTGGGTATTCTGCAAACCAGACGAAGAATGCTGCTACATGACCTGGAGTGTGGACGATCACATAAAATATTCGGGTGACATGAGAGTGGTAACCATCATCATCATCATATGCTTTATTCGACAATGTGTCTTTAGCAAACAATACAATACAAAAACATTACAAATACAATAGTAATATAAATATCTAAAAAGTATCAATTCATAAACACAATCAAGGGTCATATATTACTATGGTTTTAGAAAACCACATATAGCTCTCATTGCTGGTGCTTAATGAAAAGATTGCGACAAGTCCAAGCCCTATGTACAAATCTTGCCACAAAATATACATCACTAACATTTTTGGTGGACTGACATAATATTTGGGATTCCAGGGGACATGAAACAGAAGTGTTTTAAAAAAGTGGCAATAAATACAATCTTCTTAAGTCGTTATAATGTTTACAAAATAACAGAAAGTGCATGATAGACTCTGAGCTTGTATTACATAGCGGGCAACATTGCGTGTTCCATCTTTCCAGCTACTTATGAATTTGGCTGCCTTTAAAGTGCTGATTCTAAATTCCATAAACAGTGTTCGGCCATAAACAGGTGTTATGAGGTCCAGATAACTTTCAATTCCCTGCTCACTTTTTAAATACAGGTAATCCAGGCATAAAATTAGTTTTTAGGCAATCGATAATACGTTTTTCACAACTCGCCTGCTTTACATCAAGCTTCACTTCTTCTCTCGTATGGCTTGTTATTATTCAGAGTTATTCCAGATGATGCTTAACCCCAAAGATTCCAATTGTCGTCTAATATGCTTCACCCATGGTAGTGAACCCCCACCTGGGGAGCTTAACAAATCTATAGTAACCTCCCAGAATTTATTTAAATCTGGAGATGCCCAAAGGTTTCCAAAGCAACTGTGTATGAATTGATTCTAGTCTGCACTCCATCAACAATGGCACTCAGAAAGCTATTTGGCAGATGTAATAACATTTTTAGGAATGTATTCTCTATAATCTCAAATTGGCTGCTCTCAACATGACCCCATAGCTCACCTTCATGTAAGGAAGCAGGTATAGTTTAGACCTTGTAAATACACAAGGCCGGGGATGCCCCCTCTCGCCATGGTTAACAAAGAATTTCTTTATTCCCCGCTGTTCCTGTCAAGGATAACCTTTGATTTATCTAACTGTAGTGACCAAGACCCACCTACAGTGAATCTCACCCTTAAATAATCGTAGTATGATACTTCTTCCAGCTGTACCCTCTCCCATTCCATGTGACGTACACAGGGTTTGGCTTTTGATGGTCTAAATACTATTACCTTTGTTTTGGTCTTGTTCAACATTATGCCTAATCTAGTACAGTTGGTGACAAAACATTTCAAACTATGCTTGAACCACATTGGAGAAGTAGCCAGAAGAATGGCATCATCAGCAAAAAATAATGCTGGAATAATATCTTTGCCAAGTTTAGGGGGGGGGGTCAAGGTTACTGCCTGCACACTCAGTCAATAATGCCAAAATAACTTGGTGTACGCCTTTGTATACCCTATATTCTTCAGTGCATTCACATGTAGTCCCCCACCTTATCACAGCAGTATTTTTACAGTACAATTGTCAAACAGCTGTAATAAATCCAAAAGGAATGCCACGCTTCAACAATACCTGCCACAGTTGACTTTTAGCGATAGAGTCAAAAGCAGTTTGCAGGTCCATAAATCCAGCATAGACCCGCATCCTCTTTAGGACAGTATATTTTTGAAGAGTAAGTGATAAGCGAAAGCATTGGTCAATAGTATTTATCCCAGATCCAAAACCGGCCTGTAGATGGGAAACCAGATCCTTTAGTTTCACACAATCCTGCAATTGATTAAGGATCACCTTTGCAAACAATTTGCCAGTTCCATCTACCAATGAAATAGACCTGTAGTTATTAGGTATACCTTTATCGCCCTTGAGGGCGGTAAAAAAGATATGGATCCCCAAGACAACTCACAGGGGAGCAGGATCATAGAGAGATGTAGTTGAGGAATGAACCAGAGGGGGGAATTTTGACAGGCAGATGAATGTATCATCCATAGTGTCAGTCCCTCCCCTGCCTCAATATTTTAGGGATTGCAGACATGCACCATTTATGTAACCTGTTCCCTCTCCGCTGCCGTATCACAAGCACAGGAGATGGTATTCACTGAGACAACCTTGAGGAATAGATGAATCTGCAAGCTTTAGCAGAAATGGACATGTTGTAAATAAAAATTACAAGAGCAAAAAAGACACTATTGCCAAAACTGACACATGTAGACATAGTAGACACGAAGCAGATACGCACTCACCATGAAGTCACACAGACACTAGGTCAAACTGCACTTAGACATGAAGAATATTAACTGCATTCAATAGACGCTAGAACACACATACTCAATATGTACGCTGAAACGCAAGAGGCATAGGAATGCACATAATGATTGCTCAATGTTGAAGTATAACAATAACAAGTAGCCATTTTGGAGAAAATGGACGGCGCAGCCACGTTAGACTGAACGAAGGATTCAAGGGTGTTTCTGGCGCTGCACAAAAAGTCAGTGTGTTGAATCAATTGCAACACAGATTTGCATGGATCAGACAAGAGCTACGCAGCCCTGCCCAAGGCTAATACAGGAAAGGGAGACCTGGCTAGCTATAAAGTAGAACAAAAGATCACAGTTCCAAAGCGCAAGACATATCTTTCTTAGATTAGGTGAAAGAATAAACAGCCTTCAGATGCTGGGTGCCAGTTAATCAAAAGCTTAAAAACACATGAAGAGTAACTTGACAAAGTCTCTAGAGGCGAGAGGAAGCAACAACACCCATAGTAATAACAGCTAAATTCATGGTAAATGCTGATCAGTATAATTTGAAACGTGGTCTCCTCATATGTTACTCATAAATAACGATATTGTCTATTCATTAGCACTAGCTATGGAGACACATATGCTCGACTCCCTAAAAATACTCAGAGCAAAGACACTGATTATGACTAGGTTCAAAGGCAGAAGCCCTGGCCTGTGGCCTAGGAAATCGAGGATGGCATCTTAGTAATTAAAAGAATCGGCTCTCCGGTACCTCTCCTTATACCAATATATTTTGTTCATGTGCTGATGACCTGCCAAAATGCCCAAGGTTGGTGAAGCTTGTGCAAACCAATTATTTCCCTCCAGTAACTGGTGTCTTACATTTGTTGCAGGAGCTGATTGATTACTGATATTATGTATTTTCTTACCTTATCACCTTTTGGGATGGTCTAAGATGGGGCCACCAGAATTCTATGTCCAATGAAAACACGGACCAGTATACACACTATGGGCCTCATTACAAGTAGTGTGGAATGGGTTTAACGGCACTGGTAATGGTGCCGGCACCGTTAAACCCATTCTGCACTATTACAAAGGTTCCCTCCCAGGACTCGCTCTGGACGTCTGGTTATTAACGGGCCTGTTGTTAGCTCCCTCCCCATTCCCATTGAGCCCTATGAGGGCTCGAATGGGAATGGGGAAGGACCCGGCCCGGGTTCCCTGAAGGAGGAAATACCGGGCCCTCCAAACTCGGAATGGTCCAGTATTTCCTCATTCGGGGAATCCGGACACGATTTTGGAGGCAGCCATGCCCTTATTAAGGGCATGGCTGCCTCCAAAGTCGTAATGAGGCCCTATATGTTGATAATTTCCTGAACCAATCCCACCTTCACGTAGGTTTTAGCAAATGCAACATCACTTATTATGTTTTTTTCGATTATAAGCAAATATTGTGCATGAAATTCCTTGATAGTGCTGAGATAAATTGTGTTTTTTGCTGTCCCTGTTTTATAGTGATTGTTAACAAAACAGGCATTTGTCATTCCCCTTGACTCTTCTGTTTTTTTGGGGCTGGGATTTCCCAACCTATCTGGTCTGTTCAGGGCTGGGATATTCTGCCCGACCATTACAGCACCATGGGTGATTATGGACAAGCGTCAGCGATAGATAGATCAAGCAAGACGTCAACAGGGAAATAGGTGCCACACTTGGCCAACTACCCTTGGCCGGTCATTCTTCCAGATTGTCTGCTGTGGAGGGAATTCCATATTAATTCCTGAGATCTGGTCATGTTCTAGTCCGGCCAATCAGTATCACTGAACACCAAATATAAAACAATCAGTATTGCCTGACACCATGTATGTCCAGGGTGGTCTACACTGAAATGAATCCCTGTGATGTCCACCTAGTGTATACAAGTGTACAAACAGACTGAATCCATTAGGATACAATACTCTCTCCCACATAAAACTTGGATATGGGTAGAGAGACAGGCATATTTTCTAAGAGGAACAGGGGTAACAGTGCAGCTGAAACTACGAACTACGATGTGTACCCAAAAAAAACGATCAAATGTCCCATAACTTTCTTAACAGGCCGAGTGCTTGCCTTTGCTATGTTCTGGGAAACATATGAAGGCCTGCAAAATAAAACATTTAGCGAGCAATGCCACATCATGAGAGAGGGGACAGAGCACCATAGGGACATGGGACACAAAATCAGGGACAATATTTGGTGACATGGCCTAAAGGCCGCACCAGTACAGGGCAACACCATGGCACCAATGATGACCATGGGACAATATATGGTCAAACATTATCCCCAGATGCACAGAGGATCACAGTATGAAGGGCCACCATACAAAGTCCTCAGGGCCACAATATAAATTGGCTCCAGGATGGAGTGGTCCTCCAGGATACAGGACCCCGTACTCAGGCACAGATTACTTTCACAGACACTGAACCCCAGTGCCTCACAGGACACACAATACTGGATATCATTAGAAGTGAAAGGACCCCGAGGCTTGTGGGATGTTTTTATCCACGCATCCAAGCCCTACCTAAAAACTGTGCAGTACTGACATGGAAAACATCATGATGGCCAGAGCTTCCCAGAAAATGCCCAGGGAAAGGCATGAAGAATAGGCTGCCACCCATTTTTGCCGATGTTATGGGCACAGAAGGGCACTGCCTAAAACCACCATTGGACTACCCACACAGTAGCCTGAAACCATTGGGAATGGCAATGCTGATTGCCAAAAGCAACCTAGAATTGTGGGGAATTCATTTTCTTAAATCCCAAAAATGGGTGCATTACCAGTACTCACCACTATCAGAAAGCCGGCGTTTTAAAACAACACCAGACTTTGTGTAAAACTGAATAAATGAACCCAAGGCAGGCCAAAGAAAGACTTACTGAGAGGTGGATACAATGTAAAGTTATATTCTGAAGTGACTTGAAGGTTTATAACAAGACTGGCTGAGCTGTGGATTTCAGCAGTTTAAGTAAAATTGGACTGAAAGACACTAAAAATCTAAATGTTTAAAAGAAATGAGTGACCTACTTTGAGTGTCACATAGGTTGCAATTGTTTAAATGTCATAGTTTAAAGTTAGAATCAGCATTCTAGCTGCATATGTAAAAAATTGTCTTGACTTAAACTGGTGAACAAAAGTGACATTTTATCTGAAACCTGGCTTAAGGAACTGAATTCTGCCCACCAGCTACCCCCGACAGGAGATGAGACTTGCACAACAGCTGTGTTCCCAGGCCTAGCTGCCTTTTTGCTGCTCCCCACCAAAAGGGATCTGACACTTCTCTGATTGAATTACCTGGGCTCTGCAGGAAATTGAACAAAGCCCTGTCCTGACTCAGGCAAATGTTTTATGGAAGTGGCCATAAATGGCTTCCTCTTGAACAATGGGCCTTCCAGGGCCCAGGCAGATGGTTTATTGCAGGGGTAATAAAAATGGCTTCCTCTTGGCAGAAACTGGGAGGGGGAGAAACTGGAGACAGAGGCTGAGCTTGAAGAAAGTGGAAAGACTGGTTTCTGTACCATGTGACCTGAAAAGACACACCCCTGTAGCCAGAATATGGTTTTAGAAAAAGATGAATAACTCATAGTACGGACTTGTCATAATTATTTAAATGATACCATAATTCTTGTGATTTTTCTGCCCACATTTTAAGAGGTTTTTAGAACCGGTGGCATGATCTGGGGGCAAGCTAGCAGTTAAGAGGGTATTACTTAAAATGTATGCATGTTAAAAGTCTGATACTTCATCAATTAATGCCTGCATGCCTTGCACACATGTGTATAAATTTGAGTAAGAATCTGATATTGGTAACCTGACCAAAAAGTGAAATATGTTGCCATTTCTCAATGCAAGCTCCCAGGAAGAGCAGATTTGGACAGGGTATACCTCCTGTGATATGTGATGGGTGCATGTAATTTTAAACAAATGTGTACCTGTGCAAATATGTCTTTTGGGTCAAAATATAGATTGTGTGTAATTTGACAGGGGTGGGTTCTCTGTCCCATAAACAGACCTCATCATGATGACACTTCATTTCATTCCCCCAATCAAGGGGAAGAGGATGAAGTGGCCAATGACAAGTGGAGAGGGGTAGAGCCTAGTGATGCTGCACACACACCCATTTTCAAAACACATAAAAGCAGACAGTCAGGACAGATAGGGACATTCAATTCCATTTGCTGCAACGCGCTTTGCCGGACCATACCACATCCAGAGATCCAGACTTCAAATCCATAAATCTCCAGGGAAAGCTGTGCAGAAAGATCCAGAGAGAGCAGAGCTGACCCAGACCACTGTTAGCAGAACCAGAGAGCTGACCCAGATCACTGTGAAGTGCCGAGACCAGACCAGAGTCCAGTCTAAAACCTGACCAGATCCGTGGCGAGGCCCATTCTATTTCAAAAATATATTGTGAGTACCTAGCAGACTGTGCAGAACCAATCTCTTAGTTAAAATAATATAATTCAATCTATTTTAATCTAAGTAGAACTGCCTCCTAACTGTCACCTGTCATTTTGCAAAGCTGTCACTTGTCATTTCTAGTTGCTAGCTGTCACTTGTCACTTTGAATTTTTAAAGTTTCAAATCTGAAAAACGACCTTTACCATATCGCTCATATCTCCGTGACCGTTTGTCTTAGAGACTTGCAGTAACTTTCCTCTGAAAGCTTAGAATCTTGGCTTTTCAGCGAACCTAGAACCGCATTCGTATTCCATACACTTTTTCCGCAATCGCGTAAAACGCACTCGCGAATTTACCGCGATTTGCAAATTTCTCTACGTGTGAAAACAGCAGTTTCCTTGCTAAAAATTCGTTTGCCTCTTAAGAACCATCCCTGAATCATTGCTAGAGTGAGCCTGGACTAATATTAACTAGATACCACTCACCCTGAACCTCTAGAGGGAATTAAAAGCATTTTAGCATATTTTTCACTTCATTGCCAGCACATATAAAAGCATTTTGGGCCTGTGTTTCCAACTTCTGTAGTCTAAGCTTGCTGGGGTGAACTGAATTACATTTGATTGCATTTCTGAGAACTGTGTGCTTTCCTTCCATTTCCTTGCATTGCATAAAGGGGGGAGGGGATTGCCAGAGAAAAGTGATTACATTGTTTTGTTGAAATCATATTGAGTATTTTCTGTATTGCATTTTCATTCAACATTACATCCATCTGAACTTATATAAAGCATTCTCTACCACCTTATTCTTCTGTTCCTATTCACAAGTGTGCTAGTGCCGGACTATCCATTATTGATTACTGCTCAGATTCAGTGTGATATTCAATTATTAATTTATTATAAAGCGTGATATATATATATATTGTTTAAATTATCAAATAAACCTTTTAAACTTGCAAAACAGAACTACTTCTTGGCTCAGTGGGGCCAGGGGGATTCCAAGAGAGTGGTGTTATATAGGGGTAGTCATCCAGAACGCATGAACTGGACATAAAGATATATCAATAAGGGTTTCCATTCAGTATCCCAGACTAGGCATTGACTTAGCTGTAGTGTTGAATTGAATCCTCTTACAAATTGCGGGCTCGGGCCGGACGTTTGGGTTAGATCTATCACTTGTGCAGATTAATACAGCGTGCCAGCTGACCAGATACACATATCCGGTCGGATCACCACGCTGTGTTACGCGGTAAAGCACTCCTCAAAGGAACGCTCTAAGGAAAAGGTCTGTTTTGCAAAAATAAAATACTAATTTCTGTAAGTCAGGACAGAGACCAATCTCTAGAATGACGACCTTAGTAGACATGAAAATAGCCAGAGAGCACTTCTTACATAAGTTATTTGTGAGAGGTGAGTGGACTCACTAGGACCGCATGGTCTGGTTGCAGGCCATCACGCAACAGGTCACTGAAACAGGGTCAGATATATGGGGAGATCAGGGTCCCCTACATGTGGCCCTGAGTGAACTATACATGGCTCCTAAAGCTAAGGATGAACAAGACAAGATGGTTAGGATAGCGGCATACCTGTACCTATATATGGGAGACATGCAGGATAAATGTACGGAAAGCCAAGATCTGGCGAACAAGCGACAGATGGCGTTAGAGAAGGTCCAATCTGACCTGGTCTCTTCTGAGCAGAGGCTGCAGGGGAGCCAGGAGTCAGAAAATGAGAGTAGACAGCACATCATTAAAATAAAGAGGGATATGGACATCCTGCAACAGGAAAAGGCTGACCAGGATACCAGATTTCTGGCCTTGCAGAAGGAGTACCAAGAAGGTTTGGACTCCCTACTGCAGAGCCAGAAAAAGCTGGAGCAACAGTTAGACTTCAATAGGGCATGTGCTGAGCAGGTAGTCACCCTGCAAAGCCACCTAGATAGGGAGAAGGCAGAGAGCAATAAACTGATTTTGAAAGACCTGGATACCCAGGCAGAGTTTGATGAAGAACGCCAGAAAGCTGGTGCCTTTCAAAGGCAGAGGGACGACCTGGCGGCACAAATGCAGGCTCTTAGCCAGGAAAGAGACGCCTTAGGCCAGGAAGTCTGCCATTTAAAAAGAAAAACAGAAGAAAATCACTTGGCCCTCCAGGGGCTGGGTGACCTCCAAAAAGAACGCCAGAACTTGTTAGAGCACACCAGGAAGGTGGAGGATGCTCTGGCAAGAAAGGAGCAGGCCAATAGGGACACAGCTCAGGAGGTAACCCTCCTGCAGCAAAGACTGGCCCAGTGCTCCAGGACCAATCAGGAAACGCAGAGAGAGAATGAGGCTCTCTGCCAGCACAATGATAGGCTCCAACAACAGGTAGCGATGCAGGAGAGACTGATAGAGTCTAGTAAGGCCTTAACTGAGGAACTGAAGGCGCAGGCTCTTGCATTGCAACAGGGAGCAGGGGCGGATAGAGATGAGGTTCGCTGGGAAAGAGAAACTCCTGAGCATAACCCCAGGAGCCCTAGTACCAGAGGCCTGTATCTCTCTCAGTCCCTGGACTCTGCCACCCCCATGTCCCCTGGCGCACATGAGCACAGGGCCACAGGGATGGCAGATTACTATCCAGCCAGAAGCATGGGGCTCATCGGCCAGTACCACCCAGGAATGGAGGGGCGGGCATCCGGGTATGGGCACCCAAGCACAGTGCAATTTGATGGGGAACCCCAGGAGAGTAGGCCCATTAAGGGCATCCTGAAAACCTCTGCCCAGTTAGGTCAGTGGGGGGGTACCCATCAAATCCTGGCAGCAAGGAGGGATCTGAAGACTCCTCTGAGCAGTACAGGACACAGGAGACCAGGTCCCCACATTCTGCCAGCCATTCCCAGGCTCGCAGAATCCGGGAAAACCTGGAAGAACAGACGGGAACCTCTGGGAGCAGTGCCTCTGAGTCAGAAGATGAATGGACCAGGGTTACCCGGACCAAAAGGGCCAATAAGACAAAAAGGGCCTTGCTTTAGGACCCATTGAAACATATTAAGGCAATCAGGAGTGTCATCACGCCTTATCATAAGAACGCCAAGTACTCTGTTTGGGAACACTTGGAGCTCTATGAGCAAATGATGGAGACTTTTCATTTGAAGGACAGCCAAAGCTGTATCCAATATGTAAAGTGGACATTCTCCCCAGAGTACTCCAGTTTCTTTGCGGGGCTGGAGGACCAAAATCATTTAAGATGGTCCACCTATAAGGCGGCCATCTTGAAACATTTCTCTGTGCACCGAAATCCTCAAGAGGCTCGCAAGGCAGCCTACAATTTGCAATGTGGGGAGGATCAGGCCCCACAAGAATTCGTGCAAGAACTGAAACGGGCCTTTGCGCAGACCACCAGAAGGGTGCGCACAGACAGCAGAGAATTTGTCAATACATTTTTCCATGCCTTGCCCAAATATATAATGACCCAGTTCGTGAGGGATTTTCACGAGAAAAGATCTTTAGACTGGGTCATAGAACAGGCGACCCGGATCTATGAGGTGCAGAAACCGGTGGAAAACAAAAACCAGCCAAAAAATCCCAAAACCAACAGCACCCCTGCTGCTGCCAAGGTGGCAGAGGTAAAGGTCACCCCCGTTTTAGAGTTGGAGATGGGGGGGCCTAAAAACCTACCTGCACCTAATAATGCTAGGCCCAGAAGGTCCTCGGGCCAGTCACAGACAGGGAGCCAGGGAGGCAGCCCCACAAATGGGGTCCCTCGCTCTCCTGACTATGTAAGTCCCCGTTACAAGGGAAGTCGACCCATCCTGGGTTATGTGTGGACTCCTCCAGCCCAAGGGGGGGGATCCAGCCAAGCACCTAACCCAGGGAACTTCCCTCCTAACTTCCCACCGGAGGGCAGAAATTCTCCAAATCCTGGGCAGAACTTTTTCCCCAGGTATCCACCCAATTTCCAGCCCCAAAATCCTCCACCCTTCTTTCCCCAATTCCCTGAGCCCAGACAACCGAATCCGGGAGAGGGGAGGCCAAGGGTGGAGGGGTATCCAAATCTTCCCAACCAGGGGTACTACCAAAGAAGGGATAGCTACCCTTCCCGGGATCAGCCCAGGGGAGAAAACAGGGCCCCGTATCAGCCTGAGTGGGTTTCCCAGTTAGAGCGCCAGGTCCAAAATATGGCACGGGATCTGGGTCAAATACTGAGGGCGCAGCAGAACCCTCAGATGGGCATGCCGGCACAGAATGCCCCAAACTCTAGACCTGGTACTCCAGAACAATGACGGGGGCAGCACCCCGATAACTCACCGGTTCCCAGGGAGGAGGCACAAGGGGAAGGGGGGTGTAAAGCCTTGGAGGAAGCTTCCTTCCTCACTTGTAAACAGCCCCTGGAAACCCAGGAACCGGAAACAAAATCTCTTGCCCCTGAAAGTCTGCCTCCTAAGGAGCAGAGGGGGGGGTAGGAGAAACAAAAGACCCAAACAGACTCAGTTTGAGGAGGAGGTACAGATCTTCCAATTTGAGGGAGAGGGATCGTCAGAGGATCCTGGGAAAAGGATCTTCTCCTTCAGAGAGGGGGAACTCCTCCCAAAGAAAAATGGGTCCCTAGGGATGCCAATCCAGACTGGGGAGATGTGGAGACTGAGCTACCGCCGCCCACCATCTCATCCCAGAACCAACAGCAAGAAAATCCCCCGGTTCAAACCCATCCTGGTGACTGCCTCCAAAAAGGGGGGGGCGGCCCGGAACCGGAGCCAGGGGAACCCACAATGGCTCTGATCTCCAGTTGCCAATTTTTTCTTTCAGATTCCCAAGGCTCTCCACAGAATTCTGCCCAAATTTCTTCTCTTGCAATGTCCAAAATCAGAAAATTAGCCCACCAGTTGTCCAAAAATGTGCATTATCTGTGCCCCCTTGAGGAGAAGGAGGGAAGATATTATGCCTCGGTACAAGTACAGGGGCAGGGTACAATTTTGGCACTGGTGGACACTGGATCTCAAGCTACCCTTCTGTCCAGAAGGGCCTTTGATGAACTGAATGCAGGAAGGGGAGGGAATTACCAAATTCCTCTCACCTCACTTCCTGGACAACTCCAGAACTTTGACGGGAAGGAAATTCCCGTCGAGGGGACGGCAGATTTGGACATTAAAATTGGGCGACACAAGTTGAAACACCCGGTCATAGTTGTGACTCCAGAGGGCACCCCTTGTTTACTAGGGAATGACCTCCTGAGGAGGTTGTCACCCTTAATAGATTGCGTAAACAAGGTCCTCTGGACCCAGACTAGCCGACCAATAAAATTAAAACAGAGTGTCAACCATGTTAGTTTAAACGGCACCTCCCACATGGTTGAACAAAAATCTGACCAAGTAGAATTTCACTTCCAGAATAGCCAAATTCCAGACGTGACAGTAATAGCAGTAGGACAACAGACTGGTGATGGGGGGTCCTCTCTATTTCTGAAAATCAACCTTCCTTCCAGTTTAAGGTGGTATTCCACACTGGAAGGAAACACCCTGAAATTCTTTACTAATCCACAATCAGAAACTCCCACTCCTATAGTCCAGAAAGATGTGAAATCAGCCCAGAGCCTGGCTGATATTCAGAAAAT
The DNA here is from genome assembly GCF_040938575.1 of Ambystoma mexicanum. Classification (NCBI taxonomy): domain Eukaryota; kingdom Metazoa; phylum Chordata; class Amphibia; order Caudata; family Ambystomatidae; genus Ambystoma; species Ambystoma mexicanum. Next base: position 1,388,827,721 of record NC_090932.1, read on the forward strand.
TGGAGCGCAGTTGTTCATCCCTGTTCAGTTAAATGATGGGAAGGACTCTGTTCTCGCCCGAGTGTGTGTGAGCAACGGTAAGAGCTTCATCAGCGAAGCCATGTTTCACCAACTCCTACAAGATCCAGCCATTCCCACCTTCAAACTGATAGACAAATGGGAAATGGACCTGGAAGCACCTAATTCCAAACATCTCCTGCCAAGCAGGTGTATGCTCAAAATCTCCATTGGCAACAAGAGCATAGTCCACAATTGTTGGGTCGTGCGAGACGTCCCTGCCGCCTTTTACTTAGGCAGTGACATTCTCAATCGCTTTGCCATTAGTTTGGACCTAATAAACTTCAAAGCTTGGTCCCGATTAGCGGATAATCCCATGGGCTTTGATGATCCAGAAAAAGCATTTAGGTCAGCTCAATTGCTACCTTATGCAGTTGAAATTCAGATCAAAGAGGAAGTCACCATCCCAGAAAGGACCCGACAATTCTCCCTGGAAGTGAAAGTTAAAAGAGGACAATATTTGCAAAACCCTGATGCTTACATACATCTAAACGCTTCTCTCCAACAGCAAGGATTGGGGGTAAACCCAACACCATTAGTCAACATAGAACATGACACCATTCTAATAGAGGTGGATAACAGCGACTTAAAGAGTATTACTCTAGCCGCAGGCACCTTTATTGGAATGGCGGTTGATGACCGACATTTTTCCATCGATTTAGGTAATGAACTGTTAGGACCAATCCCCAAGGACTGTTTTGACAGTGAGAGTGAGGACAATACAACACCAGACAGGATTTTTACCCGGCATGGGGGGAACTTCCTGGTGTACACTTCTTGCCCTTATGGTAAGGAAGATGTGACTTGTGACTTCAGAAGGGATGAGGTGATTTTCCAGGTCCATGAGGGCTGCCTTTCCCACCTGAAGCCTCCAGTCCAAATCAGCACTCTGACCAGGGACTTCTCCACCCAGCTGGAGGAGGCCGCTGAGATAGCCAAACCAGAAGTCTTTCCAGGCTTCAGGCAGATGGTGGAAGAGAGAGTCAACCTAGCGGATGCCTGTGTGACTCTGGAACAAAAGCAAAAGTTGAAACAAGTTTTCTTGGATTTCCAAGATCTCTTTGCGGTAGACTCATATGACTGTGGTCGCACTGACATCCACACAACAACAATCCCCACGGACCCTGGCATGACTCCGGTATTTGTGAAGCAATATCGCTTGCCTCTCGCATCAATGGAGTCCCTTACTGAAATAATTAAGAACCTTGAGTCCCGGGGAATAATCCGTCCAGTCCACAGCACCTTCAATAATCCGGTGCTGGGAATATTGAAGCCAAACGGCCAGTGGAGACTCTGCGCCGACCTCAGGGAGCTCAACAAACGGGTCCATACTTCCCGATGGCCTCTTCCCTACATTGACCAGGGGCTGGCCCAGATTCAGGGGTCACAGGTATTCACTGCAATAGACCTGACCAATGGATACTGGACCGTGCCTGTCAACAGGGAGGACCAATACAAACTGGCTTTTACCTTTGGGGGCCAGCAGTATACATGGACCCGGACTCCCTTCGGATACCTTAACTCCGGTAATGAGTTTAACATTTTCCTACATAAGGCCATGCCCGACCTGGGTGCGAGGGGTAACCTGGCTTATGTAGATGATGTCTTCATCAAAAGTTCATCTGTGGAGGAACACATAGCGGAGATCCGTTATGTTCTGACCCAGTTGAGGGCCGCCGGAGCAAAACTTTCCTTTCAGAAAGCACAGTGGTGTAGAACCCGTGTTAATTTCTTGGGGCATGAGATTACTCCTCAGGGTCTCTGTCCCCAGGAAAAGAAAGTGGAAGCACTTCAGAAACTGAAAGACCCCACAACTCTGCGGGAACTAAGGAGCCTCCTTGGACTGACTAATTACAGCAGAAAGTTCATTGAGGCCTACGCAGAGATCACCAGACCCCTGATTCATCTCTTGAAGGGGGGGGTCAAGTGGGAATGGGGTCCAGAACAAGCCGAGGCAGTAAAACAACTCAAAAGAAGCCTCTCAAAAGCGCCTTGCCTAGCTTACCCTGTCAGAAACAAGAAGTTCTTCCTGGAGACGGGGTTCTCTAATACGTGCTTGACAGCAGTATTATACCAAAAGCACCAAGGTCAATAAAGTAATCTCCTATGCGAGCAAAACTTTATCCTCTGTGGAGGAAAAATTCAACGATTGTGAGAAGGCACTCCTGGCAACGGTGTGGGCATTGAAGAATTACTGCCCGTTTATCCAGGGGGAACACATCATAGTGGAGACTCCACACCAGCCTCTGCAATATCTCCAAAGTGATAGAATCCGGGCCGGAAATGTGAGTAATTCCCGAATTACTTCCTGGATTCTGTCAATGCAAGGCTTTCCTGTGGAGGTCAGATATGGCCAAAACAAGAAGAGTCCCCTCGCGCAAGGTCTGGCTGACTTGCATGATTGTGCCAGAGAAAACTGTCTCGAGGACGAAAGTCTAAAAATAAAGGACAACATGGAGGCATACCTTAATTCCCCCTACAAAGTCTTTGAAGAAGACAAGTGTGAGGGAATGCCCACTGTCTATGTGGATGGATGCTCTTACCGTGTTGACAACGACGGGGAGAAAGAACTGGTGGCTGGCGTAGGGAATGCATGGGTGAAGGAGTTCCCAGAACCCTCCGCTGGATACAAAATTGGTCCCCGAAGTAGTCAGGTGGCAGAATTGATGGCTGTGCATCAGGCCATCCTCACTGCTGTCCAGCATCAACTCCACGAACTGGTCATAATCACAGATTCGGATTATGTACGGAACGGGTTCGTGGAGCACCTGGTTAATTGGAAAACCAGAGGCATGTTATGTGCTAACAACAAACCCTTGAAACATGGGAAGTTGATCCAAAACATTGATGGTCTGGTCACCTCGAATGAGATGACCATCTGTTGGAAAAAGATCAAGGGTCATTCCAAAGTAGAGGGACCAGACAAAACTGGAAATGACTTAGCTGATCAGCTGGCCAAAACCGGGGCCATCCAAGGGGATCTAATTGAGATTGAGTCCCTGTTGGGGGAAATCCAGGTCACTGCTATCACTAGGTCCCAGACAAATGCTCACAACGACCTTTCAATTGCACAATGGAGTAAGGAGACCCCTGATGCTGATTTGATTACAGCTCAGAAGGGGGATCCAATAATTGGTAAATTTTACCAGCACCTTGAGGACCCTGAGAACTTTCCCTTGACGGATACCGATTATATTGGGAAAGAGGACCTAAGAGTGTTGATGAAATGTCCAAAAATGTTCCAAATCAAAGACGGTTTGCTGGTAAGGAAATCCAAAGCTGGCCACGATCAGTGGGTGGTTCCTACCTCATTCCGAAGCCTGATGTTAAGTCACGCCCATGATGCGGCCACCGCCGGACATAGGGGGTTTCACACAACACTGGAAATCTTAAGAGAGGTTGCATACTGGCCACACATGGGGCAGGACCTCGACCAATACTTGAAGGGGTGTCTTGTGCGTGCACAATTTCAGCCATCATCCCTCACGCACCGTGCGCCTCTCCAAAAGAGGGGGATGACACTGCCATGGTCAGATTTACAAATCGACTTTGTAGGCCCCGTGATTCGCTCTGCTAGGGGGAATAAGTACATGTTGACTGTGACATGCTTGTTTACCAAGTGGGTGGAATGTCTCCCAGCCCCAAATTGCAAGGCAGAAACTGCAGCTGCCCTGATGATTAACCACATCTTTTCCCGTTTCGGTCTACCTCAAAGGATTGAGTCAGACAGGGGTAGCCACTTCACCAGTGAAGTAATGACAAAGATGTGGGAGATACTGGGGGTCAAGAGGAAGTTGCATATTGCTTACCGGCCAGCTTCTTCTGGGGCAGTAGAGAGATATAACCGAACCATTGTGAGCATATTAAAGAAGTTTGTGGCAGATTCTGGGCCAAGTTGGGATATCCGATTACCTCTGGTCCTAATGGCCATCAGATCTACCCCTTCATCTGCAACCAAAATGTCACCATTTGAGTTGATGACTGGGCGCAAGATGGTGCTTCCTCAGCATTTGCTCTACAGGACCCAAGAGCAGACACTGATAAATGCCTCCACAACTCATGAGTATGTGGAGAATTTAAGGAAACACCTTCAACATGCTTTTGCTTATGCTCAGCAGAATCTAGAAAGATCAGCTGATAGCATGAAGACCCACTATGACCTGAAAACTTCCAGGAAGGAATATCAGGTGGGGGACCGGGTCTATCTATACAATTTCCAAAGGAACCAGGCCAAACAGCGAACATTTTTGCCTACATGGAAGGGACCCTTTGAGATTATAGACCAAATCTCCCCTGTGGCCTACAAGATCCGCATCCCCAAAGGCGGGTTGGCAGAGGGGGAAGACAAGTGGGTGTACATTAACCAGTTGAAGTGTTGCCATCCCAGGCACACTCTGCAACAACTGGAGGAATCCTCTGGAATCCTAGAGGGTACTGTCTCAGATTAATTCAGATCTAACTTAAAATATCCTACATATCGCCTATCAAATTCTGAGTTTCTCAATGTGGGTGTTTTCGTTTTTGAATGCAAAAAGAAATGTGCATGTTCATATGTTTTGACTATAAATTTATATGTCACCCCACTATATCAATGGTGGGGGAAAAATGTCTATGAATAGGTATTGCCGCTCTTCCTTTGTCGTCCTAGGAGAAAGAAAACCTCGAGACTGGCCAAGGAGGATGATCCGGAGACCGGGAGCAGAGACGAAAGGGGCCCGGGGTACCGCCCAATATTCCCATCAGGACCGGCGAGGAGAACCGATCGATCAGTACCGGATGGAGGAAAAGATGCTGAACTGTGCCATCTATTGGAAGAAGAAGAGGAAACATCCCAGGTCTTGCGAGTCCCATCAGTGAAACAGAATGGCCATCGCAAGAGGGGGGCTTGTGGGATGTTTTTATCCACGCATCCAAGCCCTACCTAAAAACTGTGCAGTACTGACATGGAAAACATCATGATGGCCAGAGCTTCCCAGAAAATGCCCAGGGAAAGGCATGAAGAATAGGCTGCCACCCATTTCTGCCGATGTTATGGGCACAGAAGGGCACTGCCTAAAACCACCATTGGACTACCCACACAGTAGCCTGAAACCATTGGGAATGGCAATGCTGATTGTCAAAAGCAACCTAGAATTGTGGGGAATTAATTTTCTTAAATCCCAAAAATGGGTGCATTACCAGTACTCACCACTATCAGAAAGCCGGCGTTTTAAAACAACACCAGACTTTGTGTAAAACTGAATAAATGAACCCAAGGCAGGCCAAAGAAAGACTTACTGAGAGGTGGATACAATGTAAAGTTATATTCTGAAGTGACTTGAAGGTTTATAACAAGACTGGCTGAGCTGTGGATTTCAGCAGTTTAAGTAAAATTGGACTGAAAGACACTAAAAATCTAAATGTTTAAAAGAAATGAGTGACCTACTTTGAGTGTCACATAGGTTGCAATTGTTTAAATGTCATAGTTTAAACTTAGAATCAGCATTCTAGCTGCATATGTAAAAAATTGTCTTGACTTAAACTGGGGAACAAAAGTGACATTTTATCTGAAACCTGGCTTAAGGAACTGAATTCTGCCCACCAGCTACCCCCGACAGGAGATGAGACTTGCACAACAGCTGTGTTCCCAGGCCTAGCTGCCTTTTTGCTGCTCCCCACCAAAAGGGATCTGACACTTCTCTGATTGAATTACCTGGGCTCTGCAGGAAATTGAACAAAGCCCTGTCCTGACTCAGGAAAATGTTTTATGGAAGTGGCCATAAATGGCTTCCTCTTGAACAATGGGCCTTCCAGGGCCCAGGCAGATGGTTTATTGCAGGGGTAATAAAAATGGCTTCCTCTTGGCAGAAATTGGGAGGGGGAGAAACTGGAGACAGAGGCTGAGCTTGAAGAAAGTGGAAAGACTGGTTTCTGTACCATGTGACCTGAAAAGACACACCCCTGTAGCCAGAATATGGTTTTAGAAAAAGATGAATAACTCATAGTACGGACTTGTCATAATTATTTAAATGATACCATAATTCTTGTGATTTTTCTGCCCACATTTTAAGAGGTTTTTAGAACCGGTGGCATGATCCGGGGGCAAGCTAGCAGTTAAGAGGGCATTACTTAAAATGTATGCATGTTAAAAGTCTGATACTTCATCAATTAATGCCTGCATGCCTTGCACACATGTGTATACATTTGAGTAAGAATCTGATATTGGTAACCTGACCAAAAAGTGAAATATGTTGCCATTTCTCAATGCAAGCTCCCAGGAAGAGCAGATTTGGACAGGGTATACCTCCTGTGATATGTGATGGGTGCATGTAATTTTAAACAAATGTGTACCTGTGCAAATATGTCTTTTGGGTCAAAATATAGATTGTGTGTAATTTGACAGGGGTGGGTTCTCTGTACCATAAACAGACCTCATCATGATGACACTTCATTTCATTCCCCCAATCAAGGGGAAGAGGATGAAGTGGCAAATGACAAGTGGAGAGGGGTAGAGCCTAGTGATGCTGCACACACACCCATTTTCAAAACACATAAAAGCAGACAGTCAGGACAGATAGGAACATTCAATTCCATTTGCTGCAACGCGCTTTGCCGGACCATACCACATCCAGAGATCCAGACTTCAAATCCATAAATCTCCAGGGAAAGCTGTGCAGAAAGATCCAGAGAGAGCAGAGCTGACCCAGACCACTGTTAGCAGAACCAGAGAGCTGACCCAGATCACTGTGAAGTGCCGAGACCAGACCAGAGTCCAGTCTAAAACCTGACCAGATCCGTGGCGAGGCCCATTCTATTTCAAAAATATATTGTGAGTACCTAGCAGACTGTGCAGAACCAATCTCTTAGTTAAAATAATATAATTCAATCTATTTTAATCTAAGTAGAACTGCCTCCTAACTGTAACCTGTCATTTTTCAAAGCTGTCACTTGTCATTTCTAGTTGCTAGCTGTCACTTGTCACTTTGAACTTTTAAAGTTTCAAATCTGAAAAACGACCTTTACCATATCGCTCATATCTCCGTGACCGTTTGTCTTAGAGACTTGCAGTAACTTACCTCTGAAAGCTTAGAATCTTGGCTTTTCAACGAACCTAGAACCGCATTCCTATTCCATACACTTTTGCCGCAATCGCGAAAAACGCACTCGCGAATTTACCGCGATTTGCAAATTTCTCTACGTGTGAAAACAGCAGTTTCCTTGCTAAAAATTCGTTTGCCTCTTAAGAACCATCCCTGAATCATTGCTAGAGTGAGCCTGGACTAATATTAACTAGATACCACTCACCCTGAACCTCTAGAGGGAATTAAAAGCATTTTAGCATATTTTTCACTTCATTGCCAGCACATATAAAAGCATTTTGGGCCTGTGTTTCCAACTTCTGTAGTCTAAGCTTGCTGGGGTGAACTGAATTACATTTGATTGCATTTCTGAGAACTGTGTGCTTTCCTTCCATTTCCTTGCATTGCATAAAGGGGGGAGGGGATTGCCAGAGAAAAGTGATTACATTGTTTTGTTGAAATCATATTGAGTATTTTCTGTATTGCATTTTCATTCAACATTACATCCATCTGAACTTATATAAAGCATTCTCTACCACCTTATTCTTCTGTTCCTATTCACAAGTGTGCTAGTGCCGGACTATCCATTATTGATTACTGCTCAGATTCAGTGTGATATTCAATTATTAATTTATTATAAAGCGTGATATATATATATATTGTTTAAATTATCAAATAAACCTTTTCAACTTGCAAAACAGAACTACTTCTTGGCTCAGTGGGGTCAGGGGGATTCCAAGAGAGGGGTGTTATATAGGGGTAGTCATCCAGAACGCATGAACTGGACATAAAGATTTATCAATAAGGGTTTCCATTCAGTATCCCAGACTAGGCATTGACTTAGCTGTAGTGTTGAATTGAATCCTCTTACAGGCTTTAATAAAAGGAAAAGCCTGGGGAGGCATACATTGGAATATTCAACACATGGACTGATGCTCTATCAATACACTGGACTCGTGTACTTAATGCACAGGGATATTATGAGTGACCATTGCTGTGACACACCATATATCGGGACACAGACATACCTCTGAACATTGAGAGATCTGTGTAGTTGCTATCATGTCCTACTTTAATCAGATGATGCAAAGTAGAGAAAACGTGTTGTCAGAGCAAGTTTGCAATTCTTCAATGTGTTTACAAAAACATTGTGGTAAGGCAGCTGCCACAGCCAGACAGCATTTGATGCAAAGGGATTTCCAGCTGCATTATATGCAGCAGAAATGAGGAATCAAGTAGGCTGTGGAAAACCCAGGGCCCAATTCATGGAATATTTTGCATGGTTCAAAGTGACTTTGCACTGCTGAAAAGTGACTTTGCACTCCTGACACAATCCCTGATTCGTGGGACTGTGCAAAGTGCATTTTTGCAGTGCAATGTCAGTGCAAAGTCATTTTGTACTGCAGAAAAGACCACTTGCACTGACTTTGCACTAAAAAAATACACTTTGCATAGTCCCCTGAATCAGGGTTTGTGCGAGCAGTGCAAAGTCACTTTTCGGCAGTGCAAAGACACTTTTAACCATGCAAAAAATTCCCTGAATCGGGCCCCCAGTCTCCGCCATCGGCCCTTTAACATGCATTTGCTTTGTCTACCAGCCCCTATTCTTCTCTGTCAGTTCTATAGCTGATTGAAGTGGGGTTCCTGTGTGTGGGAGGGGCGGCTGCACTACGACCATGGTTAATGGCGGGTCATATTTGGAAAGCAAATAAAACAATCAGAATGAAGGGGTTATATGTCTGAATTGAATGCGGATGGCGGGAGGTGGAAACTTTAGCCCGGCAGTCTGACGTCAGGAACATTTGTGGATCTGAACCATCAATTGATGAACCCTCAGAATGTTAAAAGAGCAGAGTTGCGCAAATGGGGAAAGTCACCTGCTATATGTTGGGATCCAGAAGGTAGACGTGCAATAAGTAACAAAGGTAGCATGAACATAGATGAAATGTTAAGTAAAATGGTAACATTGCAGACGTGGCGAGTAAGATGGCCCGGGCTAACACTTGCCCTCCAAAAATATCAGGGGTTAAGGTTGATTGACTTTTCTACACAGATGATTTAGTTCTCTATGATCATGCCCTTTCAGGACTAAAAAGAGCCCTGCAGGTTCGATATCATTTCGCCTGTGATCATGATTATTATTATTTTTTTCTCTGTGGTCATGATTGAGTGCTTAAGGCTGGCAAGACAAAGGTGATGCCCTTCTCTTATAGGCAGCTGATGGCCCCTAGCATGTTTATTGAAGGTCACCACATCGAGCGTGTGCAATCCTTTAAATACCTGGGTCTGGACATTACCTATAACCGCAGCTACCAAAATATAATTGACTCAAAAAAATGGAAGGCTATGGCTCAGACAGAAATGATATACAGGTATGTAAAGGCAGCTGCTGGGTACAGCTATTGGGGTATTTTGGCCTTGTATAAATAGAGTTTTTGCAACACGATATTATATGGATTGGAGTCTATAGGCATAGTCAATTTTGGTTGGCTGAACATCGTTGAGGGAACATTTTGGTGGAAAGTTTTTGGCCTAGAGCCCAGTGAGCCTGTTGAACTCATACGGTTGGAACGTGGCCTGACATCATTATCTACCATGGCCCGCAAAAGAAAGGCTCTGTTACATCTGAAATCCAGGAAGGCCCCTATTTTCCCCTGCAGCAATTGTTGGGAAGGCAACCAGACCCACCTTACAACTAAAATATGGCTAAAGTGAAAAAAATTCAAGACGATTGGGTGGCATTCTAATTGGGGGGACAGTCTTGTTAAGCTTAAAGCCAAAATGACTCGTAAATTAGATGAATGGGACTGGATCTCAAACTATACACACTTATCTACTCTCAAGAGTTACCACTATGTGGAATAGTTGGTGTACAAATATAAGGCCCCGCAGGGTTATCTAATATTCTGCCGATCTCCAGATTTGCGCAGGTATCTGCTATTCTTGCGTATGAATAAACTGCCAGTTGTGGTGGCGATTGGCCCTGAACTGGGCATTCCCAAAGTAAACAGAACCTGTCGATTGTGTGGACTGGCTGGTAAAATGGAGTCTGGTCAACATGTCCTTACCGAATGCCGTGAAAATGGAGATGTATATATGAGACTGTTGGGTCCTTATGTTTACCATGTTAACACAATCAAGAATGATGATTTCTGGATGGTTTGCTAGAATACACTGCTTAAGGCAATGTAATTGGCACTGTACAATGTATGGAAAGTTATATTGGTCAATGGGAAACTTGCAGGAAGACAGTAGGCTGGCTTGTCCCTGTGTTAATGCTAGGAAGAGGTACAGTAATGAGGGAGTGGATGCTTGGCCATGGAACTTTAAGTAATTGCCATTTGTGGGGAATTGTACGAGCTAGTGATATGGGTACTGCTGATAATGAATTGTGACGATTCTAAATATGATTCCTGAATTGTATACATATTATTTTTGTATATTTAGAGGCCGATTCATGGAATAATTAGCGCGGCGCAAGTGGGCAAAAACGTGCGAATCGCAGTGGAATAGCGAAATTCGCAGTGCAAGTGCGAAAATCGCACGAAAAGCAGCGCACATCGATTCATGGAAGGCCGTGCGCGAGAAAACCAGCGGATGTGCGATAAAAAAGTGCGCGGCGCACGTTGGCGCACAGGCCATGTAACTGCGTGCGCCAGGTCACAGCGAAAATCGCACAGGCCACAGCGAAAATCGCACATAGCGCGGCGCACGCAACAAAAGTAGGCGGAACACGGGCGTAACACTCGGAATGGGGAACAACTTGCCAAAACGTGGGCGTCACGGGGGAAGTACAGGGCACAAGTGCGCGGAACGCCCACACGCTCGCCTACAACACGTATTCATGGAATAGAATAGGGCAAAAAAGCGCACGCTCAAACCAGCGCACAGGCACAAACACGACCGCCACAAGAAAGCAGGCGGTAGCGTCTCTGCGGCTGTAAGAAATGTGCGCCAAAAGGTGCGCCAACAAATAGCACCCGTATACTGCCATGATGAATGTCCTATACTGTGGCCCTCCAGGACAAATGACGTGCAAAGGGGTACCCACAAACACGGACACCCGCTGACAAAAAATACGTGTGCGTGTATACCGGGGTGCGCGGGAAGTCTCACACGCGATTTGGCCGGGTACGTGGATTACAGGGGTGCGCGGGAAGTTCCACACGCGAATGGCCCCGTGCAAGCAGGGTACGTGTATTTCAGGGGTGCGCGGGAAGTTCCACACGCGAATGGCCCCGTGCAAGCAGGGTACGTGTATTTCAGGGGTGCGCGGGAAGTTCCACACACGATTGGCCCAGTGCGAGCAGGGTACGTGTATTTCAGGGGTGCGCGGGAATTTCCACACGCGATTTCAGCAGGGTATGTGTATTTCAGGGGTGCGCGGGAAGTTCCACACGCGATTTCATCAAGGTACGTGTATTTCAGGGGTGCGCGGGAATTTCCACACGCGATTTCAGCAGGGTATGAGTATTTCAGGGGTGCGCGGGAAGTTCCACACGCGATTTCATCAGGGTACGTGTATTTCAGGGGTGCGCGGGAATTTCCACACGCGATTTCAGCAGGGTATGTGTATTTCAAGGGTGCGCGGGAATTTCCACACGCGATTTCAGCATGGTATGTGTATTTCCGGGGTGCGCGGGAAGTTCCACACGCGATTTCATCAGGGTACGTGGATTGCAGGGGTGCGCGGGAAGTTCCACACGCGATTGGCCCAGTGCGAGCAGGGTACGTGTATTTCAGGGGTGCGCGGGAAGTTCCACACGCGATTTCAGCAGGGTATGTGTATTTCAGGGGTTCTGGGGAGTACCAAACGTGAATTGGCCGTGTGGGTCCTCCCAGGTGTACGCACCACAACCTCCACGGCCCCTGCAGGCAGCCCACACCACGGGGGACTACCCTGCACCCCTGCTCATGTCCCGCAGGCAGCCCATCCACCATGGGCATGCCCCCAGCCAACTCACATGTCACCTTGCACTACTGATCAACAATGCATGTCTCCCACCACCCCCACCCCCCAGCCACCAGGGGCACCCAACACCAGGCCCCCACTCATGTCTCCCACCACCCCCACCCCCCAGCAGTGCAGGGGCAGCCTCCACCAGGCCCCCACTCATGTCTCCCACCACCCCCACCCCCCAGCAGTGCAGGGGCACCCTCCACCAGGCCCCCACTCATGTCTCCCACCACCCCCACCCCCCTGCCACCATGGGTAGCCCCCACCAGGCCCCCACTCATGTCTCCCACCCCCCCACCCCCCAGCAGTGCAGGGGCAGCCTCCACCAGGCCCCCACTCATGTCTCCCACCCCCCCACCCCCCAGCAGTGCAGGGGCAGCCTCCACCAGGCCCCCACTCATGTCTCCCACCACCCCCACCCCCCTGCCACCATGGGCAGCCCCCACCAGGCCCCCACTCATGTCTCCCACCACCCCCACCCCCCAGCATTGTGGGGCAGCCTCCACCAGGCCCCCACTCATGTCTCCCACCACCACCACCCCCCAGCCACCATGGGCAGCCCCCACCAGGCCCCCACTCATGTCTCCCACCACCCCCACCCCCCCAGCAGTGCAGGGGCAGCCTCCACCAGGCCCCCACTCATGTCTCCCACCACCCCCACCCCCCAGCAGTGCAGGGGCACCCTCCACCAGGCCCCCACTCATGTCTCCCACCACCCCCATCCCCCAGCAGTGCAGGGGCACCCTCCACCAGGCCCCCACCCATGTCTCCCACCCCCCCCACCCCCCAGCAGTGCAGGGGCAGCCCCCACCAGGCCCCCACTCATGTCTCCCACCACCCCCACCCCCCAGCATTGTGGGGCAGCCTCCACCAGGCCCCCACTCATGTCTCCCACCACCCCCACCCCCCAGCCACCATGGGCAGCCTCCACCACCCCCAAATCACTCCGTACCAAGCTGGCCACGCGTAAGCACACGGAAGACCACGCTCCTGCCCAGAAGGCCGAACTACTGCCCCCCAGAGCCCCGAGCATGCTCCCACCTGCCATCTGCTGCTGCCTGACTGCCTGCTGCCCACGTGCACTGCCATTTGCTGCCTGCACATCAGCCAGGGGTGCTGTTGCTGTGACCACCCCTGCTGGAACCGAAGACTCCCGACTGGAATTCCATCGCTCCACAGCCCAGCCCCAGGACCCAGTTGCCCACCCACTCCTGCCTCTGGGGTTGTCATGTCGGGGCAAACACCATCTGTGACCACTGACAACCCCCGGCCAGAGAGGCAGAGGGGCACCAGCTTCAGTGCCACCGAAGTTGGTGTCCTGGTGGAGCAAGTCCTGGGGCAGTATGATGCCCTCTTCGGAAGTTCCCGCGCCGACAAGGAAGGACGGACTCGGATCTGGACTGACATCGTGACTGCCATCAACGCGGAGGGGGTGGCAGTCCGGGACTTACAACATGTCAGGAAGCGCTGGGAGGACTACAGGTCCAGGACCCTGAACAAGGCCCGGCGCCTCTTGAAGGCAGCGGATGCCAAGGGGCGCCGGGGCCACTTGTCGGAAGAACAGATGGGGGTCCTGGAACGCATATCCCCAGCGCTCCACGTCCAGGTCCTAGAGAAGCAGACCCGTCTGGAGTCGAGCGGTGAGTGTACATGCATCCTGATTGTGAGCAGTGCGTGTGGTGATTATTCGGTATTGTGCAGGTTGCACATCTGTTTGTATGGGGTCGAGTATGGGTGGGGGTGTACAGAGCCGTGGGGCTGACACATGCGAGGGCTGTAATGTGTGAGACATGGACGGTGCTTGTGTGTGTAGGCTTGCATGGCAAATGCAGTTGTGCGTGCACACATGTTTGTATGAATGTGTATGTAAGTAGACATGTCCGTGATGTCACGCATGTATGTTGTTTTCGGCTGCATGTATGAGCACTGTGTACATGTGCATGTGTGTGTATTTGACAAGGGTGCAACAGTGATGCAACATGGATGCATGTGACAGCGGTATGTGGAAGCCTGATTGGCAGATGTGACATGGATGGCCGTCTGAACAGTGCGACACTTGGCAGAGGTGTACACATGCATGCAAGTGTGGTGGTGTGTGTACATGTGTGGTGCACTTCCTGTGTTGCATGTGATGTCTGGCTCCCCTTTGGCTGCTGATGCTGTTGTATGTATATGGATGGTGCTGGCAGTTGCGATATGGCTGTGGTATGGCTCATGTGTGCGAGTTGCAATGACATGTGTGTTGGGGATTGTGATGACATGTCTGAGGTTTGCCAATGCCACTCATGTGCAACTGTCATGTGTGTATGTGTCCATTGTACAGTGCCCTGATGCCTGTGTTTTGTTTCTCCCTGTCTGCAGCGTCAACTGATGAAGAGGGCGGAGAAGGTGCTGTGGAGCACAGCGGCGGGGATCCGACCGCCAGCCGGAGACACAAGGCCCGGCTCCCCTCCCGTGTTGTCATCTCGTCGGGGAGTGAGGAGTCCGGTGCCGCGTCCCAGGCCGCAGCTGCCGGGGGGAGGTCCAAGAGGCAGAGGTTGCAGTTGGACTCCTCGGCAGCAGAAGGGGCAGCTGGGACCCCACAGGGCCCAACAGGGGAAGATGGCACCGAGTCATCCAGGTTGGTGGGGGGTTTGGTGGAGGAGGAGGCCGTGCAAGCACCAGAGACGGGGTCTGGAGGTGGGGATCCCACTGGTGCTAGTGGTGCAGTGCAGGACCAGGTCCAGGAGGCAGCACAGGCCGCCGCGGAGGTGCCTGTGTGCAATCCTGTCCCCGATCCTGTCCCTGCATCATCTTGCACCAGCAGGGATGCCTACGTCCAGACCCGTTTTCAGGCAGGGGATGAGCTGACGTCAACTGGCCTTCCTCTGCCTGCGGACGTGGCCATCCAGGTCCGGGTTGAGCCTGTCCTGGCTGGTGTGGCGTTGCGTCAACGGGCCATGCAAGGTGACCTGCAGTCTTTTCATGGAGAGACTGCACGTCATCTCGAATGGCTCGTTGACCACGTCAGCCTGCTGGGACAGGTCACCCAGGCCGGATTCCTCCGTCTGATGGGGCTTGCTCCGACCCCCTCCTCAACTGGACCCCCTACGCGCCAGTCGTCCTCTGTGCCATCTTCCCACCCATCAGTCACCTGGGTGCCCTGTGGAGCTGCCTCTGACAGTGCGGCCAGGCTGGTTGAGGAGGCATCCCTGCCACAGTCGGGAGTCGGAGGTCCAGCAGGGGTGGCCACATCAACAACTGCAGCCGGCGGAGGATGTGCAGGCAGCAGGAGGCAGTGCACGGGCAGAGGCAGTGCAGCAGCAGCAACATGGCGGGAGACATGAAGGCTCGGGGCTTTCCACATCGGAGGGGCAGGCATCGGCCGGAGGGCAGGGGGACCCAGGACAGAGAGTGTCTTCCGTGTGGCAGCGGTTGGGCCACGCCATAGGTGCGGAGCGGCGGCGGGCGGAAGAGGCGCGGCTCACAATGGTCAGGGCGGAGAACTCCATGCGGAGGGCCCTGAGGCGGGCCGAGTGCCTCGAGGCAATCCGCAGGGGGTTGGAGGAGGACACGGCGT
This sequence comes from Ambystoma mexicanum, assembly GCF_040938575.1. NCBI lineage: Eukaryota > Metazoa > Chordata > Amphibia > Caudata > Ambystomatidae > Ambystoma > Ambystoma mexicanum. Next base: position 1,388,843,352 of record NC_090932.1, read on the forward strand.
CGTCCCTGCGGACCCTCGGGGCCTGGAACTGGACCGCCTCCGGGACATCGAACAGGAGTTCGATGATGCCCTGGCCCGGGACACCACGGAGTGAGCCGCTGGACTTGCCCGCCGCCTTTGTATATAGTTCTTTAGTTTTAGGTTTCCTTTGTTTCTTATTATGATTTGGAGTCGACGGACACTGCTCCACTTTTTGTATATAGTTGATTTTTAGTTAGGTTTTTTAGTAGGTTTCCTTTGTTCAGTTGGGCTCATGGACCCTTGTTAGTTTTTAACGTAGTTCTTTATTGCATAGAGATTTTTTTACATTTGACTTTGGACGACTTTTTTTTGGATTCTGATTTGCAGTGTTTTTTTTTTAATACGGACATGCACCTTATTTTTTCTCATTCCCATTGTAGTTTGTTTCCTTTCTTTAGCATTCTTTATTTTTTTCAATACAATTTTGTTTTCATACTTCACTGTGTGGTATCATCTCATTGGTTTCATGCATGTCATGTTGGGTGTTTTCCCATTCAATTGCAACCATTGTGTGTGACGGACATGGGTTCATTAGCTTCATGAACATTGGGGGTGTAACATGTAATTTACATTTCCATGTGGGTGAATGGGTTACTTGGTAGGGCTTTTTGGCTGTGGAGGCTGACCATTACGCACATGATTGGGGATTGTGAGGACCTGGTGGAGGGTGCCCCTGGTGGCTGGGGGGTGGGGGTGGTGGGAGACATGAGTGGGAGCCTGGTGGAGGGTGCCCCTGCACTGCTGGGGGGTGGGGGTGGTGGGAGACATGAGTGGGGGCCTGGTGGAGGCTGCCCCTGCACTGCTGGGGGGTGGGGGTGGTGGGAGACATGAGTGGGGGCCTGGTGGAGGGTGCCCCTGCACTGCTGGGGGGTGAGGGTGGTGGGAGACATGAGTGGGGGCCTGGTGGGGGCTGCCCATGGTGGCAGGGGGGTGGGGGTGGTGGGAGACATGAGTGGGGGCCTGGTGGTGGGTGCCCCTGCACTGCTGGGGGGTGGGGGTGGTGGGAGACATGAGTGGGGGCCTGGTGGAGGGTGCCCCTGCACTGCTGGGGGGTGGGGGTGGTGGGAGACATGGGTGGGGGCCTGGTGGAGGGTGCCCCTGGTGGCTGGGGGGTGGGGGTGGTGGGAGACATGAGTGGGGGCCTGGTGGAGGGTGCCCCTGCACTGCTGGGGCGTGGGGTTGGTGGGAGACATGGGTGGGGGCCTGGTGGAGGGTGCCCCTGGTGGCTGGGGGGTGGGGGTGGTGGGAGACATGAGTGGGGGCCTGGTGGAGGGTGCCCCTGCACTGCTGGGGGGTGGGGGTGGTGGGAGACATGGGTGGGGGCCTGGTGGAGGGTGCCCCTGGATGCTGGGGGGTGGGGGTGGTGGGAGACATGAGTGGGGGCCTGGTGGAGGCTGCCCCTGCACTGCTGGGGGGTGGGGGTGGTGGGAGACATGAGTGGGGGCCTGGTGGAGGCTGCCCCTGCACTGCTGGGGGGTGGGGGTGGTGGGAGACATGAGTGGGGGCCTGGTGGTGGCTGCCCATGGTGGCAGGGGGGTGGGGGTGGTGGGAGACATGAGTGGGGGCCTGGTGGTGGGTGCCCCTGCACTTCTGGGGGGTGGGGGTGGTGGGAGACATGAGTGGGGGCCTGGTGGAGGCTGCCCCTGCACTGCTGGGGGGTGGGGGTGGTGGGAGACATGGGTGGGGGCCTGGTGGAGGGTGCCCCTGGTGGCTGGGGGGTGGGGGTGGTGGGAGACATGAGTGGGGGCCTGGTGGAGGCTGCCCCTGCACTGCTGGGGGGTGGGGGTGGTGGGAGACATGAGTGGGGGCCTGGTGGGGGCTGCCCATGGTGGCTGGGGGGTGGGGGTGGTGGGAGACATGAGTGGGGGCCTGGTGGAGGCTGCCCCTGCACTGCTGGGGGGTGGGGGTGGTGGGAGACATGAGTGGGGGCCTGGTGGGTGCTGCCCATGGTGGCAGGGGGGTGGGGGTGGTGGGAGACATGAGTGGGGGCCTGGTGGAGGGTGCCCCTGCACTGCTGGGGGGTGAGGGTGGTGGGAGACATGGGTGGGGGCCTGGTGGAGGGTGCCCCTGGATGCTGGGGGGTGGGGGTGGTGGGAGACATGAGTGGGGGCCTGGTGGAGGGTGCCCCTGTACTGCTGGGGGGTGGGGGTGGTGGGAGACATGAGTGGGGGCCTGGTGGAGGGTGCCCCTGTACTGCTGGGGGGTGGGGGTGGTGGGAGACATGGGTAGGGGCCTGGTGGAGGGTGCCCCTGGTGGCTGGGGGTGGTGGGAGACATGGGTGGGGGCCTGGTGGAGGGTGCCCCTGCACTGCTGGGGGGTGGGGGTGGTGGGAGACATGGGTGGGGGCCTGGTGGAGGGTGCCCCTGGATGCTGGGGGGTGGGGGTGGTGGGAGACATGAGTGGGGGCCTGGTGGAGGCTGCCCCTGCACTGCTGGGGGTGGGGGTGGTGGGAGACATGAGTGGGGGCCTGGTGGAGGCTGCCCCTGCACTGCAGGGGGGTGGGGGTGGTGGGAGACATGAGTGGGGGCCTGGTGGGGGCTGCCCATGGTGGCAGGGGGGTGGGGGTGGTGGGAGACATGAGTGGGGGCCTGGTGGTGGGTGCCCCTGCACTGCTGGGGGGTGGGGGTGGTGGGAGACATGAGTGGGGGCCTGGTGGAGGCTGCCCCTGCACTGCTGGGGGGTGGGGGTGGTGGGAGACATGGGTGGGGGCCTGGTGGAGGGTGTCCCTGGTGGCTGGGGGGGGGGTGGTGGGAGACATGAGTGGGGGCCTGGTGGAGGCTGCCCCTGCACTGCTGGGGGGTGGGGGTGGTGGGAGACATGAGTGGGGGCCTGGTGGGGGCTGCCCATGGTGGCTGGGGGGTGGGGGTGGTGGGAGACATGAGTGGGGGCCTGGTGGAGGCTGCCCCTGCACTGCTGGGGGGTGGGGGTGGTGGGAGACATGAGTGGGGGCCTGGTGGGTGCTGCCCATGGTGGCAGGGGGGTGGGGGTGGTGGGAGACATGAGTGGGGGCCTGGTGGAGGGTGCCCCTGCACTGCTGGGGGGTGGGGGTGGTGGGAGACATGGGTGGGGGCCTGGTGGAGGGTGCCCCTGGATGCTGGGGGGTGGGGGTGGTGGGAGACATGAGTGGGGGCCTGGTGGAGGGTGCCCCTGCACTGCTGGGGGGTGGGGGTGGTGGGAGACATGAGTGGGGGCCTGGTGGAGGCTGCCCCTGCACTGCTGGGGGGTGGGGGTGGTGGGAGACATGTGTGGGGGCCTGGTGGGTGCTGCCCATGGTGGCAGGGGGGTGGGGGTGGTGGGAGACATGAGTGGGGGCCTGGTGGAGGGTGCCCCTGCACTGCTGGGGGGTGGGGGTGGTGGGAGACATGGGTGGGGGCCTGGTGGAGGGTGCCCCTGGATGCTGGGGGGTGGGGGTGGTGGGAGACATGAGTGGGGGCCTGGTGGAGGGTGCCCCTGCACTGCTGGGGGTGGGGGTGGTGGGAGACATGGGTGGGGGCCTGGTGGAGGGTGCCCCTGGTGGCTGGGGGGTGGGGGTGGTGGGAGACATGAGTGGGGGCCTGGTGGAGGGTGCCCCTGCACTGCTGGGGGGTGGGGGTGGTGGGAGACATGGGTGGGGGCCTGGTGGAGGGTGCCCCTGGATGCTGGGGGGTGGGGGTGGTGGGAGACATGAGTGGGGGCCTGGTGGAGGCTGCCCCTGCACTGCTGGGGGGTGGGGGTAGTGGGAGACATGAGTGGGGGCCTGGTGGAGGCTGCCCCTGCACTGCTGGGGGGTGGGGGTGGTGGGAGACATGAGTGGGGGCCTGGTGGGGGCTGCCCATGGTGGCAGGGGGGTGGGGGTGGTGGGAGACATGAGTGGGGACCTGGTGGTGGGTGCCCCTGCACTGCTGGGGGGTGGGGGTGGTGGGAGACATGAGTGGGGGCCTGGTGGAGGGTGCCCCTGCACTGCTGGGGGGTGGGGGTGGTGGGAGACATGAGTGGGGGCCTGGTGGAGGCTGCCCCTGCACTGCTGGGGGGTGGGGGTGGTGGGAGACATGGGTGGGGGCCTGGTGGAGGGTGCCCCTGGATGCTGGGGGGTGGGGGTGGTGGGAGACATGAGTGGGGGCCTGGTGGAGGCTGCCCCTGCACTGCTGGGGGGTGGGGTGGTGGGAGACATGGGTGGGGGCCTGGTGGGGCCTGCCCATGGTGGCAGGGGGGTGGGGGTGGTGGGAGACATGAGTGGGGGCCTGGTGGAGGCTGCCCCTGCACTGCTGGGGGGTGGGGGTGGTGGGAGACATGGGTGGGGGCCTGCTGGAGGGTGCCCCTGGATGCTGGGGGGTGGGGGTGGTGGGAGACATGAGTGGGGGCCTGGTGGAGGGTGCCCCTGCACTGCTGGGGGGTGGGGGCGGTGGGAGACATAAGTGGGGGCCTGGTGGAGGCTGCCCCTGCACTGCTGGGGGGTGGGGGTGGTGGGAGACATGAGTGGGGGCCTGGTGGGGGCTGCCCATGGTGGCTGGGGGGTGGGGGTGGTGGGAGACATGAGTGGGGGCCTGGTGGAGGCTGCCCCTGCACTGCTGGGGGCTGGGGGTGGTGGGAGACATGAGTGGGGGCCTGGTGGAGGGTGCCCCACAATGCTGGGGGGTGGGGGTGCAGGGGTACATGAGTTGGACATGGGTGGGGGCCTGCTGGCAGGTGCCCCACTGTGCAGGGGGGTGGGGGTGGTGGGAAACATGAGTTGGACATGAGTGGGGGCCTGCTGGCAGGTGCCCCACAGTGCTGGGGGGTGGGGGTGGTGGCAGACATGCATTGTTGATCAGTAGTGCAAGGTGACATGTGGGTTGGCTGGGGGGCATGCCCATGGTGGATAGGCTGCCTGCGGGACATGAGCAGGGGTGCAGGGTACTCCCCCGTGGTGTGGGCTGCCTGCAGGGGCCGTGGAGGTTGTGGAGCGTACACCTGGGAGGACCCACACGGTCAATTCACGTGTAGTACTCCCCAGAACACCTGAAATACACATTCCCTGCTGTAATCGCGTGTGCAACTTCCCGCGCACCCCTGAAATACACGTACCCTGCTCGCACTGGGACAATCGCGTGTGGAACTTCCCGCGCACCCCTGAAATACACGTACCCTGCTCGCACTGGGACAATCGCGTGTGGTACTTCCCGTGCACCCCTGAAATACACGTACCCTGATGGAATCGCGTGTGGAACTTCCCGCGCACCCCTGAAATGCACGTACCCTGCTGAAATCGCGTGTGGAACTTCCCGCGCACCCCTGAAATACACGTACCCTGCTGAAATCGCGTGTGGAACTTCACGCGCCCCCCTGAAATGCACGTACCCTGCTGAAATCGCGTTTGGAACTTCCCGCGCACCCCTGAAATACACGTACCCTGCTGGAATCGCGTGTGGAACTTCCCGCGCACCCCTGAAATACACGTACCCTGCTGAAATCGTGTGTGGAACTTCCCGCGCACCCCTGAAATACACGTACCCTGCTTGCACGGGGCCAGTCGCGTGTGGAACTTCCCGCGCACCCCTGCAATACACGTTCCCCGCTTGGCGTTTGCTGTTTGCCAGCACGCTGAACTGGTCCAGGGTTAGCGCAGCCCTTTGCGATGATTTAGGACTTCAGTGCGGGGAGGGGCCAGTGCCATTACTGGCTACAAGGGGATAATAGCTATTCTCACCGTAGGGATTTTTCCAGGGTGTGAATAGTTCACATGTTTTTTGGGATGGGAGATGGACTGTATGGATCTTGTGTGTACTGAATCTCTACAAAAAAAAGGGAAAACAAGATGGTACCCTCCTTATAAATAGACAAGGGACAAGGTCCCTTGTCTATTTCTATTGCAGCAGCCCACCTGCATCGGGGAAGGATTGGGGCACCCTCCAGGGCCTGCAGGGAAGTGGCGGGAAGTGGGAGGGGTGTTGGCGATTATGTGGGGGCATGCTGGAGCTAGGAAGGGGGCTGAGGATGGGACTGGGCGCAATGACATCTAAATTAAGATTGCGACAAACAGGGAATGGGGGTAGGTGGCTGGAGATACAGAGGCAGACCATGTCAGATTCTGACTGCGTTTCCAGCCTCCTGATTGGCTGAGCACCCTTACATGGGTGTGAATTGTACTTTAATGTCATGCATCCTTTTAGAAATTACACTTGGTCAGTTGCAGGTTGAATGATAATAACATGGTCCCTAGGCTGGTATCCTGCCATTTGGGCTGCACTAGGAGTTTAAACATTGGTGCGCGTTCTCCTTCTGCATCTGATGCTCAAAGCTGAGAGAAAACATTGGCTTAGTCCAGTGCTGAAAGCCTTTGGCATCAGAGATGTGAGGGCAGCATTATTATTCAATAAAGGCAGCAAGCATGACTTGGCGCAATTTTCCATAGCAAAACACATTTTATCTGCATGAACATTTAGAATTCATCATACCTAACATCTTGAGGTAAGCGCTGCAGCATGCAACATGCGACATGTGCGCCCCATACTTCGCATTATGTATTTAATGAAATGTAATGGACACACTCAATTGCTTTGTCATTATTTGTGATATACTTTTGGGTGTGTTTCCATTTTGCATGATTATATAAATCGATAGTTTCCTGAATAAACTGAAATGACTGACAGAAATATAGGAAAGATGCATAATGTGGGATTGGAAACACACTAGAAAAGGACTTGTTCAGGATGGACATTGGGCCTCATTACGACCCTGGCGGAGTGGGTTTACGCCAGCGGTATTCGCGGCGGACCCGTCCGCCCTACTACGAGTTCCCGTAGCGCCATGGAGCGTTTTCCGCCTGGTTTTTCCGGGCGGAGAAATCCATGGCGCTACGGGACCTTGTAGTTAATTACGCCACCGTATTTTACGGTGGCGTAATTAACGCCTTCCCCACTCCCATTATACCCTATGGGGCAAAAATGGGAATGGGGAAGGGTAAAATGGGGGATGGGGATTTACCGCCCCGCCAAGGTCGGAATGGGGCGGAAAATCCGCCAACCCCCATGGCGCTATCGGCAGCTTTCCGCCGTGCTCCATGGTGCATTTTGCACCACGATTTCCGCCAGGGTCGTAATGAGGGCCATTGACTATGAGACTGAGTACGCGTGTGCAAACACTACCTGGTGCGATGCTGTGGGAGTAACTGGGTATGCAATGACAGTACCTGAGTGCAAGGTGGAAGTCCATGTCCAAAGGGTTCATGTGAAGACTAGTAATAGCCACGATACGGGATCTCAATGTCACTTGGTCTAGTAAGATCGTTGCCTCGGTCGCAATCTCATTGTCACTTGGCCTAGTAAGATCGTTGTCTCTGTCCTCCCTCGTCGCAACTTGAAACACTGTGTATAGGCGTGTTGCAAATGCCATATCATATCATACCTCACATACATTTACGATGGTTGCATTCTGTCATAAGAGCCCGCAGCTGAGCTGGCACATATGTCCATCTTTCCCACCCTCCTCGATTTCCCCTTCCCCTGAGTTCACCTGAGAGCTGTTGCACATGCGTTTGTGTGCACCTGCCCTCTTGTGCCGCTCCCTGTGGTGCTTACACTGTGTTCCCACGATTGTGATCCCTTCTACTAGGTTTTCTCATCTGTACCCCTTACAACAGTTACCCTTTCACTGAGGAGCTTTGCTATACAGAAGCCGAAGATATAGACTTTGCCTATTCCCCTGTTCCTGGCCTTTGCAATTAAATGTCTTATTTAAAGGTACAAGAATACCTTCTTGATTTGGAAGTGAGATATAGAGTGACCTCTATTTTCATGCATTATCGCAATCTTATAATAGCAGAAGAATAGTTTGTAATTACTGTAACAATCCGATATTTATTTTAGTGACAGGGCTGCTTAATTATCGGCCAAGGGAGCAGTGCCACATATGGGGAAGAGGGAGAAGAAAAAGTCAATTTATATTATGGGAGAAGGTTAGCAATCTATCAAAAGCGCTTCCAGCAGATGGGAAGCATCTTTTATTAGCAGTTACTGCCATTGTGCGCGTCACCACCGTTTTTTAATCAAATATGGTTTCATTACTAAGATGAAATGTTCTGTGTGCAACAGAAAGGGATTTAAGTAGAATTAGCAGGTCTTATAATAAAGGCGATTAGAATTCCACCACCTGGTCCCATATCCACATTTATCACAAACAAAAAAGAGATGCTGACTAGTGCAGAATCACTTAACATTGAAGACATTATACTTGCATATATCCGCCAGATATTAGAACAGTCATGCTAAATAGAGGATGTACTGATGAGAGTAGTCATCAACTAAGTTCAGTCTCAGAACGGCTTGTGTGTGTGCGTGTGTGTATGTGTGTTCATGTGTCAGTGCATACGTATGTGTGTAGCAAGTGCCAAAAGACTGGTGGGTTTAAAAAGACTTAAAAAAACCCTTTGACCTGAAATGTGAAAGTAGAATACTTCTTCTGAACCAAGCCACACATGTCACAATGCCACCTGGTAACCTTCGCTGGAAGTCCATCTCCAATTCAGAGCCACATCATCAAGGCATTGGAGTATAGAAATTAACTTATAAGCAAGCCTTCTGCTCCAGAAAATGGTCTTTGTCTTGCAGGCAGAAATACTTTATATAGAGCTTAATCAACCCAAGACTGCAGACAACTACATACCTAAACCGGGTTTCACCCTTATTAGGAATCAGTGTGGTATACTCTGACAGTCTTGTAGTTGGAGACTCAGGGGCATGTCTATCAAACATCAGCAATGCTATGGTGGGTTTGAAAATGCTTGAGGAAAAAACATTCCCCATAAATGTGAAAGTAGAATAATCCATTGGCACGTGTGACTTGACCAAAATGCATTATTCTGCTTGTGCATTTCAAATTTACCATGGAATTTTGAGTGCATATTATTGAAAAGTTCAACTATCACCTAACTGTAAACTATTTAAAGCAAAAATGTACAATTTGAACTGCCAAAAACATAATTGTTTAACATTTAAATATATATTAAAAATACATGTTATACCCTTTTCATACCTTTTCAATTTCTAGCAATTTTCTTTGGTATGATAACAAGAGGACTCTTGAACAAACAGATACATGTATAAACCGTTTTATAGCTTTACAATTTCAATTAAAAAAAACGTTGTTCTCCTTGTTTGCAATGGTTATGTATGTACTATTTACATAATTGGTATATTTGAAAGTAAGCTTTTGACTTTTTAAAAAGATTTTTTTAATGTACAGTTTTTGGAAAAATAGGTGCTAAGGCATGGCTGTAAGTGGAGATGTGAAGGCTGCTGCAAAATTACACATATGTTAATAAACATATTTAAAAATATAAATCTGAAAATAAACTTACTACTTTAGCACATAATTTTGTATGTACAGAGATAAAAAAAAAAATATTTTTGGAAATGTAGATTAAATTAAGGAACCATGTTCATTGAGTAACATTTCATACAATAGATATTAGTTTGAAAAAAAGATGAAAACAGTCAAGGTTAAAACAACAGAAAGTTAAAGTCTGCAAACCTTTGAAATATATATGTTAAGGTTTTAAAGTTATATGACGTGCATTAAAAATAGATTACACAAAAATCAAACATCATAGTAACCGTTACTGAATGTAATAAATACAATATTAAAAATACACCCAAAAACCTAAAATTACACAATTAAAACAAACCCCAAAATAATGAAACCTTGCACAAACACAAATGCATGTAAACATAAAAAAGCCTTTGCACACTAACAAATGTAGTAAGCACAAATAAAACATGAAAACAAATACAAATAAACACAATGTTAGTATACAAATAATTATTAAAATTACAACATACGTCCATACTGTAAAATACAAATATAATCATTAAAGTTAAACACAAAAGGCAATGCAAACTTTTAAACAAACACATATTTGACAATGCACAGAATTGTAATATGTAAAATATATCTAAATCTGTTTTCAGAACATCCCACTTACGTTGTCAATAGAGTTTTTCATAAATCTACAGGGAATGTGCAGTACATTTGTCTGTTCTAGAAAGGTCGCTCAGGTGACATTGGAGTCTCTAATGGCCCCACTGGAGGATGGCATCTGGGGGCCCCAGACTGGTTCATGCACTATTTTGTGGCATGAGTTTATGATTGCTTCTATTTGTATGCCAAAAGCTTGATCCTCCCACATGCCATCATGGAGAGAGCTATAGCAGCCTCATCCTTACTGTTATCAACCGTAGCTTCTGTAGGCCATCCACATTTTGTCCACCAACAGTGCAGAAGCTAAAGTATTTAAAAAAAAGAATACTAGCAGAATTCAATATGTTGGAATATAACAATAAAAAACAGGGTTTCCAAAATATATCCTCACAAGAACATCAGGCTATCTAATCACTTTAATCTAATAAGGGTATAATTCTCAGAAAAGCAGATAAGTGTGGCACGATAGTGATTCTCAACATGCAAGACTATATAGAAGAATCTAATCACCAATTAAGTGATAGTTCATTCTACAAAGACATTCTATATTATCCTACTGAAAGACTCAAAATAGTAATCAACAACAGGATTGAGAAAGCCCAAGAACGAAAGTAGATATCAACACAGGAGGCAGAATACATCATTACCACCAAATCTAACTTTCCCAACGTTTGCAGCTTGCCAGAAAATCATAAAACTCTAGTAAATTATCCTGGAAGACCAAGACTATCAGGTACAGGCTCAATTCTAGAACCTCTGCCAAAATTAGCTGATTTCATTCTAAAACCATATGTAAAGGAAATTAAGTCCTACATACAGGACGCTACTGAAGTGATCAGAATCATTGAAGGTGATCCCTTTAATGAAGATGTAGAACTGTTACTAGGTTTGGATATCACCTCATTTTATACAAAAATCCCCCAGGAAGCCACACTAAAGCAACTCGCTTTTCAAAGACTTTCAAAGCTCATTTGTGCCATGGGTAACTATGCTGGTTAATCGCTCCTTTGTTGAAGGCTTTGTATAATGTAAAAACATTAAGGAGGCCTGGATATCGCCTTTACTAAAAAAAAAGAGAATCTTGAGTCACTTCATCCGGGTAACTTCTGCCCAATTAATGATGTTCCTTTTCTCTTAAATATTTTGGAAGAATAGCAACAAATTGCAGCTATGTTCAGGAAAATAACATCCTCCCCTAACCTAGATCCCAATGTTCCTACTAATTATAGGCACATCACCACTGTTCCCTGCATCCAAAAGATTTTAGACAGAGTGGCCTACTTTCACACCTGGGGATCCGCAATTTACTTGGCCTTGGACAATCAGGATTTAGGCCAAGACATGGAACGGAAACAGCCCTTCGAGACCCTAAAATCCAAATGGATGAGGCCAAGGACAAGGGTAAACCTGCCACGCTCCTGCTGTTAGACCTATCAGCAGCATTCAACCTTGTCGACCACCAGATCCTCACTGATCACTTGGCCACAGCAGCTGCCTTCTCCAGGTTATTTGCTCCATCTGCGTCAGCGGACCCAATTCCCATCCACTGCAGCATACCGCAAGGTTCCTGTGTCTTGCCAACGCTTTGCAACATGTTCACTAGGCTCCTGTTTGACCGTCTTGATAACATGGGTGTCACATACATGAATTACACCGATGACACTCAGGTTCTCATCACACTCATAGGGTGCTATGAAGATGATTGTAAAAGGGTTATCAAGATCTACTTGGAAATCCAGGCATGGATGCTGGAACACTGTCTCTGTCTCAATGACGAAAAAACGGAGCTCTTGATCGTCAGCTCCCAAACCCGCCTCAACTAATTAGACCCCTGCTATGCATACATCAACATCAATGGATACACCTGGACTCCTCCCTCAAGAGGCAAGTGAATGCTACCGCCTACTCCACGGCCTACACTAACAAACTAATTAACGCCTGCAAGTCATTCCTTTCACCCAGTAGCTGCATTACCTTAACCAGGGCACTAGTGTTATCCAAGATTGACTACTGTAACACCCTCTATTTAGGCACCTCCGAAAGGAACCTCAACAAACTTCAGGTCCTTCAGAATAATGCCCTAAGAGTGGCACTAAGCATACCAAAATCTGCCCACATCTCCAGTTTCAGCCAAGAGGCACACTGTCTTCTGGTGCGGGGCACAATTGCCCTTTGCATGCTCATTATCACCCACAAGTGCCTCTCAAATTCCACCCCCAAATACCTGGCAGATAAAGTCAACAAACGTCAACCAACCAGACCAACTAGAGCCAAGTACTCACACTGCCTGACCCTTCCTAGATTTCTTCCAAAAAGAGCATTGGGAGCAAGTTTCCCAGTGTTAGCGGCCAAACAGTGGAATGCCATACCCCTTAGCCTCATACTGGAGCAATCATTCTGGACCTTTAGAGACAAAATAAAGGGTTGGCTCTTCAGTAAGAAACAGTAGTGATCAGCTACCTTGCCCGTTATCCACCTGCATGCTTACTCTCTCTTATGCCTATTCTAACATCAACTGCTTGGTATTGTAACTGTCTCTCTAACCTCTCGACCCTCATGTAACCATGGTCGACCAGCACTTTTTTTTTTAGCACTTATTTTCTACTGTTTCACACGCACTGCTATTCTCTAAATTGTTTGTAACTCTTGTATACGCTTCAAGCACCCAGTTACCTGAGGGTTTGAAGCGTGGTACAAATAAAGAAACTAAACTAAACTAAACAACAAAGATGCATTGTTAGAATACAGGAGAAAACTCATGTAGATGATGACATGTTTGTGAGCACTTTCAATCTGTTATCAAACCAGATCAGTAAGATGATTAAGAAGAATTGGCATGTATTGAATCGGGGGCTATGCTCATTGAACCAACCCAGATGCGTTTAATGCAGAGGAAAAAACCTGAAGGACCTTACCACCAGAAATGACGCATATATGAATGCCCTGTGACCCAAAGCACCCTCAAACAACAATGGGGGATGGGGAGACCTACATGCCACAGCCCGTGTGGACAATGTAGCTGTTGTTCACAAACGATGAAAAGCAAAGAAGTTGATATAGGCTTAAGGACCATGTGGCAACAGAGACTACTGACCAACTACGATACGTCCATAGTTGTGTATGCAATCTGGTGCCCTTGGACACGATTGTATATAGGGAAAACTGAACGTAAAGTTAAAGTACGTATAGGTGAGCACAAATGCTGCATACGGAATAAAGTGTTGACTGCCCCTATGGTAGGACCCTTTATAGTAGCAGACCACAAAGCTGAAGATGTACGCTGTGCAGTACTTGTGAAGATTACCCTGACAAACAGTAAAGAGAACGATAACAAAAAGTTGTCTACACAGGAACAACGGTTAACGTTTTTAACAAAGAGCCATGAGGTACGCTTGCATGAAGGAACTGAATGGTTTAACATTACATAGTACATACTCTGTAGCATACATGTCAGTATAGAGTTATGTAATTACTAGTATAACATCATATTCAATATGGTTTATAGTGAAAAAGTCGAATGTAAAAAAGTCGATTTTTTACAGTGAAAAAGTCGAATGTAAAAAAGTCGATTTTTTTTAATGACGTTTTTCATTCGAAATGGGGGGGTTCCTAAAACACCCCCTTTTTTATTTTTTTTTACCCATTTTTTTTTATTCCCGGACACCAAAATAAATATATAATTAAAAAAAGTGAATTCGACTTTTTTTTTCGAGATTTATTTTTCGACATTATTGTTATTCGACTTTTTTTTCTCGAGATTTTGACTGACCACCATTCAATATATATCACACACGTGAACCCAGAGCACTATGAAATGTCTTTACTGTTATAGCACCACCTGTGAGAGACATCAGACGCAGGGTAATCTCTTAGTATACTTATGACCACCCAGTCATGATGGAAGACTTATGACTAGAACTGCATCCAAATTGATACATGTGGGCAAGGTTACCACATAAGCAGCCTTATCGCCTGGAACTTCGTAATGGTAATAGTGTGATGCAGTATCCTAATAAACCCTTTTTTCTAAAAAGGAGTTCTAATAATTAGTGTTGTACCATGTAAAGGACATATGATGGTTTACATTATACTGCATCTATGTAACCCATATAAGGGCTCGAATAGTTGAGGTTGCAGTGGCCGTAAGTGTTCTCTATTGGGCGAGTGCCACATTATGATATGGCCGCCAGCAAAACCCCAGCGAAACGCGAAGGCTTCAATGTCTATATGCGTTAGCCCACATACACCCACATGATGTACAGCATGCAATCCTCAGATACACTCCACATAAGGATTGGAAGTGGTATGGCGGCTGTCGGCGAACTGGCACATTGTATAACGATGAGGAAGCACAACCCTGCGTTATAACGAAGTAAGCACTTCTGTTACCTTTACCTTCTGACATGAGTACTGCGTAAACGTTGTTTCCATTCAGAGAAAGGTGAGGTACGACATTGGGTTTCATGCTTGATGTCTTTCAGATCCAGCTGGGATCATCACTTGTATGGTCGACCCAGGTTGACATAAACGACTGGGAAGAAATTGATGGTCCTCTAGATCAAATCCAATAAAAAATAAGCATGGTCTATTCATTGTGACATGTGCTTTGATGGTTTTGACTTTCAACTAATGGGAACATATATGGTATCACTAATTCCACACCTACTGTGCTCTGTATATTTCAGATGCCAGTATTTGGTTTTCTTTTGATGTACATCGCCCCATACTTGTAGACCATATAAAGCTAAGACAGTGTTAAGTGGCATCACACAGAGTGCTTAAGACACTGCACTCAATATGAGTAGGTCTATATGTTATGGACATTGAGTGATTTATTGGTCAGATTGACTAACATCTGATGAGTTTATAGGGCGAACAAGCAAAATAAGGCTATGTTTGCTTGTAGGGGTACGTGCAGAAGAAATGGAACTTCACTAGCGCTGCTGCATAAGCACAGAGTGAATGTGTTAAGCAGGTCGACATTTATTTTTACTACTAAGAAGTAACTGTTAACCGACAATAGAACAGAAATTAACAAGGTGATGTTTATTTCTCTATGGTATAGGTGGTGTTGGAATGAGATCCAATACGAGAAAATAAAATATATGATGATTGTTGAATCAGAATTAAGAAAATCGATTCGCATTTCACTTAGCTAAATTCTGCTGATGTGAGGCGCAGGTTTAGGAACACGAAGTGTCCACAAGCATGTGTGCTCTGAATGACTGACCGTAGAGGCCGTTGTATGTATTTTGCCCCTAAAGAAGTTCCTAGCAGTGAATTACAAACACATAAGGAAAACAATGGGCCTCATTACACGGATGGCGGTAGGGATTTACCGGTACCGGTAAAATACCGGTACCGGTAAATCCCTACTGCCTTACTACGAGGTCCCATTGCGGGTTGGGGGATTTAACGCCTGCTTTTTGCAGGCGTAAAAATCCAACCCGCTAAGGGACCTCGGAGCTAATTACGGCACCGCAAAATTGCGGTGCCGTAATTAGCGCCTTCCCCATTCCCATAGAGCCCTATGGGGCAGAAATGGGAATGGGGAAGGGCAATGGCGGAAAGGGGATTTACCGCCCCTCCAACCTTGGAATGGGGCGGTAAATCCCCTTTCCGCCAAGGCGGTGCCGGTATTTTACCGGCATGAGCCATGGCGCTAATAGCGCCATGGCTCACCGCCTACCGGGTAATGAGGCCCAATATGTCGGGTATAAATATGAGCACCCACATTGAGGCGGTTGAGAAATAACAATTCCATGTAAAGGAGTTAAGCAGAACAGAACACTCCTCCTGCATGCCATTAGATCAGTACCTCGAATAGATAGAGTGCAATAGTTAGTGTTTAACGGTGGACTTTTTATATTTATTTTTTTACTATAAGAAATTGACAGTGAAATACTCATTTTTGGCTTTTCATGTATATTTATTGCTTATTGCTGTATTTTGCACAAGCACAAGTCACTTTTGTGGTGGGATGCACTGGTCCCTTTGTTAAGCACAGGACACTTTCTGATGCTTTTATTATGTGTTATTTATGATGTTTTGAATAAACAGAATCATTGAATGATTTATAACGTGTTTCAATGTGAAGGTTGAATACTCCTTTACAAATGGGTGCCTCACTTGAACTGATGTTCAGACCAGATTGATAGCTCCATAGAAACACCTATTGGATAGTTTCCATAGAGGGTCAGAGGTTGAGGGCTTTAGAGTGTGTGTTTGTTGCATCCTGAACCTAGGGCTGTTCTTCAGCCTGAGTATAACTAATCCTGGTGTCCTCCATCATACGTAGTGTCATCCTTATTGCGAACATCTATTGTCACCTAGAGATGAGAAAGTAATTAATTTGGTGATGAGTACACATAAATCTTGGATCAGATTGGTGTAGAAGTTTGGAATAGATAGGCTATACTCCCCCTCCTCCTCCTACAAATAAGCCATAATCAGGTAACTGCTGAGAGGTGGATCTCGAAGTGACTGTGAGATTAGGATTTAACTCTTTTGGGGATCTATTTCCGACAGGTACATTACTGATGGTGCAGCAATTTAAGGAAATTTGAGGAAGCTCACCGTGGATTTTTTTTTATATACTTTGTCTACGTAACACAGTAAAGTTTTTTTCCCTCTTCCCCCTTATCAGCGACTGAATTCTCCTCATTGACAGATATGACAGCCCTGGAATAAACACCAAGGTCGGTCGATGGAATATGAATTCATAAATGAGCATGAAAAAGTACTTTCTTTTAATAAAGTTATGATCTACAAATTATCGTAAAAAGCAAACAATATGTGAAAGTTAAATAAATGTCATAGTAAAAATCGAATTAAAATCCACCAATAAAATGATTTATGCTTCAAATAAAATTATTTAAACAATACTTACCACTTCACCACAAACACACTAAAATAGCACACCTAACATGCACACAATAAATGATTGTACTACGTTTTAAACCCAAACAGCATGAAACGTACTAAGGCAAACAAAACATCAATTTTGATAAAAATATACCATACAAAAAGTCTAAGCCTGGGTGAGTTAAGGTTAACAGATGTTTGATTTTTGTGCAATCGATTTTATTTTAATATACACATTACAGAACATTCAAATGTTTGTAGACTTTACCTTTAACGTATCTTATTGTTTTTCCACTGATATATATATTCAGTGAAAAAACTTTGTTAAAGGTACGTTATGGTTAAGTTGTACTAATAAAAAGCTATGAAATTCACTGAAAAAGTGTTGTTAAAGGGACGTTATGGTTACAAGTAAAACCAAAAAAACTCAGAATTTTGCCAGTTATGGTAAGCTAAGCAACCATAACTCACGCCACCACGGTGCACTGCTAAGATTAACACCTAGGAAATAAAGATGCCATCGTCATCACGGACCTTCCGGATAGTGCCATGTGTCCATGTATTCGCATGCGAAATTATGACGTGTCTGCGAACGCGTCCACACTTCGCAATCGGGTCCATGCTTCGTGGACAGTTTGGAACTGCATTTTCTACCGATCTAAGAACTTTCAAGCTCAAAATGTACCCTTGCACAGCTCCTACACCTAAACTTACTCATTATCCATTAACAATCTAGTACAAAGCACATACGTGGAAGAATATTAGCAAAACTGCTATTTATCTTAAAAATGGCATCAGCTATTGCCATTCCCCCTCTTCAAGAGCCACCACCATCACCACCAGCTGGAGGACCTACACAACAAAGGAAGTGCAGTACTTCCAAAGAAAATGAGGACGACCAAGAACGTGAGGTAGAGAAAGTGACTACCTCTAACACCCAGAGAGAATCATTGGTGTGGAAGTTATTTACCACTGTTGGGAATGTACCAAAGGCTAAAGCTACCAAAGTGAAATGCACTGAGTGCAATTTTGTACTCAGTCGCGGACTACCTATACAGTACTCCTACGAGACCACCTCCATGCACCGCCACACCAAATCCAACCACTGCAATGCTCTCAAAAAAGGTTCATTTCTTAGCAAGTAGTAGGCTGTCTTTCTCCACCTCATCTTCCTCAACCAATACTGTAACCACACAGCCTACTTCTATGGGACACAAAATGCCACCAGCTTCCTTGCAAGCAATAAAAGAGGCTGTTGATACATATCTTTTGAAGACAACAGTCCTCTTCATATACTGCAACACACCACTCTGCAGGGGGAAGCAATTTCGCAGTGCTTTGGAAGCTGTAATCAAGGAGCCTGAGAAATACTGCCCCCTACCATCGAAGTAACACACGTGCAGCATCTTCCCCTGTCCACCTGCCCCTCCATATTAGTGCTTGGTGCCTCTTTATTCCTTTCCCTCCCCACCTTACGTTCTAACCTCTCCTGCAACAAAAAATAAACAAATACATCAAACAGCAACAAACTGGAAGGTTCCTCTAGGAACCACCTTTCAAGGTTAAAAAATAGAACTAAAATAAAAATCTTATAGAACCCATCTACTTTACAGTTCGAAAGTAAAGTACATAGACTCAATGAGATTGTCCAATATTTCCATTAGCATTTTATGTTATGTTAATGGAATAATGTGGCGTTCATCCCTCGTTCCAGGCACTTGAACTGGGGATAACGGCCCGGCAGCCCAAGCTATCGGCCCAAGCGGAGCAAGGGCGGACAATGAGGGCTGCAGACCATTATCCCCCATTCCAACGCCTTGCAATGGGGGATGAAGACCATTAGCGCCCCCTGTTCCCAAAGCAGTAACCAGGGGTGGTAAAAAAAATCAAGGATTTTTCTTCCTACACCGGGACGCATGCACAGTCCCGCTGTAGGAAGGAAAATCCTTTTCCAAGATGGCCACCATGGAAAGGGAAGGCGGGACTCCGTACAGAGGCCCTGTTCCCTTTCCATGGCAGCCTGCAGAAGGCAAAGAGAAACCCTATGACCATATTACCACAAGCACAATTTTCTTTCTCTTTCAAACTTATGCTACTTTCGAATATCTTTACCACACAGCCAGTCCCAGGTGGACCCGGCCACTTTAACCACATTTGTCATCCCTTGTGGTCATGGCCAGTAGCCACATTGTCCAGGTCATGACCTCATGCCATGACTCCATGCTTTAAGGTCCTTGCCAATGCTCCTTACATGAGTTTGCTGAAAATCCGCCCATGTTTTATTTTTTCAAAAGTGTCAAAATATATGTACATACAATTGTCATATAACTTAGCCCCCACTTGACAAAATCCATTCAGACTTTACACAAACATTCAAGGGTGGGTCTATAATCTTTCTGGAAACTTTTGTCCACGTTCGTCAAACGGCAACAAAGTTATCAGCCATTTAAAAATGGTGAGACGCACCTCTAATTTAGCCCT
This sequence comes from Ambystoma mexicanum, assembly GCF_040938575.1. Taxonomy (NCBI): domain Eukaryota; kingdom Metazoa; phylum Chordata; class Amphibia; order Caudata; family Ambystomatidae; genus Ambystoma; species Ambystoma mexicanum. The sequence continues at coordinate 1,388,862,651 of NC_090932.1, forward strand.
CTCTTGACAAAATCCCACCAAAACTTCATGAAAACATGTATATCTACATCTAAAATGTTTTTGCAAACGCTTGTGCCGGTTCATCAAATGGCACCACATTGATAAGCCTTCACAATATTTTGTGACCCCCGCTCTATGTTTGCCCCCTCTTTACAGAATCCAAGAAAACTTTGCAAAACCATTCAGAATCAGGTCCAGAATGGAATTCCAACATGTCATGCAGTTTCATTGAGTGGCGCCAAAGTTATAAGCCATCAAAACAATGCTTTTCACCAACCCTGTAATGCAGAAATAGGTATAGATGTCCCCGAACTTCTGAAGTGTTTGCGAACATCACAGGACAGGACATCCGGACTGTTCCCAGACTTCGGGGGTGAATATCCCATCCCAGCCTCATCACCTCCCCAGTGATTGTTTGATGAGTTTGACAAGTGCAATGTTGTTTTTATTTTCATGTTTTTACTGTGATGTCCGCGGACACAGGCGGATGTCTGCAAATCCAACATGGTGGGAATTTCCAAAAATCGGACACACCTCAAGCTTTTCACCATCCAATCAGTCGGGGCGTCCAATATCTGTAGACATCACAGTGCCCTCTAGGCCAATCGGATGCCCGTCTGCGGACCGAACAGGGAAGTGAGTCAGCGGACCGAACCAAATATCACTAATTGTGTTTTACCTTCTTTTAGTCTGTTTTAAAGAAAACTACTGTATGGATTTACATCAAATTTATAAAAGCACTCTTTCGGGACCAAGCTGCTGCTCCTGCCGCAAATTTTGTGAAAATCCGTCCAGCGGTTTAGGATGTAGGCGTGAGCAATTCTTTTTTCCCATTGCGTCTATGGATAAAACATGTTTTGGGACCCCCCACCCTATAAATTTGCCGCCCCTTGACGAAACCTCACCAAACTTATCCGAGGAATTCGGAGTGGGCCATATACATTTTTTGAAAAGTCTGGTAAGGATTCTCCCAGGGGGAGCGAAGTTATAAGCCACCCAAAAAGTGTTATTCCTATGAGTTGAGCAACTTAACCATAACTACACGGTTGCTGTTTTCTCAATTTAATGTATTTGTAAATATGTATGTGTAGGTCATTCTCTCTGAAGGCTGGTTGCATTCATCAGCTTAACTTAAAAACGTCAACATCACTTTTCTAAATGCCACCCTGTTCTCCCAAAGTAAAGGATCTAGGAATGCCAGCTATGCACAGCAACAACAAAGAAAGGTCCAGAACATAGAACCCTATTGTTTACTAGATCTAGGCCTTTACTAAAATATGTAGATATGTATAATTTACATACCACAAAACTATGTAGAAAGCAGCAGATTGCTCCTCAGTTATTCCAGTTTACTCTGATTTCCAAAAAGAGAACATTGATCCTTAAAGTATTAATCTACGGAAGGACCCCCATATCTTATACTTTTCAATGTAATGCTCCATTATTTAGCATGGATGATATACCCCTCTCAATTACCAGAAAGCACTTCTTTAGAAGTTTCAAAATAAATTGCCATTGGTCCCTTTTGTGTTTGGTCACCTTGCTCTTTACTTGATAGTCCATGCTTACCAACCTCAGTTTCCCTTCGTGGAAAATGCTCATTAACCATGCTATTGTTGTTGCAGACATTGTGACTGTGTAAGGGGATAGACAGATTTAATTAGAGGGAGCGTATGCACAGTTATCAGAGTCAGCATAGCTGTAATAGTACCTTATGCTTGCATTTGGTTGCCTTCTGTTCCTGCGGATTAGGGACAGTTTATTAATATTTGATGGACGAGGCATCAATACATTGATACTTGCAAAATACACGTATCCATTCTACTGTTCTCATTGTCTGCATTTGCATAATCATAGGTTTCATTAGTACTAATTAAGTGTGTATGGAAACTCTTTAGAACATAGGACTGTTTGAAATCATAAGAGCAAGCATAACATCTTACTATCCATCAAGCAATAGGTGTCTCAGAAGATGTCCTGCCTGCAGAATAATTATTGCCACAGTTATTGAGAACATCTCATACCACCACGGTCAAATGAAGGACTCAACCTATATCATGATTTCAGAAAGCATCTTTGCTTTTTCTGCTAGAGTGAGGTTTTAGAAGGAAACCCGAGCTGTGCAGATTTAGAAGCAAATCTGATATTTACTTTGGAATAAACAAAGGGGGAATGTCGGGGGCATCACATCTAATCTTGAGCCAAACTAAAGTAAGGCTCAGATGCTAACAGATCTTGAAACTCGCTGGAGATCCGGAAGGAAGCAGTCGGCACGAGGAAGGGAGCTAAAAAGGTGAGGTCAATTATTGTGCACACTTTCTTTTCTTAAAACGTCCTCTTTAAGGATTCGGAAAGAATAAAATTGACAACTCACTATAATGGATTCCATCATCAAAGAGAACACGTGCATGCACGCATGGAGATTCCATGTTTAATGTCTTGTAGAATTGTTCCGCCAGGCCAATGGGCAGTTCTAAAGAGAGTAAAGTCGTGTACTCATGTGGACCAGATAATGAGTGAAAGACACATCATTGTTATATGTGCAAGTTCTTAGTTTCAGATAAAATACAGCAATGAGATGTGAGTGTGATTGTTGAATATAAAGAGCAGTATCAAGATATGTATTCTATTCTGGGGTGTTTGTGTGCCCAGATTTCTTTCTGATCTTTTGGCTGTCTCATTGACTTTTTAGTCGGGTGAATATAGATGATTTTGTTCCCTTTTTATCCTATGAGATATGACCTTTGAACACGCTTAAGCTTCCACATATGTGAGGGACAGTTTTGGATACAGAGAATATTTGTGCTTGTAGGTCTGTTGGGCTGAGGTTGCTTGTTTTGAACGGGTGTTAGCGGATTTCAATGCTAATCCACATTACTAGTGTAGATTTATGTCTTGATGTAAAAGATTCTTTGGAACTGAAGATGTTTAACTAACATCTCAAAATCGAAAATACTCACCAACCAAACTCTATCACACACCTCATTTCCATAATTACTCGACAAAGCTCGGTCCGCTCGGTTTATGTAGACTTATTATATCTTCACTTTACCATATAATCCATAATTCACCACCAGGCCAATTGTAATTTCTTTCAGCATTTCTTTCTATCACACGTCAGCACAAATAACAGGTTAAACATAAAGAATAATAGGACCTCTATCTCAGAATCCCCCAAGGGCACCACACATTCTTAAAATGGGTGCTGCTCAAAACTATGACTACCAAGTCAAAGCTCTCCATAAAAAGGAACATTTCCAGCCGAAAATCATCATTGCCAATGACAATTATTATCATACACGATTCACTTATGTAAATCTAATTCCTTCCAGGACTTCAACTACAATTATTGCACTCATTCTCACTGACAGACCCAATTCACACGCATTATTTATACATGCATAACTTGCCAAAGAGCTTGCGCAACACAGCCAAAGGCCAACGCAAACAAACATAAGCAGGGCCCAGTGAGAAGTTGGGGAAGCAATGTGAGAGGAACGCATTTAGGCTTTTGAATTAAAGAGATGTGTTTTATGCCTTTTTAAAATTGGCAAGGCATGGTATCTTACTTGTGCTTTGAGGGATCGAGTTCCTTGAGAAAGGGGCACACGCACTAAAGCTTGGGGCCCCAAAGGTGTTCAATGTATGCCTTGAGACAGCAAGCTTATTAGTGCAGTTAGAACGTAGGGTTTTCAATACGGGTCCTTTGTGTATACGCTCTTTGTGATATTCTGGCGCTTTCCCTGAGATACATTTATGGGTGAGGGTAAGGATTTTATGTGCAATGCGATGATGAACCGGGAACCAGTGCAGAGATCTCCAGGCCTCTGTTATGTGGTCTCTGCTGTTTTGTTCACATAGGGCTCTGGCGGCTCCATTCTGGGCCACCAGAAGAATTGTAATATTTAGTAGTGCTGAAGCAACAGATGACAAATTGGAGATGGAAAGGTATGGTCTAATTTGCCGTAGAAGTTTGCTTACAGAGGCTCAGGAAGCCTTCACCTGTAAGACATGCTTCTGCATATCAAGGCCATGATCAAGGAGAACACGTGTCTTCACGTGGGAGCTAATGTAGATAGGACAATTAACAATTCTCAATTGGCGATATTTAACAACCATCTTCGTTAGCTGTTTAATGGATCCGACAAGCATCAACTCAGTTTTTTCATTATTAAAAGAAAGAGAGTTAACGAACATCCAATTTTTAGTCGCTTGTAAATTCAAAAACAAGCTGAGTCTCACCAGCATAATTAGTGTATTTTATGTCAAGGCCATCAAGTAGATCAAAAAGAGGATGTGTATAGAGATTGAAAATGGTAGGCGACAGGTATGCGCCTTGTGAGACACCACATACTAAGGTCTCAGGTTGTGCTTGGATGCCCCCGATGGCGACCCTAGCTAATCTAGGACTCAAAAAGGAGGCCATCCATGCAATAGTATGCTCCAAACAGTTTGGAAGTTTGTGTACCCTGTCCAGAAGCAAGGAGTGGTCAACTAAATTGAAAGCAGCAGAGAGGTCTAGCAACATCAGACGGGCGATTTTTCCCTTTTCAACGATTTAGACAGGTTATCTCCCAGGTTCAACATTGGGGTCTTTGTGCAGTGCATAGTACGAAAGCCGGACTGGTGAACGCCAAATCGGCTGTTATCCTTAATATGTTTTTGTGATTGAAGATAGACAGCCCTATCGAGAACCTTCAATAAGAAGGGAATAGTTGTAATAGGACGATAGTTCCCAACAACCTCTTGGTTAAGAGTCACCTTCTTAAGAGTAGGTGTAATGCACACCTCCTTTAGGCATTGAGGAACCAAAGTGAAAGAAAAGGAGTCATTAATGAGTTTGTTGATTGGAGGGGCAAGATGGTGAATACACTCCTTAATAATGATGGCTGGACATACGTCACCAGCACAAACCATTGTTTTAACCCAGACATATTGTCAAGAAGGTCATCATTGGTGAGTGGGCTAAGGGAGACGATAGGGACAGTAGCAGAGACGTGAGAAAGGTCAGCATCAATAGCAGTGAGGGACACGCCCTGATTTATGAGATCTACATGCCAGGTAATAATGGTATCTTGGTGGGATCTGATTTTAGAAGAAAAGCTTTCTTACATCCTTATGTAACAGTCATCACTATGTTGTGATTTAGAATGTGCGCATGTTGTCCCTCCAACTCTTTTAAAATTATAAATAGCTATTTCTTATCAGATTTAGCCTTGGATATTGTGGTATTGATTTTTTTTATGCAGAGATAATGAGGGGTTTATGTTCTGCAGCAGCCGCTTTATATTTGGCAAGGGTGGAGGGACAATAATTTTTCCTCCCTATCCTTTCTTGTAGCCTCTTATTTTTCTAAAGTTTAAAACATCTGGCAAAGAGCTTCTGTTTTAAGTATTTTTTCGACAACAGGAGCAAGTTTATTAATGACTGAAGCAGTAATATCCATACAACTATGGACAAGAGAGTGTGTATCATTAGTTATGGCAACATGGGATAACATAGGAATTGCAAGTTGAGCAAAGGTTTCAGGAGTGACTCTTCGGAGGATTCTTGTACTAATTTTATGTCTCAGATTCTCAGTTAGAAGATGATGGTCTGACCAAGGGCAGAGAGTGATTTTTGGAGTAAGAGTTTGTAAATTACGGGTCAATACTTAGTCCAAAATGTGACCTGCATTATGTGTAGGTTCTGTAACCAATTGGTCAAACCCAAAAGCCTGAAGACTGGAGCGCAGCGAAGCTGCGTTGTGATCATTGCTATTGTTATCCCATAAGTTAAAGTCTCCCAGAACGATGCCTGGGGAGTAAGGTTTAGAGAGGTCATAAATGAGAGATGTTATTTATTTATTTATTGTGCATTTATTAGGCACTTATAGAACAAGTAAATTGTATTTCAAAGCGCCCACATGGCAGCAGGGGGGAACATGAGATTGAAAACAATATAAACACAGGACGATAAAGACAAACCTACTAGTCCTTGTGAGTATTCAGAACGTGCAGGTGCAGAGAGAGAGGAGGGGAAGAGGGAGTGGGGGAAAAGTGCTGGAGTGCCCATGCTTGTGGGTGAGCAACAGATGTAAGTGCCAAGTAAATTAAGTGCTAGGGAGCATTGAGCTGCAATACGTGGGTACGTGCAGGCCTACAGTGGCGTAGGCCAGTGGGTGCCAAGGCAAGTCATGTGTGTAGGCATAGGCTTAGGCGATTGGGTGTGGGAGGCCAGGCCACGAGGAGACATAAGGGCCCTGGTCACCAATCACAGTGACAGTGAGGTTAGCAGAGCAGGGAAGGAGGGAAGAAGGAAATGAAAAGGAAAGTCTTGAGATTCCGGAATTTGAGGAGGTCTGGCTCAAGATGAAGAGGAAGGGGGAGCCTGTTCCATAAGAGAGAGCCAGTTTGAAGTAAGAGATCTGCATCCGGCCCACTTTTTGGCAAAATGCTTTACAAACAATGAGTTGGTGCCAGAGGAACATAGAGGTCTATGGGGAGAGTATTTAGTAATAGCAAGTTGCAGATAGTGTCGTGCCTTACCCCAGACAGCCTTGTGGATGATGCAGAGGGATTTTAGTTTAATCCGTGCAGCAACCGGGAGCCAGTGAAGAGTTTTTAGGGCAGGAGAGATGCGGTCTCTGGGCTTGAGGCCAATGATAAGTCTTGCAGCTCTATTCTGGATTAGCTGGAGGGGTCGTAGAGAGGAAGAGGGCAGATTCAAGAGAAGGCATTACAGTTTTCAAGCCTAGAGAAAACCAGGGCTTTGGTAACATTGAGCTTCTGGGGGAAAGTGGGAAAAGGGAGAATTCTTTTGAGGATGAAGAGTTGAAAGTGGAACTTCTTGGCAACATCCTAAATGTGAGGGAGGAGAGAGAGAGGCAAGTCGAATATTACTCCAAGATTTCTGGCTTCAAATGAAGGCAAAGGAGGAGAGCCCATAGATAAAGGCCAGAGTGAGGGGAAGAAAGTGGGAGCAGGTGTCCCAATATGAAGGATCTCAGTCTTGCTGGCAATGAGGTAGAGATTGTTGGAAGTGCACCAGAGTTGGATGGCAGATAGGCAGATAGGCAGTCCGGTGATGGAAGAAGTAAGAGGAAGTTTGACGAAAAATTGTGTGTCACCTGTGTAACACTAGAAGTTAAGAGAGAAGGTAGAAATGAGGACTGCCAGTTAAGCAAGCTACATGCTAAAGAGCCACGGGAGATGTTGGAGACCACGGAAAGAGATAGGGGAGGAGAAGGTGCCCAGATTAACCTGGGATGGACAGTCAGTTAGGAAGGAGGTCAGCCAGTCCCATGCCCGCTCAGATATACCCATGGTATCGTGGAGCCATTTTATGAGGATGTAGTGTTTGACTGTGTGGATGGCAGAGGAGAGATCAAGTAGGATGAGGACGGCTGGAGAGATGGCGTCAAGAGGTGCGAGCAGTTCTTCATGGGTGTACAGAAGAGCAGTTTCTGTGCCTCTGAATGCTAAGAATCCAGTTGATGGTCGTGGAGAGTGCCAACAAGTAAGTTGGGGGAAGGGCAGTTTCTCCAGGAGTTTCCCAAGGACGCGGGTGATAGTGATATGGCAGTAGTTGGCTGGGCTGGTGGGGTCTGCTAAAGGTTTTTTCAGGAGAGGGCGCACAAGCAAGTGCTTGAGGGGGAAAGGGAAACTGTGACAACTGAGTGGTTCCAGAAATCGGCAAGTTCAGGGGCAAGAGAGCCAATGTTGTCCTTAATGGTTCTGGAGGAGAAGGGGGAAACCTGTTTGGAGGAGACCTTCATGGAACGGACAGCACTGGTGGCCTCATCGGGTGTGACAGGGGAGAAGGATGAGAGGGAGGAGGAGGGAGGATGGAAGACGCAAGGAGGCAAGGGGGTGGAGGAGGGGTCAGTGGAGAAGGAAGCAAGGGTGTTCACGATGTCCTGAGTTTTTGTAGTGAAGTGAGTGGCCAGTCCGTTGCAGAGGGCTTGGGAGGGGAGGGGTGAGGAAGAGACTGCGGATGGGTTGGCTAGATCCATGCAGAGTTCAGCCGAGTTTTTGGATGCACCAGAGATCCGCGCCTGGATGTGGGCCCTCTTCTTGGTGTGGATGGAGAGTCTGTATTGCCTTTGGAGCAGGCAACAGGCCAGTTTGTCAGAGGGTGGGCCAGAGGTCTGCCACTTCTGTTCTGCAGCTCTGCACTTGCGTTTAAGGGTTGCCAGTTCAGAGTCGTACCAGGTGTTGTGCTTAAAGCCAGGTTTTAGGTGGATCCTCATGACTGGGGCAAGAATGTCCAGGGTGTTGGTAATGGCCAGATGGAGGTTGCTGAGAGCAGAGTCAGTGGTAGAGTCAGAGTTGAGCAGGCAAAGGGGATTAAGGTGGAAGTGAAGGCAGCAGCTGACACTTGTTTCATCGGATGGATGTTTGTGAACAGGGTTTGCAGGGCTTTTGGTGGAGTTGTTATGGGGCCACAGCGACCCAGGTGGGGGGAGAGAATAGAGTGCTCAGACCAGGAGAGAGGACTAACCAGAGGGGATAAGAGAGGGAGCCTGGAGTGTATGAGAGCATCCAGAGTGTGCACTTGCATTTCAGGGCTGCCAGTTCAGAGTCATACCAGGTGTTGTGCTTAGAGTCAGGTTTCAGGCGAATCCTCATGACTGGGCCAAGAATGTCCAGGGTATTGGTAATGGCCAGATGGAGGTTGCTGAGAGCAAAGTCAGTGGAAGAGTCTGGGGTGGGGGAGAGGGAGAATGAAGATGGATGTGAAGTCAGCAGTTGGCACTAGTTTCATCAGACGGATATTCGTGAATGAGGTTGGCAGGGCTTGAGGAGATGCGGTCAGAGGGCTATGGGACCCAGATGAGACGAGATGAGAAGAGAGAATGATCTGACCAGGAGAGTGGGGTGACCAGAGCGGGGGAAATAGAGAAATCAGAGTGGCTGAGGGCATCCAGAGTGCGACCAGCTGAGTGGGTTGGACCAGAAGGGAGAATGGAGAGGGATAGCAAAGTGTAGAGGTCAAGGAAGAGAGTGGAAGCAGTGATAGAGGAGTACAGATGCATGTTGAAGTCGCCCATGAGGAGGAGTTCAGAGGTGGTTGAGAGGAGAGAGGAGCAGAAGTCAGCCCATTCAGAGAGGAACAGGCTGGTAGAGCCAAGGGGCCTGTAGATAGTGGCAATTGTCAGAGAGGAGGAGGGACAGATAACCAACTTTCAGACCAAGTAAATACAGGTGTGTGTCCCAACAGGAAAAGGATTCAAGGTATACCAGTCAAACCAATTAACTGCAACCTGTCTCTCTATGAACGCAAACCCCTCCAAACACTCTCCTAAATAGGTGTGTGGTATAAATTCTAGTCTTAATTGCTAGAACAGGCACCCTTGTCAGTCACATATAACGGCAAGGGCCTGTCTCATGTATTGATCAATCGCGCACTCTATGTGTCAGAAAAAACATATATTGTTTTGTACGAAGTACTATATTAAGAAACACGTACAGCCCGATGTTCTAGTCAAAATCTGTATCACAATTTATCATAAACAGTTCAAAAAATACACAAAGAGGTTTTTTGTGAAGGAATAGTATTCCCAAGCTATTAATTCAACCTAGACTCAATGTGCTAAAACAAAAAAACAACAAAAACAAAAAGCATTTTAAAATATTTTAAGATATTAGCATGAAATAATTTAACATGCATCAATTAATTTAATACCGTTGAACTGCTATTAATCATTCATAACAGGTCTGTATCTGAATATACAAGCAATCTAACCCAATGGTTACATATATTGCCAGATGGTATGGATTATTCAGACTCAAGAAAAGAAATGTTCAAGGTTATGCTTGATATTCAATAGATCTTCTCGGGGTCATCCTACGTGTTGGCGTTGATTGGAGTATGTAACGCCTTCCTCAGGACCAGAGTCAGATGAAAAAAGGTGACCCGGCTCCTATTCCTGCCGGGACCCGGAGGTAAACAAAGCAGGTCTTAGTCATGAATGCGTGTGCCGTAATTCTCAAATAAATGAGAGAAGAAAGAAATTGGAACCGTAGTTCCTTGATGCAGGGGGAGGAAAAGGGATTCCTGTGTCCTGAAGCACGTTGCTGCTTTCAAACGGGCACAGTAGCGCGAGGTGTGTTGGAGAAACCAGCCGTGGGCATTCACAGAAGTAGCTGCGTGCGGACGCGTATATGTAGTCCGCGAGCGTGATCTGAGATAGTGTGGTCACGGTTGTGGGCCATTCGTGTAAACAAACTATTGCGTTCTATGCTGGAGCTGTGCAGAGTGTCTCCTAGCAGACGACGTAGGTAACCAAGGAGACGCTTTGAGAGAGGAACAGGTTGGTAGAGCCAGGGGGTTTGTAGATAGTGGCAATTGTCAGTGAAGGAAAGGATAAATGAGAGTACACCAGTAACAGCATTTCAGTTCCCCAAAATGCCAACTAATGAAACAACTTATAATAATTGCCTTGTAAATAGTGCCAGCTTTCAAACGACAATATGCAATAGAAAAATGTTCAAACTAATAATTCCAGGTGTTAGACCATCCCTATGCAATGCTAACATTAGTAGAGATATGATATCAGTGGTAGAAAAGGCCCACATTGTGCAGTAACAGAAAGAGAAGAACACAAATATGACGCATATCATGGCTTAAGACTAGATGTGGTGGGAGACATTTGCCACCCCTAACACTCGAACAGTTGGTACTCTGACATGAGTGCAATGGGAAGGTGAACTACAAATAGGAGTTACTACGTCTGTTTCTTAATACCGCATGCTTCTGGGGCACCCACGGTCTTAGTATCACAAGAAGTACCCATAATAGAAACACAATGGGGGGTAATTACGAGGTTGGAGGTAAGTAACTGTCTTTACCGGCATGGATCAAATACAGTGTCGTTGAAGGTAAGAGCCCGCTAATAGAGGGCTATTACGACTTCACGGGCACAAGCTTTGCGCCATGCTGGTAAAGACATCACCGGCATGCCGCTAAACTCCCGAAAATGGCCCTTAGCAGCATCATGGATAGCGCAGATTGCACTACCGGCATGAATCAAGATGGCATTAGCAGTGACCGCTATTAGCGGTGACCGCTAATAACGGTCACCGTAAATAAGCGGAACCGGAAGTAGCTTCATCGCACAGGATCGGGAAAGAGCATGGCAGCCATCTTTAAAAACACAATCAATTGCCATCCTCAGCAGCCAGAACCTGTAGTATACTGTTGTGTGCCAAAATCAATCCACAACACCAATACTATGCCCAAGGCTGTGAAAAAGGGCACCTCCTGCCAGCGCAAGGAGCGCTTTAATGAAGATGAGCTAACCATGCTTGCAGAGACCCTGGCAGAGAATGCTGATGTCGTGTTCGCCCAGAGCCTCAAGAGGGAGGCTGTCATCAGAAAGAAGCAGATCTGGGCACTAGTGGCAGAAAAAGTCACTGCGGTTGGCAACACCCCCCGCACAACTAAGGACTGCAGGAAGACTGCAGGAAGAGGTGGGATGTCTTGCGCCTGCGAGTCCGCAACATCCTCTCAGCAAACAGGAGCCAGGCCATGGCAACTGGCGGAGGAGCAAGCTCTCCCATTAAGCTGTCCCGGTGCGAGGAGATATGTGCAAGCCTGATTGGCATGGAGGCCATTGAAGGCGTTGGTGATATGGAGTGTGGCAATCATCATCGGCGGAGGGAGGTGAGTGTCCTAAGAAAACACTGTGATGCATAGTCTGATGATAGTCCAACAATGTGTCTGTCTGAAGAGGCAAGCCATGCCCTAATACACATACATTCCAAGCCTACTTGTTGTCCACAGCACAGACACATGCCGATGCCTGCAGCAAGACAATGCCATACCTTACACAAACCACATTAAGTTGTTAATGGCATAAGTCACACTACATTCAGGCCACAACAAATAGGCATGTCACATAGCATACGTCTGCCCCAACATGAATGACTCTGACGGATGCCTGCATTACCCACCCATATAGCAAGCAACGTGATCATCCAAACTCCACTGCCTATTACCCTCTATTGTGTAGATGAGCAATTATACAAATGTATGCATGATGCTTCTCAAACCATCACTCATGCCGTCCCTGTCTTCGACCCACACAGGCTCAGATCATGACAGCGAGGCCCGGGACTCACCCCCACAGCTGACCACACCCCGGAAGAGGGCCCTGGATGACAGGCCTTCCACCCTTCCACCTCAAAAGCCCAAGACAAGCCTCGGCATGCACTGCAGAGGAGACCACCTCCGGTTGCCACGGCACCGATGCCGCCAAAGGCCGTCGACACTGACTCCACAACTCCAGTCACACTGCCACAGGACACTGTAGAAGCTGCACTCTCAGCAGAGAATAGTTCTGTCGGGAGGTGGCAGCAAGAGTACCCCTGGCTTAGGACGAGGCGCAGGAACAGGCGTGGGTGCCCGTGGAGGATGACTCCTCCGAACTGCCTGGCACACCAAGTCCGGCACCATCCCCGCAGCTCACATCCATAGACTCCAACCATGCCACCACCCCGGAGCATTCTGGGGGGAGTACAACCAAGGGGCCATGAGTCCCATAGGGGACCCAATAGAAATTGTGCATGATCCACAAGCACCCTCCACCTCCACAGGTGTACCGGTGGGGGTGCAGCGGCAGGAGGAGCTGACTGCCCTGGTGTGACAATTCGTAACTCACAATGCCCAAGCACGGCAGGAGTGGTGCAAAAACACCACCTCTCTGGGCAAAATCATTGCTGATAGCACGACTAGACTGTGCGAGGAGGTATCAGCCCTGCGGCAGGTCCTCAGCCGCATTGCTGATGCAATGGAGGCTGAGCGTCCAGCACCCCAAATGGAGCAGGCGGCCACCCCATCGTCCTCGAGCTAAACACAGACTAGCCCACTACGCAGGTTGGCACGCACACTGCGCCGCCCGGACATGCCGCCACCAGGTGCAGGGAGTGGCAGGAAGTAGACTGGCCAGCCTAATGAAGGCAATAGACACTTGTTTGGACATGTGTGGGGGAGTTATGGGGTGAGGGGGAGGGGGTGAGGGTGTGTGGGGGAGTTGTGGGGGGAGGGACAGGGGGAAGGGGGTGAGGGTGTGTGGGGGAGTTGTGAGGGGAGTGGGAGGGAGGTGAGGGTGTGTAGGGGAGTATTGGGGGAGGCGTGAGGGTGGCGGGGGTTAGTGCACTTTCATCTTCATTGTACATTTCAATACACCCGTTGTGTGAAAGAAATTTCTTGAGTGGACATTCATCATTGCGCATGTGTCATTTATTCATATACAGTGCATAGTGTACATGTACTCCTACACCCAGTGCCCTCTTTCCAACTATCATGTCACCTTCTGCAGCCATGTGTGTCAGAAATATTGTGCAACCACTGACTGACGCACAGCATGTCCCTCCTGTGCATCGGCAATGCAATGATGTGCAGCCATATCTTCTTGATCCCCTTCATCATCACCAGGTGGTTGCAGTTCAGTATCAGGAGGCAGGGGCACGTTCCGTTGGATACACATATTGTGCAGCATGACACATGCCATGGTGATCTTGGCCACCTTCTCATGCCTGTAGAGGAGTGCCCCACCCGACCGGCTAAGGCAGCAAAACTGTGCCTTCAACAGGCCAAAGGTCTGCTCAATGACCACACGGGTACGGGTGTGGCAATGATTGTAGTCCTCCCCGTGCCTGTTCTGTGGGTTTTGGACAGGGGTGAGGAGCCACGGCTTCAAGGGATAGCTACTGTCACCTGCATGGGAGGCATGTCAGTCGATTCATGATGGACAGCTGTACTAGTCACACATGCCAGCAGATTATCGTTGGTCACATGCTCATGTCCCTGGTTGTATGCACGCCATTTTTAGGCCCTCAATGTGTCCTGTGCCATGGACTAATGGTGTAGGTTGTATCTTCAAGATGATACATGGTGTGCACTGCAGTTATGTTGCTCATGCATTGTGTACGCATACAGCTGTGTTCGTGTCTAACTTCTGATGTGTTGTGTTCTGTGGGATTTTCTGACTGGGAGCGTTGGCAGTAGGCTCTGCAATGTTTTTTTCAGCGCTGATTTTTCCCATGGTGGCATGCTGCATTCCTTTGGTTGTGGTGGCCCTGTGACAGACAGTGGGTTCCCTTGGTGGTTTTGTTCAATGCACTCCCACAGATGCTTGTCCTGTGTGTCGATTTGCTGGAGACAGCAACATAGTGCATATTCACTGCATGTTGCCGGATGGTGTTACGGAGGGTGAGGTCCACTGATGAGTGGTACAAGTGTTGTGTGATGTGGGGTGATTTACTGTTTGTCATGTTGTGATAGGTGTCGACCTTACTTCATTCCTGTGGGATTTGGGTGTCATGTTCTGTTTGGGATGCTTTGGGGCACTGTGTTTATTGATATGCACATCATGCTGTCACATCAACATTGACACCATGGTGGTGTGTGCATCTCACTCCCCATTTCAGTGCCATGTGCCTGTCATGCAACTTACCAAGCAGCCAGGCAAGTCATCCAGCATGTCGCTCCATGTAGCATGGTAGCGTGGAGTTCCGCAGGACCATAGAGCCATGAGTTGATCCGGGAAATCGGGCACAACAATGTGTGAAGATCTGGCTGGTGTCACATACCATATACACATTGATGGAGTGGTATTGCTTGCGGTTGCGGTACACTACCTCCATGGCAGGCAGGACCACCAACTCCACGTGGGTGCAGTCGAGGGCACCTATACAATTTGGCATGCCTGCCAGTGCATGGAAGCCAACCTTTGTATCAAAAATCTCCTGGGGAGTCCATGGTAGGGATATGTAGTCCCTTGTGTGCTTGAGGAGGGCATCCAGCACTTGGTTCAGAATGCGAGAAAATAAGGGTTGTCATATGCCATGCATGTGCCCCACTGTGTGCTGGTAGGTGCCTGTGGCAAGGAAGTGGAGCACCAACACTACCTTGAGTAGAGGGGGGATGGCGGTGCATATTTCAATGAGGCTGTCAATGTCGTCATGTATCATGTACACGATGGTGGTGATGGTGTCCCAGTCCAGACGGTACAGGGTGTGGATCTTCTCAGGGGTTAGGTTGAATGGATTGGCGCTGGTGCGAGGGATTGGGGGCTGCCTGCGTGGTACCGCTGGCTGCACTGGTGGGGCATGCTGGGCCTGTCTCGCCCTCCTGCTCCTCCTGCGTCTTCTCTGTGGTGCCTGCTGTTGCTGTTGTTGTTGTTGCTGGTGTAGTAATGCAAGCATGTCCTCCATCCCCAGTATTGCTACTACTATTGGAATCATCTTGGTGTGGGAAGGGGTGTGGTGTGTGGGTGTGCTCCTTTTGTGCTGGCCCAGACTCCATTGCCGCCACCTGTGCTGATTGTGTGCACCTGTGGCAGTTGGGAACACTGCACATAGCATTTTACGGTTGGTTCACAATACCGGTATTACCGGCATGCAGGTAATTAGCACCATCCCGTATTAGCGCCTTCATGATGCTGGTATTTGTATGTCCGCCTGACTTGTGATTTCATCCCATTAGAAGCATGCCGGTATTATGGCACATGCCCGCACCCATGCCGCTATTAGAGGCACCTTTATTAGCGGTGCTTCTAATAGCAGGGTCTTAGGTCGGAATAGCCCAAAGCGGTATGCAATGTCGGTAATCCTTTACCGGCATCGTTTTTCCATTACCTCCAACCTCGTAATGACCCCCTAATTAACCTTGCATTATGTAGGATCAAAGGCACTTTCCAGGCTTGCAACGTCCATCTGGAACTTATTAATCCTGATCCCCAAAAGAGCAAAACAAGTTCCAATAACCCTAACTGCCTCAAGGAATTGCATATAGTGATCGAAGGGGCAAGATATGTCAATCACAAATGGCAAGAAACAAGAAATGCATGCAGGGCTGTAAGACTCCTGGGGCTGTCTGAGAAAATTGCAATACTCATGGAGCAGACCTGTGAGTAAACATGGACAGAACATATCAAAAAGCTAACGTGGATTGCAGCCCTCGAGAAACCAGTGAAAGTGCACCCACAAAAATCATACAAACTTAGTTTTTTCAGCGAAGGGACAGTGCCTATCAGGTCAAATGAACAATGCAACCGAACTGTTATAGTGCCCGACCTCAAGAAAAGCACAGCTACACTGATGGATTATTACTGGTTCTGCGACCAGCAAGCGTACTTGCATCTCCCGGCTTCTTGGAGGGGCTACTGTTCGCAAGCAATGCTGCATTATGCCTGCTGATCATGCCAGAGGAGCACCTAGAGGGGGGACTCCTGCTCGAAGCTCCCACTGTGCCCCCACCTTAGAAGCTCAACACACAGAGGCACCACCAAACTTTTGCATGCTTCCTGAAAAAGAACCCTATGACCAACTATGCAGAAGAAAAAGAGCATCAAATTACATTTCCGACTCGTCTGAGCTGTTTGCACAAACACCTGAAGACTATAAGCTCTACAATTCAGCAGAGACATTTTTTGCATCCAGCATGCAGACACAGGCCAATGCCAAATGGTTCCAGATAGTTCAATGGGAATTAATCTCTGGCAAATGATACTGAACAAGGGTTCAACATCATCAAAGTGGAGCTGAGAGCTCTAAGGCTCACGAGGATGCAAAACAGGTATGTGTTGGATCTCCTGACGGGTATGGAGGGTGGGGTTTTCAAAAAGGTTGGAAGTTCATGTTGCACATTCGTACCTTCTGAAACGGGACATTGTAACACATTATTGCTGCTGTATATGAACTAGTGGTGAAAATGAAGAAATAAGTGGGGGTCCATGAAGAGGACTGGTTTACCCTGGCCTTCAGCTGGGTCCCATTGTGGCTTGGAGCAATGATGAAAATGTTGATCCCTATATTTGTGGTTATCCTAATGGTCCTTTGCACGTGCCAATTGGGTCTCTGGTGTTGTGCCAAGGCTGTGCCTAACAGTGCAATGATGATGGTGACTATTGGAAATAATAAAGTATCTTTTGATACAAAAGAAGTGGAGATACAAACTGATCCAAATGACCACCCCGTTCACCACATGGTCCCAATCCCTATTGGCGATGTAGTTTATAACTTGTACCACACAACCATTGTACCTCCCCTTGATCCCAAAAACTGTAAAGAACTGTGGGTGAATTTGGCGGGTAAGGGTGGTGTATATACATGACCTGCACAACTGAACAGTATGCGCAGTGAGGGGAAAGTTTAAGACGTGTGTAAGGCATGGATGCCAATAAAGGGAACGTCAGCATGGGATGAAGCAGAAAGGTACGCAAATGACCGTAAATACGGTGTGGGAGAATTAGTTACTGTAGAAGTAATGGAAGGGGGGAATGTTGGGATGGCAATGAGTCTATCCCACCCCCCAAAGCACTTTCAGGTAAGGTAAACACCATATGAGGTGATGTAGGGTACAAGGGGGAGCAATCACACTATGAGGCAACATGTAGAGGCACTGTAGCACCTAGAAGTAGATGCAAGGCACTAGAAAACCCATAGCCCATGACTTCATTTTGTATGAAGCCTAAAAGGGATAAGTTGCAGCCTCGCACTGTTCACATTCTCTGCTCACTAGGCCCAATCTCCATAAGACAGACTGACTCCACAGAGCCCCATTCCCACAGACGTCCACTTCCCCCTCATCCCTCCAGTGTTACAAATATTTAGTATCTTCCAAAGGAATGTGCCTTGCAAGAGCGTGAGACAAGACCAGGCTCCTCACTGTGTCCAATCATCTCCACTAAACTGCCAGTAGGCCTCTAACCCCCACCCAGCCAGTCCAGAGCCAGCCCCACACCCCTGATCTGACCACCCCACCTTTGTATCCCCCAATGTGTGCACGATACCCCTGACCCATCACAAATCACATGTCTGCAGAGGATGTAAGCATGCGCTGCTGTACTCTTCCAAGCATGAAAACGTATCCCTTGTAACACGAGCTACACGGACGGATAAACTAAAGATCAAAACTCTGGGTGGAGACCTTGTGTGTGGGAACTGCGGTATCAATGAAGCCCTGAATGTGTGGGTCAGCGTGACTGTATTTTATCCTCCCTTCCCCTTGGCCCCATTTCCTGTGCCACCTAGTTGCCTGCCACAATGATATAATAACCAGGCTTAGCATGTTTAGTTTAGACTGAAACAATGTATTAATGTGTGCCTGACCTTCAGAGAGAGGGTGAGCCCAACTGACCCACGTGGATCCAGACCGACAGGAAATAATTAACCAATTACAGCCTGGCATCCCCTATGAAGCAGGCTCATGTGTAGGGTGCCTCCAATCAGTGGCACCCATTTGTACTATATGTCATGACGATTGTGGGGTGTTTAAGCCCCGTTTGTAACTGTAAGAGCAGAGCCTTTGCTGAAATTGTATTCTCTACAATTAAACCTTGTTATCCTTTGAGCACTATCTCCTGGCCTATTTCCCTAGTGGGTTACTTTATTCTGGAGTTTGCGTAAAAAGGGACTTAGCTTCAACACTTATGCCATGCACTCTTATGCCATACACTGTCACAACATACACTGACAAAACATACACTGACATGACATATACTGAGACATCATACACTGACATGATACACACACACACCATACACCTGGCATTTGTATGCTAGACACACATATGCCACACACTCACATACCAAACACTCACAAGCCATACACTCATATGCCATACAATACAATCCTATACCATATACTTCTATGCCATATGCTCATATGCCACACACTCATATGTTATAAACTCATATACTATACACTCATACACCCATCATACATACACTCATAATACATACGTAAATAAGTCATGTAATCATACCCCATACACTCATGAGCTATGCACAAATGGCTTACACTTACATGCCACACACATAGAAGCTATACACTCATACACCATACACCCATATGACGTAAATCACTCATATATCACACACTCATATATCAGATGTCCACATACCACTCATGCAACCCTCATACACTGTACACTCATATTCCATATGCCATACACTCGTATGCCATACAGTGATACGCCATACACCCATGTGCCACACACACAAGGCATAAATACATGAAACATACATACACACGCTATACACTCACATGACATATGGTATACACTCATATGCCCTATGTAGTTTAGTTATAGACCATACATTCATGCACTATACACCCATATGCAAACCATTTATACAATATGTATAAGGGCATACTCTCATACACTTATATGCCATATACTCATGCTCCATACACTTAAACAACATACACTTTTAAGTCATTCAATTATAGAACATAGACTCATGCTGTCTGCCCCACAAAAAGCACTGAAATTAAAATGAAAAAAATACATTTAAACAAAAAAAATAATTAGTTACGGTTAGTCTAATGAAAAGTAAAGTCTACACATTCAGTAGAGATAACAATGTTAAGGTAAAAACATTCACGCTATACCTATACATATAAATGAAACAGGAGAAAAAAGAGAAGTAACGATGAGATGAACCGCTGCTATGAAATTCATAACAAATAGGCATCTTTACCGATGATCTTTCGAGTGGTCCCAAGATTAATGACAATGTATACAGTATATGAACGGCCCTCTCTTACGGATGATGTATGGCGGCGTTAGGCCATAAATCCACTTATGGAACTTGAGACCTATGGCTAAGAATAGGCCGGGAACGGCTGGTATTCCTAATGCTGGAAAGGTCAGCAGGTAGGCGGCTCCGCAGCGATGAAGATAGATGCTGTTTGGGACATGGCACACCGGTCCATGGAGAATGGATGTTTGCGTGCCTCAGTATAAACGGAATGAATTACTAAATGTGAGACAATACATGAGCTCCGCCTCCAGGAGGCCGTACGCAATTAATGGAACCGGTAACATGGGTTGCCACCAACATGTCTGAACTGCTAAAGAGGTCTCCTGCCTGCTGTTTTGTTTGAGGGCTGGGGTTGTAAAAAGTAAAGGCAGAATACATGCTTTGCAAGAGAAGAGGAAAGTGTATTAAGATAATAACTAATATCAAAGTCCTGTCTGGGTTGGACTATTCTTCACAGACATAGATGCGTGGCTGTGATGTTTGTATCTTTTCTCTCAATGCAGAGGTCCAGTGCATCCTTCGTTTATGCTGCAGCGCTGTCTATTCCTGATAAAATGATTAACGAACAGTGATGTGAGCCTATGTTTAACGGGTGGTAATCTCCGGACATAGGAAGGAAGACGTGTTCTAGCTTTACACAGCACTCTGGGTACCCAGACTCACCGACTATGCAGATGGGCTGATGTTAACTGCATTCCCGTGGGTCCTGGGGGCAAGCTAGGGCACAGGAGATAGCTGCTTCCAGAAGCCTTCCTGCACCTGGAGATGAGCAAGGGAGCATGGCAGTACAGAGCTACTGGAAGGAGCGCCCCGCAGCTGCTGTAGGGGCTCTGGTGAGTAAGGGCTGGTGTGGGCGTGGCACACAGATGCCATGACTATGTGTGGAAGTTATCAATATGAACAGGAAGCACTGGATGGCGAATCATGATAAAGACATGCTGAAAGAAGGCAATTTGGGTAGACTGGGATTGGCAAGGATACCCGACATTATGTGATATCCACTGCCTCGTGATACCCCCAGAATAGATTGCACATGCAAAGATGCTGTCAGTGCTGCAAGCTCCTAATGTGTACCTTTTCAATGCCCTACTCTTCTTCCGGTTCCCACCCCCTTACACCCATCCCATAACCTGTGCATGATCTTTAATCATCCCCCACTCTTATAAAGCACCCCTGCGCAACTGTGAGATATGCTTAATAAAAAAAGCTCTGTGAATACATACATACATGCATATACATATTCATGAGCACATGCGCATATACAATGTGCACATCCTTTGACCCACCCTGAGCCGTGCCCATTTCTCTTTTCGTTGTGCACGAGCAAGTATTATGAACATTGTTCACTTGTCAGGTATACATTACCTTGGGGATGCCCCTTCCTACAGATGCTTGCCTGGGCTACTGGATCCCCACTGGGACGAGGATGGGGAGAATCCATGCTGCCATTGAACCTTCATTCCTCATGCAGAAGAGGTGCCCATTGGCTCATGTACAGGTCACACCAGCCGGGACCGAATATAGACCAGCAGGACTGGGGTTTGTGGTGACTCAAAGCTCTAGTATACATGTGCCAGAACATGTCATTGGAACCCACCCATGTGCTCTCAGGTATAATTACATAAATGTTGGATGTTAATGCTGGAACCTGTCTTTCTAAATCACTGGGGATTCCTGTCTTTGTGTAGCTTTTCTGTACTATTACAGAAGGTGGTCATGAATATGCAAATTAGCCCTGACCCCTCCAAAGCAGACCAATCAGCACATCTCTATTCTGAACGTGCAATGAATTGCTTAGGTTTCTGAACACAGGTGATGTGGCCCAACAGATCTCTTTGGACTGCGCTATTTGGACAGACGTACATGTGGTTGGTCCTCTTCCGCGGCAATGTCACAAGCTAGGTATAGACATGATGGATCTTCATTTTCTCTATGCTATTCATATTATGAAAACATGTACTGGTGGTAATTCAGCTCAAACCAATCACCTTCACTGTGGATTCTTTTAGAATCCTATCAAAAGGGCCAATTATTTTAATGTATGCACGTGAAGATTTATCTGTGCGGAGTCAATAAAGAGGATTCATAATGCAGTGGCAATGGTTCACATTGAGACAGAATATTTCCATGTGTCTGTTTCTTCATATTATTTATCTTGCTGTTTCACCATTCCCTTGCTTTATGTTTCTTCTGTTTCCGTCATTAATGCTAATTGCTGCTGATTGTTAGCATGTGCCACACTCAGGATTCTTAACTTTAGCTCACGTCGCATCTAGATGGAAATGTGACTGTTAGCATGTGCCACACTCGCATTGAATTCTGAACTTTAGCTCACGTCGCATCTAGATGGAAATGTGACTGTTAGCATGTGCCACACTCAGGATTCTTAACTTTAGCTCACGTCGCATCTAGATGGAAATGTGACTGTTAGCATGTGCCACACTCGCATTGAATTCTGAACTTTAGCTCACGTCGCATCTAGATGGAAATGTGACTGTTAGCATGTGCCACACTCAGGATTCTTAACTTTAGCTTGCACCGCATCTAGATGGAAATGTGACTGTTAGCATGTGCCACACTCAGGATTCTTAACTTTAGCTTGCACCGCATCTAGATGGAAATGTGACTGTTAGCATGTGCCACACTCGCATTGAATTCAGAACTCTAGCTCGCGTCGCATCTAGATAGAAATGTGAATGTTAGCATGTACCACACTCAGGATTCTTAACTTTAGCTTGCACCGCATCTAGATAGAAATGTTATTCTTAACATGCACCACACTTAGAATTTTAAACTTTAGCTCGCGTTGCATTTGGATAGAAATGTAAATGTCAGCATGTACCGCACCTAGATGGAATCCCATAATTGCAACGGACAGCAATGCCAACTAACCAACCAACTAACAATTCCATCCCTCTGCACACACCTCTCAAACTCTAACCAAACACAACCACAAGCCTAAAACGCAGCAATCCGCACAAACTTCACAACAATGCAACAACAAAACAAACCACACATAGACTTGCACAAAAGCACACGATGACTACGGACCGTAAAACACCCCAAGCCCAGCCAACGGACCCACCGGGCTGAGGCTGCCAACAGAACATCACTGCTCTCTTGCACTTTTCCAGCTCATTCCCACTAACCCACCCCCTCTCCTCCCCTTTTTCAGAGCCGCCAGAGCGCCAGGGGACCACTTTGGTGGTGATAGTGCGCAGTACAAATGTCCTTTAACTTTAACATTAACATTAACATTATCATAACCTTTTATTCCTAGCCTGGACACTATAACATAGATACTGTATTTGGATGCATAATTGTCTTTATGAGACCACACCTGTTAGGGTTGTTGGTACAGCTTATTAGAACTGATGGTACATTCATGTATAGGCCCGCACATCAATAGATGGGGGGGCATTATTATCGCTGACATTGCCTGGGCACCCGGAGGCATTACATGGTCTGTACACCTGGACACTTGGTCAGTGTGGATTTGAATGTGCATCTGGAAAGTTACTTGCATGTGAAGAAATAGCAGGGTCACTCATGGTTAACACTGGGACTGCAGACTTTTAGAATGTTCTGAGTCAGAGTCAGGTGATTAACATAGCGGTACATCTGCTTCGATGACAGACTACTCCAGAAATAGAGAAAGGACTTTGCGTGGGTGTATCTCTGAAGTGAGTAAAGTGTCTTAAGGCCAGGGCGTTGTATGTTTGCCTTATTTTAGGATTCTATTTCATTCTCACCATTGCTCGATAGCATTTAAAAGCCAGGGTGTTGGGGTGGGAGCAGGTTGCTGCAGGAAGGTTAGAAGAGGGCATGCTGTCAGTTTGTCTTTTCTATTGTGTTGCAATGCAATAAAATCTCTCTGTCTGCTGTACTATTCAAATTAAACTGCCTGAGCTTTGTTTCTCCATCATCACGGCATTCCTCACTTTTCTTAATACATTGTTGACACAAAAATACATGTATCCTGGATATTTGCTCTGCAGATGTAGTTACACAGTAAGCATTAGTTGAACACATTTTGCATGCCTGCATTGACTGTTGACACCCTCACTTATTTAAACTGAAATATCTCAAATGTGCTGAGGTTCCTTGGGAGTATTTTTTGTTGTCTCGATCCCCCGAGAAGTCCTGCAGACACTCTCCATCTGCTTGCCTTTCAATGTTACAGAGATCTACTGAGCGTTCTCTTCTTGATCTTTGGATTGGTGGGCCAAGTAGTTATGAATGAAACACAACAAAGGTGTCATCAGTGAAAAACACCAGGTTTCTTCCACACTGTCCCATGGAAGATAAGACTGTATGTCAATTAACCAACTATAGTTCAGACCACAGAAGAATACATAATGGTTGCATTCTCAACCATTTCAATTTGGTACAACAACATGGCTCCCTGAACTTGCTGTGTATGGGTCAAGGCATGCATTGGTCTTGGCTACACTCTTGATTCTAGACCAAAATGAGAGTGCATAATGTCAGATGATTGTAATGCACTCTTGCCAGGTGCACGGTGGCCATTTAAATACTCATTGAATGCCATTGCAACGCTGGTGGTGGGAACCTCCATGCTTTTCCCACATTACAGTCATGTCCCGCTCACTCCTTTGACTTCCCCTTTAGGCTCGGGCCACTGCTGAAGTGCTGTGTTTGGCCTGTAGGATGTGAGAGATTGCTCTGTGGGTCTACTATTCTGCAAGGCTTCTTTCCTCTGCTAGACTGTATCCAGACGTACAAGGATCCCCCGACATACATCATGAAAAACGCTAAGCATCCCACACTCGGATTCATGTCCTGACTCCCTTAGAGAACTATCATGCACTGCACAGTGTTATGCCATGGCACACTATGCTGCAATAAAGTCACGTAGAGCACTGGTGATTGTTGCAGTGTCCATGGTCTTTCCTGTATTAATAAATGACAATAAAACATCCCTAAAAATAAGAGAAGTGATTTGATTTTTCAAGATCATGCAGTATTGTTCACTTAAGAATACATAATGTAACTTACATGAGATAAAACATATAGGTTAAACAATCATGAAATTACCTTCATTTAAATACCTAAAGATAACTTCCTAGCAGTAACGTAAAATGTACTACACTACGAAGACCAGAGATACGCTCAGTTTACTCAACTTAAAATGTTATAAAGCTGATCACAAAGTGCACCAATGCTTTGCAGCAGATCGAAGATAGGATAAAAGTGCAGAGCTCGGACGACATTGAGTCAAACCTCAATTTGGTCATCTTGGTATTATAGTCCTGCTCCTGGTAGGTTGATAATAATGGCAGAAAACCGTGCCAATGATCCTCTAATGGCGCTAAATAGGGTAAGCAACATTTCTCCGGACGGGCTGTCCCTTTTGATGTAATAGCCATCAAAGGAAGAAGATTGGATCGGGCCTTTGTAATCAATACTTGATCAAACGTGTTATAACAAGCAAATCATTTCTTTGTGTTAAGCCAGGAGAAAATCACATGTTGTCTATTAGCAGGTTTCTGTAACTCACAGGATTCGCATTTCGTAGAATGATATCCATCCTATGCATCTTGTGTTTGCTTATAAGGGCATTGATCAAGGTCTGGATGGGTCGAAAATAATCGTATCTCGTTTTTGTGCATCAAATGTTGTTTCACCAAATTTAGCCATGGAATAGGTGCATTTACGAGTCATGTCAAAATGCATTTAAAACTAAATGGGCCAAAGTGGTCTTTCTATTACACCAAATTATTAGCCCAACCAGAGATGGCTCCATTATTAGATCATCCTCCAAACACGAGATGCCCAATTGAGTATGAGCTGAGCAGGAAGTGGCTGAATTTGGAAGGCCACGAAGGACTTTAAAACATGTATTTCTTGCACTTCTAAACTAACTGAGTTATTTTGACCCAAAATTGCCACACCATATTTAGCCACAGCTCTAGCTTTTTTTCTTTTCTTGTACTCGCATACACACGTATAAAGGTTAGGCTTTAAATTGTTTACAGAAAACATGCATCAAGTAGCCTGAGATCGTCTTGCTTCCTGCAGAAGACAATGCGAGTTACCATTTAATTTTGAAGATAAAACGACTGCAAGATAGAGAGTTGCCAACATTAGGTAGATTTCTCCCTATGTCAAGAGTCCCATAACAACATGTGTGCCTGGGTATCACTAGAGTTTATTAACGTCGGAAAAGGTTCTAAACATAGCATAGGTTATATGTTATGATATGATGGGTTATTTATAAGGTGCTTAATTCCCAGAGGTTTTTAAGTGCAGACCCGGCGATCAAACCTGTGTTGCTCCATGTCAACTTGATTCCAAGGCGAGCACGTTGCCCCTAAGCTATCCGCCCGAGACAAATGCACACTGGTTGTTCTTCAGAATCTAACAATGTTTATTATAGAGTGCAACATCAGGGTCCTTAATTAGCTCTAAAACAGAGACCTGATTGTCAAGAATTATTAGGAACAATGCCCTCTCAATACTTTGGATCTTGCCATCAAGCTGCCTAGAGAGGTCTTTTAAAAAGCTATCAAGAGAAAATGTCTGAGAGCTGAAGTTACAAGAAACTGTGACGAATAAAAGGAATTCCTCCCTTCTTCCCAAGAGTGAGCCCACCCCTGTGAGGTTAGGGAGGTGAGACAGCTCTGCAATACCCTCCCTAGGGATAGAGGCAAGTAGGACCTCAGCTGGAGACTCCTTTTTTGGGGACATGCACTCCTGTTCCCATGAGATACTCCCCAAGACTGGACATATTGTAAACCTAAATGCGATGCTCAAAAGGACCAGAAGATATAAAGTATCAAGAGTGGGGAGAAGAAGCACATAATCTATGCCAGTATCTTATGGGTGGGAAACAAGCATATCCCTTTCAATAAAAGTGACCAATTTCCTGAGACGAGGAAGTTGATTGGGGAGAAGCAGCGAGAGACAAGCATGTATGTAGGCTTAAGGAACATCCGTGCTACCTCACACCTGGGGAAGACGGAAACTCAAGAATACCAAGAGTTATGAACTTTGCCAGAGAACGCAGTGCGGGATGCCCACCACACTGGAAACTCGAACAGAGAGAAGCATGCAAAGAGTTGATGGTATGACCACAAACAAGCAACTACGGTGCATAGTCCATCCACAAACGATCAATGAGACCACCACCAAGAATGAGTTAATAGATGTCCAGTCATGCCATGAAGTATAGGGCAGAGAAGCAAGTGAAGACAGAGAGAGAAACGCCAGCGAACTGAAGCAAGCAGTGGTCTGTGATCCGTGGAGTGGAAACCGACTGACAACGCATTCAAAGATATCCCCATCACGAACTAAGGTAATGGGAAGGACGGGAATCACAGGAGGCACCCAGGGAATCGTTATTCCACACAAACAACTTGTCTCAGTGGCAACTATGAAACAGAGTGTATTTATTTATTTCATTATTGGATATTTATAAGCAGGACAGTGTTTCAAAGCTCCACGAGGCAAAAAGAAAGAGAGCAAGGGAACAAATAAACAATAGAAATGACAATACACAATAGACAAAAAGCAGCCCTAGTAGGCTGTGTAACATTCAGAGCATGCAAGTGCAGCGAAAGAGAAGGTGGTGGGGGTGTAGGTGCTAGAGGGCATTCCAGGGGGAAGTGCCAGAAGTGTCTGTTGCAGGCAGCAGGTAAGTGCACAGGCAGAGACATCCCGACTGAAGAGGTAGGTCTGACCCCCATCAGGTAAGTGCGCACCTGAGACAAGTCACCCAACAGGCAGGTGTGGGCCCAGAGGCCAGTGCAGAGGGGGTGGTGGATGCTGGGTGGGAATTGGGCAGAAGGCCAGGATCCTATGTGGATTCTTGAGGGGCCTGGCCGCCAATCTCAGCGACTGAAGGGATAGTTAGCACGGGAGGGAGAGAGGAAAGGAGGAGGAGAAAGGTCTTGAGTTGTTTGCAGAACTTGAAGTAAACCGGTTGAAGATGGAGAGAGAGCGGGAGAGTGTTCCAGAGGAGGGACCCAGGGGAGGAGAGAGATATGCCCCCAGACTTCTGCTTGGAGAAACATTTGACAAACAGAGAGTTGGAGTGAGAAGATCAAAGGGATCTGGAAGGAGAGTATTTAGTGACAGAGATCTGCATGTAGCATGGTCCCAGACCGCATACAGCCTTATGGATGATGCAAATCGTCTTGAATTTGATCCTTATTTATTTTATTTATTTATTACATTTGTTGTACGCCCAGACCCAGAGGTATCACGGCGTAGTTACAGACAATGGTACATGCAATCTTGGTGAAAATAAAAAAGCTATAGGCAGACAATGCA
This sequence comes from Ambystoma mexicanum, assembly GCF_040938575.1. NCBI lineage: Eukaryota > Metazoa > Chordata > Amphibia > Caudata > Ambystomatidae > Ambystoma > Ambystoma mexicanum. The sequence continues at coordinate 1,388,890,480 of NC_090932.1, forward strand.
GACTTATTAATATACATGAGACATTGGGCACAGAGAGAATAGTACATACAGTCTATTTACATAATAGCTGGTGGAGTTTAGTATTGGTTGAATAACCAGGTTTTGAGCGACTTTTTGAATTGAGGGTATGACAATTCGTTCTTAATATTGGTAGGTAGGGTGATCCTTGCAGCAACCAGCAGCCAGTGTAGAGTTTTTAGAGCTGGAGAGATACTGTCCGTGGGCTTCAGGCCAAGGATAAGTCTTGCAGCCCTATTCTGGATTAGATGAAGAGGGTAGAGGGAATTAAGAGATAGGTTAAGGAAGAGGCTGTTGCAGTACTCCAACCTGGAGAGGACCAGAGCACTAGAGACATTGAATTTCTGGGGGAAGGTGAGGAAAGGGAGAATGCCCCTAAGGATGTGGAGTTGAAAGGGGGCCTTCTTGGCAAGGTACAAAATGTGAGGAATGAAGGAGAGAGAGGAGACAAAGATGACACAGAGATTTCTGGCTTCAGTGGAGGGAGAAGGAAGGGAGCCCATGAGGTAGCCAGAGTGCAGGGGGGAAGCGGGGAACAGGTGTCCCGATAGGATGAATCTCAGTCTTACTGGCATTAAGACAGAGATCGTTGATGGTGCACCAGGACTGGATAGCAGATAGGCAGCTAGGGATGATAGAGGAGGAAAAAGAGTTGGGGGCGGAGAGTTTGAAGAAGAGTTGTGTGTCATCTGCATAGCACTGAAAGTAAGGGGAGAAGGCAGAGATCAAGTGAGCAAGAGGAGCAAGGTAGATGTTGAAAAGCCAAGGCGAGAGGATAGAGCCCTGGGAAACACTGCAAATAGAGAGTGGTGGTGGAGGAGAAAGAAGCCAGAAGCACTTAGGAGGGGTGGTTAGTGAGGAAGGAGGTCAGCCATTCCAGTGACCAATCTGAGATAACCAAGGTATCTTGGAGCTGCTTTATGAGGATAGCTTGGTTGACCACGTCTAAGGCGGAAGAGAGGTCCAGGAGAATGAAAATAGTAGGAGAATCAGAGTCAAGATTTGTGAGCAATTCTTCATGGGTGTTCAAGAGAACAGTTTCCTTGCCTCTGGATACCTGGAATCCGGATTGGTGGTCATGTAGACAGCCAACAAGCTCAGTGTGTTGGGTAAGTTGAGGGAAGACCAACTTCTCCAGGAGTCTCACAAGGAAGGGATTAGTAGAGATTGGTGATAGTTGGCCGGACATGTGTAGTCGATAGAAGATTCTTTTAGAAGGGTGTGCACAAGGGAGTGCTTGAGAGATGTGGGGAAGAGCCAGAGGCTATGGAGTGGTTGCAGTAGTTGGCAAGAGCCAGAGCGAGGGCATAGATGTTGTCCTTAATGGTTCTGGAAAAACATTGTGGAATCTGTTTGGATGAGACCTTCAATGAGCAGACAACTCTAGTGACCTCATCCGTTGTGATAGGTGAGAAGGAGGTGAGAGTAGGTGGGGTGGGGGAGCAGCCAAAGGAGGCAGGGGGACGTAGAGAGGAGAGGAAGAATGAGAAGAAGAAAGAGTGGTCAGAATTTCCTGAGTTTTAGATGTGATGTGGGTGTCCAGAGCAGTACATAGGGCCTGGGAAGGAAGAGGCGAGGTGGAGAGCATGCAGAAGGATTGGCTAGTTCCTTGCAGATTTTTGGGAGTTTGACCATTTTGTTAGTAGCTCCAGAGATACAGGCCTGGCCATGATGTAGACCCTCTTTTTGGAGTGGATGGATAGACGGTATTGTCTTTGGAGCAGGCGGCAGGCCAGTGTGCGAGAGGATGAGCCAGAGGTCTGCCACTCCCATTCAGCAACTCTACACTTGCGTTTCAGAGCAGCTAGATCAGTATCGTACCAATTGCTATGCTTGGAGTCAGGTTTCAGGTGGAACCTCATGACAGGAAAGAGTATCAAGGGTGTTAGTAATAGCAAGATGAAGATTGTTAAGGACACAGCCGGTGGGAGAGTCAATAGGGGGGAAGCAAGGGGATGAAGATGGAGGCAAAAGCAGCAACTGCCACTCATTCCATCGGAGGGATGACCACAAAGGAAGCTGGCAGTGCTTTGGGGAGGCTCAGTCAGGGGTCTGAGGGGTCCCAAGTGGGAAGAGAGGAGGGAGTGGTTAGACCATCAGAGAGGGATAGGGTGAGGGTTGGAGAGCGGGAGATCAGCATGGATGAAGGCATGAAGAGTTTGTCCGCCAGAGTGTGTAGGGCTGGAAGGGAGAATAGAGAGGGAGAGAGAGGTACAAAAATCACAGAAGAGTTTGAAGGCAGGGACAGTGCAGTCGAGGTGGATGTTGAAGTCAACAAGGAGGTAGAAGTCAAAAGAGAGGTGGTGATGTCAGCCCATTTCAAGAGGAAGAGAGAGACAGGGCCAAGAGGTCTTTAGATAGTAGCAAGGGTGGGATAGAGAGTGGGAGAGACACCAAGCTTGCAAACAAGGATTTCAAAGGAGGAGTAAGAATGGGTGTGTATGAGAGAGGTAGGGACCCACTGAGGGAAGATCATGGCTACTCCACCACCAGATCGGTTGGGCAGAGTCTTTGAAAGGATATTGTAGCCATCAAGGAGGAGGGAGTCAAAAGCAGTGACAGAGCTGGCATTGAACCACATCTAGGTGAGAGTGAGGACATCAAGATCAAAGTCTTCCAGGAGGAGGCAGATGTCAGAAGATTATTTGACAGCAGATAGAGCATTCAGAGTGATTAAGTGAAGCCAGTCACCACCTTTGCAGTTTTTCAGAGGAAGGGTGCAGGGGGTTGGTCCACCCATCAGAGGAGGAGAAGAATGTGCAGAGGGAGTGGAAGGAGGAGGTGCAGGAGTAGGAAGGAAGTTAATGAGGGCCAGTAGAAGATTGGGTTGAGAAAAGTGGTCAAAGTGAGTGGGAACGGTCAGGAGTGGAGTTCCACTACTTTTATTTTTTATTGTTAAAAGTTCCACTACTTTTTTACACCATGTTCTCAGTTATAGAACTGTTCTTTGTGAAGTTAAAGCACATTTCACAACTTTACCACCCACTAGAAGTTACAGCTAAACTGAAAGCTGTTTCAACTCAGTTGGCTGTCAACCAGCATGGATGCCAGCCTTCAAAAATGTGTTGAATGTTGCACTGCTCCTGCCTACCTTGTCCCTCATCGGGGTCACAGTTCCACTACTTTTTTTGGTACATTTCTATCTCTGGTTGAGGGCACTGAGCAGACAGTGCCATTATGATAGACAGTTATGATTCACCATTAATGGATGAGGAGGAAAAACGAGCGAGAGACGAGATCAGACGAGGAGTACATAGGTCTGGAGAGGGGAAAGAAAAGAGGAGATCAGTGATAGTCTGGGAGCAACGCTGACATAGGTGTCTGAGATAGTTAGGCCAGGATTAGAGGCCAAAAGATAATTTTTGAACTTTTCTCTTCCAGACTTCATGAGAGAGGAAGGATAGGTGATAGAATAGCAGTAAGAATAGATGGGGAGATGGCAAGTGCCATGGAGGTGGAAGAAAGAGGGATAGAAGGAGATACTGCACAAGGTATGACCCAACTTCACCAGGCGGCCTAGCAGCCGAGGGAGACAGGTGAATGGACAGATGTACAAACACACACCTACATTCAAATTTGTACAAAAATCACAATACAGCACAAAATGGAAGATTCACATATGTAAACGCTCTACCAAATTCGAATTTCTCCAAAAAGCACAATATAGCACAAAATGAAAGATGCACACATGTAAAGGCACATCTAAGTTTGAATTCCCCAAAAAGCACAGTACAGCACAAAATGAAAGATGCACAGATGTAAAAGCACACCAATGTTTGAATTTCCTCAAAAAGCACAGTACAGCACAAAATGGAAGATGCACAGATGTAAAGGCAGACTTTGAGATGAGTTTAGAGGAAGGCACTAACAAGCAGTGAGGGAGTTTAAGGCGGCTGCACACAGTAGGTGCTCAATGTTACGCTCACCTGGCTCCCACAGGGGCGTCGGTCGGACCCAGACTGCTGCGGCCTCCACCCACGTGATGCGTAGTGCAGCGATGACTGACTGGATCTGCCCTCCTAATCTTGTCTGCTTGGCCCGTAGAAATATTCTCCTACAAGTGGAGAGATGGGTTTAGCCACTTGTGGATTCACGTGATAGCACCCCCACTGTCCACCCCACTAATCACCTCTGAAGCGCCCTCTCAGCAATCTCACCTTATATTCTTGAAGGATAAGCCTTCCATCCTGCAAAGCATGCAGGGGTGCGTTGATGACCAGTTACTTTACTGGCTTGAAGATATTGGAAGAGTTGTAGACGAATCCTGACTCCAAAAGATCCTGGCGAAGAGCCGTAAGTCTATAGTTCGTAAGAGTTCAAAATGCCTGGAATTCACTCCTGTCCAATTCCTCTTTTATCTTGCAGCTTTGACCCAATAAGAAGATTGACAGCTGAAAGCGCTCCTGTAAAAGTCTGTGTTACCCAACACTGTCCGGTGAATAATGCCAAGGGTTAAACTTGCTGCTTTCTCCTTATCTTACAGGTGCAGCATAAGAAGATGTGGCGTGCTGATGAATTATACCTCTGGCAGTAAAATCAGGTAAGCATATGGCGGCTAAAGAGATTGTATCTGTCTGTTCCCTCTGCTCACCTTGTTGTTTCTTGTCCCCCTTAGGTGCCGGGATTCGAACATGTAAAGATAGAGACAGCGCCTGATCGAAGAGATGCTGCGTGGAACAGTGAGTTTGGCGCAGCGCTGCTGCTGGCGATGCAACGCGTTTAAAACAAAGCCTTTCCTCTGGATTGAAGATGCGATAAATCTGGAATCAGGTAAGAAATCAGGTAATACTCTTGTTCTAACCTTTGCTTCTTTCCTTCTTTCTAGGTGCTCCAGGTTTGAGGCGGGCGTGGCAAAAGGCTGGATGCTGCTGCTGGCACGGTGAGCATTACACTGCTGGATGCAGAATAACGCAAAGCGTGTGCTGCTCTTTGGGCGTGGTTTAAATAGCCTCCAAAGTAGTCCCAGGTAGGTATTCCTCCCCGACCACACCCCGAGTAACAAAATAGTCCCTAAGGTAAAATAGTCCCTTCCAGGTCTCACACAGACTTGGACCTTCTTGCAGCATGGTCTGCATCAGGTAAGTGTGCACCTATGAGCCTGGCGCCTATGGCCCAGGACTGATGTCCCATATGAGCCTGGCACCATAGGCGTCAGGACTGAACCCAGACAGCCCCTAGCAGGGGTTGCTGGGTTTTCTCAAGGCGACATGATGCCTGCTCCCGGGGCTGATGGACGTGGTCTGGATGCCCGGGGGTATGCATCATGACACTCAACCGGATCAGTTTGCAAATATGCTAGAAGTAAAGGTGGTAAGAGTCAGTGGCAACCAGGCAGAGGGTTGAAGTACAGATCCGGGGTGCTTACCATTGCAGAGTAGATGCAGCTAGCTTATGGTTACCAAATGCAAGCAGTTCTGAAAGCTTGGTCTTTGGGCAACGTGGGCTGGGGAAATGTTGCTGGAGCAGCGGCGTAGAGAGGCTCCTTCCAGTTCCAGACAGAACCAGATAGGGCCCTTGAGAGGGCCTTTGTGTTGGGCCGGCCCACACCTGCCCGCTCCTGATAGAGTATAGGTGCAGAGATTAGCCAATCAGAGCATCAGCAGGGAGGGCAGTGGAGGGTCTTCTTTGCAGAACACGGCAGTGGCCATGTTTGGATGATTACAGCCACAAGAAGTTACCAGACCTCAGGCGATGCAGGGTTTCTCAGAAAAAATATCCTGCCTCGGATCGCAGAGGAAAGCAATGTCAATGCTTGTGGCAGCCCAGCTACAAATGTTCCAGCATCAGAGCGAACATGCACTCTATGAAAATTAAAGCACATCTATGAATGCAGCTCAAACGAGGGTATTATAACTTCTAGTTCTGAAATTGCTGCATTGGTCCTTTGCCTTGTGGCCCAGGAGCGAGATGCCTGTGACCATCAGCAATGCAAGCAGGGTGGGAGGATAAGGCTGAGGGTGGCCTAGTGAGGGCCTTTGTGTTAGGCCAGCCCACACTTTCAGGCACAGGTGCACAGATTGGCCAATCAGAGCATCAGCAGGGCAGGCAGTGGACGTTCTTCTTTGCAGGACATGGCGGCAACCATGTCTGGATGATTACGGCCACAAGAAGTTAACAGCCCTCAGCCGATGGAGGGTTTCTCAGAAAAATGATCCTGCATCGGATCACAGAGGAAAGCAACATTGATTCTTGTGGCAGCCCAGCTGCAAATGTTCCGGCAATCAGAGCAAACGTGATCTGATGAAAGTAAAAGCACTAAGCACATCAATAAATACAGCTCACAGGAGGGTATTATATCTTATAGTTCTGAAGTTGCTGCCTTGGTCATTTGCCTTGTGGCCCAGGAGAGAGATGCCTGCACCATCAGCAGTGCAAGCAGGGTGGGAGGATCAGGCTGGTTGGAAATTAATTAACTTAAATCCTATTGATACTAGAACAGAAACATTTTAAAAGTTAAACAAAGTTAGAGAAAAGCAATGCAATTAAATACTCTGGGAAAAGAGAAAAGTAACTAAATACTTTACACAGGAAGAGTGTAGAGAGAGAGAGAAAGAGAGAGAGAGAACCAAGTCTGAACTGGAGTCTGAGAGAGATTGACAATTGGAATATATAAAAAGGGCTGAAATACCATGGGAAAATGGGAACATTATTGTATAACACATATTGTAGCAAACATGGAATGCTCAAATGGACCAGAAGATATCTTATGGGAGACAAGCATATCCCTTGAAATAAAAGTAAAAAATCTACTGACACGAGGAAGTTGATTGTGGATTCCTCCAGGAGAAGGCAATGAGAAGCAGAGAGACACAAGCATGTACATAGGTATGGGGAACTTCCATGCTACATCACACCTGGGGAAAACAGAAACCCGGAAGCTCTGCAAGTTTCAAGCTCACCACAGAATGCAGTGTGGGACGCCCACGACACTGCAAACCCGAACGGAAAGAAGCCTTCAAGGCAGGAACCTGCAAGGAGGTGGTGGCGACACCATGAACAAGCAACCATGGTGGACAGTCCATCCACAAATGCCAGCAGAGACCACCACTGTGAGCAAGTGAATAGAGGCCCGGTCACGCCATGAACTACTGGGACACTACAGTGAAGCACTTGAAGGTGGAGAGAGAAATGCCAGCGAACCAGAACAAGCAGCAGTCTGTGATCTGAAGACAGGTGCCTGACTGACAAAGCTCCCGAAGACAGCCCCTGTCAGGAATGAACCTAACAGGAAGGACGGGAAGCAGGGGAGGCACCAGGGAATCGTTATACAACACAAACAATGTGTTGCAGTGACGGATATAAAACAGATTGTATTTGGAAACACATTAACTTACATCTTATTGATACTAGAAGAGGCACAACTGAAAAGTTTAACAAAGTAAGACAAAAGCGATGGGATGAAATAGCCTGGAAAAAGGGGAACGTAACTAAATATTTTACACAAGAAGGGTATAAAGAGAGAGAGAGACTGAGAACCAAGAATGAACCAGAGTCTGAGAGAGATGGACATTTGGAATATATAACCAGAGAAGTAGCCCAAGTGAAGGGCATAGGCACTTGTTCCAAAAAGGATTCCCAACGACGAAAGAAGATTAGATAAGGCAGTTGGTGACCTAAAGAGGCTAGCTGTTAGCCGGCACTTGAGGTGGAGAAGCGAAACAAAAGTCAAAAGAAGCCACGTTTCCTGTACCACCAGAGTAAATGTGGCAATAATTAATGGCTTATGGGTGGGGGAGCTCAAACATCAACACACTTCAGCAAAACGGCATACGCACAATATCTCTTCCCCACACATCCACCATGAAAGCCTCACTTCACCTCAAGGCACTGCAGGCCATGTAAAACAGCTTACAGTTATTCCACGTCTTCCAAGCAATACAGCTTGTGCAGTTTGAGGGGGAGCTTTGAACACAATCAACGTCAGAGGTCTTCAAACCTTAGGTTTGCTGATTGTAGATCAATTGTGAGTCAGCGAGGTCTATCATGCCTCACCTCACAAAAGACACATGAGACAGAACGCGATCATAAAGTGATATAAAGTTACAAGCATTATTTTTATATCATAGATGCTCCCCTACAATGAGTGGGAAGTCCCACAATGATGTCAGAGGGGATTTCTTGATGGTGACATTCGGATGGTTACTCTTTACCATTCAATTACTTTTATTCTTTCTTGGTTTATAAGAGAAGGGTGGAGGGTTATATTATTTCCACTTTTATTCAAGGTGTTCCTTGGTATTTAAGCAATCCAGCTGACCTTGCAGGACATTATTTCAGTGGTACATACATAGGCTATTTTATCTTTGGCTGTAGTACAATGAAAATGTCCTCCAGAACAGCGTCTCATCTTAGCTCTACGGAGCGTTTGAGGTATCCTATTTATGTATGTTTCTAAGTGCTTTTTGAGCTTCTTTCGACTAATCTAACATTTAAAGCTGTTTCTCGATAATGTCATAAAATAGAAGAGGTTTTGGTGTAATTAATCATACTGTAGTGATGGATTCTTATACATAGTCCTGCTGTAATGTCAAGTTGTAAACCGTGATCTCTGAAGTTAATTTTGTCATGGCTGTATGCGCCCATGGATCTCAGGTGATCATTGTTCATATTTATGTATGTGAGGAAAGAGTCAACTCGTCCCGGTCCACATTATGTATGGGAGAAAGTACAACCTACCATAGCTTATAACAATATTGTAAGTCTTGTGACATAATAGACAAACCGGATCAAAGTATGAGTTCTTTATAATGCCACAGAACACCAATGCGAATTCCAATATCCTTATTACATATGATAGAGGGTATTTTAGTCTTTGAACTACTTGTCTGCACCGCCATCCACACATGTACTCAGCCTCTTGCTTATTTGCAAGAGCTTGCCTAGATGTTGATACATATAATCAATGTAGAATCTGTTTGAATGGAGGAAGCACTAAAATGCAGCTTGTTCAGAAGAAAGTAATCTGAAAAGCTAGTCATTCCTTAACGAATTGCTCCAGTGGCAGCTGGAATTCTGCTTCATATTGTTTCAAGCAACAGGCATTGTGACATCACAACATAACTGTAGTACGTTATTACACTTGCAACAGTGATACAATGTATAATGTCCTATTACAGGTTGTTAGTGATGGCACGGTACTAGGTGAAAAGATCTTTTTAGAAAGATCTTTTCCCCAAAAAATTGATTTAGGAAGACCACTCAGCAGGACCCGGAAGCGCAGGACGAGAGAACGGGTAAGTGTGTGGATGCGTGTGTGTTTGGATTAAGGGCGATTTGGGTGGGAGGGGTGGGGCCTGGGGGCTGAGAGAGGGAGGTTCTGGGGGCAATAACCGGGATTTGGAGGTAATAGCGCAGAAAGGTTGGGGGTGGGCGGCTCGGAGCAAAGAGGGGATGGGGTGAATTGTAAAAAAAAAAGAGATGGTTCAATGTGAAAATACCTCATTATTAAGGTGTCATGAAGTACGATCAAAAGAAAAACGGGCAATAAAAATTGGTCTTTTTCTCCTGAGACCTTAATAATGAGGTCTTTTCGCATAGAAACGATGGCACCACTAAGCTGTAATAGGGACATTTTAACAGGCTTTTATGTGGATATTGAAGGATCCCTGGTATTATCAGGATATCATTGATGTCTCCTCTGCAAAAGGCAATGTATTTTTATTTTTTTATTGTGATTTGGTTTACATTAAACCTCACACAAATGAAGAAAATTTAAATATTACAATGTTCAATATAAACATACTTTAAGAAAAAGATACATTCAATTAACAAATGAAACATGCAAAATACAATAGTATCACTTAAGGAGAATTAAGGAGAATAAAATCTAAGAATATAATTAATTCATGCAGATGGAAAAAAGGCAATGTTAGGGATTGTCATCCGCATCAATACATGTTTCCTCAAATTGTTTAACCTATAGATTTGCCACATTGGAGTGGGGGACTGCACTGTATACCCTATTGCTGTACCCACTATCTGGGCATTTAATTGCATAATTAATTTAAAACGTTATTTTGATTTATGTTAATTGTTTTTGGTTTAAATAACAGAAACCTTTACAAATGACACATTGCAGTAATAAACATAATTAAACAGAATACAATATGACAATATTACAACGACAAAACGTATACAAAGCAACATAACGGGGATTAAAAAAATTTGACCAGTAACTGCAATGGTTACAAGATATAAAATTATTGACAAATCCAAAACCATGTTAATACATAAATCTAAGAATTCATTACCTTTATAAAAATGGCATCACATCAGCTAGTTTCACTTCGATAATTATTAGAAATTCAATTAGTTTCAAGGACATATGGAGACTGTAACCCCCATGCAACGTTTCCATAGTGACTCTACGACACTGTATGTTTGAATGCATGGATTCAACCCAAAGATTCGATCACGTGGAACCTTAAATGAATTACAATAGATCACTAAGTGTTTAAAACGTTATTTTATTTAGAGACATCTTTGTACCCCAGTGTATAAAGTGGTGTGAGGCATCTTGTGTATCATCTTTGTTCATGACTAAGGCATTCTTGCATAAAAAGAGTCAGTTTGGTACTTCTGTCTTCTAAAATAAAAAGCTGAAAGCTGAAAAAGAGCTGATGCATGTGTTGACTCACATAGGGAACTGTCACTCACTGCACAGTGTTATGCAACACCATATTACACTGCAACAAAGACTTGTGACTGACACATTGCTGTATTATGAAAGATTTTAAATTCTAATTTGTTACTAAGAGCTAACTCTCAACATCCTACCCTATCCAAAACACACCTATCTACGCAAAGAAGCAGCCTCCACCTGTTCTTTAGAGAAAAAACATCATATGTTGGTAAGTGCTCCAATAGGGATTGGATTTGTGAGAGAAGCGGCCTTCCGGTGAGGTCCTTGATGTCTCGAGGGGATCAGGGGCACCTGATTGTGCTGGCCATTTTACTGTATTTTATTTGTGGTGTTTATTTTGGGGACGGACCCTCCATTGCCCCCTCCCACACTGCAACCCACGTACCCCCATACTACTCCAAAGAGTAATATTGTATGTATTCTTATCGCTCCTAAGCAAATGCAGCAAAAAAATACAGCCAAGTGGCTCTTTCACCAACTGTGGTCAAACGGCTGCGATCAGGTGAGTGGTACCCTCTTGGTGGATTGTAGTGTATAGGACCTCATTGGTTTGGGTGTGCTTTGATTAAGAATTGGTGTCTCTTTTTTTCATAGCCATCCTTCTTTAAGTGCCTGTTTTATTTTTTCAGCTATTCCCTTTTGGATATTTTCTGTGGAATCTACACACATATAGGTACATTTCTGGACCGCTAGTAGGGCAGCTGCATGCTTTCATATGCTTGTCATTATCTTTTGCTTAAAGTTTATAAAAAAGTAAAAAATGCCATGCACACTAAGACAGTATATGCAGACTGGCACTATTAGCAGTCCGAGTCTGTGCATGCTTTCTTAATGTGGCACGGCATTTTAACTTAGCATCAAGGGAAAAACAAACATGATAAGAAAGACCGACCTACATTTAATGTAGGCCAGTCTAGCCACGTAATAACACTATGTTTGCTTTACCCCTAATGCTGTATCACAGGGATCAAGAAAACATGCTGTTTTCAAGTGGCTATTCTATCCATGTAAAAACACTTAAGTTGCCTGTGATATATTGTGCGTAGATACCTTGTACAGGTAGTATAGCTCCATTTCATCCATTTCAATGCACTCGTCTTGGAAGTAAGACGATGTAGAGCAACACAGGTTCGAATCCCGGTCTGTGCTTACAACCTTCGTTGGTATTAAGCGTGTTATAAATAACTAATTATAATAATAATGGTGTTTCTGGGAAGCTGATTGGTCAATCTGCTGGCTATGCGAACTGATATAGCCCACAGATTGATTACAGCCCGCAAATCGGGTGTTTTCAAAGCAAGCAGCTTCCACGTTGCATATGAACACTTTAATACACACCAAAGTAGGCAGCTTCAACGTTGCAGAATACAAATTCTGCAACGTTGAAGCTGCTTACTTTGGTTTATATGCATGTGTTCATATACACCCAAGTTCTCAGCAGCATTTTTGTATAATAACGAATATGTAGTCATTTTACAAAAATGCTGCTGAGATTTCAAGATTGATCCCATTATGACAAACAAACAAACAGGCGCAATCCTGAAGGTGCACTGTTGTGCACTACGAGGACGCCCAGGCCCACTTGAAAATACTGGTGGAGCCTGGGCGTACTGATTTGGCGCAGTGAATCCTGCTTTTTAGCACACTCACTGTGCCAAGTTCAGTATCGGGCCCGAGGATGTTCTAATAGCTTTATAGACCTGCAGCTCTGGCCGTACCTGGTGTTATGGTCCCTCATACCTCATTAACTCTGTCTTCAGGGCCCATAACGCCCAGTACAGCCCTCGCTGCAGGTCTATAAAGCTATATTATTCCAAGATGTGTGCAGTAACAAATCAGGCAAATAGCGGTCTTTAATGGTAAACCTGCTACCATGCAATGCTAACTTAATAGTGCCATTTAATGGGAACATCAAGAAGGAAAACCTGAACTGATGATTCATAAAAGACAAAGACCACAGGAATGTATAGCGGTCTTTAATGGTAAACCTGCTACCATGCAATGCTAACTTAATAGTGCCATTTAATGGGAACATCAAGAAGGAAAACCTGAACTGATGCTTCATAAAAGACAAAGACCACAGGAATGTACTCAGCCCATTGCATGGGAGTGATCTACACATCACCAGGGGTAGACCTGGGCCCAGAAGCCTTCCATGCTGCTTTCCCGAAGGATAGCTTGTCCTTACTCTGCACTATTCCCATGTTTACATCTTTGTAATGATGCACGTTTTCAAAAGATCATCAAACACTTGATTTGATCTGAAAATGTCCAGATCATCCCCCGGCATCAGTATCAAAGGTGCACGTGCCCCATTCTCTTACATTTGGCTGGAAAGGCATGGCTGTGGCAGGTGCAACTGGAAGCAAAGCTATTTGTCTATCTAATTAACTATTGCTAAAGGATTACATGACTTTTATAGGATTGCAAAATAAAAAGGACACTGCGCTGATAATATTTCAAATGCTCTTTAACCGTGTTTTTGTATGGCTTGTCCAGCGCAATGTAATAACCAGTTTTGGACGAAATTAACTGGGAAAGGACCGTATTTCCCGCCCCCCCCTTCAATTCATCATGGATTTCACAGAAAAGCATGATATCGCTTTAGGAATTAAAGGCTTCTCCTGGATAATTAAAATAAATAGCCCTGCAGGAAAGGGCTTGACATTTAAGTGGCATTACCGTTTTCCTTTGTTTTTTGTTTTATTTCACAGATTGTGATTTGTCTTGTCTAATAAAAATTTAAAAATGCCTTACAATTTCAAAGTATTATTAGGAGTTTACTAGAAAGGGCAAGCATTATGCTCTCCCCCTCGGAACAATAAGAACATTTTATCCATTGTGCTGCATGTGCTTCTTATACATCTAAAACATACATACAGTGCGTGGGAATGGTGGGTGCAGGTGCCCTTTGTATGTGGATGGCTCAGTTTTGTGGGTGTACGGGGAGTAGGAATAGGGGGTGTGGGTGCACTGTGCGTACGGGTGGGTTAGTTTGGTGGGGGTACAGGGGGTGGGTATAGTGCGTATAGGTGCTGTGTGCATGTGGGTGGCTTAATTTTGCCATCTTTGGACTAGGCTGATTAAATTCAGTCCTCACAATGGGATCTTCTTTTTGAGAGTATATGCCTCAAGGGGAGGTATAATTATGCCCCTCTCCTCAGAACGACGAGACTGGAAGTAGATTATGGGATCGAGGCAAACTGGATGCATAAAATCATGTGATGATTAGCGGGTGCTGGAAATAGATGATGGACTATAACAGGAATGCAAAGGAGATTATTGTTTTGAAGAGGTGGGAATAACAGGCCGGAACGCACATATGAATATCTGGCATTGAGCTGCTGGGAAGGTATAAGTGGATGGGATTTGGGGGGCCTGATGGGTTGGCTGGGGTTGTCAGTTGGAGTGCAATGTTGCCCGTTTCTTGCAAAAAACGTGAGTAAAGACTTACTTGTTCATCCTCTGAAATCTAATCAGCTCTTTTTTTCTGCTACATTCATACTGTCTATCCCTGGGGAGCGAGTGTAAGTTCTGCCTATCCAGAGAATATTATACTAAAACCTCAGTGTATTTGCCACATATACCCATATGTATGTGGAACATTTTTAAAAATGTGGCCAGAGTCCCTGAGTCACCCTAATTGCTCTAAAGAAAGCCTTATTATCTTCCCAAACCCAAATTCCCCTGATCAAAACACCAATACCTAAACCCAAAGTATTCACTCTATTCAACTTCTCTAAGGTCTCAGTGATCGAGGTAGAGAAAACCATTCTTGGACTCAAACCATCCAATTGCAAAGGTGACCAATGCCCAGCACAACTGATCAAGGACGCTGCTAGAGATCTAGCTCCCTTCATTACCAAACTTATTAATGCCTCCTTCACCACTGGCACTATCCCACACAACCTAAAGTAATCCTGGGTATTCCCACTTCTGAAAAAACAAACATTGGACCCCAACATTCCCACAAACTACAGGCCCATCACCACGATGCCTTTCTTACTAAAAATACTAGATAAGGTAGCATACACCAAAATTCAGAACTTCCTTGAGGTAAACCACCTCCTTGGCGCCCGCCAATCTGGTTTCCGCCCTCAACACGGCACGGAGACTGCCCTTATCGATTTAAAGGCCCAAATAGACTCACTTAGAGACGAGGGTAAATTAGCACTCCTCCTCCTACTAGACCTCTCAGCCGCCTTTGACCTGGTGGACCATAGAGTCCTGTGTAATCACCTGGACTCTGCGGCCCACTTTTCAGGGGAGGCTATAGTCTGGATACAGTCATTCCTCAGTGACAGGACCATGAGGGTGTTCTCCCCCTTAGCAGAAGCAGACCCGATACCCATTACTTGTGGAGTGCCACAGGGATCATGTGTCTCGCCTACACTCTACAATATCTTCACCAAGCCACTCTTTGACGATTTTGACAATCTGGGTATTACCTATACCAACTACGCAGACGATACCCAGATTCTCCTACCTCTTTCTGGGGATTACGGGGAAGATCTGGCTTTGGTGAACAGAGTCTATAGCATCGTTCAGGCATGGATGGCCAACCATGGCCTTTGCCTGAACGATGACAAAACGGAGCTCATCATCTTGGGCACCGCTGCTCGCATTTCTAAACTCAACCCAAATTACTCTGCATTTATCATCGATGGTATCACTATCAAGGTCACCAGAGAAGTAAAAACGCTAGGTTTCTACCTCGACTCGACCCTATCCCTCACCAAACAGGTAAACTCATTGGCTTCATCCACGGCCTATACATGTAAATTAATACGCGTCGGGAAACAATTCCTATCAGATGACAGCTGCCTAATCCTAGCTAGAGCCCTTATCTTATCAAAATTAGACTATTGTAATTCCCTTTACATAGGGGCAACTAAACAAACCATCAACAGAATACAAGTGCTCCAAAATAATGCACTTAGAGCGGCCCTAAGTATTCCCAGAAGAGTACATATTTCAGAAATAAGACGGAAACACAAATGGCTCTCTACCCAGGAAAAAATCAACCTCAAAGTTGCCTCCCTCATCCACAAATGCTTAAATAACAAAGCCCCTTGTTACCTAACAGAACGTTTTACTAGAAAAATTTCCACTAGACCATCAAGAACAGCCAGTCCCAATTGCCTGCTAGTGCCCAGATTTAAACTGACCACTATTGGAGGGTTCAGCTTCCCAGTCAGGGCAGCTCAACTTTGGAACTCCCTACCTCATGCTCTTAGATCCGACCAAACGTTCAACAAATTCAGAAAGAACATAATAAAATGGCTCACTGAGAATGCTATGTAACCCGCATTCGCCCCACGTATCCTCTGCATGTACTGTACTTATATAGATTTGCTATCATGCAAAACGTCAGCTATATGATGACCTGCTTTCTGCACACCGTATTGTACATGCACTTTACTGCCTTAACTTCACCCTGTGGAGCCAAGAAAACTGTTTTTACCATGCTCTGTATATCTGTAACTTCTGTAACCAAGCTGTAAGTCCTCTTGTCTTATGCGCCCTGCTACCTCAGGGTCCGGTGCGCACAATAAATAAACATACAAACAAACAAACAAACCCTTTATAATGTAATAATACTTTCAGTGCTCCTGTGTGCTGGAAAGCTAAACACAAGGGTTGCTCATGAGTAAGGACTCAATATGAGCATCCCTAGGGCACTCTTATGCATCCAAATGTATCAGCCACTGAACATGTCTGGCCTTATTCAGGGCACTTGCGCCTCACCGCAGACCTCGCTTACTAAAGTTCAAAGCTCTATTTTCAGTGCCATAGTCAAGGGCTTCATTAGGAGTTTGGTGGTAACAGTAAAATATACAATCTGATCTCACCACACAGCAGATTATGGGGTTGGAACTTTTTATCACATGCGGTATTCCTAGGGATTACCACATGGCACAAAATATCACCTGATTATGAGGTGGAATACTGCATGAAAACACCAAGTTCTGTCTCCATTCAAGAGGCAAGCACTTCCCTTCTCTACAGCAAAAATGTCATGGGGACAATCACAACGGGTGAAATGGTCCGCAGTACCTAAGCAATATAATGCACAAAAGGGGACAATGGACGAATTTGGGTATTTAAAACATATTGAACTGTAGCAGTACGAAGTGCTACCATATATAATCCTTTTACCTCCTCATAATGCGGGTGAATGGATTTTAAAAGAAATAGAATAGCAAAGAATCGTACCTTCCCCAAAATACCGTTCACCTCCATTATTGCCAACCCAGCCGATTTTTCTTAATTAGATTGATTTCCAGAAATACCACGTGCAGTAACGCACAGTAATTCCATTCGGAAATCCATCAAAGGAGGCCCTTTGTGCATAGCAAACTTTTCACTGCCATTCTTGTTGCCTGCAACATAAAAGAGAAAATGCAAACCACAATAAAATATCATATCATTAAAATGTGCTTGCACCAGTCCACACTTGCGATATTTCATCAGTAGTGTACAGTTTCCTCGTATGCTAGACTCCATGGAGCTAATTTTATTTGAGTTTTTAATTTGGTGGCTGTGGGCAACCGTTGCGTTGTGTGAACACTTCAACGCAAAGGGCTGGCGCCGCAAATATGTATCACTTGCACTGCAGAGTACCGTGCCGCTTGCATGTACACATGGTAGGCAGAGTTTACAATGGATCCCTAGACCCCCAGCATTTGCGCTGGCATGAAAATGCATCCCAGCACATATGTGGGAGAATTTGTACAATAGAGAGGAAGAGAGCGGCTGAAAACGCACGTTGTGTTTCACCCCTCCTGTCCGCCTTACAAATGCAGGAAAATGGGGCGTGACGTAGATGAAAGACGTAAAAGCCAAAGCCAAGGCTTTTACGCTGGTCATTTGCGTTATGGCAAGAGCAAAATGAGCTCTCATGTGTCCTTCATCCTGCTTATAATTACATTGAAATAAAGTGCAACCCAAGTGGAAACTGGGGTCTCCTCCAAAATGGCACATTCTGCAGTGAGCATTCACTATTGATGCTAAATGTCAGTGTCTTGGTACAGCTGTGTATTCATTTTTAGTTTACCCTGATTTCAACATGTTTTTGTTCATTTTGTATGTCACCCAATAGTATGGACCTCCCTTGTCTAACCTCACTGTCATTATGGGTCCTTGAATATGTACCCAACCCCTACTGTGAGCGGTAGGTAGAATGATAAATTATGCATGGAACTAACCCCGCCCCTTCACAAAGCCTGCTCTGTTATTTAACCCAGCTTGCATTTCCGCTCAACAGACTCTCATATAACTAGAACTGCGAGGTCTAATACACCTCACGCTCTGGTATCACCATGCAGGCCTCACTGCATGATACAGAGGGTGTCCACTGCAGATATCAGATCTGTGCATTCCAGTGCTGATGACGTCCTGCCACCCTGACTGCGCAAGTGTATTGCATTCTGCCCAATCCTCAGTTGATAGTGAAGACAGACTCATAAATCCGCTCACTACAGTAGGGGCTCTGTTCAGCAAATCCATAAATTGCAGTACCACCGAACGACCAGCTGTGTGGAGAGCAGTGGCAACTAAATATATTAAATGAAAGCTAAATGATCCCATTCCCAAGTGACTAGAACGCTATGCCACACGTATATATGTTATACACTGGCACATTCCTGGTTTACAGGTCAATATGTTATGCAGGATCCCCTCAAAGGTAAAGAGATATCAACTGGAAGATGCCAAATTGTGCAGTAATCACAATTTCGAAACAAAGAAGCAGACTGGATCTCTTCATGGGTTTGCAATTTTGACAGAACCAATAGCTGGCTGTCTTGTGATAATAAAGAACCTGAATGTTGCACAGCCAGTTGGTACCAACCAGTGACTTTGTGCAGGCCTTTTTGACAACATTTATGCTGGTGAGTGGTGACTGCAAATGGGGCGGGATAGCGGTGTGCACTCATTCTTTTATCCCTTCTATAATTCGGGGTGTACTTATTCAAGACAGTCCGGATTATTCATAACATACATAAAATGGGTTGCTGGTTGCAGCAGATGCAGCATATCTGAAAGTCATTTGCTACAAGACAGAATTCAGAATCAAGGCACTGGCAATATGGGAAGAAGACTACTTTTCTCAGCTTCGAGCAGCTGTTTTGTCAATGCTTCTAATGACCTCTCATCGATTAGATGGATAGATATAAGTGTCATTTTGTGCAGCTCTTTCGTATTTGTCCAGATCTCCAGTTTTCACATGGTATTCTCACACGTTTTAGATGCAGACTTGAATTCCATTCTCCTGTCCGCTTTGTCACGCCTCCTCTTATCAAATGCTCCTCTCTAACGATTCGTGTTTTAAGTATAGGATTCAGTGCTTAGAAAAATGATAAATAGCCCCCATAGAATATTGAATATAGAATGAAATGTGAAATGGAAAAGTCAAAGGAATTAACTTCTGTTTTCAAAAACTCTCTAGAAAGAAAGTCACACTGAGCAGGTACCTCAGCAGGGGGCGCCTCTCAAGCACAAACGCCTCTCATGACAAGCAGAGGAAGCCTGCAACACGTGGTGTGCATAAGGATGGGTCACACGTGGCTCTCAGGTTGCACACTCAGAACTGGCAAACGCAGCAGACTTTCAGGCTGAATACCATTTGTGGGGGGTTGCTGTACCACTTTATGGGTCCCGAAAAACGTTTTTTTTTCTTCTGTTGATTTTCTAAGACGTTTGACTTTATTTCTGTGTTTTCAAAGGGGCATCTCTTGATGTCCTCTGCCACTGCAACCCTTTTTCCTAAAAAAAAGGGTGCTTTTTACCTTACCCTTGGGTTGCAGGCTGGTGGCAGCTTTGATTCAGTTTTGGGTTCACCAAGGTTAATAGATTCGTAGTTCAATTTACTTCTAAGGTAGTAATTGGGGTTCCATGTAATCCTACTCTTGATCATATTGTTTTGGGCCATCCTGTTGTTTTTGGGAACAATGAGGCAGACCTAAAATGGATGTGTTGCACACATTGGATCACTCTGAGCCTGGCCCTGTACCATCTGCAATGGGTTGGACTATTGTAGACAGGTGCCCTACCAGAGACATCCCCAATACACAAACTGTATTATTGGACCTGTGTGTTCAATGATTGCCAGCCTGATTGACTATCTTCCAAAACATGTGTGTGTTTGCCTGGTGTGTGATTGGTGGGCTGGCTGGCCAGTTGCTGAGAGAATGTGTGTATCTATGGGTGACCCTATGCATTCTTCAGTTCTGCTGGTTTGCTTACCTGAATTGCTGGACTATTTGTCACAAAGCTGATCTACTGAATTTTAGGAACAGGTGTGTCCATAGATTCTGGGCACTAGGTGTCTGTCTCCTTCTCCTGTTTCATCTTTTGGTTGCTTGCGCTCTGTCTTGGGCTGTTCTTAATCCGCCTCCGATTCTACCCAGTGTCTGGGTTGGCTGTCCTGTGCTCTGACTATTTTTGGGACGCTTTTCCAGTTTCTTCTCATGTTTCTCTCACTGATAATGCATCAGAGTGTAGGAATACTCCGTCCTCCAGAAGTGTGCTGGGACACCAGTACACTGCCTCTACTCTTTGACTCTGCTGTCTTGGCTTGATAATGATGTGTGATTTGTATAGCACATATCGACAAAGCATTGTACATAGAACATATTTACATGTCATATCACCCAAGTAAAGGCACTCATTTATTGACTTTGGAAGGATGAATTGGCCTTGGCGGGATTCGAACCTGCAACCTGCAGATAACACAAAGATCACAGCAGTGAGCGCTCAACCCACTGAACTATCTTACCAGTGTGAAATGGACTCCATTACTGCCCCCACTATGATAGAAGAAGACCATTTTCTGCTGGCTGGCTGCCCTGTTTTACACTTTGAGCCATCTGGATCCACTTTTAGCCAGTTCCTACACCTTCCTTGTGCCTTTTTCCTCATTGCTTGAGTTCCTGGATGGCAGATCAACCTCCTGGGAAGGTGGAGTGTTCTTTTTTTGGGTTGTCTGGGTTATCGTTGCCCCAAGGTGTAAGTCTGTGGGTATTAGAACCTGTAACTCACCCTGCAAAAGAACCTTGTACCGAATGTGCTGGTTTGCTGTTCCTCAAATCTGGTTCCATGGGTACATGCCCTTAGGCCCTGGGTTCGCGGGATATTCATATACTTTATTTCCAGAAGTACTCTGGGTCCTAGAGTGGTGGACTGTTGCAGGTTCCTCTACCACATTTTGCCATTGATGTCTATTGGTGCAAATGCTGGTTTTCCTCCTTATCTGATCATCTGGGTCTGGAGCTCTTTAAGGTGGTCTCCTATGGTTTCCCCTGGTGTTAGTTCCTTTATATTTTGCACCTGTGGGTAAAACAGATGCTTACCTGATCTTAACCTAAAACCATGATGCTGCCTATTGGTTTTCTCGTGTCAATAACATTGGGGAATCTTTACCATCTATAAAACTCCACCAAAGCGACTTCTAAAGATATTTGCATGAACAGTGGCATTAGGTCTTTGTCCCACCTGGGTCCCTGGAACTTTCCTACAGAAAACTAAAATTTTGCCACATACTAGGATCTACTACAGATGTAATTGTATTAAATCACTGCACTGCACACCTGCTTTAGGATTGTATTGTGATGTTGTTTCTACCTAAAGTTACATTGTGCCAATCCGTTACTAGTGTTGTAATATGACTTTAATGGTCTGGGACTCAAAGCTGGAACTTATTTTGAGCTTTGTGTGGGATGTTTTAACAACACTAGTCCAGGCCCTGCAACATTACTGTGCATTGCTTGCAGCAGAAACATGAGAAATGGCCGCCGGAGAGCATTCTGCTCACTAAAAATCATCCAGAAGTGCGCAGGAAAAATCTGAAAAATAGGCCACCATCCACTTTTGAGACCACTGCCAAAACCCATGATTTGGCTACCCACAGAGCAACATGACTGCAAAAGAAACACAGAGCTGTGTGAAAATCCATTTTTCTTGGTTGTCAAATTTGCAAAAATCATGGCTCACAAACCACCCAAAAGATCCAACCTCCTTGTTGGGTGCTGAACATCATTCTACTCAAGAATCCACATAAATATAATGTCAGCAGAAGTATGTGTTATCAGAACAAAATCCACTTTTGAAGATGGTTGCTGGAAAGAAATATGTCAAAAATGGGTGCAATACCATTACTCGCCTCTGTCAGACGCTGGCGATCTCGAAATCTGACAGGTGAAACTTGTGTCTCAAAAGCTAAATATGCCAAAGAAGGGACTTCCATCAAATGCAAAATGTTTTTTGGGAAAAATAGATTTTCTGGGTAAGAACAAAGGGGAGGGATATTTCCTGGACCCTAAACACTGTGTCACTCTGACACATCATGACACACTGTTCCCTTCTCAAATCAGGAGAGGGGGAATTCTCTGACCTATCAGATCCTTAGAGAGTTGGGCATTGTATAATCAGCCTCCCCACCCCTTTGGAAGATGGATAAATAGGGACTGTTGAGGACCCAGAAGGACACACACTCATTCATCACTGATCCACTGGCGAAGCACTCTGCAGGAAGATCCAGACTCCAGAACCTAAATCCAGATTACAAAACCAGAATCCAGACTCCAGAACTCTGAAGCAGAAAGGCCAATCCAAACAGCCGAACCCTTCTCAGCTGGCCTTAATAAACATTTGCAACCTGATTCTAACCCCAAACTTTCAAGGGGCACCACAAAATCCAACAGTCTGGCTGAGCCGTTTTGCTGCTTCTGGCCATGAACCCATGCTAGAACCCAGAGTTCCAAACCGGTAGAGCAGTGCTGTAACCCATAAACCATCAGATCCAGTCCAAGAGGCCGTGCAGACCAGAGTGCCTTGCTGAGTGCAGAACCAATCGCCTGTGACCTGTCCGGTGGCGAGCGGATCCCAGCCAAACCCTTGACCAGATCTTTGACGGGCCCATTCCATTCCAAAGCCATTGTAGTGAGTATTTATTATAGAACTGTCCATAGTCATCTCTTAGTTTAAAGTAATCCTATTCATTCCATTTCAACCTATTCAGAACTGCATTATAGAATCTTGTGTGCATCCTGAATCCTTTTCATTACATAGTCTTGTGATAACTGTAACGATAAATCATCCTTGTGCTAAATATAATTTCTGAAGAAAGTCAAGTGTCCTGGTGGATAGAAGTCAGAGCGGAGGCGCTGCTGCTCTGGTGGCTGGCTGTTGGGTATCTTGCATCTTCATAGCCCCTTAGTATAAGCCTATCCTTGTTGGTAGATATTCAAAAGCACAATCCCATTTGTAAAATCTTGACCCTTTTTGAGAAAAATCAACCTTCACTAAAACCTATGTAACTTCTGAACCGTACGTCCTAGAAACAAAATTTAAATTTCACGAAGCTAACATCCTCAGCTTTCAAATGAACCCAAAACGACTTTCCAATTCCTGATAGTTTTGCTGTAATCGCGTATTTCGTGCGCTGAAAAGTTTGCTGCGATTTCGCATTTGGCTCAATTTCACCACATGTAAAAACAGCTATTTCTTGCTTTCAACTTCTAAAGTTCGTTTTCCATCTGCTAATCATCCTACAATCATTGCTAGTGTTGACCTGAACCAATCCAAAGCCACTCTCACTAGTTCTGAATTCAATTTAGCAAATCAAAATCATTTTAGCATTTTTCCCATTCAATTCATATTACATTCAAAAGCATTTGACCTATTTAAAATCAGCCCTGTTTCTCTCTGCTTGCTGGGGGGAATTGGGATTGAAATTGCAATTGTTGATTGTTATTCCTAATACCTGTGTGCCCTCATTCCATCTCTTCATATTGCATATTGGGGGGAGTGAGTAGTAACAGGGGGAAAGAGTGATCACATTGTCTTTGATTGAAGTCATATCAAGTTTTATTTCTGTGTTGCATTCTTTCCTATCATTGCATTTCCTTGAACCATACAAAGTTATTCTCTGCTACATTATTCTTCCCATTCCTACTCCTAATTGATTAAAGAGATTGTTGATATTGTAATCTTACCCATTGCTGATCATTGTTCATATTCATAAAAGTGTGATGTTCAGATATTGTTCATATTCATAAAGGTTTGATATATATATTGTTCAACTCATCA
Organism: Ambystoma mexicanum; assembly: GCF_040938575.1. Taxonomy (NCBI): domain Eukaryota; kingdom Metazoa; phylum Chordata; class Amphibia; order Caudata; family Ambystomatidae; genus Ambystoma; species Ambystoma mexicanum. Next base: position 1,388,914,229 of record NC_090932.1, read on the forward strand.
AATTAATCTTTTAACTTTGCAAAACAAACCTATTTCTTGGTTCAGTGAGACCGGGGGGATTCAAAGAGAGGGGCGTTATATAAGGGTACATCATCCAGAAATAAAAGAACTTTTAACATAAAAATATATAAATAAGTGTTTTCATTGGGTATCCCATACTAGGCATTGACTTAGGTGGAGTGCTGGGTTGAAATCACTAACCACCATTTGTGCAGCTTAATACAGTGTGCTAACTGACAGGATACATAATCCTGTTGGGCTACCATGCTGTGTTACACTGTAAAAGCACCCCTCAAAAGGGAACACTCTAAGGAAATTGTCTGTTTTGCAAAAATAAAATAAAAAATGTCTGTAAATCAGGAAGGAAATCAATATTTCCAAAATGGCGACATTGGTAGACATCAATATGGCTAGAGAACACCTTTTACATAAGTTATTTGTGTGAGGTGAATGGACTGAGCAGGACCAGAATGTGTGGTTGCAGGCAATCACACAACAGATCACTGCAACATGGTCAGATATCTGGAGAGATCAGGGTCCCATACATGTGGCCCTGAGTGAACTATATATGGCCCCTAAGGCCAAGGATGAGCAAAATAAGATTGCCAAGATAGCGGCATATCTATATTTATCTATGGGAGCCATACAGGACAAATATGCTGAAGGCCAAGATCTGGTAAATAGGCAACTGATGGCATTAGAAAAAGCTCAATCTGATCTGGACTCTTCTGAGCAGAGGCTGCAGAGGAGCCAGGAGTCAGAAAATGAAAGCAGGCAGTATATGGTTAAAATAGAAGAGGATATGGGTATCCTGCAACAGGAAAAGGCAGAACAGGTTACCAGAAGTCCGGCCTTGCAGAAGGAGTACCAAGAAGGTTCGGACTCCCTACTGCAGAGCCAGAAAAAGCTGGAGCAACAACTGACTTTAACAGGGTATGCGCAGAGCAGGTAGTCACCCTGCAAAGCCACCTAGATAGAGAGAAGGCAGACAGCAACAAATTAATTCTGAACGACCTGGACACCCAGGCAGAGTTTGATGAAGAGCGCCAGAAAGCTGGTGCCATTCAATGACAGAGGGACGACCTGGCGGCACAGAGGCAGGCTCTTGCTCAGGAAAGGGACACCTTAGGCCAGGAAGTCTGTCACTTAAAAGGGAAACTGGAAGAAAATCACCTGGAGATCCATAGGCTGGGTGACCTCCAAAAAGAGCATGAAAGATGATTAGAGCACACCAGGAGGGTGGAAGATGCTGTGGCAAGGAAGGAGCAGGCCAGTAGGGACAGGACTCAGGAGGTAACCCTCCTGCAGCAAATACTGGCCCAATACTCAAAGACAAACCAGGAGGCACAGAGAGAAAATGGGGCTCTCTGTCAGAACAATGATAGGCTCCACAGGCAGGTAGCCATGCAAGAGAGTCTGATAGAGACTAGTAAGGCCTTGATTGAGGAACAGAAAGCTCAGGTTCTTGCATGGCAACAGGGAGCAGGGGCTGATAGAGATGAGGTTCGCTGGGAAAGGGAAACACCTGAGCATAACCTCAGGAACCCTAGTACCAGAGGCCTTCATCTCTCCCAGTCAATGGACTATGCCACCCCCATGACCAATGGCGCACATGAGCCCAAGGCCACGGGGATGGCAGATCACTACCCAGTCAGAAGTATGGGGCTCATAGACCAGCACCTCCCAGGAATGGATGGGCGGGTATCTGGGTATGGGTACCCAAGAACAGTGAAATTTAGTGGGGAACTCCAGGAGAGTAGGGCCACTTAGGGCATCCTAAAAACCTCTGCCCAGTTAGGACAGGGGGGGTACCCATCAAATTCTGGGAGCAAGGAAGAATCAGAAGACTCCTCTGAGCACCCCAGGACACAGGAGACTAGGTCCCCACATTCTGCCAGCCATTCCCAGGCACGCAGAATCCGGGAGAACCTAGAAGACCAGACGGGCACTTCTGGGAGCAGTGCCTCTGAGTCAGAGGATGATTGGACCAGGGATATCCAAACCAAGAAGGCCAATAAGGCAAAAAGGGCCTTGCTTAAGGACCCCTTAAAACAGATCAAGGCAATAAGGACTGTCATCACGCCTTATCATAAGAACAAGAACGCTATGTATTCTGTTTGGGAGCACGTAGAGCTCTTTGAGCAGATGATGGAAACTTTCCATTTGAAAGACAGTATTAGCTGCATTCAGTATGTGAAAGGGACCTTCCCACCAGAATACTCCAGTTTCTTTGCGGGGCTGGAGGACCAATCATTCTAGATAGTCCACCTATAGGGCGGCCATCTTGAAGCATTTTTCTGTTCACAGAAATCTCCAAGAGGCTCGCAAGGCAGTCTACAACTTACAATGTTTATTATTATTATTATTATTATTATTATTATTATTATTATTATTATTATTATTAATGTGGGGAGGATCAGGCCCCACAAGAATTTGTGCAGGAATTAAAGCATGCCTTTGCGCAGACTACCAGAAGGGTGCGCATGGACAGCAAAGAATTTGTTAATACTTTTTTCCACGCTCTACCAAAGTACATCATGACCCAGCTAGTGAGAGATTTTCATTAGAAAAGATCACTAGACTGGGTCATTGAACAGGCCACCCGAATCTATGAGGTACAGAAGCCCGTAGAAAACAATAATACTCAAAAAAGCCCCAAACCAACCAACTCCCCTGCTGCTGCTAAGGTGGCAGAGGTAAAGGTTGTCCCCATTTTGGATCTGGAGATGGGGGGGCCTAAAAACCCGCCTGCACAGCAGAATAATTCCAAGTCCAGAAGGCCCTTGGGCCAGTCACAGACAGGGAGCCACGGAGGTAGTCCCACAAGTGGGATCCCTCTCTCCCCTGACTATGTAAATCCCTGCTACAAGGGGAACAGACCCATCCTGGGTTATGTGTGGACTCCCCAGGCCAAGGGGGGGATCCAACCAAACAGCCCCTAACCCAGGGAACTTCCCTCCTGACTTCCCTCAGGAGGGCAGAAATTCCCCAAATCCTGGGCAGAACTTTTTCCCCAGGTATCCACAAAAGTTTCAACCCCAGAACAATCCATCCTTCTTTCCCCAATTTCCTGAGCCCAGACATCCTAATCCGGGAGAGGGGAGGCCAAGGTTGGAGGGGTGCCCAAATCTCCCCAACCTGGGGTATTACCAGAGAAGGGATAGATACCCTTCCCGGGATCAGCCCAGGGGAGAAATGAGAACCCTGTATCAGCCTGAGCGGGTTTCACAGTTAGAGCACCAGGTCCAAAATATGGCACAGGATCTGGGTCGCATGCTGAGGGCTCAGCAGAATGCTCAGATGAGCATGCTAGCACAGAATGCCTCCAACTCTGGACCTGGTGCTCCAGAACAATAACGGGGCAACACCCCGACAACCCACCAGTTCCCAGGGATGAGACACAAGGGCAAGGGGGGTGTAAAGCCTTGGAGGAAGCTTCCTTCCCCACTTGTAAAAAGCCCCTGGAAACCCAGGAACCGGAACCAAAATCTCCTGCCCCTGAAAGTCTGCCACCCAAGGAGCAGAGAGGGGGTAGGGGAAACAAAGAACCCAAACAGACCCATTTTGAGGAGGAGGTACAAGTCTTCCAATTTGAAGGAGAGGGATCCTCAGAGGAATCTGGGAAAAGGATCTTCTCCTTCAGAGATTGGGGAACTCCTCCCAAAGAAAACTGGGTCCCAAAGGATTCAAATCCAGACTGGGTAGATGTGGGGACTGAGCTAGCGCCGCCCATCATCCAGTCCCAGAAGCAAACCGCATGAAAATCCTCTGGTTCAAATCCATCCTGGTGACTGCCTCCAAAAAGGACGGGCAGCCCAGCACCAGAACCAGGGGAACCCAAAACTTCTCCCATCTCTAGTTGCCACCTTTTTCTTTCAGATTTCCAAGACTCCCCACAGAATTCTGCCCAAATATCTTCTCTCTCAATGTCCAAAACTAAAAAACTAACCCACCAGCTGTCCAAAAATGTACATTATCTGTGCCCCCTTGCGGAAAATGAGGGAAGATACTATGCCCCGGTTGAAGTACAGGGGCAGGGTACAAATTTTGGCATTGGTGGACACTGGATCCCAAGCTACCCTTCTGTCCAAAAAGGTCTTTGATAAACTGAATTGAGGAAGGGGGGAGAAATACCAAATTCCTCTCACCCCTCTTCCTGGACAACTTCAGAACTTTGACGGGAAGGAAATTCCCGTCGAGGGGACTGCGGATTTGGACATTAAAATTGGGCGACACAAGGTGAAGCACCCGGTCATAGTTGTGACTCCAGAGGGCACCCCTTGTATACTAGGGAGTGACCTCCTGTGAAGGTTGTCACCCCTAATAGATTGTGTAAACAAGGTCCTCTGGACCCAGACTAGCCGACCAAAAAAGTTAAAACAGAGTGTCAACCATGTTAGCTTAAACGGCACATGCCACATGGTTGAACAAAAATCTGACCAAGTAGAATTCCACTTCCAGAACAACCAAATTCCAGACGTGACAGTAATAGCAGTAGGACAACAAACTGGTGATGGGGGTCCTCTCTATTTCTGAAAATCAACCTTCCTTCCCATTTAAGGTGGCATTCCACACTGGAAGGAAACACTCTGAAATTCTTTACCAATCCACAATCAGACATTCCCACTCCTATAGTCCCGAAAGATGTGAAATCAGCTCAGAGCCTGGCTGATATTCAGCAAATTGGAGAGCAGATGTTCATCCCTGTTCAGTTAAATGAAGGGAAGGACTCTGTTCTCGCCCGAGTGTGTGCGAACAACGGTAAGAGCTTCATCAGCGAAGCCATGTTCCGCCAACTCCCAAAAGATCCAGCCATTCCCACATTTAGACTGATAGACAAATGGGACATGGATCTGGAAACACCCAATTCCAAATATCTCCTGCCAGGCAGGTGTATGCTCAAAATCTCCATAGGCAACAAGAGCATAGTCCATAATTGTTGGGTCGTGCGAGACGTCACTGCCACCTTTTACTTAGGCAGTGACATTCTCAATCGCTTTGCCATTAGTTTGAACCTAATAAACTTCAAAGCTTGGTCCCCATTAGCGGATAACCCCATAGGCTTTGATGACCCAGAGAAGGCATTTAGGTCAGCACAATTGCTGTCTTATGCAGTTGAAATTCAGATTGGAGAGGAAGTCACCACCCGAGAAAGGACCGGACAATTCTCCCTGGAAGTGAAAGTTAAAATAGGACAGAAATTGAAAAACCCTGATGCCTATATTCATCTAAATGCTTCTCTCCAACAGCAAGGGTTGGGGGTAAACCCATCACCATTAGTCAATATAGAACATGACACCACTCCAACAGAGGTGGATAACAGTGACTTAAAGAGTAGCACTCTAGCCGCAGGCACCATTATTGGAATGGCGGTTGATGACCGACATTTTTCCATTGATTTAGGCAATGAACTGTTAGGACCAATCCCCAAGGACTGTTTTAACAGTGACAGTGATGACAATACAACACCAGACAGGATTTTTACCCGGCATGGAGGGAACTTCCTGGTGTACACTTCCTGCCCTACGGTAAGGAAGATGTGACTTGTGACTTCAGGAGGGATGAGGTGATTTTCCAGGTCCATGAGGGCTGCCTTTCCCACCTGAAGCCACCAGTCCAAATCAGCACTTTGACCAGGGACTTCTCCACCCAGCTGGAGGAGGCCACTGAGATAGCAAAACCAGAAGTTTTTCCAGGCTTCAGGCAGATGGTTGAAGAGAGAGTCATCTTAGCTGATGCCTGTGAGACTCTGGAGCAGAAGCAAAAGTTGAAACAAGTTTTATTGGATTTTCAAGATCTCTTTGCGGTGGACACATATGACTGTGGTCGCACCGACATCCACACAACAATTCCCACGGACCCTGGCATGACTCCAGTGTTTGTGAAGCAATATCACTTGCCTCTCGCATCAATGGAGTCCCTTACTGAAATAATTAAGAACCTTGAGTCCCGTGGGATAATCCATCCAGTCCACAGCACCTTCAATAATCTGGTGCTGGGGATGTTGAAGCCAAACGGCCAGTGGAGACTCTGCGCTGACCTTAGGGAGCTCAACAAACGGGTCCATATTTCCCGATGGCCTCTTCCCTACATTGACCAAGGGCTGGCCCAGATTCAGGGGTCACAGGTATTCACTGCATTAGACCTGAATGGATACTGGACTGTACCTGTCAGTAGGGAGGACCAATACAAGCTGGCCTTTACCTGTGGGGGCAGCAGTACACATGGACCCGGACTCCCTTTGGATACATCAACTCCGGCAGTGAGTTCAACATTTTTCTACATAAGGCCATGCCCGACCTGGGTGAAAGGGGTGACCTGGCTTATGTAGATGATGTCCTCATCAATAGCTCAACTGTGGAGGAACCCATAGCAGATTCTCCTATGTTCTTTCACAGTTGAGGGCTGCCGGAGCAAAACTCTCATTTCAAAAGGCACAGTGGTGTAGAACCCGTGTCAATTTCTTGGGGCATGAGATTACTCCTCAGGGTCTCTGTCCCCGAGAAAAGAAAGTGGAAGCACTCCAAAAATTGAAAGACCCCACAACTCTGCGGGAACTCAGGAGCCTCCTTGGACTGACTAATTACAGTAGAAAGTTCATTGAGGGCTACGCAGAGATCATAAGACCCCTGATTCATCTTTTGAAGGCGGGGTTAAGTGGGAATGGGGTCCAGAACAAGGCAAGGCAGTAAGATAACACAAAAGAAGCCTCTCACAAGCGCCTTGCTTAGATGACCCTGTCAGAAACAAGGAGTTCTTCTTGGAGACAGGGTTCTTGAATACATGCTTGACTGCAGTATTATGCCAAAAGCATGACAAGGTCAATAAAGTAATCTCCTATGCGAGTAAAACGTTCTCCTCTGTGGAGGAAAAATTCAACGATTGTGAGAAGGCACTCCTGGCAACGGTGTGGGCATTGAAGAATTACCACTCGTTTATCTAGGGGGAACACATCATAGTGGAGACTCCACACCAGCCTCTGCAATATCTCTAAAGTGACCCAATCTGGGCCAGAAATGTGAGTAATTCACAAATTACTTCCTGGATTCTGTCAATGCAAGGCTTTCCTGTGGAGGTCAGATATGGGCAAAACAAGAAGAATCTCCTCGCGCAAGGTCTGGCTGATTGTGCCAGAGAAAACTCTCTCGAGGACGAGAGTCTAAAAATCAAGAACAACATGGAGGCATATCTTAATTCCCCACACAAAGTCTTTGAAGAAGACAAGTGTGAGGGAATGCCCACTGTCTATGTGGATGGATGCTCTTACCATGTTGACAACAACGGAGAAAAAGAACTTGTGGCCGGCGTAGGGAATGCATGGCTGAATGAGACCCCAGAACCCTCCGGTGGGTACAAGATTGGTCCCCGAAGTAGTCAAGTGGCAGAGTTGATCGCTGTGCATCAAACCATCCTCCATGCTGTCCAATATCAACTCCACGAACTGGTCATAATCACTGATTCGGCTTATGTACGGAACGGCTTCGTGGAGCACTTGGTTAATTGGAAATCCAGAGGCATGCTATGTGCTAATAACAAACCCTTGAAACATGGGAAGTTAATTCAAGTACCGCCAAGTACGAATCAAGTACTGTTTGCTGAGTTTGCTGCCTGCTTTATTGGGTGTGCCGCGGACCCTCTGGCGCGGACTTCGAGGAAGTTCATTGAACGTTCGAACTTGTGGAAAAATCCTGCCGACTGGAGGACTTCTGAAGCTGCTACACCAGCTTTTGCCTGACTTCCTAGGAACTAGGTTCCTTCCGGAGCGGAGGCTCCGCCTCTTGCAGGGGAACGCCTCTTTCTGCCTCCTCAAGTATACTGCTCCCAGCGCACCGCGCGCGCACCGCCAATTACGAATCAAGTACTGTTTGCTGAGTTTGCTGCCTGCTTTCTTGGCGCGGACTTCGAGGAAGTTCATTGAACGTTCGAACTTGTGGAAAAATCCTGCCGACTGGAGGACGTCCCAAGCTGCTACACCAGCTTTTGCCTGACTTCCTAGGAACTAGGTGACTTTTTGAATAACATCCTACTCTAGGGATACGGTACCTACCACCCTGGCTTAGTAAGAGGGCGGTATAGGGTGTGGATGTGCACAAAGTAGACAGCGTGCACAGTGGGCACACCGCTTAATTAACTGTGGAGTTGTGTTGTTGTTGCAGACTGTGGACTTGCACAGACTTGGAGTGTGTTGCTGGTGCAATCCTGACACAAAGTTGTTTGTTTTCTGCTTAGGTTCCTTCCGGAGCTGAGGCTCCTCCTCTTGTAGGGGAACGCCTCTTTCTGCCTCCTCAAGTACACTGCTCCCAGCGCACCGCGCGCGCACCGCCAAGTACAAATCAAGTACTGTTTGCTGTTCGCGGTGCGCTGGAAGCGTTAAACTGGGGAGCTTGGAAGGTACGTTTTAGAGTTTGTGGGTTGGATACCTCTCTTTAAATGAATTGTACTTGACGGAGTGAGGGGCTTATGAAAACAAGAATATTGTGTTAATCATCTATTACTGCACCTGGCACTATCCTTCCATAATTTGGGGGGTTAACCCAATCTCTTAGAGGCTAGTACCCCTGATTTGTTAAAAATAAGAGTAAGGCTAAAAGCCCGGCTCGTGATCTACCACTGCTTTTGAAAAAGTTTTTCTTGCTGCATGTAAAACTATGTCTTCTCGATTACGGAGCGGGCTAAAGGAAATGATAATCATTCCGAAAAAACATACCATTGATGCCACAATAAAAAAATTGGATGATATGTATGGAAACAAAAAGGCTACCGCACTTATTAATGATATTACGAATGACAATTCAATTCATGAAATCAGTACTACTAATAAGTATGAGAATCTCGCCAACTCAATTAAAACAAGGAGAAGTTTCTTAAGTGTTCCAGAGCCAGAGACAGTGAATATTCACGCCGTGGGTAGTATGGAAGACACTAATATGGGGCCACCATCTGACATTTTGATCTTGGCTCCTGCAGTATTAATGGAATTAGAGAAGCGGATCATAATGTCTGATGGCCCGTCTACACCAGTGACAGCACGGCCAATTGGCAAGCACCAAGTACATCTCCATTGTGACATCCCATGTAATCTAGTATCAGAAACTGCCAATTCTTATAACGACCTCGAAAATTCCGCCTCCGACCAGGTCCCCATAGATCTGTGTAATGATGGCCCTCCCCAATTAAAAAGGGGAGTGGTATGTTCTTCGCCGGATACGCGAGATTCCACTCACAATAAATTGCCGAAGATTGAAACGCATGAGAATTGGAGGGTTATATTTTTTCTGAGAATTATAAAAAGGAGAAAGGCTGTTACTCACCTAGTATCCCATGCAAATGCACTGTCACAACGGCATCTCAAACAGAGAATTATCACAGCGAGCCACAGGATCTTTCTAAAGAGAATGGGGGGGATCCAGTTTACAGCTTTCCCTCGACATTTGCCCAGATTGTGAATGCACCAAAAAATGTGGATACAATACAAATTTATTCACACGCACAGCTTTGCCAAATGGTAACGCTTCATGCAGAGAAAATTGACCAACTAACTTTTTTCATTCAACCTAATTATATGCTAACAGAATCGAATGGATCTAATCAGTTGATTGAACAGAATAAGGTCTCTGAGCAATCACCTGATAGTCCATCCGACTTGATAGAACTAATAAAAGAGGAAAAGGTGAAGGAGGGCGTGAATTTGGAACCCCCCCCACAAGAGGTACATATTGAGCCGCAAGGGCAAAAACAATTTCTATCACGTAAACAAAAAAGACTGCATACCCGTGCAATAAATAGATTAAACTTACGAAATGAGAAAATACAAGGTATGCAAAATCTTAACCAAAAACAAAAAAAATAAATCACAAACAAAATTCTAACCTTGATCCAAAATTGAATGCTAAGGTGAAGCCAACTGAGGCGAATATTGATGCCTCTGCTGGCAATATAGACCAAGACGCAACTATTGATGTGGATGAACTTACTATTGCAAGTCGTCTTGCTTTGCAACTTCAATTGAATGCTGTTCCTAATAATGAATTAACCCAAGTGTCTGTGACTGATACATTTATTTTGGCCAAACAGAAAGAATTTGCGGCTTCACTGTCCTCCTCCCAACAGTCTTAGTTATCAGCGTTTTACAAACCCATTCCCAACAAGAAAACTACTGAACGAACTGCCACGGAAGTGGATTCCTCAGAAGACAATAGGCTATCACTGGGGAAGCCTAACGACAAAATCACGCCCCCACAACTGCAAGTTGATCAAAAGTGTAAATTAAATGCCCCGCACTTAGAGGGGCAGACATCCAATACAATAAAAAATGTATCCCCAGTGCAATTGAAGGAAGATGTAACAACAAAGCATTGGGAGAAACTGGACCTCCCTGTCCAATCATGCTGAGGAAGAGGTGGTGCGGAAAAAATCTTTGATAACGGAGGAATCTGTCGAACAAGTTATGTCTGTAAAGCCAATATCAACTATTTTGGGCTGGATCAGTACTCCAGAAATTAATGGTGATCAAGATCTGAATAGACCTTTTATATTGCACTCCTTTAAAAAAATTCCGGCACTAAGAATGCTGGTATCAAATGACATCATATGGATAACTCTTCCATCCATAAAAAATCACAGGATGGTCTTAGATCTTCAATCCCCAATAATTGCTGAATTGATTTGGAACCACAGACGAGAGCTAAAAATGTTGGGATTGCTGTTTTCCAAATTCAGACAATTGATGAAGCTAAAATCTTTAATGAGACAAATCCTTCAACCCCTATAAGTAAAAATAACCAAGCACCTACGGCCAATGTAAATAATTTAACGGATATGGCAGTCTTGGCACAGTTGGTTGCTATCTCTGCTGTATCTAAAGATTGGTCCTGGTTACCGGCAATATTGGGGAATCGAAAGGAGGGACCAACCATAGATCACTCGTAGTAGCAAAAAGCTCCATCGAGTAATATCATGGAACTCATGTGGGCTAAAAAATTTGAAAATGTGGGCAACTAGATATGCCCCGCATGAATTGGCTGACATTGTGTTATGCCAGGAAACCATGGCTCTTAAACCACTTGAAATTAGAGGCTTTACGGCATACTCAAAACCTGCAACACGAGTATCCAAAGGCAGACCAGCAGGGGGGATCTCCATTTTGGTAAACACTGCTCTTGTTTACTCCATGTTATTAACTTCTATGACAACATCCTACATTGCAATTGTAATTAACACAGGACTATCATCAATGGACTATGTTTTAATAGTATCAGTATATTTTAACCCATTGGGTACCGCAGTGGACTCTTTACTGAATGATCTGGATTCCTTGCTGGATGAAGTTTTCTGCAAATGGCCTAATGTAAAAATAATTATAGGAGGCGATTTTAATTCAAATTGTCTTGCGACTCCCCTAAACGAAACTCAAATTCACGCACAAAGTCAACCCTTGTCCTCCAGGAGACGGGGAATACGCTTTCACCAATTTTTTAAACGCTGGAATATAGACCTATTACCATTTCTTATAATAGGAAAGGTGACCACATGGTCCCGAAATAACAGATCCTCATGTATCGACTACATTGCGGTATCCGGGGAACTATCATCGGGTTGCAAGGGAGTAGAGACCTCGACGATTGAATTGAGTGATCATTGTATACTATATGCAGCTTTCCAACTAATGATCCCAATTTTACCACTAGATCCATTTAGTATATTTATTCTGGAAGATCGACCAGGTGCTTCCTTACGATGGAATACCAAAACTTGCAAAAACTTAAATGTTATCATCAAGATGCTTGTATATAGCTGCAGGAATGATTATGACTCAAAAACAACAGTCTTATCTATTAGACAAATCTCAATAATCATTACAATAGCGCTCACATACTTGGTCTTTCAAAAAACTAAAGAAATAACAAAGCCGCCGGTAGTCGCTTTATTGGCTACTCGAGTTGCAATCTTAAAGAAACAAAAGAAAAATGAAATTATGCACTTAAATGGAATGAGTCTATCTAACTGTGAATATTATAAACAAACACGAAAAGTACTTAATAAATATGGCAATCACATAAAAAATTATAGAATCTACCTTCATAACTCCGCGAACCAAACAATGATAGCCTCATTGTGCAAAAATGACAGGCGCTCTATCTGGTCACTCCGAAGGGGTAATGACTTCCAACAAACGGTGAATCAAAGCTCCAGTATAAGTGCCGAATCATGGATACAATATTATAAAAAAGAAAATGCTCTACCGGAAAGATTTAAAGCACGTGCTGCCAACTTTAATAACCAATTTTTGAAAAATTTGAGGGTTGGTCACTAGAGGATATCACATGGGCACTTGGAAAGTTAAATAAATCAAGAGCTCCTGGTCCGGATTGCATTCCACCATGTGTTTTGAAAGAAAATGTCCAATTATGGGCTCCGATACTAAAAACCCAATTTGACGAGATTATTCGCTCATCAGCTATTCCTCCATCTTGGTTCCAATCGGTTATAGTTCCAATTCATAAGAAAGGTGACAAAACAAATCCAAGCAATTTTCGCCCAATTGCCTTGATGGATGCAGGTGCCAAGATCTTGGCTATCTTGCTGTTACAACAGCTGAAGGCGATTATTAAACAACGGGCTATTCTTTCGATATTTCAGATTGGCTTTCGCGCCGGTATGGGAACTGCTCTAAATGCGACTGTTCTGGCGCATTTAATTGCACAAACGAATATTCCGAACACGGGTCCACTGTATATGGCATCCGTGGATTTAACAGCAGCTTTTGACTGCGTAATTAGGACTCTTCTCTGGGAAAAGATGGATAAAATGGGGTTGCTGCCCCATTTAATTGCAATGTTGGCCAAATTACATCATAACACTTCATATTTGGTCCGCATCAACAGTTCTGGTTCGACAACAGTCCCTATTATAACCGAGGTGGGGGTTAAGCAGGGCTGCAACCTGGCAGCTACCCTGTTTAACCTATACATCTCTGACATTGAGACAATATGGAACGCGGAATTAAGCTTTCCAGCAAGACTGGCACATTTGCGTATCCAATGGATTGCATTTGCAGATGATGTGCTGATTTTTGATCGAACCCCTTATGGCCTACAAAGAAAATTGGAAATATTTGCAGCATATCTTTTCAAAAACAATCTAACATGTAACGTCGAGAAGTCAAGTATCTTCATACTAAAAAACATGAAAAAGAAACTTCCCAAAAAGCAATGGTCTATAAATGCTATCCATATGCCCATTGCCTTAAATATGAGATACTTAGGGTATGACGTCATTGACTCACCCTCAAGAAAAACGTGGTTTGCAAATTTAAATGTAAAAGAAAATGTTTTAACGACACAAATGCGGATGGTATTTATGAAATATTGTACATTTTCAATGGAACCACTCTTGCAATTCTACATGCTGAAAGTGGAAGCAATTCTACTTTATGGACTTGATTTATGTCTATGTAATATAGACTCAATATTAGACCAAATCCAAGGGCAATTGTGGAAAGCGACTTTGAGATTACCAAAATCACTCACAAATTGTATTTTACGACAGGAGTTGGGAATCTCTGCTCTATCAACCAGGTTCCATTGGCGACAGCTAACAAATTATGGGAAGATGTTGTTTCCACAGCAACAGTCATTGTATGCGGAATTTCTAATTATGATTGGGAAACGTGTTCCTATATCGTTGTTGAAGTTCTCAGAATGTATGATAGAGAAACTGGCTGAATGTGGTTTGAAACCAATAGATCTTGAATTTCGTATGGGACATGTAAAGAAACGCTTATACGAGCAGGATTGGTTAGTAACAATAGAAGATATGCAAGCAAAAAAACTATACTCTGAAGCGGCAAAATTTGCAACAGCGGGACTGCCTCGCAAAGCTTATTTGATTAAATTCCCGGCGAACAAACAGAGACACTCCTACCTGCGATTTAAACTTAATCTGTTCCACACTTTCGAGAAAACTATTAAATGGGAAAAAGACACTAACGTCGGACAAAAACCATGGTGTAGAATTTGTGAGGGCAAAATCTGGATAGAAAACCTAAAACACCTTACCTTATATTGTGAACATTTTGAACCCTTGCAATATATGTTAATTGGTCCACAGGTGCTGGGTATGACACAGGAAGCGAGGGACTGGTGTTGGAAAAAATTCATGTGGGTATATTCAATGAAAATAATTGTTCTATTATGTGCATTTCTTGAAAAATTGGAATTGGAACTAGATGAGAAAGAAAAATGAAATAACTCTTAAAGTAAATCTTTTTAGTAATTCATACGTATGAGAAAAGTATGAATTTGCCCTACTTTCTTGGATATATACCGGAACATGTAATATGATGTGTAACGATTACTTCAAATTATTTTATTATGAACTGATTTTATTAATTGAATTTGATGATGTTGTAAATTTTTGTTAATCAAACTTAAAAACAACTTTTAATAAAAAAAAAAAAAAAGAAGTTAATTCAAAATATTGATGATCTGGTCACTTCAAATGGGATGACCATCTACTGGAAAAAGATCAAGGGTCATTCTAAAGTAGAGGGACCAGACAGAACGTGAAATGACTTAGCTGATCAGCTGGCCAAAACCAGAGCAATCCAAGGGGATCTACATGAGATTGAGTCTCTGTTGGGGGAGATTCTGGTCACTGCTATCACTAGGTCCCAGAAAAATGCTCACAATGAACTCTCAACTGCACAATGGAGTAGGGAGCCCCCAGATGCTGATTTGATTACAGCTCAAAAAGGGGATCGAATAATTGGTAAGTTTTATCAACATATTGAGGACCCTGAGAACTTTCCCCTGACGGATACCGATTACATTGGGAAAGAGGACCTCAGAGTGTTGATGAAATGTCCAAAAATGTTCTGAATCCAAGACGGTTTGTTGGTGAGGAGATCCCTAGCTGGCCATGATCAGTGGGTGGTCCCTACCTCATTCTGATGCCTGATGTTAAGTCACGCCCATGATGCGGCCACATCCGCTCGTAGGGGGTTTCATACAACACTTGAAATCTTAAGAGAGGTTGCATACTGGCCACACATGGGGCAGGACTTCAACCAATACTTGAAGGGGTGTGTTGTGTGTGCACAATTTCAGCCAACATCCCTCACACCGTGCGCCTCTCCAAAAGAGTGGGATGACACTACCATGGTCAGATTTACAAGTTGATTTCATTGGGCCTGTGATTCGCTCCTCTAGGGAAAACAAGTACATGTTGACCATGACCTGCTTGTTTACTAAATGGGTGGAATGTCTCCCGGCCCCAAACTGCAAGGCAGTAACAGCAGCTGCCCTGATGATCAACCACATCTTTTCGCGTTTTGGACTACCCCAAAGGATCGAGTCAGACAGAGGTAGCCATTTCACCAGCGAAGTAATGACAAAGATGTGGGAGATACTTGGGGTCAAAAGGAAGCTACACATTGCTTACCGGCTAGCCTCTAGTGGTGCAGTAGAGAGATATAATAGAACAATTGTGAGCATAGTAAAAAAGTTTGTGCCAGATTTTGGGCCAAGTTGGAATATTCGATTACCTCTTGTCCTAATGGCCATCAGATCTACCCCTTCATCTGCAACTGAAATGTCACCGTTTAAGCTGATGACTGGACGCAGGATGGTGCTTCCCCAGCATCTGCTCACCAGAACCCAAGAGCAGACATTGATAAATGCCTCCACAACTCATGAGTATGTTGAAAATCTAAGAAAACACCTTCAACATGCTTTTGCCTATGCTCAGCGAAATCTAGAGAGATCTGCAGACAGCATGAAGACCCACTATGTCTTGAAGACTACCAGAAAATAATACAATGTAATAGACCAGACCTACTTATACAATTTCCAAAGGAACCAGGCCAGACAGCGCACATTTTTGCCTACCTGGAGGGGTCCTTTTGAAATTGTAGACAAAATCTCACCAGTCGTCTACAAAATCTGCATCCCCAAAGGCAGTTTGGCAGAAGGGGAAGATAAGTGGGTCCATATTAATCAACTAAAGTGTTGCCATCCTAGGCACACTCTGCAGCAACTGGAGGAGTCTTCTGGAACCCCAGAGGGGGTCACTCCAGCTCCATAAAACTCCAACTCTAAAATACTCCATATATAGTCCATGATAACCATGTAAAAATGTGTCCTGAGATATCAAAATGTATGTGTCTGCCCCACTACATTAATAGTGGTGGGTAAATGTCTACAAATATGTTTTTGTTTTGTCATCCTAGGTCATCATAGTTGATTGGAAACCATGGAGACTAACCAAGGAGGACTGCCTGGGGACCGGGAGCAAAGATCCGAGGGGCCCGGAGTATTGCTCAGTACTTCCATCAGGACTGGTGAGGAGAACTGATCAATCCACCCCTAACGGAGGAAAAAACGATGAACTTTGCCATTTGTGGAATCAGAAGAGATGAAACTGACATCCCAGTCTTGCGAATTCCCATTGATGGTCGATCAACGCCAAATCGCAAGAGGGAGGCTTGTAGGATGTTTTAACAGCACTAGTCCAGGCCCTGCAACATTACTGTGCATTGCTTGCAGCAGAAACATCAGAAATGGCCGCCAGAGAGCATTTTGCTTGCTAAAAATCACCCAGAAGTGCGCAGGAAAAATCTGAAAAATAGGCCGCCATCCACTTTTGCCTATGTCAGTGGTAAAACAGGAGACCACTGCCAAAACCCATCATTTGGCTACCCACAGAGCAAAATGACTGCAAAAGAAACACAGAGCTGTGTGAAAATCCATTTTTCTTGGTTGTCAAATTTGCAAAAAATCATGGCTCACAAACCACCCAAAAGATCCAACCTCCTTGTTGGGTGCTGAACTTCATTCTACTTCAAGAATCCACATAAATATAAAGTCAGCAGAAGAGAGTGTTACCAGAACAAAATCCACTTTTTAAGATGGTTGCTGGAAAGAAATATGCCAAAAATGGGTGCAATACCCTTACTCACCTCTGTAAGACGCTGGCGATCTCTAAATCTGACAGGTGAAACTTGTGTCTCAAAAGCTAAACATGCCAAAGAAGGGACTTCCATCAAATGCAATATGGGTTGCCACACATTGATTGTCATGTTGAAAAAGGCTGGAATTGAAGTTATGTTTGCTTATTTTAAATTTGCAACTGTAATTTTTCACAAGGAACAATGTCACAATTGACCATAAGGTAACCTGATTCAGCTGAACTCCAAGAGGTTTCCCACACTGAGCTTCAAACACATTCCACACCTTGTCCCTAAACAAAGGAATCTTTTCCCCTGTGCTCTGCTGAGTATCTGACAGGCAAGTGTGAAAGGAAATGGGAGGAGCACTCTGGCATGTTGCTCTGAGTGAAGACAAAGGACGCCCTTGAGCTGAATGAAAATGCTAATTCGGGTGTGACTGACACCAACTGCAAAGTAAGACAAGCCCATTTGACTCTCTGACTCAGCCAAGCCTTGGAGGCGGGCCAGACTCAAAATGTGGATTTGAAATTGAAGAAATTTTATGTTTGAGAAAAAGGCTTATAGCAAATTGTACTGAACTGATAAAAAATATGGGATTTATAGATTATTAAAATGAAAAATTCGCCCAAAGTTTAAAACTAATCTGGAATCTGTGCGACATTCAGAGACTGAACCACGAGAAAGTTCATATTCTAGCTATTGTGATTATGTAGGAACATGAAAAATTACAGGAATATGCCCAGAGGGTATGCGCATGCATGTGTGAAAATTGGTAGAGAACTGACACTGAGTAATTGCCCAAAAGCGCGGAAAACTGTCATTTGAGAACCAAAACTCGTAGGAAGATAAGACTTTGACAGAAACGTACCTTAGTGAATCTGTCATGTAATTATGTATTATTAACAAGTTGTGCATATTGGAAATGTGTTTTTTGGGAAAAATAGATTTTCTGGGTAAGAACAAAGGGGAGGATTTTGTTTCTGGACCCTAAACACTGTGTCACTCTGACACACGATGACACATCATGACACACTGTTACCTTCTCAAATCAGGAGAGGGGGAATTATCTGACCTATCAGATCCTTAGAGGGTTGGGCATTGCATAATCAGCCTCCCCACCCCTTTGGAAGAATGATAAATAGGTACTGTTGAGGACCCATAAGGACACACACTCACTCATCACTGATCCACTGGCGAAACACCCTGCAGGAAGATCCAGACTCCAGAACCTAGATCCAGATTCCAAAACCAGAATCCAGACTCCAGAACTCAGAAGCAGAAACACCAATCCATAAAGCTGAACCCTTCTCAGCTGGCTTTTAGAATCTTTTGCAACCTGATTCTAACCCCAAACTTTCAAGGGGCACCACACAATCCAACAGCCTAGCTGAGCTGTTTTGCTGCTTCTGGCCAAGAACCCATGCTAGAACCTAGAGATCCAAACCGGTAGAGCAGTGCTGTAACCCAGAACTCGTCAGATCCAGTCCAAGAGGCCGTGCAGACCAGAGTGCCTTGCTGAGAGCAGAACCAAGCGTCTGAGACCTGTCCGGTGGCGAGCGGATCCCAGCCAAACCCTTGACCAGATATTTGACGGGCCCATTCCATTCCAAAGCCATAGTAGTGAGTATTTAGTATAGAACTGTCCATAGTCATCTCTTAGTTTAAAGTAATCCTATTCAATCCATTTCAACCTATCCAGAACTGCATTATAGAATCTTGTGTCCATCCTGAATCCTTTTGATTACATAGTCTTGTGATAACTGTAACTATAAATCATCCTTGCACTAAATATATTTTCTGAAGAAAGTCAAGTGTCCTGGTGGACAGAAGTCGGAGCGGAGGCGCCGCTGCTCTGGTGGCTGGCTGTTGGGTATCTTGCATCTTCATAGCCCCTTAGTATAAGCCTATCCTTGTTGGTAAATCTTCAAAAGCACAATCCCATTTGTAAAATCTTGACCCTTTTTGAGAAAAATCGACCTTCACTAAAACCTTTGTAACTTCTGAACCGTACGTCCTAGAAATGAAATTTAAATGCCATTTTGCTGTAATCACGTATTTCGCGTGCTGAAATGTTTGCCGCAATTTCGCATTTGGCTCAATTTCACCACATCTTTCCTGTCATTGCATTTCCTTGAACCATACAATGTTATTCTCTGCTAAATTATTCTTCCTATTCCTACTCCTAATTCATTAAAGAGATTGTTGATATTGTAATGTTACCCATTGCTGATCATTGTTCATATTCATAAAAGTGTGATATTCCGATATTGTTCATATTCATAAAAGTTTGATATATATATTGTTCAACTCATCAAATAAATCTTTTAACTTTGCAAAAGAAACCTATTTCTTGGTTCAGTGAGATTGGGGGGATTCAAAGAGAGGGGCGTTATAGAAGGGAACATCATCCATAAATAAAAGAACTTTTGACATAAAAATATATAAATAAGGGTTTTCATTGGGCATCCCATACTAGGCATTGACTTAGGTGGAGTGCTGGGTTGAAACCACTTACATTTGGGAGACCTTTGGGCATTGCTGGAAAAGTGTTAACCTCCTTGTTCTCCCAGCAGGCATGGGATCAAGTACATGATTTACATGTGTGTATCATATTTACGGTTCCTAGTCATTGCATCGAATGCAAACCGTCGAATGCCATACCATAGAAAAAAATGCATCGACAAAAGTATTGAATGCATTTAAAAAAAATCTTAATGGGGGGTTCCCCTGCAACCCTCCTTTTTAACCTTTAAAAACCATTATAATTACACTAAACCCTTCACCATTTAAAAAAATGCATTCTATGCTTTTTTTCGATGCTTTTTTTTACTATGCTATGGCATTCAACGGTTTGGCATTCAATGCAATGTCCAGATACCAAGTTTACCATGTTTTAGAGGTTATATTGAATTAAACAGACTATTCCTGAGCTGGTATTATGGATCCTAATTATGACTATGTACATGCATTTGGTATTGTTTACGGTTCTCTTCTTAGCCTTATATATTTAGGGTTTACCTATTGGTAAAAGATATGTTTCTTGCTAAGGAGTGGGAAGGGTCTGCCTGTGGCATTTACTGGTTTTGTACATAAACTGGGTTTTGATGTGTGTTATGTTTAACCATAAGTGAGGATTAACATTCATCGTTATTCTCTGTGCAATGTTACAATACAGGATATGTATGTTTGGATTTAGCAGAACAGAATAACACGTCTTGGTCATGAGTCCTGGGCAGACATCATTACAGTTCAATGACAACAACCATGCAGCATATTCCCCCAGTAACGAGTCAACCTCCTCTGACAGGAACATGCATGACTCGACAGGAGGATACACAAGGGCATGGGCACGTCTGACAGGCAATGCAACTAAATGTGCAAAAATTATAATAATACAGTGTATATTTCTCAGTGTACTAGTGGGGTGTGTTATCTGGGTGTAGCTATTGTGACTGATTGTCCTCAGTGCCAATCTACTGCCTACCACGAGTGAATCCTGACCACTCTCCCATAGCCGCCCTTTGGATAGTTTGGTCTATCATTTGGTTGGAACCCATGCTGTGACATTAGGGTAGCTTATGTTACATTCCTCACCAAAGGGCTGTAGAAAAATATCCCTAACATCTTGGCAAGGTCATTATCTTCCTTCCCGGTGTGCACAAAGTGACACACCTCTAGACCTTTTGGGATAGACTTTCAATGTGTTCCTGGTACACCTGCGTAATGCTGTAGGTTCACTCCAAATCGAATTCCTTGAAATAGGATTGAGTCGAGTCTAGTTGAAGGATTGAAGAATTATAGGAAGGAGAGGAAGCCAAAGAGATGGTGCAGTGCCACACCCGCTCTAACGGACAAGCCACTTGCGTGTTATATGCAGATTTCTGGTTTCCATTTATAATTAAGTACTGAATGTTACTGGCAAATTATGTATAATTCTTTTCACTTTTTAATTAGCCAACATGAATTCAACATCAATTGAAAAAAAAAAGATAATTCCATTAGATAACCGTTATTCTGTTTATATGTAACAAAAGCATCAATGTGCTTTCATATTTAGAATGAGTCCATGTCAATGTGCCCCAGAAAAATACTTGGTGGTCATTTTTTTTAAGAGATTGCTTCGAACTGTTACTTCATTATTTTTTGTTATATGGGTGGACCCCCCAAACAAGCCCCTTAACCTTCACTACTAGACCTACCTCAAACCCCACCTCCCTTTTACCCCTTAACAAACAACTACATAAATATTTCAAAATAATTCGAAATTTATAAACACATGTGTACATGCGCACTATAAACGACTTATCACATCATATCATATCACTTCGAAGTAATTTACATGGTTGAAAGCATGGGATACTATCTAGAACATCACAATTATTATCAACATATCATAAGCAATTAACAACTTGCATTATTAGCCAACGGCAATTTAACACTCAATATATGTTTACCATGTCAAGATTTTAACCCAAGCGCTTAGTCAGGCACAGATCATTTAGGTTCATGCTTCATACAGCTGAGATATCTGTCAAGGGAAACTTAAAGAGGTAATTTAATGACAACCCATGTGCTCGGATTATCTTGCAGGTAACTGTAAAAGGCGAGAATTGTAATGTTTCGTTTACAGATGCTAAATTCACTGATGCACCATAAAATGGCAAATATTTTTTTATTAATTTCTCAGGGGATTTTAGAACTTGTAGAGTCCACTGTGAGACCACATTGGAACACAGAGACAAGTCAGCCACATACTGGTGACATCAGTAGTGGAAAGTCTACAGATGGATTGGAAAAAGATTAGTTATATGCAATAGCGGGCATTTTATCTCATGAAGTTCCTTTCTGAAGAGAGCTCGAAGGGAGTTTCAATGAAATGTGCATTGAAAGAGAAGTCATCTAATATCCACGCTTTGTACTTGGGCTGGCTGGTGACCAACAGGTATGTAGGAAACAGCTTGAGCTCTATTGTTGGTTGGTATGGTGGTAATGCTTTCTTGAGCCTTACTGGCTCATTGTGGAAGAGCTTTTGGGCATGGAAAAGAGCTGTAAAGTCAACTGTTTCTTCATCAGCAGCCAATGTAAGGTCTTCATGTTTAGGGAGAAATAGTTGGAGTGTTTAAGTCTGTATATAAAGTGGACTGGCTACTTTTGACAATGTATGTGTGGTTTTGAGGTAGGTTCTATTGGAAACAATACATTCAGGAAATGACAATGGAGAAAGAAAATACAATCCTGTTTGCGAACTATAGGAGGAGGGCATCATGAAGATGTTGGTGGAGGGAGGAAGCACTATATTATAAACATAATCACATTTGCTTGTGTTATGAACGACACCTCATAATCAAAAGTAAGCCCTACGAAGCAGAAATATTGTTTAGTCTCTGTGACAATATCAATTCAGATGGGCAGGGGAAGGGATGGAGTTCAAGGTGACTGGAAGTATTAGTAGGATTTCCTCATAGATGCATGTAGGAAAAGGTGATTTGTGGGCATCCATTCAAGGATGTGTAATGAGGCAATATGCACTGAGGTGGCAGGCAAACCTGTAGGTAATGGCCCGCTGCCCAAGTTAAGGGCCGGAGTGCAGTGGCCATAGAGCAGGATTGGGGCCAACATTTGCTGCCATTTTACAAGGATGTGTGTCCCAATGGCACCTGTATGCGATATCCCCACGTTGTGGGCAATGGGCCCAACATGATTTTAAGGTTGAAACTTGGTCAAGTCGAATCGTTCTGAAGGACACTAGTTTGCCTTCTAACAGTGAAATGCTGTCCTCCAAATTCTGACAGAGCTAACCACAATGAAAACTTTGCAAAATCGCTCCCCACTCCCCCGAACTATATTGGCTCTGCGGGACCACCGCATACATCTTTCCAGTCCTATATGTACTGCCCTTCATTTGTCTGTCTTTTAACAGGTTGTCTTCCCATGTCCCATGTCTGAGAGTGGTCGAACTAGAAAGGTAATTGCCGAATTTATCTGCGTCCCTGCAGACCTTTGTAAATGCCACCACTAATGCTGTGTCCGCCAGTCCACCATCATCACTCAGAACACACTTTAGACTATCCGCTACCAACTCTGGGCAGATTATGTGCCGTGTTAGATGCTTTATGTTGTATTTATGTCAGTCAACAAAGTAGGGTGGACACTGACATTGGATTCATTAAGGAACATGCTGCTCTCTAGCCTAACATTACTTCAGAAAAGCCACAGGAATTAGACAATGTATGGTCATGCCGCATTGGGTGGCTGCAAGATCTTGGAGACTGAATTAAAAAAGCACTGGTTATTGTTGATTTCACTAATATGTTTCACATATGTACTCCTCTTCTGTACTCTCTGCTTTACTACTTCAGACTGCTCTAAAATGGAAATGATATTACTGAGCATGTGATCCCTCTTGTCCCCATTCTCCCCTTACTCCTCCCCATTGCCCTGCCACTTGCTGCTTACACTGATGTCATTGAAATACTGCCCCTTCAGCTCCCCTCTGACAGCTCCCTTATTCTGCAAACTTCTCATATGGCTATTTCCTTGGAGAGAAATGGAGCTTTGTGGCTGTTAAGTCACTAAAGGTAGAACTAGGGTGACATCAAATTCCCTAGCTAACAGAACCACAACTCTCTGTAGAGTTTGTTACTCTGACCATACTCCTCTCTTGATAGGCTGTCCCTTCTTTTGGTCCATCATATGCGTGCAAAGCCTCCTATCTCTTAGATACTTGTCGGCACGCTGAGTCGTCGGACAGGAGGGTTGGTGTGTCAGCGACCTTACAACAAGACAAGCAGATATAGGCATAGCAAACTGACAGGGTAATTCATAGATTTTCGCAGAAAAGTGTCGCAAGCGGCTGGCGCAGAGTGTCCGCGTGCGATTGTCTGCGCCAGGCGCGTGCGCTAAAACCGATTTCCGCGCACAGCGTATTCATGGATTTTAGGCTCCCAAACCAGCCGTGGCGCAGAGTATTGCAGCGACCCTGCAGCAGCGCCAGTAACGCCCCCAAGAACGCCCTTGCGCAAGGAAAAGCCATCAAAATCGCTAAATCATCGCAAAGGGCTGCGCTAACCCTGGACCAGTTTACAGGGCTGCCAAACAAGGAACGCAAAGCGGGTAACGTTTATATCAGGGGTACGCAGGAAGTTTTACACGCGATTAGCCAGGGTACGTGTATTACAGGGGTACGCGGGAATTATCACACGCGATTTGGCTGGGTACGTGTATTACAGGGGTACGCGTGAAGTTTTACACGCGATTTGGCCGCGTACGTGTATTACAGGGGTGCGCGGGAATTATCACACGCGATTTGGCCGGGTACGTGTATTACAGGGGTGCGTGGGAATTATCACACGCAATTTGGCTGGGTACGTGTATTACAGGGGTGCGCGGGAAGTTACACACGCGATTAGGCTGGGTGGGTCCTCACAGGTGTTCCCTGTACACCCTCCACGGCCCCTGCAGGCAGCCCACAAAACAGGGGACTACCCTGCACACCTGCTCATGTCCGCCAGCACCCCCACCACCCAGCACTGTGGGCCACCCTCCACCAGGCCCCCACTCATGTCCCCTTGCACCCCCACCCCCCAGCAGTCATGGGGCAGCCTCCACCAGGCCCCCACTCATGTCCCCTTGCACCCCCACCCCCCAGCAGTCATGGGGCACCCTCCACCAGGCCCCCACTCATGTCCCCTATCACCCCCAACCCCCAGCCACCAGGGGCAGCCTCCACCAGGCACCCACTCATGTCCCCTATCACCCCCACCCCCCAGCAGTGCAGGGGCAGCCTCCACCAGGCCCCCACTCATGTCTCCCACCACCCCCAACCCCCAGCCACCATGGGCAGCCTCCACCAGGCTCCCACCCATGTCTACCACCACCCCCACCCCCCAGCAGTGCAGGGGCAGCCTCCACCAGGCCCCCACTCATGTCTCCCACCCCCACTCTCCCCAGCACTGAGGGGCACACTCCACCAGGCCCCCACTCATGTCTCCCACCACCCCCACCACCCAGCAGTGCAGGGGCAGCCACCACCAGGCCCCCACTCATGTCCCCTATCACCCCCACCCCCCAGCAGTGCAGGGGCAGCCTCCACCAGGCCCCCACTCATGTCCCCTATCACCCCCACCCCCCAGCAGTGCAGGGGCAGCCTCCACCAGGCCTAAACTCATGTCTCCCACCACCCCCACACCCCAGCAGTGCTGGGGCAGCCTCCACCAGGCCCCCACTCATGTCTCCCACCACCCCCACCCCCCAGCAGTGCAGGGACAGCCTCCACCAGGCCCCCACTCATGTCTACCACCACCCCACCCCCCAGCAGTGCAGGGGCAGCCTCCACCAGCCCCCCACTCATGTCCCCTATCACCCCCACCGCCCAGCCACCATGGGCAGCCTCCACCAGGCCCCCACTCATGTCTCCCACCACCCCCACCCCCCAGCCACCATGGGCAGCCTCCACCAGGCCCCCACCCATGTCTACCACCACCACCACCCCCCAGCAGTGCAGGGGCAGCCTCCACCAGGCCCCCACTCATGTCCCCTATCACCCCCACCCCCCAGCTACCATGGGCAGCCTCCACCAGGCTCCCACCCATGTCTACCACCACCCCCACCCCCCAGCCACCATGGGCAGCCTCCACCAGGCCCCCACTCATGTCTCCCACCCCCCACCCCCCCAGCACTGAGGGGCACCCTCCATCAGGCCCCCACTCATGTCTCCCCCCCACCCCCCCAGCACTGAGGGGCAGCCTCCACCAGGCCCCCACTCATGTCTACCACCACCCCCACCCCCCAGCAGTGCAGGGGCAGCCTCCACCAGGCCCCCACTCATGTCCCCTATCACCCCCACCCCCCAGCCACCATGGGCAGCCTCCACCAGGCCCTACTCATGTCTCCCACCACCCCCACCCCCCAGCCACCATGGGCAGCCTCCACCAGGCCCCCACTCATGTCTCCCACCCCCACCCCCCCAGCACTGAGGGGCACCCTCCACCAGGCCCCCACTCATGTCCCCTTGCACCCCCACCCCCCAGCAGTCATGGGGCAGCCTCCACCAGGCCCCCACACATGTCCCCTTGCACCCCCACCCCCCAGCAGTCATGGGGCAGCCTCCACCAGGCCCCCACTCATGTCCCCTTGCACCCCCACCCCCCAGCAGTCATGGGGCAGCCTCCACCAGGCCCCCACGCATATCCCCTATCACCCCCACCCCCAGCCACCATGGGCAGCCTCCACCAGGCCCCCACTCATGTCTCCCACCACCCCCACCCCCCAGCCACCATGGGCAGCCTCCACCAAGCCCCCACCCATGTCTACCACCACCACCACCCCCCAGCAGTGCAGGGGCAGCCTCCACCAGGCCCCCACTCATGTCCCCTATCACCCCCACCCCCCAGCCACCATGGGCAGCCTCCACCAGGCTCCCACCCATGTCTACCACCACCCCCACCCCCCAGCCACCATGGGCAGCCTCCACCAGGCCCCCACTCATGTCTCCCACCCCCCACGCCTCCCAGCACTGAGGGGCACCCTCCACCAGGCCCCCACTCATGTCTCCCACCCCCCACCCCCCAGCACTGAGGGGCACCCTCCACCAGGCCCCCACTCATGTCTCCCACCCACCCACCCCCCAGCAGTGCAGGGGCAGCCTCCACCAGGCCCCCACTCATGTTTCCCACCCCCCACCCCACCCAGCAATGAGGGGACCCCTCCACCAGGCCCCCACTCATGTCTCCCACCCACCCCATCCCCCAGCACTGAAGGGCACCCTCCACCAGGCCCCCACTCATGTCTCCTGCCCCCCACCCCCCAGCACTGAGGGGCACCCTTCTCCAGGCCCCCACTCATGTCTCTTGCACCACCACCCCCCAGCAGTCATGGGGCAGCCTCCACCAGGCCCCCACTCATGTCTCCCACCCCCCACCCCCCCAGAACTGAGGGGCACCCTCCACCAGGCCCCCACTCATGTCTCCCACCACCCCCACCCCCAGCAGTGCAGGGGCAGCCTCCACCAGGCCCCCACTGATGTCTCCCACCACCCCACCCCCCAGCAGTGCAGGTGCAGCCTCCACCAGGCCCCCACTCATGTCAACCACCACCCCCACCCCCCAGCAGTGCAGGGGAAGCCTCCACCAGGCCCCCACTCATGTCCCCTATCACCCCCACCCTCCAGCCACCATGGGCAGCCTCCACCAGGCCCCCACTCATGTCTCCCACCACCCCCACCCCCCAGCCACCATGGGCAGCCTCCACCAGGCCCCCACCCATGTCTACCACCACCACCACCCCCCAGCAGTGCAGGGGCAGCCTCCACCAGGCCCCCACTCATGTACCCTATCACCCCCACCCCCCAGCCACCATGGGCAGCCTCCACCAGGCTCCCACCCATGTCTACCACCACCCCCACCCCCCAGCCACCATGGGCAGCCTCCGCCAGGCCCCCACTCATGTCTCCCACCCCCCAGCACTGAGGGGCACCCTCCACCAGGCCCCCACTCATGTCTCCCCCCCCACCCCCTCCCCGGCACTGAGGGGCACCCTCCACCAGGACCCCACTCATGTCTCCCACCCACCCCACCCCCCAGCAGTGCAGGAGCAGCCTCCACCAGGCCCCCACTCATGTCTCCCACCCCCCACCCCCCCAGCACTGAGGGGCACCCTCCACCAGGCCCCCACTCATGTCTCCCACCCCCACCCCCCCCAGCACTGAGGGGCACCCTCCACCAGGCCCCCACTCATGTCTCCCACCCCCACCCCCTCCAGCACTGAGGGGCACCCTCCACCAGGCCCCCACTCATGTCTCCCACCCACCCCACCCCCCAGCAGTGCAGGGGCAGCCTCCACCAGGCCCCCACTCATGTCTCCCACCCCCCACCCCCCCAGCACTGAGGGGCACCCTCCACCAGGCCCCCACTCATCTCTCCCACCCACCCCACCCCCCAGCACTGAGGGGCACCCTCCACCAGGCCCCCACTCATGTCTCCCACCCCCCACCCCCCCAGCACTGAGGGGCACCCTCCACCAGGCGCCCACTCATGTCCCCTTGCACCCCCACCCCCCAGCAGTCATGGGGCAGCCTCCACCAGGCTCCCACTCATGTCCCCTTGCACCCCCACCCCCCAGCAGTCATGGGGCACCCTCCACCAGGCCCCCACTCATGTCCCCTATCACCCCCACCCCCAGCCACCAGGGGCAGCCTCCACCAGGCACCCACTCATGTCCCCTATCACCCCCACCCCCCAGCAGTGCAGGGGCAGCCTCCACCAGGCCCCCACTCATGTCTCCCACCCCCACCCCCCCCAGCACTGAGGGGCACCCTCCACCAGGCCCCCACTCATGTCTCCCACCACCCCCACCCCCCAGCAGTGCAGGGGCAGCCTCCACCAGGCCCCCACTCATGTCTACCACCACCCCCACCCCCCAGCAGTGCAGGGGCAGCCTCCACCAGGCCCCCACTCATGTCCCTTATCACCCCCACCCCCCAGCCACCATGGGCAGCCTCCACCAGGCCCCCACTCATGTCTCCCACCACTCCCACCCCCCAGCCACCATGGGCAGCCTCCACCAGGCCCCCACTCATGTCTCCCACCCACCCCACCCCCCAGCACTGAGGGGCACCCTCCACCAGGCCCCCACTCATGTCTCCCAACCCCCACCCCCCCCAGCACTGAGGGGTACCCTCCACCAGGCCCCCACTCATGTCCCCTTGCACCCCTACCCCCAGCAGTGCAGGGGCAGCCTCCACCAGGCCCCCACTCATGTCTACCACCACCCCCACCCCCCAGCAGTGCAGGGGCAGCCTCCACCAGGCCCCCACTCATGTCCCTTATCACCCCCACCCCCCAGCCACCATGGGCAGCCTCCACCAGGCCCCCACTCATGTCTCCCACCACTCCCACCCCCCAGCCACCATGGGCAGCCTCCACCAGGCCCCCACTCATGTCTCCCACCCACCCCACCCCCCAGCACTGAGGGGCACCCTCCACCAGGCCCCCACTCATGTCTCCCAACCCCCACCCCCCCCAGCACTGAGGGGTACCCTCCACCAGGCCCCCACTCATGTCCCCTTGCACCCCTACCCCCAGCAGTCATGGGGCAGCCTCCACCAGGCCCCCACTCATGTCCCCTTGCACCCCACCCCCCAGCAGTCATGGGGCACCCTCCACCAGGCCCCCACTCATGTCCCCTATCACCCCCACCCCCCAGCCACCAGGGGCAGCCTCCACCAGGCACCCACTCATGTCCCCTATCACCCCACCCCCCAGCAGTGCAGGGGCAGCCCCCACCAGGCCCCCACTCATGTCTCCCACCCCCACCCCCCCAGCACTGAGGGGCACCCTCCACCAGGCCCCCACTCATGTCTCCCACCACCCCCACCCCCCGCAGTGCAGGGGCAGCCTCCACCAGGCCCCCACTCATGTCTCCCACCACCCCCACCCCCCAGCAGTGCAGGGGCAGCCTCCACCAGGCCCCCACTCATGTTTACCACCACCCCCACCCCCCAGCAGTGCAGGGGCAGCCTCCACCAGGCCCCCACTCATGTCCCCTATCACCCCCACCCCCCAGCCATCATGGGCAGCCTCCACCAGGCTCCCACCCATGTCTACCACCACCCCCACCCGCCAGCCACCATGGGCAGCCTCCACCAGGCCCCCACTCATGTCTCCCACCCCCCAGCCCCCACCCAGCACTGAGGGGCACCCTCCACCAGGCCCCCACTCATGTCTCCCACCCCCCAACCCCCCCAGCACTGAGAGGCACCCTCCACCAGGCCCCCACTCATGTCTCCCACCCCCCACCCCCCCCCCCGGCACTGAGGGGCACCCTCCACCAGGCCCCCACTCATGTCTCCCACCCACCCCACCCCCCAGCAGTGCAGGGGCAGCCTCCACCAGGCCCCCACTCATGTCTCCCACCCCCCACCCCCCCAGCACTGAGGGGCACCCTCCACCAGGCCCCCACTCATGTCTCCGACCCCCCACCCCCCCGGCACTGAGGGGCACCCTCCACCAGGCCCCCACTCATGTCTCCCACCCACCCCAACCCCCAGCAGTGCAGGGGCAGCCTCCACCAGGCCCCCACTCATGTCTCCCACCCCCCACCCCCCCCAGCACTGAGGGGCACCCTCCACCAGGCCCCCACTCATGTCTCCCACCCACCCCACCCCCCAGCACTGAGGGGCACCCTCCACCAGGCCCCCACTCATGTCTCCCACCCCCACCCCCCCATCACTGAGGGGCACCCTCCACCAGGCCCCCACTCATGTCCCCTTGCACCCCGACCCCCCAGCAGTCATGGGGCAGCCTCCACCAGGTCCGCACTCATGTCCCCTTGCACCCCCACCCCCCAGCAGTCATGGGGCACCCTCCACCAGGCCCCCACTCATGTCCCCTATCACCCCCACCCCCCAGCCACCAGGGGTAGCCTCCACCAGGCACTCACTCATGTCCCCTATCACCCCCACCCCCCAGCAGTGCAGGGGCAGCCTCCACCAGGCCCCCACTCATGTCTCCCACCCCCCACCCCCCCCCAGCACTGAGGGGCACCCTCCACCAGGCCCCCACTCATGTCTCCCACCACCCCCACCCCCCACAGTGCAGGGGCTGCCTCCACCAGGCCCCCACTCATGTCTCCCACCACCCCCACCCCCCAGCAGTGCAGGGGCAGCCTCCACCAGGCCCCCACTCATGTCTACCACCACCCCCACCCCCCAGCAGTGCAGGGGCAGCCTCCACCAGGCCCCCACTCATGTCCCCTATCACCCCCACCCCCCAGCCACCATGGGCAGCCTCCACCAGGCCCCCACTCATGTCCCCTATCACCCCCACCCCCCAGCCACCATGGACAGCCTCCACCAGGCCCCCACTCATGTCTCCCACCACCCCCACCCCCCAGCCACCATGGGCAGCCTCCACCAGACCCCACCCATGTCTACCACCACCACCACCCCCCAGCAGTGCAGGGGCAGCCACCACCAGGCCCCCACACATGTCCCCTATCACCCCCACCCCCCAGCCACCATGGGCAGCCTCCACCAGGCTCCCACCCATGTCTACCACCACCCCCACCCCCCAGCCACCATGGGCAGCCTCCACCAGGCCCCCACTCATGTCTCCCACACCCCACCCCCCCAGCACTGAGGGGCACCCTCCACCAGGCCCCCACTCATGTCTAACCCCCCACCCCCCCAGCACTGAGGGGCACCCTCCACCAGGCCCCCACTCATGTCTCCCACCCCCACCCCCCCGGCACTGAGGGGCACCCTCCACCAGGCCCCCACTCATGTCTCCCACCCACCCCACCCCCAAGCAGTGCAGGGGCAGCCTCCACCAGGCCCCCACTCATGTCTCCCACCCCCCACCCCCCCAGCACTGAGGGGCACCCTCCACCAGGCCCCCACTCATGTCTCCCACCCCCCACCCCCCCCCGGCACTGAGGGGCACCCTCCACCAGGCCCCCACTCATGTCTCCCACCAACCCCTCCCCCAGCAGTGCAGGGGCAGCCTCCACCAGGCCCCCACTCATGTCTCCCACCCCCCACCCCCCCAGCACTGAGGGGCACCCTCCACCAGGCCCCCACTCATGTCTCCCACCCACCCCCCAGCACTGAGGGGCACCCACCACCAGGCCCCCACTCATGTCTCCCACCCCCCACCCCCCCAGCACTGAGGGGCACCCTCCACCAGGCCCCCACTCATGTCCCCTTGCACCCCCACCCCCCAGCAGTCATGGGGCAGCCTCCACCAGGCCCCCACTCATGTCCCCTTGCACCCCCACCCCCCAGCAGTCATGGCGCACCCTCCACCAGGCCCCCACTCATGTCCCCTATCACCCCCACCCCCCAGCCACCAGGGGCAGCCTCCACCAGGCACCCACTCATGTCCCCTATCACCCCCACCCCCCAGCAGTGCAGGGGCAGCCTCCATCAGGCCCCCACTCATGTCTCCCCCCCCACCCCCCCCAGCACTGAGGGGCACCCTCCACCAGGCCCCCACTCATGTCTCCCACCACCCCCACCCCCCAGCAGTGCAGGGGCAGCCTCCACCAGGCCCCCACTCATGTCTACCACCACCCCCATCCCCCAGCAGTGCAGGGGCAGCCTCCACCAGGCCCCCACTCATGTCCCCTATCACCCCCACCCCCAGCCACCATGGGCACCCTCCACCAGGCCCCCACTCATGTCTCCCACCACCCCCACCCCCCAGCCACCATGGGCAGCCTCCACCAGGCCCCCACTCATGTATCCCACCCCCCACCCCCCCAGCACTGAGGGGCACCCTCCACCAGGCCCCCACTCATGTCCCCTTGCACCCCCACCCCCCAGCAGTCATGGGGCAGCCTCCACCAGGCCCACACTCATGTCCCCTTGCACCCCCACCCCCCAGCAGTCATGGGGCAGCCTCCACCAGGCCCCCACTCATGTCCCCTTGCACCCCCACCCCCCAGCAGTCATGGGGCAGCCTCCACCAGGCCCCCACTCATGTCCCCTATCTCCCCCACCCCCCAGCCACCATGGGCAGCCTCCACCAGGCCCCCACTCATGTCTCCCACCACCCCCACCCCCCAGCCACCATGGGCAGCCTCCACCAAGCCCCCACCCATGTCTACCACCACCACCACCCCCCAGCAGTGCAGGGGCAGCCTCCACCAGGCCCCCACTCATGTCCCCTATCACCCCCACCCCCCAGCCACCATGGGCAGCCTCCACCAGGCCCCCACTCATGTCCCCTTGCACCCCCACCCCCCAGCAGTCATGGGGCAGCCTCCACCAGGCCCCCACTCATGTCTCCCACCACCCCCACCCCCCAGCCACCATGGGAAGCCTCCACCAAGCCCCCACCCATGTCTACCACCATCCCCACCCCCCAGCCACCATGGGCAGCCTCCACCAGGCCCCCACTCATGTCGACCACCCCCCACCCCTTCCAGCACTGAGGGGCACCCTCCACCAGGCCCCCACTCATGTCTCCCACCCCCACCCCCCCAGCACTGAGGGGCACCCTCCACCAGGCCCCCACTCATGTCTCCCACCCACCCCACCCCACCCCCCAGCAGTGCAGGGGCAGCCTCCACCAGGCCCCCACTCATGTCTCCCAACCCCCACCCCCCCAGCACTGAGGGGCACCCTCCACCAGGCCCCCACTCATGTCTCCCACCCCCCACCCCCCCAAGCACTGAGGGGCACCCTCCACCAGGCCCCCACTCATGTCTCCCACCCCCCACACCCCCCAGCACTGAGGGGCACCCTCCACCAGGCCCCCACTCATGTCTCCCACCCATCCCACCCCCCAGCACTGAGGGGCACCCTCCACCGGGCCCCCACTCATGTCTCCCACCACCCCCACCCCCCAGCAGTGCAGGGGCAGCCTCCACCAGGCCCCCACTCATGTCTCCCACCACCCCCACCCCCCAGCAGTGCAGGGGCAGCCTCCACCAGGCCCCCACTCATGTCCCCTTGCACCCCCACCCTCCAGCAGTCATGGGGCAGCCTCCACCAGGCCCCCACTCATGTCTCCCACCACCCCCACCCCCCAGCAGTGCAGGGGCAGCCTCCACCGGGCCCCCACTCATGTCCCCTATCACCCCCACCCCCCAGCCACCATGGGCAGCCTCCACCAGGCTCCCACCCATGTCTACCACCACCCCCACCCCCCAGCCACCATGGGCAGCCTCCACCAGGCCCCCACTCATGTCTCCCACCCCCCACCACTCCCAGCACTGAGGGGCACCCTCCACCAGGCCCCCACTCATGTCTCCCACCCCCCACCCCCCCAGCACTGAGGGGCACCCTACACCAGACCCTCACTCATGTCTCCCACCCACCCCACCCCACCCCCCAGCAGTGCAGGGGCAGCCTCCACCAGGCCCCCACTCATGTCTCCCAACCCCCACCCCCCCAGCACTGAGGGGCACCCTCCACCAGGCCCCCACTCATGTCTCCCACCCCCCACCCCCCCAGCACTGAGGGGCACTCTCCACCAGGCCCCCACTCATGTCTCCCACCCCCCACCCCCCCAGCACTGAGGGGCACCCTCCACCAGGCCCCCACTCATGTCTCCCACCCATCCCACCCCCCAGCACTGAGGGGTACCCTCCACCGGGCCCCCACTCATGTCTCCCACCACCCCCACCCCCCAGCAGTGCAGGGGCAGCCTCCACCAGGCCCCCACTCATGTCTCCCACCACCCCCACCCCCCAGCAGTGCAGGGGCAGCCTCCACCAGGCCCCCACTCATGTCCCCTTGCACCCCCACCCCCCAGCAGTCATGGGGCAGCCTCCACCAGGCCCCCACTCATGTCTCCCACCACCCCCACCCCCCAGCAGTGCAGGGGCAGCCTCCACCGGGCCCCCACTCATGTCCCCTTGCACCCCCACCCCTCAGCAGTCATGGGGCAGCCTCCACCAGGCCCCCACTCATGTCCCCTTGCACCCCCACCCCCCAGCAGTCATGGGGCAGCCTCCACCAGGCCCCTACTCATGTCCCCTTGCACCCCCACCCCCCAGCAGTCATGGGGCAGCCTCCACCAGGCCCCCACTCATGTCCCCTATCACCCACACCCCCCAGCCACCAGGGGCAGCCTCCACCAGGCACCCACTCATGTCCCCTATCACCCCCACCCCCCGGCAGTGCAGGGGCATCCTCCACCAGGCCCCCACTCATGTCTCCCACCCCCACCCCCCAGCACTGAGGGGCACCCTCCACCAGGCCCCCACTCATGTCTCCCACCACCCCCACCCCCCAGCAGTGCAGGGGCACCCTCCACCAGGCTCCCACCCATGTCCCCCTGCCCACAGGCCCTGACAATCCTCAAGCATGGGCCTCATGGCCAGCCACCACAGCCCAAAGACACAACCAAGTATTACATGCACCCATGATACTACTCCAATGGAAACAATGTAAATCAACACATGTGTCTCACACACACACAATGGTTGCAAGTGAACCTGAAAACCCATATCATGACATGCATGAAAACAATGAGATGAAACCACACATTGAAGAATGAAAAAATCCAAATAATGTATTAATAACAACAGTAATGGCAATCAAAATGAAACAAAATACACAAGTAAAAAAAAAACAAAATCAAGCTGCCTGTCCCTTTTCAAATTAAAATCAATAAATGATAATCCTAAAAAATTTCTTCCAAAGTTCTAGTCCATAAAAAGGAAATGAAGGGAAAAAAGAAAATGAAAACCATTGCTCCATGGAAAAAAATATCCATAGTAAAAAAAATATCCAAATCCAAAGTCCAACTATGTACAAAGTATTCAGGGTCCATCATCCCAACAGAAGAAATGAAACCTACCAAAAAACCTATCTAAAATGGAAATATATACAAAAGGTGGAGCAGTGTCCGTCGACTCCAAATAAAAATAAACTATAAAGGGAACCTATCACTAAATAACTATATACAATGGCGGCGGGCCAGTCCAGCGGCTCACTTAGTGGTGTTCCGGGCCAGGGCATCATCGACCTCCTCGTCTATGTCCCGGAGGCGGTCCTGTTCCATGGCCCCGAGGGTCCGCAGGGAGGGCGACATGTTCACCCCCAACTCCCTGCGGATTGCCTCGAGGTACTCGGCCCGCCTCAGGGCCCTCCGCATAGAGTTCTCCGCCCTGACCATCGTGAGCCGCGCCTCTTCTGCCCGCCGCCGCTCCGCACCTATCTGCTGGCCCAACCGCTGCCACACGGAAGACACTTCCCGTCCAGGGTCCTCCTGCCCTCCGGCCGAAGCCTGCCCCTCCGATGTTGAAGGCCCCGAGCTATCTTGGCTCCCACCTACAGCCTCCTGCTGCTGCAGCTGCTGCTGTCCATGTGCCCTGTCCGATGGTGCCTGCACATCCTCCTCCAGTTGGGGTGCAGTCGTTGATGTGGCCACCCCTGCTGGACGTCCGACTCCCGACTGTGGCAGGGATCTGTTGTCCACCAGCCTGGCCGCACAGTCGGAGGCAGCTCCACAGGGCACCCAGGTGACACATGGGTGGGAAGATGGCATGGAGGACGACTGGGGCAAAGGGGGTTCCGTGGAGGAGGGGGTCAGAACAAGGTCCAGGAAACGGAGGAATCCAGCCATGGTGAGCTGTCCCAGTGGGTCAACGCAGTCAACGAGCCATGCAAGAAGACGTGCAGACTCATCATGAAAAGACTGCAGGTCAGCTCGCATGGCCCGTTGACGCAACGCCACCCCACCCTGGACAGGCTCAACCTGGTGCAGGATAGCCACATCCGCAGGGAGAGGAAGGCCAGGTGTTGTAAGCCAATCCCCTCCCTGAGAACGGGTCTGGAGGTAGGCATCCCCGCTGGTGCAAGATGATGCAGTGACAGGAGCAGGGACAGGATTGCACACAGGCACCTCCGCGGTGGCCTGTGCTGCCTCCTGTCCCAGATCCTGCACTGCACCACTAGCACCAGTGGAATCCCCACCTCCAGACCCCGCCTCTGTCGCTTGCACGGCCTCCTCCTCCTCCAAACCCCCCACCAACCTGGATGACTCCGTGCCATCTTCCTCCGTTGGGCCCTGAGGGGTCCCAGCTGCCCCTTCTGCTGCCGAGGAGTCCAACTCCAACCTCCACCTCTTGGACCTCCCCTCGGCAGCTGCGGCCTGGGACACGGCACCGGACTCCTCACTCCCCGACGAGATCAGAACCTGGGAGGGGATCCGGGCCTTGCGTCTCCGGCTGGTGGTGCGACCCTGCCGCTGTGCTCCACAGCACCTTCTCCGCCCTCTTCATCAGTTGACGCTGCAGATAGGGAGAAAGAAAACACAGGCATCAGGGCACTGTCCAATGGACTCATACACACATGACAGTCATACATGAGTGGCATTGGTAAACCTCAGACATGACATCACAATACCCAACACACATGTCATTTCAACTTGCACACATGAGCCATACCACAGGCATATTGCAACAGCCAGCACCATCCATTCACATACAACAGCATGAGCAGCCAAAGGTCATCCACACATCACATGCAACATAGGGAGTACACTACACATGCACACACACCACCAAACTTGCATGCACGTGTACACCTCCGCCAACTGTCGCAGTGTTCCGATCGACATCCATGTCACACCTGACAATCATTCCTCCACATCCTGTGCCATGCAAGCCCACACACACAAGCACCATCCATGTGTCACACATGAGACCCCTCGCATGTGTCACCCTCATGGCCCTGTACACCCCCCCCTACTTGCCCACATAAAAATACATGTTCAACCTGCACACTCCTGGTACACCACACGCACATCTTACAATCAGTATGCATGCACACTTACCGCTCGACTCCAGACGGGTCTGCCTCTCAAGGACCTGGACGTGGAGCGCTGGGGATATGCATTCCAGGACCCTCACCTGATCTTCCGACAAGTGGCCCCGGCACACCTTAGCATCCGCTGCCCTCAGGAGGTGCAGGGCCTTGTTGAGGGTCCTGGACCTGAAGTCCTCCCAGCGCTTCCTGACACGTTCGTAGTCGCGGACTGCCACCTCCTCCGCGTTGATGGCAGTCACGATGTCCATCCAGATCCGAGTCCGTCCTTCCTTGTCGGCGCGCAACGTTCCGAAGAGGGCTTCATACTGCCCCAGGACATGCTCCACTAGGACACCAACTTCGGTGGCAGTGACGCTGGTGCCCCTCTGCCTCCTTGGCCGGGGTTGCCACTGGTGCCAGATGTTGCAGTGCCCGACATGGCAACCCCAGAGGCAGGAGTGGGTGGGCAACTGGGTCCTGGGGCTGGGCTGTGGGGCGATGGAAAAGCAGTCGGGAGTCTTCGGTTCCAGCAGAGGTGGTCACAGCAACAGCACCCCTGGCTGATGTGCAGGCAGCAAATGGCAGGGCACGTGGGCAGCAGGCAGTCAGGCAGCAGCAGATGGCAGGTGGGAGCGTGCTCAGGGCTCTGGGGGGCAGTAAATCGGCCTTCTGGGCAGGAGCGTGGTCTTCCGTGTGTGAACGTGTGGCCAGCTTGATACGGAGTGATTTTGCAAGTGAAAATCCTGCACGTCTGCATGTAATTCGAGGAAAGGCCCTTAGCGCGTGAGCGCGTCAGCACACGTCTGTACATTCATTGGCCCAAAGGCCACCAGCGTATGCGGGTCTATGAAGTCACATGCACGTTGAATAAGGCACACGTTTGAAATGTTGCGTGTTAAAAAAATGAAAGACACGTCCCAGTGTCAAAGCGTGTAATTGGTGGAAATAGTGCGTACACGCGGAAGTGACAAAGCATGTAAATGGTGGAAAAAGCGCGTACACGCGGAAGTGACAAAGCGTGTAATTGGTGGAAATAGCGCGTACCCGCGGAAGTGACAAAGCGTGTAATTGGTGGATACAGCGGGTACACGCGGAAGTGACAAAGCTGTAATTGGTGGAAATGGCCCTAGCGCGTACACGTGGAAGTGACGCTGGACGTGTGGGCCTGCATAAAAGGTACGTGTAGAACACCATTTCCTTGTACGTGCTTTTCGTGGAGAGCGAGTGGGTGAATTCTGTACTTCTTGTCGTTTCACACGCGATTTACTTCACGGCGTTTCAAGTTCGTACTCCCTGTTACCTCTGACAGCTTTTTCTCTTTTTTCTCTTTTTCTGGTTTTCCTGGGCCTGTTCCCTCAAACAGTGTTCCCTTCTACTGTTGTCCTGTCTCCTCAGACAGCGTACAAATCTTCTTTTGGCGGGGGTGTTGCCAACCAAACGCGCTTCTTTTTCACGCTCTTTTTCCTGGCAGACGGTGAGTCACTCACGTATCTAACATCTGTTCTTGCCCCATGTGTAGCCTACCCCTTCAGAGGTCATTCTAGGCTGCGTGTGACACACATACGTTCATTCTTGTGTTACTGGGTGCCACAGCGTAGTGCAGGTTTTTTTTTCCGCACACGTGGTCTAGGAGGGGTTGCGTGCACGTCATCTCCCTTTTTTGGGCTTCCTGTGTGCTGCGTGACCCGTCATCTTTCCCCAGGGGTCACATTCAGCCTTGCTAGAGCACTAGGGTACAATTACCATCTGGTACCCAACCTGTTTGACCCCCAATTGCCCAGGACAATAGTTTACAGCCACTCCCATACGCACATTAACATCAGTGCCATGGTTGGGAGGCGAGGATTCCGTAAGGGTGACAAAGGTGGACAAGCCACAAGTGGTGGCCGTGATGGATCCGGTAGGGGACGTGGTCATTACTTGCAGGGTGACCCTGTCCCCCCATGTGTGGAGGACCAGTCAAGGGCACCCATAATCCCCCCCCCCTGGCTGAGGCTGATGTGGCTGACACCATCCATGCTCAGCCCTTGTTGGACCAGCCCATTGTGGCACCAGACCTGGCTGACTCCATGGCTGACTTCCAGGTCAGCAGGCCTATGACACGTGCGCTGGTGCACGTTGATGTCATCAGGCCACGTGGATCAGGGGCAGCAAGGTCATCTGCTGCCCCAAGTAGGCAGGGTGGAGAGGCTGCAGGGGCAGCTGCGGCTCCATCCACCCCAGCTCTCACACACCCAGCCAGGACAGTGTCGGTCCTAGTCCATCCTGCTGACATTCCCCCTGACACCATTACACTTGAGCCAATGCCTGCACCAACTCCCATGCTGAGTGTGCAACCCCACACTCCTGATACAGAGTCCACCAGGGCTCCTGCCCCTAGTGTCCAGAGCGGCGCAGGACACTCAGGATCACCACCACCTTCCAAGCGGAAGAGGAAGAGTGCTCGTCCGGCACAGGCTGATGCCCCAGACACGGCTACACAGTCCGGCCCGTCCAGGAAGCCCAGCTTCACGGATGCCGAACTGAATGCACTTGTCGAGTATGTGTCTGCACATGATAACGAGATGGTCATTGTTGCAGGATCCAAGACCACACCTGCACAAC
This sequence comes from Ambystoma mexicanum, assembly GCF_040938575.1. NCBI lineage: Eukaryota > Metazoa > Chordata > Amphibia > Caudata > Ambystomatidae > Ambystoma > Ambystoma mexicanum. Next base: position 1,388,954,038 of record NC_090932.1, read on the forward strand.
GCCAGGCACACTGGCAGACCGTTGCGGACATCGTAAGTGCCCTTGGAATCGTGAGGCGCACAGCCAATGATTGCTATAAGCGCTGGAATGACCTAAAGTGCAGGGCAAAGAATAAGCTGGCCTCAAGTCATGCCGCAACTCTAGTGACTGGAGGTGGGTCTCCAGTAGAAGACATGGAACTCACTCCACATGAGTAAGTCGCTGGGACCTACGTCACGGAGGAACAGATCCAAGGAGTGGGAGATCTGCCTGATTATGAGGCATTGTCCGGTGAGTGCACATGCATGTGTGTGTCATCCATGTGCATGGTGTGTGTGTGAGGGCTTCTGTTTGTGTGCCAGGTGAGGGTGTGTGCGCCTGAGTCGTTTGAGTCACCCATGTGCTTCATGCAATACATTCTGCGCAGCAGCATTTGGCCATAGCAGTATCCCTTCTGCCAACAGTAGACATCTAGCCCAACAGCACGCCAGTTGCCCTTGAAGTGTCACCTTGCCACAACATTGTTGCTTATTTTTCTCTGTTCATTCAGGCAGATTGTTTGCATTCCACCACTTTTACTAGGCATTTCTCAGTCCTCTAGTCACATGTCTGACATGGCTATGGTAAAGTGGAGTGACTTTGTTACCTGGATATCATTTGTTCACACATGTCCCTGTGCAATCGGACCATTTTGGACTGGCAGCTCCAGGTGAAAAATCAGACCTGTTTGAATTAGAAAAGCTATTACATGCGGGAACTGGACTGAATGAATAAGTGCTGCCCTCCTCTCCATCTTCACTCAATAGCAATGGTACATGCCATCTGTGTGAACGCATGTGTATTTCACCTGGCAATCACAGGCCAATGTGTGATGCCACTGCCAGGCAGCATGCAGAAAATGTGTTCATCTTCCATCTTGGTGTCATCAGTGTGTGCCATTTGCCTGCCCTTCATACGCAATAAGGGTGCATGCATGGGAGGGTTTTAGTCATGTGGGACATGTGTCAATCAAGTACTGGTTCTCTTGGTTCTCAGCCCTCATTGTGTGCCATGGTGCTAATGCCTGTTTCCATTTGTTTTCTTTTATGTCTTTGCAGGGGAAGACGCACCTGATACTGCTGGGGTTGTGGAGATGGTGCAGACCCAGGAGGGGTCCGAGGGCCGACCGACCACCAGTGAGGGACGTGGTGTGGTGGTGGGTGAGAACCCACAACTGCTGCAGGTCGTGCTCTCAAGGGGTGTCTCTGGCTGCACCTCCCCCGAGCTGTACTCAGGTGTTGATTCGGATGATGAGACCTACGTGCCGTTGCAGGTGAGTGTTCCTGGGAGGGATTCTGTTCTGTCCCACCCACCTGCACCAGGGTCAGAATCCTCAATGGGGATGTCAGTGTTGGCAGCTACGCCTTTGGTGGTTACGGATGCAGGGTCACACTCCGCAACATCTGATCCTGTTCCTGGGCCAGCAGATCAGAGGGGGAATGCAGTCCTGCAGCCTCAGGCAGTGCCGGCACAGCAAGGCGCAGTTCGCCTTGCCCCAGACAGGTGTGGTGCCCGCCGACGTGGTGGCCGTACGCCACCTGGCAATACCGCATGGGAGCAATCCATTTACGGTATGGCAACCCAACAGCCAGCATCATCAGAGATGATAGCTCAGGCCATGGATAGGGTGGCCACTTCCATTGTCCCCCCCGAAAGGCTGATGGAGCGACTACAGCAGGCAACCGACTCCATCTGCCAGTCACACAGGGAGGACATGTTGGCGTCCAACAGGGACAGGCGGGCAGGCGGGCGGCACTGGCGACTCTGCAGGAAGCCATCTCCATAGAGTCCCAGGGCCACAGGGAAGCCCTGAGGCAGGAGCTCCTTCACCTCAGGACGACTCTTGTTGAGCTTGAGGCTTCAACAAACCAAAGGACAGAACAGCAGCTGGAGCATCTCACCCGTACGCTCTCAGCTGAGATGCAGGCAACTAGGGCGGAGGTCCGGGCATCCCGTGAGTTGTTGCATGGGGACCTCCGCACACTCATCCTCCAGAATGAGACCTACCACACCCGCATGCTTGCAGCCATGGAGGAACAGACTAGGGCCTTGCGTTGGCTGCCTCCCATAGTGCAACCACCTCCGGATGCAGCTGCACAGGGTGATAATAGCGACAGCAGTGATACTCCCACAATAGGGTAGCCGTGTGGGCCATGAGCCCATGGAGGTGTTTTTTTTCCCAAGATCCACACAGGTGGGTTTTGGTGTGCACCCTGTCCTTGGACCTCCTGGGTGGCCTCCCCAACCCCCCCGGGCCCATTAATGGCCATTTTTGATTTTTTTTTTTTTTTTCTTTTTTCTTTATTTTTATTTTTTTTGGGACAATGTGTTGCCTTCTGTGGCTCCTGTGGGCATACGCTGCATTGTGGCTGGGCACATGCAGGCTTGTCATGTATTTGGTTCAGATGCTTGGGTTTTTGTCACACACACCCCTCCTGCTTCCCGTTTCCATGGGCTTGCAAAGGGTGTGCCCAAGTGACATTGACGTACATGGTGACATTGGACTCCCACTACATGTGTGGGTAGTCTAGTCAATACTCTGTATACATTCCTAGTGCATATTGCTGTTGTGTTGTACACTGCATGTTGCATTGATGTGTAACTCATCATCCGTGTCTACCTCCTAATTTGCAGGTCCTTTCCTCATGTCTACACAAGGCCCTCTACTTTGGAGATGGGGTCCATGTTGGCAGCAGTGCACTTACAACTCTACATGGCGGCAATACTGTACAGTTGGAAGTGGTGGGAGTGCAGGCATTTCCAGGTGGTGAGACTACTAATTCCTTACATTCGTAATGTCATGTTAATGGTAGTTTTGAGGGTCAGTGGCTGATAAGTGTTATTGCTAAATACCTGCTCAAGTGTGTTGTTGGTCCTGCATTACTGTGAGCATTTCAGGTGTCGCGAGTTTCAATTAGGGACACTGTACATTGTGACACTTGTGTCATGTTGTGGGGATTACTTTGTTTACCTGCACATAGCATGACATGGCACGGTGTGTCGTGTGGCGGTGCTGGGGATGGGTTGGGTGACATGGCACTGTCCTCATGTTGCATTTTGCAAGTGGGTATTCATTTTAGCTGCATGAATGTGTTTTTTCACGAAACTGCATTGGTGGTGTCTGTGTAGGTAGGGATGCACACATTGTAACACTTCCAGGTGAACAATCTCAGGCTAATATGGTTTTGATGGTTGATTCTCCAGAAATTCAGGATCAGTGTCAGGTTGAGTCATCATTGATTGTCAGATGGTATGTGCCAGGGCAGTATGCACTCCACAGGGGTGTGATTTCTATGTGAAGTAATTAGCCACTAGCTGTGTATGCGCTGCCTCCCCCCGTGCCCATTCCCCTCCCATGCGCAGCGGCCGTGCATGTGGTTGGGATGTGGGGCCACCACCATGTCCACGGCCAGGCCCCGGCGTGTTGCAACGTTGTGCAGGACACATGCTGCCACTATGATCCTGCACACTACTGGGGGAGCGTATAACAGCTGCCCGCCAGAACGGTCAAGGGAGCGAAAGCGTGACTTAAGCACTCCGAATGTGCGCTCCACTATGCCCCGGGTTGAAATGTGGGCTGTGTTATATCTTACCTCGGGTGGCGTGGTGGGGTTCCGAATTGGCGTCATCATGTGGGGGCTGAGAGGGTAGGCACTGTCCCCTGTGGAGGTGGTGATTGGTATCATTGGTGGGGTTGTGACCTTGCTCAGTATCTGACATGCATGCATGTGCAGTGGCATTCATACTCACCAAGCAGCCATGTATCGCCATGCCGCCCAGCTTCTAGGTCCCGGCTTAGGGTGGACATTCGGTAAATGAAGCTGTCGTGGGTGGACCCGGGATAGTTGGCATATACTGAGGTGATGATTCCCTTGGCATTACATACTACCTGCACGTTGATGGAATGCCAGTGCTTGCGGTTCCTATAGATGTGCTCAGATGCCCTGGGGGGATGTAGAGCGACATGGGTGCAGTCGATGGCACCTAGCACTTTGGGGAATCGTGCCACACTGTAAAAATCCAGGGCGGCAGCATGCCTTTCTGCAGGTGTTCTGGGCAGGTATATGTGCCTGCGGACTGATGGGCGTGCAGTGATGATGTTCAAGACCTGGTGTAGGCAGCGTGACTGCGTGGCCTGTGACACCCCACCCACTATGACACTTGTCCGCTGAAATGATCCAGTGGCCAAGAAGTGCAGTACATTGAGGACCTTATGCAGGGTGCTGAGTGCTTGGGAGCACAGGGTGGGTGATGTGAGGTCATCCTCCCACTCACTCACCAGGTCCAGTATTATGTGTGGTGGAAACCTGTACCTCCCATACACCTGGTCATCAGGCATCCCGAAAAGGCTGGTTCTGGGTGTGAATATTCTGGCCCTGACTATCCTCCTCCTCCTCCTTTGGTAGCCCACGGCCACTGCTGCTAGGAACGGTATATTCATCCTGGCGTCTGAGCTTGTTATTTTGTTTGCGCGCAAATTTATGCGTCGCGAGTCGACGTATGCCTGCTTCCTACTGGCGTACGTGTTTCTTTGCGCGTGTTGTAGGCAAGCGTGTGAAACTTCCAGCGCACCCCTGAAATCCAGTACCCAGGCCAATAGCGTGTGGAAATTCCTGCGCACCCCGGTATACACGTGCACTGATGTACTCGCGTGTGAAACTTCCCGCGCACCCCTGAAATCCAGTACCCAGGCCAATAGCGTGTGGAAATTCCCGCGCACCCCGGTATACACGTGCGCTGATGTACTCGCGTGTGTAAGTGCCCGCGCACCCCTGAAATACACGTACATAGGCCAATCGCGTGTACGCGCACTTTTGTCCAATTACATGCGATAACACTCTGACGTGCAGTCTTTCCACGTGTGCTCTGTCATCACATGCTATGAGGGAAACACCCGTGTGGGTCACGTCACAGATGCGCTTACGCGCGCTAATGGCCTTTTCCTCGAATTTCACGCTGACGTGCAGGATTTTCACGTGCCAAATCACTCCGTATCAAGCTGGCCACGCGAAAACACACGGAAGACCACGCTCCTGCCCAGAAGGCCGAATTACTGCCCCCCAGTGCCCCGAGCAGCCTCCCACGTGCCATCTGGTGCTGCTGCCTGCCTGCCTGCCAGCGTGCTGCCACCGTGACCTGCCATTTGGTGCCTGCACATCAGCCATCTGCAGGGGTCCAGTTGCTGTGTCCACCCCTGCTGGAACAGAAGACTCCCGACTGGGATAACATCGCTCCACAGCCCAGCCCCAGGACCCAGTTGCCCACCCACTCCTGCCTCTGGGGTTGCCATGTCGGGCACTTCCACATCTGGCACCAGTGGCAACCCCAGGCCAGAGGGGCAGAGGGGCACCAGCTTCACTGCCACCGAAGTTGGTGTCCTGGTGGAGCATGTCCTGGGGCAGTATGATGCCCTCTTTGGATCGTCCCGCGCCAGCAAGGAAGGACAGGAGAGGATCTGGGCCGACTGTGTGGTTGCCATCAACGCGGAGGGGGTGGCAACCCGCGACGTCCAGAAGATCAAGAAGCGCTGGGAGGACTTGAGGTCCAGGACCCTCGTGAAGGCCAGGCGCCTCGTGGAGAGGGGCCGGGGCCGCATGAGTTCCATCCAGATGAGGGTCCTGGAACACGTACGCCCAGCGCTCCACGCCCAAATCCTTGAGAGGGAGACCCGTCTGGAGTTGAGCGGTAAGTGTCCAAGCATTGCTGTGTGAGACAGGGCATGTTGCGGTGTGCTGGTTGTCTGATACTTGCCTGTATGTGTGACATAGGCCATGTATGCATGTATCTGTGCATGGACATCATTGTAATGCATGTGCGACCAGTGATGTGTGAACCACATGGTTGTTGCATGTGTTTAAATGCCACATGGGGAGCCCTATGCAGATTTTACACATGAGAGCACGCCAGTCTCTGTTCCTGGACATGGGTGGGGGTGAGGGATGGGTGCTGATGCCAGGTACATATATGGTAGCCATGTCTGTGTGCCTGACCTGCGTGTCTGTGACTTGTAAATGCCATGGATGCATGACACATGTGTGTGACAATGCACAGATTCACTGATGCAGCCTAGTTACCATTGTATCCGCTGTGTTTGGGGTGTATGAGGCCAGATGGATGTGACTGAGGTGAAATGTGTGCATGTGATAGGCATGACCCATGATGCATGTGAGTTCCATATCATTGTATGTTTCAAGAGTCCATTGGACATGTATGGAAATGTCCATGGCATGCACCATGCCTGTTACTGTGTGTGTTTTGCCTGGACTGACCCATGTGTTGTGGAGGGACATGATGGAAGTGTACTTTGACAGTGGTACTCATCTGCTATTGCTTCCTGTCTAGGGGACCATTGAACAGTACCCTGATGCTTGTGTTCTATGTCTCCCTCTACGCAGCGGCTAGTGAAGAAGAGGGCGCAGACGGCACTGTGGAGCAAGGCGGCGGGGATGCCCCCACGGCTGCAGCGGAAGGGGTGGGTGAGCCCCCACAGGGGCCTGCTACGGCGGAAGACGGTGAGGAGCCATCCAGGTTGGTGGTTTCCACAGAGGAGGAGGAGGCCGCCACTGAGGCACACATGGGGCCTGGTGGGGGCATCCCTGCTGGTGCAAGTGGTGCAGTCCAGGGGCAGGAGGCAGCACAGGTCACCGTGGAGGGGCCTGTGCATGTCGCTGTCCCTGACCCTGTGAGTGCACCACCATGCACCAGCAGGGATGCCCCGTCCCAGGCCCGTCCGCAGGTAGAGGGGATGTCCATGTCACCTGACTCCCCTCCACCTGCGGACGAGGGGACCAGTGTCCGTATGGAGAAGGTCCTGATTGGGGTCGCGATGCGCGCGGGTGCAATTCGTGATGACGTGCATGCTTCCCGGGAGGAGCACGCACATCATCACGAAGAGCACCGTGCCGACGTGGCCCAATTGGGATCTTCCATGTTCGGGGGTTTCCTGCATGTGTCGGCCAATTTGGCGGCCCTCTCCTCCTCTGTGGAGGCTATACGCCGGTCGTTCTCCTTGCCGTCTTCTGGCCCAGATGCCACCAGGGCCCCCTGTGGACCTGCCCTGACCAATGCAGCAAGCTCGGTGGGGATCCCATCCCTGCCGCAGTCGGGAGTCGGAGGTCCAGCAGGGGTGGACACCACAGCAACTGTACCCCAGCAGATGGAGGATGTGCCGGCATCATCAGGCAGGGCACGTGCACGACGGCGTCGGTGGATTCCATCAGCCTGGATGCCGTTGTGCTGGCAGAGGCAGTTGCGTCGGAGGCAGCAGCAGAGTCAACGTGGGAGGCATCATGGCTCGGGGCCATCAACATCGGAGGGGCAGGCATCGGCCGGAGGGCAGGAGGACCCAGGACAGGAAGTGTCTTCCGTGTGGCTGCGGTTGGGCCAGCAGATAGGTGCGGAGCGGCGGCGGGCGGAAGAGGCGCGGCTCAGGATGGTCAGGGCGGAGAACTCCATGCGGAGGGCCCTGAGGCGGGCCGAGTGCCTCGAGGCAATCCGCAGGGGGTTGGAGGAGCAGATGGCGTCGTCCCTGCGGACCCTCGGGGCCATGGAACAGGACCGCCTCCGGGATATAGACGAGGAGTTTGATGATCCACTGGCCCGGAACACCACGGAGTGAGCCGCTGGACTTGCCCGCCGCCTTTGTATATAGTTCTTTAGTTTTAGGTTTCCTTTGTTTCTTCTTATGATTTGGAGTCGACGGACACTGCTCCACTTTTTGTATATAGTTGGATTTTAGTTAGGGTTTTTTGTAGGTTTCCTTTGTTCATTTGTGCTCATGGACCCTTGGATGTTTTGTACATAGTTCTTCATTGGATTGTTTTATTTTTTTATTTTTGATTTATTCTCCATGGAGCAATGGTCTTTGCATTTATTTTTCTCTCTCGGATTGATTTTATTTTTAATGTGACTTTGAACAACATTTTTTTGGATTTGGATTTGTAGTTTTGATGTTTTTTGACGGACATGCAGCTTATCTTTTTTTCATTGCCATTGTAGTTTGTTTCATTTCATTTGCATTCAATTTTTTTTAATACAATTTTGTTTTCATACTTCACTGTGTGGTATCATCTCATTGGTTTCATGCATGTCATGTTGGGTGTTTTCCCATTCATTTGCAACCATTGTGTGTGACGGACATGGGTTCATTTGCTTTATGAACATTGGGGGTGTAACATGTAATTTCCATTTCCATGTGGGTGAATGGGTTACTTGGTAGGGAATTTTGGCTGTGGAGGCTGACCATAACGCACATGATTGGGGATTGTGAGGACCTGGGTGCAGGGGGACATGAGTGGGGGCGTGGTGGAGGGTGCCCCTGGATGCTGGGGGGTGGGGGTGGTGGGAGACATGAGTGGGGGCCTGGTGGGGGATGCCCATGGTGGCTGGGGGGTGGGGGTGGTGGGAGACATGAGTGGGGGCCTGGTGGGGGATGCCCATGGTGGCTGGGGGGTGGGGGTGGTGGGAGACATGAGTGGGGGCCTGGTGGAGGGTGCCCCTGGATGCTGGGGGGGTGGGGGTGGTGGGAGACATGAGTTGGACATGAGTGGGGGCCTGGTGGTGCTGCCCCTGCACTGCTGGGGGGTGGGGGTGGTGGGAGACATGAGTGGGGGCCTGGTGGGGGCTACCCATGGTGGCTGGGGGGTGGGGGTGGGTGGGAGACATGAGTGGGGGCCTGGTGGGGGATGCCCATGGTGGCTGGTGGGTGGGGGTGATAGGGGCCATAAGTGGGGGCCTGGTGGTGCTGCCCCTGCACTGCTGGGGGGTGGAAGACATGAGTGGGGGCCTGGTGGGGGATGCCCATGGTGGTTGGGGGGGTGGGGGTGGTGGGAGACATGAGTTGGACATGAGTGGGGGCCTGGTGGTGCTGCCCCTGCACTGCTGGTGGGTGGGGGTGGTGGGAGACATGAGTGGGGGCCTGGTGGGGGCTGCCCATGGTGGCTGGGGGGGTGGGGGTGGTGGGAGACATGGGTGGTGGCCTGGAGGGGGATGCCCATGGTGGCTGGGGGGTGGGGGTGGTGGGAGACATGAGTGGGGGCCTGGTGGAGGGTGCCCCTGGATGCTGGGGGTGGGGGTGGTGGGAGACATGAGTGGGGGCCTGGTGGGGGCTGCCCATGGTGGCTGGGGGGGTGGGGGTGGTGGGAGACATGAGTGGGGGCCTGGTGGGGGATGCCCATGGTGGCTGGGGGGTGGGGGTGGTGGGAGACATGAGTGGGGGCCTGGTGGGGGATGCCCATGGCGGCTGGGGGGTGGGGGTGGTGGGAGACATGAGTGGGGGCCTGGTGGAGGGTGCCCCTGGATGCAGGGGGGGTGGGGGTGGTGGGAGACATGAGTTGGACATGAGTGGGGGCCTGGTGGTGCTGCCCCTGCACTGCTGGGGGGTGGGGGTGGTGGGAGACATGAGTGGGGGCCTGGTGGGGGCTGCTCATGGTGGCTGGGGGGTGGGGGTGGGTGGGAGACATGAGTGGGGGCCTGGTGGGGGATGCCCATGGTGGCTGGTGGGTGGGGGTGATAGGGGCCATAAGTGGGGGCCTGGTGGTGCTGCCCCTGCACTGCTGGGGGGTGGGAGACATGAGTGGGGGCCTGGTGGGGGATGCCCATGGTGGCTGGGGGGTGGGGGTGGTGGGAGACATGAGTTGGACATGAGTGGGGGCCTGGTGGTGCTGCCCCTGCACTGCTGGGGGGTGGGGGTGGTGGGAGACATGAGTGGGGGCCTGGTGGGGGCTGCCCATGGTGGCTGGGCGGGTGGGGGTGGTGGGAGACATGGGTGGTGGCCTGGTGGGGGATGCCCATGGTGGCTGGGGGGTGGGGGTAGTGGGAGACATGAGTGGGGGCCTGGTGGAGGGTGCCCCTGGATGCTGGGGGGTGGGGGTGGTGGGAGACATGAGTTGGACATGAGTGGGGGCCTGGTGGTACTGCCCCTGCACTGCTGGGGGGTGGGGGTGGTGGGAGACATGAGTGGGGGCCTGGTGGGGGCTGCCCATGGTGGCTGGGGGGTGGGGGTGGATGGGAGACATGAGTGGGGGCCTGGTGGGGGATGCCCATGGTGGCTGGTGGGTGGGGGTGATAGGGGCCATAAGTGGGGGCCTGGTGGTGCTGCCCCTGCACTGCTGGGGGGTGGGAGACATGAGTGGGGGCCTGGTGGGGGATGCCCATGGTGGCTGGGGGTGGGTGGGGGTGGTGGGAGACATGAGATGGACATGAGTGGGGGCCTGGTGGTGCTGCCCCTGCACTGCTGGGGGGTGGGGGTGGTGGGAGACATGAGTGGGGGCCTGGTGGGGGCTGCCCATGGTGGCTGGAGGGGGTGGGGGTGGTAGGAGACATGGGTGGTGGCCTGGTGGGGGATGCCCATGGTGGCTGGGGGGTGGGGGTGGTGGGAGACATGAGTGGGGGCCTGGTGGAAGGTGCCCCTGGATGCTGGGGGGTGGGGGTTGTGGGAGACATGAGTGGGGGCCTGGTGGGGGCTGCCCATGGTGGCTGGGTGGGTGGGGGTGGTGGGAGATATGAGTGGGGGCGTGGTGGGGGATGCCCATGGTGGCTGGGGGGTGGGGGTGGTGGGAGACATGAGTGGGGGCCTGGTGGGGGATGCCCATGGTGGGTGGGGGGTGGGGGTGGTGGGAGACATGAGTGGGGGCCTGGTGGAGGGTGCCCCTGGATGCTGGGGGGTGGGGGTGGTGGGAGACATGAGTTGGACATGAGTGGGGGCCTGGTGGTGCTGCCCCTGCACTGCTGGGGGGTGGGGGTGGTGGGAGACATGAGTGGGGGCCTGGTGGGGGGCTGCCCATGGTGGCTGGCGGGTGGGAGTGGGTGGGAGACATGGGTGGGGGCCTGGTGGGGGATGCCCATGGTGGCTGGTGGGTGGGGGTGATAGGGGCCATAAGTGGGGGCCTGGTGGTGCTGCCCCTGCACTGCTGGGGGGTGGGAGACATGAGTGGGGGCCTGGTGGGGGATGCCCATGGTGGCTGGGGGGGTGGGGGTGGTGGGAGACATGAGTTGGACATGAGTGGGGGCCTGGTGGTGCTGCCCCTGCACTGCTGGGGGGTGTGGGTGGTGGGAGACATGAGTGGGGGCCTGGTGGGGGCTGCCCATGGTGGCTGGGGGGTGGGGGTGGTGGGAGACATGGGTGGTGGCCTGGTGGGGGATGCCCATGGTGGCTGGGGGGTGGGGGTGGTGGGAGACATGAGTGGGGGCCTGGTGGAGGGTGCCCCTGGATGCTGGGGGGGTGGGGGTGGTGGGAGACATGAGTTGGACATGAGTGGGGGCCTGGTGGTGCTGCCCCTGCACTGCTGGGGGGTGGGGGTGGTGGGAGACATGAGTGGGGGCCTGGTGGGGGATGCCCATGGTGGCTGGGGGGTGGGCGTGGTGGGAGACATGGGTGGGGGCCTGGTGGAGGCTGCCCCTGGATGCTGGGGGGTGGGGGTGCTGGGTGACATGAGCAGGTGTGCAGGGTAGTCCCCTGTGGTGTCGGCTGCCTGCAGGGGCCGTGGAGGGTGTACAGGGAATACTTGGGAGCACACAGCCAAATCGCGTGTAGTATTTCCCACGTACCCCTGTAATACACGTACCCAGCCAAATCGCGTGTGTAAATTCCCGCGCACGTACCCGGCCAAATCGCGTGTGGAACTTCCCACGCACCCCTGAAATCCATGTACCCTGCCAAATCACGTGCGGGACTTCCCGCGCACCCCTGCGATCCACGTACCCAGCCAAGTCGCGTGTGTAAATTCCCGCGCACGTACCCAGCCAAATCGCGTGTGGAACTTCCCGTGCACCCCTGAATTCCACGTACCCTGCCAAATCGCGTGTGAGACTTCCCGCGCACCCCTGAGATCCACGTACCCAGCCAAATCGCGTGTGTAAATTCCCACGCACGTACACGGCCGAATCGCGTGTGGAACTTCCCGCGCACCCCTGAATTCCACGTACCCTGCCAAATCGCGTGTGAGACTTCCCGCGCACCCCTGAGATCCACGTACCCAGCCAAATCACGTGTGTAAATTCCCGCGCACGTACCTGGCCAAATCGCATGTGGAACTTCCCGCGCACCCCTGAAATCCACATAACCTGCCAAATCGCGTGTGAGACTTCCCGCGCACCCCTGAGATCCACGTACCCAGCCAAATCGCGTGTGTGAATTCCCGCGCACGTACCCGGCCAAATCGCGTGTGGAACTTCCCGCGCACCCCTGAAATACACGTACCCTGCCAAATCGCGTGTGAGACTTCCCGCGCACCCCTGAGATCCACGTACCCAGCCAAGTCGCGTGTGTAAATTCCCGCGCACGTACCCGGCCAAATCGAGTGTGGAACTTCCAGCGCACCCCTGAAATCCATGTACCCTGCCAAATCGCGTGTGAGACTTCCCGCGCACCCCTGAGATCCCACGCACGTACCCGGCCAAATCGCGTGTGGAACTTCCCGCACAACCCTGAAATCCACGTTCCCTGCCAAATCGCGTGTGGGACTTCCCGCGCACCCCTGAGATCCATGTACCCAGCCAAATCACGTGTGGGACTTCCCGCGCACCCCTGAGATCCACGTACCCAGCCAAATTACGTGTGAAAGTTCCCGCGCACCCCGGAATACACGCACACGTTATTTTTCAGTCAGCGGGTGTCCGTGTTTTTGGGTACCCCTTTGCACGTCATTTGTCCTGGAAGGCCACAGTATAGGACATTCATCATGGCTGTATATAGGTGCTATTTGTTGGCGCACCTTTTGGTACACATTTATTACAGGCGCTGAGACGCTACCGCCTGCTTTCTTGTGGCGGTCGTGTTTGTGCCTGTGCGCTGGTTTGACCGTGCGCTTTTTTGCCCTATTCGATTCCATGAATACGTGTTGTAGGAGAGCGTGTGGGCGTTCCGCGCACTTGCACCCTGTACTTCCCCCGTGACGCACACATTTTGGCAAGTTGTTCCCCATTCCGAGTGTTACGCTCCGTGTTCCGCCTACTTTTGTTGTGTGCGCCGCGCTATGTGCGATTTTCGCTGTGGCCTGTGCGATTTTCGCTGTGACCTGGCGCACGCCGTTAGATGGCCTGTGCGCCAACGTGCGCCGCGCACTTTTTTAGCGCACATCGATGGTTTTCTCGCGCACGGCCTTCCATGAATCGATGTGCGCTGCTTTTCGTGCGATTTTCGCACTTGCACTGCGATTTTCGCTATTCCACTGCGAATCGCACGTTTTTGGCCACTTGCGCCGCGCTAATTATTCCATGAATCGGCCTGTAAGTGTGCATCGTCCATTACCTGTTGCCTGTTCATGATCACTTGATAGGCAAAGAAAACTCTGTAGCTGGTCATCTTTCCTAGTCTGTTGGCTGTTCAGTATTCCTTGTTGTCTGTTCACGATGACCTCACAAATATGAACTACATAATACATGGGTAAGCCTGTTTCAAGTAGGCTTTGCTCTAAACAATCTTGGGGTGCCTGCCTCTGTTATTTAGTAAGACTCACTTCTAATACTTTGTTTTCACAGATGCAGACCTGATCTGGAAGGGTAATGTCTTATCAAATCTTCCATAGATCTTGATGAAGGGATCGACCTGAAATGCATAGATAGGGGATCTCCTCGTTATGGCCTTCTTCTACAGCACTATAACCAACAAATGTGATGGGTGTGTTGATGAGGTGTTCGAGTTTCCATCGATAGGCAAATTGGCCTAGCAGTCCGGGTTGGCCTGCTTCCATTGGTGGCAGGACCATATTGCCGGTCCCCTTCTGCAAGTATGCAGATGGGCTAAAAACAATGATGCGTAAGGTTGCCTAGAGCAATGCCACTGGCTATGATTAAATCTTAACATTCCACCAATCACATTTCTTGTTTCTTTTCTTCGGAAACGTGTGCACTCTCTTCTGATCATGATGTAATGTAATGAATGCATTGACCGGGCCCTTCTTCGAAAACTGATTTTGATGATCAAACTACTTTCTCAAAATGTGGTTGTTCTCTCTGTTGCTCTTTATAATAAACATATTTACCTTATGTGACAGGTTGCTAGGATAACTGTCAACGTACTCCAGAACTGAGACCAGAACAACCTATATTTAAAGGGTTTTAGTTGGCATGATAGACCCAGGTGTCAGGATAGGAGGGGAGATCCAATCCGATGCACAATCAGTCTACCTAGGAATGGGGCCCCCCCTCTTACTCCAAATGGTTGTGCCAACTAGTTGATCAACATTCCAAAGTTCAAGAAATCCCAAAGTCTGATGGCAATGGCATAGCAAAATATCAAGGCCTCTCAGTGTTCTAAAACAAAATTGTCCAGAAAATCTTGCTTCTCAAGGAGGATTTTTCTACCACACAAGGAATTTCTGGGGAAATGTTTGTCTGGTCCTATGACCCCTCCTTGATCTTTGGGATTTCCTAGTCCATTGAAACAGGGATCCTGGGTGCCCATTAATTTCCAGGGCTCTTCCTTCAAGGGCTTCCCCTTGGAATGTTCTTCTGGTGGAATACTGGAAGTTCTCGGCCAGGCTGGCATCTACTTTCCCCCTACTTTGCTTTCCCTCTCCTCCTCTGCTCACAATCTTGGGGTCATCTTTGACCCCTCACTCTCTTTTTCTCTTCACATCTCGGCCGCTGCCCGTTCGGCTCGTTCTCATCACTTTAACCTTTGGCAAGCTCTGCATGCCTCTCTTTTCAGGCTACAAAGCTCCTGGTTTACTGTCTACTTTTTTCCCATCTGAAGTACAGTTCTGTCTTCCCTCCTCGCATCTTGCCCCCTTGCATTCTGTTTTTCACTCTGCTGCCTGTTTATTGTTTCAGCTCCCGGCTGCTCCAGTTTCATCCCTTCTCTTATAGTGGCCTATCTTCTTTCATTTCATCTGCTTTGTCTTCAAATCTCTCCATGGTCTTGCCCCACCTACCTCTGATCGTTGATCTCTTTACAAGTTCCTGCATGTCATCTCCACTCTCAGTCTCTCTTTCTTCTTTCTGTCCCTAAACCATCCTCCGCCTCCTCTCGTTTCCGTTCATTCACGCTCCTTGCACCCAAACATTAGAACTCCCTTCCACTCCCTATCCATTCTTCCCCATCAGTCCATGCCTTTCAGACCCAGCTCCAACCCCATCTTCTCCAATCATTATTCCAGACCTGCTTGTGTTTTCCTATTCCTGTGACTTTCTTTGCTGCTATTTGTAGTCTTGTTACTTTTAATAATTATCAAATCGCTTTGGCGAATGCACTCTATAAATAAAATAAAATACAAATACAGCTTGGTGCTCACAAGAGGATCTGGTGGACCATGTTGGGGCCCAGCAGATAAGCATGACCCCACTCTCATCCACCAACGTCTCTGCTTGTTGGTCCGTCCTAAGATTTCCTCTACTCTCACTGCACTGTTGCTGTTCTCTCTGTTCCTTGGCATAGTGGCACCCTGTCATACCTTTCCCCTCGATGAGCATGCTCCTCTGGAACCTTTTTAGTCTCTTCCGCCCTCTTCCTGTATTATACCATCTCTATCTCCCTTTCTAGTGAATCGCTCTGTATTTTTTTCTACTGCTAGCAGCCTCTCCCCTTGCCCTATTTCACCTTTCCCTCTAAGTCTTCTGTTGCCTCTTCTCTCTAATATGCTGTCTTTCTTCTTTCCCATTCCACCCAAATGTCTCCCTTCTTTACAACTTTCCACTCATTCTCAATATCTCTACCCCTTATGATCTCTCTCTGCTTTACTATCTTTCTCTAACTCATTGACAAGTTCTCCCTCCTTCAGCACAGCCAAGTCTCTCTTTGTCATCCCAATAATGTAATTATTTTGCTCCTTCAAATAATCTCCCTGATTCCTTCCCAAAGTAATGTCCCCCCTGTCTTCTCCCAGGCAATGGCCCTCTCTTTCATCTTCCAGTGATATACACTCTAATGAACTATCTTCTTCCTCCTCCAAAAGCACAGCCTCCCCCTGTCTTGACTACAATATCTCCACCAATGCGTTTGTATGTTTCACTCCTCTAGCACAATATGTCACCATTCACCATCCGCTCTTTCTGCCAGGTCTCCATCCTCCAGTTCTCCACCCTCAATTGTCTTGGGTACTAGGTCTTCCAGGGCCTGCTGCTCTCTACCGGCACCTCTCCAGGGTTAGGGACGTGCACCTTCTGCCTGGCTTCCAAGGAAAGACCTTGTATGATGGGCTGGGTGCCGTTTGAAGCCTGTTCTTACCTGGCCTTGGGTAGTGCTGAGCGACATGGTTTGCACCTGTTTAGAGCAGGCTGCACTGTTGCGAGATCGGCCCATTTGTAATGGTCTTCTGGGCTGAATTGAGCAGGGCCGGAGGTTACTTTAATCCCTACTGCTATTTCAGATTGTAAGGTTACCTTAGACCTGCGAGAGGTCTCCCCTCTGCCCCTGTTCATTTTACTTTTAACTCCTTTGTTACAGGGAATGTGCAACTTTGTATTCCCTGCAGTGTTACTAGGAGTGGAAGTATGGAATTTGTTTGTTCTCTCTCTCTCACGTACAATGCAAGGTAGTTTTAGATTTTTTGCATGCAACTTCGTATCTATGAGGTTTCTGTGGTGTGCCTGAGTATGACTCATCATGGAAATTGTTTGCATCGGCATCTGTGCCAGATGAAAAAAATATATATTTCTTCGCTCCACGTTGATTTTGAAGTCTTCCAACTGTGTTTCTTTAAAGGGGAAGGCTTTGTTTCGTTCGCTAGGTATTTGGGTGTGGATGGAGGTCCAGGCGCCCTCAAAAATATAAGGTCCTCTGCTCTTGGTTCCTTCAGGCTCCAGTTTTGTGGTCCCCAGAAGAAAGATGGCACTTAAGCAGGTGACTTTGTCACACTCACCCAAAAGTCTAATTTCACCCAGAAACGTTTTTCTGTTAAAGAATTTAGGAAGGACAAATTATTGGGGCCACACAATACCACTCTGCAATGACCTCCTGACAGCGCTGCCTAACATTCATGCATGTCATTTGATAGTCCATTAGGTGGTACCAAACCATGCATTCCTCTCTTCCCTCTCAGGACTGCCCTTGGTTGAATTCCTGCTTCTGCTCAAGTTTCACCTAGTTCCTCCTCACCAGTCCTGTTGTTTGCATGTTTTTTTTGCCTAGTCTACAATGCTTTGGTCACATGCTTTATAACCCCTGGGGTTGAGTAATTGAGGCTAACAAACTTGCAGAATCCTGGTATCCACATTTGTGGGAAGTACTGTTCTTTCGCAGAACATTGGTCCACCCAGTTCTCCGGCACCAACACACAACTCTGCCACCTAGCTGGCAGGACAAATGTTTCTCCATTATGCAGGTCCTGCCTAGCCCATGCAAATCACCCAGGATATTGTGGTTCCTACAATAGCTGTGACAAGGTGAAGATACCAATTTGTTCTGTGCCTACTTCAATTACCTTTTACCAACCAGCAGAAATGTCAGTTCTACAGCGCATTTCACTTGCTTTAGGTTAAAACATCCAGGTCAGCAGGGAACATGGCCCGTGGGGCATTAGGAACTACATGCCTCAGGAGGATAGCCCAGGGGAAACCGCTCACTCGCTTTGGAAGCAAGACGACACGGAGCAAGACAAGTTCGATCCCCGGGTCTGGGCTTAGAAAACCGGGTACGAGTTTAGAAACCTCTAGATAATAAGCGTGTTATAAATAACCAATCGGAATCACATGGCCCTTTTGCCTAGGAGCAGTGAACCCCTTCTTTCTCAGCATCGGGATCGGGGGCAAATAAACAACATATTGTAGCGATCCTCATATGCTACCTTTTTGTCAGCAACCTCTTTCTTTTTTCTGGGATGTACTACTTAAGGTTGTGAATCACATCTCAGAGAGTCAAGTAGCCCTTAAGCTAAATACCAATCGGATACCAATTCTTAAGCATGACTCCTTCATGTGGCAGACTATGTCCTGGAACGCTGATTCAATTGGCTGAGACATCTGCTTCGGAAAGTTACTAAATAAAAGTAAATAGTTGCCAGCGTATAAATTAGCTTAGCGCTGTAATTATTCAAGAAGCAGATTAACTAGTCACAGTTGCTTTAAAATGGGCGAGTGCAATACAAACAAGAAATAATTGGAATCTAATGAAAGTCGTTTATTAGAACGCCCTTATGGATTTTACAGTCTAATAAGGCGCGGCATCAGATGTATGATCTGAAGGCACACATGAAATTACCACTTGTTAATGAACAATATGAAGGATTCTTCAAATATTAATATAACCAGCCTCATTACTATTCTCTGCAGAACATCACGTGGATGATCAAAGATGAGTCTGCAGAGCGCATGAGAGTGAGGGGCCTTTGGTTGCAGACCCCTCTGGAAGGGTGAACACAATGTACACCTTTCATGGAGCTTTGCACAAGCAGTGCAAGCTACCTTTTAGCAAGGTCGCTGGTGTTCGAATGGCCAACACAATATTGTGTGTAGAGTTGCTGAGAATCCAATAAAACAGCACATCTTCAGCCGAAGCCAGCAGTTTTATCAAGACAATTAGATCGCAGGAAGTCCATATCATTTTATCTGTAGTCAGTCAAACTGCTGGAAGTCTTATTAACGGCGCAAAAGTAGCGTTTTTATAGAGCTGGTTGAGGGGGTGGGGTAATTAAGGAGAGGGCGAACATCCGTCCTTTCTTTTTTATTCCCTTTTACCTTTTTTTCATTTTTGTTTTTGCAAAGCAAAAACGAACATACAGCGCTGCTATAATGACACCAATATTAGAGAATCCTGCAAACCAGCCTGTGTTCCTGCTGCACACCCAGGGCTCCTATTGAAAAACGTTTTGTATATCAGGATCCCTTTCTCTGAAACAAGTTACCAGTACAGATAAGACTACCCCCCATCCCACATCCCAGACTTCAGGAAGGAACTGAAGACCCTATTCTTCAAAGTACACAGGGGCAATCGCTGATTACACCACTTAACCCCCACTCTGCGTCTCTGGAACTCCTTCGTCCTCTGTTCCCCGCATCAACCCAGCTCCTCAGCTACCCTCGCACTCTTAGTAGTAACATCCTGGGTGCATACCTAGTGTACAGGACTCTGTTAACCGAGCGAGGTTTACACTTTATAAATCCCATACATGCCTACATACATGCATGTGATAAATCCCTTATTTAATGTTCAGGTTTTTCAGGGATTTGCACTGATATGAATGAAACACATGAACTTTTATATGTACGTACTGCTAGCTGAGTCAAAACTCCAAAGTTGGGTGTAAATGCCAACCAATCAGTGGGTCTATGGGCAACCTGCTATACAATGTTGCACAGATCAATCCACTGCCATTTTGTTTGCTATAATCAGTATTATACGTATTTAGATGTAGTTCAACGGTTGTCTTACAGATAAGAGACAGCCAACAAAGTACTAACCGTATACATTCTATACGTGGATATGTTCCCCTAACCAACACCTCCCGCTAATACGTTTTATGGTTTGCCACATAGGATGACTTCATAGATGACGCATGTTGGGGTATCATACCTCTTTGTAATCAAGTTTGTGTGTGAGTTTGCAAGCATCAGTCTGATGTCAGCTAGATGAACCTGCTTTATTAAATTGAGAATAAAGTAGTACTTTGTCATATTCTTTGAGTCTGTCGTGTTATTTAGTCTAAGATCTTTATTGGTAATTCCATCTAGAGCAAAGAGACACTACAGGTGCTAGAGCACAACTGTGATTATAATTGACAGTGGCATGCTTTGTGACGTTTGGAGAAAAAGTGTGTGATTGTCATGAAACAAAAATAAGAAATCCCTGCCCGTATCAAGGCAAAACATAGAAACCTATGTATGTAGCCCAGGTTACCCTACAGAAAAACACTCAACTCTTTTAAAGTAACAACATGAAGGATTATAATTGGAGGTTCAGTGTTGTGTGACGCAATGTCCAGGGGACTTATCCCCCACTTTCTAGAGTGATGTAGACACATCAGGACTTATTACCCTACTTTCTTTAGTATGGTTGGAGGTGGAATTTGTAGGGAAAGTAGAAATGCTGGCCTAGAGTTATAGGTAGAATATGAATGGCTCTTACAGTTTTGGAAATGCAGGTTTGAAAGAGGGGCCCTCGTTGCTATAGCATTTTGACCATTGACCTGCCCACTGCATTACTTTTTACTTGCTCTAGCAGCAATATTGGAATATCTGCAGTCAGCCACATGCTGGTTATTTCTGCATGATTCAGAATGCTGTTAATGTATCCCTAATGTGTGGGGTTGAGGTGAAGGTGTTTTTGTACTATCTTAATTGTAACTGTATAGTACTGGTATAATCATGTTTTTTTAATAAAAAAAGACAAAACACAAATTACACAAATTATTCTAAAAATATACATGTGGAATATACCTGACTGTTATGACCCCCAGAAAAGCTGCAATTTGAGTTGTTGTTGGTAGGGTCATTAGCAGCATCCCCAGGCTTTCATTTCTCTCCCCCTTACCCAGCATTTTAGAGCACCCTATGCCACACAGGAGCTGCTGGGAGGAGGGCAGAGGGGTAAGGAGGGTTAGCTCAATTTCTCCCAGGATTACAGTAAAAACTTGATTATACAGCACCATTGGGAACCTAACGGTAACAAGTAATCAAAAGTCCTGTTTAGCTGAAGGTCAGTGGTCCAAGCTGGCTAACAAAGCAAACAGGCTGGAAAATCGAGCATCCTGGTTTTTTATCCAACAATTCCTTAGCCAGAATCGTTACAGCCACCTCCAATGGAGTTGCCGGTTAATAGGGTGTTCCAGTTAACAAAGCTTTTACTGTAAATTGTTTGGTTTGTCTCCTTTCCTTTGAGATGCAACCCTTTTCGATTCTCTGTAAGGTGGGATCACACAGTAGCCAGAAACAAAATGATTATGATTTCTAAGAAAGAAGGTGGGATACTAAATTAGCTAAATGAAATGCGTAAAAACATGCAGTCTTGCAGAGTGGATAACTGATGCATGTGGTTGCTAGCCTGAAGGCCGCCTAGGTCGCATATATAACAACTGATGTAGTTATAGAACTACTGAAACGAGTCTTTGTTTATAGAAAAGACAGTTTATTCACATGCAACCGATTGAGCAAAGTAGACACAAGTTTGGTCAAAGTAGAACACGTGATTTTTTGGTCATTCCGATTGCATTCTACAGCCCGGGCAAGCCAAATGCAGGTTTGGATTAAAAATGCAACAAAAAAACAAAACAGGAAAAGAGCTAATGATTTCCGTTTGATTCATTCAGTCTAATTGCACAACACACTGTGTGGAAAGGGAATGCAGGCTTTGTAAACAGAGGAGCAGCTTGCATATTGAGAACTCGGTGTGTTACGAACATTCAGATGTCATTAGGAACAGTTGCTTCGAATAGTATAGGAGTGATGTGAAAGTTGTTCTATTTTGAAGCCCTTTTCATAATAATGGACCATCTCCACTTGGAGGGAAAAATCAAGCCTTTTTGGGTTACAGCAGCTTGGAGAATTGGTTTAGCATTTGCATTGGGAGTAAGAGAGAGAGAGTAAGATCAGTGTCATCTATGACAGGGCTGTAGAACTAGTGCCTCATCAAATGTAATAGGCTACTACTCTCATTAGGCCCAGCTATCATAGTCAGTGGTGAGGGATCTTGGGAGTCGTAGTCTTAAACATCTGGAGAGTCGAATGTTGCAGACCTCTATGTGGAGTTAATTCCAGTAAAAGCCATGGTGAATGAGGGTATAGAAATATATGGTGCATTATGTGGCACGTTACAGATTGTGTTGGATGACATGGTGCTGATGCCAAAAGTAGAAATTGGCAGGGCCAGGGTCTCCTATAAAAAGTGGAAGCGCACTGAAATTCCTAAAAATGGTGCTCCAGGGCTTGTGGCAAAGATCAGTGCAGTCTACCATATAAGCCCTGTTGACACAAACAGAGGTGACGTTGATAGACCAGCAATGGTGACTTCAATGGATGAGCAGGCAACTGCTTTACAGAAACGGTTTAGAACAATGTGTCTCAACAAATATTTTCTCTGACACACACTGGTTATTGGCTCAATGGGGCAAACTCGCTGTTCATACAAAAGATTGCCCAATCACTGATAGAGACAGGGCAAGACTATTCACAAGCGATCTGGCTGTTTACAAAATCAGCAACACAATCCTTAGCGAAAACCATGGGTAGATGTGCAAAATGGTCAGGCATCGTTCTGTAAGACCCAGAAGCAGATCTTCTGCATCATTCTGCTTTCGGCCAAATAAAAGATGAAATACACCAACAACCCATCCCCAAATGCTCCAAACACGAACATGGCAGGAATGCTCATGAGCAAAGGGAAAGCAGAGCCTCATAGGTTTAGCACAGAAGAGGGGCAAAACGAGCAAGAAACACCTCTCCTGGTTACCTAAATCAAAAGGGGAGCTTCAAGAGATGATAAATGTGGCAATAGCTCAGACAGTGGAGAAAGAAGTGCATAGATGTCTGATGAAAAAGGGGTTGAAATAGACTCCAATGTCAAGGGCTTAACATTTCGAATGAAGCCAGATTGAAGCTCTCCAACATGTATGGGAAATACTAGAATCTTCAGCTAGGAAAAGGAAGTTGATTGCTTGGGCCTTTACGACATTGCAGGCGACATTACAAGTGCTTAACAGGTCCCCTTTATACACAAAAAACAATGTAAAAGCAATAACTATAGAATGCCAAGATTTGGAATAGATTTAGAATAGTGGTTCGACAATTCATCTCCATCTCCTTCAAGGGAAGTCAAACAGAATTTACTACAAAGGAGCTCCGGCTGGTTCAGGTTGGTTCTCAAGCTGAAGCAATACATGCATTGGGTTACTTGCATACCCTTTATGATGGAAACCATACAGAAGATTCTATCAATGGTACAGCCACATCTATACCTGACGTCCCTGCCCCTCTGGTACATCTATCTCCATGTGCCTATCAGATAATCAAACATTTGTCCAGTTCAATATGCTATGAAAACATCTTCAATTCATTGTGTTGTCAATTCGTCTGAAATCAATTGAAAACATTTTCACAACCCTACTGGCACCAGTGAGGAGTGTATTTTGCAAGGGAATAATCCAATCCCACCTATACCTGGATGGTTGGTAAATCATGCACCTGATGGAGAAGAGTGCAACAAATACATATCTAGATTGCGTGAAATAGTGGAGCAGCTGGGGTTCTTAAATCACCAAAATTCTCAGCACCGAGAATGACCTTATCAGGGGCATCAACAGACATGGATAGAGGAATGATATTCCTCCTGAAAGCAAAGCTAGCAATGTTAAGAAGACTTAAGAAGACACACCTGTCCTGCCATCATCTGCAGCAAGGAATTGGTTGAAAATGCATGGACACATGGCAGTTACCGTATTTTTGCTAATGTAGAAAAATATTTTGATAGGTTTATTTTATAGGCTGAGCTAAGGCGACATACGTGATTTCATGCCCCCTGGCAAACGGTCCAGGCCCATAATACTGAGGATGAAAAACAGACAGTGTGTTTCTCAAAACTCAAAATGTATTTAAAAGGAATTACTCAAATTTAAATAAAGGAGGTGTCTATCTTTACCACTATGAAATCACTGCAGAGATATGGATTCCAATAATTAATTGACACTATGACTTTTTACCTGCCTACATGCACCTTACTACTGGTTCTCACACATTCATTTCCAATCTTAATTCTCTATAAAGTGTACTCTAAAACACTCTAAGCATTTTAAATACACTCCTATGCTTGCTTCTGTCTTGGCAACATAATGTATTTCAATGATGACATTGACACTTTTCATCTGATGTAGGCATTTATCTCAAAACACTTTATTTTCTCCAGTATCAAAACAAGTATGGTATTGTATAAAAGTTACTTGAATAAACAAAATATAAAAACATATATTCATTCACTTTAATTCCTCTATATAGGTGTGGGGTTATGAATGTATTGGCTAGGTGCAGGTCATTGTTAAATAGGCAATACAGATTTGAACTAACTCTTACAGGTTTGAATAAGACAAATAGTGTTTTGCAGATTTTTCTGAACATGTCTAGATAACCTTCAAAGCATATGTCTGTGTGTGTTGCTTTAAATAAACATGTAGGTTAAATACAAGGTTAAATACAAGTGTTTGTGTGTGTGTGTGTGTGTGTGCATTGCTTTCTATCTATTCCTTTTCAGTTTTCCTTCAGCTCACCAAGTTTGGGCTAGTGATGTAACTTTGTACAGTAAAAATATACATGTTTACAGCATTGTTGCCCTGTCACTTTACACAGAGATCTGAGTGTGAATTTCAAGATAAGGGACTGCGTGGATTTAACACATCACACACTTTTCTATGAATAAAAATAATTCTCTGTGTTAATTTTGGTTGCACACATATCTGATTTATGGCTAGACTCACAGTGGCTGCTAATCACATAATATCACATTAGAGAAAAGTGTGTCACAACTACACTATGTCCTGTGTTATTCTGTGACAGCATGGTACAAGGAATCTTTTTAAAATGTCTTAATCTTACCAAAATGCTCCACTTTAAAGTTACACCAAAATGTTGTGTGATTTTAACTGTGGCTCTCTATACGGAATTGCATTGGGTTTTAACAAAATGGCATCTCACTTTATATTCAATTTAAATGGAAGACACATGGCAACATATCTATTAGCATTTCCCTTTAATTACCATCTCCTTTGATTCCCAGAATTCTACAATAAACCGTCTATAGGGACGATTTGGTGTTTCATGGGGGTTTTATTTGCCTTTATAAATGTGCCTCATTTGTGGAAAATTAGCTTGGACACTCTATCTGGACCTGCCAAACTCAGCAAGGTCCTTGCTTAGCTAGTTGCATGGAACTGAGGTATGCTCATTTCTCCACTCTGCCTTCCAATTAGTCTCTAGGTCTCTGAGTCTCCAGCCATCTCTTTCGAGTTGTTTCCAAGTATGTACTTCGATAATAATCTCCCATTTTTTATTTATTAATCAATACTACTCCCTGTGTGCATGCTATTATATATGCATCAGCTCCCCCCAGCCTTGTAACTGAGGTGTGGCTTACTCCAGCACGATGACTGCAAAGGGCGGGTTAAATATGCTCCCTTTGCAGTCCTCAGGTAAAATGCTAATTTCATTTTTGTGGCTTACATTTTGATGTGAATGTGTGAGATTAATAAAATCTGTATTTTCAGATTCTGTAGAACATTGTGCACAATCACATGTGCAAAACATAGTAGTGTGTTAAATGTTTAAAGAGATAAGTGTTTTTCCCGTTTGTCTCCAAATCTTTGCATGACATCCCATGATGATTTTATGCAAGGTGAACAGATATATTTTCGATCTGCAATCTGAAAATATTCTCATGTTTTCAACAGCTATCCTTGTAGAGATGTGATTCTTCAAAAATACCATCCATTAGCTTTCTATTCAGATCCGAGAGTGAATAAATGCTCACATCGGCCTGCAGATGGCATTGTTGATTCATGGGATATGGGCTCTTTTCCATTTCACTGACATAGAAAGCTCACATGTTTTTTTCTCTTGGAGTAAACAGCCTTGTGACTTTCATTAGCTTGATATTGGTTAGAACAGGATTCAAGCAGGAAAATCTTACATAAGCACAATAACAAAAGCTTAGCTCATGATCCGGCCTCATGACTGCATTGTTTAGTTGGGGGCTACATTCATCAAGCTGAATACAGTGACTTGTTAAGACATGTTCTATTTCAATGTTAAATAATACAATGTGATTCCAAGTAAAGTACACACAAGGCAGAAAAAAATGAAATTTTAAATGCTGCTTTTTCTACGGTACATTTACATTTTTATGTAAAGTCATTGAAAGTGAATACTGTTTTATAGAATACACAAGTGCCTCCTGATGAGTTCTTTTGTTGGCAAAACACTCCAATGGTCTAGGCATTGTCTTTTACACAAGGCACAATTTTTGTTTGGTTCTCAGCCTTGTCTTCTGCACTGATAAGCCAGTCTCTAAATTCAATTAAAAAGGCCTTAGGAATGCTTAAAGTCAGAAATTCACCTATATATGCTTGAAACATGTACTTAATATTGAGCACATTTATTTACACCTCACATTTTCAGAGGCATCCTTTTCAGTTTTTCACGTTATGAACACTATCTGCACTGTATTTTCAACAGCCCCCTGGGTGAGATGCCATTTTAATCATCTGGTTAACCATGTGCTAGTTCACCGATCCCCACTCAGGAACACAAGTGCAGAGGTGATCTCTGTGTATCCAGGTTTAACAGCACTGTTGCAATTGGTGCAAGTTCAACGGAATCTTGCCAAAGGAATTTGTTTGTATCACCCACTTCTGATCATCTTAACAACAAATACAGGGCACTTAGATTGGGGGGCAGTTCCATGGAACTGGGAGATACAAGAGGAATAGCCATAACAAGAGAAAACAAGATCCTCAAACTGAAGGGTATTGGCACCAGTCCTGAAAGCCAGTGTAATTCTTTCCTGTACTGCAAGGAGGACAAGCAGTGTTATTAAACATGGGTGACCATTGTGACAGGATAGGTAAATCAACAAGAGGGCATGATGGTGAAATCACTAATCCAGTTGACAAAATATATCTTCTTGTGTGTGGAACAGAGCCTTCTGTCCCTAAGAGCAATAAATATTCAACAGTCCTCGAACATGGTGGAAAGCAAACTGAGCCGGAGGTTCCTTTATTCACTCGAATAATGTCTGGCACAAAGAGTATTTTCCATGGTCTGTCACAACTTTAGATGGATCAATCTACCACATGAGATAATGCAAATGAGTTATTGCTATGGTCACAGTTTCCAGCTGCTCAAGATGGAGGCTGGGTTGCCTTCCAACTAGGATGGACCACAACCCTCTTATATGCATTCCCTCCATTCCCACTGATTCCCACAATCATCAGACAAATCATCCAGGTGGTACCCCATTGGCCCCAGACCATTGGCCCCAGAGGACAAAATACCCTCTCCATGTGGACTTTTCATAATCCAGGCTCTCCCAATAGTACCTTCCCCATTATAGAAACCATAGGGACAGGAACACAAGCAGTGCTGGCTCAGGATCTTGGCTTGGAGGTTGAGTGAGAGGGACTCCATGGCCTAGGGTTATGAGCAGCCACAGAGGCAGTTCAATAGTTATTGGTTTCCTCTACTAGTTGTGTTTATTCATACCAACGCTCTTATTTTCAAGAGAATGGTGCAGATTATAGGGCATTGGCCTTTTGTACTGTGGCCCTCTCAAGTTTTTTCAACTTCCTGAAAGGGCTGGCATTAGCCATGCTTAACTGTTAATAGTTAGCACACAGGGCTGGACTACACTTGCAATGCTTGAGGATATGGTACCCAAGCTCTAAAAGAGCTTGAAAGTGGTTTAATTCTGCCCAACAAAGTAAGAATGAATCTGATTCTTCTATGAAATGCACCATTTTTAGTAGCATCATTTTTTATGGTGAATTTGTGTGAATGAATGAGCATAAGGAGGGAGTTCTAGATAATGTAGAAGGATTTCAGGAGGGCCCGAGAACATTCTTAAAATAATGTGTTGAAATCATGCATTTTAGAACACAATTTGTCTGCCAAATAAGGTGTACAAAAATATAAAAAAACACAATAACATTTACAATTTGTTCCCTACGGTAGAACATGAAATATCTTGAACATGTCATGCTACCAACCGTACACAGCAGGATTTTAAATGATTCCTGGGTTTGCAGCATATGCCAGCATTGCCATTGTAAGTCACTTTCATGAAGAGGGGGCCCATAAAATATACCAGCAACGCGACTGCAAATCACTTTATGAAGTTGTGGCCATAATATATATGTCTGAAGGTGTCACAAAAATCTATGCCCGTAATAGTCTACAGAGGATTATTTTTATAAAGCTATGACCACAAGATAGTCAAGCAATGGTCACTTTAATGCAAATTACTTTCATAAAGCTGTAGCCAAGCAGCCACAATCTATGCAAGTAGTGGTTGCTGTAAACCATTGTTCACAGTAATGGCTACTGTAAATCACTTAAGTTTCACCCAGCTCTTTCAGTGACCAAACAGATGTACTGCATGCATCACTCTAGCCCATGTGTGCTTGTGCACACACACACACACACACTCACTCAGAAAAATACATGTGTGCACACACATTCCAAATCAAGCACACACACTGCAATACAATCATGCAAACATACAAACACCTTTTAGGATACCTTGGTGAATATACTTTAGTGGTCTTCTCTCAGTATGGGCGAGGCAAGGAGAGTGGCACACTGCTATGGAATACGTTGGGCTTGCTGGGTGAGTTGCCTCTTGGTTGCCTAAACACCAGTGGCACGGAAGAAATGTAGAGCCTTAGCAGAGCACTGCCTTTTTTAAAGACAATTTTCTTTTAAGGCATTGTGCGCAAGTAACTCCCCCTTGAGCATTTGGTACCATCCTTTTTAAAAAATGCATACAGTTTTGCACCACAGTAGCAGGCAGTATGCTCAGAGCCCACTCATGGAACATGGGGCGCTCTGCCCAGTGGGAGCTGTCAGTGCCCCATGAGGAATCACACCTGAAATGTGTGATTTGATAATGGTTAAAATTCACATTAAAAGTTGATTAACATAACCTCACATCACAGAAATAGTACATACAACTCTATAAGATTACACTTTAGATGTCCTAAATCAATGCCTTACTAACAGCATATGGCTCCTAGATTAATCCAGGGATGTTAGAAAATCACATTCAAATCTGAGGAACATAAAATTCATAAATAGTACATACAGCTGCATAATATGGGATTTTGGAGTTAAATAAAGTAGCCACTTATTAATAGAGAAGTAAAGCAATGATGAATGATAACTTACAGGTGCGATTCAGAGACGTTTGAAATTCGCATTCATTGTTGAGTAACACAATATAAAATATAAAATAGCACAACATACCAATATGATGACATCTTAGTTCTCCAAAAGTAGTCCCTCACTATCAGGGAAGTTTACTATTGAGGAACAATTCCTTCAAAGTGTGATTGGTGGAAATTCCAAATTCACATAGAAAGCTGAGTAAATGTAGCATGACATCAACAGGTCATAAAACTCTATAAAAGGATATATGTTTTCGTTACATTTATTTACATATCGTGTGTCATAGATTAAATCCAACTTTTCACACATACATTGACAATTATTGACAAATAGTATGTAAAAAAATATTCTAAAAATCAGAGAAGAAAAAGAAAACAACACTTCAAGCGACAGATCATAACTCAAATTAATTCCTTGAACCATTTAAAATGATACTTAAATGATCCATGGAAGCAATGCACCACGAAATCTCTGAGCAGTTTAAAATGTGTTGCCCTAAACCCTTTGAGAATATGAAACCCTTAACGTTAAGCACACATTTAGCCAATACATGATAGCGAACATCAAATAAAAAATGATAATCCATAAATAAATGTTTTAAAGTTTCCACTGTGGAATGGCAATAGCGACATCAACTTTACAATATTGTTTCTGGCACCCAAAACATCTCTAGTAGGATCATCAGTCAATTTAATGCTTAAAATAGAATTCCTGAAGGCCTGTGATGGATGCTGGATCACATAAGGAGCGATCACATTAAAATACTTAATATTCAATTTAAAATTATCAAAGGGGTGACAAGTCGTCAAAAATTGATAATATTATATTTTAGAGGCCCAAAATTAGCTCATCACTGTCATGAATGACAACATAAAAGTGAGATTCTGAAGAAAAAAAAATCTGAAAATGTAACATTCACATGAACATCTGAGTAGCGTATAACAGCATAATACAAAAAATGTACAACTCTAAGCACTGGCATTTTAGAGATCCGAAACTTAAGTTGTTAAATTGATGTATCACAAAAAAATGCTCCAAAATTCTAGCATTTCTGTGTTGTATAGCTGAAATTCTAGTATTTATCGGACCATAATAGAATAAAGAGATGGTGTTTGTTTGATAATTACTTTTTTGTTGATTGTTTTCACAGATTGGCCAACATCATGGTCATTTTTCTCCATTGCTGTATACTTTCTGTTTCTATGTTTTTTTGCAATTACTGTTTTTACATTTTCCCCTCAAAGACTGCATTGTTTGTTCTTCTTTTGGTAGGTTATTTTCTTATTTGTTATCTTGATTGCATTATTGTAAAGTGAATTTTGTTGTCAAACTGTTGATTGTCATATGTGAATATATATTTACATTGTTACCTTATTGTCATTTATTTCAGCAGTGTCCAAACTAGAGGGATATCCTTTGCATTAATGTTTTTACCTCTCTTCCCTCTATAGTTAAGAGAGTGTTTGCCTTCTCCTGGAGTTCATTGCCTATATGAAACTGTACCTGGTGTAAGGAAGGAAGGGGCAAATTAGCCCCCTCCATGAATTCTATGCATAATGAATTTCTTGCACTTGCCTCGGCTGGAACAGAGGTGGGGCTATTGCAAGACACACTTGGACTCCATTTTGTGTGCCCTCGACTCCATCTTTGGACTAGGCTGCAATTCGACACTATGAAGTCTCCTCTCCCCTCGCGTCCAGCGAGCACTAACCACCCCCACCTTTTCTGCGCGGCCCAAGTCCCTTTCTCACGGATGCGCTGAAGCTAACTGCTACTATTAAAACTATGTATTATATCACTCTTCCTCCGAGACCACTGTCCTGTGTGTGAACCTGTCTGAACCATGACTTGTAGCCCACCCATCTCCACAAGCCTGTTCCTGCACCCCTCATCCTCTCTGTTGGAAAATTACTGCTTGTGTAACCCTGTGCCCTCCTAAGGTATTCTCTTGATGTAACACAAGTGTGCCCCCACTGTGCTGACCACCCTTGAGTGCCCCAATAAACCCAGACCCCTGTCACAGTATATCCTGTTCAAAGCTAACATGTGCCACTCCACTCCCCGCCTCGCCCTGATGTGCCAGACCAACCCAGACCCCAGGTTATCAAAGAAGTCAAGACTCCTGCACCCCTCACCTTATGAATGACCCAATGTACGACAATATACTCATCTGTGTACAATTTACAGGTCTCTACGATTTATTCAAAGGTATATTGATGTTCATGGTCTTTTGCATGTTTAGAATAAGTGCATAGATTAGCTAGTGAGGTCCAGTCGCCTCTCCAACCTGGCCTAACCTTCACCTCACAAGGACTGGCCCAGCTAAATCATGTGGTATCCAGCCTCCCTCAAAGTCATCTGCCAATCCCATGGAGCCGGCCCATAAAGAACTATATGTGCACCTCCTTTCTAACTAATGATATTGTAACATTCCGACTGCATAGAACTCATCACTGATGATGCTGTAACACTTTAAAACCCATTGTATCTGTATTGTTTGCCAGAGCGCTCTCGAGGCAGCAGAGTTCTCTGGATGCTGAATTTCATATAAATCTTTGACAACTCGCAATCATCTCTTGTGGTCTCATTCGCTACTGGGATGTGTCCTTTATTCTGAATTTTATTGGTATTGTGGGGAGTGAGTACTTTCATTGGCAAAGATAGTTTTCATCATTCATGACAATTTCACATGCTACACTGGAATGTAGACACGAGCCTCGAAAAAGGCATGCCCTGAGTCACTTTTATTATGAAATCACTGCAATTCAAGGTACACACCAACAACTCATTCAAGATCCACAACTCTAAGAAAACAAGACTTCTTGGTACCGGCTTTCACTCTTATGAAACAGCCCAGATCAGACATCCGTACCTTTTTACTAGTGTTACTTCCATCTGGATATGTGCAATGACATTTATACTGGTGCCCTGGATGGGTCATTTCCCCACAGAACATCCTTCCACATGCAGCACCCTACATCATCAAAACACTAACTAAATAAAACAATATGGTTCCCACAGAATACAATGGCTTCCTCTTTAGGCCTGCATCAACTTCAAGACTTTCTGAATCACCTGCAAATACATGACAACAAATGCTCTCACCTACCTCTCGGAGGAACAACCACAAAACAGTCAAAGCCACAACATTCAAATATGAAAAATCCAGGAACACAGAAAGGAAAAGTCCAGTAAACAAGCATTTTCCAGAATTACGGAACATCTCACCTAAAATCACACTACCCCACTCTCTCATTCCATTGAGAAAACAACTGAAAATGTTTCTTATGCAGAATATGTTATGTATTTAATTATTTAAAGACTTGGCTCACGTAGGCATGGGATGCCAGTCTCACATTCCCATTCATGCAATCCCACCCCACATATCTGGGCAAGGAATAGAGTGTGTGGTATCCAGACATCAAAATGTATTTACCATAACAACATAACTTCAACCAAACTGGTCCCCAGCTTTACACCATGTAGATCAATACAATGCTATGTAAACATCCCTAAGTCTTAAACAAAACAAATTACCTGTTTATATTAGTCACACTATTGGTAGTCATTCAATCTCAATTAGAAATATCTTGTATTCTAAAAAATACTAGATGTTATAAACGTTTCAGTTGCTTTTTGATCATTCTAAATACCAACAAAAGCTTCAAACATAGCATTTCTACAGAAGGCAATAGTTTTTAAAACATTTGATCTTCTCCGGTATCAAGACAAGTATGGTATTGGAAAACGTTATTTTAAAGATTCATTGAGAGTACATATACAATCATGTGTACTTTAGCTTCTGCCCCCTCATCTCCATCATATTGGAACAGAAGGAGTAGAGCCCTAAGTGGACACCAGGTATAATCCCAGAACCGCATAGAGTTTATGAGAGACAATATGCACTCAGACAACCATATCCTATGTGCCCCTGCACTGAAAGGGTAGAAGGATGTCCTATGTGCCCCTGCACTGAAAGGGTGGAAAGATGTCCTATGTGCCCCTGCACTGAAAGGGTGGAAGGATGTCTGCACCCACCATTGGACATCAAAGAACTATAGGTGAAATCTGATGAGAGTAGAGTGACCTCATGAAGGAATGAGACGAGATGCACTGAAACGATATGGAAATGATTAAAGAATGGAGATTTAACTGAAGTAATAAGAGAAGCATGTAATTGAATTTGAAGAAATCATATGCACTAAAGAACTAGGTGAGAAGAGATGACATACATGTACATACGCAGAAACACAAGGTAGCTGAGCCATATAGAAGCATGCTGCAGAAGAAAACATAACATGGCTAAGGCTGCCATGATGGAAAGATGAATGTTGAACTCATGTTGAAACCAATTAAGGTACCTCAGAGACAGAGCAGGGCTGAAGATTCAGAAGGCGCTGGAAAACAGATTTGTGTGAGTAATAGAGAGGAGTCTGTTGGCATGGGATCAATGATGCCACACCAAGGATAATTGCAAGGCACAAAGGGAGTCAAATAGATAGGCCATGTACTTAAGACATATATCTCTTAGATTAAGTAAAAAAGAAAACATCTGCAAGAGCCAAGTATTAGACAATCAAATATGTGAAAAGCCTATGCAAGGTGGAGTGAGCAAGTCTCCAGAGGCCAACAGGAGTAATGACACCCAGCTTAATTAAATCAAATAGTAGTAAATAAAAGGTTGAAATGGATTCAATCATGGTATCCTCACACGTGATTCAGAAGTCAAAAGCAAGGGCTATTCATTATACTCTAGATGAAGATAATGGTGTACCTACACTCCCTTGAAAGTCCCAGAACAGAGAACAAGCTGCAAGGTCATCTATAAAGAAGAAGCCTTGGCTTGGGGCCTGACCAATAAGAGATGATGGACTAATTGGACAGTGGGCTCTCTGCACCTGGGTTTCATTGTGCTTCTGTGCTGCCAACGAGCCGAAAGTCCAAGGTTGGGAAATGATGCCAGACGATGTCACAAGGTGCTATACATTTTGCCCAGGCCAACCCCCTGCTGTTATTCTGCTATAATCTGTATTACACATTTTTGGAGGTGGTTCAAGGTGTGCCTACCAGATAAGCGGCATCCAATGATATTGCTAATACTTGTCTGATATATAGGTATATTTGTTCTCTTAACCAATCCCTCCCTTCAATAGGTTGTACAGTTTGCGACGTAAGGTGACATCATAGCTGAGGTACATTGAGGTATAAAACCTTTGTGTAATCAAAACTGAAGGGTGAGTGCGTGGACTACAGTACGTCAGATATCCTACTTTATTTTCTGCTGCTAATAAAGTAGTACTTTGCCATATTCTTTGAGTCTGTCTGGTTATTTGGGGCTGAGATCATTATTGGTAATTCCATCTAGCACACAAGACACTTCAAGGTGCTAGAGCACACATGTAAGGCACTGAATGTACAGACTCTGTGTACGCCACTTATCTATAGACAAAGGGCAGTGTGCATCTGACTCTAGTTTTGAATTTGAAGTAAAAATCTTAGGGATGTGATTATTTTATTCAGAACAAATATGCATACTGTGTTCACAAATTATGTTGGTGCAGCATTCACTAATCAAGCATGTGTGACTTTCTCTAAACATGAGTATGTTACTTGCAATCTATACATGTGTATGTGTGATTTTGAATACAGCTATGTATGCAGCTTTACATTCAGTTCTGTGTGTGCACTGTTTTCAAGCTAATTGCATGTGCCACCTTGCATTCTGTGTATGCCTGCACAATTCTAATGCAACTTTCAGAGCTGTCAGAAGCACAGAACTGCTCTCCTGAACACCTGTGAAGACTTGCTCTCCAATCTTGACTCTAATCTCCCTTCTGTCCTCATTCTCCTTGATCTATCCTCTGCTTTTGACAAAGTCAACCATGCCATCCTGCGCAATCGTCTCCGGGACAACCTTGGTATTACTGATCAGGCCCTGGCCTTGTTGACCTCCTTTCTCACTGACCTACACTCTCCAGTCCAACTGGGGTCTTTCCTCTCTTCTATCTCTCTACTTGTGGTGTTCCTCAGGGGTCTAACCTCTCTCCCTGGCTCTTCAACCACTACCTGGCACCTCTTTCCCACTGCATCGCTACTTTCTGCTCCAATTTTCAATGTTATGCAGATGACGCTCAGCTCTCTTTCAGGCTCCCCTCAGCCACCTCTGCTTCTTCTCTCATACCAGGCTGTCTGGCCGCAATTCAGCTCTGCCAATGGTCTCTGCCATAATGCCAGTAGGACTGAGAACCTACTCATCGGGGCACCCGCTCCCTACTTTCCCCTCCCTCTCTCTCTTGCCGCCCATTCTAGGCCCTCTTCCTGCTCCTTCCTGGCAGGCTAAGAACCTTGGTGTCATCTTTAACTCCACCCTCTCTTTCTTTCCTCACATCTCTAAGAAGTCAACCTATCAGCTGCACCTCCTCAGAGGTTTTATTCCTTTTCTCACTTTCCCCAGAAGCTCACTCTCTCCAGAGCTCTGGTGCTCCCAAGTTTGGACTATTGCAACAGCCTCTTTCTAAATCTTCCTGCCTCTACACTTCGACCTTTACAACTAATCCAGAACAGGACTTCGAGACTTGTCCTTGGCCTGAAGCCTAGGGATCGTATCTCTCCAGCTCTGAAATCTCTTCACTGGCTCCTCATGGCTGCAAGGATCAACTTCAAGATACTCTGCATTGACCACAAGGCATTCTGGGGCTGGGACCACTCTACCTCCAACTTTCCCTTCCAAAACTACTCAGTTGTTTGTTTGTTTATTTATTTATAACGCATACCAGACCCAAGTGTATCAGGGTGCAAGAACAAGGACATTTTCAGCTTACAATGTTACAGAAAAAGCATTACAAAATACAACATGGATTACAGTTTGAAAGTGTCATAGTGTTACAAGAAAAAGCATTACAAAATACAGCATAGATTGCAGTTTGAAAGTCAGGACGTGCAGAGAGGAGATCAGGTCAAAAGGTACATAGTAACCATACATATGAGATGCAATAGTAACTTTAGACAATGCATTTGTAAAGGGGCAGGCTTGAAAATGCACCAGCAGTGGGATAAGGAGGGTCCTAATAGGGTTAGAGGTTGTTTTCTTTGAACCAGTTGATGATATTTCATCTAAAATTTGAGTAAGTTTGGTCCTCTGTTAGGAAGGGTGGGAGGGAGTTCAAAAGTCAGGCAGCTTTGACAGGGAAGCTGTTGCTGACAATTTTTGTCATTTTGAAAGTAGGGATTGTCAGGCAGTTAGTGTAAGCCATTCTAGTTGGTCGGATAGTCAGTTTCCTGTTAATTCTCTCTGTCAAGTATCAGGGAGCTGCGTTATTGAGGCACTTGAAAGTTAGGGAAGTGGTTTTTAGCCTAATTTTGTCAATGGTGGAAAGCCAGTTAAACTGCCTCCTTGCGGCCGAGATATGTTCTCTTTTGGTCATTCCTAATGCTTCTCTCAAGGCGTTGTTTTGAAGTGTTTGAATTTTCTTAGTGATGTAATTGTTAGAGCCAAGGTATAGAGCATTGCAGTAGTCAAGTTTAGACAGCACAAGTGCTCTAGCCAATGTATTACAGCTTCTAGTTGAAAGAAAGGGTTTGGCCAACCTAATCAATTTACATGTGTAGGCTGTGGATGATGCCAATGCATTCACTTGTTTTGCCATTGTGAGGTTAGAATCAAGATAAAAACCTAGGGTTTTTACCTCCTTCGCAACCTTAATAGTATTGCCATCTATGTCAAAAGAGGTATAGTTATGACCAAGTTTGTTAATGCTATATGTGGTCCCTAGAATAATGAGTTCTGTTTTGTCATCATTCAGGCATAGACTGTGGAGTACCATTCATGCCTGGATGATGAGGTATGTTCTATTCACCAAGGCCAAATCCTTGTTATAATCCCCTGTAAGTGGAATGAGAACCTGGGTGTCATCTGCATAGTTAGTGTAGGTGACACTAAGACAATCCAGATCATCAAAAAGGGGCATGGTAAATATGTTATACATGGAGGGGATACGCAGCACCCCTGAGGAACACTGCACCTGATAGGGATGGGGTCTGCTGCTGCTGTTGCGGAGAAGACTCTTATTGTCCTACTAATCTTCCTTCACAAGCTCTCTGCGGATCCACCTCCAAATCTCTGAGGGACAGATGCTTCTCCAAGCAGAGAGTTGGGGGACGATCATTCTTATGGGTTGGGGCATCCCTCTGGAACAGCCTACCTGCCTCTCTCAAACTTGAGCAGAACCACCTCTGATTCTGGAAGCAACTCAAGACCTTCCTTTTCACTTCTGCTTTCTCTCTTCCTCTCCCCTGCTGATGCACCTGACTGCTCCGCGCACTGGTCACCTGGTCACCCTCTGAACTCGGACCCAGGATCCTGCATATCTAGTTGCTCTTGCACTGCTTCCGGTCTCCCCAGCACTTGAGGTTCTGTATCTGCAACCCTACAGTCCCTTCTCTCTGCCCTTATGAGCCTACTGCTGGCTGCACTTGTGAGTTAACTGCACTTCCTCCTTCCCCTCTCCCCTGGCTCTTCTCCCCTTCCCTCTTCCCTGCACTTGCACAATCTGAATGACACAAGGCCTAGTAAGAACGTTATTTGTCCTCCCTTCTTTCCCCTTTCTTGTCTTGTCGCACCTAGTGTACAGGCGCGTTATAAATGCCACATCATATCATGATCTGTGTGTGTGGTTATCAACCTGCATGTATTTCCGGGCTAAAGGAATACTGTTCACCTGTAACATGTATAATGTTAACCCTGCCTACTCTCACATTACACATGAGTCTGCCTGTGCATTGAAGGATAACGGAATGCAGGAGTTGGAGCTTCACCCAATTCTTCTTAAATAGAAATAATTCCCTCAGAATTAATTTTGTTGTGCATACCCTTAGGGCCCGATTCAGGGAAATGTGAGCAGAAATCCTGCAAGGGCCATGTTTTCGAGAAGAACACTGCGTGAGCCTGCACGCAGATTAAAAAATTGTTTGTACAAAGTAGCCGTATTTGCAAAAAAAACAAAATTCGATGCAATTGGCTATACCCTATTGCTTTGAAATTAGGTGTGCAGCCTTACAACGGAATTGTTTGATGCTTGCTTACAGTCTGTTTTGGGGGCCTCTTTGCCCTTTTTATTGTGTTTTTGTACAGTGGGACCGTGTGCACTGTTGTTGGACAGGACGACCAGTGTCAACAGAACTGAGGAGTTATTACCTTAATTGGCCTAAGAAAATTGTTCTCTTGGGACGAATTTTTTCAGGTAGAGATAGAGTTATATTTTCCTACCATTTTCATTTCCCTTTTTGGTATTGAGGGGTAGGGCTAGGTGTAGTAATGTAAACCTGTGACGCCCACATATTGATATGTTTGTGTTGTTTTGTTGCGCCCACAGATTTTGGAGTACCATTGTTTGAAACCTAAGAATAGAATTTTGAGTGGAAAAAGACTGCCATTTCAGAGCACAAGAGATATGATTGCCCCTGAGGAATGTCCAGTTAACACACAACATTAAGGACAGAAACTTATATAAGTCGGGCTATGTTGGGCACAGTGAGTAACAATAACAATTAATTTGGCACTGTACTCGGTTTTTTCAGGTTCTAACTTTTGTTTCCTGTGTCTTTTAAATGTCATAATTTGTTGTTTATTGCTTTGTATATATTTTATTGTAACATGTGCATATGCTTTTTAAGTGTTTTAGATCTAATTGTCAGGGTCTTGTAGCTTTGAATGTTTTTGAATTTTTTTGAATACTAAAATATGTTATATGGAACATTTTGTTGAGGACATATACTGACGAGTTTTGAGTGTATGTGGTGATGTCCAGGTATTTACCATTTTTTGTGCAATTCTGACAATATCAATGTATATTAAGGATGAGTACTCCTCCTTTGTTTGTAATTTAAATTGATTATATCCCCACTTAGTAGGAGGGGTCAATACCAGATTCGTGTGGGGCAGTACCCCTGTAGAAATATTGGCTATACCCAACATGCTTACAACTTAAAAAGAAGGAAAGGCGCGTATAGTCAACAAAATGGAGTAGGCAGTACAATTGTAAACTTGTATTTCCCCCAGCAGCAAAACAATGTGCAATGAAAGAAAACTTCCCAGGTAGAAACCAAACATTAGTCCACGGTGCCCACCCAGAAGAAAACATGAAGCGTTGCCGTTCCAAAACAGACTGAGGTGGGTGATCCTTACTGGGATGCATGCAAGATGAAGGTGATGACTGAAACCTCGCTGGAACTGGTCAGATTGGGGATGAAGTCTGCAGATGAACTGAGAGGGGCCAGCTGGTTCTGCGAATTTAAAGTGGTGCTGATTCTGGGTTTGGAAAGCAGAAAGGGGCCCTTTGTGTGATATAAAGGGCCGTCTGCACCGAGGTCAGAGTTTGGACATTCCAGTGAAGTGGCTCACCATCTTTTGGTAGAGCTGGAATATTCATTGATATCCATGGGAGCAGGGAGCAGGGGGGTGTATTTGGGTGGAGAGGAAAGGGTGGGTGAGGGTCTGGGAAGGGGAACAAAACATTTTGGGGTGGTTATGCACTGTTGTAGTAGATGCCAGTCTCTCTGAAAGTTATCTCACTGAACATTAGGGGGCACAACTCACCAAATAAAGGGACAAGCTTCTTCCACCTGCTTCGGACCTAGATACCGATATTGCCCTGATTCAGATAACACACCTGCTAACACAAGATAGATTTAGGTAACTTAACAAGGATTTTTTTTTACAGTTCCACGCATCTGCCCAAGGAAAGATAGCAGGAGCGGCAATTCTGTGCAGGCGGTATATTACCTTTGAGATGGTCGACACATTGGCAGACACCAGTGGTAGATAAATGGCAGTAAAAGGAAGAATTGGGCACATGCTTCTCACCTTAGATAACAGTGTATGTACCCAACGTGAGGCAGTCAGAGTTCCTGCTGAACCTTTGGACAGAATTTTGCAACAATGAGTGGAGAAATCATTTTAGGAGGGG
The DNA here is from genome assembly GCF_040938575.1 of Ambystoma mexicanum. Classification (NCBI taxonomy): domain Eukaryota; kingdom Metazoa; phylum Chordata; class Amphibia; order Caudata; family Ambystomatidae; genus Ambystoma; species Ambystoma mexicanum. Next base: position 1,388,993,811 of record NC_090932.1, read on the forward strand.
ATCTGAATATGGTGATGGAGCAGAATATTGACCTTTCACTGGGGAATGCTGCCCACGGAGCCCAAGCCTCTAAGAGGGTGAGACAGGAATTGCTGGACACAGGCTTATACGATACTTGGTGGAAGGGTCATCCCACTGAGAGGGCATTCTCTTTTTTTCTAACATGTAAACCGGGTATACACCAGAATCAATTATATATTTGCTTTCAACATGCTCCTGGGAATAATCAGAGAGGCTACAATGAGTGATATAACTGTCGCAGACCACTGCCCAGTAAGCCTGCAATTGACTGTAGGAGAACAAACCCACAAATCCCTGTGGCTGCACTCTACCCACGTACCTACTACTAATCAAGGAGGAAATCGCTACACAAATGAGGGTGTAATTTGGGAGGAACAACCCTACTGACAACTCATACAATAATACATGCAACACGTTCAAGGCGACTATAAGAGGGCATTATCTGGCCTTGGGTTCCCAATTACCTAAATCCAGGAGGGCGGAGGGGAGACATAAATAAATGAGCTGAAGGAACTTGAAGGGGGATATAGGCAGAATGTGGCCCTGAAATTCCTTACCAAGGACAATGCAATAAGGGGCTGAACAATGCAATGGAGACTAACAGAGCAGAAAGGCCCATTTTGAACCTAAAGTGCTCATTCTACAAGAAGCTCAATAAAGCAAATAGATTATTGGCCTGTGTGCTAAGGGTCAAAAAGGCTAAATCACTAAAAAGGCATTTGAGGGGTGAGGAAGGTGAGCTCATACAGGTCAATAAGGATATTAGGGAAGCCTTTAAAAAGTATTATGAAGAGCTCTATGGTGACGTCCAAGGAGACAAAGATCATTGGAAGCAATACATCTGGAAGGCTACATTGAAGAGGTTATCGGCTGAGCAAAGAGCTGAATTCCACCAACCCATAACTTCGGGGGAAGGTATATTAGCCAAAAAATCATTAAGGGGTAATAGAGACCCGGGTCCAGATGGTCTCACTGGTCATATATATAAAGAATTTACTGGAAACCTGTCGAAGTCCCTTGTTGAACTATATAACTCTTTTCTGAGTACGAACAGTATCACAGAATCCAGGAGCCAAGCTACCATCCAGATAGTTTGTAATCTGGGGAAAGCCCCACATTCTTCGGATCATATAGGCCCATTGCCCTACTGAATTTAGATGAAAATATATTTGCGAAAATCCTTGCGATGATACTGGACCCCATGCTCCCATTGTTCCTTCATTCTGATCAGACAGGTTTGTGTTAGGAACACAAGCATTTGACAACATAAGGAAGGTCACACATCTGACACAGAAAACCACAAGACTTAAGGGGTACACCACAGTGTTATTGATCTGATGCAGAGAAAGCATTTGACAGGGTGCACTGGGGTTTTCTGAGGGCAGTTTTAGAGGCATCAGGATTTAGGAACAACTATATAGGATGGGTCATGGCCATCTATGTGGAACCCATTTCCAGGGTCGGGGGAAATGGCATTTTATCCCAGCTATTCAGACTGAGGAGCGTAGCTCGACAAGGCTCTCAGAGCTAACCCAGGCATTAAGGCATTACAATTGGACAAACTACCTGCTAAATGCTCTTGTTTGCAGACAATGTGCTGTTGACACTGCAATAAATCAGAAGCATTGGACCTAATGACACCTCCAGGACAGAAGAACCTCCTACAAAAAGCATATACATTTAAGTGGTTGGGGGGATATATCAAGTATCTTGGAGTGAAACCGCCTGCAGGTAATGGAAAATGATATGACCTAAATTCCTGAGCCCTATTCGCACAGATTAGGGAGGACCTGGGTAGATGAAAGAAACACATTATTTCCTGGATAGGTAGAATCAATACAGTTAAGATGAATGTCCTCCCACGGTTGTTATACTTGTTTCAGGCCCTTCCAGTACAGGTATCACAGCAGGACTGTAAGGTGCCAGACAGTGTATTTGGCAGAGTGGGAGAACTAAGATCTCTAGACACATTTTGATATCCATCTATGATAGGTGGGGCCTGCAATGTCCAGACTTTCAGACATATTGTGATGCATCGCATCTCAGGATCTTACTGGAGTGGTGCCAAGTGGAATCTGGTAAACAATGGTGTGTAAAAGGACACAGCAGTAGGATGCACCCCACTATGCTGATCTGTCTGGCTGCCCAAAAAAGATAGTCTGAGATTTCTGTACATTAACCCTGTAACCATGGCCACATTGATCAAATGGGGAAGAGTGAATAGTACACTCTGGCTGACCTCCTTCCCCTCATCATTGGCTCCAAACACGATAACCCTGACTTCTCGCCAGGCGTCAGCCCTGTGCTATTTGTTTGATGGAGAGAGAATGGGGTGGTGTATTGCTGACCTGTTCAAGAATAAAGAGATAACATCCTTTCAAGATTGCAAACTAGAATTTCAGCTAAGCAAGTAGCAGCCCTTTCATTACTACCAGATTAGGCAATGGGTAATGCACAACCCAATTAAAAAGGCAGCAAAATAAGATATAACACCCTTTGAAAAGTACATGGTCCAATCAGTGTCAACTGAGGAGTTGATATAACATACTGCTAAATTCCCATAAATTGACAAAATTGACCTTTATGATGGCCTGGGAAGTTGACTTGGTAAGAGAGTTCACTGAAGAAATGTGAAGGGGATTATGGCTACGAAATAAAGATGGCACAACTGTCAGAGGTGGGGCACAAAATAACATTCCAATGGTATATGACATCCTCATGTCTAAATAAGAGCAACCCGGAATCAACAGTAGACTTTTGGAAGCGGTCCGGGGTGAAAGGAACGTTCATACACATATGTGGGAAATTAAGCCAAATTGGGAATGGTTTTTATCATATATTTCGCAGGTTAACAAGCACAATTTCCTCTTTGACCCGGGAGTGGCCCTACTAGGCATAACTGTTGAGAAAACATACCCATTACGCACCACATGGGGGAGGATAGCCACAGGGATGCTCATAGCGGCTAAGATGGTAACAGCTTTGCATTGGAGGAAAACAGAGTCTGAAAATATTCAGGCATGGTGGAACACATTGGCTATGGAGAACCTATCAGCAGATTTAGCTGAGAGCAGTACAACCTTTGCAAGGAAAGGAAAGGCTCACTTTGCTCCTAGATTCTGAATATAAAGCCTTCATTTGTCCATAGCAATTAAGCGCCCTCAACTTGTTCAGCTTACATGACGGAAACTACAATTAGAGACTGGTGCTTCAGGCCCATAAAACAGCAGGAGCTGAATTGACTTTGCTATTAACCACTCTAGATATGGTTCGAGAGGAACAACTGGGGAAGGGGAATGTAAGAATATTGTATACCATATGTTGATGGTGCAAGTGGGAGTACTTCCCCCTTGCTATGTTTCAAATGAATACAAATGAATACAATATTTTTGACAAGATGATGCTGGACTGACTAAGGCACTATTTCTTTTTAACACTGATTAATTTTACAAATGCAAATCCCCATTAAAGTACCACCAACATGCATTCAGTTTAATATTTCATTTCCAAATACAAAGTGCTTTGGGCTTTAAAGGAGTAACTCACTTTATGTCCCATGTAACCGAGGGAACGGAGGGCATTTAATTATCAGCACATGTGCCCCTTTTTTCAAAATCATTCCTCATAGTTCCTTTATCTTTATCTTTTCCAGATTTGGTCTTGGTCACCCTATATGGAATGTTAGGGGTTGATTGGGGGATGCTTTACCTTTTAAGATATGATTTCTGATTTTTGAAGAGTTTGTTGGCGACTAAGTTAGCCTGGAATCATACCTTCTGCAAAATCTCTCTTCAGGTGCCTATTTGGAAATCAATTTGCAATAGACTGGTTATCCTTCTTTCAATGGATTGGCCTCCTTCTCTTCCGGGTAAATCCTTCAGGTTCTGTTCTCCCCTCTCCAGAGAGTTCCTCATGTCCTCCTCCCAATATTCCATAATCCTCTTTCTGCTTCTTTCCTCTCTGCATGTCATTTATTTATTTTATTTTTAATTATATATCTTTAAGGTTCCACCTCGACCTTGTGACAGAGGTGTGGTTTCCTCATTCCAAAAGGTGAAGGGAAACTACTCCTATAAAAGAAAATCCTATTTTGTTTTTTGAATTACTGATTAAAATATTCAAGATTAGTAAAAAATAATATTTTCAGATTCTTAACGTCTATATGCACATTTAAACACTTGAAAAATTGGCACACTTCTGCGTTTTTGCTATTTTGTAACTATTCAAAACATGGCAAGGTATATATATTTTGGATTATCTGCTAGATATTACTTGTATATACAAACGTACACCGTGTCAACATTTTTCAATTTTGATCGGAGTTTTGATGGTGTGATGCAGTGATCAATATAGTGAATACACATTTTAATGGAATATGTGTGTTCATTTTATGATGAATCAGGTTTTCTAAGTTGCTGACATTTTCTTTTAGGAGGCAGTGACAGTGGCAGTGCATTGTCTACCTATCTACTCTTTTTCCATGAAATATGTATTCTGTTTATGTGAGAAGAGATGTCTTTTGCTGACCATAGTTAAGTGACTTTTCCATTAACTTGGATTAATAGATTTTTTAATGAGATGTCTAGACTTTGACGGATACTGACAAAGCCCTGTGAAGCTGAGGACTCATATCCATTAAATATACCTGGCAATAGGCTAATTTAGATAGTCCTTGGAACAGGCCCAAACAGGTCGTCAAGGCCCTTTATGTTTTAATCCTGAGAAGTAAACCTTGAAAGGTTTCATTTCCACATTTTGACAATTTCTTGCTACCCTTCCAACATGCATAGCAAATCAGCAACTAAACTTTAAATGATGTTTTGCTTCTTCCCTATCCTTCAGATCTTTTTTGGTTTTGATAGAAACCATGCAAAATACATAATAAAGGTAATCCATACATACTAATCACATTTAAACTGCAGATAGCCTTTCTTCTATGCAGGGCACGTACACAATTATGAGGACATTTGAAGAAATCCGGTCTTTTTAATCTGCAAATTTGCGAGAATGATTATTCTGGAGTGCCAGGCTGTGTTTGTATGTGGATACATAATTCCACATTGCTGAGGCCTTGCAACATGGAATCTGAACATTACAATACATTCTGTGGCCTGCTGTATTCCTTTGGAAATAAATATACTCTGTGACAGATAACCTGAATGAAGCAAAAAGTCTCCCTCCCATTTCAATGGGTTTTATTGACAAGTAAAAAAAAAAGAGGGATTGGCTCTTGAAATAATAATATGATTCTCAGGAAGGAGACAGGCAATTTGTTGGATCAAAGGCATCTGCTTGAAAAAGTGGTTTGGGATGTGTGCTAGGGCCAACCCTCTCTCTGTCTCTCAATTCCCACCGGTGTACCCCACCCTAACCTAGTTATCTATACCAGGGTTAGTTCTACCCACCGTTAACAACTATTTGTTGGTTTCTTTTTTGTGCTAGTGATGGTTTTCATGAGTCAATGGGCATCTGTCGTCCTTAGGAACTTCTTAACTATCTCTAGACTACCACAGATGTTAGTTCTAGAGGGTGGGTTATGTGTGCCTCATGTCCTTATACCCCGTTTTCTTTGCTACTCTACTCCTTCCCCAACTCTCCTCTGTTCTATCAACTCCACCCCTCTCTATTCTCCCCACAACTCTCTTAGACCTCAATACTTTTTCTCCCAACCACCTTGTTCTCAGTGCACTACTGTCTTCACACTCCTGCATCTCTTCCTGCTTCTGCATTTGGCCTAATTGTGTAAGGTAGCCATATATTGAATAAGGTGTTTTCCGAATCAATCCCTCACTGTCTATGCATTTTAGGCCCTGCTCCCCTTTTAAATCTAGGCTTTTTCCTGATTTTGTTCACATTTTATCTTCCTAACCATGTTAGTCACTGCTCTCCTTTTTGAATGTAGGTGCTCCATACGACTGACCTTTGTACATAGATGGAACCCAGGATGTACGCATTGCTGTTTGTAGAGCTAAACCACTACTCCCCTCACACACCGCACATTTGCAATTTAGCAGAAGGCACAGGATCATTCCACACACCCTGCACTCATATAAACACAAACACTATTGCACAAAACCTCTGCCATAAGAACAAAGCTACTTTTAATGACACAAATTTGAATTGTAGCTTCCCACATAACTCTCGCTCCTTCAACACAATCCACCCTGCTTAGTTTGTAGTTTACCTCCACTTCGCCCATCCACACAGGAGTCAGACATGGATGAATAACAGCATCTTGGCCACCCTCACATAACTTTAAAGGCTGAAATGTGCACACGCATAAAAGCACCTTGCAATTTTCCCAAATGTAGACTAATGCGCGTTCAACTGACTAGCGTGTTGGGACCATAACTATGCTGAAAGCGGTTATACAAATGACAAAATGAATGAATGAATCCCCACTATAACTATTGCATCTATTAGGACTACAGTCACTCTGGCTAGTGCCTGTCTCTATTATGATGACCACAGTGTCTACTTCTACAGTCTTTCTGCTTCCACTATGCTTTCTCTGTACTAGTACTACTGTTGCTATTATTCCTATGTATGCTCCACTTCTGAGGGCATTAGAGAGCCTAATCAAGATAGCAGCTCTCCCGTGAGCTCTACACTGACCTCCTGAAAATCCTGAAAAACAGACACCTGAGGTGGCAAGAGTGACAGACCAGTGTCGGCAATAGCCTCCCAAAGCCCCCTGGTCATGGGCTGAGCAAGAAGGCGGGAGGAACCCCCGGACAGCAAGAGCAAAGCATTGACAACAGGCATGAACGCGGCCGTGGCTCTGGGGAAGAGCCAATGGATGGCCTGAAGGTGGAGGTGGAGCTGAGAAATCCTGACTGAGACACGAGGGCAACATTACCGAGAGTGCCCCCACCAGTGCATACCCCGCACCGCGGAGAAAGCAGCCAGAAAGTGAAAACAGGCATACAAGTGGATCGGCATTGGGGCAACCGAATGGTCCCACAGAGCCCCGTGGCTGGTCGGTACAAAGAGGCAGGTGTTCCATGCAGTACTAGGTGATGGCCAACTTGAACATTACAGACGCCTGGTGTTGTTTGGGCCAGCCGTCCATAAAACTAAGAGAGGTTAACAACTCCAAAATACAGAGCTCCAAGCCAGACTGCAGTGCTCAAAACTGCAACACAGACTCAGCCGGAGCACAGGCAGTAAGGAGCCCGCTCTGGACCCAAACACACACAATAACCCATAAACCTGGCAGGAAACAAAAGCAGCAAGCTGGAGCCTGACAATTCTGGGCACCCTTTGCGTTCCAGCAGCAACCCAGGGAGCCCCAACAGTAACGATCCAGCGTAGGACACCGGTGCCTGACAAGAGAGGTGAGCCTTCTTTTCCCACCATCCCTGCATGTGTGAGCCGTGAGCCTGCAGGTGCCTCCTCGTACAAAGCGATAAAAGCTTTGTTGCCACAGTGACTGACAGAGGTCCCGGCTGGGTCGCGACCATGTGCGGACCTAACACTGCGGTCAATCTAACACTCATACCCCCTGCTGCACCCTCCTAACAACAGGATACACCAAACAAACCCGACTGGCTGCGTAGGCCCCAGGGGTACAGGATCTAGTGCTGGAGGCAGTCTGGAGCCCACCATAGAGTCCCCCAGTGAAACACAACCCTGAAAGTTGAATGTTGTCCACTTCAGCACAACCTCTCCACACCACACTACCGCAGACCAAACCACTGCGACGAGCCGGGATGACAGTTACAGCTGTCGATACGGCAACACCATAAACCCGGCATCCATATTCCGTGGGGCACCCTGTTAACAGCGGAATACACCAGAAAGGCCTAGCCACCACTGGTGTCCTCTCCAACACAAGACCCAGAGCTGGAGGCAGTCTGTAGCCCACTCCGAGGTCCCTTAGAAGATCTCGACTCCACAGTGAAGCTGAAATTTCCCAGACACCGACGCGGCTCATCCCCTTCACAACATACCACTGTGGACTATAATGCTGTGGCAAGCACACACAAGAACCAGCTGGCAACCAGGTGCAGAAGAACAACCCTAAACCACAAGGCAACAGTCGCAGCTAACAGCACAGCACCTGTGGACCATACCAAGAGGCGATATATAACCCTATAAAGTATATCCTGAGGCATCATGCATAGCTGAACAACCACTTGTCTAGTGCCGAGCGAGGAAACCTGCCCCCAACCAATACGATTTAACACACCTGACACTGTGGGATATATTTACCCACTTAGCAGTACTTCCCTGGATCACCAAGCTGCACTCCAGCAGAACCAGCAAAATGGCTGTTCTGGCTCCTGTGAGCACCATTGTATCCAAACTGCATTTTGCAGTGACAAAAGGATGGATGCACTGTTTTGCCAAGCACCATTGGGCAAGATGGAACAGGGAGCACCCTGAGAAAGGCTACTAGGGTGTGTTCTTGTTTGTCTTAAAGAAATGGAGTGAAAAAGCAGCGCTGCTTTGCTGCAAGCCCAAAGTTCCCATTGAAAAAGGGAATATTTCACCTTTAAAATGATGCCGCTCTGATGCTATTTGTTCCCTGTTGTTCATCCCACTACCTTTATCAAAAAGACCCTGCTATACACATCCATGTTCACATTGTGCTCCATTAGAAAAGGGCATTATTCCCGAATTGCAGTCTGTTCCAGCCAAATCTGAGAAAATCAACAAAAGCTTTACTTCAGCTGCAAGGAAAAACGCTGAAACTTTTGCTACAAAATGTCAAAAATCACTTCTTGAACCGAAATTCTAGCTTTCTGTGCACATGTCAATTTCAGGAGACCTTTGCCTGGTACAGACTGTGGTGTGCAAGAAGCTAACTATGGCTACAAAACAATGTAGAAATGCAGAGGGAAGGGACAAACCGAAGTTGCAAGGAAAATGCCAGCTGGCTTTACACATGGAAAAATGGGCTTTTGCAAACCAGAAAAATAAATGCCTGTTTTCAAAGTACCATGTTGAACAAAAACTTGTCTATGCCTAGCAATGTAAAGGGGTGTGTTGCTGGGAAACATATAGGGGTTGTAGTTTTATCCAACAGGTTTGTTTTGATCCAGGACAAAAGAAAATAAAATAAAAGGAATTAAACTACATTGGCTGATTTTTTTCAAGTTCCAGAACAGGTTTTTCTTTGCTGGCTAAGCTAAGGCTTCCCCCAAAAAGAACCACCATAAACTTCCAGGAAATGAAAGTGATAATTGCTAGCTTGAAAAACTGTGAATGGACCAAGACAAAGAAAGTTCACACGCTCATCAGACATTCGTCTGTGCTCTAGGCTGGGACAATAGAAGTTCTGGGACACCAACCTGTGAAGTCATAAACCTTCAATCAAAATGGGAAACCCCCATCCTCCCTCTGGGGAGATGACAGTTGGGGGGTAGCTGAAGAGAAAACAATGGTTCCAGTGAAGGACAAAGGATTCCCATTTGTTTCAAAGACTATTTTTTAAATAAAATGTGTAAGACTTTTATCTTTGCAACAGGACTTCAAAAAATGTAAAAGTTATACAGTTTAAATAGGATTTTCGTGGCTTTCAAATAAAATATCTTGACTGTCAATAGCATGGAAGGGACACAAACACCAGAAGAATGTGAATCATGGGGGAAGGACAAATAGGCACCATGATAGTATGTACGCACACTTTTTCCTGAATTTCCTGAGCCTGTGTCCCTGATTTTCCACATCCATCTTGCCAGATTCCAGATCCCCCTGCAAAAGACAAAGCATAACTGATTCCAGATTCCATTGAAAGGCCACAGCATTGCTGACCACTCCAGCAAGGCCTCAATCCAGAGACCCCAGATCTAAAAATCACAATAACCAAAGGGAAAGCTCTGGTGTTCTTTTGGGAAGCCTCCTGAAACCAGACTGGCTTTTTGCCCATGCTTGCTAACTGCTTGCCCTGCTTTCCTGCTCCATCCCACTGAGGCATCGCTGTGCTGTGCCAGACCTTTGCCCAGCAGTCTTTTTCCAGGAGAGTCCGCCGTCCAGTGACCCGACCCCTGGAGTCCAGAACCTGGTTGACTGTGCCTAATCCCAAATTTAAGAGCGGACTGTGAGTATTCACATCCCATCACACATACACTACCCCACCTTGATTTTTGTCTTTGTTCCACACTCTAAGCCACCCTATCCATATCCTGATAACTTGTCCAACTGTCAGAATTCTCTGTGGATCTTGTCCTTGATCTCCAAGTGTTAGCGCCACTTTTCTCTTAATTTCTGTCTTGCATAGATCATAAGTCATTAGCGATATTTTGATTAAATGAATTAATTTTCTCTAAAGAAAAGGGGTACACTGCATGAAGGTTTACAACTGCAGTGTACATTTTATATTCACGGGTGGCATTCCTCTTTTCTTAGCCATTAAATCTAGTTTAAGTAAAATGTGTCTTTCATTTTTAAAACCGATTTTCTTATTTATAACTGCTCTATTTTCCTAAAAAGGAACCTCATTCTACCTTCCAAATCTCTCTCAATTCACCACTTATACCCCTCCTTTAACCTCTATATTGTCCTTGTGATATTCATCTATCCCCCAGCCCAGAAACCGCATTCAAATTTAGTGTTTTTCACCTGTTTAAAAACCTTTTTTTTTGCATTCTTCTGTGCAAAAATGCAACTTTCCAACGTGTGATTTGACTGCAGTGGGTTTTCAATTTCAAATCGGTTTTGTGAACTGTATGCTTTTGTGATACCTTAACTCATGGTTGCTAGTGATATAACATCCCTGATACTGGGATAAAACATATGCATAGTATTAATTCATAACACATATCATTAATTATTTATCAAAATCGAGTGTCACTTTAGGCCTTTGTAAATGTTTGTACCTCTTATTTGGCCAGGGAAGGTCGGATTTTGATTCTGTTTGCTGTTTCTTATCCCTGACTACCTGTTGTGTATTTGTGGGTTGTGGGAACATTGCAGGGGGAAATCTTAACTTGGGTGCTGCTATTCAATTGTGTCAATATGCCACAATATGTTGGATATGTTCATGTAGAAGGTTAACCATGTGTAGGTCAGTAGTTTGTATTGTAATTATCACCCCATTGGTGATTGCTGCCTCATATTAAAATGTGTGTGATTTTTGTGAATTCTAAAAATAAATATTGTATTTTTAACAACCGGCCTGGTTCATGGTCCATTGTGACCCGGGGTATTTGTGAAAGGGGGTGTGGGACGGGTCGGGTATCGGCTCAATTTCAATTAATTGAAATTACAGAAAAAGCATTCCTATTGAGCAACATATCACAGGATACGACCAAGTGTCCTGGTTCGCTGTGTGATGCCCGATTGGTATCCTTAACAATACCCCCCTACGACCAGGCCACAAGGGACCAGACAATGGGCTCCAGCTACTGCCAGGGAACACAACAACCAAACAACTTGCAGTGGCAGTGAAAGATAATCAGTCATGCAGTAAAGGCCTCCAAGAAATCACCATTCAACACCTAGCCGTGAAAAATCAAGCAAGTCGCAACTACCATAGTAGTAGCCTGCCAATTCAAGGTCGAGCGGCAGAGAGCCAATTTGCACAGTAACCCGAGTGAATAAAGTATAAAGAATACCACCTGGCAAACACCTCAATGTAGGGGGCACCTTTGGCGAAAGCGGGGACCTCATAGCGACACGTTTTCTCGAGCAAATCGATACGAATCAGACTTTCAAAAGATAATCAACCTTGGTCCTAAACAGCCAACCTCCAGAACCTCCTGGCGGAATCACCAGCCAGCACAGAGCAACTTTACTATAGTCATACTCCTGGCCCTGTCAAAATACCTTCTAATAAGCCTACCTCAACCTCCTTAACAGAGGTAATCGAGCATGGGAAAATCAGACAAATTACAAAGGAAGCTGAACTTTGAGCCCGGAGCCGTCGCAAAAACTCCGAGGTCACAACCACAGTCCGAACATCAACATCCAAGAGATCCTGTTAGAACTCAAAGCGGGCATCGGGAATCTGGGCTCTCAACTTGATGCTCTCTCCTCAAAAGTCGATTTGTTACAACACTGACTAGATTAATACAGTGATAGACTAGACTCAGCTGACAGAGGATATCAGACCTGAAAGATGGAAGCATTGCATTTAACAGCCAGAGTGACTGCATTAGAAGTCCAAGTGAAAGCAGTAGCAGCCAAAAATGAAGATCTAGAAGGAAGGTCCCACCGCAATAATATCCGTCTAGTCGGGTTGAGGGAGAGACAAATCCTGCAGAAGATGGAGGAATTTGTTGAAGCAATGTGTAAGGAATTGTTTGGAGAACCCTCACTATCCCATCTCTTTGTAGTCGAAAGCACCCATCAGGTTCCTGCCAGTCGACCTATTCCGGGACCAGTCCCACGTGCTATCATTGCGCGACTACTGAACTCCAGGGATTGTAACACAATCCTCCGACTTGCCAGGGAAAAAGAAAAAGAATTGCACTGTGACGGTGACAAGATCCAAATTTACCAAGACTTTTTATCAGCAGTCCAAGCATCACACAGGTCCTTCACAGGAGTGAAAAGACACCTGAGAGACAATCAAATACAATATTCTATTTTTCCCGCAAAACTCTGTGTGCAGCATGCCGGGAAACGCAGTTCTTTAATTCATCCAAGGCAGTGAGCAACTTTCTAGATGAAATTGGCTGCCGACCCCCTAATAACAATCCATGACCAGTGAGAGAAGACCGAGACAGGAGAAACCCACCCTGAAACCACCCACTATGTGACAAACTCAGTGGCGCTTTACACCACAAGTCCTGCCAAGTGTACTTGTACAGGGTGAAGCAACATAGTTCACCTCTATTATATTAACAACATTTTAAAAACTTGAGCAACACACCTAAACGTAACCATGTACACCCTCCAAAGGGAGCTAGAGTACTTGGCTGGGCACTTGCGCCCCAAGCTCAACACTGTTTAAAAGTTATACGTTGATGGGGAGGGGGCATTTGACGGGTGGGTTGGGGGTTGCCTGTGTGGGAGGGAAAGGGTGGAAGCTTCGCTGCAAGTTGGTACAAATGGAATGCAGCAAGTTGGTAATGGGAAGTTTATAAGAGAATGCACTATCCGTGAGTCTGGTACCCACCGACAAACTCCACTGTCAGATATAGAAAACCTAACAGATTGGGCAGACACTAATCGAATAGTCACTGAAAAGGCTAAATATACACTGTATAAGCATGACAAAGACCAAAAAGATTCAAGGTAGCAACATGGAACATTAGAGGGGGGAACAATCTGGTCAAAACAAGGAGCATATCTCAATATCGCAAAAGACATATGGGCCTCCTTCCAAGTTGGGCAATTAGCACCATGGCTGCCTCCCAAACCGGGTCCGGGTCCGGTCTCGTTGGATGGGGACTTACTGGGTCATTCCAACCCTGGAGGACCCGGTAAGTCCACGTTCAACCAACCATTCCCCATTCCCATTTGAGCCCCCATAGGGCTCAATGGGAATAGGGAAGGCGCTAATCACGGTCCCGCGAATAGCAGGCCCGTTATTAGCGCCCTGGTCCCTTAGCGGGACCCGTAAAGGACGTATGGTCAGACCACACGTTCTTTGCGGCTCCCGCTAAGGGACCTCGGAATTGGGCAGTAAGGGTTTAACGGCACCGGTCTCCTTAACGGTGACTGTTCATCCTTACCGCCCAACTTGGAATGTTGATATTACCTTCATACAAAAAACCCATCTTCTACCCTCCTCCGAAAGGAAGATGGGGCACCAGTTGGATATTATTCCTCCTTTTCCTACTATGCCAGTGGAGTAGCAATACTGATCAGTAGATGTGTGAAGTTTTGACTGGTGTCGGTGGCAAGAGGCAAGGTAGGCCAAGCTCTACTGGTACACAGGGTGCTTGAGGGGAGACTGGTCATTTTAGTAAACACATACGGACCAAATGTTGATAACACCAATGCATTTGACTGGGTCATGGCGCACCTGGCAGAGTTTAGGATGGCCACAATCACATGGGACAGAGACCTGAACACCACTCTAGACCCCAAATGGGATAAATCCCATATGACCACAAACACACCCACTAAGGCGAGCCTTCAAATACAAGAAATATGTGGAGCTTATAACCTAACTGATATATGGAGACTCAGTCACATGGGAACCAGAGAATTTACTTTCCACTCCTGGGTTCACGGTACCAGCTCCAGGTTAGACTACATACTGGTGTCCCTGGAGGGGGATTTCCAATGGGGTGATAGTCTGATTCGCCCGAAAATGCTATCTGATCACTCCCCAGTCACTTTAGAATGTATAACCTTAACTAGCGAAGGAGGTGGTTACAGTTGGAGATTCAGAGCAGGGGCACGCCAAGATTCAATGTTTGCCCAAGAACTTCTGGATGAGATCAAGTTCTTTCTCACAACTAATCAAGAGTCAGTTACATCGAGTGGGACACTTTGGGAAACCCTAAAATGTTACATCCCTAGGGTTTGCATGTCTAACGAAAACGGGATCCTAAAAATTATTAGAAAATAATTTGCATAAAACGAGACCCGGCTTAAAGAACTGGAGAGGGCATACACTGAACAATAATAGCCACAGACAGTAGCCCTACTCAAAGAAGAATTAGATACATTCAGGGCAAACACTGATCATGAAGTCTGGTTCCTGGCATGTGGCCATCAAGTACAGCAGTATGCTGAGGACTAGAAACCTGGGGACCTCCAAACGAGGATGTTGGCCACTGACAGACGTCCCCGGCATGTAGAATGCATCCACAACCCTAATGGAAACTTGGTCCATACTGAAAGAGAGATCGTGGAGGTATTTTGCACATTTTACCAAGACCTCAACAGTTCCAAGACCATGAAAGACCCCATACCCCTGTGAGATTACCTAGAGGAGGAAGAGTTGTACTAGGTGGAGGGTGAAATGAGGGAGTCCCTTAATGAACCCATTTCTCTCAAAGAAATAATAGCAGCAATAAAAGAACTACCGGGATCCAAATCATCGGGCCCGAGGGACTGACAGGGGAATTTTATAAAACATTTGCCCCGACCCGACCGACGATTCTATTATCGGTATATGAGGAGGCATTAGAGAACGAGAGTCTACCCCCCACACTACATGAATATAACATCATCTTACTTCACAAACTTGGGAAACCTTCTGAAGAGTGCACCTCGTACAGGCCAGTTTCACTTCCAAACGTCGACAATAAAATCTTTGCCAAGATCCCCACTAAACGACTGCTCCTACTAATGCCCGGTCTGGTGCTAGCTGACCAGGCAGGCTTAATACCAGGATGGAATACAACATTTGGTATCCCACAGCTCTTTGGTATTATGGAAGCTCTAGACCGCGGAAGCTGGGTCTGGAGGATACCTCTTGAAACTAGTCTCACTTCTCTACAAGAACCCGTTAACCAGAATCGTACTAGGAAAAACACAGTCGATGCACATAGTACTAAAGAGAGGTACCAGACAGGGCTGCCCTTTGTCGGCCCTGCTGTTTGCCCTCGCGATGGAACCACTGGCTGCAGGCCTTAGAACTAGGCAAGTCGAAAGATGACTTACCCTAGGACTGCACAAACTAATCTTGTCGCTATACGCTGACGATGTAGCCCTTTTCATCAACAACCCAGACACAAACCTAAGCCCAGTAATGAGGGAAGTACTCAGGTTTGGGGCCTTCTCTGGGTTGAGAGTCAACCACAACAAATCAGTGCTATTCCCCTTAACAGCAGAATCTGCAGAATTTAAAGATGAATTTGAGTTCCGATGGGAGTCCACAGGTATCAGATACCTGGGAGTAATGCTGTCAAGGAATCGTGAAGAACTCTTCTGAGACAATTATGGGAAGATGGTAGAATTGCTTCAGGACAAAATATCAAGATGGCGACACCTTCCACTCACACTGTGGGGCCGGGTTTCCATAGTAAAAATTGTCATATTACCCAAACTCTTGTATCTGTTTGTCAACATCCTGATACTATTGTCAGGAAGCTTTTTCTGACGTCTACGTGGCCTGATCCTGGAGCTAATATGGGCAGGAAATCCAGCTAGAGTGGCTCACACAATCCTGGTTCAACCAATAAAAAAGGAGGACTGGCACTGCCCGACCTAGGATGCTACTATTGGGCCGCACAGGCGCAATCTTTAGGACAGTGGTACGACGCTAGCTTCATTCAACCTCACATTCAAATTGAACAAGCCCTGATAACCCCCAATCTCCTGAGAGCGGCGATCATTGGTGCACTTCGGGCACCGCCAAAGACACTAAATAAAGTTCTGATCACGTATGAAGTATGGAAAAGAATAGCAAAAAAAAGCGATGTCACAGTCGGATACTCACCTCTTCTCCCGGCAAGATTTATCCCGGGATCCCGCTCCCAGCTGAATGAGTATACCTGCAGTGGACAGATAAATTGAAGATAGAAACACTAGGAGACCCGTTTGAAGAAGGGGGGTTTCTGATGATCCAACAGGCACGGAAAAGGGGAGCAGATTCAGCCCTGGATGTGTTCATATACTTCCAACTCCGACATACACTTAAATCACTACTCCTGTCATTCCGGAAACAATCACCCATATGGCAACTCCTACATGAGGTGATACAAACACAAGGGAATGGCAGGCTAATATCTAGCATCTACAAATTCCTACAAACCTACACCAAAAACAGACTGACGACCGCCAAGTTGAGATGGGAGGGGACACTGGGGAGCTCGATCATGGAAGAAGATTGGGCATACATACTGTGGCAAGCACAGAGAGTTTCCCTATATTTCAGGTACAAACGGATCCATTTTAATTTCATACACCAAGTGTATCACACACCGCCAGACTTCATAGACAATATCTGTCCATATCAGAGGCCTGCGAGAGGTGTGGCGAATCCTCGGAAGGCTTTCTACATCTACCATGGAAGTGGCCAACAATTACCCAATTCTGGGTGGGTGTGTTAGATAAGAGCTCACTAATTGTAAGAGAACAACTGGAACAAAGCCCAATAGTGGCGATGCTAGGCTACACTAGAGATCTGCACACCCCCAGTGAGGAGACTAGCTGGGCTACTACTAGTACTTGCACGTAGGCGGATAGCTATATCCTGGGGGAAAGGTCACCCACCCACAATGCAGATGTGGCTCCAAGATGTGACATACTGCAATGATATGGAGACAACTTTCATCAGGACTCTACCTCTGAATACACGACCACAACCATGTATGGGACCCTATATTAACTACCTATTAACATCATTAGACTAAAACCTGGTGAGATGTACCTGGGTTTCCTTTTTAATTTCCGGCCTTTTTTCTCTGAACACTACCTACAGATTGAAGTGTTGCAGCACTGCTGATGAGAAACATTCTGCTCAAGTTATGGGGGGAGGTGGTGGGGATTGGGCATCACACGGCACATTGTTGTAATTTGTAACTGTTTTTGGTTTAAAAACTCAAAATAAAGTTTAAAAAAAAAGAAATGCATACTCCACTGCTATCACTTCCATGGCTCTTCTCCTATCCATGAAAATATTGGGGTGGTCAGGAAAGGTCCAGATGAGAAAGAAAGGTTCACATTGCAAGCTCCCTATTGGTGACTGGGGGAGCAGTGAAGTTGGCTCGATGTTGCAATATTATATGAATCTAGCACAGTTAATGAAAATTAATTGGGCAATGAGGAGATTCACAATGCAAATGCGAGAAAGGAGATTTGTCATGAAGAAACCACTGTAAAGAGCACAGAGTAGTTTTAAACATGCACAAACTGATTTGCAAACATGGGGAAATTTACAAATCTCTATGCTGTGTGATCTCTCATAATTTGGTTAGACTCTGAAGTCGTGGCTCACGAGGTGAACTCTGTGTGACTGGGAAAAACTGGTTTGGCAAGGATTAAAGGACAGAGGAAGGGCATTTACAACGATAATCAGATAGTCAAACACAGGCATGCTCAAAGATTTGTATGGCTTGGCAGTATCGCATAAGGAAGATGCAATCTTTTTAGTGCATGGGAGCTGGTTATTTATTGTTCTGGGGAATCCGGCCATTTGCTTCTGACTAGCAATAAACCTGGGGTGAAGGGACGACTGAGACCAGAGTTGACTGATACATATGGGTTTCAATTATTTTCTCAGATTGCTTCCAGAGGTCATGCATGTTGAATTGGTAGTTGTTTAGATTAGGGTGTTCCAGGGACACCAGCAAGTATGGGTGGGTGAGATAGTTATCACCACTTCAAAAGAGATGTATATACTCTTTCCCTCCCCATATTGTTTGAAATGTCCTTGAAACCCATGTGAAAATCACGTCTGGGGTTAGAAGGTAGCAGGCCAGCTGGAACTTGTAATGAATTATGCTTCTGTTCAAATCCTGGACAGAACAGATCCTGGGAGGACAGGAGCCCATCCCTCCTACACCCACAGACAGCTTCAGGAGAAGTTGGCCCCAACGTCTACTCAACGCTGCACTAGGATAAATTTGCCCGCCTTCATCCGTGTGCATGAATCGACACTGAGCACTGTTCAACTGTTCATATTTTGTGGTTGCCTGCTGAATTGCCTTCGGTAAACAGTAGCCCCCTTTCGTTCTATCTATGTGGAAAAGCACAAGGGCGGCCTCTAAAATGGCCGTCGCCTTATTTTGTTATCTGGTTTCCAAGCAACCGTGTTTGCAGAGCCATGAGCTCTGATTGGGCTGAAACCCCTCATACCCAGCACGACGCCCCCAAAGGCGTTAGCCGTCCTGTCCCTCAAAGGCCAACCTCATAAGGATAGAGCCTGTCTTTTGCCTGTCCTTGCTGCTTCGGAGAAGCGTGATGAGACCCTCTGCTCGCCTCTCCATATGCCTTTAACTCTTTTCATCCTTCACGACCTGCCGTAAGCAACACAGACATTTACCTACAAAACCGCACAGCGGAACCCAAACCAAACTATATCATAAACTCACTATCTGTTACCTACAAAGTCTTCTGCATTTCGTCCCTAATCCTGCCGTTTCCTTGATGGATTCAACCTACCTTTTACTGTGACCTGTTCGCCTTGTATGCCTGTTCTGCTAATTTTCCTTTCACTGCCCATTATTGTTATTGTTGGTTAAATCCGCAACTGTAATTGGACTGCAACCAACCCCGCCAGCATATAGCCATTGCTACTGCCTGCCGCCTATATCCTGCAAGCCATCTAGTAAGTGTGCCTTGGGCTTGATACCAACTGCATAGCCTGTTGTATTGACTATATTTGTTTACTGTGTTAGCCAAGCTGCTGTGCCCTATACGGTGCTTCCCTCCACATAATCTATCTAATTCAGTCCTGTTTCTACCTATTGCCCGCACATAACATTTCATGCGCCCAATCACATTTCCATCTCTAGCGCTTAATTGACTTATCTACTATGTTCAGCCTTATTTGTCCTACTATGTATTGCCTTTTCTAATTAGAAAACGCTCTGACTATCAACACTGCTTAGTACCCACTCTGCGCGGTATGCCTAGCCACTGCGTATTACTCATTGCACTAACTATCAGAACAGCATGTGCCTCATTTCTGGACTATCTATTCGAATAGCCTGTATCTTTATCAATTGCATTGCCTATTAGATAGGCTTGTGTTTTTACCTATTGCATCGTCTATCAGAACTACATTGTTCTTTAGAAGGGCCTGTGTTTTGCCCATCAGAATAGCCTATGTGTTTTGCCTATAAGAACAGCCTTTGTTTTGCCTTTCGGAACTGCCTGTGTTTTGCCTTTCGGAACAGCCTGTGTTTTGCCTTTCAGAATAGCCTGTGTTGTGTCATATCTAGCCTAATGTATAACTGTGTCCCTTGCATCTAGCCTGAAGTATAACTGTGTCACCTGCACCTAGCCTGATGTATAACTGTGTCACCTGCATCTAGCCTATTGCTCAAAGGTGTTGCCAACATCTAGCCTAATGCATAACTGTGTCACATACATATGCCTATTGCTCATCTGTGTTGCCTAGACATACCTCTACGGTGCTCACAGCCCGCTGCACCTCCTCTAGCACATCAGCATCACTAGATTATCTGCACCCCTGCATCGAGTATCTATTGGATCTCTAGCCAGCCCCCCCACCACCTTCATGGCCTCCCTACGGCGAGTCACACTCACCACGGCAACCCTCTTACCACTATTTCACTCCATAGCGCCTACTAAATTCCAACCTACCCTACTGCCCATGCTGCCATGCCTAACAACCATCTTTCAAACATCCACCCCCACCAATGTTACCCCCATCTGCCCAGTTGAATGAATCACCTGCTTTGCTACACCACCCACTCCCCTGATCCCATGTCCGCTAAGCTTGAGAAACATAAGATTAGGCTCTCGCTTTCCCTCAAGCAAGACCTCCCACAAAGCATCAGCCTCTCGGGACAACAACAGCACCAGTAGTTCCCACACCACAACCCCCTTTGCCGACTCACCCTGGAAAAAATGTTTGCCCTATTGCTCACTCTAATCATACTCAGGTCGCCACAGACACACAACATTTCTACCCTTAAAGGTGCCCTTGTCAATGCACGTTCCCTGGTCACCCACGCACTTGACATTGCCAACCTCATCACCTCCAACAATCTGGACATCCTTGCCATAACAGAAATGTGGCTACATCCGGCAGCTGGACCCTCCCTATCCCTTCCTATCCCAGACAACTATACAATCATCCGCACAGATAGAGGCTCCGGTAAAGGTGGCGGAGTGGCCCTTATAGACAAATCCCATCTGAATTTCACAGAATTCCCTGACATTGGTCTACCGTCAGCAGAACTCCTTTCAGTGAAACTACCACTTTCTGACATCTGCACCCTCCTATTTCACCTCATCTATCGACCCCAGGTGCTATCTCCTCCTTTGAGGAAGATATCACCCACCTCCTAACCCAAAACACTAAAGTGGGGTCGCAAATCATTCTCTTGGGAGATCTTAATCTAGGTCTACATGACGCCAATGATACTAATGCCACCACATTAGACAACACCATTACACAACTAGGATTTAAGCAGCGCATTAACAAACCTACCCATTCCAAAGGTAGAACGCTGGACTGGCTGGCCACCTTTAACTCTTCCACCACTATCCTCAACAATGTACCGTGTGTATGGTCGGACCACCATTGCATCACCTTTTCCATCCGGAAAGACATCAACACTAGCAAGCATGACACACTTGCCCCACAATCCTTGTCTAGGAACAAACGTAATATAATGCTTGACAACCATCTACCACTGCTACAACCTATCCATGGTCTCCCTTATAACTTAAAGCTGGACCCCTCTTCCTTGGTTGACCTGTACAACGGCACCATAGAACACTCCCTAAATCAAATTGCACCTTTGAAACTTAGAAGGGCAAACCTGTTAGCCAATTAAACAAATTGTATACAGCCAAACTAAAAGCATTACGTAATGTCAAAAGACTATCGGAACCCAATTGGAGAAAATCCCTGTCTTCCACAAACACCCAGAAAGCTTGATCAGACAAACTAGTCATACTACAAAACAAAGTCGAGACTAAGAACAGTCTTGTGTCCAGCACCCACTTACCCAACCCGCGTATCCCACAACATCCCCCCTGCCCTCCCCAGTATCTAGTGAAGAAGTGGTAAACATGATCTCAGGCCTCAAACCTTCCAACTGCCAAGGAGACACCTGCCCTGCCTCAATCATTAAGGAAGGCACAAATTAATTGGTGCCTTTCATCTCGTCTCTGATCAACCCATCCGTTAAAAACTGCATAGTCCCTAACAACCTCAAAGAGGCCTGGGTCATGCTTCTCCTAAATAAAAACAACCTCGATCCAAACATACTGACAAATTACAGACCCATAACAAAGGTCCCATTCCTTTTAAGGATAATAGACAGAGTAGCATATCTCCAAATTCAAAAACATTTGGAAAATGATAACCTACTCGACCTGCATCAGTCTGGCTTCAGACCCAGACACGGAAAGGAAACTGCCCTTTTAGACCAAAAGATGCAAATGGATTAAGCTAAAGACAAGGGCAATCTGGCCATCCTGCAGCATTTCACCTTGTGGACCACCAAATATTGACTGAACATCTCTCTTGCACAGCAGCATTTTCACCAAATGCCGCCAGTTGGGTCCAATCCTTCCTGTCAAATAAAACAACCAAAGTCTTCACAGCCGCTGAGCCAGTACCCATCCTCTGTGGAGTACCCCAAGGCTCTTGTGTTTCACCCACGCTTTATAATATTTTTACTAAGCTCTTCTTTGATCGTCTTGACAACCTGGGTGTCACCTACACTAATTATACGGATGACACTCAGGTCCTCATCACCCTCACTGGCTGCTATGAGAAGAGATTCTGAAAAGCTTAATTAAATCTTCCTCAAAATACAGGCCTGGATGGCCACACACACAGCCTCTGATTAAATGAGGACAAGACAGAGCTTTTGATTGTCGGCACCCAAGCCTGTCTCAATAAACGCGACCACCGGTACAAATCCTTTAACATTGATGGAAATATCATCAATCTTGCCAAAGAGGTTAAAACCATTGGCGTTTACTTAGATTCCACCCTCTCACTGAAAAAACAAGTGCACCGCATACACTAACAAACTAATCAACGGCGTCAAACCTTTTCCATCCACAAACAGCTGCCTCATTTTAGCCAGAGCCTTGATCTTGTCAAAACTGAATTATTGTAACACCCTATTTTTAGACTCCTCTGAGCATAACTTGAACAGATTACAAGTTCTCCAGAACCAAGGCCTTTGTTGCGCCTTGAACCTACCTCGCTACAGCCATATCTCAACCTTTACACGTGACTCTCACGGGTTACCAGTGCGCGACAGAATTAAACTTTGCACACTTGTCATTATACACAAATGCCTGGTCAACATAGCCCCCAAATATTTGTCAGATACATTTTCAGGACACCAATCTACCAGACCCACCAGATCTACATACCTGCACTGCCTCAATACACCCAAGTATAAACTGAAAATGGCATGGGGGGTCGAGTTTCTCAGTGCTTGCAGCCAAATGCTGGAACTCCCTCCCTTCATCTACCAGAGCCAAAGCCTCCTTCTGGTCTTTCAGAGCCAAAGTGAAAGAATGGCTCCTCACCTAACTACCTCAACGGCCACACCTGAATCTAAGACAATCCTGGCCCACCTCTGCGCCATTAATTCTTTGCTACTCTACCATAGCGTCTTTGTTATATTTATTGTTATTCACTAAGTTATCCACTCCTATTTCTGTTATCATTTGCCAAATGTATATTCTTGACTTGTCCTGCCATCTCGTATTGCGCACTGTATATCCAGGACTATTAGTCCCTAGACTCTTATTTAATTTGTGCTGTGTTTCATCTACTGCCTTATTGACTGTTGCTACTACCACTCTGACCACCTATAACCTGGTTCCTAGCACTATTCTGTCTTTTGAAAATGTAACTGTAACATCTTCTCTATGCTCAAGTGCCCAGATACCTCAGGGTTAGGCGTGCTATATAAATAATAAACTAAACTAAACTAAACTAAATGTGTAACTATGTCATGACGTCACATCCTACCATGGACAAATCCTAAAAGGGGTTGTTCTGTAGACATGAGCTGAAGATGGTAATTAAGATAATTGTTACCAATGAGAATGGGGGAATTTGAGAAGATTGGATTTCTTTTGTATATGTTTTGACCAATCATGTGTTGGGGGTGGTAATAAAAACAGTGGGAGAGTTTTAACTATAGCAAAAATGGACATAATGTGTCAACTTCTGTGGTTAGGGAGACTTAGGTTAGTTTGACTCTATAGAATCGTCTAGACCCTCCCGGACGATTGTGCAATAAACTTGCTTTACATACAAATGTGCACTCGCTTCTTAAGTGGTGGGACTGCTTTGTGTTAAAGTGATTAGAGGCCCATATGCACAAAACTCACTCACTCTCGCACTACTACAGTCATTACTCTACTAATATCTCCCGAGATATGTTCAGTCTTTCTCTCTTACTCCCACTTTCTAAACTCTGCCTCCCCACTTCTCATATGACTATACACTACACACCACTGATACCACTCTCTCTCAAAATCCACCTCTCCAAAATTCTGCTCTGCTCTGGTCTGACGACTTACCTCCACCTGGTCTCTTGGTCCCCTCCAACTTCTCCTGCAACCTCATCCATACAACTCACACTCTTCCTCAGCTGCTGCCTGCTTTTATAGTGCATGGCTGTGTGTGCAGTAACTATCTCACCTCCCCGTTGATTACAATGCTCAGCTGATTCCCTGCACCAATTGGTGCCTATCTTTTCAACAGGAGGAGCACTACACAGCTGTGAAGCTTTAAAAACCCCTTCCTCATTTTCAGCACAGTTTTTTCTATCATGGTGTGTGCTGGAGATTCAATGATCTGCATTGCTGGTGTGATTTCTGCTCTGTTGATCTTTGTTGGGCCAGGGTGTCACTCTACAGTCTGCTTGAATGGCTACATTTCTGGGATTCCAGTTTTTTCGATCCAGTCTGGGTTTTCCTGGCAGTCGGTAATGGGATTCTGGGAACTGTGGTTCTGAAAAAACAAAAAAGAACTGCGTGAGCAACTAAACTGGAAGGTAATAAGATATAAAGAACAGCATTGTTGCTGTCACAAATGGCACAAGGGGGGATTTTTCGGGGACCAGTGACCCCTCCAACTCCCACTTTGCATACTTAGGGCAGGGCTTGTTTTGAGTTTCGTTTTTGAAAGCCTCTTGCTGTAGGCTAAGAAGGGTTACCCCCCCCCCCCCTTGAAATGGTCAAGACCGTGAGCCAACTCCTTTTGCATGTGAATAGTTTGTGTTCAGTTCTTCACCTTGTCTTCAGCACTGAAAAGCCAGGCTCTCTATATTGTAAGAAAATACACAAAACCTTGAAGTTATTAATGCACACACAAGCACACTTAGTTTGATCTTGCATGTTTACAGGTTCATCGTTTGTCATAAAAGTGAGAAAGTAGCCTATGTTTCTGGCAAATTACATGATTGGCGACTCTTACCTCATTCTCGAAGGCTTTCTTCAACTCACTTTATTTTAGGCCATTAGCTTTGTTCCATTTATCATTACACTCTTCAAAATAAAATATAAATGGATCATGTCAAATTTCCCTTGAGATTTCTCTCTTTGCAATGGTATATGCACACATGACTCCTCTCTCTCATATGTGCAATCCTCTGATACTGCATTGTTCTCCCTTACTCCATTTGAACATACCTCTGGTGCAATTGCGACTAATCTGAGGATGTTGCCACATCTCCCCCGGGGGAAACCTTTCCCATGGGCCTAGGCAGGTACATCCACAGTACAATAGTCCCCCTGGGGGCAGTGCACTGAGGCAGGATGACATGGAGAAGGAAACTGCTTTATGGGAATAGGGACAACTATTATCAGAGAACGCAATATCCCCATCAATCACTTAACCCTAGACCCCTTTCCTATTACCTTAACAACAATGCCTTCCCTAAGAGGGTCATGATTTATAGTCACCCTACCATTTCCCTAGAAAGTACTGGGACTATAACGAGCACAACCGACCAAAGGGAGATCAAGAGTAGAAATACTAAAATGAAGAAGAATAGGGAGGAGTTGAAAGATATTCTATAAACAACCACTGAGATGAAGAAGATGTGCAGAGCAATGCAGAGCACCCCGTGGAACCAATGTGAGCGTTCTAGTCAACTCTGAAAAAGTACTGGGATGAGGAGGAGGAGGAGCAGAGACAAGAAGAGCACTCCTAAGAACCACAATCAGCAGTCTAGTTGTTGCTGGCTGCTCATTGGTCAATGCATAGTAGAAAAGGTGGAAAGACTCAGGAAGCAGTTGTCTAGTCCTCCCTGGAGGAGCTGCAGGAACCAGTACGGTGCAGGGAGGTGGAAGGAAGCAGACCAGATCCCCAAGTGGATAGCTAGAAGGACCAGGGCCAGTCTGGAGGGAAAGTACCAGAAGGTGAGCTGGCAGGGGGGGCATGGCCTGGTGCTCCCCAAACAAGCTTTCTACCTATGTGAGCGAGCAAGTGAGGAGATCTGGCCACCAATAACGGATAAATAGTGGCGTAAGGGTTGTGGTGCATAATGGCACTCCTATTATTGTGAGATGTGACCAGAATCAGCAGAGTGGCCCAAGGCATTGGTGAGGGCTGGCTGGTAAACTCAGATGGAAATGGCGGCTGACTGCAGGAGTGCACTTACCTGGTGTTAGGTGAGCAGCGGAGGAGCGGGCTGCACTCTTGAAGAGCAGTGTGGGAAACACAGTGGGAGTATGGAGGTGGGAAGAAGGCTGACAGAGCTCCGGAGCAGTGGCGCTGCAGCAGCGGGAGTCGGAGGAGGCGTGACGGAGTAGCAGGCAAAGCAATATCCTCACCACGGTCTGGCAACTGGGAATTGCAGCAGTGGAAGGCGAGGAAGGCCCGGCGCTGATGGAGTGGACAAGGCCAGTCTGACGAGGACTTGCTGACACAGACAAAGGACTGCCAGCAGTAACTGTCTGGAGTGGAAGAAAATCTGCTAGGCAGAGGGCATGTCGCAATGGCATGCAGGAGATCGATGAACTGTACCTACATAAGAGGGCTGCAGCTATTCATACTGCTCTAACGAGGTACAACAAAATATCCAAGAGCTGGACCTGTCAATTATTTTGATGATTGAGCAAAGTATGTGCGAAAGAAAAGAGCTCAGCTGAGTGAAGGTAGCTAATGCATGACCCACACTGAAAAGTGCCTGGGTAAGCTGAACTAATAAAATAACTTGAGATAGTGTAAATGACAGGGTGAAAGGAGCAGGCTGAGGTGAGGAAGAGGTGAGGAGGAGCAGGTGTCTAGAGGAAACCTGCGGTCAGCCAAGTGAGTGGGGAGTGTGATAAAGAAGCATCAAGGAGGAAAGTAAGGAAGGTCACTGGATCTTGGGGGCAACATCGCCAGTAAAGAGCTGGAAGGGGGCAGTTTATCATTGGTAGCATCAAAACTAGATCTTATCCTGCTGCAATTCACCAAGCTGAATGAAGTAGTAGCTGCAAAGGAAGCGAGAGCAAAAGAAACACAAAGAGAAGTCTTAAGTGTAACAGCTGAAATTACCAAGTTCACAGACAGGCTAGGATGGGTAAACGAATGAGTGGGGAAGGTTGAGGAGGTGGCTGACAAAGTCTTTGCCCTACAAGCACAGGTAGATAAGCTGCATGGAGTGAACTGTGAATTGGAAGACAGAAGCAGAAGTAGTAACCTATGCTTCTTTGATTTTACAGAGGCAGCAGAGGGGAAAGACCCTGTAGGCTTCCTAGAGAAATGGATTCCGGCTTCTCTGCATGTTACCTTCACAAAGGGGCTGGAGATGCAAAGAGCACAAAGAGTGCAGAAACGGAATGGGAGCAACTCTCAGACCCCAAGGCTTATGATCACCTATCTCTTACGTCACCCCTCTAACGTCACCCCCATGTCTGCCAGATTCTAGCAGCTGTCAAGGGCAAGGTCCCTATAATATGGTAAGGTCGTAAAATATTCTTTACACCAGACATTTCTGGGGAAACGTTAGAGAAGAGGAAAAGATTTCTGGACATGAAACCAATCATGAGGAAATGGGACCTGCGCTTCGGTCTAGTAGATCCTGCCAGGATGCTTGTCACAAACATCCATAATTCGGTTATCTTTACAGAGCCAACTGCACTGTGGGATTATCTAAAAGATCTAGAAACACAGGCTATGGCCACTGCATGACAAGAGACATTCAAATTCAAGATAAAGATGGAAACCAGCAAGAGGAGCAACAGGGGAAATGGAGAGATGAAGCAGCAGCGAAGGGTCAAGGGGCTCCCTGCAAGCTACTGAGTGATAAACAGCAAGAGATGGCTCAAATATAGACAGACGCCACGATAAGTTATGAGCACCATTGAGGAACTGAAACAGCAAAGGCTGTACCAGGGCTAGGGAGTAGTATACCTGACTTGGACGATGGAGGTGAAGAGATATCAGCAAGGAGTCAGGTCTCAGAATCATGGGTCACACGCTTCAAGCATACTCTGGCGAAGGCAATGGTTATTTTATCCTATCATTGGATGAATGCTCGCTCACAAATGGGATGATTGATTGTATTGAATTAAGAACAAAGGGGGGGGATGTTTTGAGTTGGGGAAGGCCAGGCATACAGGGTTGGTCACTGTACTGGGGAAAGGATAAGTAGTATCATGGTTTTCTTTTCTCTGGGTCCAATGTCAGCCGTCATGAGGGGGAATGAAGGAGGGATGGATACAATGATGGAGGATGTGACGAGTAAGGATTATTGGGTCTTGTTGCTACAGGATGTACATTTGCAGAATGTTTAGTTATATAGTTTGAAGTATTTATATAGAGCTGGCATCAGACATATAACAGTCTTGGGGGTAAGGGCGGAGGTTTCAAGGGTAATCAAACCAATTTTCAGTAAGAACAGGGATGTCATCTGTAATGGGGGATGAAAGCTTGAAGATAATCTTGTTGAATGTCAATGGACTGAATCATGACATGAAGCGGAAAAAGATCTTATAGAAATCGGACATCGTGCTTCTGCAATAAACACACCTGGACAGGCGGGAATCGGAAAAACTACATAGAGAATGGGTTGCTAAAGTGTATCACAGTAGCTTGGAAAAGGGGAGGAAATGTGGAGTTGCTATCCTTATAAGAACATTTCTCCTGGTTCGCATTGCGAGAACCAGGGCGGATGAGGAGGGCAGGTTCATTGAGATCAAAGCACATACGGACAATGATAAGCTAATCATTGGTTCGATGTATGCCCCAACAACAGACAAGCACAAATATATTCTAGATCTCCACAGCTCGCTCGCGAAAGTAGGCAATAGCCCGATGCTGATAGGAGGAGACTGGAACATGACGTTAGATCTGTTCATTGACAAATCTGGCAATACTAGGGATGGTAATACTAAAGACTGATAGCATCTCCAGCAACTATTAGCAGCCCAGCATCTGTGTGACCCCTGGTGCAATAATGTGGTGCAATGTGACATTCTACCAGGGGGGGTCTCATACCAGTAAGCAGTGAGTATTCTACTGGACACATCATTGATAAGGCAGAGGGTGAAAAGGTGGAGAATGAACACAAGCATGATCAAACCCCCACAAGAAAAGCAGGTCCTCAAAAGCAAGGTAGAAGAATATTTCGCCTTAAATGAAGGCTCAGTTAGCAGGGTGAGCAGCATATCAGCAGCGGGGAAGTCATATGCTAGGGGGATCATGATGCAGAAAAGTGCATAGAAGAAAAAGGCGTATAAACTTAGAGAGGCAATGCTTGAGGATGATATAACTCATCTAAGATGCTTATATGACGAAACACCATCGCAGAAAAATCTCACGGAGGGCGAAGTATGAATTAAGTGCTCTTTTTACAAAGAAAGCATAGTATGCGCTGTTCTATAAAGCAACTACCTAGAGCAGGGGGAGAAGGCAGGCCATTTGTTAGTGACCCAGTTGAAGCAGAGAGAGGAACACATGGATAAAGCTGTGATTAGGAATGGAGATACTGGGGAAAGTATCACTCACCCCAAAGACATAGGAACAGCCTTCTGTACCTTTTATAGCACCCTGTACACGGCAGAGGCCGGGCAGGACAGAAGGAATGAAAATAACTTCATGCATACCATCGACCTAGCCACTTTAAACAGAGATAATAGGCTTTTGATACAATGATTTTTTTGTAGTGGAAGAAGCCAGGGAGGCCATCAAAGAGACAAAGGCATATAAATCGCCTGGGGAAGATGAACTCCCCATTGAATTCTGGGAAGTAGGGGCGACAAAATTGCAGTAACATTAACTAAACTCTTTAATGATGCAGCATAGAAAGGGGTGCTAGATCCAGAATTTAACAAGGCATTAATCACTGTCCTGCGTAAACCAGGATGAGACTTTACCAATTATCGGCCCACCTCCCTGATAAATGTAGAGGTTAAGATTATGGCTAAGGTTTTAGCCACCAGACTATGGAAAATGATAGCAAAACTAGTGCACAGCTCTCAGATGGGGTACATGCCGGGGTGCATGGCGAGAGATAATATGAGCGTGTTATTACACATATTGTGGCAAGAAAGGGAGGAAAAGCCAGGTGTATCACTATCACTGGACGCAGAAAAGTGTTTGACAGGGCGGAGTGGGGATATTGGTTCCAAGCTTTGGAAAGATTTGTCCTAGGTGATGACTACATACATAAAGTGAAACTGCTGTACTCTCAACCAAGTGCTAGGGTAAACACAGGGGGGGGGGTACATTTCAGAGGTATTTCACATCACGA
Source organism: Ambystoma mexicanum (assembly GCF_040938575.1). Taxonomy (NCBI): domain Eukaryota; kingdom Metazoa; phylum Chordata; class Amphibia; order Caudata; family Ambystomatidae; genus Ambystoma; species Ambystoma mexicanum. The sequence goes on from NC_090932.1 coordinate 1,389,024,047, forward strand.
GGGGGACAAGGCAAGGATGCCCACTATCACCGCTGTTGTTTACGCTGCCGCTGGATTCTCTCTCCATGGCTACCAGGGAGCATAGGGGCATGGAAGGAATACAGACACTGATAGGGGAAGTGAAACCCATGTTGTATTCCGATGATATTATGCTAACCCTGGCCAACCCATGCTCCTCAATAGCGGCACTGGGGGAAGTTGTCCAAGCCTTCTCTACCTTTTCAAGATACAAGATCAACTGGGATAAGTGGAAGTGATGCCAATGAACAAGAGTACTGCTAAGTCTAGTGTCTCAGGTTATCATTTTAGATGGGTGGATAAAGGCCTGAAATATCTGGGAATATATTTGAATCAGGGCTTGGTGGACGTGTTTAAAGACAACATGGAAAAAAAAACCTGGAACAGAACATGCATAGAGATTACCAGTTGGAAAGTACTTAATCTGCCAATATGGGGTAGAGTGCAACATGTCAAAATGGTGATTTTACCAAGACTAAATTACACTTTTACTATGTTACCTCTAGAAGTTCCAGCCCTTCTGCTGCAGAAGATAATGAGGGGAATAAATGATTTTGTGTGGGGAAGCATGAGACCTTGGCTCAAGCTCGCGAAGATGTATGCTCCAATGGCCTCAGGGGGCCTTAATTTGCCCAACGCAGAACTCTATTATTCGACACAGCAACTCTCCCAGATGGTGTTTCTTTTTACAGGGAACTGGCCCTAAGGCCTACATGGGCGCAGCTTGAGCGATGTATAGGGTGCACAGACAGGAGGGAAATGATATACAATGAGAGAAAATAGCACAAGAAGCACCCAATTCTCAGGGCGATGACATGGATTTGGGGAAGGATACATAGATTGCTTCAAGTAGACAGTCATTGGCAGGAGGATGCTCCCATCTGGTGAAACAGGGCCATTAAGAAAGGGGCTAAAATGTAGCACAGGTAGGATGGGAAGCTAGAGGGATACAACAAGTTGGAGACAGATGGGATGGAGAGAGAATGTTTACCTTTGAAGCCTTATATACAAAATTCCAGTTGAGTCAATTGGAGATATCTTCAGCTCATGCACTGTCTCACACAGACGCTTTGAGACTGGGGGAAATGGCCTGAGAGCTCACCAGTGGAAACATTTCTGGAGACTTGGAAAGGCGGAAAGGCTTCTATAGTTGCCATGTATATTGCACACAGAGATCAGCTGTATGAGGAAATTACAAAGGAAAGCATTGTGAGCAGGTGGCAAGTGAAACTAAACACGCAGCTAGGTGAGAACTAGATTAATAGCATTCTATAGAACTATTCTAGAGGGTGCTGAGTAGTAAGGCTTAAGCTGAAGCAATTTAAAATTAGACTGGGGTGGCACTGATCTCCCACCAGACTGCGAAAGGTGGACCTGAGGCAACATGACAGATTCTGGAGGTCCAAAGAGCCAGAGGCAGATATCTTACATATCTTGTGTTCCTGTACAAGACTGGCAGTATACTGGAAGACCATACAGAGCGGGCTGCAGGGTGCTCTGGGCAGAGGGATATCATGGACTCCGGCATTGTACCTGCTGGGTGATTTTTTGCAAGAATATGGTCTCACCAGCAAAGACATTAGATGGCTCACCACAGCCCTATTGGTGGCTAAACAGGGTGTCATGAGGCTCTGGGGCACACAGACAAAGCCTTCAGTGGAAACCTGGGAGGCAGAGATGCTAAAGATGGCAGCATATGAAAGGCTAATACACTGACTGCAAGATACAGAAGAGGAGTGTTTATACATATGGGGCAACTATTTGCAACTAGATACCAGGACTATGGAACACATCAATGGCATTTGAATTCTTAGGCTGGGAAGGCCCATCTCTCCCAATGGCTTAGGTATGGCAGTATCCCTTCCCCCCTCTCACACATACACCCCTTACCTAGGTAAGAGGTTCTTGATGAATTTAACAAATTGATCAAGAGAGTAATGCCATAATCATAAGCAGATGGCTGTGATGGGAACAGGGGCATACTCCCTTCAGATGCAAGTAGTTATTGATGCCTGGTCTAACTCTGACTTTGGTAGTTAGTTCAGTTAGTTCAGTTTATGCAACCTTGGGTTTATGTTTTGTTTGTATATTGCCTGTTTATAGACAGGTTGCTGATTAGAATCTATGATGTAGGTGCCCGGGAGGGAAGAAAACCTCTCTTCTCTTTCTGTCTTTTTCTCTCCATTTCTCACCTTCTCCTCTGCCTCCTCTTCCCTCATCTTTTCTTTCTCTTTCTCATTTCTTTCCTTTCTTTCTTTTCTTCTTCTCTCTCTCTTACCTTTCCCTTCCTTTATTCTCCCCCTTTCTTTTCTGGTTCCGTCTCTGGTTATAAGACCATGTGGAGCATTATGTACGGGGAATAAGTGCAAGCAGAGAATGGACCAGCTTGTATGTACACTGCTGACGGGAGGGTGAATACAGCACTGAAATATGTACCATTTGTAGTACCAGTGATTTGTGCTGTGTAAGACACGTGACTGGTAAATCGAGAATGTACTGCTGTTGGCAAAGACTGTTCTGTATGAGGACATTGTATATGAAGATGTATCTTTAAAACATCATGAGAATTATTATAATAAAAAAGAAGGCGAGCTGGCAGAGAGAAGCTCTCAGTGTTCCAAAAGCCGCAGAAGCATTTGAAGGGAAGACCCCACTTTTCAGAAGAAGATTGAGACTGCAGGGTTCCCGGGTAGACCAGAGCCCACTGCATGGCTACCCAGAGGTTGGGCGAACACTGGGGCTGGCAGGTGGGAAACTAAGAAGGTGCAGTCAGCATCTTCATAGTTACAATACCCGGCAGGCAGGCAAACCAGGTATAACCTGCAACAAGAGAAGCTTAAGGGTCTGGGACCCACGAAATGAAAGGAACATGAGTGATCTTCCTCATGGTGGCATTTGGGAGGAAAGGGCCCAAAGTATCCGAAGGCAAAGAACAGGGTCTGGGATCCACCACTATGTGAGAACAACACAAGTCATCTTGCTCATGGTGGTAATTGGGAGAAGGGGGCTCCAAGTACCTGCACACAAAGAAGAGGGGTTTGGGACTCACTACACTAGAACCACACCCACCATCTTCCTCGTGGTGGTAATTGGGAGAAGAGGGCTCCATGTACCTCATAATGAAGAGGGATCTGGGACCCACTCCCATGAGAAGAAGAGAAAACAGAGAACATTTTTACTAAGGCCCATACTGTCAGGGAAGTGAATCAAGTGGGCCCAAGCAGAAAGAGAGAGAAGCAGAGGTCTGGGACCTTCAAGAAATTTTTTTACTAAGGACAATACATGGCAGGGAAGTGAATCTAGTTGGACCAAGCAGAACCATAGAGAAGCAGAGATCTGGGACCTATGAGAGAATTGCCAAGAGAAATAAACCGGCAAGGGAGTCATTGCCCATGGTGGTTATGTTGCAAGAAACAGAATTGCCAAGAGAAGGAGCAAGGGAGTTTCTTCCCCTGGTTGTTGGGTTACAAGAAACAGGATTGTCAAATGTAGGAACCAGGGCAGTGAATCATTATCCCTGGTTGTTGCAAAGCTTGTGTTACTGAGAAATATCTAAGAACTTTATGGAATTTTGTTTTACATTTAAGAGCCTTGTGTTTGGAACTTTCATTATCAGGCAGAGGGAGACCTGGAGGAGGGATGTCGTGCATTAAGAGATGAAAGTGGCTAGTTGTGGTCCACAGAATGGTTAGGAATGCAGAAGAATACTGCAAACAGCAGCTGACATTTCTTGTTTGCTCATTGGACGCGGAACATTCGAAAGCGGATAATTATAATTGTTCCCTCATTTAGGTTCTTCCTCATTATGGTGCCTGTCGTGTCCCCTCAATTGAAACACTTGCCCACTTACTGACTGCAGCTGAGTAGTTTCACAAGCTATTACATGTCAAAGCACTGCTGGATATAATGCATCATTATCATTTCTGATAATGTTCCTGTGATCACTGTGCTCTAGCACCTTGATGCGTCGCTTGTGCTAGATGGAATTACCATTAAAGATCTCAGACCGAATAACTGGACAGACTCAGAAAATATGACAAAATACTACTTCATTCTCAATTTAATAAAGCTGGGAAAACTAGCGAACAAGGGGCTGATACTCGCACACTCACACACAAACTTGATTATACTGAGGTCATATAGTCCAATATGCGCCATCTGTAATATCATCCTATATGGCAAACTGCAAAACCTATTGATGAGAAGGATTGGTTATGAGAATATATGTGCCTTTGGGATTCATATGGGTTAGTACTTCATTGGCTACCCCTTATCTGTAAGGCATGCCTCAAACAGACTTTAAATACGTATAATGCTGATTATAACAGAGAACATGTCAGCAGATTGGTCTATGCAACATTGTATAGCATGTTGCCCCATAGGCCCTCTGATTGGTTTGCCTTCTCATCCAACCTTGGATTTTCGGCTCGTTAGCAGCACATACGCAAAATGAAACCCAGGTACTTGAGTCACGTCAGACTACTCCCCACTTTTCCCCATTATTCCATCATCTCTCATCAGTCTGGACATAAGCCAAAGTTTCCCGTCTGTAGTTGACCTTGTAGTCTTCTCTCTGTTCTGGGACATATGAGGGAGTATAAGCATACCACTATCGTCATCCAAAACTTAAAGAATAGCCCTTGTTTTTGACTTCTGAATCATGTGTGAGGAGACCACAAATGTGTCAATTTCAACTTCCTATTTACTGTTATTTGATATACTTATACTGGGTGTTCTTGCTATCCTTGGCCTCTATATACTTGCTGTAATCTAATGTAAGAGAAATATGTCTTATGTACATAGCTTATATGTCTGCTTCCCCTTGTGCCATGCAATTAGTCCCTAAAATGGCATCCATGATCCCAGGCCAACACAGACTCCTCTTTATTTTGCACACAAAGCTATTTTTCCAATCTCTCCTGACTCTGCATCCCTGGTCTGTCTCTGAAGTAGCTGGATTGAGTCTTGACATGAGCTGACGTCCATGTTCCTATTATGTCCGCCTTATCCACATTATATTTTCCACTATAGCAATCTTCTATATGTCTCATCTGCCTTGCGTTACTGCATATTTACACTTATTGGTCAGCAAGTTACTTCATCTTCTTAGTATATATGCTTTACTTTTGCATTTCGTACATGTTTCTCTTGTCATTTCCGTTACATGGTTACTCTTAATTAGGTTCATATAGTATGTACTCGTATACCTTCTTCATGCATCACTCTGCCCTCGTCAGATATCACCCATCGCTCCATGATGTCCAAAGGTGCGTGCTGACATCCTTACACTCTTTCAGTATGAGGGTACATTTGGTATGGTTGCCTGAGTGCATATTGTCTCTCATACACTAAATATGGTACAGGGACAACACATGAGGTGCCACATACAGCTCTTCGCATTTTGTTCCAATATGATGCCAGTGAGGGGGCGGAAGCTAGGGAAAAAGCATCAACTTGCTCCTCTACATCATCTTCCGTTTCCACCTACTCTATATTTTGCTAATTCTTAATTAGTTTAGCATAACATTTGTACCATCCTTCGCTGAGAATATATTCAAAGGTTCTGGTCCCTAATTTCCCTCTAACATCATTTTATATGGAGCTGACTCAAACAGAGAATTTTTTAAATCCAAGAAAAAAGATGAGACAACTCAGAGGATCAAGGAGAGAGGGAGTGAAATCTTAACACTTTATGTTTGGTTTTATTTTGTGCTAATTATTTTCGAGATTGAAACTTGGGAATTGTGAAAACAAACTAACATAAGAACTGTATCTATAGCAATAGTCAAAATTGTTAAGTTACATTTTCCCCCAAACCCCATAGACTACCCACCTCCTCCAATATGAAGTAAATATTTTTGATCTTCTCGAATGGTGCATACACATAGTGTTATCACATTAACAGCCTAAAGTTTCAGTACAAGGAAAGCATAATTACAAACCCAGAAGACATTCAACTTTCTGAGAGTCGTGTTGGAGAACAAAGAACCTATACTCGCCATGTTGCCCTCATCACCACCTACTGTGGTGCCCACAGTAGTCCACCAAGAGAAAGGGTAGAATAACCCCAGCTCTACCCAAATGTAAGCCCTTCACTACCCATTCCATCTGAGAGCGATAGCAGTTCCATCCGATGTAGAAGTACAGGAAGTGGTTGCATATTGTGTAGAAATGATCTTTGCATCCTTGTATTTTAAAATTAATTGTTCACATCTGTGTGCATTTCGTCCAACTCTCCATACAGCATTCCATATTCAGAGTAGGTCAGCCATTCCATCTCTCTAAGATCAGTGCTTTACCTGTCATAATCCCTCTTTTGAGCCACCAGCTGTCCTCTTTACTGGGGAGGTTTAATTTGGATACGTTTTTGAAGTGTATAGTCATAGTTCTAGAGGGAACCCCAGCATTAGCTTTGCTCTCTCGGTTCCTACCCCTCCACAGCTTGGTCAAGAGGGGACATTAAATACACTTGTGTTTGTTACCAGCCTCAGTGACTTGAGATGAGTTTATTTAGTTTATTTATTTATCACATGCATATCCTCCCCCAAGAGGGGAACAACCGAGCAGACCAAACTTCATCAGGGAACAGATGATTAAATCTAATCATATGTGGAGTCAGAAATCGGATTACATAGTTTATTGGAATAGATAGGATTAAACATTTTTGCAAAATAACATGTAAGAATCAATCATTCTAAGATAAGTGGGGAGTGAGTTCCATAGTTGAGGGCCCAGGATCAAGAAACACCCTTCTCCTTTGTGAACAAAATAGGAGACAGTTACCACTAGCAGACATTGATTTTAGGATTGTAATGTTTGTGGTGGGTGTTAAGGTAGGAATTTAACAGTTATTTTTTTTTAATTTTTTTTTAATTATTTTTTTTCAGAAAATAACACAACATAAAAATAATATGTTAATTACATTAAAAAGTAACAATGCAAACAAAATCATATATAGCTGAAGAAGAGTCCCCCCCCCCTCCCAGGAGAAACAAAACAATCATTGAATTAGTCTAATAAAGTAGCAGAAATTTACCCCAAATCTTGTCAAATAAAGCAGTTTTTTTTTCTCTCAGATATAATATTTTCTCAATCTCCGCTAGTGAATGCATCTCTAAAATCCATTCTTCAATAGTAATAGAATTAGACGTTTTCCAATGTCTCAAAATTAGCTTCTTCCCCACCATTGCCCCACGAAAGATCCATTTCTTCTGGGAAGTAGTCAGTTCGTCCAATAAATCCCCACAGCCTAGAACAATTGTCTTAAAGTCCATATGAACATTCTTTTCCAAAATCTTTTCACAAATATGACCTAACTCGAACCACAAACCTCTCACCCTTGAACATCCCCACAACATATGTTCCAAGGTGCCCTCCTCATGTGAACACGCCCAACATTCCGAGCTGTCACTCATCCCCCTTTTCATCATTCTCTCGGGTGTCCAGTATGTTCTATTCAATATCTGTATTTGACGCGACCTATCAGCAAGATTCAAAGAACACAATTTCACATTCTCACAAATATTTGTCCAATCCTGAATAGGGGTAAGTCCATTGAGGCATTTGACTACATGGCAGATAACTTTAAACATGATTCATTGCTACACCGGTAGTCAATGAGAGACTTAAGGTATTGTGAGATGGATGCATTCCGGTTAAAATATCATTTTTGTAATCTAGTTTAGAAATTATCAGGGAACCAGTCAAGACTTGTCGGTATGCCGTCAGAATGAGGAGAAGGATTGGTCTTAATAGTCGAGGTGGAAATTAATGGGCTTTACTATTTTCCCCAAATAGAGGTCACAGCCAAGATTGTTCACCTTCTATGAAAAAGATGTAGGTGGCCTAACAACATGGAACAGGATGGAAACCATGATGAATCGCTTAGGGAATTATTGAGGTCCAAAAGGTTGGCTTCTGTTTTGATTGAGTCACAGCCTCTTAAACGCCATCCAGCCTCTTACTTATGAAGTGCAGTCCAACATGCACTGAAGGGTTTCAGAAGAATTGTTCACATGCATGTAGATCAGTGTGTCATCTGTGTGGGAATGATAGTGGAGATTACACTTTGAAAAGATATGCATAATTGGCTGGATACATATGCTAAAACATAGCACGGACAAAGATGTCCCTGAGGGGCACCACATTGAGTCTGAATGTTAAGGTCCAATCTTGGCCTGCTCAGTTGCATCGGTTAAAAATTATTTAAACAAATTTAGGGAATTTTGATATACAGGGGTGACTTCAGTCAGCCTTAAAAGTAGTATTTCAAAGTCTACCATATCAAATGCTGCCATGAGGTCGAGCATGATCAACAGGTTGAAGGCACCCTCAACTGCAAGTTTCAGAATGTGATCCCGCACAGTCAGGAGTGATATTTCTGTTCTGTGAGATGGCCGAAAATCAGACTTGAAAGAATGTAAACGTTGGTTCTATTCCACAAATGTGTGCACCTTTAAAGTGACTACCTTTCAACAATCTTTGCTGGACATAAAAGACAAGCAATGCGATGATACATTTTTAGAATGTCATGATCCAGGGATGTTTTATTCAATCAGGCTTTCAAAGCATAGGTTTTCAAGTCCTTAAGGAAAATCCCTTGGATAATGGAAAAATTAGCAAAACTGATAATGAAATCTCATAAGACACTATGCTGCCGACAGGCTAGGTTGGCTGACAAGTAATTGTAGGTATGATTAGTGGGTTTCACTACCTGTACAAGTGGAAGTATTTCCTCCAGGAAACTGGAGAAAAGTCAAAATAATAGATACATTGGATTTCCACTGGAGTATTTTCAGGTTGAAGAGGTTTGGGGGTCACAGATAAATTAGCAATATAGCCTCTACCAGTTTTAAAATAGGCAGCACATTTGAAGATGTGAATTGTAGATTACAAAATATTTTTATGAAGTTGAAAAGTTATTTTTGCTTATTAATAGCTGTATTGATATGATTCTGAAGATAGCTGCATTGGCAGAGAAGATACAAAGGCTAGCACATTGTGTCCATAAAGTAGATCAGTTAATTTAATGGTATTTGGATTATCAGGAACATCATATTGTATATTGAAATCTCCTAAAATGAGAAGTCTAGAATAATTTCTGGTGTTAGTGGCAAAATGTTCATTCAATTTATCTAGAAAATGCTGACAGGTCCCAGAGGGCACTAGCATAAAGCAATATGAAGTGAACAACTAGAGGATACAGGAAAGCTGAAAGCACAGACCTGGAACAGTTCATCCCAGCTCTATGACACAAACCTGGTTAAAAGGCAGCAACATTTGAAAATAACCACAACTACCCTCCTCTGGGGCTGTCATGATTTACCCACTGAACTTTAAAATTAGAGGGTACAAGAAGATGAAAGATAGTGGTAAAGCTTTCAGTGAGCCAGGTTTAATTAATAAAAAACATGTCCAATTTGATTAATTCAATGAAGTCGGCCAAAGCAAAAACATTGTTTAAAGCAGACCTAGCATTAACTAGTGCTGAGCGAATGCCACAGTTGGCGTAGTCTGTTTCCTTTCTATTGGGTGTAGAAGGTTATGAACATTTGTTTAGTTTGATAAGATATGATATATTATATCATTTATAACGTGCCTGTACAGAAGAGTTTCTAGGTGGGGGAAATAGGGAGGACAAAACAACAATATTACTAGGCCCTGTGTCATTCAAATCGTGCAAGTGCAGGGAAGAGAAAGGGGAGAAGTGCTGAGGGGCGCGGGGAGTCAGAAGTGCAGGTAACTCAAAAGTCCAGCTAGCGTGTGGCTAGTGCAGTTAACTCAAGAAGTGCAGCCAACAGGTGGCTCATAAGTGCAGAGAGAAGGGATTGTAGGGTTGCAGATGCAGACCACAAGTGCTAGGGGAGCCAGGAAGCAGTGCGAAGTGCAACTGAACATGCAGGAGCCTGGGCCCAAGTTCACAGGGTAGCCAGGTGACCAGTGCGTGGAGCAGTCAGGACATCAACAGGGAGAGGAAGAGAGAAAGCGGAAGCAAAGAGGAAGGTCTTGAGTTGCTTCCGGAACCAGAGGTGGTTTTACTCAAGTTTGAGAGAGTCAGGGAGGCTGTTCCAGGTGGAGGCACCAGCCGAATATAGAGATATGCCCCCAACTCTCTGCTTGGAAAAGCAACTGACCATCAGGGAGTTGGAGGTGGATGAGCAGAGAGCTTGAGAAGGGAGATGTTTAGGAAGAGAGAGTTGGAGGTAATGCAGTCCCAGGCCCCGGAAAGCCTTGTCTACGATGAAGAGGATCTTGAACTTGATCTTTGTCACCACTGGGAGCCAATGGAGAGATTTCAGAGCTGGAGAGATACGATCCCTGGGCTTGAGGTCACGGACAAGTCTTGCGGTCCTGTTCTGGATAAGTTGAAAAGGTCGGAGAGTAGAGGCAGGAAGATTTAGAAAGAGGCTGTTGCAGCAGTGCAGCCTAGAGAGGACCAGAGCTCCGGAGACAGTGAGCTTCTGGGGGAAAGGAAGAAAAGGAAGAATACCTCTGAGGAGGTGCAGTTAATTTAATGGTATTTGGATTATCAGGAACATCATATTGTATATTGAAATCTCCTAAAATGAGAAGTCTAGAATAATTTCTGGTGTTAGTGGCAAAATGTTCATTCAATTTATCTAGAAAATGCTGACAGGTCCCAGAGGGCACTAGCATAAAGCAATATGAAGTGAACAACTAGAGGATACAGGAAAGCTGAAAGCACAGACCTGGAACAGTTCATCCCAGCTCTATGACACAAACCTGGTTAAAAGGCAGCAACATTTGAAAATAACCACAACTACCCTCCTCTGGGGCTGTCATGATTTACCCACTGAACTTTAAAATTAGAGGGTACAAGAAGATGAAAGATAGTGGTAAAGCTTTCAGTGAGCCAGGTTTAATTAATAAAAAACATGTCCAATTTGATTAATTCAATGAAGTCGGCCAAAGCAAAAACATTGTTTAAAGCAGACCTAGCATTAACTAGTGCTGAGCGAATGCCACAGTTGGCGTAGTCTGTTTCCTTTCTATTGGGTGTAGAAGGTTATGAACATTTGTTTAGTTTGATAAGATATGATATATTATATCATTTATAACGTGCCTGTACAGAAGAGTTTCTAGGTGGGGGAAATAGGGAGGACAAAACAACAATATTACTAGGCCCTGTGTCATTCAAATCGTGCAAGTGCAGGGAAGAGAAAGGGGAGAAGTGCTGAGGGGCGCGGGGAGTCAGAAGTGCAGGTAACTCAAAAGTCCAGCTAGCGTGTGGCTAGTGCAGTTAACTCAAGAAGTGCAGCCAACAGGTGGCTCATAAGTGCAGAGAGAAGGGATTGTAGGGTTGCAGATGCAGACCACAAGTGCTAGGGGAGCCAGGAAGCAGTGCGAAGTGCAACTGAACATGCAGGAGCCTGGGCCCAAGTTCACAGGGTAGCCAGGTGACCAGTGCGTGGAGCAGTCAGGACATCAACAGGGAGAGGAAGAGAGAAAGCGGAAGCAAAGAGGAAGGTCTTGAGTTGCTTCCGGAACCAGAGGTGGTTTTACTCAAGTTTGAGAGAGTCAGGGAGGCTGTTCCAGGTGGAGGCACCAGCCGAATATAGAGATATGCCCCCAACTCTCTGCTTGGAAAAGCAACTGACCATCAGGGAGTTGGAGGTGGATGAGCAGAGAGCTTGAGAAGGGAGATGTTTAGGAAGAGAGAGTTGGAGGTAATGCAGTCCCAGGCCCCGGAAAGCCTTGTCTACGATGAAGAGGATCTTGAACTTGATCTTTGTCACCACTGGGAGCCAATGGAGAGATTTCAGAGCTGGAGAGATACGATCCCTGGGCTTGAGGTCACGGACAAGTCTTGCGGTCCTGTTCTGGATAAGTTGAAAAGGTCGGAGAGTAGAGGCAGGAAGATTTAGAAAGAGGCTGTTGCAGCAGTGCAGCCTAGAGAGGACCAGAGCTCCGGAGACAGTGAGCTTCTGGGGGAAAGGAAGAAAAGGAAGAATACCTCTGAGGAGGTGCAGCTGATAATTTGACTTCTTAGAAATGTCAGAGATGTGAGGAGAGAAGGAGAGGTGGAGTCAAAGATGATTCCAAGGTTCTAAGCCTCAAAGGTAGGGGCAGGAAGAGTGCCCAGAATGGGCGGTCAGAGAGAGAGAGGATTGGAAGGAGCTGGTGTTCCGATGAGGAGGATCTCTGTCTTACTGGCATTAAGGCAGAGATCATTGGCGGCACACCAATCCTGAATTGAGGTCAGACAATCTGGAATGAGAGAAGGAGAATAGGTGGCTAAGGGGAGCCTGAAGGAGAGCTGGGTGTCATCCACATAATACTGAAAGTTGAAGCAGAAGGAAGCGATGCATTGGGGAAGAGATGCCAGGTATTGGTTCAACAACCAGGGAGAGAGCTTAGACCCCTGGGGAACACCACAGGTAGAGAGAGATAGAGGAGAGTGAAGACCCCAGTTGGACCTGAGAGGGTCGGTCAGTGAGAAAGGAGGTAAGCCAGGCCAGGGCCTGATCAGTGAAACCCAGGTTATCACAGAGACGATTGAGCAGGATGGCATGGTTGACTGTATCAAAGGCAGAAGAAAGATTGAGGAGAATGAGAACAGAAGGAAGGTTAGAACCAATGTTGGAGAGCAGGTCTTCACGGGTGTTCAGGAGAGCAGTTTCTGTGCTTCTGGCAGCTCTGAAGCCAGACTGGTGGTTGTGGAGATAACGAACAGATTCAGTGTGAAGATTAAGCTGGGAGATGGCCAGCTTTTCCAAAGGTTTGCCCAGGAAAGGAGTGATGGAGATCGGGCGATAGTTAGCCAGAGAGGAAAGATCGTCAGAGGGCTTCTCTAGCAGGGGTTGCACAAGGGAGTGCTTAAGGGGGAGACGAAGGTTCCAGTGGCAAAGGAGTGACTGCAGAAATCGGCCAAGGCTGGAACAAGGGTGTCAATGTGGTCCTTAATGTTTCTGGATGAACAGGGACAAACCTGTTTTGATGATTCTTTCTTTGATTGTACTTGTCTAGGAACATTGTCAAGGCTGAACAAGGGAAAGGAAGAGAAGGGAGGAGGAGAGATGGCCACAAGCGAGCCAGGAGTGGAGGAGGAGGAAGAGGAAGAGAGGGTGGACAGGATGTTCTAAGTTTTAGTGATGAAATGAGAAGCCAAGGCCATGCAGAGGATCTGGGAGGGAACAGGAGAGGTAGAGACTGCAGCAGGATTGGCCTGTTCTGTGCAAATTTTGAAATGTTTGGCCTAGATGTTATATGCTGCAGAGACACAGGCTTGGATGTGTGCTCTCTTCTTGTGGAGGACAGAGAATATGCATTGCCATTGGAGCAGGTGGCAGGCCAGTTTGTCAGGGGGTGCGCCTGATGCCCTCCACTTCCTCTCAGCCATCATGCACTTGCCTTTGAGGGTGACGAGGTAGGAGTCGTACCAAGAGTTGCACTTGGATTTGGGCTTCAAGCAGATCCTCATGACAGGGGCAAGTACATCAAGAGTGTTAGTGATAGAGAGATGACAGTCAGATAGGGCTGTGTCAGGATGTGAGTCAGCCAAAGATGCAGAGATAGGAAAGAAAGTAGCAGCGAAAGCCGCAGCTGACACACACTTCATGGGTCTGATGACTGAGAAGGTAGGTGGCAGTGCTTGCATCGGCTTGGCCTGTGGGGTAGAGAGAGAGAGGTGGGAGGAAAGGAGAAAGTGATCACTCCAGGAGTGAGGAGTGGTGAGAAAGTTGGAGAGGGGGGTCTGAGGAGATCAGAACATCCAGGGTGTGCCCTGCAGAGTGAGTCAGGCCAGAGTTAAGAATAGAGAGACAGAGTCGCAGAGGTTGCGAAAGAGTCCTGAAGAAGGGCAGGTAGCATCCAGGTGGATGTTAAGGTCTCCCAGGTGGAGAGGTTGAGAGGTAGAGACATGGAGAGAAGAGGAGATGTCCACCTACTCAGAGAGGAAGGGGGCGACCTGGCCAGGCGGCCAGTAGATAGTGGCCACAGTGAAAGGCCAGGAGAGATAGAGAGTCTGCAGACCAGGCATTCAAAGGAGTAGTAGTCCTGCATAGGAAGGATAGAAGCAGGGATCCTCTCCACGAAGATCTAGGATGGTTTGTTCTGGGTTCGGAGAGGATCTTGTAGCCATCAAGAAGGAGAGTCTCACAGCTCGTGACAGAGGTGGCCATGAACCAAGTCTCGGTAAGACCGACTAAATCTAAATCGAATTCTTCCAGGAGACGGCAGATGTTAGAGGAGTGTTTGATAGCTGAGCGAGAGTTGAGAGTAGCAATGTGGAGCAGGTTGCCCCCTTTGAAGGACTTCCATGGAGTGGTACAGGTCAGAGGTATGCCCTGTGGAAGATTTGCAGGTGCCGAAGGATGAGCAGAGGAGGATGGAGGAGAAGGCAAGGAGGGAGGAGGAGGTGGGTGCCAGAGGAGTGGCGGAGGAAGAGGGCAACAGGGTGGCCAGAGAAGCAGCAGGGGCAGCCATGGAGGTACGAAGAGTAAAAAAACCATGATTATTATTTAGAGATAATAGCATCTGTTTTGTGTAGGTCCTCATGTTTGAAATTAAATAGCTGTATCAGCCTTACCTGAAGTATTGAGGAGCAGATCTACTGACAATCGAACTGGTGCAAACATGCCGAAATAGGCTTCACGTCAGTGTTTTGCGCTAACACCCCCATTCTCAGGCCTGTGGCACCTGTGGCACCTGTGGATAATGCTCAAAAGTGGTGTCACATGGAAGTTAGGAAACATAGTTCCCTTGATGAACAATGTTCAAGTCTGGGTGTGGGGTAAATTGGGATAAGCTATGTCCTAATAAAAATTATAAATTTGTAATTGCAGATGTTTTCAGTTTGCCACCTTCAACATTTGTCATTGTCCATCAGTCTAAGTTGATGTACTTCAGTGGTGTCCAATAGTTCTGTGATAAAATCCTTTGTTGTGTGTAAACTATTTAAAGGCTATGCTCATGGGTCAGCCACTTATCAAAATTGGGTGCCAGTGGTCTATTGGCAAGTCATTGTCGAGGTGTACTTCTCAATCATTGCAAGCCTTTTTAGTGATGTATATATTGTCATTCGTTATAAGAGCATGTATTGGCCCTTGTTTTGATTGGAAGGGTGGAACTTCCAAGTTTTGACAGTATGTTTGTTTGACTTTGGAAAGGTTCATGGAGTTATGATCTTAGTATTTGGCTTAGCTCTACATAATTCCCCTATTGGTAAGGTGTAGCATTTGAACAAGCCTTCACCTCGTTCTCATGACATATGCAAAGTTGAACTCTATAACATCTGATTCTGGTAGGAAAAGGAGGTTGTCCTTTCCCAGACAGAAGAGGGTACCACAATGTTAGGTAAGGCAATGGCTGCAAACAATTACTCAAGAGACCATGTTGTGGGTTCTGATAGAGTGGAAGTGATTGGCCA
The DNA here is from genome assembly GCF_040938575.1 of Ambystoma mexicanum. NCBI lineage: Eukaryota > Metazoa > Chordata > Amphibia > Caudata > Ambystomatidae > Ambystoma > Ambystoma mexicanum. The sequence goes on from NC_090932.1 coordinate 1,389,039,453, forward strand.
ACATATCACAAAGGCAAGCACTCTTCTGTACCAACGTGAGCTTGACTGACTCCCTCCACCACCTCACTTCATGGGCACTTCCTATCATGACAGACAGGTACACCTGTCATTTTGGTCATATCCACACTGCAATGACTTTGGTGAGCATGAGCAGTGGCAACATGTATAGCTCAGTGGCAATCAAACTACGTCTGGATGAATGATTGATGCCACCATTAGAGCTGGTGTGGTTGGCAGACGAAATAATTCAGAAATCACAATGGAATATGATATGATATGATATGATAGTTTATTTATATAGTGCCTATACACAATGGGCCTCATTACGACCCTTGCGGAAATGGAAAAATGATGGCGGAAATGCAATACCGCCATCGAACACCGCTCGTTGCGATCATGACCCGTCACCGTAAAGTACGATGCCATTAGCGACACCGCAGTGAACGGCAACGCTAACTGCACCAAGTACGCGCACGCGCGCCTTGCAAAACCGGAATCACCGCCATGGCGCAACGGTACGCGAATTCTGACCCTAGCGGACATGTACTGAACGCCATCAAGCACGTCGTAAAGTACCATTCCGCCATGGCGAGAAATACGGCAACGCGAACCAACCGTAAATGGCCCACTGAGTGCCTGTACTCCACTCCCTGGCCTCATTGCACAACTCCTGGCAGGCGCAATGTACTCACACTATGCAACCAGTGAAATCCACAATTCACCCATGCATGCCAACGTAGAAAAGCATGCAGGGGCTCAAAGCGCCCCGTGAGTGGGCATCCATGTACGGCATGTCACCATAGCCGTACTGACGCAGCACAGGCATGTGAAGGTACAATACATCAAAATGAAAATCAAGAACACATGACACAAAACAACAGTAGTCCCCCATCGCTTGCCACCAGCGCAAGGCAACATCCAAAACAGCATCCTGAGGGGGATTGCACCAGCCCTGTACTCATGCCAGTAAACAAACCAACCATCAGCAGAAGAATGTACCACACAAGTCGGCAGAGTGACTGAGCAGCCAGGCTCATCCCAAGAGGGGCCGATGGGAGCTGCAGGGCACAGATGGCATCAATACAGAAGCTATTCCAATGGACATGACCCCAGTCCCCCTCCAACAAACGCACGCAAACACAGTCACCTGTGACCAGCCACATTCTGAACAACCCATCATTCCACCAATCGACCTGGCTGACAGGCACCAGTCGGCCAAAAGCCAATCCCCCGCCCCTGAACAGCACATCATGTAAACAGTCACAATGGCAGCCCCTATCCGTGACCATACTGTGCTACGTAGGCAAACGCGGCCAGTACTGTACCACACAACTCAACTCAGAAGGCGGAACACAATGCAGATCATCACGCAATACATACCGCCACAAAGCGAAAATCGCCACATCACCTGCAAAGAACAACGCAACACGACAAATATCGGAATACAATTTAAATGCACATCCAAATGACAAAGGCCCCACAGCAATTTGCAAAATACCACCAAAACAACCATCATCACCGAGGGCTGCATCTGCAATAATTGACCGGCTTCCACTTGTGTGACGCCCTGTACCATCATGGCACACAGGGCCTACATCAACGTTCCAAAAGGCAACATGGAAGCGGCAAGAACCGCAGGTCCGTCCCATGAGGCAGGCACTAGTCGAGCTGAAAGGCCGAAATGTTGCACCTAGCCACCAGTACAGCGTAAGGGCATGTGGCCCATTGGCGATCGTCCCATAAGATCGAAATGGTGCTCCACTGATTCACCCGAAGCTGCAGGAGTCGAGAGTAAAAACCATCTGGAGGAGTGGCGTAGAGATGGCATCTGCAATAGGGCAGGAGATACCTGTCACCCAAAAGAAACACAAATTAACCGATTGCATTACGGGACTCATGATGCATTACAATCTTCATTCAACACACCAAATCCACACCCATATGCATGCTAGCCCACTCCAAAGGAATATACACACCCCTAAATCAGTATCGAATCATAACGAAACCAATCGAGCTAAATACACCATTGTCAACGTCGGTTACTGTGCATGCGTCCGTCAAGATAGAACCCATGACATGGGATTAGTAACGTGCCTAGACACAAGTGTATGAAGGCGCGTCGAGACAGGGAGGATCCGACAAGGGCAGATAGACGTATGTCCCACTATGGCAGCCTTGCATCACATAACGCAGGGGAAGGGGAGTGAATCAAAAAACCCATGTACATGGCAGACCCTAAACGGAATCATCAGTCCATGCATCCACACATCATTCCCTCATCCCGCAATGAAAACGCATGAATATTCACTCACATAATATGTGAAACTTCCATCGCGTCTGTGCGTAATGCAGTCCGCAAAAACCACTGTGCCCCTGGCCGGATCTGTAGTGTTGTGAAGCAAGATGGATTTGGGAACGTCCTGCCTTATCGTCCACTACGCTGTTGCGCATCCCATTCAATTCATATCATTCATTGCCTGCTCGTTATGGGCCATGTCCCAAGGACATTCTACAATAGAACGTTACATTTCCAGCCAGACCTGTGGGCGTATCCTCGCCGCTACTTCAAAACCCAAAATGCTGGCCTTCGAATTCCTCACTTGCAACATTACGTCGAAAAGGCTTCTGTGAACGCTTGCATTCACAATTACATCAATGTAGTGCGGCTGTGTGTCATGATGCTAACTGGCTGCAATCACAAATGGCACGCCACGCCCGTCGGTGAAGTACGTTACTGTGCTGCATGAGGGTCGGCCATCGATCGAGCCCTACATACCACTGACTCTTCACAGGTATGTAAGCGGCTGCAATCATAGCATGTGTAACAATGGGAGCATAGCATGAAAATCAGTCAAAGTACATCACACTGCCATCGGGATTTGATACATGATTCCAATCCCAAGATGCCATGCGGCCAAATGCAGCCTTACGTGCGGGACGTGCTCGGCCAGAAGGGATTGCATCTGCCACAGATTCATTCAATCAGCACAGGTGGAGGCCATACAGGCCGACAGCACATATATTGCAGACCCAAACCCCTCCCACAACCACTCCCACTCCAAAATGCTACCGGCAGGACTAGCGATGTTGGGCCTGGGGTACCAGATAGCACTGCAAGTGCTACAACTACAAGAAGACGACGAACAACAACAGGTACAACAACCGGGCGCACAGGGGAGACGGAGGAGAAGGAGGAGGAGGAGGGCAAGGCAGGGTCAGCAAGGCCCACAAGCACTGCCACTACCACCACGCAGGCGGCCCGCAATCCCACGCCTCCGAGCCGATCCGTTCAACCTCACTGCTGAGCAGATCCACACCCTCTACCGTTTGGACCGGGACACCATAATCGCCATTGTGGACATGACACATGCTGACCTCGTGAGCATGATAGATAGCCCAACCGCCATCCCACCCCTACTGAAGGTGGTGTCTGCACTCCACTTCCTGGCCACAGGCACCTACCAGCACACAGTGGGACAGTTGCATGGCATTTCACAGCCACTGTTCTCACGGACACTCTTCCAAGTGCACGATGCCCTCCTGAAGCACGCCGACGACCACATCACACTACCACGCACGTACCAGGAGATTACCAACGCTAAAGTGGGATTCCATGCACTTGGCGGCATCCCGGGTTGCATTGGTGCCATCGACTGCACCCATGTTGAATTGGTTGTCCCACATGCCATGGAGGTCCAGTACCGCAACCGGAAACAATTTCATTCAATCAATGTGCAAATGGTGTGTGACTCCAACAAGATATTTACGCATTGTTGTGCCAGATTTCCAGGATCTACCCATGATTCTATGGTCCTGAGGAACACAAGAATACCACGCTACATGGAGCGACACGCAGGGCACAGATCCTGGCTACTCGGTGAGTCTCATTCCATGCATGACATCGTGGCCCATTTGATGCGTCAATGACCTTGCAGGGGGGGGGGGGGGCTACTTAGCACTATCATTCCACTGACACCCTTTATTCGTCTCATACAGGTGATGCCGGGTATCCACTGAAGAGATGGCTCCTTACACCAATCCGGAACCCACAGAACGAGCATGAGGAGGACTACAACCATGCCCACTCACGTACCCGTGTGGTCATTGAACAGGCATTCGGCCTACTGAAGGCTCGTTTCCGCAGCCTCAGCAGGTCTGGCGGGGCACTCATGTACAGCCATGAGAAGGTTTCTAAGATGGTCATGGCATGTGTCATGCTGCACAACATGTGCATACGTAGGAATGTGCCCATGCCCCCTGACGCTGTACTGCATGCACCTGAAGATGATGATGATGATGAGGGTGGGGATGTGGAGGCACCTCAAGGAGTCCATGAGGCACAGGATGTACGTGCAATCCGACAGAGCATCATAGATGCATGCTTCTAGCAACCACGCATGGTGCCTATTACACGGAAAGGGGACCTGTGGCACTGTGTGTGTGAAGTACAGGCACATTGTGGACTGTACGCCTATGAAGGCCTCGTACGCAAATATCAATGTCCACACATGTCATTGGATGATAATGAGGTGCTGTATTGTTAATGTGATTTGATTTATACACCCTATGGACCCGCCACCCAGTGAAGCCCAACACACCCCCTCCACCCTACTACCTCCCCCCCCCAACACCAGTGTCCAAATATGCATGCTGTCCGTGGGTAGACGCTATTGCAAGCCCCCTCTACGGGTATCAGGGGCACCCCTGCCCGTGGAGCGCAGGTTCCTGCCAGATCTGCGTTGGGGGCTGCCCTGGACGGAACTTGCCACGGATGATGTCTCTGCCTGCTCGCGTCCATGCATGTCTCTGAGGGTTTGTGAGAGCTCCGAGAGCACACGGCGCACAGCAGCAAGTTCAGCACAAACGTCTTTGGACGTCGCATGCAGTTCCCCCCTCAGGCTCTCGGTGCTTTTCTCCATTTGTGCTCTCAGGCTCTCGGTGCTTCTCTCCATTTCTCCCCTGAGGCTCTCACTACTTTTCTCTATTTGTGCCCTGAGTGTCTCGGTGGATGTTTCCATGGCTGCCCTGGAACCCCCGCATTCATTTGCATGGTCCTTGAGTAGCGTGGACGCTTCCTGCTGTTGCTCGATCAGCAGGTCGAGGGACTGTTGCCTCTGCTGGGCCATGGACATTTGCGGTGGTGTGACAGGGGGGCTGCTCAACACATGTTGCCTTGGCACAGGACTTGTGGGGGTTGGCCAGTCGTCGTCTTCAGGGTGCCCCTGCGTGGTTTCGTCATGGTGTAGGGGATGGAACATGCAGGGGGATTGGGAAAGGTCATGGATGGTACCTACGTCGCCAGCACTGTTTTCCGTGTCGGAGCATGCTGGCATGACAGCTGTGTCACCTATGGTGCTGCTACCACCAGAGGCAGTGCCATCAGATACGTTCTTTGGGGGGACCTGTGGTGCTGGGGTTGTGGACTTGCTGGCTGCTGGGGTGCCTGTTGCAGTCCCCTCCAGTGTGCTGCCACTTGATTCCTGCTGCTGCCGTGTCTTCATCCTTGCACCTGAGGTGGAGGCTCTTGGGACGTTGGTCCTGGCCCTCTTTGCAGGCGTGCTGGTAGGGGTGTCCTGCAGCTCGTCGTTGGTATCGGACCCTGTGGTGGAGTAAAGAGGGGCGAGCGTTAGTTATGGGTCTGTCGGATTTGGAATGGCAACGTATCAAATGCATTGGGGTGGTACATGAGGCTGATTTGGGACTGGGCCTTGGAGGTGGTCTCATTTTCGTGTGGATTGAGGATGCATTCATTTGGCTGCATGCAGTTAGGGGGTGCATGCTGCACATGTAGGGGTTGTTTATGGCTTCTTGATTGATTTGTTTGTTCATTCTGACTTTTAGAGGGCGCTGTCAGGGCAAAGTATGTATTGCACTATGGGGTCACATGGTACTGCACATGTTCGTGGTTTGTGGATTTCGCATTGTTTCTCTTGGCCAACCTACCTGATTCTCCGGATGTCGGCACTCCTTTCTCCATCCCTCCGACTCCCTCTATGCTCTCCATTCCTATGGTGGAGGCGCAGATTTCCTCCCAGAGGGTCAACTTGATGGGCGACTCTGAACCCCCCCCGGTAGCTGTGGCGATGTTCCTGTTCGCAGAAAGTATGCTGCGTACGCGGATCCGCAGGTCGTCCCACCGCTTGCGACATTGCTGTGGCGTGCGGGGTGTTGTCCCCACCGCACTTACGCGCTGTGCCACCAGGGCCCATATGGCCTTCTTGTTGGCAAGGGCCGTCCTGGTCATTTGACTGGAGAAGACGACGGCGGAATTTTCCTGGAGGGTCTCGGTGAGCACGGTCAGTTCCTCTCGGGAGAAGTGTACCTGCCGCTTGCGGTCACACGCTTTCTTGGCTACCTTTCCCATATTTATTTTTTTAACTGGGGTTGCTAACGGGTTGGGATGTGTGTCAGGGTCGGATTTTTTATGGTTGTGTTGGGATTCGGATTTTATAGTTGTGCGGCGTGCTGTTTCCCGTTCCGGCCACATGCTTTTACTTCCGTTTCCGTATATTTACGGTGGCCGTAATTTGCGGTGCACGCTCGTTACGGTGACCGCTCATTACGGTGACCGCTAAGATGGGTGGCGGTATTGCACCTGGTGCAGCGTACGGCGGCGGTAAGGGCCGTTTTGGGGTCATTTCCGCCATCGCAGCCTTTCGGATTCCGCCATGGCGTAATGCTCGTGCCCGATGGGTCGTGATTGGCCGCACTTTGCTCCTTCGTGCAATGGCGGAAACGCTATTTACGCTGTTGCGGTCCGGTCAGTCACTTTCCGCCAGGGTCGTAATGAGGCCCAATGTGTTTCAAAGCGCTCCAAGGCAAGGGAGGGAACAAGGGAAAATACAATGGCATTCTTACAGGCCATGAACAGTAAGGATGTGAAATTAACTATCGTACTCGGCCTGACGACATTTCAGATAGTGCAAGAGCTAAGACATAGATAAGGAAGGGAGGGGGAGAGTGGGAAGGAAATGGAAACAGACAGGTGACTACCGTACAAGGCCTGACGACATTTCTGGTAGAGCTGGAGAAAACAAAAGGTGAGGGAGAGGGGTGCAGGGAGGAGAGGAACAAAACAAGTGACTATCATACTAGGCATGACGACATTTCAGATAGTGCTGGAGGATCGGGGTGGGGAGGAAAAAAACAGTAATGGGAGGTTGGAGGAAACAGACGAGGTTGCTATCATATTAGGTCCAGGGACCATTCTGATAGAGTAAGTGCATCGAAAAGGATGTAAGTGGATGCAAAGGCAGGAGCCGTAGCAGGCACGAGTGAGGTGCTTTAATCTTGCATCATGTTTGAGAGTGGAACCTTAATGTTGGACACGACAGCATTTGCCTGCTTTGTCAAGGGTAAGTGAAAAAGAAAAGGTTCATATAATACATGTATGACCCATGGTCTGGCTGACTCCCACCAACAAAAGAGTAATAATAGGGGATGGATTTAAAATAAAAATTGCTGCTTACTTAGGGTCTTCTGATCCAGTGAAAGGGGCCACCTGGTGGATCATTCAGTAGAGGTGACTGGCTTCATGAAAAGTGGAGCAAAGCTGTCACTTGAACATGGCTAAAGAAGATTTCATGTCATCAAACGACAGCACTGACCATGGCAATGTGATTCTCATCAACATTCATTTAGAATTCCATTAAGCACGGATACGTCGGATACAGGCAGACACCTGTATGATGCCTATGTAGGATATAGAAACACTTTTCTTATTTTAAAGGCAGCAGAGAAACGGAAATTTGGCTGCAGGGAGATAGATCCTTGTATTTCCTGATGCATATCTTGAAATTTCAGTATGAGCATGTTGGCAGGAGATTCTAAAAAGAAGGAGTTAAATGACCCTGCTCTGTGCAAGCGCCACAGCACACAGTCCCAAAGAGAACTCAATGAAGGCTTAGGTCCTGCGTTCACACTCATCAAAAATTTGAACATACGGGTATGTTAAAAAAACATAAAACAGCTTTATTCTTATCTTAACAACAATACTAGACATGGAATTAAAAAAAGGTTTCTAAACTATTGCTGCTAAATCCACTTGTATAAGGTGAGTAACCTAATAAAGTGAAATGTGCAACAATGAATTCATAAAGTGCAATATGCATGAATGAAATGATACATAATTCAACCCACTGCAATACAAAAATGGGAAAGGCTATACATCATTAACAACCACTACCGCTCTCAATGCAAAGCCTAGCTTGATTGACTGCAGTTTACAGGGTGTAGTACATTGTAATTAACACCCACTGAGCATTACCTTCAAGCTCATAGTGTTTAGCCTAATCCCCACAGATGTTGCCATCACCTAAGGAAGTATCTCAGAAAGTTAATTATTCACTCATTACTATGTATAGAAACATGTCAACACAGGTGTTACTCTCTACAAATGCCAGGGGTTCACCAGTCCCTTGTGTCCCAAAGCATAATTGCACGGCCTTCATCAGGACAGAAGGATCAATTGTCTTACACACATGTCTTGAGCTTCGATGGGCAACCATATTCCTAAGTACGAGTGATGCTTGCCGAGCACAGAGACCATACATTTTTATCCAACATCCCATTGTGAAGCTCCACAGGTATACTGAAGTCACAGCAAGAAGCCTGGACATGCGCCCGCTATCCAAAATGACAGTGGCCCAAATCATCAAAAGGTAAATACTGCGCGGATGGTAAGCTCTTCAAAACGTGCAACGAAACGCGTCAGATCCCCAAACCATTGCGAACACTCCGAAGTTACTGACATGTTTTTTTATGTTTGATGATTTTTTACATACCTGTGTGAGCAAATATTTGTTGAGTGCGAACGCAGGACATAATCCATCATTGAGGTGGGATCGTGTGCTGTGGTGCTTGCACAGTGCAGGGTCACTTAACCACTTTTTGTGGATTCTCGCAGGTACGCCTACTTTAGTAGGTGCCCTACCTCCTATTGAGGTACATTTAGGGGTGACCCTTTTCAGTTTAGAATTCCTGAACAATTGACAATGCAGGACATTAGTAGAAGTCAGAAAAAGCTGAGCATGCACTACTTGGTTTATCAACCATATAAGCTGTGTGCAAACTCCTATGCACTTGAACAAATGTGCAGAAGAGGAAGTTCTTGTAAATGTGATGTTGGTATCTTTTTACCAGTGAATTAACTATAACTCTCAGGAAATGCAATTTAGCACATATAATTGGCAGCACTGATCAATGATACAACAGCGATAGATGTTTTACATCTGTTAGACATTTTTCCACCCTCATCCTCAGTAGGTTTAGCAAGAAGGATAATGACCCGAATGAGAGAGTAAAGACTTCCATAAAGCACACCTGACCCATGACAATACCAACAATTTAGCCTTTAGCAAACAGGTGTGGGTAATTTCCAAGGCACCTCAGGGTCACCTTCGGATAGCATAGCCAAGATCAAGGCTTAAGCCTGCAGGAGGCAATGGGTGATGCAAAAGTAATATACACAAAGCTAAACAGTACCGGACGAAAAAAAAAAAGATAATGAACAGTCAAAATTAATTCCACAAATGATATGAATGTTTTAACTAGAAAATACTAGATGTCAAACATATGCTATGTTCTCCAACTGGAACAAAATGGGATGGACCATGCAAAAACACGGTAGGGGTAGTAACCAAAAATTGAGGTTTTGTATAGAGTCCCAGTAAGGTCTATGATGGAAGAATAGTGCAGATCATGTTTGGGCGTTTTTGATAAAACAAGGGTCAAGGTGCTGGCCAGCATTGTTGGGGTGTGCTAGCCCATGTCTAGTAGATTTGATCCCACTGAAGAAAGTTGTCTTCAGACTCAGCATTGGGTTTCAGATCCTGTCTTCCTGTCCACTAATTGACCCAACGAGTAGTCACAGTGATGAAGCATGCAGAGAGGAGAAAATGCTCCATGTGAGGGCCCCCGTTGCAAAAACCCCAAAAAGGATGTGAGCTGCTTAGATCAATTCAGCAATTGCAATTAACAATACTTTTCCTCGGCGGTAGAAGTGCAGGAGGTATCTGATAAATACATCAGGTCAAAAGCATTGTCTTCACCCACTTTGATGAACATTTATTTTGAGATTCAGGATCAAAGATCAACCTGATTTTTAGAAATAAAGATCCTTTTCAAGTAATTAGGGGCAATGCCCCAGATGCTGCATAGATGCAGATGGCTATATGCACATGATCTGGAGCTGTCAAGCATTACGCCTTTTCTGGGGTGAGGTGTGATTGTTGCTCTCGAACTTGCTAGATTAAACTACAGATTCGTCTCTTATGATTTGTTTGTTTGGAATGCTACCTGCAATGCCACGGATCAGAGATTTTTAAACCTGTGCCGTTTGCTGGCAAAACAAAATATATTGTAGTGTTGGATGCACAGGGCCCCCCCTCTGGTTGAGGACTGGCTGAAGGATGTAACCTGGGCCAATGATAATGAAGAACTGTATGCCACTGTGCTACCCCAATCCTCCAGGACATTTGGGTATATTTCACAAACGACTCTTACAGAAACCACATGTTTGCCGTGACCCACAAAGATGTACTGAGTGACGGGGCGCAGAATACTTCCGTCAATGATTGGCAGAGGGTATGCATTGTTACATGATGGAACCGAGGTTACCGACCTGTGCACGGGATCACTATGTTCATAAGTATTTAAACTATCTTACAAGGTAATCAATGCGATGCTGCTAAGCCATATTGTCACAGTGCAGCTGTATGTATGTAATTAGTCTGCATGTTTTGCAACTAATTGCCTAAATAAAGTCTTTAAAAAATAAAAATAAAGATCCTTTCACAAAGTGACAAAATCCCAAACTAGAGTTGTCTATCACCTTCAGCAGTTGGTACTATCGCATTGCCCCTCTTCAATATTTAGTCAGTAGCTGAAGATAGCAGTGTATGGCTTCAAGGGGCATAACGGAGGCCCTTCTAATAAGAATGAATGGCTTTCTCTAGCTAAAACCTCACAACTAGAGGGGCTGGGACACTACATCCTGCCAGCCATTTGTTCTCCTGGGATAAGCAAGGGCGAGCAAGTTCACGGATAAGTTCTGCTTTGCCGCTGTGGAAGACTAGTTGCTCTCGCTTGGACTTGTGAACTGCTAACAACATAAACAGTGTTTTCAGTGGACTGTTGCGAACTATTGTGCTCCCTGCACCAATTGTGATTGGCATATTTGTTACTCTCGCCCAGGAAACAGCGTGTTTTTGTTTCCTACAAAGTGGGCTTGCACGCGCACAGCGCGCGCACGAGCAAGTTCACGGATAAGTTCCGCTTTGCCACTGTGGAGGACTGGTTGCTCTCTCTTGGACTTGTGAACTGCCAACAACATAAACAGGTGACCTGTTCTGCGTACTGCTTCAGGACGCAGGAGTCATTGAGACTGATAGCAGTGAGTCTGATTTCTCTGTTTGTTTGGTTTTCAGTGTTTTCAGCAGACTATTACGGACTATTGCGCTCACTGTACCAATTGTGATTGGCATATTCGTTACTCCCAACCAGGAAACAGCGTGTTTCTGTTTCCTACAAAGTGGGCTCGCATGTGCATAGCGCATGCGCACTAGCAAGTTCACAGATAAGTTTCGCTTTGCCGCTTCGCAGCGACGTAGTGGCTGTGGCTCTGCACTCTGCCCCTCCTTCGGGAGGTTTACAAACCGCGACGCGCGGTGCCTGGGCATTTTTCAATCTTTTTACCATTGTTGCTTCAACAGTCCATAGGATCAAGGGTAACGTTTTGTGTTTGGGAAACTGTTTTGGTTGATCTTGCCGAAATTATTGCTCAGCCTATTTGTTCCCTATTCCTTAAAAACAAACATGCCTGATAATATTGCCACATTACGTGCAACATGGACCATCCCCCAAATGTTTCATTCTCAGTTCCCACCGTTTACTTTGTCACCAAGGTTTTCAGGCACTCCCTCTTCTAATTCGCACACTTTGGCGGTATCTCAGAAAACTAATGTTGAGCTAAATGTGTGTACTCCAACACACAATGTTGCAAGTGGGAGTCTTGCTGTGTTCTCCACACCACCTGTATCTCTGGCGCATATGACTCCCAGTGTGCCTGTAGTGGGCTCTCACACTGAACATATTATCTCAGACAACAATATTCTAGCCTCTTTAAAAGCGAGAAATGTTAAAAGAAAATTCATTGATAAGACTCTACAAGCATATCTCCAATTTCACCTCTGGCGGTTGATAGCACTAGCATATATATATGCGAGTCAGTGCGTATCTCCCATATCCATTCGTAGTGAAAGATTTGTATCCCAGTTGAAGAAGCATCTCGCGATTCCTCCTCAACACCATCGGATTCTTCAATCGCGTCTTTTACTCTTCCTACACCTAGAGCTCTGAAGTTGCCCTATTTGTCCCACCTTCTGACATGATAGAACTGGCCCTTACTGCTGTTAACACGTCGGTTCTGTGTCTATACAAATTATTTGAAGTGATGCATGACAAACTGAGCAACCAAGCTCTGCAATTGGAGGAGCTTGTGCTGTGGACACAACATCAATCACAATCTTCAAAGGTGATTGTTCCCTCATCCTCCAGTCAACCCCATGACTTGGAAGATTCGATTATTATTTTGTGGCAACATGTTTGAACAAACACATTCCATACTCTCGGCTCGACCCCAAGATAGTGATCTCTCGTGTCCAGATAATTCTGGACAAACTACGTAACTACCACAGTTCCCTAATGTTATTCAAGCAATTGAGGGTGATTTGAACACTCATGGTCCTGTAAGTAATTTCAAACCGGCACACACCCAAGTCAAAGCCTGGCATGTAGTGCACAACTGAAACCCTTATTTATTTGTCTATAAGTTCAATATTCTGAATGATCGATATACCACTCATGTCACACCCTTCTCCTGGAACCCCCTCCCCCATCCCCCCTGGTCACACTGAACCAGGAATCAGGCTAGTTTGCAAAGGTAAATATTTATTTATATATTTAAAAATGTAATCACAGTATGTTTTATTAGATAAACAATGATCACCAATGGGGTTACAGAACACTGAAGAATATCTTTAAAACACTAGGAATAGGTAATAAGCAAAACAATTGCAGCACAGAAAATAATACTTTTGTGTTGGTTCAAATCAGATAGCAGTATGGTTAAAGGTTCCCCCTGCAACACCCCTCAACCCCCAATAGGTAATGCAAAGAGATGGGAGGAGAGAGAGCAGGTATTCAGGAATAGCACAAATCAAACAGAATATCAGTCTCACTTCCCCCCGTAAAGCACAAGAGAAAAACGAAATTGACCTTTCAGCTGTCAGAATGGCTTTTACAATTGTCTTTAAAATTGTCTGGGCAAAAACACCAATGTGGTTAAAAATACTTAAATTGTTCTAAATTCGTATGGGAGCCACTTTGAACAGTTGCACACAAGCCCAAGCAATGATTTAGTCAGCAGAAACTATTTGAAATCTTAAAGTCCAAGTTGGAAGCAGTTTAGAGCTCTTTTACAAGTGTAAACCTTTCAAATTTTTAAAATTGAAACATTTCATTGTTCGATATTCGCGATAACTGGAGAATCACACTGTTTTGAAATTCTTTTGGGTTCTATGGATAGCTATGGATGTTAGGTACAAGTAGGAGTTGAAATTTTGTTTCTATCACAAAAACCGAGGGAGTAATAGAGGTTTTAGTAAAGGTTGGTTTTGTAAAATAGGCGTGAGAATGGAAAACAGAAATGCACTTTTGAAAATGACAAATGGGTTTTCTTACACTAGAGGATGACTATGAAAAAGCAAACACCACACTGGGATCTTACAGTCACTTGATCAGAGTGAACTGCCTGCTAAGGAAACTCGACTTCTTCAGATGAGAAAAGGGTCAGCGCAAAGATGGTTCTAACAATACTGGTTCTGAAGGAACGATAGGATGGGTTTGAGATAGGGATAAGACAATGGCAAGATACTCCTAACAATACTGTTTCTGAATGAAAGATATGATGGGTTGGAAATAGGGATAAGACAAAGTAAATATATTATGGGCCACAGTTCTTCCTATTAATATTCACAGGATAAGTTTTTAAATTGGACCGTCAGTTCTGGTCATGGATTGGGTATGGTCTAGGAAAGACAGCATATCAGGCACGGTACTAGATCAGCTATACCGGTCACCGGATTTGCACAGGATCTGCCCTCCTAGTCTGTGGGTATTTGAATCAGCTGAATGGCGAGTTCCTCAAGCAAGCCTAGTTGTGTCAAGCCAGATAATTTCAGGATACTGGTTCAAAGGCCTTCTCATACCGCCCAGTGCTTTACTGGGTAGAGAGAATACATTTGAGGATTTGGGCCTTGCTGACATCAATAGTCTCTATTGCTGGCAAGAGTTTTTGGCATCTGGATCTGGAAGAATATTAAAGCTGGATGTGGAATGCTGGATCAGAGTGCTTCGCCGGAATCAGGAAAGTGGCTGGATCTGTGAGTCCCTATGTGTTGTCAGCTGTCTCTATTTATGCTATAGGATGACATCACAAAGGGGGTTTGTGGGCCGGCTTAGCTAAGCTTGCCCCTGAGAGCTGGGATAGGACCACACTTCATCTTCGCCTTGCAATTTGAGTGATTGGATCAAGGCCGGAAGATATCACATTTTATGATTTGCTTTACAAACCTCAGAGACCTCCCTTTAGCAACTGGTTTCAAAATCGGATTTGATACTAAATGTACATTTCTACATTGGTCACCTTTATGCAAATCACACATAAAGATGCCATATTTCACGTAGCAGCTATTCCTCAAAACCCCACAGCGGTGGGATCTTGTCTCAACTTTCTACAGAATTTTGCCCTTTTTGCTATGAACACGATGTCCTAATGTTATGCAAATTTCCACAAATGTGTATGTTTAACATAGGGATATGCGTGAAAATGTTCACAATTCTAACAGTAATACATTTTGGATAAAAAGACATATATTGCCATTCCTGTCCAGAACATGTCATAAAGTTCTACTGCCTCTTCAGACGTGCAGTCAGAAATTAAATTAACAACTCTGTCCTTTTTATATTTTTCACCATTTTGAATGGCAAGTTATGATTCTTCTAAACATTTGTTCTTTGTTCATGTTTAGCAACAGATGGTCCGCCCCTTTTTGTCTCCCTACAGTCCAGGGCACCCCCCTCCTTGCTTGTTTCTTCCAGAGGCCATTTACAACCCCCTTCACGCTTCCAGTTTCCTGGGCTGCAGCTTTGACATTGTTCCTTCGCTTTCTGTAGACAAGATTCTGTTCTAACCCGCAATTAACACCTCCCAGTGAGTTTCTGCTGAGAGGAAGGCCCTCCTTCTAGAGAAAAACCTGCTTTTCCAGTTCTTGCAGCTTCAGCCAGGCTAATTAACTTCTTAAACCCAGCAAAAACCAAATTTGTTACATCAAACATTAATATATTTCTTTCCTGGCCTTAAAATCTGTGGGAAAAACACAACTAAAATCTGTATTCCTTTTTGGCAACAATCCTTTCTATGTTTGCTAATCCAGCAGACTTTTTAGTTTTAGGTCCTTTTAAAGTTTCCTCAGTACTCCTCTGATAGATGTCATTCAGGTAGCCCCGGATACTGCACCCAGATGTTGCCCTATGCTGTCGGTTTTCAGACAATCCAGTTTGTCTGAAGAATGTTTTGCTCTCCACATTGGGACTTTGTATGTTCACAATGTTTCATTAGATACATGCATTTTAGCACCAGGCAAGATTTTGAATGTTGGGAAGTATTGTGTATAGGCATTTGGGAGTTTTTAGCAACAAAACAGATGTCATTTGTAGGCACATTTTTGGGTTTCACTTGCAAAGTGCTGCTTCTCTCTCTGCACTCTGTTTGCTGGTCATGGAGCCCACTGGTACATTTTTGCAGGGTGTGCTCTATCCCAAGGCACATGCACCATGGGTGGCAGGTTGTGCATCCCTCTTTTTGTGTGCTGAAGCACATGGTTTTTGTAGGTTTTTGGCGCACGCAAGGGTTTTGCCACCATTGCTGCTGTTTCTTTCCCCATGACTGGCAGGGTAATGCCGCATAGCATAGCGGAGTGGGTCAATACATCCCACAGTCCGATGGGAAGTCGTCCCAAAGAAAACTCTCAAGGTTTACTTGTCGAAGAAGGGAAGACTAATGCCCCTGTTACCATGACGCAGCACGTCTGGGAACTATGGGCAAAAGACCTTTTCGACAACAGCCTCAGACAACTGTCAATTACGAAAAAAAACAAGAACCAGCCAGTCCGTAGAGGGGTCAAAAACACTCTTAATGCTTTCTTTAAAGCAATAGGAGGTTCTGTCCCCATGGCCAGAAAGAAAGAAATCAGGTTCCAGTCGACAATAGTACGGCTGATGATGTGAATCTACCCACAAAAGATATATTGCCTTCTATTGATCTTACAAAGACGATTGCACCAACACATCATACACCAATACAAAATCCAACACTAGCATACTTACCGTTGGACACTCTTTTAGAGACTATCACCCAAACAGACTCTGACCTCCATGCGTCTGCAAATACTGCCCCTCGTGAAAAACTGTTTCCTTCAAACCTATACAACGTTTGTCCTCTTTGCCTCCAAAAGAGCAGACCCAAGTGGCCACAGCCCAATTGAAACAGGCGGTAGATGCTTACCTGCTGGAAAGACTTTCTGGCTCTATTGATCAAAATATGAGTACGACATCACAGGTTCAAATGGCAGATAGCATCCACACTCAGGATGAAGGTAAATCCACTAGATTTTTATCCCAAACACCTGAGGCTTCAATGAGTACGGCAAGAGTTCACTAATCTTAACACACTGAACTAGGTCAGACAAGAAAGAACAGTTTTTACAATGAACAACCTCTCAGCTCATCACAACTCTCGTTGCAGGTGTCAAAAACCCCTCTCTTTTGTTTTATTCTAAAATGCAAAGAAGGGCCATATCCAAAATACGACCTTAACAGAAGTAGTGCTTTAACATTTTTTAGAGATGTTGTTGAGCTGCAGGATGTTACTTCAAGAGATATTGATCAGATTGAGTTTATCTCTGATTCTTCAAGCTCTATTGTTAGATTATGGATCCCATCAGGGGTGGTGGCAAACACAATTTGGTAGACGAAAATGTCTTTGTTCGAGATGGGTTTCTTGCTGGCACAGGATCTGAAATATAATCCCAAGCAGCACAAGGAACAAATTGCTAAACCCAATATATATCAGTGCTGTCAGACCCCTAACATCGCAAATGCAAGAACACAGGGATTGCAATTTAGCTTGAGGAATTAACCACTAACGATAGAAAATCTAAATGCCCTAGAAATAGCTAGTTGGAACACGAGAGGGCAAACACATCTGCAAGTTTCTATTGAGAACTTGATGTCCCTCTTTCATATATTAGCCTTACAAGAAACTTGGTTAATTACACCTCCAATATGGGATGGATATGATGTCGTACTCCTACCTGCATTACTCACTAGAGGTAGACCATCCCCGGGACTCCTTTTTGCTGCCAACTGGGTGTCGGAAATCATTCATTTTTAACTGGTCAAAGACACAATTGCAGCACAGTCTTTGGCTGTCCTGAATATATACAGAAATCCAATTGCTTGGCCAGATGAAGCTTTGTAGAATGGCTTAACTAGATTATTAGAGTTGATCAATATCTCAGCCTCCACTTCTCACAACATCATTATGGGAGACCTGAATGTACATTATTATAACCCACAGCGCAAATCTCAAGAAGTTGATAGCTGGCAAAATTTCATGGCGGAAAATAATTTTATAATGGTTAATGGTGCAGTTAAGGGCGATACTCCAGCACACACAACATGGTTTTGCAATAATAGTGTGAGTACCATCTATTATATTTACGTTGATCAGAGTCTGTTTAGACAAACACAAGAGCTAGTCATCACCGCCCAACCTTGCAGTGATCATAAGCTGCTAGCCCTCTCGATTGTATGGAAGATACCAAAACCGAGAGATACAACAATGAATAGGGGTTTTGGGGTTAATAGCGCAAGGACACGATTGAAATGGTCTAATGCTAGAGTTCTGGAGTTTGAGCGTTTGATAATGTGTTTTATGATAAACCTGGGTGTACAATATACATAGATCCTTGCTCCATTTGCTCATACAATTTCCATCCCAACCAAAACACATATAAAGCATAGTAATGTATATGATCAAGCTATTAGAGATAAAAAGACAGAATTTAGATAAATAAAATGTATAATTATTGCATCAGATAGTAGTAATCGCTGGCTACTTTTAAAATCTGCTAAAACACGATATAAAAATTACTTACTGAGTCATAAATTGATCATGTTTCAAAGAGATAGTGAAGTTATGGAGAAGGCAATAATTGACAAGAATTCTGCTCAAATGTGGCATCTTCTTGGAAATCAATCGAGTAACAGGGAAGCGGATGCACAGTTAAATGCGGTAAATGAACAGCAATGGGTTGCATACTATTCTGACATTTATGCCGATATTAAATTTGATAAAATGAAATATCTACAAACGTGAGCCAGCAGGTGGCACCTCAACTTTACCATAGCTGACATCGAAGAAATTATTTTAAAAAACTAGCTCTTCAAGGGCAGCATCTTGAATGCCATGCTTAAAGCTAACTGTGTTGAATGGGCTTGCATCCTGTACTGCATTTTCCAGGCAGTCGTCACTGCTCGTTCCATTCCTACATCGTGGCAATCATCAGTTATTATTCCAATTTTCAAGAATTGGCACAGAAACATGGCGCAGAACTATCACCCAATTGCACTCTTAGACTCCCCTGGAAATATCTTCTCGAAAATTATACTACATGACTTTAATAAATGGACATTGGCTAACACCTTGCGAGATCTTCATCAAACAGCGTTTATTGCAGGGGTGGGCACACAGATCAATCTAATAACACAAAATGCCATTAAAGCACAATTCCAAGATACTAACCAAGCATTATACTTAGCTTTTATTGATTTGCACTCTGCATTTGATTCCATCTCTCGAGTGCTACTGTTTGGTAAGTTGATACGTGATCGCTGCCAGTTAACACTGTTTGCGATTATTCTTTCTTTCCACTCTGACACCTCCATTTGTGTTCGCCTGTGTCTGCACGGGGTGCTATCAGCCCCCATACCAACAGCATGTGGGTTAAAACAAGGTTGCCTATTAGCATCCTCCATTTTCAACTACTTTATCCATGACACGAAACACATTTTTCAAAACGTGATTTCAGATTCCCCTAAAATTAATAACCAGCAAGTTAATAGTCTGATGTATGCAGACGACTGGTACTTATCTCAAAACCCCAGAGTGGCCTGCAGAACCTCCTAACAACACTTAATAATTATATAGTGTCCAATGAACTAAAGGTAAATACCAACAAAACTCAAATAGTTCTGTATTCGCCTAAAAGAAACAGTCGTAATAAATTCTTATGGTCCATAAGCCAGACAAAGTTAACCGTAGTCTCACAGTACACATATTTGGGTATGATATTTCAATCTACAACTCAACCAAAAACACATTTAGAC
The DNA here is from genome assembly GCF_040938575.1 of Ambystoma mexicanum. Taxonomy (NCBI): domain Eukaryota; kingdom Metazoa; phylum Chordata; class Amphibia; order Caudata; family Ambystomatidae; genus Ambystoma; species Ambystoma mexicanum. Next base: position 1,389,058,962 of record NC_090932.1, read on the forward strand.
AAGGTGTAGAAGAAACTGGACACAGCCATAACGCAAGCCAGGATAATTATGCATAGATATGGGAAATTTTCAATTAGACCAGTTTGGTTTTACTGGAACCAGAAAGTAGTGGCAGGCCTTTTGTATGGTCTGGAAACCATGCTTGTAAATGCTAATTTTACATTCGACAAATGGAAAGGTAGATTTTGGAAAAAAATTCTAGTTTTACTGTTATCTCTTCCTGGTTCCTGGATTCGCTATGAGCTGGGTCTAGTTTCACTGCAAGCTTTGTATAATTAGCATCTGTGCTCATTATTTAGGAGATGCCTAATATCTACTGTACATAATGTCATCCTAAAAGAGCTAACTGCATACATGTTCACTACCAGACATAACTTTATTCTGCTCTGGCTTAATTCTGTGTATACTCTCTTGTTTAATGCGGATGTGTCAATTGACACCCTAATCAACAACCCAGACAAGGCGAAAGCCCAAATATATACCACTGATTGGATTCAAACGTGTGAATTATGCTTGTCCTATGTGGATGGGGATGCACAGCGCTTTCCCCCAAAGAAAATGCGATGCTTGACAAACTATCTTGATAGAGAACTCACAGTAAAATATTATTCAGCAATTTTATGATTGAGCTTTAATATTTGACCTACTAAAGCAATGCTAATGAAACGCAAGCTAATTTCATTGCAAGAAAACTACTGCCGCTTCTGTGGCATTGTGAAAATGTCAGAAACACTGAAACACTTAATAACACAATGTCCGGCTCTGGTATCTGCAACAATTATTCATTTTACAAGACACTGTCGACATTGGGTAATTTGGAATCAGAACAATGCTGGTCAGTGATATTGAACAACTCTTATCTGCCAATTCAAATAGCAAGAGTTAATTTCTTAGAAAGCTTTCATTTGGAAACTGAAACTGATAGTCTACAACTGTCTACATAAGGCTCACCATTTCCATCCTTTGGGCTCAGTGAACTTACTATAACTTACTAAGTGGAGAAATAGTTTGCCTCTGAAATTCTCTGTTTGTATATTACGATCTATTATTGTACCTAAATGTTTCTGGTGTATGATTTGTTATTGTGTTTTAAATGTTTTAGGAATGGTTACAGATTTAGAATTTTGCGAAGTTTAGTTATGTACATTGAACTTGCAATTTTATTTTGTTTTGTATTACTTTTGAACCAATGTTGCGAAAAAAACATTTGAAAGGTTGATTTAATTCAACCAATTCAATAAAAAAAAACAATAAGCAAGGGTTTCAGTGGTCAGACATCAATGTTGCTGAAAATCAAGATGAACAGTTAGTGTCCAACAGCTCAGGACAAACTGATATTGTTCTTGATTATTAGTCCTTGTCCTTGTACAAGGTTGCTTGATCTTAGGTTGTTCCTGAAGTTGAAAGAGTGCAAGAGATATTGAGAAACATTTTTTGGATGATAACTGTTAGCTTTTGAAATCATTTCAATCATGACATCCTCGCCTTGTCAGAAATCTGGCTAACCTGAGCTGCTGGCCCCCACTTTCAAATGTGGCCCCTACTGTTTACTACCTATTCCGATCTGACAGAACCTCAAAGAAAGGGGGTGGTTTAGCCCTCATCTACAAGGATTCCATCCCTTTACACTCCATCAACTAAGCCCCTTTCCCTAACTGTGAATTCATCTCAGTTAAACTTAACTTAAATACTCACCCACTGCAACTGTCACCATCCTCCTTATTTACGAGCCCCCAGTCCTTTCAGTGACATTCGAGGATTAAATATACCATCTCATTCTATCTAACCTCAAGCCTACCACCCAACTCCTAATCTTGGCAACTTCAATCTTGGATTCAAAATTCATCGGGCACTGAAGCCAATGCTCATTCCAACTCCACGCTTCCATTAGGTTGCATCCAATGCATCACAGACCTCACACACTCCCAGGGACGAACACTAGATTTGATCCTGGACCACAAAAGCAAAATCACCATCATTTCCAACCTTCCATACCTGTGGTCTAACCACCATACCATCACCTTCACCACCTTTACCCCTAACCAACACAATCTACCTTGCATAAAACCAACTACCACCCCGGCCACCATTCATTCTCATAGCACCCACAACCTGACCAGGCACCCCCTTCCTCTCTTCAATGATACAGCCTTCCTGGTAGAAAACTACAACACCTTGCTAAACACACCTGTAGACCTCCTGCCCTCCCTCAAAGCCTGAAAAGCTAAAAATACTCAACACCTGAACTCCTGCTTCACCCCAGATCTCCTAACCACCCGCGCAAAACAAAGAGCAGCTGAAGCCGCTTGGCACAAAATGCCCACCCCAGCAAACAAAGCACACTTCACTGAAATTTCCCACCTCTGGGGGCAAATTATTCAAACTCTCAAAGCTGCCATCTACAATGAAAGAACTACTAAAGCTTCCTCCAGCTCTTGCAAACTATTTGCCATCCTCCGAGAGTTAGAAATTCCTACTTCACCCCACCACCATCCTCAAAGACAACACCTGGTGCAACATTGTCCAGGACACCATCACATGCAAAATTACACGGTTGCAAACCAAGATTAAAACCAAGAGATCTGGTACTCCCGCCACCCTGTCTCTCACCCCACTACCCAGGGAACCCTAAAATATCCCACTCTTCAAGTTCCAACCGACTTTTATCCCCACACTCGCCAGTATCATCAAAGGGCTCAAAACCATCTCATTGCAAAGGCGGCAACTGCCCTGACTCCATTGCAAAAGATTTTGCTGAACCCCTCCTCCCACTGATCACTGCCATAATCAACTCCTCCTTTGCCACCTGCTGGGTCCCATCTACCCTCAAAGAATCTTTGATCTCCCCTTTGCTTGAAAAACCCTTCCTCAACTCCTCAATCCCCACCAACTTCGGACCCATAACTACAGTCCCATTCCTCCTGAAAGTTATCGAAAGAGTCGCCTATCTACAAATACAGGAATTCGTAGAATCGCTCCAGATTCTGTGCATGCAGCAATCAGGCTTTCGCCCAATGCACAGCCCTGTGTCTCCCCTACACTGTACAATCTACACAAATCCTCTTTTTGACCACCTTGACTCATTAGGAATTGTATACACTAACTATGCTGATGACACATACATTCTCATCCCCCTCTCCGACAACCACACGTGGAGTTCTCTCAAAGTCAACATAATTTACAAAATCATCCAATACTGGATAGCCACACACAGCCGTCGTCTCAGTGATGAAGAGACAGAGCTTCTCCTCATCGGTCCCCTGGCCCTCCCAGCCAAATTAAACCAGGCCAACAAAACCTTTAACATCAATGGACACAACATCCCCGTTGCCACCTCAGTGAAAACTCTCGGCGTATACTTGGACCCCTCTCTAAGCATGACTCGTCAGGTTAACCATATTGCCTCTGTGTCTGGCTACGCTACGAAGCTTATCAACGCAAGCAAACCCTTCCTGTCCATCAAGAACAGGCTTAAAGTAGCATGTGTTCTTATCTGCTCAAAACCTGACTACTGTAACTCACTTCTTTGCGGCACCTCTGCAGAAAACGTCACTAAATTACAAATCATATAGAACAAGGCCCTGCAATTAGCACTAGACATTAGCAAGCATGACCACATTTCAGAAACCAGAAAATCTGTCCACTAGCTCCCGGTCAAGCGCAGACTCAACTTCAAGATCCTGTCCATTGGGCCACTGCTGCTTGTCTAAGGAAGCCCCCTTCGTATCTCGCACAAAAAATCAAGAAATATACCTCAGCAAGACCTTTGAGATCTGTCTATAAACATTTCCTCATCACTCTGACATTGAAGCGTAAAAGAGCAGGGGGCTCTAGCTTCCCAATCTGGGCCTCCTCCCTCTGTAACAAACTCCCACCCTACCTGAGAAACAAACCATCTTACAATATTTTCAGAAAAAAGCTCTAAACCCACCTCTTAAACTAACCTCCCCACGCACTCTTCTCCTCCTCCTTGTCTGCAACTTTCTACCACTCTTCTGTAACCAACGCCAAGATGCCTGTGGGCTTCACGGGTTTGTATAAATGTTTAAATACCTAAATAAATAAATCAATAAATACAATAAATTGTTCCATGATGGCTTTACCTGTTTTTTTCATATTCATCTACGATTACCTATAGTTCAGAGAGGTGTTTTGGGACTCTTCCAACCCCATGGACAATACCAGCCCTCTGCCTACAGATTCCTCATCTTCTCACCTCCAACTTTCTTTCTAGGTTCTGGTTCAGTCTGGATTTGGTATGTCCTCGACGACAGACCAATTACAGTAACGTCTTGTTTTTCTCTGTTTGCACTCAGGCTGGCTTCAGGAAAGGTCGGCACACCTCCACTCTCTTCGGACCAGCAGAGAAATTGCAGACTGCAGCATTCCGAATAGCACAATACACTGATTTAGTGTTTCATTTATGAAAAACTTAAGTGCAATCCAAACTTTAACGCGATTCAGGGTTGAACACTAACTTGTTCCATGTTGCCATTTCATGCACACATGCAGTTTGTGTGAAGTTGCACATTGCACGTGCAATCAGACTCAGGGACTGCCTGCCTAAAGGTACTCTATTTCACCGTAGTGCAGAACAATGCTTCACATTTACAGGGATCTGAAAACCAGAGGGTTCTGTCTCCATTTCTTTTCAGGGCCAAGGTCTAGACTGGTGATCAAGAAAAAACAAAATTAAGCTCCATTTCTGTTTAATGTCAGTGGTTATGAATTATTCAAAACCTTCCAGCCATCAACTTCTGGTTTTGCTTTGAGTAAACGGTAACATTGCTTTTCCTTATACCTATTAAACATACTTTGATAGCATGGAAACCACATTGCTAAGGGTTTTGTTTGTGTTCTGGCATACTGAGATTGCTTCTTAAAAACCATGATGCTAAGGCTGCCTATGTTTCTCTTTTCCTTAATTGTATGTGATGTGTATTGAAGTGTGATGGTTTTAAGGGTCATCAAAGACTAACTTTGATGATGTTGGTATTATGACGATTTTGATACACACATCAACAAACACATTGAAATTGAATGCTAATTTAGTGTCACGGGGATACCTTTTAAGAAACCCCCCAATACAAAGGTTTTTTCCTGAGCTCACAAACCCACTCATGGTAAATCATAGTGCTCTGTCACCATGTTGGGAGACCTGTTTGAAGTGAGCAATTCTGCGTGTTTTTTCTGAATTGAATGTATAGAAAATACACCTGTGAGACTTGTGCTAATTCTGCTGTGTCCTGTCCTTATCTGCAGGGTCTGTCCTCGCGGTGTCATGTCTTCCTGAGTGAGCAATTCAGCCTGTGTTTTCAATTGTTTGCAGTTGTATTTGATGCCCAAACACATAACTGTGAGCCCTGTGCTGATGGGACTGGGGCCTGAACAGAGATGTGAAGGCATGTTCCATTTCTTATCAAGTGGGGAATTCCAACAGTCCTGCAGCAGACTCAAATCTTCATTTGGACACCCCTCCACTTTCCCACACTTTCAATGGCATTTTTGCTTTGTATTAATTAAACCTGCCCATCTAGCACTGCTAGGCACTTGTTTACCATGTTAGTAAAATAAAGGGTCACATATGTACTTATGCAGTGATCCCTCCCTCCCTCATACAATAATCACTCTGTTCGGTGGATATGCTCTCCTGATCATATCCAACCAAAATGCATTGAACATCCAATTAAGTGACTAGATTCAGAATTGTAAAATCCTGGGCAGAAACACAGGCACAATACATTCCTATTTGCTTTATAACGTCAGTGATTATTGGTATACAATTGCCTACAGCTAGTAATCATTTTTATAAACAAGCAAGTCTAAAATGTGTGAGCAGATGGCTAGTGATTTGGCACTTTTGGGGTTTAATGGGGAAATGACAAGGCAGCACATGTTTCTTCCTATCTCCTAGTAGAAAGAGGGAGGGAGAGGAATTGCTGATACAGACCCTAGGACTTGGGAGTGCAGTTAAACTCAGAGTTATATAGGAAACTAAAAAGAAATGATTGCAATGAACTCCACATCTGGGGCCAGATTACAGAAAATGTGCACTGGTGCAAATGCAAAGTTTCACGGTGTTATCACTAGGGCAATGCTCGAAACGATTGCACCACGACAAGTGCATTTTGGCATGTTATAAGCATCCGGACAAACATTGCTGTATTGCAAAGAAGGTATATTTTTGAAGCATTTTGTGCACAAGGGCAACGTTTGCCCTAGTGCTAATACCATGCAACTTTGCACTTGTGCCGATGCAAAGCTTCTGTAATCTGGGCACTGCAAGCCAGTTTGCAAAAAATAAATGCAAAAAGAAAGTATCACCGGGCACAAACGGATACAAAATTAGGCTTTTTTATCCTTTATGCATATCAAAACAAGGTAACATGGTGCCAACGTTTCTCTGTACTCCACAGTTTAGTCATGGCAATCACAGCAGTATTGCTTCAACTGGAGCACATCTCCGGACCCACAAACACATGAATCCAAACTAGGTCCACGTGTTCCTCCCTAACCTGTAACCGAAGCCTGTAAACCTCTGTCTTAACTGTATCCTTAATATTTTACCTGTGCAATTGTATCCATATTAACATACTAACATCTACCCCATTGTAAAGTGCTCCAGTACTTCACAGCTGGGTGTGTGACGTATAATTCCAGCACATACGCATACATTGTAGGATCTGCTACATCATTTCTGAATGGACGCTTAAATGTCAAAAAAGTCACATTTTTGTGTCCTTAATAAGGAAGGTTTGGAAATAATGCGGTACTTACGCAGAACTTGCACTTTTTGCAAAAGCTGTTCATTTATAAACATTGTGTCCAACACTGCCATGGTTCTGGCCAGATGTATTTGTGGCTGTGCTGCTGGAATCACATTGAAACATGTCCTCGGACATCTGCAGGAACAGATTCATTATCCTCAGATTCTCCTATGGTGCACACACGCCATCGTTGCCACCAACAGGCTATCTCCCAACACTATCCTGCCATTGAAAATCTAGGGATAGACTATCCAACAACCCCCAACACTAAACCGCCATTGAAACTCCAGGGACAGACTATCCAACAACCCCAAACACTATCCTACCATTGGAAATCCAGGGATAGACTATCCAACAACCCCCAACACTATCCTGCCATTGAAAATCTAGGGATAGACTATCCAACAACCCCCTACACTAAACCGCCATTGAAACTCCAGGGACAGACTATCCAACAACCCCAAACACTATCCTACCATTGGGAATCCAGGGACAGACTATCCAACAACCCCCAACACTATCCTGCCTTTGCAAATCCAGGGATAGACTATCCAACTACCCCCAACACTAAACCGCCATTGAAAATCCAGGGACAGACTACCCAACAACCCTCTACACTAACCTGCCATTGAAAATCCAGGGACAGACTATCCAACAACCCCCAGCACTAACCTCACATGCAAAATCCAGGGACAGACTATCCAACAACCCCCAACACTAACCTGCCATTGTAAATCCAGGGACAGATTATCCAACAACCCCCTATACTAACCTGCCATTGTAAATCCAGGGACAGACTATCCAACAACCCCAACACTATCCTGCCATTGAAAATCCCCAGACAGACTATCCAACAACCCCCAACACTAACCTGCCATGGAAAATCCAGGGACAGACTATCCAACAATTGCATTTGTGCTAAGATTTGATCTAAATCACACGTTTGCTCCTTGTTCGATATGCAGTGGCACACCAGGTTCCATCCTAATGCATATTCCATAAAGATTGTTTGCAATGCAGAAACATGCTTTTGCCCATCATCTTTGCCAGCTTGGCTGGGGAATAGCACAAACAGGGCTTGCTCCAAATGGAGCTAGGACACTACAACCATTGCCTCGGTAGTATATCCTGCTGTCTGTCTAGAAAATCTATTAATAACATAAGTTAATTTACAGGCTTTTCGCTTCTTGATTGTATAATGGTGTGATCATTGCTGCGGGTGGACAGCTCTAAACCCAAATAGACTTGGTTGAGACTCTCCCAGGGACCATCCACCCAAGAACAAGTCAATGGGCTGTGTTCATGCTGGTAGAGAGTTTCCCAGACCCCGCCCCCTGTTTTGCATACCAAATAACTTTGGGTTTCACCCTAAGTTACCAGGGGACTCCAGACGTGGACCTCTTGCTCACTGCTCTTAGAGAGAAACAGCTTCACCTCACTGATGATGCCCAACAAGGCTGAAACACGTGTATGGGGTTGCTGTTGGTACTCTTGTTCAGAGGAGAATTGCCTAGCATTTCGGTGCTGGACTGCCCCTGGGCAGGAAAGACTTGGTTGAGACTCTCCTGGGGGCCATACACCCAAGAACAAATCAATGGGCTGTGTTCGTGCTGGTAGAGAGTTTCCCAGAAGACCCCTCCCCCACCCCCCGTTTTGCTAAACCCAAATAGGTGTAGCTGCCCACATATTCCATTTTTCCTAAATCGAATCCTAGGTTTTCCCAATGCATTTTACCGCCCACTATGGCCATCATTTTGGTCTTAATCATGTTGATGGCTAGGTCGTTTTTGTAAAATAGAAGTACTTAATGAAACACATATAGAGGAATGTGAATAAACAATTCCTATGTTAAATTTAAACGGCTTATTTGCAAGTAAATGATTTTGGAAACCATACAAGGATTGGACTATTTACTTGTGCAGCCCTGACAGGGGCCAACTTAGAGCACCAGTTTTAATAGGGTGGAATCACCTTATTTTCATTTTTGCATATATTGTTGGCCCTGATGCCATAGGACCATTCTTGACTGGTAGCCCCAGGCTAAAACAATCATAGAAATTTGAAACACATTACACTTAGTGTGTGATTATAATGAATTTGAGCTAATCATGTGGTGCCCACCTAGATCCTGCTTTCCTAGGTCGTTTTTGTGGACATATTCGATAAGGGCACTAAGCTTACTTTTCATGTCACTGATAGTATGGTCCATTAAGACCAAATCGTTGGCATATAGGGCACTAGTTACAGAGCTGGTACCCGTTTTTGCTGGGCATCCTATTTCGGACAACACAGATTTAAGATATGATAAATAAAAGTTAAACAACATGGGAACCAACACACAACCTTGCCTGACTCCACTGTTGATATTCACCAAAGTTGACAATTATCCTGCATCGACCAATCAGACTTGCACTACAGTATTCATATGCAAACTAATGATTATGTGAGCTAGGACACTACAGCTGTTATTAGCTTGAGCCAAAACAAGAAGACTGATCAACTAAAAGTTTTTCATGTTTTATGAGTAGGCAATGAAGAACTAAAATCCCTCTACTTTTTCAATGTGAAAGGTGTGAGTGAGAGGCAACATTTGTTTTTGTCCATTGAACACAACACTCATAGCAAAAACATGAGATTTCCACAAATGTGCTATAGATATGAGCAACAATTGTTTTCCCTATTCTGTATTACACAAAACAAGTGCTAAGTGCATTTACATAATGTTTTTCAACAGTACAAATATTAGATAGTCTGACCCAGAAGGTATCTTTACACAAGTGTCAAGGATGCAACGTGTTCCTCTGTAGTACAAGAGCACAGTAGGCTGGGCTGGAAATGGAGATTTACTGGGGGAACTGTCATCTCTTTGGAGGGAGGGGGCAGGGCCAATGGGTGTGTTCCCCAGGCCAGGTTGCACAACACAGTATCTCTTCATAGAACCCAATCCTGGCGATTTCCATAAAAGCAAAGGGCATTATGGGAACATCATAATGTCCACAATTTTAAATGTTAAACATGTCTTATAGTGATTCAGTAAGAAACCCTTTTAAGTGAATAATGACTCTTCTCTTTTGGTTGGTCACAATATTCACCCTAATAAAGAGATATCTGAAAATTGCAGGACATATATATCAATCTGGAGAGCTGTAACACTATGTGTAAGGCTTCGGCAGTTTCTAAAAGCAGTAAGGACTTGTCTATATGTCTTGCGCCAGGGCACCGTTCCGGCTCATTCCCCGCACTGGTAGTTGGGTTTTGTGCATAGTCACTTGATTGAGGTTATTGGATACTGAAGAGGGATATAGACAAACTGACTCACAAAAAGAAAAAAACACTTTACATTGTCTAATGGCAGGATGATGAATTGCAGAGATGTTTTTATGAGAGGGCAAAAGGGGCTCTTGCCCTGGGCTCCCAAATTGGAGCGGGTCTCACAAGGCTGCCTGATCTAAATAAGTAAGATTCCATTTGTCACCAGATTTAAACTTCACATGTCAGGATATTTGATGGCGTGCTGCTGAGGCACTAAACCCATTGCCTGTCAGTTGTTCTGCCTTGATCAATTCAACATGTAATGCTGTCTGTGTTCACTGCGCTATACATAGTCAGTGTGCTCACTACTGCACAGCTCTTGTAGCATTCCTTCCTTCCTGTGGGAATTTTGTTGATCATGTGCAATAGCCAACGGTCTCATGCATATTGATAGTTCAAATGTTAGCTCAGTGTGTTCAGTACTCATTGCAGAGGCATGTATTTAGATGCAAGATTAGAATAGCACATTCCAGCAGGGCTCGCTGAGTCTTTCCTATGACTGAAGTTTATAATCGGGCCTGCATATGTACTTGGTTTTGCAGCACAATAGGTGCTATTATCAGCATTGTACCTGCTCCAGATAGTGGTTGCTATACAAACTAACATGTCATCGTATGATGAAGGTCTAGAAATTGGCTTGTTCAGATGGGGTGTTGTAAAACGTAGGCAATCACCTACAATGATGAGCATAAACTGTTAGTCCAAGAGGTGAATAAGTATTCAAATTCAAGACTGTGGAACCAAAGCATTTATGTTTATATCCTGGATTTGCCAGCAGACGGTACAGTGATCCTGGTCAAATCATCTAATATGTCTTATATCACTATGCTGTCTTCTATGAGGTTTTTGTGGCATTGTTTAGCCCATTACTTGATCTGTCTTCTTATGGAGGCCATTTGAGTGGAATGTGTGGTAGACAGAACAGAGCGGACCAGATGTTGTCGGCCTCGGGCAAGAACATTTTAAGGTCTACTCATTTGACACAAAAAAAACGGTTTGCTTTTTTGTAAAAGTCAAAGGTTTTTCTGCACGTTAATAAATGACAATTTCACAAGCACGTGATTTGGAAGTATTTAAAGCTTTAAAATACAAAAGACAAACCCAGATTTAATCTGATAAATCACATTGATTGGTATGCTGGTACTTACTTCCCTTGATGATGGAGGAAACAAAGCTAGAATCATTTCCATTTTGGATAACGCTTTCTATAACATTTTGTTTTAAAAAATGATCATGTTTTGTAATGTGATTTGTGTACTTTCCAAGCCAGTTTCATAAAATTAAGATTATTTTAGCTCATGGTAAGAACTGGAAAAGAAAGTTCCTAAATGCAGAAATTGCAGAGTTGTCACAAATCCCAGCTTCACCCCTTAACCAATGTGGGATCATGGGCATCTTATTTAATCTTGTATTGCCTAACCTCTAAAAATTGCCAGTCCCTAAACCTTTCAAAATTCTCAGCCCTTCAGAGTGATATCCTTCTCAGGGTATGATCTTCAAAAAAGCCTCACTCATGGTTTCACTGGCTATAGTGTTGCTTCCACTATAATAGTGAGCATTGATATATTGCACACCACAGGCACTTTATTCTTTTGATGTCTAATGGCAACACTATTCAGCAAAAAATATGCGTCTGCTCCACACGAACTGGAAACTCAAGAACGCTGGAGCAATATTTGAATGGGCAACAACAGAAAAATGGTGACTAAAATTGTTCATTTTTGGAAGGACATCATCTCTGAGAATTTTGCTCTTAAATGCACAATGGAAGAGTCACCCTCTTAATGCAAGCAAAAGACTTTACAATAATGTATTTATGTATAAATGTAAGGTTTAGGATATAAACCAAATGCATTTTAATAACAAAAAAAAAATGGCAACACTATTTGAAAACCACGTTGCACTTATAATCTCAGTCTGTCTGAACACAGACACCTTCCTGCTAGCTTCTAATTTGCCTCCACTATCCATGCTATGCTATGTGTAGCTTTCTCCTTCCTTCCAATTGGTCTCCTGTATCCATGCTTGAGCACGTTTGCATTCTGTGAGGCAGCTAATGTGTGTCTCTGTCTATTCTGGGTTACATGTACCTTTTACATACGGTCCTACATTAATACTACATGCTGTATTACTTCCTGGGTGCTATTGATAAAAAGTCTCTCCTATCTATACTAGAACAGAAGTAACCTCTTTGTAGACTGCTAATGTTGGCCTTCAAATGCTACTTGTTTATCAGTCTGATTAGAGCAAGAATGAATAGGGTAAGGGTACTTAAAGGGAGTAAACATGCTTTCGTTTGCATGCTGTGAGCCAGCATATCAATTTATAGGTTGTGATCACGACGAGGGATGTAGGGGGAAGGGTGCGACCAGATATTCTTGATCACTAAATTCCATTGGTGTTGTGGGGGGGGCAAAGATGTCCCTGCCCAGCGCCCCAAAAGTGCTTAAAATGGCACTGATGAGTTGTACTCACTACTGCCAACTTCCAAGCTACACAATGTTGCTCTAATCCAGTGGTCGTCAATTTTTATATGATGAGCACCCCCCACTTGAACAAACATATGTTAGGGCCCTAAGCAGCAGATTGCCCATTCTTAATTGAATGGACACCAAGCGACTCTCGAGGGGCTAGGCGGCCGCCCCGTTCCAGATACTTCCAGGAGCACGATGCGCACGCTCCTGAAGCGGCTGACCTGCCTTCCACCACTTTAGCTAGGTGCTGCGGCGGAAGGTTGCTAATGGAAGCAAGAGAATGGCGAGGAGTGAAAGGCAGCCATGGTAAGAAATAATACAAAATATAAAAAAGCTGGCCCGCTACAGTAATTACTGCTGTTTTTGTCGGCACTCTCTGCCTGACAATGGAACTCCATTAACATACTGCAGGGAAAATCATCACACCTGCCACTCTGTTCCCATACACGCAGGAAGCGATGTTGACGTTTGCGGCAGTGAGCCGTGCGCCACGCTGAGGCCCACTGCTGGAGGGGAGACGAGGGTTCAGCCTGTGTTTGGCAGCTTTAAGTGTCGGCTGTCTCAATTTGGTCATTAAAAGCTTGCTGAGATGAAAGGCCCGCAATTATATTTTTTTTCCCCTTTTAAAATGCATTTGAAATTACAAATACCTTGGGACGGGATAATAACCGAACAATATAACGTGGCCTGGACTTTTATGTCAGCAGTTTCCTCTGATTACTGTGCACCTTAGCTTTCAGGTGAGACTTGCATTATTGTTGCCACTTTTTAAATGTACAATCCGGTCTCCTGTTTTCAATCACACATTCATACTTAGTGCATGCGTACGTGCACAGTGTATGTTTGACAGCATATGCACACTGGGCACACGTGTAGTGGTAGACGTGGCAGAACGTGCATTTTCGTGCATGGTTCATGTTTAATTGGCTACCAATTTCCAAATCGCTGCTTTCCAATCTGTTGCGCTGAACTCCCTCATACCATAATTGCAAACGCAAGGCGGACAGACTATATTTAGGTCAGGGCCTGCTCGCCTGATCCCTTAATACCAGGCTGCTGCAAATCCCTCAATATAGAAAATCTTGGGTATGAGCAAAAGGCTTTCCTGTACTTGCTGACAAGGAATGGACGTGAGCTCTTGCCGAGCTTCGGTGAATTTCACAGAACCTTTTCTTTCTGCAAAAACAGTGAAATTAAATATTCTTTTTATATTAGAGCTAAAGGTGGGCTGTCAGATACAGACATTTGGGGATTTCACCTACTCTCACCTTCCTGCCTTCTTTAGCCTGTTTCTCTCCGCTGTTTGTTCCCCTCTGCTACACATCAGCGGCTAGCATAGCTACATTAAGAAACAACATTGTTGACCCCAACAAACATTCATTCCGCAGAGCTGCCCCTCTCTTACCCCACCGTGACAAAATCCCTTGACAGGGCTCCTTTTAACCACAGTCAACTGGCTTAAGGCTGACCCACACTCTGACCCCCTCCAGCCTGGGTTATGGTCTTAATTTAGAGAGTGCTCTCTCTCCCATGTCTCCAGCACCTTAACCACTGCTCACCACTGCTCACCACTGCTCACCACTGCTCACCACTGCTCACCACTCTCCCCTCTGCAGACGTTGAGGCCATGGACCACCCTTCCCTCCACCAAACTCTTTCCACGCTTAGCTTCAAGGACGCGGCACTTGATGTGGCGGCCTCCTATCACTTTAAACAGCCGTACTCAATGTCTTAGAATTCCAAAACCGCCTCCGCATGCCGCTCTCTTTTGGGGTTCCTCACCAGTCAATCGTAGGGCCACCGTGCTCACCCTCTACACCTTCCAATTTGGCAAACTCATTCCCTCCTTTGCTTGCCATGAACATTTCTTTGCCAATGATACCGGATCTTCCTCTCCTCTTCCCCTCTTTCATTCCTGCTCTCTCTGAAAGCATAACTGACTGCCTCCCTGCCAAACGCTGCTGGATGCCCCCTTGAGGCCCAATGCGCAACTCCTCCAAGAAACAAGTCATCTTTCTCGCAGCCTCCAAAGCAACCCCCACTCTCCCATCTCCTTTCTCCCTGATCTCCTCTCCCCTTCTCCTTTGGCTCACAATGTAGCCGTCCTCTTTGATTCTGACCTAAACCGCTGCCAGTTCAGCACAACTATGGCCACCACAGCCAGACTCAACCTCCTCAACATCACAAATATGCACTTTCACTTCTCTCATCACTTAACAAAGACCCTAACCATCCCTGTAGTGCTTAACAGACTGGACCGCTGTGTGTTACAAATGGTGACTGCTGCGTGTCACAAATTGACATATTGGTCTCCCTCTGTAATCCTTGTATTCCCCTCAACAAAGTCCTCAGTTTTGCTACACAAAGCCTTGTTGATCTGCTCAGAACCAAACCCCCACCTATCTACCATCACCAAGCCAGGTGGCTTTCCATTTGAAGTCATGTAGCTTTTACATTCTTGCTACTCATCTTTATATCCCCCCATGGTCCGGTCCCACACTCTGCTACTGGCTGCATCACACTGTATTCTCCCCCTTGCACTCTGACCCCCTCCTCACATCAACCTATCCGTCCCAAGGCAACTTGTAGTCCCTTCTGCAGATGGCTGCTTCTCTCCGGTGGCTCCATTGCACTAGAATTCACTTCCGCTGGCCATCAAAGCCATTCCATGAGTGAACATCTTCAAAACCAGGCCTACACTACACACGTTAATGAGTGAGGGAACATCCTCTCCACCTCACCTTGCTACCTCAATGTTCAACTCAACCCTCCTCTCCTGGGAACATCTTACAGGACAACCCAATTGCAAAGAGTAATTATGCAAATACAGGACCCAGGCCCTGATTGTCATGATGCTTTAGCCATTGTCCCTGTTTCACTGTTCCATTCTACCCCTTCATCACCTGATATGCCTCATTTATTTAACCAACATATATTACAGATGCACCCAACCTAGTTAGTGCATCGGTCTTCTGAAATATGCTCAATGCAAAGTCATTTCTGTTTCAGACAACATCATGGTTTTAAATAAATGCAAGTACGACATTAAATGGACGACCCCCAGGACTCAGGACTTTGTGATGGACCAATCTGTCTGAAATCTCCAATATTTATGAATTTGTTCGAGATTTATTTTCAGAAAGTATGCATGTTTTTGAGATATGTCTCACACAAGATGCTGGTTGTGATGCCTTTTATGACTACATGAAATTACTATACACAGATGGAGCAGTGCTCACAATGAGATATTCATATAACTTAATATGCAATGGCTTTTATTGTAATTCACCGTATGGAAGTAGACTCACATTAAAACTACTGCTTATTGTCATTCAACTGTTTGACACAGAAGAAAGTGGGGGGTTACAAGAGATCTTGGGAGGGATTGGGGGTGGTTAGAGGTAGTTTGAACCACACAAACTATTCTAGTTTGAACCACACAAACATGTTTTTAACCACACAACACACAACCACACAAACCTTTGCAGTGTTGCCTGGGGTTACATTCTGAACCATGCCCCCTCCCCGCATGTGGTACAATTGTATCTACATTGTTTTTTGTTACAATTTGTTTCGATAGAGCTCTTCTTCAAGTATTTGGTTGTTTGTTTGTTTATTTTATTTCTATAGCGCACCTGACCCTGAGGTATCTGGGCACATTTAGGTCACAGTAAATAGTTACAGACATAGGCAGTGTAGTCAGATTACAGTTACATAGGTAAATGTACATATGGCAAGAATACAGTTGTGCGCGCATGGTAGGACAGTTGAATCAGACAAAGGCATGTAGTAGAAAAATAGATACATACATGTGTAGGGAAATGAAGGTGTGAGCTCCTTATCTCAGTTAGTTCTTGCTAATCAGCCAGTAGATGACACATCTCAAAAAGTTGGAGAATAGCTGGGTTGTCTTGATGGCAGGTGGGAGGGTGTTCCATAATTAGGCCGCCAAGACAGGGAAGCTGCTCCCTCCTGATCTTTTCAATTTGTATCTAGGGACCAGCAGGCAGGGTGTGTTAGCCAATCTGGTGGCATGCGTGGTAGATCTGATGGTGAATTTTTCAGTTAGGTAGGGTGGAGCTGGCTGTGTGGTTTAGAGATTTGAAGGTAGGACACAAGGTTTTTAACTCAATTTTTTCTTTAATGGAGAGCCATTTGTGTTGTCTCCTTATTGCTGAGATGTGCTCTCTTCTTGGTAAATTCAAGGCAGCTCTAAGTGCATTATTCTGCAGTATTTGTAGTTTGTTGATCACAAACGTGCTCACACCCAGGTAGAGTCTGTTGCAATAGTCCAGTTTGGACAATATGAGTGCTCTGGCTAGGATAAGGCAGCTTTCTGTTGCGAGCAGAGGTCTGCAGGCTCTTATTAGTTTGCCCATGTAGGCGGTAGCTGAGGCAGTCATGTTAACTTGTTTGTGCAAATTAGATATGGCATCCAGATAAAAACCTAGGGTATTTACTTCTTTGGCCACAGGGATATTATTCCCATCTATATTGAAAGAGTCATAACTAGGGCTTATCTTGTTTAGGTTGGCTGGGGAACCTAGCAGCAGAGGTTACATTTTATCATCATTCAGGCAGAGGCCATGGGTGGCCATCCATGCCTGAATGCTTAGGTAGATTTGGTTCACAAGCCGTACATCTGTGTCATAGATGCCTGTTAGAGGGAGAAGGATCTGGGTGTCATCAGCGTAGTTCGTGTAAGTGACACCCAGACAGTCCAGTTCATCAAACAGAGGCTTTGTGAAGATATTATACAGGGTGGGGGATACACACGAGCCCTGTGGCACCACACATGTGATAGGTATGGGGTCAGCTGCTGCAGTCGGCGAGAAGACTCGCATGGTCCTGTTGTTGAGGAATGATTCGATCCAGGTGATTGCCGACTGGGAGAAGCGGGCTGCCTTGGCGAGGTGGTCACAGAGTACTCTGTGGTCAACCAGGTCAAAAGCAGCTTATAGGCCAAGGAGGAGAAGGATTGCAAGTCTTCCTTGGTCTGGCAGCCTCTTTGATGATCTGTGCCGGGCAACTATCTCCTTGGCATCTAGTGGGTTTCAGGGAGGTGATGTTTTATTTGTACTTCTGGCAGGGATACTTTTGAGAATTTGAAGCCTTGGGAGCATTGAGCGAGAGGCTCTTGAGGTGGATGAGTTGAAGCTATGTTGGTTATGTTACACTGTTTGTTTGCTATTTTAGTTTGCAGGTTGACAATTATGTTGGTAAGAGCATTCTGAATGTTCCTACACCAGTGCTTGTCTTTTGGCATGAGTCGGTCGGGGGGTTAGGTGTCTCCATTTCTCTCAAGATGATGAAGGGCTCTTTGGAGCTGGATCCGGCTTGGTTAATTCTTTTGTTATGGGTGTCACATTTGGTGCGGATAATCTCTTCTTTGTATTTAGCAGATAGGTTGGCCAAGTTGGCTTTCTTCTCTAAGGATGGGGTCTGTTTCCCTAATGTCTCGAGTTTTCTTTTTCTGATCGTAAAGTTTTTAGCTCAGGGGTGAACTAGGCGTTCAGGTGGGCTCTTGGTTTGCCTTTGCGGATTTTCAGGGGTGCAACTACGTCCAAGTCTATAGAATGAACTACAAAACATTATTTATTTATTTGTGTGTTTTTTAATTTCTCATAATGCACCATCACCCTCAAGCCTCAGTGCGCACAGAAAACTAGACAAGCCAAGGCAACATCAAAATGGGCCAGACTTATATCTTATATAAATGATCATTATCATGAGCCCAAACAATTATCCCTTCAGTTTTACAGATACTGAGAACTCAGCAAAATGATCTAAATGCACCCAAAGAAATGTTTGATCAGCCACATCGGTTTGGTCATACAGCCATGCCGTCAACATCAGAATGGAAGTGATCTCTGCTGCCCTGCCCTGTCATTTCGTTCATCATCCTCATCATCTCTCAACATTTCAGTTTCTTTCCAGCACATATAGATTACTTAATATGTTTATTTGATTTTATGTTGCTCTTTAATACAGCAGCACATGCAGAGGAATCATTTAGAAGTGATCGGTGAAGGGAGGGGTGGCAGTGGAGAAAGAACAATGTTGGCAGAGGGCAATAAGCTACACAGAGCATGCAGGGAGCACTTGGTTCAAAGCAGACTTGGAGCTCTAAAGTGTGTGTGCTAAATAGTCGATGTGAGAGGTGGCTGAAGTGGGATTCCAGAGTCCAGCGAGTAATGCTTTTTGCATTTGTGTCCTCCTATCATTTCTAAGGAGCAGGCAGAAGAGGAACTGAAGATGCAGACCAGGGGCATCAGAAATCCACATAGCAGTTACAAAACCAAGCGGCGTAGGCTTTCAGGAAGATACATTGCTCAATGTTTACTTGAAGCTGACATGGTCCACTTGCAGTCTGAGAGTCACTGATAGCCTTCTCCAGACTTTGGGGCTGATCGCTCCCGTTCAGCTGCTTAGTCTGCATAACATTTGTGGAACTTGCATGCAGAAGGTGCCTGGGTTTGAAAATCTGACATTCATCGTCGGGATTATACCATATCAATTTGTTCGCTAGGAGTGCCAGGTGACACAATGAATAGTGCAATGCAGGTTGACCTGCACTCTTAACTCAGAGGGAAGCCAGCAAAGGCCTTTCAATCCAAGTGTGATGTGTGATACCATCTGGGTCCAGCTCCTATGCGTGCTCTTGCCTGGACCAGCGTTAGGCATTTGAGAGTGCTTTTGAGAAACCCAATGTACATAACATAAAAGTAGCAAACTCAGGGCAGAAAAGAGCCTGATACATTTTAAGTTTATTACAGGATCCTGGGAATAGGAGAATTGTTTCGAGCTCTTGTGGTTGGTCATTGGCTTTCCTAGTGGCACTACTGACTTTGGGGCTGAAAGACATATCTGATTTTAACGTGTCCTCCAGCTCTCAGGCAACTGCTACAGTATAGGGCTGGCACTCATCAAGGTCGGCCAGCTGAATCGCAGGCTCTCTGCCCTAGGTTTGTCAGAGCACAGCATGTTGCATGTGTTCCCATTTAGGCACAGGCAGCTGTGAGTCATCTAGTCTTGGTTCACATCTTAGTACCCATTGGTCTTGAAGTTGTATTTATTGGTGTCTAAGCAGGTCAATCCCTTCTAATAATGTGCATTTAAATGAAATGGAGCCATAAACCGATGACATGATTCTCCCCAATACCCTCACATACACGCTGAAAAGACACAGGACCCCAAATGTTGCAGGACTTCACTGGCTTGATGAGTTTAAAGGATAATTGACACATTTAACCTAACTTGGAGCTATCATTCCTTTAAGAAAGATCACGAGCCAAGCCTGAGCTACTCCTGTGAGTTCCACACTCGTTAGAGCCATTTTAGAAACATATCTTGGATGACTCTGTCATGTCTCACAGATCAATGCAAACCATGTGGTTTGCGAACATGAATTTGAGGATGTCCTCCTTAATATGAAGAACGATAGTTTTAGTACCTCTGCCTGATCTGGGGCCAGATTACAGAAGGTTTTCACCGGTGCAAGTGCAACGTTGCACGGTATTAGCACTAGGGCAAAGTTTGTCCTATTTTTTAAAACAATGGAACACATTAGAAGACGATTGCACCATGACAAGTGCAGTTTGGCATGGTATAAGCACCAGGGCAAAAATTGCCCTTGGGCAAAAAAGATACATTTTGACAGCATTATTGCAACAGGGCAAAGTTTGCCCTAGTGCTAATACAGAACGGTATTAGCACTAGGGCAAACTTTGCTCTGGTGAAAAAAATGTATCAAAATTGTATCTTTTTTGCAATATGGCAATTTTTGCCCTGTTGCTTATACAATGCTAAAGTGCACTTGCCATGGTGCAATAGTGTTCTAATATGTCCCAGTGTTTTTAAAAATAGGGCAAACATTGCCCTAG
This sequence comes from Ambystoma mexicanum, assembly GCF_040938575.1. Classification (NCBI taxonomy): domain Eukaryota; kingdom Metazoa; phylum Chordata; class Amphibia; order Caudata; family Ambystomatidae; genus Ambystoma; species Ambystoma mexicanum. The sequence goes on from NC_090932.1 coordinate 1,389,079,398, forward strand.
GGCTAATACCGTGCAAACCTTGCACTTGCACTAGTGCAAAGTTTCTGTAATCTGGCCACTGGAGCCTGAGTGGTGCTAATAGTGCAGACAATGTGCTTCACTCTATCCTTGAAATTGTCCTTTACTATCGGTCGAAAGATAGGCAGGCCTTCTGGGCTTTGGATGCTATCTAACATCATCTCCGATTAGAAAATAGCAATGTGTACATTCCAAACAGCGATACATGCTCTTTGTTGTGTCATTATGAAATCTAGAGGATTACAAATGTTAGAAAATGTTCATGATTCTTTGGACACAAGCATATATTGAACAAAATGCACGCCAATTCTTACAGACACAACAGGGGGACATTACACCTGATTAGAGTGCATACATGTCAATGATGTAATGGGAGGAATCCCCCCTTGCAACATCATGACCACTTCTGCATCCAAGCATATTCCCTGGGGCTTCCCCTGCTGATCTGCACCTCAGAGATGTGGTTCAGCAATTATCGGTGGGCATGCAGGTTTCAGTTCTATCACTAATGACGAGATCCTGTGTGCTGTTTCCCATCACATCACATACCTGACCTCGGAAACAATTTTCATTCTTGTTATTTGGCCCCTATCCTGTTTTTCTTTCACTGCTCATCTGTATCCTCCTTCCTGTTATTTTGCCCAATCACTAATCCTTCTCTCTCTGCCCCTGTTTCCCTTCTTGTTATTTTGCCTGCTATCCAATCCTTTTCTTCCTGTCTACCCCTCTTCTCCTTCCTGCTATTTTGTCCACTCTCTATTCCTTCTATCGCTGTACCTCCCCATCCTCCTTCTTGCTATTTTGCCCAGTTTCTATCCCTTCTATCCCTGCCAACCCTACCTTCCTTCCAGCTATTTTGCCCACTTTCTATCCCTTCTATCCCTGTCCATCCGTATCCTCTTTCCTGCTATTTTGCCCACTCTCTATCCATTCTATCCCTGCCCATCCCTATCCTCCTTCCTGCTATTTTGCCCACTGTATCCCTTCTATCCCTGCTGTAGGTGGTTTCAACCCGGCACTTCACCTAAGTCAATGCCTAGCGTGTGATGCACAGCTGAAACCCTTAATTATTTATTCATGTCTATAAGTTCTTTTATTTCTGAATGATGTACCACTTATATCACGCCCCTCTCTTTGAATCCCAACCGGTCAAACTGAACCAGGAAGCATGCTGGTTTGCAAAGTTTAAAATTATTTACTTATAGATTTCGCAATATATATATCACACTATTTTAATGGTTATACAATGATCACCAATGGGTTGATGTCACATTAACAATCTCTTTAATCTGAAGGAGTAATGATAGGAAAAATAATGCAGCACAGAGATAATACTTTTGTGTGGGTTCAATCAAAATGCAGTGTGATTACTCTTTCCCCCTGCACACTACTCAATCCCCCCATATGCAATATAAAGAGATGGAAGGAGAGAACAGGTTTCAGGAATACAGAATTCAACAAAATACTATCAATCCCAATTTTCCCCCAGCAAACACAGAGAAAAACAGAATTGACTGGCAAACTTGTCAAAAATGGTTTAAAGTTGGCTTTGCATGAATGGTAAAAACAATGAAAATGGATTTAATTCACTGAAATTGTTTCAATACTAGTGGGAGCCGCTTTGTGTGGTTTCAGACAAACACTAGCAATGATTATAGAGTAACTAGCAAGTTGAAAACTTAATTTTGAGGTCGGGTGCAATTAAAAGCTATTTCAGACGTTATAGATTTGAGCCAAACGAAAAATTTGCGGCAAACATTTCGGCACGCGGTAAGCGCGATTGTGGAAAAACAAAACTATACGCTAGGTTTTGCTTTCAGCTTGAAGATGTTAGCTTCAAGTAGACACTTAAATTTCGTTTCTAGGATAAACGGTAAAGAAGTTGTGAAGGTTTTTGTGGAGGTTGTTTTTTTAGAAAGTGGCAAAAATGCAAAATGAAGATGTGCTTTTAAAATTACAAACAAGGTTTCTCTACACTAGGGGTAGATTATGACGATGCAAACTACACGACAGCACAGCCACCAGCCCAGGATATCTCTGGATGGTTTTACCTGCCGAGACGCTCGCCTTTCTTCAGAAAATATATATCAGCGCAAAGATGATTTTAACACTACTATTACAAAAGGACTACAGGATAAGAGAAAGACTTCAGGCAAGACAAAAAGAATTTCTAACAATGCAGTTCTGGATATAAGAGGAGATGAGTTTGGATATGGATGATTTATGGACAATAAATGTGCTAGTGACAATCCTATGCTATACTCACTACCAATGTTTGGACGGAACCGTCAGGGATTCAGGTCAGTCAAGATTTCTGGACAGGTATTCTGCTCTGGTACAACGGACTGGACTCAAGGCGCTCTGGTCTGCAATCAACAAGGCGCTCTGGACACCGTACGGTGGGACTGGACTGGATCTCACGGGCTCTGGTTCACAGCACGACTCTACTGGGTTGGATCTTTGGATTCTGGAAATAATTCTTAGCAGGAAAGCAGCTACAGCACAGCCAGGCTGTTCTTTGGCTCCCCTCAGAGGACTGGGGTAAAATCAGGTTTCTCGATTTTTAAAGGCCAAGCTGAGAATGGTTCAGCTTTGGAAATGGGCTTTTCTGCTTTCAAAGTTTCTGGAGTCTGGAATATGGATTTCTCTTGCAAAGTGCTCCACCAGCAATCGGTTGGTGGGTGAATGTGTGTGTGTGTGTGAGCCCTCAGCTGTCTCTATTTATGTGTTTACAAAAGGGGTGGGTATGCTGAATTGTCTTAGGCACGCCCCCTAAGTATTCTATTAGCTAGGGTCTTTCCTCTCCCTTGATTGGAGAAGAAAACAGAGTGTCATCATGACGATGTTTTTTATGATCCAGCGAAAACCTCCCCTTTGTTTTTGCATATGAAATCTACTTTTCATATAATACATATTTATAATTTTACAAACTTGATAGCAATAGCATATCTATATCACATATTTTGTGGAGCAAGTGTTCATTCAAGCATGTTACTGTGAGAGCTTTGGTCTGGATTTGGCAAATTTTCGCACTTTTGTCCGGGACACAATTGTCTGATTTGTCCACAAATGTATACATGTGTGCGCATGATATCTGAGCATAATCAGATGAAGTTTCATGCTTCTGACATCAATACAACTGCTACAAAACCAGATTTTTCACTGCGCCTTTATAGAACATCGCACAGAGTTCTGAGCCCTTTAAAACTGTGCACCAAAAAATTCACATTAACAATACTGTAATTTTACAATTTTTACAAATTCACACAGTCCTTTGTCAGTCCTTTTCAAAAACATACTTTTTGTGCTTTAAGAATCAACAAAAATGTCTGTTCCCGCCTCCAAAGTTTCTGGTGGCTCAAGAGCAATCCCTGCCTTCTTCCTCTAGCAGAAGCTACTGTTGACACTTGCAATCTGCATGTCCTTTCAGCCAAGGAAGTCCTTGGTCTCTCCCAGGAGCAGCAGCCCAAATCTCCTCCCATCTTCATCAACACCTGAATGTGATTTCCCGGCTTTTGGTGGGAAGCAGGAGAGGTGCCCTTTGTTGGGGCAAGCTGGCGGATTTGCTTTGTAGTTTTTTGAGCTTGCATCAGGTTACTTTAAAACTCATTTTGGTAAATTTTTCTTTGATGAAAATAAACTTCCAATTTTAAAACAAGCAAACAGAACTCCTCTTCCAGTCTTTACAACATAGAGATAAAGTAGTTGCAAACTATATTACTTTTGATAGCAGGTCACTTAATTCCAACCATTTGATTTTAACTGCACAATTTTAAGCTTCTAATGCAATTAAATGACAGCTGTCATACAGGCGGCCGGTGGTACTGCACCCAAATTTTGACAGCTTTTCACAAGCAAGCACATTTTTTACTGTGGATATTCTGATGATGGATTCTGATTTTCCTGATTGTGTGCTCATATTGATTCCTTAAATGAAGTGACGGGTGACACCCAGCAAGGATGTTGGATATTTTCTGATGTTTTGAACCATTATTTTGTATTTTCAGCAACCAAGAAAAAAGGATTTCAGACCAATTTCTGGGGTCTTTGCAATAAAGCACTGCCTTTCATGCAGTTTCCATTTTCACTCGGTGGGCAGCCCAGTGACAGGTTTCAGCACTGTGGTCTCCTTCCACTACTGACACAGGCAGAGTAGATTGGCGGCCCTCTTTTCCTGTTTCAAAGCGCAATTTTCATAGGTTCAGTGCGCATAGGACTTTCGCTGCCATTTTGCTGATGCTGGTACCACCAGCACACAGGGATGTCGCAGGGCAGAGCCTAGTGGGTTAAAACATTGCACACAGCCCCCCCTCGTGATTTGACCTTGGACCACCCATCAAGAGGAAGTCGCGGGATGTTAAGTTTCTTTTCTTTCTGGTCCAAATGGCAAAATTCATCTGCTTCTCCCATCAGTGGTGGATTGACAGGTTCTCCCGGCCGGTTCCTGATGAGAGTCTGCAGCGATACCCCTAGCCCCTTGGGTTTTTCCTTCTGGTCCCTGGGTGGTCCTCCTTGATACTTAGGATCCATGGTTTCAAATTCTAGGATGACACAGCAGAGCATATTTGTAGACATTTCCCCACCACTATTCATGTAGGGGGTCAGATACATACATTTTGACAAATCAGGACAATCTTTTCTATTTGCAATTTATTGATTACACAGAGGGAATAGTTTTATAGTTGGAATCTAGGGAGCTGGAGTTACCCCCTCTGGGGTTTCAAATGAATCCTCTAGTTGCTGCAAAGTGTGCCTAGGATGGCAACACTTCAGTTGGTTGATATGGACCCACTTATCGTCCCCCCTGCCAAACTGCCTTTGGGGATACAGATTTTGTAGGCGACTGTTGAGATTTTGGGCCTCATTATGACCCAGACGTTAAGGGTTAACGCCGTCGTTAACCCTTAACGCCTATTCTGATTTTAACGGCTGCTTTTAGCAGCCGTTAAAATCCATGGCGCTAACCTGCCATGATCCTAATTACGCCACCGTAATTTACGGTGGCGTAATTAGCGCCTTCCCCACTCCCATTATGCCCTATGGGGCAAAAATGGGAATGGGGAAGGGAAAATGGGAAATGGGGATTTACCGCCCCACTCACCTTGAAATGGGGCGGTAAATCCGCCACCCACCATGGTGTAAACGTAGTTTACACCATGGTGGTAAAGTTGGCGCAATTAGCGCCTGGGTTGTAATGACCCCCTTTGTCTACATTTTCAAAAGGACCCCTCCAGCTAGGCAAAGATTTGCGCTTTTTGGCCTGGTTCCTTTGGAAATTGTATAAGTAGACCTGGTCTCCTACATGGTGTTCTTTTCTAGTAGTCTTTAGGTCATAGTGGGTCTTCATACTGTCTGCAGATCTTTCTAGATTTCGCTGAGCATAGGCAAAAGCATTTTGAAGGCGTTTTCTCAGATTTTCAAAATACTCATGAGTTGTTGGGCATTTATCAATGTCTGCTCTTGGGTTCTGTAGAGCAGATGCTGGGGAAGTACCATCCTTCGTCCAGTCATCAGCTCAAACGGTGACATTTTTGTTGCAGATGAAGGGGTAGATCTGATGGCCATCAGGACAAGAGGTAATCGAATATCCCAACTTGGCCTAGAATCTGCCCCAAACCTTTTTAATATGCTCACAATTGTCTTGTATCTATCCACTGCACTACTAAAGGCTAGCCGGTAGGCAATGTGTAGTTTCCTTTTGACCCCAAGTATCTCCCATATCTTTGTCATTACTTTGCTAGTGAAGTGGCTAACTCGGTCTTACTCGATCCTTTGGGGTAGTCCAAAACGCAAGAAGATGTGGTTGATCATAAGGTACAGTCCAGTACCCATTGGTCACGTCTATTGCAGTGAATACATGTGACCCCTGGATCTGGGCCAGTCCTTGGTCAAGGTACGGAAGAGGCCATCAGGAAGAATGGACCCATTTGTTGAGCTCCCTAAGGTCGGCGCAGAGTCTCCACTGGCTGTTTGGCTTCAAAATCCCCAGCACCGGATTATTGAAGGTGCTGTGGACTGGACGAATTAATCCACGGGACTCAAGGTTCTTAATTATTTCAGTAATGGACTCCATTGATGCAAGAGGCAAGCGATATTGCTTCACAAACACTGGAGTCATGCCAGGGTCTGTGGGAATTGTTGTGTGGATGTCGGTGTGACCACAGTCATATGAGTCCACCGCAAAGAGATCTTGAAAATCTAAGAAACCTTGTTTCAACTGTTGCTTTAGCTCCAGAGTCTCACAGGCATCAGCTAGGTTGACTCTCTCTTCAACCACCTGCCTGAAGCCTGGAAAGACTTCCGATTTTGCTATCTCAGCGGCCTCCTCCAGCTGGGTGGGGAAGTCCCTGGTTAGATTGCTGATTTGGACTGGTGGCTTCAGGTGGGGACGGCAGTCCTCACGGACTTGGAATATCTCCTCATCCCTCCTGAAGTCACAGGTCACATTTTCCCTACCATAAGGGCAGGAAGGGTACACCAGGAAAATCCCCCCATGCCGGGTGAAGATCCTGTCTGGTGTTGTGTCATCATCACTATCACTGTCAAAACATTCCTTGGAAATTGGTCCTAACAGTCCTAACAGTTCATTACTTAAATCTATGGAAAAATGTCAGGCATCAACCACCATTCCAATAATGGTGCCTGCGGCTAGAGTGATACTCTTTAAGTCACTGTTATCCACCTCTATTGGAATGGTGTCATGTTCTATATTGACTAGTGGTGTTGGGTTTACCCCCAACCTTTGCTGTTGGAAATAAGCATTAAGATGAATATAGGCATCAGGGTTTTTCAATTTCTGTCCTCTTTTAACTTTCACTTCCAGGGAGAATTGTCGGGTCCTTTCTGGGATGGTGACCTCCTCTCCAATCCGAATTTCAACTGCATAAGGCAGCAGTTGAGCTGACCTAAATGCTTTCTCTGGGTCATCAAAGCCCATGGGATTACCCACTAATCGGGACGAAGCTTTGAAGTTGATTAGGTCCAAACTAATGGCAAAGCGATTGAGAATGTCATTGCCTAAGTAAAATGCAGCAGGGACATCTCGCACAACCTAACAATTATGGACTATGCTCTTGTTGCCAATGGAGATTTTGAGCATACACCTGCTTGGCAGGAGATGTTTGGAATTGGGTATTTCCAGATCAATTTCCCATTTGTCTATCAGTTTAAATGTGGGAATTGCTGGATCTTTTGGGAGTTTGCAGAACATGGCTACGCTGATGAAGCTCTTACCGTTGTTCACACACACTCTGGCAAGAACAGAATACTTCCCTTCATTTAACTGAATAGGGATGAACAACTGCTCTCCAATTTTCTGAGTATCAGCCAGGCCTTGAGCTGATTTCTCATCTTCTAGACTATAGGAGTGGGATTTTCTGATTGTGAATTTGTAAAGAATTTCAGAGTGTTTCCTTCCAGTGTGGAATGCCACCTTAGACTGGAAGGAAGGTTGAATTTCAGAAATAGAGAGGACCCCCCATCACCAGTTTGTTGTCCTACTGCTATTACTGTCACGTCTGGGATTTGGTTGTTCTGGAAGTGAAATTCTATTTGGTCAGGTTTTTGTTCAACCATGTGGCATGTGCCGTTTAAACTAACATGGTTGACACTATGTTTCAATTTTATTGGTCGGCTAGTCTTGGTCCGGAGGACCTTGTTTACACAATCTATAAGGGGTGACAACCTCCACAAGATGTCATTCCCTAGTAAATAAGGGGTGCCCTCCTGAGTCACAACTATGACCGGGTGTTTCACCTTGTGTCGCCCAACTTTAATGTCCAAATCCACAATCCCTTTGACGGGAATTTCCTTCCCGTCGAAGTTCTGAAGTTGTCTAGGAAGAGGGGTGAGAGGAATTTGGTATTTTCTCCCCTTCCCGAATTCAGTTGATCAAAGGCCCTTTTTGACAGAAGGGTAGCTGGGGATCCAGTGTCCACCAGTGCCAAAATTGTACACTGCCCCTGTATGTGAACCGGGGCATAGAATCTTTCCTCCTTCTCCTCAAGGGCGCACAGATAATGTACATTTATGGACAACTGGTGAGTTAGTTTCTTGGTTTTGGACACTGATAGAGAGGTGAGTTGGGCAGGATTCTGTTTGGAGTCTTGGGAATGTGAAAGAAAAAGGTGACAGCTAGATATGGGTGAAGTTTTGGGTTCCCCCGGTTCTGGTTCTGGGCTGCCCCCCCTTTTTGGAGGCAGTCACCCGGATGGGTTCGAACCAGCGGATTTTCCTGATGATGATTCTGGGGATTGATGGGCGGGGCTAACTCATTCCCCACATCTACCCAGTCTGGATTTGGATCCTTTGGGACCCATTTTTCTTTGGGAGGAGCTCCCCCATCTCTGAAGGAGAAGATTTGTTTTCCCAGATCCTCTGAGGACCCCTCTCCTTAAAACTGGAAGACTTGTACCTCGTCTTCAAAATGGGTCTTTTTGGGCTCCTTATTTCTCCTACCCCCTCTCTGCTCCTTGGGTTGCAGACTTTCAAGGGCAGGAGATTTTGATTCAGGTTCCTGGGTTTCCAGGGGATTTTTACAAGTGGAGAAGGAAGCTTCCTCCAAGGCTTTACACCCCACTTCCCCTTGTGCCTCCTCCCTGGGAACCGGTGGGTTGTCAGGGTTCTTCCCCCGTCATTGCTCTGGAGCACCAGGTCCTGGGTTGGAGGCATTCTGCGCCACCATGCTCATCCGAGGGTTCTGTTGAGCCCTCAGCATGTGACCCAGATCCTGTGCCATGTTTTGGACCTGGCGCTCTAGCTGGGACACCCGCTCTGGCTGGTACAGGGTCCTCATGTCTCCCCTGGGCTGATCCCGGGGAGGGTAGCTTTCCCTTCTCCCAAAATACCCTGGGTTATGAAAGTTCGGGTACCCCTCCACCCTTGGCCTCCCCTCTCCCGGATTGGGTTGTCTGGGCTCAGGAAAGTAGGGAAAGAAGGATGGATTGTTTTGGGGGTTAAAGTTTGGCGGGTACCTTGGGAAGAAATTCTGTCCAGTATTTGGGGGATTACTCCCCTGCTGAGGGAAGTGAGGAGGGAAGTTCCCTGGGTTAGCTGGTCTCTGGTTGGTTACCCCCCTTGGCCTGGAGGAGTCCACACATAACCCAAGATGGGTCTTTTGCCCTTGTAGCGAGGGCTGATGTAGCCAGGGGAGTTAGGGGTCCCATTGGTGGGGTTGCCTCCCTGTTTTCCTGTTTGTGATTGGCCCAAGGACCTTCTGGGCTTGGGGTTGCTTTGATTCTGTGCAGGCAGGTTTTTAGGCCCCCCCATCTCCAAATCTAAAATGGGGCAACCTTCACCTCTGCCACTTTAGCAACAGCAGGGGTGTTGGTTGTTTTGGGGCTTTTGGGATTATTTTTGTTTTCCACTGGCTTTTGTACCTCATAAATGCGTGTGGCTTGTTCAATGACCCCGCCTAGTGATCTTTTCTCAGAAAAGTCTCTCACTAGCTGGGTCATGATGTACTTGGGGAGAGCATGGAAGAAAGTATTTACAAACTCTTTGCTGTCAGTGGGCACCCTTCGTGTGTTCTGTGCAAAGGCATGCTTTAATTCTTGAACAAATTCATGTGGGGCCTGATCTTCCCCACATTGCAAGCTATAGGCCGCCTTGCGAGCCTCCTGAGTATTCCTGTGCACAGAAAAGTGCTTAAAGATGGCCGCCCCATAGGTGGACCATCAAGAATGATTCTGATCCTTCAGCCCTGCAAAGAAGCTGGAGAACTCGGGAGAGATGGTCCATTTCACATAATGAATATAGCTTTGGCTGTCCTTCAAGTGGAAAGTTTCCGTCATTTGTCCAAAGAGCTCAAGGTGCTCTCAAACCGAATATTTCGCGTTCTTATGATAGGGCGTGATGACGCTCCTAATTGCCTTTATTTGTTTTAGGGGATCCTTGAGAAAGGCCCTTTTGACCTTGTTGGCTTTTTTGGTTCGGGTGACCCTGGTCTACTCCTCCTCTGACTCAGAGGCACTGCTACCAGAGGTGCCTGTCTGGTCTTCTAGGCTCTCCTGGATTCTGCGAGCATGGGAATGGCTGGAAGAATGAGGGGGCCTAGTTTCTTGTGTTCTGGGGTGCTCAGAGGAGTCTTCTGATTCCTCCTTCCTCCCAGGATTTGATGAGTACCCGCCCCCACTGTCCGAGCAGAGGTTTTCAGGATGCCCTTAGTGGGCCTACTCTCATGGAGTTCCCCGCTAAATTTCACAGCACTTGGGACCCCATACCCAGATGCCCGCCCATCTATTCCTGGGAGGTGCCTATCTATGAGCACCATATTCCTCTTTGGATTGAAGTCTGCCATCCCCGTGGCCCTTGGCTCATGTGCGCCAGTGGACATGGGGGAGGCAGAGTCCAGGGATTGGAAGAGAGGAAGGCCTCTGGTACTAGGGTTCCTGATGCTCAGGTGTTTCCCTTTCCCAGCAAACCCCATCTCTCTAGCCCCTGCCCCCTGTTGCCATGCAAGAACTTCAGCTTTCTGTTCCTCTATCAAGGCCTTGCTAGTCTATTTCAGTTTTTCTTGCATAGCTACCTGTCATTTTTCCCACAGAGAGCCTCATTATCTCTCTGTGCTTCCTGTGTCATTTTAGAGTAATGGGCCAGTTTTTGCTGCAGGAGGGTTACCTCCCGAGCCCTGTCCTTACTGGCCTGGTCCTTCCTTGCTAGAGCATCTTCCACCCTCCTCATGTGCTCCAACAGTTTTTCATGGTCTTTTTGGAGGTCACCCAGTCCCTGAAGGGCCAGGTGATTTTCTTCCATCTTCTCTTTTAAATAACTGACCTCCTGGCCTAAGGTGTCCCTTTCCTGAGCAAGAGTATGCCTCTGTGCAGCCAGGTCGTCCCTCTGTCTTTGGAGCGCACCAGCTTTCTGGTGCTCTTCATCAAATTCTGCCTGGGTGTCAAGGTCTTTGAGAATGAGTTTATTATTCTCTTCTTTTTCTTGGTCTAAGCGGTTTTGCAGGGTGACTACCTGCTCTGCGCATGCTCTGTTAAAATGTATTTGCTGTTCCAGCTTTTTCTGGCTCTGCAGTAGAGAGTCCAAACTTTCTTGGCACACCTTCTGCAGGGCCAGCACTTTGGTATCCTGCTCTACCTTCTCCTGCTGCAGGATACCCATATCTTCTTTTATTTTTGTCAGGTACTGCCTGGTTTCATTTTCTGATTCATGGCTCCTTTGTAGCCTTTGCTCTGCAGAGTCCAGGTCAGTTTGGGCTTTTTCTAATGCTTGTAGTTGCTTGTTTGCCAGATCTTGGCCTTCTGCATATTTGTCCTGTATTGCTCCAATGTGGAGGTACAGATATGCCGCTATTTTGACAATCTTACCTTGCTCTTCTTTTACCTTAGTGGCCATATAGAGTTCACTCAGTGCCATATGTAATGGACCCTGATCTTGCTATATATTGAATCCTGTTGCAGTGGCCTGTTCCTTAATTCCCTACAACCACACATTCTGATCCTGCCCTGTCCATTCACCCCTTACAAATAATTTATGCAGTAGATGTTCTTTTGCCATATTGATTTCTACCAAGGTTGCCAATCTGGAAATATTAATTTCCTTTCTGACTTACAGGAGTTTATTTTATTTTTGCAAAACAGACTAAGTTTTTTAGAGTTTTCCAATTGAGGTGTGCTTTTCACAGTGTAACACAGTGTGGTAGCCCAACAGGGTTTATGTACCCCATTAGTTAGCATGCTGTATTAAGCTGTCATAAGTGGTATGTCTAATTCAGAAATCCTTGACACGAGCCCCCAATCTTGTAAGTGATTTCAACTTGGCACTCCAACTAAGTCAATGCCTAGCGTGTGATGCACAGCTGAAACCCTTAATTATTTATTTATGTCTATAAGTTCTTTGATTTCTGAATGATGTACCACTTATATCACATCACTCTCTTTGAATCCCCCCCGGTCACACTGAACCAGAAAGCAGGCTGGTTTTCAAAGTTAAACATTATTTATTTCACAATATATATATCACACTATTTAAATGATGTCACATTAACAATCTCTTTAATCTCAAGGAGTAATGATAGGAAAAATAATGCAGCACAGAGATAATACTTGTTTGTGGGTTCAATCAAAATGCAGTGTGATTAATCTTTCACCCTGCACACTACTGAATCCCCCCAATATGCAATATAAAGAGATGGAAGGAGAGAACAGGTTTCAGGAATACAGAATTCAACAAAATACTATCAATCCCAATTTCCTCCCAGCAAACACAGAGAAAAACAGAATTGATTGGCAAACTTGGCAAACATGGTTTAAATTTGGCTTTGCATGAATGGTAAAAACACTGAAAATGAATTTAATTCACTGAAATTGTTTCAATACTAGTGGGAGCCGCTTTGTATGGCTTCAGACAAACACTAGCAATGATTATAGAGTAACTAGCAAGTTGAAAACTTGATTTTGAGGTCGGGTGCAATTAAAAGCTATTTCACACGTTATAGATTTGAGCCAAACGAAAAATTTGCGGCAAACTTTTCCACGTGCGGTAAGCGCGATTGTGGAAAAAACTATAAGGTGAAGAAGTTATGAAGGTTTTTGTGGAGGTCGTTTTTTTAGAAAGAGGCAAAAAATGCAAAATAAAGATGCACTTTTAAAATTACAAACAAGGTTTCTCTACACTAGGGGTAGATTATGAAGATACAAACTACACGAAAGCACAGCCACCAGCCCAGGATATCTCTGGATGGTTTTACCTACCGAGACGCTCGCCTTTCTTCAGAAAATATATATCAGCGCAAAGATGATTTTAACACTACTATTACAAAAGGACTACAGGATAAGAGAAAGACTTCAGGCAAGACAAAAATAATTTCTAACAATGCAGTTCTGGATATAAGAGGAGATGAGTTTGGATATGGATGAATTATGGACAATAAATATGCTAGTGACAATCCTATGCTATGGATACTCACTACCAATGTTTGGACAGAACCGTCAGGGATTCAGGTCAGTCAAGATTTCTGGACAGGAATTCTGCTCTGGTACACCAGACTGGACTCAAGGCGCCCTGGTCTGCAATCAGCAAGGCACTCTGGACACTGCACGGTGGGACTGGACTGGATCTCACATGCTCTGGTTCTGGTTCACAGCACGGCTCTACTGGGTTGGATCTTTGGATTCTGGCAATAATTCTTAGCAGGAAAGCAGCTACAGCACAGCCAGGCTGTTCTTTGGCTCCCCTTGGAGGTCTGGGGTAACATTAGGTTTCTGGATTTTAAAGGTCAAGCTGAGAATAGTTCAGCTTTGGAAATGGGCTTTCAAAGTTTCTGGAGTTTGGAATATGGATTTCTCTTGCAAAGTGCTCCGCCCGCAATCGATTGGTGGGTGAATGTGTGTCTGTGTGAGCCCTCAGATGTCTCTATTTATGTGTTTACCAAAGGTGTGGGTATGCTGAATTGTCCTAGGATCACCCCCTAAGTATTCTATTGGCTAGGATCTTTCCTCTCCCTTGATTGGAGAACAAAACAGAGTGTCATCATGACAATGTGTTTTATGATCGAGGGAAAACCTCCCCTTTGTTTTTGCCCATGAAATCTACTTTTCATATAATACATATTTACAATTTTACAAACTTGATAGCAATAGCATATCTATATCATATATTTTGTGGAGCAAGTATTCATCCAAGCCCGTTACTGTGAGAGCTTTGGTGTGGATTTTCACACTTTTGTCCGGGACACAATTGTCTGATTTGTCCACGAATGTATACATGTGTGCGCATGATATCTGAGCATAATCATAAGAAGATTCATGCTTCTGACATCAATACAACTGCTACAAAACCAGATATTTCACTGCACCTTTTTAGAACATCGCACAGAGTTCTGAGCCCTTTTAAATTGTGCACCAAAAAATTCACATTAACAATACTGTAATTTTACAATTTTTACAAATTCGCACAGTCCTTTGTCAGTCCTTTTCAAAAACATACTTTCTGTGCTTTAAGAATCAACAAAAATGTCTGTTCCCGCCTCCAAAGTTTCTGGTGTCTCAGGAACAATCCCTGTCTTCTTCCTCTAGCAGAGGCTACTGTTGACACTTGCAATCTGCATATCCTTTCAGCCAAGGAATTCCTTTGTCTCTCCCAGGAGCAGCAGCCCAAATCTCCTCCCCTTTTCATCAACACCTGAATGTGATTTCCTGGCTTTTAGTGGGAAGCAGGAGAGGTGCCTTCTGTTGGGGCAAGCTGGGGAATTTGCTTTGTAGTTTTTTGGGCTTGCATCAGGTTATTTTAAAACTCATTTTGTTAAATATTTCTTTGATGAAAATAAACTTCCAATTTTAAAACAGGCAAACAGAACTCTACTTCCAGTCTTTAAAACATAGAGATTAAATAGTTGCAACCTATATTACTTTTGATAGCAGGTCACTTAATTCCAACCATTTGATTTTAACTGCACAAGTTTAAGCTTCTAATGCAATTAAATGACGGCTGTCATACAGGCGGCCGGTGGTACTGCGCCCATATTCTGACAGATTTTCACAGGCAAGCACACTTTTTACTGTGGATATTCTGATTCTGCTTTTTCTGACGTTGTGTGCTCATATTATTTCCTTAAATGAAGTGACGGGTGACACCCAGCAAGGATGTTGGATATTTTCTGATGTTTTGAACCATTACTTTGTATTTTCAGCAACCAAGAAAAAAGGATTTCAGACCAATTTCTGGGTTTCCTTACAATAAAGCACTGCCTTTCATGCAGTTTCCATTTTCCACTCGGTGGGCAGCCCAGTGACAGGTTCAGCGGTGTGGTCTCATTCCACTGCTGACACAGGCAAAGTAGATTGGTGGCCATCTTTTCCGGTTTCAAAGCGCAATTTTCATAGGTTTAGCAGGCATAGGACTTTTGCTGCCATTTTGCTGATTCTGGTGTCACCAGCACACAGGGATGTCGGGGGGCAGAGCCTAGTGGGTTAAAACATCCCACACTGCCCATCCGTAACCTCTTTCCTGCTATTTTCCCCAGTCTCTACCCATCAATCCCTGTCCATCCATATCCTCCTTCCTGCTATTTTGCCCACTCTCCATTCCTTCTCTGCCTGTCCATTGCAGAGACATATAGTTAAATACGTAGTTAACTATGCATATTGACGTAGCACTTTATAACATTTTTATTTTGTAAAACATGTTGTTGAACCAATTGAACGTAAATTATGCATTATGATGATTGAGACTTTTGCTCAAATGAAAAATAAAAAAGGCTTGATTGAATCAAGATATTAATAACATACCCAACAATCTCAAATTCCTTGAATGAGATGCTATTTGTTGAAATTAAGTTTGTATAAATAAGAATAAATACTTTATTGTGATTTAATCCAAATTATCAGTATTTTACACAATTTAACACATGAACATAAGCCATATCATAATAGTTCATACATCACATACACAAAAATACACAAAGAAAAATAATGGTTATCATAGTAATCAGAGTGCCCCCAGTCATTAAGTAGCACATTGCAAAATAGGTCTAGATCAATAGCATTGCAATTATACAATATCACATTGCAAAGTAAATCATATATCTAAAGAATATGCATCTAATGCAATATATAGCCATTAAGATGAGCAAAGAAGAGCGCCGCCATATTATGGTCCTGATTCTACCAGAAGCAGGCCCTTGACTTTGGACCATATCCTAAAAAGAGCCAATTGGAGTCCCAGGGCCTCAGAGTTTAAGCAGCTGACCCAGAAATCTTCCTCCATTGTGGTCTCATAGTTATGGACCCATTTTGAAAAAGCACACATGTAAAACGGGCCAAGTTTAGGGCAAAGAGTTAGAACATATCTGGTGGTTTCCAGCACTCCTGCAGTGTGGCATATCCGACAGTCTCTCCTCTGTCGGTATCTTCGCACAGCCCCCAGTGATGGCTAGGACCGGGAGCTGATTAGTACTAAGTCTTAGTATAAAATATCTCACCTATGGCGCCGGACAAAGGAGCAAGTACGGCGGGGGTTTTCAATATTTATATGTTCCGTGCGCTACTGCCTCATATCCACTCAACTTGGCCAGATGGATGGCGTTTGTACTCCAATCCCACCTGTTCAGTTTTTCCTCAAACAATCTGTTTAGGGGGATGTAAGGCAGGTGTATCTTATTCCTGTATATCAAGTCGATCCCCTTGTAAAGGGCCTCATTTAGTTCTTTAAAATTCAGGCCCCAAGGATTTCTCTCTGCCTCATAATTATCCCCAGCCAGCCTGAGTAGTATACAAGCGGGCTCGGATCACGCTTTGAGATAGAAAACTTGTCTTGCATGTAGTGCCATGCCCCTCAGGGATATGAGGCCCAGCTCTAGGCGTAGGTACTGCATTGAGCAGGACGGACCCCGCCCCAGCACCGCACGTTTGTATACGGAATTAACTAAACAGATAACTGATCAATTTCTAGTAGGAGCACCTCTCTTTGTATATCATTGCAGAGACGCTTCCTTCAATTTCTATTTGTTTGTTCTCTGTGGCACATTGTTTCCCCTTATAAATAAGAGCAGTCCTGTAGGGACTGCTGATGCAACTGGTTGATACCACTGCAATCAACAAGATACTTACCAGATGCCACATCTTTTTAGAGGGCATAGGGTGAGCATCCGTAAACCATAACACCACCATAACACCCTTTATGTGTTGATATGCGCTCACCTGATCTAATGTGGAACTTCTCTGACAGCATATTCTAGGGCTGCATTTGGTTTCCCATCCAGCCATGATGTAACATCTTTGTACTATGAATTTGGTTGTACACTGCAGTAATAGCACAGCGTCACACATCTGTCTCCTTTGAGGCTGGTGCTAGCGCTCTGAAAAGTTGCCATACACAGCAATGTGTATATACACATCTAAATTATGTGCACAGTGCAGAGTTTGTGGTGCTTGCTCCTGGACTCTACAAGTAGCTCTAGCTACCTATCTAAGAGAACACATGTAGTATCATTCTCTCTCTTTCAATGAATCCAAAGTATATTTCACTCATTTTCCCACTCTCTATTTCCAAGGCTACGCACTATGTGCCCGACACTATGTGCCTGGGATATCGTATGCAACACTAAACATTTGCTTGGTCATAGCACGGTAAATAAGACTGGTTTGTCGATCTCACAGGGTGCTAAGTGGTATAGTTTCCTCTTGGCAAGACACAGGGCACTAGTCGAAGTATTGCCATGGCAGAATTGCAATACGTGTACCTTGAGCAGCTCTGTGTTTTTACTTTTCCTAGGAAACCTGCACAGTGCATGCGCCACAATGTACACTAACGTTACAAAAGTTTCAAGGGTAATGTTTGAATGAGTGTATTGACTGGTGACACAAGACAACATGCCCTTTCGTGGAATTGTGTTGGCCACAAAAACATTTTATAATTCTGCCCCTTCAATCCTGGCCACACCAAAATCTCACCATATCTCTTGACGAGAATATCATTGCAAAGAGGGGGGGTGCTAGAATGGCAATAATCGGTAGGCCTAAATTCGCCTAGTTTGTGTCCCTCTTCCTTCTTTTCCCTTTATTTCTGCTATATTGGTCAAAAGAATGTTGGAAGCCCAGCACTCACAAGTCCACTTTCACTTAGGCATATATCATGAGACAGTAAAACTGAAATTATGAATCAAGATGCACTAAATGTTGCATGCTGAATAGGATTGATATACCCTACAAAATCTGTTAGTTTGTTCCTTATACAATTACACACCGTTCTGCCAATCTGCACCAAATTCTGCATAGTTACCTGTTAGGACTCTGGACATTACTGGCTACATGACAATAGGACACCCCATCGCTTTCCCCGGATTTCAGCCCCTTCACACATGAGATCGTTGCCTCAAATCGGTGAAACATCAATACAGGCACAGAAGGACTGGACAAAACTCATGTTAAGCATCTCAACGCGAGGAAGGAAATTCAGAGGCCTTGAAAACTACATTTCAATGCTCTCGGATGCACCGTTTTCAAGATGTTTGCACCGCAAAGCACTGCACCGTGCCAGGGTGAGGCCACAAGTAGGGAGAGCATACAGAAGGCCCAACTATGCGTCAACACGCCAACTCTCGCCTCCCCTCCATGTCTGCTCTGGGGTATGTCAGCCAGCCATACGCGCCTATTCTCAGTGCAGTTTACTTCAGAGTGCAAAGCACATCAAGCGATAAGCGACTCAGAACAGGGACCTACAGGATCATGGATTTTCAAAAATTGATGAGAGTGTTATCATGTCTGTCTAGAGAACCTGTGTGGAGTGCGGGGACTTTTTTGCGAATCTTCGATATGATAAAGCAGAAAACCTGTTAGTTTGTTCCTTATTCAATTCCACACTGTTGCACCAATCAGGTCATCACATTTTGCATAGTTACCTGTTAGGACCCTCTGGATATTACTGGCTACATTACATTTGGACACCCCACCCCATTCTCTGGATTTCAGCCCCTTCACACATGAGATGGTTGACTCAAATCGGGGAAACATCAATGTGGTCGTAGAAGGTATGGACAATGCTCATTTTAAGTGTCTTGACGTGAGGAACAAAACCCAAAGGCGAAAACCATGTTTCAAGGCCCTAGGATGCACCGTTTCTGAGATATTTGTACTGAAATGCAATGCACCACACCAGGCTGAGGCGACAGGTGGGGAGAGCACACAGAAGGTCCCGGTATGCAGCATATTGCCAACTCTCACCTCCCTTCAACGTCTGCTCTGGGGTATGTCAGCCACCCACACACGCCCATTCTCAGTGCAGTTTACTTCTGAGTGCAAAGCATATCAAGTGATAAGCGACTGAGAACAGCGACTTACAGGATCATTGATTTTCAACAATTGATGAGAGTGTTATCATGTCTGTCTACAGAACCCCTGCAGAGTACTTTTTGCTAATAGCACCATTAAATAGACTAGTCATCTACAGAAAACGCACATAATTTTTAATCACTTTAGTCCATTCATTAACAATTGTTAGAATTTCTCAGGCAGCATTTCGAACAAGGGCTAGCAATTATTCCCTACTTTACTTTGTAATACATGTATACACATGTGGTATAATAAAAAAGTTGTCACTGCAAGGTCTTTTATTCGATGTCCATCTGTTGTATTGGTGCTCAGCTGTCCTTGAAAGATGATGTTGGATGACTCACATGATTCATGCAGAGAGGGTCTGGTGCAGTGCATACAGAAGAAGAGGATGGGCACTCTAATTCCTTCTCTTTTGTGAATGCCCATCTCTTGCTCTCAAAGAACTCAATGTGATGGGCAAACAGGGCTTAGAATGTTCAGCTATTGGATCCTACTTATATAGGTCAATGGTTTGAATTAAAATGCACTAAGACTGCACCCCCAGGACTACATTATGTTTATGAAACGAAACTCCAGAATTGGCTCATGGTGTTATTGGTAAGTCTATGCAAACATATTCAGCTATAAACCAAACCACCATAATTTCTCCCTTTTCCCTGAAAGAGACTTTCTTGAAGGTTGTGGGTTATTCAGGCAGAGTGTGTGGGTTGTTCGGGCTGAAAAGTATAAGCAGTGCTGTGCGGTTCAATTTCGGAATGAGCCATTTGTAGTTAACGCCATGAGGTTGCAAAGCAGTCCTTAGTTGAGAAATAGGTAGGAAAATGATAGGATATATGTGTGGGAGAGGCAGAATATTAAAGTATTCTTTATGTGAGGATTGGATAGAAAATTAAAATAGGACATAGGAGACATAGAAAACTACAATAGGTGTGGCAGGGTCCCAGTTGGGAGACACAAATAGGTTGACCCAACAATATGATATTAACAAAAAGAGAGGTTTTATTTTGACAACAACAAAGTACTGATAGGATGCTGCTCCTCCACTCGCAGATAGCAATCAACAGAAAGAAGTCTCTTACAAAGATATAGCAGAGGGCGTTTTGGCCCTTGAATGTCCAATCGATGACCCAGGTCTTTATCTTCTGGTTGCAGGTTTTCAGTGTTCCTGAATCCTTTTTAGCCGTGTATAATATTTAGGCCCTCAGCGGTCTGTATGTTAAGCCTTGGAAAATTCTGAAGGTCTCCTTCAGGAGATAAAGGCACTGGTTGAGCCTTTTCAGTACAGACTCACTCTCCTATGTTCTTAGGCACAGGGTTCTGTTTGTTGGACACCGCCTTGCTTATCGTTCCTATGGCAAGCTCTGTGGTCCCTGGAGACATTACACTGGCTTGTACGCCCTCCCAACAACATTAGATTCTGCCAGAACCTCCCTGGTGTCTCTCTCTCTATCCCTATATCTCTCTCTCTCTCTCTCGCTCACTTTCTCTCTCTCTCTCTTTCTCTCTCTCTCTCTCTCTCTCTCTCTCTCTCTATTAGGGTTATCAAGTTTCCTCCCACCTCCTCAAATATAGAAGATGTTTCACCCTTGCCGGTTTATCTCCCCCTATTTTCTGACTCTGTATCTCTCTCTGAAGATGGCATCAAATTGTCATTGAACCTCCTCAAGACTCACCTTGCAACCTCCATATTAGTCTCATAGATGACACCCTTTCTTTCTCAAACCTCCTTGAGACCCTCCAACCTACAACTCTCTCGTCGCACTCTCTATCGGACTTCTGCCTCCAACTCTTACTCAAACTACCTACACTGCTAGACGTAGCTTGCTTTGTTTTATAGTAGAGTCTCCCTTTTCCTTGGTGTGCTTAAGGATATGTAGGACACCTGAGTACTGAGGATTGTGCTGTCCTGTTATCGGGTCATGGCTTGGTAATCATGTGGCTGGCCTGAGGTTACATTAACGCCTGTCACAATTTTGGAGTTCAGAAAGGCCATGGCTGGGTGTGGGGTATCCTTCCCTCCCCTTTGATCCCCTGCGGCCATTGCCTGTTTGACTCTATTCTCTGAGCGTAAGAATCTAGAGTCAAAATACCTTTGGGTAAGGACACCTTTATTGCAGGGAATTTGAAACGTTGTACTCCCCACAATGCTAGCGGGACTAGGAGAAGAGGGTGTGTTAACATTATCTTTCACACTTTGAGTGTAAATCAATTCCATATTAGTCAAGAAGTGCAACTTAGCATCCATGGGGCTTTAATGGGTTGCGTGGGGATGAGGACTTCTTCCTTGGGGATCGGAGCTGAAGGATAAATGGGTTTCTTTGCTCATCAAAGTCTTTGGAATGTTACCACGACGTTCTCTTAAAGGGAGAGGCCTAATTTCCTTTGCTGGTTATTTGGGCCTATGCAGGGAGATGGATTTACTCTCCAAGAGTGTCAGCCTTATGAGAGGCAGTCTCCTTGAGGGGTTTATGCATCCCCCTATGGTGGTCCCTGGTAGGTTGGGTTGGGGTGCGAGTGCTCCTGTGACTGCCCCCCATCCTTAGTGTGGTGGTTCAGGGATCCCATGCGGATAGTCTGGGGATTCTTTGTATGCCTCCTCCAGACCCAGCATACACCAGCTTGCAGTGGTACCCAACCTCTTGAATAACCCCACTGTTTCCCCCAAAGTCAGACAGGGGACTTCATTACATAGGGTAGGCCATCTATTACGCCTACTACTTCATACTGATCAGTAAATGTGCATAACATTGCATACTTTTTGTGCCCTGAAGATTTATTATATGAAGATGATGCTTTAATGACATTGACAAACATAGCCCTCTTGATAAAAGAGTTAATGAATATGGTTAGCTGATTCTCCATTGCTATAAAATTAATTGGCCAAAATGTTCTGAGCTCACCATTGCCAGAACCTAAGTCATGACTGTCAAATATACTTGTTATTTCTACATATTATGTTGTAAAACATGAAGTGTTGGGAGTGGGTAGCACACTGGGGATTTCTGTTGGCCTGAAGTGCCCAAGGGTTCTTGGAAGAGGCAGTTGGGGGACAGCCTGGGTAAGGAGGATGTATGAGTGTCCACGGGGCTTTGCCCACACTGTTTTACTATGAGGCCAATAAAGAAAGGTTACTGTACCTACTGGTGTCTTCACCAATGGGGATGACAAATAAGCCCCTTGGATGGACCAACGTTGCATATATTTGCATTGCAGGCCTGCAGTGCGGTGCAGCTGGATTGAGTAGGGAGTCCTCCAAGCCGAACACAGCGGTGTAGAGGTGCTGGAAACTTCCTGGAACTGGCTGCCTTGAGCAGAACAGTAAGAGCGAAGTGGGAAGAGCGGCAAGAGGACCCAGCGTGGAGCAGAAACCAAGCTGCAGTGCATGTAGTGCTCTATCAAAGCAACCCTCAGAAGGCATACTGTTGGGCTCAATGGGGTCCCTGATAGAAGGGACAGTGGTGCATGGAGTGAAAGGAACCAAGGCCAAGCCACACTTGCTGTAAGTGTTAGTACACTCTCCTAATCTACCACCTCAGTTCCAGCCTAGTCCAGGGGAACCGATCATCAAATGAGATTTCTGGAAGGAAGACTTTCAAGACTATGCACTTCCTATCCATGAACCCACATTTAGTGTAGAAAGGAAAAGGGAACTACGAATGCATTCTCTTGTATTTGAGGGCCATAGGATTCTCAAGAGCTTACCTGATGTAATTGGCAAAGTGGCTGAAGGACAGGAAGCCACGCAAGGAGATTCCTTTAATACTTATGAGACCATCATACGGAAACTCGACCTACACTATGAAAAGAAAGAAAACACTGTTCTACAGTGTTATTACTTTGGAATAAGAGACCACGTGGAAGGAGAATCGGTTGAGGATTTTAGGATGGGACTTCATGCACAAACACAAAATAAGGGAAGAACTTGGGAGCAAGGAACTGGCGAGGAAAGATAGAGGATTGGAGAGGAAGTAATGTTCTTAGGGAGAGGTTGTTTCGCCTCAATGGGTATCAACACCTCATTCGCCTTAAGACTGGGGCTGAACTGGTGGTGGATAGGATAAGGAACATACCCATTTGTCTTAGAGAGGAGGTGACTAAGGAACTGAAAAAAATTTCAATGGTTGGGAGTGATACAATAGATGTAGGAATCTAAATGGATTACGCCTATTGTGATATGATAGGTTATTTATAATACACTCAATACCCATAGGTTTCTAAGCACGGACCCTAGGATCGAACCTGTGTTGCTCCGTGTTGTCTTGCTTTGAAGGCGAGCACGTTGCCCCAGAGCTATCCTCCCAAGACATTGTGATTGTGAGAAAGGCTAGCAGAGAGGCCAGGCTTTGACTGAAGAGGACTTCTTGAAATGTCATAGAAGACAAATTTCCTTTGCCCAACATTGGGATAAATGGTTAGTCTAGTGGGTGGGTTCAAAGTGTTTAGAACTCTTGGTCTTGCCTCTGCCTATCATCAGATTAATTTAAGATTACAGTATGTTTGTTACGCCGGGCGATACATACAGATTTTGGAGAATGCTGTATGGCGGCTGCTTTTTTCCAAATAGTACTGCATGTACTCAAGGTGTTAAGGGTGTTTTCTGTTTTCAGGGTGATATCCTAATTACTAGAGTTGATGAGAAGGAACATGACCTAAGGTTGGAGAGAGTGCGAAAGATCATCATGTTAGAAGGGCGATATTTGAAGAGGGAGAAATGTAGATTAGGGGACATTTCATACCTAAGGTACAGATTAAGTGTGCAAGGGGTATAATCGAAGGGTGAGTTGGTGCTGGCCATTTTGAATTTAGAGAGGCTTAAGGAGAGGCAAGGTATTATGTCGTGCCTGGGCTCATGGAATACTATACAAACTTTCTGAACAGGTTTGCAGACAGACGCAAGGAGATCAGAAATGTGTACAAGAAAGGGCCAGAGTTTTGCTAGTCTGTAGGGTGCCAAAGAGAGTTCACTGATATCAAGGAAGCTATAGCGAAAGCACCAGTACTGGCAAATGTATATGTTGAATGCCCAACATGGATTGTGACAGATGCAAGTGACACAATATTGGATGCGCGATATTCTGTTATTGAAAAGGAGTCTTTGCGTGTCATCTGGGCAATTAACACATTCTGTATGTTTGTGTGGAAGCTGATGTTTTTAGTCCAGACCGACCACAAGCCTCTTGTGGGTGTGTTCACAACTAAAGGATTGGAAGGACTTCTAAGATGTATCATGAAGGTGGTGGTGTCTATGCAAGGGCATGATTTTGTTGTTGAATATGTTCCTGGCAGCGAGTGAGAATGTGTTAAAAGATGTTTTGCCAAGGACAGAAAGGGAAGATCACATGGTGGAGGTCTCAGAGGAGTGGAACCAGGAAGATGATCAAGTGTTTCTGGTCTGTGGAGGTGCTCTCATTAGAGAGTAGTGGAACAAGGCCGCCAACGAAGATGCATTTCTCAAGGAGGTTATTGTGAAGGTTGGAGTAGGAAGGCCAGAACAGCTAGAGGATGAGGTATTGAAGCAATACGGTAGGGTCCATGAAGAATTCAGCCTGGAGTATGGGTGGTTGTGAAAGAGGGAAATTCCTTCCTCCTTTGAGGATTAGAAAGAGAATTCTGGCGTTAGCTCATAAGCGACATTTCAGGATCATTAAGAGAAAGGGCACACGAAGGGGAGATTATTGGCGACCCAAAATTGATGAGGAAGTGGATGAGATGGTGCGACCTTTTGTTATGTGCAGAGTCAGTGCCATTTGAGCACTAAGAAGAAGGAAATCACATACAGCAGTGTGTCCTCCATGGTGCGGGAAGTTTGCTTTGTAGAGTGGGATGAACAAGAGCTCAAGGAAGCGTGAAAAAAGGGAGATTATGAAACAGAGGTATCACATGTTTAAGCATGTAAAGAGACAAGATATTCGTGTGGTTGAGGATGTGAGAATCAAGAAAGGGGAATAGTCACAAAAGGGAGAAGCAGATTTTGGGGTCCGCAGAGGGTCGTAGAAGTGTATGATGGCACAGTGGTCACAGCAGATGGTAAGGTTTGGAACCAATTGTTTCGTCAAACAAAGAGATAGGACAATACAATAATCATATGTAGATGTAATACTGGGAACCTACACATGTTCTTTTAATTAAGAAAACCACATACGTGTACCTTGAAACAATAGGTAGAGTACAAAGAGAAATACAAAAATATATGATTTATTATACATAAAAAATATGAAAATACAAAAAAACACAAATAAAGAGCACAACATATAATCATACAATCATACAATGAAAAAACTCAATAGACATAAATGAGTTATAAAACCACTAGCATAAATACAACAACATCAGCTATTTACAACATCACAAGACAAGTATGTTACAGATGAAACAAGGTTTGGAACCAAAGCAGGGTGCTAGTGGGAGTTGGTTGAGAGCATTGCATTGTCATCTGGGACTGCAGTAACTGACAACAACTGCAGCTGGTGGACAAGGTTTTCTGCTGTTTATCACCTATGCAGATCTTTCATTGGAATGTTCCCTTGTATGTGTGTGTGTGTGTTTGTGTGTTTGTGTTATTGTTAGGGGGAAGGTTCTCAATAGCGAAGATGACAGTTGCCTGCAAGTTACATTATAATTTTGGTATGCGACCTATGACACCCAGTGCTTCTAGATAGCCATTGCTAGCTAGAGCTAGAATCCTTTGCCTGGGGAAAGACTGTGTCGAAACTGAAAATGATGAACCTCTATACAGATTCTCTTGTGACCGACCCTTACGGCTCCTCTGTTTCTGGATTTGGGCTTTTCTCAGCTGGCAGATTCACACAGCCTTCCATAGTAAATCTGGAATCCATGGGGGAAGGAGATACTTCCTTAGTGCTTGAGGTAGAAGTCTGCACTGTCCTGAAGAGATGGCACAAAGGATCGAGTAGCCGTGTCAGAACAGCACTGTACAGCAGGGTCATATAAGGGAACATTTGTGCTGGCACTCCATCTGGATGTCACCCAGAGCTTTCCCTTCTTTTGGACTCATTATTGCACTGTTGCCTCTTCTATTGACTGATGTAAGGCTCCCTCAACTAAGGCACATGCCTCTAGGGCTTTCTGCAGGGAGAGTTCATTATTCTTTATTTGTGTTGGTTATACATAACCTTTACAAAAACATTTCTGTATACAAAAGCAAAACTGAATACATATTCACAATTCATCTTGCAATACATAAATCATTTAAAACAGTTAGTATATGACAAAATACTCAAAGTTAAAAATAAATGCCAAAGAAAATTGTATTTACAAATACATTCATTATCTGTGGCTTTAACTACTGCGACAGCTCACTGGAACAGTCACATTAATGGTTCATTTTGGTTCATTTACACTATTCATATTGTGATGCTAACAAACAGATCTTTCTTAGAAATCTAATTACCGCAAGCTGTAGTGAAAAATCACTCCCGTATAGCATTTCCAACCATAGTCTTTCAAGATCCACATTGTCCCCGTTCACAAATTTTAAAAAGTGGTGTATACGATCACTACGTAATAGATCACAGTAAATTAAGAAGTGCTACAGAGTTTCATGCAGCCCAGAGGTACCACAGAACCTACACAGTGACACTCCCCCTTTCCCGTAGGTCTGTGATTTCCCTGGTCAACAACACATTACATTTAAAATGCATAAATTCATTGTGCCATCCTTTGTCCAGGAACTTAATCAAGTATGGCTCCATGCTACCCCCAATTTTGTAACCTGACCCCAATGCTTGTATAGTTTAGTTCCTGCAACTTCAGCACATGTGATGTTCCAATCTAGTTGCTCCGCATATTTCTTTGCTTTGTGTGGATTGAATATAAGCAACTCACACGTTGCACCAAATCAAGTTAGGTACGCTAGGGATTCTCTTGTTAATTAATTTAGGTATTCTGAGACACATGTACAAGTTCGTATCCCATTTCCTAACAGATCTTATATAGTATCTTTAGAGCTCACAATTAATTTCCTAAATAGGCATACTCAATGCCACATAACCAGCTTGTAACGCAAAGCTTCCAATGGCACACAGTTAGGTAGGCATCTAAACACTGATCTTAATATCTTTGCCTCATATTTATCCAATTCGTCGATTGCCCACCTAGGAAATAGTTCCAGACCATAGCAGAATTGAGGAATCAATTTGCATTTGTAGTAGCGCAAAGTCGGTATAAATGAGAATTTCCCATATTTCATGTCAATTTTTTTAGGTGAATAATTTGTGCCTGCACCTTTGTGTTCAAAAATTGCCTATAGTTCTGTTTCCTTTTGATTCCAAATATTGGGTAACCCAAATACCGCAGATTTAATTTCACACACAATTTTTCATGGTTCAAGAACCATACTGGATTGCCCCTTGTAACACTACAATGAAATGGTAGAATTACAGTTTTCTTTGCATTCATCAGAAGCCAATTTGCAATTGTGTAATCTCTAAATGCGGTTAGCAGGCATTGCAGTCCTCACGGGGTAGGATCAAATAACATAAAATCATCCTCATAAGCAGACCACGATACCTTAATTCCTTCGACTGTAGGTGGAACAAAATAAACTGTCTCTAAGACCTTACCAGCATGTGATACATATACATTGAATATTGTAGGGGAAAAAACACACCCCTGACGTAAACCATTTGTAGCATTGATCGCATCTGATAGTATTCCTGTGTTACTTAGGCGTACTTGTAATTTGGAACCTTTGTGTAAATGATACCGAATTGACAATAGGGGAGAAGGCAATACCATTCAATGTAGTTTCCCCCAAAGGATATTCCTATCCACCATGTCAGAAGCCATAGTTAAGTCTACGGATGCTACATAGACTGGCACATTAACTTGTTTCCACGTTTTCCACTGCAGGATGTTCATTAGTAACCGCCCTGCGTCAGTGCCCGCCTTTTTGCGGAAACCAAATTGAAATCATGATAAGATTTTATTTACCTCTGCCCACTCTTGAATGTGTTTCACTATTAGACCTGAAGGGAGATTTTTTAATTTCATAAATCCTATTTTATTGATAACGTTTGCTCAAATGGGAGCGCCAAATGTATTCAGGAATACAGCAATAATTCAGGTCTATGATATGAGTGTCACCTTTATTTATACTTCTTTAATAGTCTCTACTATTGTTTTTCCAGCACCCAGCATTAAGGCCTCCCAGTTGTTAATCAGTATATGTATTTTTTTTACCAAGATCAACTCTTTATAATCTAATTATAATATTTATTTACTTCAATGCTTTTGAATTGTAAAACATTTAGGTGAATTTGCAAACTAGCAAAACAGATGTAAAACATGTTAAAGGGGTGTAGTAAAAGGGGAGGCGGGAACAGAGGTATGTGAATGGGGGTTTAACCCCAATTTAAGAAAAACAAAAATATGATGCAAATGCACCATTGAAAATGCTTCTGTATAAATGGAGAATGATTCAAAATCACCAGAGTAAAGACCTAGAAACATTGTAATCATGCAGCCGCCATTAAGCCCCCACTCCCCCATCCCCAGTCTATGCCATCAGTGCTTTTAATAGGTCAAGCCATCTCTTTTGCTATGTCTGCAATCCCTACCACACCAACAGGCCGATTCATGGAATTCCTCACAAAAGTGTCGCATGCGGCTGGCGCACAGCGTGCCCGTGCGAATGTCTGCGCCAGCCATGTGCGACAAAATCAATTTCCGCGCACAGCGTATTCATGGATTCTCGCCTCCAAAAGCAGACGTGGCGCAGAGTGGCGCAGCGACCCTGCAGCAGAGCCAGTTACGCCCCCAAGAACGCCCTCGCGTAAGGAAAAGCCATCAAGATCGCAAAACCATCGCAAAGGGCTGCGCCAACCCTGTACCAGTTTACCGGACTGGCAAACAGCAAACGCAAAGCGGGGAACGTGTATTACGGGTTTCGGGAACACGCGTGCGCGAGAAGTCTCACACGCGATCTTGCCTGGGGGAGCGTGTGCGTGTATTTCAGAGGTGCGTGAGAAGTTTCACACGCGAACGGGCTGGGTGCATGTATTTCAGGGGTGCGCGAGAAGTTCCACACGCGATTGGCCTGGGCGTGTGTATTCCAGAGGTGCGCGAGAAGTTCCACATGCGATCGGGCTTGGGGGAGCGTGTGCGTGTATTTCAGGAGTGCGCGAGAAGTTCCACACGCGATTGGCCTGGGCACGTGTATTTCAGAGGTGCGCGAGAAGTTCCACACGCGATCGGGCCTGGGGGAACGTGTGCGTGTATTTCAGGGGTGCGCGAGAAGTTCCACACGCGATTGGCCTGGGCGCGTGTATTTCAGAGGTGCGCGAGAAGTTCCACACGCGATTGGTCTGGGCGCGTGCATTTCAGAGGTGCGCGTGAAGTTCCACACACGATTGGCCTGGGCGCGTGTATTCCAGAGGTGCGCGAGAAGTTTCACACGCGATTGGCCTGTGCGTGTGTATTTCAGGGGTGCACGAGAAGTTCCACATGCGATCGGGCCTGTGGGAGCGTGTGGTGTATTTCAGAGGTGCGCGAGAAGTTCCACACGCGATTGGCCTGGGCGCGTGTATTTCAGAGGTGCGCGAGAAGTTCCACACGCGATTGGCCTGGGCGCGTGTATTTCAGAGGTGCGCGAGAAGTTCCACACGAGATTGGCCTGAGCGCGTGTATTCCAGAGGTGCGCGAGAAGTTTCACACGCAATTGGCCTGTGCGCGTGTATTTCAGGGGTGCGCGAGAAGTTCCACATGCGATCGGGCCTGGGGGAGTGTGTGCGTGTATTTCAGAGGTGCACGAGAAGTTCCACACGCGATTGGCCTGGGCGCGTGTATTTCAGAGGTGCGCGAGAAGTTCCACACGAGATTGGCCTGAGCGCGTGTATTCCAGAGGTGCGCGAGAAGTTTCACACGCAATTGGCCTGTGCGCGTGTATTTCAGGGGTGCGCGAGAAGTTCCACATGCGATCGGGCCTGGGGGAGTGTGTGCGTGTATTTCAGAGGTGCGCGCGAAGTTCCACACGCGATTGGCCTGGGCGCGTGTATTTCAGAGGTGTGCGAGAAGTTCCACACGCGATTGGCCTGGGCGCGTGTATTTCAGAGGTGCGCGAGAAGTTCCACAGGCGATTGGCCTGGGCGCGTGTATTTCAGAGGTGCGCGAGAAGTTCCACACGCGATTTCAGCAGGGTACGTGTATTTCAGGGGTGCACGAGAATTTTCACACGCAATTTCAGCAGGGTACGTGTATTTCAGGGGTGCCGGGGAGTCCTACATGTGATTTGGCAGTGTGGGTCCTGCCAGGTGTCCCCTGTACACCCTCCACAGCCCCTGCAGGCAGCCCACACCACATAGGCATGCCCCCCAGCAAAGACACATGTCTCCTTGCACTACTGATCACCAACTCATGTCCCCTTGCACCCCCACCCCCAGCATTGCGGGGCACCTGCCAGCAGGCCCCCACTAATGCCAACTCATGTCCCCCTGCACCCCCACCCCCCAGCATTGCGGGGCACCTGCCAGCAGGCCCCCACTCATGTCCCACTCATGTCCCCCTGCACCCCCACACCCCAGCATTGCGGGGCACCTGCCAGCAGGCCCCCACTCATGTCCCACTCATGTCCCCCTGCACCCCCACCCCCCAGCATTGCGGGGCACCTGCCAGCAGGCCCCCACTCATGTCCCACTCATGTCCCCCTCACCCCACCCCCCAGCATTGCGGGGCACCTGCCAGCAGGCCCCCACTCATGTCCCACTCATGTCCCCCTGCACCCCCACCCCCCAGCATTGCGGGGAACCTGCCAGCAGGCCCTCACTCATGTCCCACTCATGTCCCCCTGCACCCGTACCCCCCAGCATTGCGGGGCACCTCCCAGCAGGCCCCCACTCATGTCCCACTCATGTCCCCCTGCATCCCACCCCCCAGCATTGCGGGGCACCTGCCAGCAGGCCCCCACTCATGTCCCACTCATGTCCCCTTGCTCCCCCACCCCCCAGCATTGCGGGGCACCTGCCAGCAGGCCCCCACACATGTCCCCCAGCCAACATGTCATCACAATCTAGATCCCTGGCCCTTATGGTCAGCCTCCAAATGCAAAACACCCACTCGAGTATTCCATCCACCCACTTAGAAATGGCAATGACATGATAGAACCCCAATAGCAAGTTTGGAAATGAACACATGGCCCTCACATACACTTAATGGGTGTTAGTGAATCTCAAAACCCATATCATGATATGCATGATACCAATGAGATGATACTATACATTGAAGTTTGATGAAAAAAATGCATTAAAAACAGCATAAATGGAATTAAAAATAAACAAATGACAATGGGAATCAAAAACCAAAAGCAGCATGTCCGTAAAATAATGAAAAACGACAAATCATAATCCAAAGGAAAGGTGTCCAAAGTCACAGTTCAAGGAAGTAAATCCAAGGTAAAAACAAAACCGAAAACCATTGCTCCACGGGTAAATCCCAAAAGAAATTAAAAAATCCAACAGTCAACTATATACAGATAAACAAACCAGGGTCCATGATCCCAACTGAAGAAATGAAACCTACATAAAAATACTACCTAATAAAATAAAACTATATACAAAAATGTGGCCCATTGTCCAAAAGGTCCAAAATAAATAAAAAAGCAAAGGAAACCTAAGACTAACTACATAACTATTTACAAGGGCAGCGGGCTAGTCCGACGGCTCACTGGTTGTTGTCATGGGCCAGGGCATCATCGAACTCCTGTTCAATGGCTTGGAGGCGGGCATGTTCCCTGGCCCCGAGGTCCCGCAGGGATAATGCAGTGTCCAGCTCCAACTCCCTGCGAAGACCCTCGAGGCACTCAGCCCGCCTCAGCGCCCTCCGCATGGAGTTCTCCGCCCTGACCATTGTGAGCCGTTCCTCCTCTGCCCGCTGCCGCTCCGCACCTATCTGCTGGCCCAACCGCTCCCACACGGAAGCCACTCCCATTCCAGGGTTCTCCTGCCCTCCGGCCGATGCCTGCACCCCTGATGTTGATGGCCCCGAGCCATGATGCCTCCCACGTCGAGCCTGCCGCTGCCTCTGACGCAACTGCCTGTGCCAGCACGACGGCATCCAGGCTGATGGAAACCACTGACGCCGTCGTGCACGTGCCCTGCCCGATGATGCCATCACATCCTCCATCTGCTGGGATCCAGTTACTGGTGTGTCCACCCCTACTGGACCTCCGACTCCCGACTGTGGCAGGGATGGGATCCCCACTGAGGTGGCTGCATTGGTCGGGGCAGGTCCACAGGGGGCCCTGGTGGCATCTGGGCCGGAAGACGGTATGGAGTACGACTGGCACATAGCCTCCACAGAGGAGGAGAGGGTCGCCAGAGTGCCCGACACATGTACGAGACCCCCGACCATGACCGCTCCCAACTGGGCCACGTTGGCACGGTGCTCTTCGTGATGACGTACGTGCTCCCCCCGGGAAGCACGCACCTCATCACAAATGACAGCCGTGCGCAACGCGACACCAATCAGGACCTTCTCCATACGGCCAGGGGTCCCTTCGTCCGCAGGTGGAGGGGAGTCAGATGACGTGGACATCCCCCCTACCTGCGGACGGGCCTGGGATGGGGCATCCCTGCTGGTGCATGGTGGTGCAGTCACAGTGTCAGGGACAGTGACATGCACAGGCACCTCCACGGCGACCTGTGCTGCCTCCTGCCCCTGCCCCTGGACTGCACCACTTGCACCAGCAGGGATGCCCCCACCAGGCCCCATGTGCGGCTCAGTAGCGGCCTCCTCCTCCTCTGTGGAAACCACCAACCTGGATGGCTCCACACCGTCTTCCGCCATTGCAAGCCCCTGTGGGGGCTCACCCACCCCTTCCGCTGCAGCGTGGGGGCATCCCCGCCGCTTAGCTCCACAGCGCCGTTCCGCCCTCTTCTTCACTTTGCGCTGTGTAGAGGGAGACATAGAACACAAGCATCAGGGTACTGTACAATGGTCCCTTAGACAGGAAGCAATAGCAGATGAGTGGCACTGTCAAAGATCACTTCCGTCATGTCCCGCCACAACACATGGGTCAGTGCAGGCAAAACACATGCAGTAACAGGCATGGCGCATGCTATGGACATAAGCAAACATGTCCAAGGGACTCTTGAAGCATACAATGTCGTTTTTGGACTCACATGCATCATGGGTCATGCCTATCACAAGCACACACTTCAACGTACTTTCATCCATCTGGACTCGTACACCCCAGACACAGTGGATGCAAGGATAACAAGGCTGCATCAGTGAATCTGAACATTGTCACAGACATGTGTCATGCATCCATGGCATCCACAAGTCACAGACACGCAGGTCAGAAACACAGACATGGACACCATACATGTACATGGCATCAGCACCCATCCCTCACCCACACCCATGTCCAGGAACAGAGACTGGCATGCTCTCATGTGTCCATTCCGCATAGGGCTCCCCATGTTACATTTAAACACATACACCAACCGTGTGCTTCACACATTACTGGTCTCACATGCATGACCATGATGTCCCTGCACACACACACACGTACATGGCCTATGTCACACATACAGGCAAGTATCAGACAACCAGCACGCTGCAACATGCCCTGTCTCACACAGCAATGCTTGGCCACTTACCGCTCGACTCCAGACGGGTCTGCCTCTCAAGGATCTGGGCATGGAGCGCTGGGCATACGCGTTCCAGGACCCTCAGCTGGATGGTACTCATGCTGCCCCGGCCCCCCTCCACGAGGCGCCGGGCCTTTATGAGGGTCCTGGACCTGAAGTCCTCCCAGCGCTTCTTGACTTGCTTGATGTTGCGGGTTGCCACCCCCTCCGCGTTGATGGCAGCCACAAAGTCGTCCCAGATCCTGTCCCGCCCTTCCTTGTCGGCGCGTGGTGATCCGAAGAGGGCATCATAATGCCCCAGGACAAGCTCCACCAGGACACCAACTTCATTCTGACTGAAGCTGGTGGCCCTCTGCCCCTCTGGCTGGGGGTCGCCAGTGGTCTCGGATGGTGTTTGCCC
Organism: Ambystoma mexicanum; assembly: GCF_040938575.1. Taxonomy (NCBI): domain Eukaryota; kingdom Metazoa; phylum Chordata; class Amphibia; order Caudata; family Ambystomatidae; genus Ambystoma; species Ambystoma mexicanum. Next base: position 1,389,113,201 of record NC_090932.1, read on the forward strand.
CGACATGGCGACCCCCGAGGCAGGCGTGGGTGGGCAACTGGGTCCTGGGGCTGGGCTGTGGAGCGATGGTATCCCATTCGGGAGTGTTCTGTTCCAGCAGTGGTGGACACAGCAACTGGACCCCTGCAGATGGCTGATGTACAGGCACCAAATGGCAGGGCACGGTGGCAGCAGGCAGGCAGGCAGCAGCAGATGGCTCGTGGGAGGCTGCTCGGGACTCTGGGGGGCAGTTATTCGGCCTTTTGGGCAGGAGCGTGGTCTTCCGTGTGCTTACGCGTGGCCAGCTTGATACGGAGTGATTTGGCACGTGAAAATTCTGCACGTCAGCGTGTGAATCGAGGAAAGGCCCTTAGCGCGTAAGCGCGTCAGCACGCATACGCAATTTCATTGGACCAAAGGCCCTTAGCGTGTATGCGTGTCTGTGACGTATCACGCACGGGCGTTGCTTTTCGTGGGGTGCGGTGTGTGTGTTTTGCAGGCGTTGGGGTTCACACGCTATTATTTCACAGCGGGTGGGTGTTGGCTACCTGTTCTTCTACACGCAAGGGAGACGGTGAGTGGTACCCTGCTCCCCCAGGCCCGATCGCGTGTAAAACCACCCGCGAGCCCCTGAAATACACGTACCCTGCTCCCCCAGGCCCGATCGCATGTGAAAACACCCGCGAGCCCCTGAAATACACACGCCCAGGCCAATCGCATGTGAAACTTCTCGCGCACCTCTGAAATACACGCGCCCAGGCCAATCGCGTGTGAAACTTCTTGCGCACCCCTGAAATACACGCGCCCAGGCCAATCGCGTGTGGAACTTCTCGCGCACCTCTGAAAGACAAGCGCCGAGGCCAATCGCGTGTGGAACTTCTCACGCACCTCTGAAATACACGCGCCCAGGCCAATCGAGTGTGGAAGTTCTCGCGCACCCCTGAAATACACGCGCCCAGGCCAATTGCGTGTGAAACTTCTCACGCACCTCTGAAATACACGCGCCCAGGCCAATCGCGTGTGAAACTTCTCGCGCACCCCTGAAATACACGCGCCCAGGCCAATCGCGTGTGGAACTTCTCGCGCACCTCTGAAATACACTCGCCCAGGCCAATCGCGTGTGGAACTTCTCGCGCACCTCTGGAATACAAGCACACGCTCCCCCAGGCCCGATCGCGTGTGGAACTTCTTGCGCACCTCTGAAATACACGCGCCCAGGCCAATCGCGTGTGGAACTTCTCGCGCACCCCTGAAATACACGTGCCCAGGCCAATCGCGTGTGGAACTTCTCGCGCACCTCTGGAATACAAGCACACGCTCCCCCAGGCCCGATCGCGTGTGGAACTTCTTGCGCACCTCTGAAATACACGCGCCCAGGCCAATCGCGTGTGGAACTTCTCGCGCACCCCTGAAATACACGTGCCCAGGCCAATCGCGTGTGAGAAACTTCTTGCGCACCTCTGGAATACACGCACACGCTCCCCCAAGCCCGATCGCGAGTGAAACTTCTCGCGCACCTCTGAAATACACGCACACGCTCCCCCAGGCCCGATCACGTGTGAAACTTCTCGCGCACCTCTGAGATACATGCACACGCTCCCCCAGGCCCGATCGCGTGTGGGCCTTCTCTGGCGCACATTGTTTTCCTGCGCAGGGACGCTACCGCCTGCTTTCGTGTGGCGGACTTGTATGGGCCTGTGCGCGTCTTTGGCCGTGCGCTGTTTTTCCCTATTCGATTCCATGAATACGTGTTGCAGGCGAGCATGTGGGCGTTCTGCGCACTTGCCTCCTGTACTTCCCCCGTGACGCCCACATTTTCACGAGTTGTTCCCCATTCTGCGTGTAACGCCCTGTGTTACGCCTACTTTTGTTATGTGCGCCGCGCTATGTGCGAATTCGCTGTGGCCTTATCGCACAGCGTTCGATGACCTGTGTGCCAGCATGCGCCAGCGTGCGCCGCGCACTTTTTCAGCGCACATCCCACATTTTGCGCGTGCACGGACTTCCATGAATTGATGTGCAATGTTTTCTGTGCGATAATCGCACTTGCACTGCGATTTTCGCTATTTCACTGCGAATCGCACGTTTTTGCACGCGTGCGCCGTTTTTTCGGCGCACATTGATTCCATGAATCGGCCTGCAAGTATTTTCTTCATGTCCCAGGCACGTGCTTCATCAAACGGTGTTTTCACAAAAGTATTGATTACATTTACTATGCTGATAAGAACCCCACATTTCCATTGGCTCAGTGTTGGTGATACAGAAAACGTTCTCTTTTACTGGAGCAAGCCGTGTATATTACCCCAGAGTTCTTTCTTCTGTGTTCACAGAATCCCATTTATTTCTCAGTTGATTATTCTTGGACTTAATTGTAATTATAATTGTTATTTTATAATACGCTTAATACAGGGCACCAGTTTCTAAGCAGGAGCCCGGGATTCAAACATGTGTTGCAATGAGTTGTCTTGCATCCAAGACAAACGTGTTACCCCTGAGCAGTACCCTTGCTTCTAGCTGTGAAATACCTGTTCTCTGTGTCTAAATTGAACACTAGGCAAGCAGGATTGTGGCCACTCACACTTCTGCGTGCCACCTCTAATGGGTTCGTGTCACACCATGCATCAACTTTCTCTATTACCTTGGTTAAAATGCCTAATGACACATAGAAAAATTCATATATTCTGACATTACTCTGGCAACCCTTCCTGATTCAGCTTGAGCTTTTTCCATATGGTCCAGGTGGGAATCCAGTTTATATAATGTGGTTGTACCCTTAGGTGTATTTGGTTTAGTATAGATATTAACTATTTGGAGACAATGGGCCTCATTATGAATGTACTGGTCTGGTAAAAATGCTGGAGAAAATGATGGTAATATTGGCATTTTTACCAGACCAGCGCACCCAGAGTTTGCCGGTAGGGGCTCTGATACAACGGCAGGCATGACCTGCTGGTAGTTCAGGCCCCTAACAGCAAATAATTGCCACAATCACCAGCACCAGTAGTACCGGTGCCAGTGATTGCATCAAACCCATTCTATGGAGTCCTATAGGACTCCATGGAATTGAAATGTACTGCCTTTGTCAGAATCTGTAATATCACGGTAATACTGGGATATCGGGTGTCGGTAATGGTAAGGCGTGTTTGCTGGTATCCCTCTGGAATTACCGACGGGTTACCAGAAAACCTGTAATGAGCCCCAATGTCTTGAATATTAGGAGAATTTGCATTAAACGCAAAACTATCCAGATAGAAATGAACCTTTGACGATATCGCCAATCCTCCACTTGCCACTTTTAGCTTAATCCACGGTGGGAAAGATGGTGGTCTCCAACTTTTGAGGAGGCTCGGAGCAGGGGATTTACCATTTGGTTCAGCCCCAGTTCTGAGCCTCTCGATTGGATGGGAGGCCACCACACCCCCTGCCGGGTACTAATGTTATTTTTCTGAAGTGTACAATCTCCCTCTCATTTAAGATTCTCTTACATTTCATTGTAAATGAATTGAATCAATATTGAAAGATGGTTCTATTTATTTATCTTATCTAAAAGCTTTATTTGTTACTATGATTTTACCAGAAGGCTAATCGAGAATAATATTGAATGCCTGTAAACTACATTACAAATTGTATCCTTGACGTAACAAAATATGTATTAATTATGTATTTATAGGATATGGAAATGTACAGTAAAATGCTAGCCAAAATAAATTACAAATGTAGCAAAAAAAGAAAATACTACTAAGACTGCCTTTAACAGCAGGTTTGAATATTATGTTTTTTGCTAATTTATTTTTATTAGAATTTCTCAATACAGAACATAACAAGAGTATCACTTGTATCACTTGTAAGGTGAAAAGTCCCCATCACTTACAATATTGACTGACCCACAAAACTCTGGTAACACAGCTGGGGACAAGTCTGAAAGTCCTCTATATGTTTGGGGCCAGGGGCTAAAAACAAAATGATTGAAGACATGCCGTACAGGTTGCTCATGTTGTCTCAAATTTAGGCTCTTCGCACCTTCAGCATGACCCATTCACTGACAAATCCCCCATGTAGGCAATCAGAGTGCATCCCACCTTTTCCAGATGACACACCTCATTCCACTTCCCACTAGGAGGCCTCGAGGTCTCCTACTACACCCCTAGAGAACATGGCTCACCCACTGGTCAGCAACTATATCCCCTATATGCATGTTAAACCTCTCGATCCTCCCTAATTGCATTCCGGTATCCCAACTTCTAACTTAGAGCCAAAGTGAACCACCCTCACAATGGACATTCCTTACTTAGGTCGAGCATCCAGTCAGACATAAAGCCTTCCATTCAAGAGCTTTCAACATGCTTAAACCTTCTTTCCATCCGCCTCCTCCCATTCTGGTATGGACTTCAAAAGGTCTTCTAGCATCTCCATGTCTCAAAGGAGATATTCTGTGTCTTTGCATGTTATCCTCAAATTGGTGGGTTGTAGCAACCTTGTCTTTGCTCTTTGATTAAGAAAAGAAAGATTTGTTTAAGCCCATTCAGTGTTCTCCTTCTCTTTTCCTTTGCCGGCACCAGATCCTGGAAAAGGAGATTACTTTGACGCTGAACCTTTAGGGTCTCTTTCGAGGAAGCTGCCTTTAAGATCCTCTCTCTGTCTCGGGCATCGACAAATTTGATTATAAGTGTTGGGCAGGACACCAAAGTAAGAGGCCGGTTGAGTGTGGTCATCTTAAATCTGTCGACGAAAATATGGTCTTCTTCCATGTCCACATCCAGCAACTCCAGTAGCCAATTAGTAGTAAAAGTAATCAGTTCATCTCATTCATCCACATGGGGAAGGCCAGTAATTCCTATCTACTTAGCCCTCACCACATTTTTGGGATATTCCAGCCTATTCTCCAAGGCCATGTTCCCCTTACTGTTCGCCTCCAGTTCTTTATCCAAGCTTTGCACTCCTGGTTCAAGCTGAGAGCATTGTTGGTCAAGTTTCATGGATTTTTGCTCCAAAGTCAGGTTTCTTGTTTCTAACTTTGGCTTTGGCTGCCTGTGTAATCCTGTGTCATCATGGGGTTGAAATGGAAGCCCTACTAGTTCGCTTATCTATTACACCCTCACACTCTTGCTATGCTCTAACAGTTTACCGTCCTCTTCCCATGATCCTTCTTTTTCAATGCTTTTTTAAATTTAGTGGCCGAGCATCGACTAAAATTTAATAGACTGGTAATTGTTGGGGATTTTATTTTGAAATTTAACTCTCGGTTAGATCAGTCCCTTTTGCGGATTCTGTCAGGGATGGAGGATCCTGATCTGCCACAGTTTGTGTCTTGCCCTACCCATTGCCTGGGCAACACAATTGATCTTATTTTTTCATCACCTACTGCAGTGTTGGTGTTTCCAGCCCTGCAATTTGTTTGGTCTGAACACTTTGCGATTCCCTTTTCCATAATAGCTGAGAGTACTCCTCAGGTCAGCTCCAAACCCAAAGTTTGGAAGCATAACTGGAGGTCTGTAGGCACAGCCAAGGTGTCTCAGTCTCTTGTGTTAGGGTGCCAGACTCTTCCAGTGGTGGACCTGATGTCTTTGGTCCAAGTTTTTACAGAGACGGCCTATTGTCTTGTGCCTGTCAGATTATCTAGACAGCAAGTTTGTCAATCTGAGCCGTGGTTCAATGATGCTCTGAAGCTTCTGCAGCTTAAGCGATAGCAGGCTTAACAAAAGTGGAGAAGCTCCTACCTTCATTCAGATCGGGTGCTTCTGCGTCAGGCCACTGTCATGTTTCATAATGCCATTGTGGCTGCTATGCGCAGGTTCTACTCAGGTAGGGTGGAGGCTGCTCTTAAACAGGCCAGAGAATTATTTGAACTTGCATGCTCTCTATTCTTCCCTGCTGCGGCCCTGGCAGGGGTTGTCCCCTTGCAGTAGCTATGTGACTTGCTGTCGAGTTTTTTCTCTGATAAAATTGTGTGTATTCGCAATATGATTTTACTGTCAGGCTCAGACCCTGGGGGATCTTCCCCAGTCATACCCAAATGTTCTCCTCTGAGTCTGTGGTCCTCTTTCCCCTTTTTCTCAGTGGATGAGATCATAAGGGCTACGTCAATGCTTAGACCTGCTTCCGGGCTGGATTGCATCCCACTGGTTGTGTGTAATGACATTGGGCCTCATTACGGGTCTGGTGGTAACCCTGCCGGTGCTTCCGTGGGTTGCCATCGGACTTGTGATATTTTATGGGCGCCTGTTCTCCTGGTGCCTCCGGGACATTACAAGTCCGGCGGCCTGGGAAGTCAGGCGTCGATTGAATGTTAGGACTCTATGGGAATGGGGTCTTGGAAGTGCCGGCAACGTTGCTAACGGTGTCAGCGCTTCCGTGAAGAGTCTGCCTACCATGACTGCTGTGCCCAGCAGGGTCAGACCTGTCAGGCGCAGCAGCCCCAGCAGGCAAACTCATAGTTTGGCAGTCCAGAAACAAGGGTGCCGGTGAGCTTACCGCCACACTTGTTTCAAGACAGGAAAACTTGTAACATAATCATATTTTATTAGTATCAAAAATGACAATAGGATAAAAATAGTTCACACAATAACATCATAGAATGTATATGAGCATAGAACATTATAAAAAAACAGATCTTTGAAACACTGCTAGCTGTAAATTATGCCATATTTGTGTCCAGGGCAGTGCACAAGGAATAATATAAAGGTGATAACATAAAGTGATCCTTTCCAATCTGGTTTGCACCCCGGCTGGAGCACAGACAGCGTGCTGGTCTCAGTGGGGGATGACCTTGCACGCCTCTCTGACCAGGGTGGAGTGGAAGCCTTGATTTTGTGAGATCTATCGGTTGCTTTTGACACTGTGGGCCACTCCATCCTGCTCACCCATCTTGCCGGGGCGGGGATAAGTGGACAGATGCTACATTGGTTTTTAGCTTTCCTTGGTTATCGTGCACAAAGTCTCTCTCTTCCTCCTTTCTCGCTCTGGTTCTGTCCCACTGTCTTGCGGGGTCACCCAAGGTTCGGCCTTGTCCCCCGCTTTGTTCAATGTGTACATCCAGCCCAGCCGTTAGTTCAGCTCATCCAATCGCATGTCCTCCGTTGTTACTCCTATGCTGATGACACCCAAATTAGTCTGAGGCTAGATCTTTCTCATCCTGATCCTCAGCTACAGGGGTGGTTGGAGGACATGGGGCATTGGATGGGCCACAATTGGCTTAAACTGAACAGGGACAGGACTGAGGTCCTGGTGGTGGACCCCTCTTCTGTTTCTTCTCTTTGGGCTCCCTTGTTTTGGCCTTCTTCTCTTGGTTCCTGTCGTATTCTGGTTTCTGTTGTGACAGATTTGGGAGTCAAGATCGCTTCCTCGCTGTCTTTGAAGGCCCAGGCCGCATCTGTCTGTCAGTCTGGGCACTACAAATTGAGAGTTCTGCATAGGGTATTGGGTTTCCTCCCTGTGCAGTTGCATGCCCCAGTGGTTGCTGCACTGGTGCTGAGTGTACTAGACTACTGCAACTCCCTATATCTAGCACAGCCACTGTATTTAATCCACCTCCTCCAAGAGCTGCATAATGCGGCAGCCAGATTGGCGGTTTGCACTCCCTACCGTACATCAATCTCTCTGGCCCTACGGCTGCTGCATTGGCTCCCTGTGTCGCAGAGAGTTCAGTTCAAATCTATGTGCATTGTGCACCGGGCCTTTTATGGCCTGGGGGCTGAATACCTGCAATGCAAGTTCCGCCCCTGTGTTCCTAATCATCCACTGCGCATCCTTGAGTCCTGTACTATCTCTGTCCTGCGTGTGCTGCTCTGTCGGGTCGGGCGACGTGCCTTATCTGTTGCTGTGGCAAGGTCTTGGAATTCTCTTCCTTTCCATCTTCCGGCAACACCTGATCATTTATCCTTTCGTCAGTCACTGAAGATGTTTCCTTTTGCTTAATCTATGCCAGTGAGGACTGTGCCTCCTGACTGTAAACTTGCACAGCGCCAAGATGCCCCTTGGTGGATGTACGCTTTATAAGTTAATTTAAGATAAGATGAGATAACTGTGTCACCTTCTCTGATAATTTGGCAAACTTATTATCTAAACGAGTCACCGATTTCTCAATTCGACCCAATACAGCCAACACTGTGTCCCTTAAGAATGAGTTGGCCCGGGAGAATATTATGTTTTAGCAGTGTATAGCCCTTTGATTAATTTAATTTATTTTTTATCAAGATTTGTGTACAGCTTTGGTTTAGTCATGCCTGTAAAAACTGCTTTATGAAAGTAATCACTCACAGGCTAATCAACCACTGAAATAACTGTGCTACAGAAATGTCAACGACATCAAAGCAGATTGGATTTTTCAATGGAGTAAGACAACACAATATTGAATCTGTTTAAAGAAAAAGACCATGCTGAACATACTGGCTTTGCCAATAAATGGATCACCAGTGCCTACATAATTACAGCACTGGGGATAAAGGTAGGTGAAATGTGGGTTTGGCTGGAGGCAGGGAGCAGAGAGTTGCGTTATCTTGCCTGGAAAGTGGGCACTAATGGAGTGTGTCCTTGGTAAGTGAACAGTTCTGTATAGTACATATGCTCAGGTAATAACAGATGAAGCACCTTTAATTGTAGGAGCACTGCTATATCTCTCCTTGAAGTTTTTACTCTTTGTCCTGTCAATGGATATGGATGGCTTGCTGAGATAGCAGGTGTTCAGAATGTTTTCCAGTGGTAAACTGTGAAATGTAGTATATCATACATTTAAACCATGTTGATAGCATATGTACAACTAGAGAAATGACAGAAAAAGTTTGGCATGGCTTCTTGGCCTCTAGATAAGGGTGACTGGGAAAGCCGGGTATTCCACGTTATATCATATGACACAAGTAGCATGAAAAGCACATCATATATTGCAAGTGGTTCTGCATTCCATACACCAAGTCCCAGTCTGGATGAATTCCTAGTCAGAGAGGGCAACGTTTATGAATTGATTTGTAGACAGGATGTACCTAGTAAAGTCACTGGCCGCAAGCCCAGATCAGGAAATAATTGAGTAGTCTTCACAGAATAGTCAGCAGTATATGTCATTTGAAAATGCCAAGTTTACAATTGTAGGACTTTACAAAACAATAGAAATATAGCTCTGATTCTCTATTTGCATTGCCTGCCTAACAGAGACTGGCACTAAAGGCAACTTCACACTGGCCAAAACCATATCAGATGCGGCACAACTAAGAACCTCTCTGCAATTAGAAAGAAGTATAATCTTTGTAATTTGGAGTGGTGTAGAGATTTTCCACGAGCCGTTGCTTTGTGTACTGATCCTTGTGTTGTTGTAAATCCTGCTTGCTACAGCCTATTTGTATCAGTCTCCCTGTTCTGGTGCTGAGGTGATGTGCACCTGCTCCTTACAGTCAAGTGAATAACAGCAGCTCCTCCTGGCTGCATCAGCGTGGATGTGGCAAGGACAGAAAGAGTGCCAGCCACTAGGCATGGGGTCCGCTCCGCTTGGGCTTGTGTGCCAAATAGATGGCGAGGCAGGTCAACTCTGTTGAAGGGGATTGACATGAGAAGTGGGTCTGGCACTGTAACAGGTTGCTGGATGGACTATATGTTGCACTCTGTTTTAGTGCATATATTCATTACTAAGGCCTCTGGGAACTGCAATTGTGTACTTTTTATGGGTGTTTGGCATAACTGTCATTACAATGGGCCTCATGACAAGTGTGCCGGTATCCCGCCGCTAATTCTGGTGGGATACCGCAAAACACTAATACCATTACCGACACTTGTCTGCCGGTAGTACCGGCAGATTTCAAGTGCTGGTTTAAACAGTAAATCCCCATTCCATGGAGTTCCAATGGACACCATGGGGGGATTTTGATGGTATTACCATGCCAGTAATATTGGTAGGTTTCTGCCAGTAAGGGTCAGATTTACTAACAGCTCTTATTAGCTGGAGGTAAATCCTCCATCCCTACCAGAAAAGTTGTAGTTGGCCGGTCTGGTAAAAGTGCCAGTAAATGTTATGACCAGCACTTTTACTATATACCGGCCAACTTATAATGAGGCCGAATGAAAGCAAAAAGTGAAGATGGGATGAATGGGCCAATGACAGTAGTCCCTTAGAATGTACACAGGCTCATAGCCCGCAGCAAAAGAAGAAAGTCTTATCACAGTTTACATTTTAATAACACACCTGCTACGTGTGAAAAGTGACTATATTTGAGGTTTATCAATACTTAGACTACTGAGGTGGGGAGTGATGAAGGATGTGGAGGGGAATATTTCTTTTTGCAAGTCACAGTTAAAAATACCCTGTACATTTTAGGTAGCATATATGTCCCGAATGCATGTCCAGATGCTTTCGGTGAAGCGCTCATAAGGGGCATATAACAACCTTGAGGAAGGATAACATTGTTCTGATGGTTGACTTCAATGAGGTGTAGGATAGGAAAAAACAGATCTGTGAGCTGCAAAGTGGTTGGGAATACCCCGTATGATGGTGTGATGTTTGGAGAGGATGTCATTTGAGTGCCAGGGACTACATTCCAGTGCATCACCCACATTCATGTGTCAACGGTTGTCTGTCTTCAATTGACACAAATGAAGATGTCGTTTTGATTTTGTGAGTTGGCTTGAGAAGGAATGTACCCGTTTATGAAGGAAAATGCAGGTACCCTGGATACTTAGTTTGTTGCATGGGATGCCATCAAGGTAACTCTCAGTGGGAAAATCATTAGTTATGCGCCACACAAAAAGATAGAACAGAGGGCAGAAAGAGACTTGGAGAAAGCCTTAAATGATCTGCGGTAGGGTTCCTGCAAAGCTGGGCAGACACAGGCCTGACCTCCCTTAAAACAGCTGTATTGACTTTCCAGGCAGCACTACAATGGCACACAGAAAGAGAGGTCCATTACGTATGACAGATATTTTCGGAAAAGGGCAGGCTACCTACTGGCACATAAGTTCAGAATGGGAATGAGAAAAACACTGACTGTTTGTAACGATATCAATGTTGAATGGTGTGACTTTTAATGAAATCCATTATAGAGTAGTCACTAAACCTCTCTGTGGTAGAACTTCCAAAATTACGTGAACAGATAAGGGAAGTGAAGGAGGCTATAAGGTGATAAGGGAAGGTAAGTGGCTTGGATTGGATAGCTTCCCTGCTGCATTTTACCAGCCTTTTCCAGGGCCAATGGCAAGACAGCTGTGGGCAATTTATAATGAATCCATTGCCATAGAGATGTGCCCCCCTTCAATGAATGCTGAACCAATTAGCGTTGTCTCAGAACCTGGAAGGGACTAAAGAGAGAACACTAAATACTGGTCAATTTCACTTTTGAATGTATGCGTAACAATCTTGGAAAAGATATTTGCACTTCGATTGGAGAATCACTCGAGTGTGGAGTGTGGGGGAGTTGATGTCCCCACTCACTCTGGCTTTGTGAAAGGCAGAGATGTCATTACTGCATGAGGATTCTACTGGACACCCAACAGGTTTACCGCAGCAGACATATTTCTGGAAGCCGGTACGGTGCTTAATCAAGGTGTTTGCAAACCTCTGCACTTCACATTGAGAAGGTGTTGGGTTTGGTCACTGCTTTCCATGCTTGTTTGTAGCATCATATCCTTGGGCTATTGCAGACGTCTCCCCAAATGGCATGCAATGGTGAGAACCCTGGCATACTCAGATGATGTGGTGGTGACCCTGACAGATCTGAAGAACACCCTGTTGCCTTTACAGAAATTAATATCTCACTATGGGAATAATTAGTTATATTACTTTAATATGGGAACATGTCCTGTTTCCACTATCCAATACCTGTTTCATTTTTTCTTCTTCTAGCACAGTGGTTTGAAGTGGTCGATCATGCAGTGACGTATTTCGGGTTAAGCCTGGACAGGAACCCCTCAGAGATTCTGGAAGTGAATGCGGAATGAGTTATGCTTGGGCTCAAAGTGGATGTCGTAAGGTCACCTAAACTGAATCTTACCATCTTGGGGAAAGTTGGCACTATTAAAATAATAGTCAAAACTGTTCTATATTTTTTATGCTCTCTCTCCCCCCTTGGGATGTGAAAACATGAAAAATAATATGAGGCCGGGAAGCCCAAAAAGAAACACACCAACACAGGTTACAAAGAGCATACAAGTGCTTTATTTAAAAGCTACAACATTTACCAAAGTCAATTGACAAACAGATAGCTATTCGGCTCTCAGAGTAACGTAACGAACTTCAATGAAGGTTCGATGCATTAGTAAGAGAGAGCGTACGTTGGAATTCTTGGGTCTTTTATGTGATTTGTCCAGCCCTTGGCCAACCCTCTCGCGGGTTAACAATTATAGGAGTCAGGCCTATGGGTTCCTAGCCAGGTCAATACTATAATATATGCATTTTGATTAGTTTCACTGTTATAGTTGTACATTTACACATAGGTCAACAATAGGACAAGGTCTCAGTTCGCGACCCCGACAAGTGGCCTGCAGGCATATTAATTATTTGTGTGTACGGAGGTCACAACGGCCAGAATCTTACTCAGAATGTCATTCAGCCTCCATTTTGATGCTCAGGGTGACTTCCACATTACAAGAGAACCTAAAATGGCGGCTTAATCCAAGATGGCGACTTACATTACTTTCTCTAAGGTCAAGACCTTGCCGCAGAGTTTGTTCGCATATGATGTTTAGACAACTTGGCGTAGGCCAATACACATACAATTGCTGTGATAGGAGGCATAATATTGTTTCAATTCCGACAGGGCAGCAAGTAATTGAAACTGATCCGGAAAGGGCTAGGGGCATTCCTTTGAGGGGACAGCAAGAATGCTAAACTTTCCCAGTAGATATTTTGACACATGGGATGGAATGGGTGAAACACACAAGACCTCAAATGCATCTAGCTGCCGTGGCATGGCCAAGAGCAAGTGTGGCTATGACCTGCATTATACCATGCAACATCTTTTATTAAGGCATAATTTAGTCCCTTGGGTGGATGATTGGGTTGGTAGTTTCAAAATCCAAGGGAATATGACTGTATTACGAGGAATTTTGAAGATATATATGCTTGAAAAAGACATCTAAGGAGCCATTACTGGGTTTGTTCTCCTTGTCTTACTGTCTAGTGATGGCTCTTCTCCTTTGTATTTCATTCCTGTTTTTCCTCAGACTATGGTCATTGATAGGATACGCAGGTGACTCAGGTTGCCACTTTCATGACTGATGTCTTTGTGTTGTGGCTTATGTATCTTGTTTATCTTACCGTAAACAAATTAAAAAATGTTTTGCAAAAGAAAAGTCTTAGACATTTTTGTAAGAAAGAAAGTTAACTCAATGGCTGTAACCTAGAGTAGTGTATCTTTCTGGCCAGTCGACATAAATGTTGCTTGAGTCGAAAAGTCTTGGAAACATTTAGTCTTAGAAACATTTATTTTTTGCTTTAGGGCTTTAGTGCTCAGGGAAACATTTTTCCGCTTGAAGGTGGGTAGAGGCAAAGCAAAACTAACGTTTCCAGCATGTACTCCTCTTCCACCTTCACATACTACGTGGTGTTTACCAATGGATTCCTATGGTATCTACCTTCATTTCACATCTGCTAAAAGCAGGCACATTCCATAGTAATCCATTGTAAATGGTGTCTTCAAAGTTTAATTTGCAGGCAGCACTTACATATTTTACAAAATGGAGAGTAAAATTCAGGAGTAGTGGGGATTCCGCCTGGTTTTAATCTTTACTTTGCTCTCTGTTTGCAATAGATGAATATTGTATGCAGGGGACTTAACAGTATGTAAGTGCTAACATTGCTGGTTCTCATTTTAAATGTCCCCCTTGAAATTATTGTCAGGGAGTAGGAGATTATTTTCAGTGGCTGTAAGAAAGTGTGATATCTCAGTACAGCGGGGTGGGGAACCCCGATAATCACCTTGCATGACTTTATTGTTTATTAGATTGAGAAGAATAGGAGAAATAAATTGTGCGGATACATCAACGGGCAGGAGATTACATTTAGTGTATGTAACTAAGTGTGCTCTCTTTGTGTGGCCAGTCCAAATACTTATTGCTTGTGCAGAAATGTCATACCATTTCTTTTGTCCATTAAATGTCTTTGAAATGTTTGTAGGCATCAGGTGAATTCAGTGGCTGTAACTGAGAGTGTAGACATTTGTAGCCAGTTGCTTGCTTAGGAAACAAATAGAATAGTTTGTAGGTCGGAGGAGATTATATTATCGTCTGTAACTGATAATTTTTTAGTGGTCTGTTCACATACCTGTTACACGCATAGACATGTCTGATAATTCATTGGATTCAGGACATTGGACCTCATTACAAGTTTGGCGGCAGCTTGCAATTTTTTCCGGCGCCCACAAACAGGCAATTAGCGGGTCATTACGGCCCTGCCGGACCTTGTAATTGCCCATTCGTGTGCACCGAAATGGAATGCTCCCCATTCCTATTTGAGACCCATAGGGCTGAATGGGAATGGGGAGATCAGATGCACCGGCACCATTGTGAATGGTGCCGGTGCATCCGACATGCTCTGCTCGCAGGTGCCGCTCTGCCCACCAGGTCCAACCTGGCGGACAGGAAGGCACCCGCAAGCACAACTCGTAGTTTTCCAGTCCGGGAACTATGGTATCGGCAAGCTTACCGGTACCGTAGTTCCCAGACCGGCAAACTTGTAACTGTTGCCCTTTATGTGTCCAGACCATTACCTTGTTGCTTGCAATTTGTAGGTAGGAGGAACTTACATTCAGTGTCTGCAGTTGAGTGCATTGTGTTTCTGTGGCCATTCAACATATTTGCTGCTTGGATTAGCTTTATTGTCTGTATGTGAGTGTATAGTCTTTTTGTAACCAGTTCACATAATTCTTTCTTGAGCAAATAAGTCTTAGCATTCTCGGGTGGCAGGAGGAGTTTATATTGTAATCGTATTAATTGTTAACAATTCTGGAGCACATAAACATACAAGGGATAGGGTGGGGCATGTGTCTGTAGGGAGTTTCACATTAGACACAGCTACTTCTGTCTGCACCAGTCAAACCAGAAGTGTGTGAATTACAAGAGATAGTAGTACCTGCTTAGGGATTATGGTCGAAGGAGGAGGAGAATATCCAATCCACGGTTTCTGGGACACAAGGGGAGACGTGGAGATTGCCTCGACAAACAAGCAGGGGCAAACAACACACAGTATAGCAGAGGATGATAAGCCAGGAGAAACGACATACAGTGTTGATGAACATGAAAAGCCGGGACAAACAGCACACAGTGTAGTAGAGTATGTGCCAGGAAAAACAATACACTGGGCCTCATTATGGGTTTGGCGGTAGCCGTGCCTGTAACAAAGGCACAGCTGCCACCAAACCGGCACCCACGAATGGGCAATTACGGGGGCATGCCGAGTCGGACCTGGTGGGCAGAGCGAGATCCCTGAGCACAACTCGTAGTATGGCGGTACTTTAGCAACAGTGCCGAACAGTGCCGATACCGGTGCCGTTGTTGCCTTAGCGCCATACTTATAATGAGGCCCACTGTCTAGAGGAAGAAAAACAGCCACTTGGAGAAACATTGCACATTGCAAAGAGCAGCAAATGATAGGTTCCTTGCCACCACCCACCACATCCAGTGGGACTAAGGGTAATAATGATTGTCAGCTGGATAAATACTATTACCCATCTGAATACAACTAGCAAGAACACATGATTTTTAAATAACCCACCGATACCATGAAAGAGGCAATGGAGGACAATGCCACAGTAACAGGAATATGGTTCAGAAAGGAAAAGCTCCTCCTCTTTACAGTTTCTTTCCAACCCAATATATAACATCTGTAAGTGCAAAATATCAATGTGTGGTATCCAGACCACCAAAGCCAGAACCACAACTCCCACCCTCACCACCACCTTACCAGATAGTTGTGCGCAGTAGGTAACATTTTATCCCACCACAGCAACAGCAGTTACAAGTTTGACAACCTCTTGACAACACTGTGACAATCGCAAGTGCTTGATGGGTGGATATAAATTTGTCTGGAGGGATGGAGGGCTTGTCCTTTCGCTGGAGAGAGAGTTTATACCATACTGACTGAGTTTTGTTAGCTATTTGTGTCTTGAAGGAGAGGTGTTTGTTGATGCCGAACCCAAGGGACTTGGTGCAGGAGGTGAGCTCAAGTGTGAAGCCCTCAGAGTTCATGGTTGATAGCCAGGTGTGTATGTCTGGGTATTCAGTGTTGTTGGTAAGGAGTAGGCATTGGGTCTTGGAGGGGTTGTGCTTCAGGTCTGCACTGGACATCCAAGACTGGATCAGCGAGAGGCAGGTTTTGAGCCTATGGATGCCCTTGATGGAGTCGATCTTGAGGTATAGCTGTGTGCCGTCAGCGTATTGGTGGATGTGGATTTTGTGTGTGCTAGGAGGGCTCCCAGCAGCTCAGTGAATAGACTGAAGATCACTGGGGAGCGGATGAACCCTGTGGGACTCCACAGGTAACGAGTGACATTGGCAATCTAGAGGAGTCCTTCTGAACTGCTGGCGGTTGGCAAGGTAGGACTTGAACCAGCATTGGACCTGGATGGGGCTATTCCCTCCTCGAAGGCCTCCCATCATCTGCCCTTGTGCCCCTGAAAAATGTCCTATTTGTGGCTGAACGCCTCATTAAGAGTCACTCATCGACCTTCACTGGCTCCCACTGCATGCACAAATCACCTACAAATTGTGCTGCATCATCTACAAGGCAGTCTACCTCAAGTCACCCAGCTACCTCGTGGAAAAACTCAGCATCTCCAGCAGACAGCATACCACCAGAAGCCAGGACACGTGCAGACTGGAAATCTGCCACAGCAAAAAGGAAAGGACCTGAAACAAGCGTTATCTGCCTATGCCCCAAGTCTATGGAACCTCCTCCCAGTCAGCATCAGACTCGTCCCCACACTCCTACAATTCAGAAAATAACTCAAGACCCACCACTTCAAGGAGTCTCGGCTCCTCAACAACTAGCCCATCAAATCGCCCCACGCGCCACCTGACTCGCTAAACACTGCCTTCCCCTCTCCTCCCGCCATCCTGTGCATCTCCTCCTCTGTGCCCCTTTTGTATGCTACCCCCTGCTGTGCATCTATTCTGTTGTTATCTCTGAAAAGCACTCCATTATGCATCTGCCGTGAGGTATACCCCTGTAAAGTTTTCCCTTGTGTATCTGTATTGCTGTATACTTCTGTAAAGCACTCCATTGCTTCTCAAAGCTAGGGCCACACTCAATAAATATAATAATAATAATAATAATAATAATAATAATAATAATAATAATAATAATAATAATAATATTAATAATAATAGTTAGTCTTCTTACCTCACTCTACTTATTAGACAGAACTGTACATGTCTCTCTCTGTACCTCCCCCCCAGGCCGGAGGAAGTCCTGATATACACAGAGGGATCCCTGAAAATAATGTGTTTGGGCAGTATTCATTCCTCTGGCCTGAATTGCGGCTACGTGGGATGGGAGCCACCACCATTAGCTCTGTCAACCTCCTCCTCTTCTTGCTGACAGTCCCCCTCCTCCTGACCTTCATTGTCCTCCCATACCTCCCCCTGCTCTTTATTCACCTCTTCCTGCATTACATCTGCTTCCCACTGTTCCATCACTCTTGTGAACCATCTGCTACCCCTGCTCTGCCTCTTAATGTTCCCCTTGTGCATCCCCTCAATTTCTGCATCCACAATGTTCCGAAATGCATCTATTGAGGATAAAGGACAGGTCAAGATATTATTTAATTCAAACATACAAGCAATCCATAGAATGTAATGCATGCATTCACTGAATCTAAACCGACTGTACAGACACAGATGTTGTAATCAAATTATATAAACAATCCATAACGCCTGATAGATTCGCTTTATAAACAATTCATAATAAGGGACACATCTACATTGTATAGTGAAAGTACATCATAAAAATCTATTACTTTAGAGAGCACCAAAATGAGTTTTAATAT
Source organism: Ambystoma mexicanum (assembly GCF_040938575.1). Lineage (NCBI taxonomy): Eukaryota > Metazoa > Chordata > Amphibia > Caudata > Ambystomatidae > Ambystoma > Ambystoma mexicanum. The sequence goes on from NC_090932.1 coordinate 1,389,131,137, forward strand.
TCTATACATTGCACGTATTATTTTAAGAATGAATTCAAGTTAGTTCAAAACCGTTATGTTAATAAACAAATTTGGCTGATTTGTTTAAAAGTCTGATCCATCATGGGCCAAGTTCAACAAGGCTCCTCCTGTCTGAGCCTGGTTGTCTCTCCTGGGTTCCATGAGGTCGAGCAGGAGCACCCTCGATCACCAGCTGCAGGAGCAGCCCCATGCTGCCTCGAGCCCTGCCTGATGTTAGGTAAGCCCGGAGGCTACACCTTTTTGCTTTTAGGCATCTCTGCCTCATCATCGTGAAAATCGCCTAAAATTTATTTTTAATTTAAGGCCCCCCTTCTCTGCAGCTTTGCCAAGCACAGCAGACCTGCTTCATGGGCACTGAAAACGAAGCCCACACCTTCTAGAATTGTTAATACAAAAACACAAGGTTTTTGCAATTTAAAGATGGCCGCCGCCGCTTCCTTCTACCCATTCTGCTTCTCTGCCAAGCCTTAGAAGCCTGTTGCCCTGTGATTGGTCGCCTGCTGTCTCTTATCCAATCGGGGTGCACCGGCAGGCGAAGCCGGCCCCCGACGAATGCAACAGACAAAGGCTCCTCCTGACTGAGCCTGGCCGAGCACTGGCCGTGTTCGCCGTGCTACGGTGCTCGCATTAACCAGGTGAGATGCTCGCCAACTCATAAGCCCACCTGTTAACCTCCGGCCTCCTTACAGCAAGTCAACACATTGTGCACGCCGCTAGTGGCCTGCTCCCCACCCCTCCCAGCTACAGCATAGCCCCACTCCCTTAAGTGACTTTCTCCACTGCCAAATAGCACGCAAGCCAAGTACATGGCGGCGGGCGCGTCTCCCCGATAAAAAACTCCTCCCTCATCAACCCCATGCGTGCATGCAAAACGAAACTGTATCCCGTGCTCCACCAACGCCCGGTGTTTCAAAGGTACCCTATGCTATCGTGCAAAGATCTAAATGACATTTCACACTTTGGTCATGCTAATTTGCCCATCATATGCTGCGCATTGTATGTATAACTCTTCATGCCGTGCCTTGCCTCCTCGTCAATGTTGAAGTGTTTTTTACCTGTTCCATTGTGTCAGCTTACCCTAAAAATTGAATCTAGGCATTGTGTCAGATTACGTTGTACTCCAAATCTAGGCATTGTGTCAGTTTACGTTGAATTCCAAATCTAGGCATTGTGTCAGCTCTCTTTGAAAAGCCTTCCATGCACATCCCAGCCACATATGATTGCCACCACCAATCAGGCCACCCACCTCCAACAAAATGTCCCTACCAGGCATCTTCACAATGCTGCTGAGAACTATTCTCCACCTCACATTGGAAAGACCTAAGACCAGCCCACCTAATACTACACCCAAACACAAAACCTACAACACAGCCACCATCCCCACCCCCAGCAAAACCACTGCCACACTCATAAAAGGCGCCCTCATCAATACACGTTCAATAATAGCCCATGCTACAGATATAGCAGACCTCATTCTAGCAGAAGATCTAGATTTCTTAGCCGTAACCGAGTCCTGGCTCCACGCAGCCCCAGGACCAACCCTCTCACTAGCCATCCCCGATGACTACATCATCCTCCGAGTGGATAGAACAGAATCTAGAGACGGTGGCCTGACCGTAATTGCCAAAACACACCTCAACATTAGACTTGACTCCTCTACCCACCTCCCATCTTGTGAAACTCTCACTGCTAAGCTGCCTACTATTAACTCCCAAACAATATCCATTCACTTACTCTACAGACCTCCCGGACCCTTAGGATCCTTTGAGGAAGACCTTAGCACCATCCTCACCAATAACCTGAAAAACACCTCCCAGAGCCTCCTTCTAGGGGACTTCAACCTAGGCTTTAAAGACCCCAAAGATCACCAGGCCACCCTCATCAATAATACTCTTTCTGAATTAGGCGCTACTCAAAATGTATATGGCCCCACCCACAACAAAGGGAGAACCCTCGACTGGGTAGCAGACTACAACTGCGCAGCCTCCATCATTGATAACTCCCCTCAATCATGGTCCAACGACCATCACCTCTCCTTTACCGTCGAAGCCTCGAGCCCTATCACCAACAATGTGCTAGCCTCAGCCATCCCCACGAGAAGTAAAAAAAAATATCACAGTGGAAAAACTGATACCTCTCATCCTCCCTACTCTTAACCAACTCCCTGCTTCCTCCAACCCTCACAACCTTGTAGAAGGCTATAACAAACCTATGCGCACTGCCCTAGACTCCATTGCACCATTAAAACTAAGAAAATGTAAACCGAAAAAGCATCTCAACCACTGGTTCTCCAATTACCTCAAAACCCTTAGATTAAAAAAATGCAAAATGGAACAAGCTTGGAGACATTCTCCCACAGACCACAAAAAATATTGCTCAATAAAATAACGTCCAACTACAAAAAAGAAATCATAGCCGCCAAACAAGAGTCGTACAACCTGAGAATCGCCCAATCCAACTCCAGCACCAAAGAGTTGTTTACGATCATTAAAGAACTGGAAACACATGTGCTAACCTCAGACACCTGTGTGAAGGACAAACAATAGTGCACCAGTTTCCAAAAAGAGAGGACATGAGAGGACAATGACTGGAGAGGCCATGAGAGGACAATGACTGGAAAATGGTATGAGTACCTCAGCATATGATTGCAGTCCTGGAAAATGCATATTTAACACCTGTCCACAAAGGAAACCTGCTGACTTGGCCAATGCTTGGTTTTAACTGGACTTTACTTCAAGGGACAGATATAAATGAGGTGGCTGAAGGCACTCTTAGTTAAGACATTTACATATGCAATTCAGCCATGAATTCTCAGACGGCTGCTTAGAAATAGCATGTAAGGACCAACAAGTAATGTTACTACTTGATTGAGCTAGGTCAAAAAGATTTCACGAGGATCTGTTTTTATAGTAGTTTATGGGAATGGGCATAGAGATTGCCATGGAGTGTCAAAGGGGGGTAAATAACCAAACAACACCCACAGGATATGTGTCTCATCTGATGTACCATCTCCTACCTTCTGTACTTCAATGATAGGATTTTGCCTTATCGGTGGTATTTGAGTGCCACCATATAGCAATACAAAAACCCACACTCATGTGTGCCTTTAGAGTAGTAGCATCACAAATTCAAGTTGAATAATCACTACCTGCCATTCTGATCACTAGAGATCCTCCCAGTTGCAGTAAACAGGTCAGGCTGATCTCCTACTCTATTTTCCCATCCAGTGATTCTAGGTCCCTGGGAGGGTCCATGCCGCCCTGTTGTTGACCCTGAAACTACCTAGCATTCCTGGTATGGATTTCACAGTGGCATCAATACCTCTCAAGGTTGTGCAAGCTGAAGAAGTGATTGAGGTATCTGTTAGCATTGCTGTTTTCCTCACCAGTGCCTGGGACCTTGGAAGCCTCAGGCAGAGCGGTGCTGGTATGATGCTATTGTGACTGTTGGTGTTGATGGTGGGGGATTTGCGGTAGGCCACAGGCCTGGTTTCCTTGAGGTGCAAAGATGTTGTTCCTCCTTCTCCCCGAAGTAGAGGGTCTTGGCAGTTTCTTTATGAAAGAAGCCCCTGTTGAGAGAGTGGAAATAAGGAACAACCACAAAGCTGAAGGCCACTCCAGAGCAAGCAGAGATGCTAAATCCTTGTTTTCTTCCTCAGGCAAAGGCTTTGTGGGTCTGAGCGTGGGAATGCAATGGGGAGGTGAGGCAGGGAAGATTCCACCCTTTGCATGTAGTGTATTCCAGTTCATCCTGGAGACAAGGAAAACCACCATTAGTTGAAAATAAATAAGGTCATGGTAAATGGACCCAGACTGTGGTGGTGGAAACAGGGGCATCTTATGATCCTCTTGAAGAAGATAAGTGGTGTGTAGTCCAGGGAGAGAGCTTGAAGCCAAAACACTGTGTGTCTCCAATCCAACCTATAATCAGCTCTGAAAGAACTTTACCTTGGTGACACTGCCCATAAAACCTCTCTTTTCCCCAAACACTGCACCTGAAATGATACAAGAAGACTGATCTCACATGTCTAGGATCCAAGGAACAACTGAGGAAGTGAGTGACTTTGGTCCGGAAGCTGTAAATCCTTGTGATGCTAACCAGTCCAGTTTTTCTATTGACTGTATGAGAGAGCAATAATAAACCTCAAACAAACCTCCCAGCATTGTCACTGTTACTATGGACCAGAATACTACAAGTAGATGGACGATTCCAGTTCCAAGTGGCAGTAGAACATTGTAAAAGGTCTGGTCTCACTTTTGCTGTTAATTTCCTAGTGTAAGAATTCTTTACCATGGTAGAGGTGGTTACATGTGTTTACTGGTAACTCTTCACTCAGCAATGGTTTTTGGACTTCATTCTGCTCTGATGTGCCTGCAATAGGAGTATGGTAATCCAGGTTCAGTGACTGTTTAGAATCAGTTTGTGAGAAGTTCGAGGTAAGACACCTGCGTTTTGTTTAATGTTAGCAAAGTGAGCATATTTTCCTCAGCAATACATGTCTTTATTGCAATACTTGCAGCAAGGTACATGACATACGTGGTCTTAGATTGAGTGAGCAAAATAGCTGACAACAATATAAGAAGAAGGCAAGAGGCGCCAGGGACAAACAGCACAGGTAATGGCTTGGTAAAGGGTTGTTTCTGCGTATGTCCATAATTAAAACAAATGAAAAAGGGCTGTAATGGAAATCCAGCCCCCTAGGTAATGTGCACCTAATTCCAGGTGCAACGATCACAAGTGGAAATTACAGCAGTCCTGTGAGGAAATAGACAAGACCCCATTGCGCTGTAGGGTGCTTACATTGTTTCCATATAGTGTATCCTATGTGGCTTCGGCATCGTCTTGGCACAGCAGAGAAGCAAAGTACAAAATTTAAAAAACATAAAACAATCAGCATCATATAGATACATCAAAAGTACAAAATCGTTTTGTCATATTCAAAATATACAAACATATGAGCAATTTGAGAAAGCTCACTGAAAGAGGAAAACACATTACTAATCTAAATATCTTGACAGAATAACCCATAGTTTATACATCCTACCTATTCGCCCTCGACTAACCAGCTTACCCTGTTCTGTACAACAAGGCTCAATACCAGCAATCATAGGCCCTCATTACGACCCTGGCGGTAAGGGGTTTGCGCCAGCGTTAGCTGCGCCGACCCCTTACCGCCAACTACGAGTTCCCATAGCGCCATGGTCATTTTTCCGCCCGCTTTTTGCGGGCGTAAAAATCCATGGCGCTATGGGACCTTGGTGTTAATTACGCCACCGTAATTTACGGTGGCGTAATTAACTCCTTCCCCACTCCCATTATACCCTATGGGGCCGAAATGGGAATGGGGAAGGGTAAATGGGTCAATGGGGACTTACCGCCCCGCCGACCTCGGAATGGGGCGGTAAGTCCACCATCCGCCATGGCGTAAACGGACTTTACGCCATGGCCGGAAAGTCCGTCGATGGCGGAAAAAATCCGCCAGGGTCGTAATGAGGGCCATAGTCTTTCTAGTAAAGAACAACTTGAATTCAAGCAATAATTATGACTTTACAAAAAATGTATTGTGGCTGGAGGAGAACCAATTCACTAAGGATGGATTGCAGTACTATTTGCATGTTTGCACTCAAGTTTATTAAACACAAATACCCAATCATCAGCCAATGAAGAGCCCAAAGAACATGTGGCCTTAATCCACCAAGAGATGGCAGCATGCGCAGAGAGGCACAGCTTCACCTCACTGATGAGGCCCAACATGACTGGAACACGTGTATGGGGTTGCTGTTGATACTCTTGTTCAGAGAGGAATTGCCATAGCATTTCGGTGCTGGACTGCCCATGTGGACGGGACAAAGACTGATATGCAAATGGATATTTCCCATCTGTGAAAGGTACAGTGAGAAAACAGCGTGTGCTGCAAACTCTCATCTCAGAACAGGTTATCATGCCATGTTCTTTCTGAAGAGGAGCGCCTGCTACCTTTTTTGAAATATTTGGAAGGAACTTGGGGTTGGTCACCCTGAGTTACCTGGGGGCAACCAGACGTGGACTCCCTGCTCACTGTGCTCAGATAGGCATAGCTTCACCTCACTGATGAGGCCCAACAAGGCTGAAACAGGTGTATGGGGTGCTGTTGGTACTCTTGTTCAGAGAGGAACTGCATAGCATTTCAGTGCTGGACTGCCCATGTGGGCGGGACAAAGACTGATATGCAAATGGTAATTTTCTCTTCTGTGAAAGGTACAGTGAGCAAAAAGTGTGTGCTGCAAACTCTCATCTCAGAACAGGTTATCATGCCACGTTCTTTCTGGAGAGGAGCGGCTGCTACCTTTTTTGAAATATTTGCACTCAAGTATATTAAACACAAATACCCAGTCATCAGCCAATGAAGAGCCCAAAAAACATGTGGCCTGAATCCACCAAGAGATGGCAGCATCTTTGGCAATGAAATGCCTAACATGAATAGAACTGGGCCAGTTTATAGGGGTATATTATATCATAAGATGTTGCAGCATATATTAAGCATAGCTCCCAACAGTATTTAGCCAGAGGCCCTTTGCTTACTCACGGGTGTTATGTGGAATATTACAGTAAAAAATGCAGATAAACATGCTTTTGCAAATAGTGCAAACTGTGCAAATCTTACAATACAAGAATAACATTCATTACATTAATTCATACATTTTCATATGTTAAAAAGAAAACTTGGAACAATTACAGCAGGAATTAAAATATAGTAAACTGTAATAACACCATTCCAGAGAAAGCCCCCCACAGATAGAAGATTTGAGCCATTAAGATTGACCTTAGAGTGAAGAACACAATCTCTGATCCGTAGGTACTTGAGGAAGGCTGTGCCTGGAAGCTGCTATTCCCGCCTTAAGGGCTCACAAAAATACTACCTCGAAAAAACTGCCTGATCCTAATCCCACTTTGTCCAGAAAAATATCAAGTAGATAATATGCATGAACTCAGGGGATTTGAAATGCCCGCCTTACTTCCTCGCTGCAGATTTGCAACCTTGTTGATAAGACATGTCCCGGATTTGCCACAAATCTGAAAATACCTTCATTTACTTTAACCATTTGTCCGCCTTGGTAATCTGTCCAACCTAAGTGGCTTTTGAATTGGAGGAATGGTGTCTCTCATTCCAAACGATGGCATTGCCACCTGTTGAACTAAACTCCTTGTTCTTATGTATCGTGCCCTTGCATCATTTAGCTTTTGGGGACCAGCGGGCGTCCCTTCCTGCATAAAGCACCCATCCTGCATTAAGCTCATGGGGGAGGGGTCTCCAGCTTTGACTCCACCTGCAGCATGCTAGGAAACAATTCAGTAACATAAGCACACACAGACGCTGTAGGTCAAGTGAAAGAAGGATGATGACTTCCATGCGACTTCAGATGCACACTAATAGAAATCAGCACCATAATCACTTTTCTACTATCATCTTATGTACAGACAATGGGGGTCATTATGAGTTGGGCGGTAAGGGATACCGGGCACCGGTAAGGAGACAGGTGCTGGTAATCCCTTACCGCCCAATTCCGAGGTCCCTTAGCGGGAACCGTAAAGGACATGTGGTCTAATTACCGCTAAGGGACCAGGGCGGTAATTAGCAGGTCCGTAATTACCGCCTTCCATATTCCCATTGAGCCGTATGGGGGCTCAAATGGGAATGGGGACTGGCTGGTTGAATGGGGATTTACCAGGTCCTCCAGGGTCAGAATGACCTGGTAAGTCCCCATCCAACCAGACCGGACCCGGTATTGGAGGCAGCCATGGCGCTAGTAGCGCCATGGCTGCCTCCAATCTCGGAATGAGGCCCAATGAGTAATAACCATCATGTTATGTTGATGGGGTCCATACTGCAGGCCACAGTCATTTGCCTGGTCCCCAAGGTCTCGTACAGATCACAGACACTTTGAAACCTTGGAACATATGCCACACTCAAGTTATGCTGCAGAATACGATCTCCAACTCGAAGGCAGCAGGGCTAGTAAGATTAGAGACTCGGGGGAGATTTTAGGAGATGGTGGGTTAGACTACCGTTCTGGGTGGGATCAAATTGATAAGCCAATGGCTAGTCTCCCCTGGTACGGCACAAAGTGCTAAAACATGCCCGAGGATCTCCTTGGAGGCCATAGAAGAAGTTATGTTAGCCTTTGTTCTCAGTAGAGGATTTTGCACACTGAAGGCTACTCTATTCCACAGGTTCATCCACCTGTAGGGCAAACTGGGGCAAGAAACAGACTCGCTGTTTCCACCCCTCCCTCCCCTCTGCCTTGCACATCTGCATGCCTTCACACCAGCATGATATGTTTATGATGGTACACATGCATCAAACTCCTTCTTTGGTATGTGCCTATGTTTTACAACAGCTAAAAGCCTGAATATTCCATAGAAATCCAGAGTAAATACTGCCTGCCGTCCATAAATCACAGGCAGCATTTACACAATTTCGACTACGGAGTGTAAGAAGGCAAGCAGGCGATTCTGCCTGTTTTTTTCCTCCTGCTTTGTTCACCTTGTTGTGCAAATGACACACATTGCAGAAAGGGGACCTGTTGGTACGTATCTGCAAATGGATATGGTTCAGGTCTCCAATTTACACAGTCCTGAAAAATAGCCTCCGCCACGCCTTCTTTTGCAGATCCAGCTGTGCAGATCTGTGTTCAGGAGCAGAGTGCTAGATTGCTGAGGAAGCAGATGTGCAGAGTGATGCAGTGGAGAAGGACGGGTAGATGTCCTGCCACACTGAAACCAAAACTCAAGTGCAGCAATGTCACCAACATGCCAAGCAGGCCCCAGGAGGCTGATATTCCAAAATGCCAAGCAGGCCCCAGGAGTCTGATATTCCGACGTCCCACAGAAACAGGCGAGTGCCTGAGTATTGACGTTCCTACACTGCCTTCTCCTCTATATGCATCAGCTTGGTCCATTGCCCCTTAACTGTCTAGCTGCACTGCCCAGAATCCTCAGGTGACATAAGAGGGGCATTTCACAGGATTTCACAGGGATGTGGGACGCCTGATATTGGTTGGGCTATGTTCCGGAAATACGGGCTGGGCCATCAGGGCGTTAATGATGGATCTTGACACGTTTCACACGAGGTAGCAATGTAGCAGGCCTCCCCGCTGTTTTGTATGTCTACAACTGGAAAGGGAAAGCAGAGCAACCCCTTCCAGCAAGTTCAGTTCAGTAGATTAAGATGGCTTCCCTCCCGAACCTGTGGAAAGGAACTGCTCTATTGGCATACGTGGTAAAAAACAGACTCGTTCACTGAACCATGTGTAAAATTATAGGAATTCAGTCAAAATAATAACCTGGTGTATTATCCACTGTTAAGTAGAATCAATATTTTATGTAAAAAGGTCCCAGTATCAGTGTAATCCTGAATCCGTTGGGTGGCGTAAAGGCTGGTGGCGCCATCTATGGCCATTGGTGTATTCTGCTACATGACTACAATGCTGATGGATGGGGAAAGATTGACATCCTGTTGATGTCCTTCATCCTGTGGCTATCACCGTCGCCAGCATCGAATCAGCAAGATCAGCACTGCTCTAAACCTCCCCCAGCATTGAGGTTCCTATCTACATTTATTTGTAGTTATCTCTCCCATGGCACTGATTGGTTGGAAAAGAACAACTGTAAGCAAAGCACAGTGTCTCCAGGTGCTTCCCTGCTTTAGTCTAACGCCATCTAAATGATCTAACCTGCTGGTGGAGAGGAGGTGGGAACATGAGAAGGGCGGTGAGAGATGGGCAATGCAGGTATTTGCAGCATGCGCAGTGGGTACTATGAGGGTAGATCATACACATAGCTTTGAAGTTATGCACCGAGGAAAAAGGGGGAGGGGGTGTTGTTACAGGGGTAAGGTGATGCTTCTTTAGGGCTCAGCAAATTCTTCAAAAGATTGGAGAGCCTGTTTAGCAGGATCTTAAAGCACTAAATAGTGATAGCGTTGTTGATTTCAGGTTGACCAGAACTACAATGGCAGCGGCTCGTGAGGGGGCAGAACAGGAAGCAGAAGCCAGAGCATTACCGGAAGTAATAGCAAGGACTGGATGCCAGTTTTGATGGATAATGACCAGAGGGTGATTCCTCTATACTTAGTGCCAAATATTGGTAGGTTGTTTATTGCAAATACAAATACAAATATGCTTCGAGGATCTTTTAATTAGACTTTGCTCCTTGTGTTTTTTCAATTCACTGGTTCTTAGTTTTTTGTATTTTCTATAGGATGCAGCGTTTAGATGCCTTTTCTGGTCGTGTGCACGATATAATGCACCAAATACAAGTACACATTTGTGCGTGCGCAATTGAAGCATAGCTATTAACAAGGGGTTTGCGCTTCCATCCTCGTTTGCACCTTATTTTTGCCGTGTTCTCCCTAATCTATATGCAGACATCTGTGACAGTGATGAGGGAACGGCCGCTCATTTTCTTAGAATTAGACCCCCTTTGTACCGCAAATGTGTCAAAGGACGTGTAACTAGTATGTGTCTCGGTTAAATATAGGGGTACGCACTGCACACACGGGCAAGAGTGTTGAAAGCCAGTATGTGCACCCTTGCGTACAAACTCACAGGCCCTGATGACCCCCCACCGACAAATGAACTGAACAAAGGGTAATTGATCCTATCTGCAAGGAAATTGCGGTTCGGGGGGCAAGGGCCCGGGTACCAACCTCACTCCAGCCTTTACCAGCCCTACTCTCGGACACTGGGTCAAAAGTTCAAGTGGCACAAGAGAAGCAAGCAATCAACCTAGTTAACTGTTATTTTAAATCCAGCACTGACTCAAAGTTACGGGGACTGTATGTACATTGATTGCTCTGTCCACCTGCCTTACCTTTCAGTAAGACTGTCCACAACAATGTTGTCATTGAATTCATAAAACGAACCATGTCTGGTTTAATCACTTGAAACATCATTGCTGCAGTGTACACTTTGACCCATTGTGGCATCTTGTGAAAATCCGACACAAACAATCCATTCGGAAAGGTAAAAGGGCGGCTGGCTATCAAAATAGCTCTTTTTGGTTTTGGCTATTATAAGCAACCCTTTCATAAGAGTATTGATAGGAGCGAGATGGGAATTGCGGAGGGACACGCAGTTTGTATGTTGTTTGGCTTTTTACCCATTCATCAACCTTCCATCGCTATGCTAATAGCTTTAGCCTTTTACACCCACAACGTGCCCCTTTGTGTGTTCAGAGGCATTAAGGCAAATGTGACTGCAAACAATGACACAGAGTCAAAGTAAGTAGTTACTACCTTTATTCATGGTAACTTCCTCTCTCCCCTTCCATTTAATTGGCCCCATCCTTTTTTCCATGTCACTTAGTTTCCCCCGGCTGTACTTCAGGTCTTCCGCATAACAATGTGGATAGACCACACAATGGGATGAGACACCACAATCTCCCCTAGCTGAAATTGAAAGCTGCTTAGTTCATCTCTTTGATCCATCTAAGAGGTCCTCTTGTACAGGCTTGGGTCTGTTCTCTGGTGGTCTATCGGTCGATGCTGGGATCTGCAGCTTATGTGTTCAAATGATACCTTACTTGTCACTTCTTCTTCTGATGGCTGACCGTCTCCAAGGAAGTGATGTCCGATGTGTCTCTAGTCTGTTTGAAGATCGACACTTTCAGTGCCTAATTTGTAAGAAAATAAGTGCCACGGCCCAACATGTGAATATAAACAAATAAGTATTTTCTATAACGCTTGTGACACACTAGGGTGGACGCCGCCCACGTCTGCTAAATACAGTGTCAACATATTTGGGGATAAAGCTGCAACTCCCACCGGTTCACTGAAAGTGATGAAAGATCTGACTTTGGCAGTGTCGACAAAAGATTTTAGTTGTGGCTAGAAATAACATAAATGTGTGTTTCTTTTAAACACATCATCATTAACATTTTGCTCTAATTCTATCAGTGGCAAGTGGAACCTATTGACCATCTAACCACAGGCAAAAGAGCAAACATGTTTTCCTCCTATGGCGATTTGATGGACAAACACAGGCAAAATCATTACTGAACTAATGACATTTCCTGTCAAACACTGCGGAAAGGTCTCCTTGTAAAGGTTGTCAATCGTGTCACGCACTCCTCTTCGACGTCAGCATTTTTACTGACTTTGTGCCTCGGTTGGGGCTGCTCACTGATGACTTCCCTGTTGTTACCAACCCACCCTGCTGTGGCAGTGCAGCTGGTTATTAAGTTAGAGAATTTGCACCAATGTCATGCAGGCTGAGTGGAACAGTGTGCAAGCATGGCTAGAATTGTCACCTTCCAACTCATTGTTATTCATGAAAAGGGAGCTGCCATCCGAGGCCACATTTTTGCTGCTTGTTGTGTTACCACGACTGACTGAAAATTAAAATAAAGTTGCCAAAATACCACAATTTAATAAAACAGGGATTAGAAATAAGTTCCAGGGCCCAGGAATATGTGCTGGGGCTGAGCCCTGGCAACCCCCGCACCTGCCCGACAAATTAGGCACTGGACACATTTCTTGTTACTATTTTGTGATTATTGTTGGCTGTCCCCATTGAACCTTTGTTCTCTATTATTACCAATGCTTTGGGAGCAAATGGTGTTTGAGGTTTGTTCAGAATGTGATGAGAACCTTTACATTGTCCCCAATGTTTAAACATGAATTACCTGTTTTTCGCTTGACGTCAGTATATTACATCATGGCTGACTTGATTCTTGTGTCTGTTTCCCTCATCTCTTGATCTGCGCTCTGTACTTTTTGAGGACCACTGGGTTTGGGGTAGTCTCGTATGAATTTCTCATTAGTACGGTATCGATGATGGGCTGACTTGTATCGTGCGGTGAGGAGTATTTCTGTAATCCCTCAGTAGTTCATATGTTACCTATTGAAATGTTTTGTTAACCAAATGTGCAATCTGTAATCATTTGTTTTAGATTACTAATGAATCTTTGTTCTTTGCCATCTGCTTAAGGCCACAAGTGCTTGATGCAAAGATGTTGGAATCACGTGTACTCTGCAAATAATTAAAATGCATGTCTTGGAAATGGAGGCCCATTCTCTGATTTTACTATCGTCGGTATTCTGTGTACAATGAATATCTTGTCACGAGCTGATAATAGTAGCAAAGCGGATATGGAGGTTAGAATTTGGATTTCTGGGTAATCAGAATACTCATCCATGATCATTAACACGTATGTCTCTTTCGGTGTTTAGGGCCAAAGAAGTCAACAGCTGCTTCTTTCCATACGGTAGATGGCAACAGCGTCATGTGCAAAGGTTCTTGTCCTGTACTCAGCTGTATGGTTTTGCAGATCGTGTAACTGGTTATGAGAGTTTCCATAAGGGAGTGCATTCTTGGGGAAAACAAAATTCTTTCGACGCATCGACGCATGCGTTTGGTAGAGCAAATCCCTCTATGACCTTCATGTTCCAATATCTTCTACCTTTCTCTTTAGAGATGCTGGAATGATGATGCAGTTGCCTTTTCGTAATAAACCACTGAAATCTGAAAACTATGGTGATCTATTTCTGTCCATTCTTGAACCATTATGTTGATGTGCTTTGATCTTGCTATTTCAAGGCATGATTTTGCCACGGTTAACACTGGTTCCTGTTGCGTGCGAATTTCAATTTCTGCTATAGATATGCATTGTAGCTTATCTTACTGCACTGTGTAGATGATATATCTGTCAGCGACAGAAAGTTTGCAGGCAATTGATTGTGCTGGATATCTAGAGAGGAAATCAGCTGGGTTGGCTTATTTCCCTGGTTTGTGAATAATCGTGAAAGTGTTGTCTTGCAACCAAAGACCCCACCTGGCAATGTCTGGGGGCATCCATGCTTTCAGGTTTCCAAATATGGTAATGAGCGCCTGATGGCCTATCATGATTGGGAAAAGTTTCCCATACATGAACAGATGGAATGGCCCACATGCCCAGACAACTGCCAGACTTTCCTTTTCAGGTTGAAAATAGGCCTCTTCAGTCTTAGATAAACTCCTTCTTGCATTTGTAACTAAGCATCTGGAGCCATTTGCCGCTTAACCACTTGTAAAGGTAGAGGCTCATGTGTGTAGCTAACATAGGGATATACCAAGATTCAGATACTAATTCGAGCTGGTAATAGCCTTTGTTTAGATGAAGTTTCAAAAAGGCGGTGGCACCATTGAGGAGATAGATCATGTCCGAGATGTGTGGTGCTTTATGGCGTTCTCTCTGAATAGCCTAGTTTGGTATACGCATGTCTACACATATGGGCCTCATTACAAGTTTGCTGGTGCAGAAAATAAGTGGTGGTAATTCCTTTACTGCCTTTCCTTTGGTGGTAACAGAATTACTGCCATTTTTCTCACTCCACCAGAATGATGTACTTGTAGGTAAAGTGGAGGAATTACCTCCAGCAAAAAGTTAGAGGTAAATCTGCCACTTTACCGCCAAGAATTGTGAGATCTGCATTTCTGCTAACCCTAAATCCACCAAAAATCCAGATGGAATCAGATGGACTCCAAAAATTGGGAATTACCACCACTGCTAACTCCACAGGACCAAGTGGCAGTAACGCTTATCGAGTTTGGCAGTACATAAATTTGATTTGGCGTTACAAATGCCATATCAAATCATATCACATTGGCAGATGTACCTTGGAATTACCAACAAACTCAGAATGAGGCCCAGTCTTATGGGTTGGTCTAGTCCATTTTTTGGCACATGCATGTCATGCACGTCCCCTCTCATACTGATAGATCCTATATGTCACACATCTCCTTCAGGAGTAGACAGACTGTTCTCCTACAGCACCGCCTGAAAAAGAGATCATCTATGTACAGTAAATGGCTTTTACCTTGGCGCTTGTATGGACAAATGAAACAGCGCACTTCCTGGTATTTGCGATCTTGGAGAAGAAAGAAACATTTGCAGTGCTCACTTGACACGGTTACCACGGTAACACGTCCTCACAGCGTTTCTAAACATCCTGCCAAGTGATGCGCACGATCGTGATCACGTGATCCGGTTGTCCATGGAAACGAGCATAAAGCTACGATTCCTCCGTCACACAGTGCTTCTCAGCTGTTTGCCGCAGCAGTTTGGCGTTTCGTTACCTGGAACCTCGGATTATTGCTAACCCCTCGACCACCTACCTCTTCATTGGACTCCTTTGTTTTTTCCCACCGGTATTTCAAAACGGACTACAGCCTTCTTCTGGTGATAGACTACTCACTGGATATACGAATTGAGCTTGGACTTTCCTTTCAATATTGTCACACAGACTCTGAATCAAACCACACGTTTGGTTCTTCTTGACTTTTGGAGAAACAACTAGTCTCTCACCTGGCCTTTGCTTTGCTTCTACAGGTGCTTCCAGTGAGCCCCAGGGACTGTCGACTTTCGGCTTGACCGTGTCTCATGTTCTGGGCTTGCTGAGGGAACAGGTCTACTCCTGAACACTCTACACCATTCCTCCCCCCCCCTTTTTTACTGCTCATGCAGAATACATCCTGGTAGGTGCCCTCTGCTTCTTACCTAATCCTGGTTACTGTAATTTCTACCTTGCTATTTACTTAACCTGTGCATTCCCTTACAGCAGCCACTTGGAGGACCTGGGTTCCTGTTCCTGCCACCTGTGGCTCTAATCTCCAAACAGGGAAGATCATTGTATATAGCTGTTAGTTGCTTAGGAACGGAGGTACACTTACTCCACGCAAGCAGCAAGTCTTGACAATGCACAACTGGAGACACCCAAGGTTTAGGTCTTGATGCAGGTTCATAGATGCCTTGGTCAATGAGAAGTTGGATTTCTGCTTCAACTTGCTTTTGTATGTTGAATGGGATTCCCCTATAGTGTTGTGCTGTCGGTTGTACTCCTTTGTCAATGTGAAGGTGGACTTGGCAATTACGTAGTTTCCCAATGCCTTCAAATTAATACGGGAACAGTTTGTCAGTGTTCTTAGGCAGGTCTACGTACTGTTGAGACATGATGCTTTAAGGAATGTGTACAAGTCCAATTTGGATAGCCGTTTTGAAATTTAAAATGCATCCTCTATGAGCCTTTGTAGAATGGATGTGAAGTTGCGCCAGGATGGAATAACTTAAAAGCGCATTAGGTGGAGAATCAGCCTTTGCACAGCAGTGGTGTATGTGATGCATAAGGCAAAATGTCTGTAGATGAGGTATCTAGACGTGCTAAGTGTGTCATTTTAAGGTATTCTTACTCTTTAAAATTATTACCTGCAACTTCTATGTCGAATGCAAATTCAATGAGGTCATTTATATTCAACAGTTGTGTAGGGCCAGGGGTGTTGCTAGGTCTGGAAAAGATCCCGGGCTACGATAATGTTGCAACTGTCGGGAATGGGGGCTAGCTAGCCTTTTTGGTTGTAACCCCTGAGCTTCTATCCGGGTCTACAACCAAAAGACCCAGGACTATAGCCCTCTCACTCCCCCCCTAGCAACGCCTCTGTGTAGGGCTGTTTTCAATTGCCACTCGATTGCCTAGAGTGAACACATATACTCTCTGTCTTTTTTCAGTGGAAGAGAGTTTGAAATCACTGACCGACAGTGATTTGTTTTGGAGGTAGCGTAATCATTTTTTCACTTTCTTCAGCCTTTGCTGGTCAGGAAATGTGTGTTGTCGCCATAAAGATTCTTGTGATTGGTCATTGCAGGATTGTAACCTACTATCTATATGTGCTGACGCCTTGCAATGTTGTGGTGGATTTAGAATCTTGGTGTCAGGGTTTTGTTGTACATGCAACGAGATTCAAACCGATGGAAAATGA
The DNA here is from genome assembly GCF_040938575.1 of Ambystoma mexicanum. Taxonomy (NCBI): domain Eukaryota; kingdom Metazoa; phylum Chordata; class Amphibia; order Caudata; family Ambystomatidae; genus Ambystoma; species Ambystoma mexicanum. The sequence continues at coordinate 1,389,147,930 of NC_090932.1, forward strand.
TTTTCACGGCCACATGCCGAACAAGTATGTCTTATGACCAGGTAAGAACCTTCCTGGGGATAATTATACCCACAACTGAAGCATATCTTTCCTGTTTGCTTTGTACAAGGTGGTGGCATCGCAAGTTGTAGCCTGTTTTAAAATGTTTAGATTTTCCATGGTATCCATTTTTTGGTCAAAGGCCATTTGCAGTATTTCTACTAAGTTTGTGGTTTTTGAAGGAGTTTTTACAAAAAAAAAGAGAATTTGTATCCTGCTAACACTTGAGATTGAAGCACTTCTTCATTCGAGTAGAGGTGGATGTCAAAGTATGTTGTGTGGGATCATAAACTCATGATATAGTTATCCATTGGCTCTATTTTGCATAGTGTGTGGAATATGTGGCGCTCATAGTCCATGTTCTTATGAGGCTTGAAGTCATTTGTGAGACTGTTTTATCCAACGTGGATATTTCTTGATAGATTATGTCACCAACGCTTGGGTCCACCGTGAGTACAAGGATGCTGGGTTTTCTTTTATCATCTTACGCGGAAATTGAATCGACATATACAATGAAATCACACATAAGGTGGCTGCTGTCCAAGGTGTCAAAAGGTGGTGGGCGTGTACCGGAAACAAATCCCGTGTGAAAGGCACTGTGGGAGTTGCATGTTCTGATGATGTGGATGAGACTTCTTCATCAGACATTATGTGCCGAGTGAACATTGTCCTGTTGTCGGAAATGGTTATGGTGAAGTGGACAGTGGTATCATTGTCAAGAGTCTTGGTGTATGTGTAATTAAGTCGATCTATAGTGGAACACATTTGTTTCGTGTAGTGATATAAAGACCAGTACCCAATGTACTGTGAATTACAGAGAGAGGGACCATCTTATCTTGCAGTCTTAAAATGGCACAGCGTAAAATGCACCCTGGCTGCCACAGCGATCACCTCACTGAAAAGGGGAGACAACACGCAATATCTGACCACCATCGAAGAGAAAGAATGCATGATAGCGGCAACACCATAGCTGAGAGACGAAATGTCCTTTCTGTTTGGCACGCTCACTCTGGGGTTGATGAGCCAGCGCTGCAAAAGTCACAATCAGGCTTTGTAATTGCCTTGCTAAATGGACGTGGGGGTCGTGACCACCTTTGTCACCATTGTGGTGTTTATATGCAATTAGACAAACGTTGCTGCAAAGAATGGCACAGAACCCAAGGTAAGTAGTTGCTACCTTTATTCACGTCAACTTCCTCTCTGCCCTTCCATCTGGTTGACACCCTCCCTCTCTCCACCTCACTTCGTTTGCCCTGACTGAACTTCAGGACTTCCCACATAACGATGTAAATGCACCAGAGAATGGGAGGAGGGACTGCACCCTCCCCACCCAAAACACAGCTTCTTTTGGCTCACTTTGAGCCAGCTCTACAAACCAGTAATATCAAACTGTGTGCTGCATAGCGCCTACCCGTGTTCCTTCTAAGCTGTCTTCTGGGAGATAATTGCAGCTGTAAATGAGCATCTGTGGTAATAACAATATCCAAGCCTACAGCCAATTGAATTATTACTAATAATTGCATTCTCACATCTGTTCCTTAAACGCTAGTCCTGTTAAGAGTAAGCACTGGCAAAGCCAACAGTTTTGGCTTCTGTATCGGTTTTAGCCAGGCATTTTCCAGGCATCCTAATTTATGCCGAGGGACTCACACCATTTTCAAACCATTGCCATTTTATAGCCATTTAGTACCATTACATAGGGGCCTGGCAAATGCCTATCACGTGTTTGTCTAAAAGCCCCAACCTTTGTCTTTGCCAATGCCTGTTTAAGAAAGAGCCCTGTTTTTGATGGAACCCATGATGAACAGAACACCCTGTGCATCCTGGTGTCCATCAAAAACAGAGTTTTCTCTTGAACAGGCATTGGCAAATGGTCGAACAGGGAAGTGGCACTGATTGGGATCTTACTGAGGGCAGCATGCCCTATCCCTATGCGATTCATGGAGCTGAAATTCCTAGTAAAGTAAATGCGCTGGGTATGGAGCCCCCAAAGCTTCTTGATGCACGTATGCTTTCTTCTGGAAGAGTTATATATCTACAAATGGCTTTGGATGTTGTGCACTCGGCAAAACTGCATCCAAGACCGTGAGCAATCTTGTCGAGAACTCGTTTGCTAAATCTTTAATTTCCTGTGCATGTAGTTGCTTGCTCCCTTACACTCAGCTTTTGCTCTCAGTGGTATTCAGCCGACTAAGGATGCCTTTTTTTCTGGCATCACCGGTCTGTCGATTACCCCCTTCCCATCAGGGATACACGCGGGTGAACTGAGTCAACCCACTTTTTACAGTGGGTGTACGCAGTCCACCCCTGGTTATTTCAGAGTTTGTGTGTAAAATGAGAACATTTGACTTTCTTTTATTAATTTATGCCAATCGGTAGATTCGGACCTGTAGTCGCCAGGATCCCAGGCCAGGAACTTCACCACTGCACCATGTAACCTGATGACAAGTTCGTTACAATTAATTAAAGGTGAAATTACATATTTCTGGACTGCATGTTCCAGGGCAAACGTTAGGATTGATTTTTGAAGTTTAAAACATGCTAACCTTTTAACATTTTCAAACACTATTAGAAGAAAATATCCTCTGTTCGTTTTTGGTGGGTGTTGATTTTATGAAAGGCAAATGCTGTTCATCCTGTGCACTTTGTACGGTTATGGAAAGCCAGTTGAATGAAATTTGCATATGTCACTTTGATATGCGAATTTCTGGTGACATCACACCACACTGCGTATGCTAAAGAGTCCCCCAACCCTTTTCTTTAGGGCTTGACACCTGCTTCAGATACCTTACGGCAGGGCACACCACAAGAAGTAAGGGAAACTATACCTGGAATCAGACAAGCAGGCAAGCTGCTGCAGAACATTTTAACTCTAGAAAATATCATATTTGTGGAAGCCTCATTGCGTGCCTGAATGAGTTTACAGTGGACAAATTTGACATAAATCTTCGTTTCTACAGAGATCTGAAAATTGTACTTTGTGAAAAGAGAAAACAAAAGCCGATGACACACTGGTATTATTAATCCTTTGAAATAGCAGTCTAAGGCCGTCAAATTGACACCAGAAAATGACCCGTCAGAAGAACAGAAAAGGAGGGTTCCACTCATACAGAAATCTCTTTAGAAAACTGTGCAGATCTAAGCACCTGACTCAAAGAATGTTTGACAATTCCACCTGTCAGCCAAAGACATAAAATCATGTTTGATCACGGCTCCCGGGCTCTCATCTCTTTCCACGACCTTACATAAAAAGTCCCTACCAGAAATGGAAAGCAGGTGGTGCATGGGAAACACTGTGATTGGTTTTAAGGGGCACACAATACATTCCCTGTACACATAAAATGGCTACCACCATAGTCAGAAATGATCATCACAGTACAGACACAGATTGGAAAAATAATCTTTATTCATAGCTGTGTTTAAACACTACCAAACAATACATTTCCTGTATTCATTATTGCTTGTAGAAGAGTGCTGCTAACATGTCTGCCGTCCCTCGAAAAATGCCCCCTCTAGGGCGCAGGGAAACATTTACGGTGATTTTTCATATCATAGACACAAATGATCTCCAGTAAGAACCACCTCATTTATTTATTTATTTATTTATTTTTATGTATTTTTATACAGGAAGGAACAATGCTCTTTTGATCACAAAAGAACGTACAATAGATAAGAAATCAGATTTGACGGGAAGCAGTGAACATCTTACAATAGGGTGAGTGTGACGAAGTTACTTCTGCCCTGCAGGAGTACAGGGGTGAGTACAGGCTAAAATGCCCACTCAACCCTCACACTTCCACAAACCAAGAGCCAACCCAATCATAAAGTTAAAATAGGCACAGTCAAGAGATGTACCTCCTTCACCTTTTGTGATAACGTGGGCTAAGGGAAGGCTATATTCTTAAAACGGGTGTGAATGTGTTTCAGTAGCAACCCAACAGCGAAGTATGACAGTCCAAAATAAAGGAATATCCAATCAAGGTTCTATAAAAAAAAATAGGCTTTAATTAGACACACCATGCACAATTCTCACTACCTAGAAAACACTGTAGAAACCCACACCTGTAGAAGAAACACAGAATATGAACATATAAAATAGATACAACACTCTGGGTGATGACAGAAGGGGAGGAAAGGCTTTTGAAAGACTGCAATGTTCAACAGGATATTTCTTCAAGTTGCAATAAGGGATGAACATGACCTAGCCAGTCTCTAGGGCCCAAAGATGGACCTGGGTGGCAGATATCAGTCAAATACCTTCTGCAAGTGTCTTGGGGGTTTGACAGCATCGAACAAGGTTTCTCAGCATCAGCCATGGTGTTGGCTCAGGTCACAGATGCAGCAGTCATGGTAGTCCAGTGGCAAGCAGATGTTGAGGCTGGGTAGAACGGAAAGGGAGCTGCGGTCACTAAGTGTATACTTAAGCAGGTCTGGTTTGGCAGTCAAGGATTGACGGTGGTCGAGTTGGTACCAAATGGTCACTTGAGTCAGTTCGGTGCAGTTCCAGGAACACCAGGGTCGAGTCAGTCGACTCACAGGATCGGCGGTGAAGACACTGGTTTTTCAGACAGAGAGTCGAACAAGGCAAGCCAGTGGTACTTTGTCATTTGGCCGAGGCAGCTATGCACTTTTGCTGGTGCAGTGCAGTGGTGAACAAGGTCAAACTGTGGATGGAGGGTTGGAGAACAATGGATGGCAAAGGGCAATGTTGACGGGTCATGCAAGATTGCTTGACTGCAAGACTTGCTCGAATTACGGTTCAGAGTGGGTCATCATCAACAACAGGGATCAGTTCTAGCTTCTAGGTGCAGTGTGTCTGACTCCAGGATCTTGAGGGTCAATGTCAGTCAATTCCTGGGCTCCAGAACATTGAGGAGGATGGCACATACCTTCAGGGGACCTGCAGCATGATGAGGTCCAAGGTACAGGATGGATGGCACAGGGGCATACATTTATTCCATCAGCGGTGTTCACCCCCCAGTGGTCCCTGGGCATGGTTAGGGAGCAGAAATAACTTCTGCATTTGGAATCATTGTCTTCAGCAAACAACTGGAGGACTTTAGAAAGTGATGTTCTCTCAGCAGGGTCCAACACAATCTTTAGGGTGGTTCAATATGAGTCCAGATGATTCAAACAAGTGGTGAGGGACCCCTTTATACTCAAACGTCTACAGGTGATTGGACGAAAGCTAACCTGGTTTAGGGGTCCAAACCCTGTTCTTCAAATGAGTGGAATTTGCCCTTATGATGGCATGCCCAAAGTGCTTTGCTCCAGAGGAAGTGGAGGGAACAGGAAACAGAAAGAGAGGGGGAGATAATGAAGATGGCAGAAACTTCCAAAAACTGTACAGTCCCCTCTCTGGCTTTCCTATCTCTGCCCCCTCCCTTTCTCAATAGGATCATAGGAACTTTAGAAATGCAGCACCCTGGTGTGAGTACTGGCTCTCTGTGAATGGGTGTACCTCTTGGTTTCGGCTCCCAGTCCGGCTTCCTGTGGAATGGCTGCCTGGGGGAAAGGGTGTTACCTATCCTTATAAAGGGACAAAGAGAAGAAACCCCCCACGGCTAGTCCCATCAGTGGAGAGGGGTGGTGCTTGTCTGGGAGGAATACACATATTCCTCTCACAGCTGACCTGAGCCCACAGGTCTGACACATATGCAAAATACATTTCATGTAGCTGGGATAACTCTGAAAGATGCTGGCCGCCAGACCCTAACTAAGGTATGGACCATATTTATAGTTGTATGTACCACCAAAACAATATCTTCAGGGTTATGTTGTTTTTGGAACAGGGGTGCATATTTTAAATTCTGCTCATGTGCTCTAGTGCCTGGGGTATCACTGTAGCTGTCAAGAGAGCACCTATGTCCTCTGAACATGCTTTGTGCCACTGGTAGATCAGGCATTGTGAATCAGGATACTGATGCATCAAGGCACAAGTACACAATATGCTTATGGCCTGAAGCTTATGAAAAGGGAATCTGATTAGCAGATTTCCCTTTCAGAGATGGAATTACAGGCATCATTTTTATTATTCAATTAAAAAAGCCAGGGCTTTCACACCCTTGCCAAATGGCAATTCATCATCGTGAGTTTGAGTGACGTTCTGACCAAGTTGTGGCAGAGATTCACGACAATCAACATTAGACATTTTTAAGTGCTAGTAGAGCAGACGGTATGGCCAGCTGTGTTAGTGATGTGACCATGATGAATGAAGTGCTATGGTTAAGGCAGAGAAAGTGAAGGACAGAGGCATGTTAGTGGAAAGGGAAATTGTTTGGCTAGAAGGCAGATGAGAGGTAGGTTGAGCGAGTACCTTAGAGGTGAGGCGGCAGGCTTTTAGTTTTTTTATGAACAAATCAGTGTGGACTGGTTCTTTGGTGTCCAGGAGAAGAGAATTCCATGTAAGTGGAGCAAGAAGAGTGAAAGAGTGGAAGCGAGAGGAAGCCCAGGTTGCCCAAGGGTACTCGAGGAGACAGAGCAGAGATTATGAAAAGGCTTGTAGAGTTGGATAGAGGGTGATAGATACAGTGGTGTCTTACTGTGGATAGATTTGGGATATGCAAGATCTAAAACCTCATCTGGGTTATTAATTTATTTAATTCATAGGATATTTAAAAGGCACTTATACAGCAAGACAGTGTTTCAAAGTGACATGTAGAGACTGGCATGGTGTGAAGTGAGATATAGTAACGGGGGACGAAGGACCAATATACAGTAGTCCCACTGCCATGCACCATAAAACTCGAAAGGGCAGCAGATTTTTAAGACTCCTTGCTTTCTAATGCATAGCAGAACAATTATATCCCGTGTTCTGTGTCCACATAGCATTGGGTCATACCAAAGTGAAGAGCAAGTGGGACAGAGAACCATCACCGAGAGTCATAGACAGAGAAGACATGAGAAACAAAATCACTAGAAATATGTTAGACTATTGCTTGGGGAGAGGTGAGTTCAACACAGCATTCCCAATCTCTCAGATACAAAATCATGGCAATGGGCTTGAGAAGATTAGTTTCCACATATCATTAGAGTCCAGCAGGCTAATTGAGACAATTTGATTTTCAAAATACATTGAACGACTTGTAGTTAACATGTGACAATCTACAATAAGATGTTGTAGAGATTCTTTTTGTGACATATCTAAACAAAACCGACAATAATTCTGATTTGGCAGTATTTGATGTTTCCTGGCCAATACTGCCCTAGTGTGCCATAAATTAAATCTGAATCTCATATATTGCCTGCGGATATGTGGGGAAGGACTTTTTATCAAGTAGTCAGCCATAGATCTCAATCTCCTATGCCCAAAACAACTGACATCAAAATCTTTATAGGAGTTACAATTCGATTGATTGCAGATCCAGACATATTGGAAGATTTTAATCTCAGCCCGTTCTGGATTCTCAATCATCATCTCTACAGTTACAGAAGCATCTGCTAAGGCATCACATGTGTATTTACACCAACTCACAGACAAATGATTTTTCGATTTTAAGAGCTGGTGGGCTACAATGCCTAAGATGTTTGGCGTTTCTAAATTTAGCAAACATTTCCTCAAAAATGCACACATCTCCCTAACAATTGGTTTTATAATGCTCATCCTCAAGGTACAAAAATGGTTCATTACAAATCAGCAATCCTAAAGGGATGATGTTAACCTTTAGGTGTTCCCGGAGAAAGTGCCCATGTAGCTCCGTTCGGAATGATTTTATCTTTAGTTTCAGCAATTCTTCGCCCAATGATGTTTGGGGAGATTGAAAATTGGTGTTGTCTGAATCAAAGAAACCCTATTGTCAAATGACTCTTATGATTCCCATATGTGTGGTGCTATGTAATTCCGGCTTTGATCTACCAATACATTCACGTGTTTATTTCAGATAAGGAAATAACGTATTTCCAAGCAGAAATGGGATAGTCCCATTTCAGTCTCTATGGAGACCACTCAGGCACGTTGACATCAACACGTATGCATTAAATTGTCAATCATGTGATGATCAGTAACTCAGTATATCTACACGCTTCGGGGACTGCGTGTCGCTTTAGCTGTTTTGGTATGTGCAAGTAGATTTCGCACGGATGGCAAAAGCCCTATTAGGTAAGGACACTGTGATAAGGGTCGACAACGACATACGGGGAAGAATGAACATCTTTGGATGGACACTGTAATGGCATTCCAGTATCCTTTACAGAAGGCCCTGTGGTTTTTTGTGCCACGGGGGCAGACTGATTGGGACACTGTGTCACTGGACGGAGCCGCGGTTGCAATCTATATCATGCAACGTGGAGCCTTGGATGTACGACGTAATGGCGTATTAGCATCCCGCACAGTAGGCTTAGTGGTTTTTGAATTATGCGCTATTGTTAATTAGGATACCGTGTCTCTGGACGGCACCGAAGTTTAAATTTATATTATGCAACGCGGCAGCCTCTCGGTCTTTTTCTTCACAATATGTACGCAGCTGCTGCACATATTTGTATATGGCAATGTTTGTAGTTCGTGCCTCACATAGTCCCACACATGTGTTTGTTTTAGTGACGCCAGAATTAGCACATGGGCAGAAAAGTATTTGAACCACCGCTAGGTGGAAGCAGCCGGATTGGCTCTTCTGTGCCAGTTATCTATGTGCTAAATATACAGATGGTGAGTTAATTTGACCATTTTAGCATGCTGCTTGCGAGATTCCTATTATTCAATGGGGAGTGCCCCAGTGTTTCATGCTTATATCAGAAGGGTCTGCAGGTTGCACCTGTCAAATGACCCTGGCCAGCATGATATTATTTTGCGGGTGAATTTCGGCTAATCCTTAGGGAGACACATTCATTATATACTAGTCTCTAAACATTGTGGTTTCATGTGGATTTATCCATATTTTATTCCACACAGCCATAAATGTCCGAGGGGAGTAAGAATCCTTAGCGACATATTTTTGAATGAACAAAGTGGTTGTCACTAATATATATCAGGCCTATTCCTCCTGGCGAATAATTCACTACCTGTACACTCAGTAAGTTCTGCAGTCTGTTTGAGGTGTTGTGGGATATCTCATGTGGGGTGGAGCATGCACACAAGGTGAAGGTTTTTGCAGTCCAGCAACCAATAACTTATAGGGTTAGAGTGCTTTTAATTGAGATGTGCTGGTTTCTCTTTTCTATTCGGCATCTTGCTGGTTTTATTTATTTTGTTCAACAGAAAAATATCCTTTCTTTTATAATAGGAATTTTTCTTTTTTAATTTTATAGTTACAAATATTTTAGTAATTTTGTATATCACAGCCGCAGAGCTCCAACTTCCCTTGGGATTGTGATGAAGGCAGTGGAGTACAACAACTGCCGAAACATCATGTTGTCATATACGGGGCACTGAATATGGTTCCGAAAAATTTGCTTTGGGGACTGTACTAAAGACGTAGACCTTGTATGTGTGTTCAAATCAAATTGTATTGTGGAAACCACAGGGCATGGGCATAAATGTCACCTGTAATGCATGACTAGACAGGGACAGAATAGGATTGGACTTATCCATTCATGTAACTGACTATAACAAGTTTCTTGTGATCTTAAGCCTGTGTGGTATACCTTGGTTCTTATTTATGCTCTCATTTACAAAAACTGAATATATAGAGACATCTAACAATGAGTTATTGGTGAATAGTTTTGCACCGAATGTATTTGGTATAGGTGCTAGGTTAATATGTATTCTGCACTTTAATATGTATTCTGCTTTGTCTCTCTATCTTCAAATGATATATTAGAGAAGTTCTATTGTATATTGATATATTTTTCGATGGTATTTTTATTGTATGATCTCATCAAATTTGATTACGATTTCATTAATTGAATATTGTATAAGACGGTTTGTCTTTTTAGATGTGGAGTGATAGGTCCTAATGGCCTACGATTTGAAATTTAATAAAAGTAATAAAAATTGTTTTACCTAATGCTCATATGTGTGCCGATTGATAGATTAAATCAGTAATTTAAGTAAGGGCTGTGTCTAAATAGAGGCCGACCACTGTGAAAAAGCCATTAAAAAAATGTTCAAATGGTTCACTCTGGGGAATCCCCAATGTGTGTGTATAGTTTAGCTCATTTGTGCCCAGGATGCCTTGAGAGTATTTTTCCCTTGTGTTAAATTTGTCTAGAAACCTCCTCAGGTGTGAGGGGAGAGGGAAGAGAGAAGAGGGGCGTGGTGGGGTGGGCAAGGGGTGCCCAAGAGATAATGGTGCATGAGTGGGTGCAGAGGAGAGAATGGATAAACTACACATTTTACAACATATAAGGGTGATAAAAAACAAGGATGCAAACTACCCTTTAGCAAAGCATTTCCATGAGATGCATAAAGGTGAAATATAAACATTCAAATACTTTGTGGTAGACAATATTCAAATATTCAAGAACATCCTCTGGGGTGGGGGGCTGACAGAGAAAGAAAATTGAGGCAAACAGAAACATACTATATTGTAGATCTGGACACAAAGACACCAAATGGACATACTATAGATGAAAAGCTGTACACATTCGTGGAAGGTTGATAAGCTCTTTGTATCAAAAAATAAGTACAAAAATAACATGCAAAATAAAGTCTAAAGGAAATTGGAGCCTCTATAGAAAGAAAGAATAAAATGCATACATTTAGGAAAAAGGAGGACGATAGCCATCATCTAAGAGATTTTACAATACCAAAAGGCTGCTAAAAAGATACACAGTGTTAGTTTTTGGGGCTGATTAATGGAATTTGTGCGCCGAAAAATGGGGATTTGTACGCCATTCTGCCCGCAAATCCCTGTTTAACAAATGGGGATTTGCGGGCAGAATGGCGCACAAATCCCCGTTTTTCGGCGCACAAATTTCAATGAATCAGCCCCTTAATCACAAAACGGACACTAGGGGGTTCGCAAATGGGTCATTAGTAATGATATTGCCAAAATGTTTATTACAAATATTATTTGAGGGCATGTACCATTTGGCCCAGATTGCAAATATCACACACAGTCACCAAAAAAACAAAAACACGAAAGGGAAAATGGACAGCGATACAAATCTAAAAAATATAGATAAAAAATGAGGAGGCTGATCCATTTCTTTGTTGCGTTCCTAATCTGGAAATCTATAGGAAAGGAAATGAGAGGTGTCCCTAATTAATAGAATGCATGTCATGCATAATCAGAATCAAAACATGGGAAGACAAAATCAAATGAGCAAAATGAAATGTTGAATCCCATTGAATGGAAAAAGCACAAGCACCTTGAATCTGAAGCCAATACACGTGAAAGCATGTTGTACTTTATAATGAGCCAAACATTGCAAAAGGGAAAACAAGACACATTGGAAAATTAACTCAACAATGTTAAATCCTGTCAGATAGAGGGGAAAAAGAAAGCACTGAGCATTTTATATTCGTAGTCAAGACTGGCCAAGGCAAGATGGACTCCAGCATTAATTAGAATATTGCTTAGAAGACGAAGCATCAGTCCAACAAAGCACACTCATATAGAAAGTACCAAGCACTTTCAATTCAAGGCCAATATAGGCTAAGGTATGATGCTTTTTATAAGGAATTAAATCCTGTAAAAGGAAAAATTAAGATGCATTTCGAGATCAACCAGAAAATATTTATAGTCTATCAAATTAAAAAGAGCACCATGCACTTTACATTTTAAGCTCATACAGGCAATGCACGATGCACTTTAGCAAAACAAGCACTTTAGGCAAGGAAACAAACACGAAATGTTAAAGCAAAAACCTAACAATTGGGACTACATTTATGAGAATAATGAGGTCTGGGAAACCCTTTACCAGGACGAACAAGGTCATTGGCCTGTTCTTGGGTGGATGGCCCCCGGGAGGGTCTCAACCACGCTTTAATTCACTATGCTTTTCACAGAGAAGACATTTCTGTACACATATCAGTCTTTGTCTCACCTGTAGGTAGTCCAGCACCGAAATAGTAGACAATTCTCCTCTGAACAAGAGTACCAACAGCAACCCCAGACACATTTTTCGGCCTAGTCTGGCCTCATCAGTGAGGTGGAGCTTTGCCTCTCTAAGCACAGTGAGCAAGGGGTCCACGTCTGGATTCCTCTGGTTACTTAGGGTGAGAACCCAAAGTAGCCAAAATCTGCCTAAAGAGGTCTGGGAAACCCTCTACCGGAACGAGCACAGCCCATTGACCTGTTCTTGGGGGAATGGCCCCCGGACGGTCTCAACCACACTTTAGCTCACTATGCTTTTCACAGAGGAGAAATTTCCATACACATATCAGTCTTTGTCGCACCTGCAGGTAGTCCAGCACCGAAATGGTAGGCAATTCTCCTCTGAACAAGAGTACCAACAGCTACCCCAGACAGATGTTTCGGCCTAGTCAGGCCTCATCAGTGAGGTGGAGCTGTTCCTCTCTAAGCACATTGAGCTAGGGGTCCATGTCAGGATTCCCCTTGTAACTTAGGGTGAGAACCCAAACTACCCAAAATTTGCATAAAGAAGTCTGGGAAACCCTCTACCGGCACAAACATGGCGCATTGACCTCTTCTTGGGTGAATGGCCCGGGGGTAGGAGGGTCTCAACAATGCTTTTGTTCACTTATGCTTTTCACAGGGGAGACATTTCCATACACATATCAGGCTTTGTCCCACCTGTAGGTAGTCTAGCACCAAAATGATAGGCAATTCTCCTCTGAACAAGAGTACCAACAGCAACCCCAGACACGTGTTTCGGCCTAGTTGGGCCTCATCAGTGAGGTGGGCTGTGCCTCTCTAAGCACTGTGAGCAAGGGGTCCACGTCTGGATTCCCCTGGTAACTTAGGGTGAGAACCCAAAGTACCCAAAATTTGCATAAAGAGGTCTGGGAAACCATCTACTGGCATGAACACAGCCCATTGACTTGTTCTTGGGTGATGCTAAGAAACATACTTGCGGAGCGTACATTGTAGATGGAGGGACAGCTCTCATTTCTTTTCCTGTTAGATATGCTGTCCATCACCTCCTACCTAGGGACAGGCACCCCACACCTAAGGAAAGGGTGTTCTTCCGTTTAGGGATTCCGATAGGTTACACATTCATTGTATAAAGAAATATGATTTGAAGAAATATTTGTTCTTAAAAGTGTTCCTGTGTGTTAAAAATGTTACCTTAGATAACACTTAAGGCTAATTGATCATTATCAATCAGACTCCCTGATTGTGTTTGTAAATTTAGTTTGAACCTACTACCTGAGGATCTATCATGTGGAGAACTGCCTTCAAGGGAGCAAGTGTGAAGGCAGGCAATACAGCCAAGAAAGAGTTTCCACAATCAATGCAAACCCCATTGATGGTATGTATTGGAGTGCAGAAGTGAGACAATGTAATGAAGGACATCATATTCATGGAGCAAAGCCAATGAACGTATTAAATGTCTGACTTTCAGTCCTCTCTCTCCTATAGAGCAATGACTGGATCAAAATCACTGGGACATTTCTATGCTTGACTCTGTACTGTGGCAACTCTGTATTCATAAAAGACATGAACAGGGACTTGTAGATAATCAGCATATCTAGAACCAGGACTCCAGCCTATGTTTAAAATTGAGAAGATCACATCATACCTAACCAATTTAGAAGTGTTTCAATGGTTGCTGATAGTGTGATATGTCAAGTTTCAAACCCTATGCTTTAAACACAAGGTGGAAAGGATCCATTAACCCAAGGAAGTGGATTCGTTACAATACCACAAGGAACCTTGGATAGAGCAAAACCAGATCAATCTGAAAAGATGCTTTCAATGGAAAAACATACCACCAGATTTTAAGGCCCCAGTCCTACAATGCTGTGCAGACACAAGCTCAGATGCTTCCGACCCTGTCCCCCTTGAAAAAAAAACTTCAGACAATTTCAGAAGTGTTTGTATCACCTCCTAATACAATTTGAACATTTCCCTCATCTCCAAGAAGGGACTGGCCTCTTATTCTCCCTATTATGGTTGTCGATAAGGCTCCCCAACAAGATGTTAAACGTGGCTGCATTAGAAGGACCACAGTCAGCTTACATGTAAGAAGAACCAGCTTAGATTCTAATACCACCAAAGCACTGGGGCATTGTGAAGTGTATTTATATGTGTATTTATTTATTTATACACAGGAAGGAACAATGATTTTTTCATCACAAAAGAACACACGCGAAGGGTGTGCAGTCAAGTGCATCTGATCTTAGGGAACTAAAGTCAGCGGAAATGTTTGAGAAGAAACTTAAAACATTCCGGTTCGATTAATAGGACTCTGTGATCTGGTTTGAACCAAGCATACGCATAGCTGTGGGTATATGTTAATGCAGATTTAGAGCTGCTCTGTTCTTATCTGTTTGTTTGTGGGTGCCTGTAAACCTTCAGGTCATTGGAGGCGGTACAAATAACCAAACATAAACATAAACATAAACATATGCAGTCAACACAGTGGAAACTTTGTTGCTCTTGAATTGTCGTGGAAATCTTTTTTCACCGTCCTTGGCTCCTCCCACTCATAATCTTACATTATAAAATCTGGAGCAACCCAGAGAATGTGTGCGCGGATTCAAGTGTAACTGAAGTGCAGTTAGCACAGCGATATTTTGTTTCTCTTTGATTGTTGCAGAAATCTTTTGTCAGCTTCTTTGGCTCCTCCCACCCACCGTCTCACATTATAAAATCTGGAGCTGCGCAGGAGCGCATGCAGAGTCAAGTGCAACTGAAGTGCAGTCGACTGTCAGCTGGAATCTATCTATACCCGCTAAATATCCAACTTGAAGACATCGTTATTTTTCCTCAATCTGAACATTGTAGTTGGAGACACGATGCCAGGCAAGAAGATGACCTACAACCTTCTCAGTGCGGCATGTTCCAATAGAACTAATGTTCACCCGAGAAACACTAAAAGACACCAAAAAGCAATCGTGAGCGTTTGGACAATGGGCAAACATTTCATAAGAATCTCAACCACGAATGGGAGAAAATCAATAAATTCTTCCCGCTGTGTCATACAACCGCTCCTGTGCTGGCAGTCACATCGTCTGATCAGATGATTGAGGAAGTTCCTGTACCCCCGCAAGCGAACAGTTTTGGCACTTTGCCACACATAGACAATAATTTGCTGCTCAAGTTACGTCATAATCTACAAAATGAGTCCTATGGGTACCTTCCTGGGGTCTTGCCTATTTAAAAAAAATGACAACTACAGTCTTTGAGCAATAAAAAACCCTGGATTTGGAGAAAATACCTGATTGTTTCACTGATTTGCTTAATGGTGCTACTGCATTTAGAACATCTGATCTTAACCAGACAGTGGGTAATTCTAACACGTTACTGCTTTGTTAAAAGCTGCGCTTTCAATTTGGACAGTGATACTTAATACTTAACATTGTCGACCGGAGCCGCAGCGCTCCATTGCCTAAGACATTTTAATCAAGGACTCCCTTGCTTATCACCATCGACCGTTTTGTCCTGCCGGAGAAAGTCAAGGTCACCAATGAACCGAGGAGAATCCGCCGGTGGGTTTCACGCCACCCAAAGTCATCAAAGACACTGACAAAGATCCAAAAGGCCGCTGTGGTCAAGTCCTGACCGGCGACGCCAGACGCTGATGACCCGACGCCCTTGCTGGGCCTGCGTTCTTCAATGACTCTTTTCAGCAACTAACTCTCATTGTTGAGGTGCACGGCATGCCTCATCTCCGCAGGATGTCCACAACCTATCGTTGATGAGCACCGTAAGGACCGAAGCTACTGCCTCGAAAACATTGTTCACCCTTTTCTTTGAGGGATCTCGACGATCGGTGGCTCGTGCCTTAAAGGTAGTTAATTCAAGAAGAATTAGTCGACGACACAATGTTGAACTCTGCTAAACCTGGCACATTGGGGTAGTCGAACATTTCTAGAAGGAGACAATATATGGAGTGGGCTTGTTAATATACTTTATTTACACGTTGCCCAGGTGGGGGGAACCTCATACAGAACTGTGCGTAGTGGAAGGGGCCCACTATTCTGCCAATTGTTTAACCAACATTTTTTCCTCCTATGTCTATTGTTGATACCTTCTGCTATTGATTTGTATTCCATTTCAAACTGTCAGCAGAGTTGGTGCATTTTAATGGAATCAAGAGTAATTGTGGTACCACATAGAGATTGCACATATTTATCATGATAGTATTGCCTGAACACAAAGTGTGTCATTGTATGCGTATATAACATGGACCATACTTATAAAGAACTGTGTCATCACTAACATAGTTTGTGGACATTCCTTTGTGGGGGCTTGGAGACTACACTGTACTTAAGAACCTGCCTGCATCACCTCCTGAGAGCTTAAGCCTTGATAGCTCGTCCAACCTTACCAAAATAGAGAATCTTGGCTGGGGTGCTCTGTGCCTCTACTCTGCCATATAGAGAGCAGGAGTACAGATACCCCCCTACTTTTAGTGTGGGGGTCTTATTTTGTGTCT
Source organism: Ambystoma mexicanum (assembly GCF_040938575.1). Taxonomy (NCBI): domain Eukaryota; kingdom Metazoa; phylum Chordata; class Amphibia; order Caudata; family Ambystomatidae; genus Ambystoma; species Ambystoma mexicanum. The sequence continues at coordinate 1,389,164,415 of NC_090932.1, forward strand.
GATACAGATATGTCAGGTTTACCCCCTGACATATTTACGCCCGCTTTAGCTATACCTGATTTCCCTCCAATTGTTCTTCCAGTACAGATAACCCCCTCCAGTCTTTACAAAAAGGCATAGAAGGAAGTGTGGTAAAAAGAAGAATAAGTGGAAAGTACCCTTTTTGATCCGTTTATATAATGTTATGTCTGTTTTAGAACATGAATAGTTACATTATTTCACCTTTCTTTGAATGTAGGATTTTGGAAACCTCCATACTGTTTCTGGAGTTTAGAAGCATATCATGTTGCGTTGGGCTGAGTGTCCTGAAGAAAGCTCAGAGGGGATTACGTGACTGCAAACTTAAATAAAATACAATTTACCTTTGAGCTGGAAACAGTGTGTTGACCAGTATAGTGTACTTGATCACACTGTGAATAATCACACTGATTAACCTGTATACATGACAGATTGCATGAGAGTAATACCCATAATTTGGGCTGGGTTACTATATTAACTATCATGTGTTTTTTAGACATGTTAACATTTGGGATATACGTTTTGTTTTGATATTAATTGTGAATAAATTTTGTTTTAAATGAAGTAGATTGATTACTGATCAGACTTACTGAGGCCTTTAGACTCCAGTTTGGTTGTTTTTTGGTATCTATCCATATTGTCTGGAAGGGCCGGGTAGCCTGTGCTCAATTGTATTTACATACATATTTCATGGTCCCTCATGAGCCAGGCCCCTCTGTAACAAAAAAGAGGGCTCTACCCACTACTCCTTCTGTAAGATCCAGTTACGTTAAAAAAAATGTCTCTGTGTTTTAAGAGTGATGGCACAGTGTCTGTAGGCACAAATCGAAACTGCAGCATCACGCTTGGCATCACTGATCTGGCTGAAGGTACGTCAGCACTTTTAGACTTGTACTGGTCTTGTGGACCCTCCTCCCACAAACAGTTACCTCCGGCCTGGTGAGGCGTTTGCAGTCTCACCGCCCTTCATGTGTCCGTCCTTGTGGACCCCAGCGCCACCTGACATTTGTAAATTCAAAACCCGAGTCTACATTTGTGCCCTCTTTGTCAACCGTGCCCATTGCATCCCTTGTGCCATCAGATATGAACAATTCAGGAACTTTACAGACTTTTGTAGAAACGGACTCCTTGAAGTGATCGAGAAGATCAAACTACATCTCATCAGCATCCACTGAGGCTCTTACGAACATTTCTGAACAAAGTTGACTGTATAGCCAGGCAGAAATGTTTTTTGCATCCCTTTTAGCCGCTGGTGTACAAACATTTGTGAACTCGAAGTGGTTACAAATTCTTTGTTATGAATTATTATTATTTATTAATTCCTCTGAATCAGCATTTAGTGCAATTAAAGAAGAACTCAGTGCATTGAGGCTTGTAGCGTTGCAGAATCAGTATGTCCTCGACCTCCTAACTGCTATGGAGTGTGGGGTTTTCCAGAAGATCGGGAAAAAGTGTTTCACATATGCACCTCCCAATGATTTGGACAATGGAACTCTCCCAGAGCAAGCGAGGCACTGCACAACCTGAGGGGGGGCCATGAAAAGGGAGGCAGGAATTGCTGATGCCTCTTTTTTGGATTCTCTTTTTTTGGGTGACTTCATGGATGAGCATGACTATGAAAATTCTCATACCTATTTCTGTCTTTTTTTATTGTCTGTTGTTCCTGTCAATGGTGCTGATCTGCCCAAATGCATAGAGCCGCTGCTATGGTGGTCATTACCTTGTTTAAGGCTAGGTTCACTGCAATTCCCTCTCGCATGGGTACTCAAATTGTTGATGAAATAAATACAGGAGTAGTCTTGTGTCCTCCACCAAGTTGTGGTGAATATGTAAAACAATGGCTAGATTGCAGAATTGGTGAAAGGGCGAATTGGGATTGTCCAGCGGAGGAGCATGGGTACGAGGGGACTAGTATGAGAGATGGATTTAAGGTTTCATTCCCCCGAGAAGGTGAGATTGATGAGGTAGAAATTGGTTTGTTAGTTAAAGTATTAACTAAAGGGGGGAATGTTGGGGTAGGGGATAAGGGTCCAAAGGGTAAAGAAAAGTTAGAATTGCGTGCACCATATTGGTGTCTGGGGTGACAGCGATGTTGGCATAACATGGCAATTTAGCATGAATCCAGTGTAGCTAATGGAAATTACATAGGGAATGTTTTTAGTGTTGTTTGTGTTTTAGTTGATACATTTTCGAATTGCATGTGCGCAGCATGATAAATGTCAAAACTGCTGATAGAATATAAATGCAATATCTGTTTGTCAGGCCACATAGCGCTTAACAACCAGGCAGCAAGAAGCTCTACATGTGCATGCGAGTTAGGAAATTTGCAATAGGAAAAACAGTGTGAGAGGATGCGGTAGTCCTGAACATACATGTATAGGTACACATACACGGGGGTCTCTAGGAAAATAGGTTTAGGGCAGTATGAATATACAGATCTGTTTTGCAGAGTTCCCTGACAAGTTAGGAATTGCATTGGCTGGAAACTGCATTGGGCAATTGAACTGTGTGTGACCGAGAAACTAGTTTTACAAGGTTGGGGAAGGACAGCAGCAGTTGCAATGAATATCAGATGGTCAGTTTTGGGCAGGCCTTCTTTATGGCCTAGGTGCCTTGTGAAGGGGAGATGCAATCTCTGTAAGTATATAGGAGTCAGTCACAGGCAGATTCCGGCCACCTGGTAGGGCTGGATTTTAGGACCAGACAATTAAACCTAATGCTGTTTGCTTAAGGGAAAAGGAGCACCCATAGATCATGGACTTTTAATAGAGTTGTCAAGTTGTGGGTTGGGACCATGTTGGCTCGAATGGTAAGTCACATAGTTTAGAGTGAAATGTGGACAGCAACACGTTTGGGCGATAAAACCAGCAACACTAGAACAAAAGGAAATGTGTTTGTTCCCCTCCTCTTCACATCAATGATATTTTCATAGAATAGCTGTGTCCATCACAAGTAGGAGTAAATGTCTATAACCAGATGGAACCTGTGATAATTAAAATTGTTTGTACATTCTGTAAACTGTGTAACTAGGAGATGATGCTAGGACCTGGAAAGGCCCCAGAGAGGGGTGCAGTGTAAGTATGAAACATGCAATTATAGTCAAAGAGGATGGTGCTTAGATGAATGTATCCAATAAGAAGTGTGGGAACTAAAGGGAATATGGTTACATTGCATAGGTTTAACCAACCATGTGTGCATAGTTGACTCTGTAACAAAACCTTTGGGAGTGTTTTAACTGTTGAAAATTGTATAAAAGGCATGTTCTTTTTGTGTTTCGGGGAGACAGGTTATTTAAAAAAAGAATGCACAATGGATAATAAATCAGATTTGATGGGAAGCAGTGAGGTTAGTTTTACTCTTTGATGTCATCTAACCACTCCCAGCCATTTGTACGATAAACTTGCTTTATTGACAAAGTGTGTACATACTCTTTAAGGGTGGGTCTGCTTTTGGTTACAGGGATCCAAAGGTCCATTCCTACACATGCGAAGTGTGTCACAACAGCACATACCTACAATACCATTGAACATACTAATCTGGCTAGACAAGGCTTTCCGTACATAACTCCTTTAATATATGTCACAAAGCTGTCGTGAACAGTTCTCATGCAGCTAAGACTTTCTACTTTGCCAGCTATGATGATCACTGGTGCCTGGAAAAAAACATCACTTGAATCTAGAACTTGCTGTATCTGCTCTGTTGAATTTGAAATTGCTCATCAATGTAGTCACTTCATTAACTTATGCAAGCTAGATACTCTTCATTTTTAGGTAATTAAGTAATACACAATTAATCAGTTTTGGGCCTATGTGTAATATAGTCGTTCACTAAGCTTGTCATCCAGCCTGAATCATATATTGCAATGTATTTAATCTCTAACAGAACTTGAATGCACACCACGTTTTGCATCAGCATTATAATAGTGTGTTCATATGACATAGCTCCTGACTTTGATGAGTTGATGAGAGCATTTTACTGGTTGGAATAAGGGGTACGCTTGTGATTCTTAGCGTCATCTCTTCTGGGCTCTGCATGTGGGATAGTATTATAATAAATGATTGCATCATAATTTTAGCAACATGTTTAATTCTGTTGTATTTCTTAGTTTTAAATGTTTGTGCAAAATGTAGTGACATGTATATAATGAAACTTCACTTTTTAATTGTTTGTAATGCATATGTAAAAGGTTACTTTGTTGTTAACCAAATACACACAAAAAAACCAATGCACAATGGATAATGAATCAGATTTGACGGGAAGCAGTGAGCTTCTTATAATAAGGTAATTTTGAGTGACATTTTGACCAGGTTGTGGTGGGGAGTAAATGGAACAGTCACCGGGGACAATACATGGGTGGACTTACATAAATTCGGGACAATCAACATTAGACATTTCTAAGTTCAGGTAGGTGGTATGGCAGGCTGTGTTAGGGCTGTGACCATGATTGATGAAGTGCCAGAGTTGGGGCAGAGAAAGTGAGGGACAGATAGAAGTTAGAGGTAAGGGAAATGTTAGCTAGAAGGCCAATAAGAGATAGGTTGAGAAGGTAGCTCAGAGGTAAGGAGGTAAGCATTTTGTTTGGATTTGAGCAAATCCGTTCTCAGGTGGGGGAAGAGAATTCCATGCAAGTTGGGCAAGAAGAGAGAAAGAGCAGAAACGACAGGAAGCATGGAGATGGGCAGGTGCCACAAAGGTAGTTGAGGAGGCTGAGCAGAGATTATGAGAAGGCTTGTAGAGTTGGATAGAGGAGGATAGATACTGTGGTGCCTCACATGCATAGATTTGTGAACCAGGAGAAGACATTTAAATTTGGTCCTGTTTTGCATTATCAGCCATCCAGCCTGGTGACAGTATGGGGAAGTAGGTGTGAAGTGAGGGAGTTCAAAGAGAGTCTTGGTAGCGAAGTTAATGATCTTGTTGCGAGGACAGAAAGCATAGCTTGGGAGTCGAAAGAGGATGCAGGCACAGTAGACCAGTTTAGAGAATAGTGGTTAAGAGATGCTTGGCGGTGTTGAAAGGAAGGAGGTTGCTAATTTTCATAATATTCAGGAGGTTGAGGTGAGCCGCTGTTGAATTTTTGGAGATGAAAGTAGAAGAGGTGTGAGAAGTGTCAGAGATTACGCTGATGATTCTAGCTGAAAAATAGTAGGGGAGAGCGTGAGGTGGGAACTGTCTAAGCACTGGAAGAGATATGAGCAAGTATTTGGCATTTAGGATGAGTACCTCTGTTTTGGTAGAGTGTAACATCAGAGAGTGCAAAGCCATCCAATATTTAATGACAGAGAGACAGTTAGACATTTTGATAGCAAGATCAGAGGAGACTAAGATTCGGGTGTTATCTGTGAAAGGTTGGCATGAAAAAAGGAGAAGATTAGTACCCCAAGAGCAGAGGCGTAGAGGCGTAGAGTGTAGAGAGGTGGGGACACACGGCAGAGGTGTAGAGTGTAAAGAGGAGGGTACACAAGACAGAGCCTTGTGGAACAACAACAGTTAGAGAGGTGAGTTGAGAGATGTTGTTGTTCCAGGAGACAATTGGTGAGGTGCCAGGTAGAATTAAATCCGGCTAAGGGCTTCATTGTGAATCCAAAGAAAAGAGAGAGTATTAAGGAGATAAGAGTGATCTACAGTGTCAATGGCAAGGGACAGGTCAAGGATAATTAGGACAGAGCATAGGTTGCAGTGCTTAGCAGAGACAATGAAGTTGGAGACATTCATGAGAGCAGTTTTCATGGAGGGACAGGACCGTAAAACTGCTTGTAGAAGGCCTCAAAGGTTGTATGTGTCTAAAAATGTGTAGGATGGTTGAACACAATAATTGTGAGTACTCTAGAGTAGTGTGGAGGGAGAAACACAGTGTGCAAGTTCACCGGTAGGTTTGGGTAAGTCCCTTGCTTTTTTAGGAGTAGGATGTCCATGCCCAGTTCATAAATAGAGGGAAAGCAAGCAGATTCTAAGGACAGGTTGAAGAGTTCAAAGAGGTAAGAGGCCACTAAAGGGGGAATAGACTTTAATAGCTGAGGAGCACGAGAGTGTGATGCAGCACAAGAGGGGTTTGCCTTCATCATTAGAAATATTCAGTATTAGTGTGACTAAAGTAGGAGATAGCGGCAGAGTGTAGAATTTAGAGTAGGGAGTGTGAGGAAGGTCAGGTGAGAGTCTATAATATTGTAGATATTTGTGGCAAAGTAGTCAGCTAGGCCATTAGCTGTGAGAATGGAGTTGATAGTCAAAGGTTTAGGAGGAGTGAGTAGTGAGCTTAGGGTGCCCTGTAGCTAGCGAGGATGGTTTATGTCAGAGTCAATGAGGGTGATGTAGAATTCAATTTTTGCTGTATCAATTGAGGACTTGAGAGAGTTCAGGGCAGTGAGGTAGAGTTGCAGGGCCCCATGCAAATGGGTATGCCTCCATTTGTGCAGCAGCCGACACATGTCTGTGTGAAGACAGCATATGGATGGGGTGACCCATGGTTGACAATGCTGAGACTTAGGGGTGAAAGTTAGCAGTGGGAAGTGACAAGAGAATGTGTCGTAAAGCAGAGATTGGAATTGGAGAAGGTAGTTTTAGTGTAAGAGGCATCAGGTGTGAAGAAGGAGTTTGAGAACTGTGGGGCCGAGAGAAAAGGAAGAAAGGTAGAAGGTTTACATTTTCTTTTAGTAATAGGTGAGTAGAGGTCAGAGGGTGGAACAGAGACGGTGGTGGAAACAATTGAGTGATCAGAGAGGTATGGCGTGAGTATTATTAGTGGCTGAGAGAGAGGTTGAGATGAAAAAGAGTCCAAAGAGCTACCCCCAGTGTGGGCAGGTAGGTTATGTTATGCATAGTGTGGAGAGTGTGGTCAAGAAGAGAAGACAGAAGTTCGGATTTCTGAGAAGTGGCTGGAGAGGGAAGGCGAAAGTCACCTAAGAGAATGAGGTGATGTTTAGTAGAAAGAGAATCAAGGAGCTGCCCAAGTGCATCAAAGAATGGTCCAATGGAGGACAATAGATGGAGATGATGTGAACCGAGTAAGTATAGTAGAGAAGGTAAATTCAAAAGAGGTAGGAGAGGATGTGGCATTGGAGATTTGTGAGGCATTGAGGTGGGAAGAGAGTAGGTCTCCAAAGCCTCCACCTCTGCCAGTCAGTCGAGGAGATGAATGAAGGATAGTTTGGATTACACAAACATGTAACAACAAAACATACATACATAAAACATATGTTTTATCAAGTGCATTTCTAATAAAATGAAATATGAACTGTTTTATGTAGGTGTGCAAGACGGGGCTTTGTTGGTGCTTGATTTAGGGAAACATATTTACTTTATCCTTAAACAGTCTCTTTACTTTTCTCGGCGTCAGCAGTAATCCAATCCTTTCATATAAGTAGTAATTATGTTTTCTAATATGATTTAGCAAGAATACGTCAAAGGATTGTTTCAATAAAAAACGATTTAGAGAGTTGGGCCTGCATTACATAAATTATATAGAAATTATTGCTACATCAATCATCAGTGCTGGGAAGAAAAAAAATACAGTGCATTAAGAACAAGGCCTTAAAACTCACAGTAAATGCATCGCGGGGCCTCATTTCTAGCCCTGTGGAAATAAATGTAATTTCTGAAGCCGCAGGGTATCTCATTTAATGTCTGTTTATGTTGAAGCGCTTTGTTTTCATCTTGTTTCTATTCTGACAATCTATCAAAAAGGCATGTTGACCTTTTCGGTGAATAATTGTCATAAGTCCCCTGCCTGAGTTGCTGATATATAATTGTACATTTCGGCCTAGAACACACACCTAGATTTTGCCAGGGATAGCGGCTCAAATACCATATTTTCTGTCCTGTTTTTCCCACCTGCAAATCACTTAACAGGTAGAGATGCTGCATTTTAGGGCTTTTACTAATACCAGAATTAGGTTTGTTGAGGCAAAGTTTCGTTTGAGGCACATACAACCCATCAAACGTGTTATTAGAAGTAATAAAATATAATTGCATTTCAGGTTTGGCAACATATTTAAAACTCACGGGCAATTCCTCCATGGACAGTAAGCTAGTGATTTCATCAAATACGTATCTCCTAAAATAAATTATAAACATTTAGCCAACGAATAATCATTATTGGAGCACGGGGCCAGTGGGGATGTATTCGCCATACCAGCAGAGCAGGTGACCCAATTAGCCACTTCTGGCAGCCGCATAGTAGTGTCCCCAACAGGGGCACATCAAGGGTCCCCATTTTGGATCTAAAAGCAATCGATCCTATGCCACTCTAAGGAAAGGGGGCGAAATGACAGGTCACTTTGGCTGGTGTAAATATTTTCGCTGGTTATGGATAACATTTTCAGTTCTACAGCCCTCATTTTCGGTGGGCTGGTAAATGGCTCAGGGGACATTTAAGAAGCAGAGGCAAGTTCTCCCCCTCTTTCTGCACCTTCAGCCAGTGTGGAACAGTTTACTCAGATAAATCGGGACATGCAGTGGGAAATCCCCTTGTTGAGCCGCAAGCTCTGTGGAGGGAACCAAAGAGAATCTCTCCCTGCCTCCAATGTTGACATTGGTGGAATTCCTAGAATCCCTATGGATACAGCCTGCCATGTCACACCTGTAAAAAGCCAGTGGAATCCATTGGGATCCTTTAATGCCCACTGGCATGCTTTCACAGGGCAGTCACCATCTTCTTGAGCGCATGCATGTACGGTGGTGGTATGCTGGTATTTTTCAGTTAGCGCTTGGATTGCCATACAACCCCAGCAGAATAATGGTTGCAATTCTGCGGAGAGGACCACAGACATTGGCATGTACGTGGATTTCGCCATCAGATTCACCAGCAGCAGGAAAAGGAGCATCAAAGTGGAGAATTGTACTACTAAAGAAAAGCTTCTCAAAATAATAGTAATAATGTATAAAATTGCACAGTAAAAAGCATTGTATGTGACTGCTCCTATCAATTCCTCCCTCTCCTCTGCTACTTTTCCCGCTCTCTTCAAAAAGGCTACAACATTCCCATCTTTAAAAAATCCTTCCCTCAACCCTACTATTCCTTCCAACTTTCCTCCCATCTGTCTTCTGCCTTTTTTCTCCAAATTGATTGACGAGTGGTCTACACCCAGGTCTCCTCCTATCTGGACTCTAATTCACTTCTTCCTCCCTCCCAATCTGGTTTCAACCCTTGCACTCTGCAGAAACAGCACTATTAAGTGTTTCTAATACTCTTCTTTCTCTCCGCCACTCCAAGCGTTCTTCTATCGTTATTCTCCTCGACCTATCGGCAGCATTTGACACGGTGGATCACCCTATCTTGATTTGAATGTTCTGGTTCAGGCCGGCACTGGTTCTCATCTTATCTTAGTGATTGTTCCTTTGTGGTCGCTTGGTCTGGTCAAACCTCTCCCTTTTTCCCTCTCTGGTTTGGTGTACATCAAGGTTATGTGCTTGGCTCTCTTCTTTTCTCTCTGCACCACTCCCTTATCTTCTTGTGTTTCTTCCTTCGGGCTATCATCCCACTGGTATGCCGATGATTCCCAGATGTTCAGGTCCTTCTTATCATTTACTGATTCTCTCCACGCTAACATCTCAGCAGGTCTTCTTGCATTCCAGACCTGGATGCATGCTCACTTCCTGTCCCTCAATGCTCCCAAATGAATAAAATACATATACAAATACAGTAAATTAAATAACTATGACATATGAATACTACTTTTATAATTAATTTGATGTATTTTACATGTCCTGGACCAAGCTCCCAATGAGCAACGACAAACTTAATAACATGTAACATACTGTAACATGCTCTTATATAGCCTGACCTCTGCCATTTTAGTGGAAAGAGGGCAGGAGGACAAATGGAGAAGAAAAGGCAACACGTGAAATCTACACTGTTGATGAGTACAGAGAGTAAGAATGTTTTGCTGTGTTTGGGGATTGGTATTTTGTATTTGTTTGGATCGTAGGGTTTGCTCTTTGACCAGAAGCACTGTACAAACAACAAACAGGAAGCAGAGGAAATCCTGTTCCTGGGAGCCTTCCCAAATTTGCAGTGAATGTGGGGGTCGGGACATGGAAATGGGTAAAATGATAACAAAATAGCATGCATAAATAAATTATACATTTTGTCAGTAAGCCAGCAGTAACATAATTCTCCTGAAAGCATCTCGGGCTACCTACCACACAGCATGGGAATGCCCTGTCAAAGGTATGGACAGAAAGCAGGACACAAGTGCAGAGGAGGGACAGTAAAGCTAACGAGTCTTCTTTCAAGACACCAATCAAAGTGACTCAATAGTGTTAGTTCCTACAACCCACCTAAAAGACCTCTGGCAGCCTTCATCTCAAGATACTTCGTCAAACAGCTCCCTGCACTGGGATGGGAAAATATGACCCTCATCTGCCGCAAGCCTTCAGCACAATGTCACTATAAAAAAATGGAAGCAATGCCGACCTAAGAAGATCTTCATTTATGACAACCAGGCTTGTTAGGACTGACCGGCCAAATAACTGAAAAATGAAACTCCAAGGATTAGCACAGATTGCACTTATTATCGTTACACATGACCATACCACTTTCACTGATAGCAAGACGAGCAACCACACCCCCAAAGTATTTGCTCATTCCCTTCAAAGACAAACTCAATGATTCTCCGATCTCAAAAGCCCAGACCTCCATAATAAAAGATGGCTGCCGCCGTAGTAAATGGAAGAGGGACTTGGTTTCTGTGGCTGTGGCCGCGGGCGGGATGGCGCGCCGGGACCGAAGCACAAAGCTCTGGTCCATCAGGAAATTGGGGATGGGAGGATAGGGAAGAATGCAGGAAGTCTTGAAGGGGTGGGGAGAGGATGGGGCATGGGGGGACAACAGGGAAAGCTGCCCAGTTGCCTCCCCACATTCAACTTTGCACCACCTGTGGAATGACCATGGCGCTACCTGGGGAAAGACCATGAGTGGCTGGAAAACACAGGCGGTGCACTGTGTGTTTTCACCCGCGTTTCCAGAAACCTGATTGGCTGAGGGTCCTACCACAGGTGTTCTATTCATCATAGAGACCTGGCTCACAGTGATTAAACACACCAACTGAATGGCCAAGAGAGAAAGAGGAATTGCACGTGTACACAAACATTCTATTGACAACAGCTCAGACTGCAAATCACTTTTCGCACTTTGTTGCACCACGTACATATCCACGCGGAGCTTCCTCTCATTTACAAGGTCACCTTCATGCAATCCACCTTTTGCGAATGACCTGCCTGACACTATGGGCAGAATGAGAAGCCACCAGCAGCCGGGGCATTGTGTAACTTCACCCCAGCTAAAAAACATACAAAATATTCCCTTCATTCACTGAAAAATCCCTTGTGCTCAAAAGCACTGTCACAAAATAAAAGCCTTCACTTATACACCCATTTCTAAAATGGTTCTGTCACCATGCAATGGATTGATGCCCTATTTTAAACACTTATGGCTGATTTAGACCAAAGACCGAATGCAAAGGTCATGGTTAAAATCAACATAACTGATTATAGTATGTTTTATGTAGCACTTCTTACTCTGCTTCACAAAGCCAAAGGTAACATAAGTCATTTTAATAGTGCACATTTACCAACTTCAAAATGAAAACTGATTGGGACCCTGCAGGACTTGAACTTATTATCTGTAGTGTGAGCACAGATCTCAGCAGCAGGCAGCTAGCAAAGTGAGATGTCTGTCTTGAAAACCATAAGCTGTGTAGTTTTAGATCACTAATGACCTGCCACCAGTGTACACTGATCAATTTAGGGGGGATGTTCTTTAGAAAGTCCCACAGGTCCTTTAGTTATGCTAATGCTTAGTTGCCAACAGGACCCATTCCGATCTGTAGGTGCTTATCCTGCCCTGGCATTTTCTTTGCATTCTGGGATTTGTAGTTCTGCTTTTCCCTTTAAAAAAATCAGACTACATGTCCCAGAAAGGAAAGAAAAAAACAGAACTAGATAAACACATACACATTGGAATGGTTCATGTTGGCACTATGCTAATGTGGGCTTTTACTTATTTTGCGTTTGTTGGGGCAGTCCTTGGATTGAGATGGAAGGGAGAGGGTAGTGACCACATGCAACTCGGCAGCCATAAACAATCATTTAAATAGTCCTAAGGTTTTTCATGCTCCTGTACCAAGCGTTTTAATTGCAAGTCTGCCCCTGGCCAATGCCCCAAACCTCACCATATTGGGAGACTCAAATATCTGTCTAGAAAAGGGGAAAAATACCAGCATACATTACCCTCTGCAAACTTCGATGCACCATGCAACTAGTTAAGGACCCACACATGCAGCTGTACACACATCAGATGGTATTTTTTTAAATTAATATTTCATCACTGTCTCCTCCACAGTTCTCGTACCAATGCAATCCGCACACCACCGTGCTGTTCAGCATCTCAAGCCAAGCACTGTCACTACCAAATTCAAAAGTCTGCAGCATCAATTAGGCCCTGAAAGCAGATGAAATTGGACATGCTCCTTGAGAAACACAAAACTCCCAAACTGTAGCCCAAGATCGGAAACCATATTAACCAATTAGAGACATTTATACTATGGTATAAAATACCATCACCATTATGATACCGAATCAGCCCTTAAAATTCTCAAAAAGGAAAGACTTAACCAAATGGTAAACCCTGGCCCTAATCCCACAAAAGACAAGAACATCTGAAGAGAAACTAACATACCAAGAGATAAATTGGCTTAGCATTGACAGCTCGGGTTCCACAGTGCATAAAGCATCACAGTAAGAAGGCTCATTGGGCACACCACACAGAGTCAGCGCATCATTACCATAAGAGGGATTCAAAATCATCCACACATTCAAAAATCCTGCAGCATGTACATCAACACAGAGAAAATGTCGATGGACCCTGGGAGGAGAACATCTAAGGCAAGTAGAGTGCTGTAAATACATGGAAGCACACATCAACACAAGTATAAGTGACGATCCCATGGTAATTAAAGTATTAAGCAAATGTAAACAACTGACAGCACAAGCAACCTTAATACAAAGAAGATACAGAAAATGTTCACATAAGCCGGTGATATACCTCTACAAAAGTAAGGTAATTCCTGCGTTAACCTTTTTGGCAGAAAGTATGTTCGGTTGCTCAAATCAGATCTGGCCCCGATGCGAAGGAACGGTTTGGAAGCAAATTCTTCGAATTCCTCAAAGCTGTCCAACTGCTTGTGTTCTATACGAAGTAAGCATGTCAACTCTGATCGCCAGAATAACATGGAACATGAGAACCCTGTTTGGCAAAATGACTGGAAAGTCTGCACAACAATTTGATATACTGGCTGAGCACAGACCAAAGGGTAATCAACCGCCCCTTCAAAAATGGAGGCAAAAATGCAGAGAAATTCTGCTACAAATAGGGACTGATGAAAAGATGTTAATAGCCAATCCGAATCTGGTAAAAAGGAAAGTGTTTGAACTGGACTGGATTGAGACCTCCGAGAACAGAAGGTCCCATAAATGTATGGCAGACACACCCTTTGAAGCAAAGAGATTCAATGGGATACCACAATATATGGAAGTGTTCCCTTGTAAATTCTTAAGGGGAAAGTACTTGAAATTCAGGCTAAACCTCTATGAGACTAGAGAAATTCAAAGCCACAGAAGGAGCCTCTTAGCGGGAGACACCAAAAGCCGGTTTTGCTGAAAAGAAGAAGAAACCTTGAAACACTTGGTTCTGCTCTGCCCCGATCTAAAAACACAAAGAACTACATATCTGGCTCCAGAACTGAGCACGGGGGTGACATATTGTGCTGACGAATGGTGGTCACGAATGCACACTAGCGCAAATAAAAAATTATTGATTGCACTCACGTTATTTCTGAAACAGCTTGAAAGCAGACTGTTGGAAGTCCCTTAATGAATGATTTATAAGAAATAAGTAGCACAACCAGTACCACCAAAGATGTTGGCGAAGGTTAATGTTGAATTGAAAGTAAGATGTGTAAAACTGGATTGGTAAATGTAGAACATTTTATATGTTTTAGTTTTTGTATGTTTTTTCTTTTCAAAAGTTTGCAATAAACTAAATGAAATTAAAAAAATAAGTCAACACATACAACATTTGAAGAGCACAGTGACTCTATCACAGCACACATCAGAATTCAACAATAAGATACTGCCAAGGCCACTTAGACAGGAAAGAACCAACACCACCATTCCCAACAATGGAACACAGGTCAACAGGATCATCTATTCCACCTCTGGCAGCCTTTCGACCCTCACTGTGCAGGACGTCCTAAACACAGGCAGTGATAGCAATCCAGCAGATTTTCTGGAAGGCATGTGCCCCCCAACCTAAACAAAGTAGTGACAAAGCCAACTTGGATATGTGGCCTCCTTCCAAGCCCTCACTGAGGCTTCCATTGCACAAATTGTCATCCCTTAGACCTTTGAGGCAGCTTTTGAAAATCCTCTTCTAAAAAACCCACAGCTGATCCCAACAACCCAGCAAACTACAAACCAATGTCCAATACACCATTAACCTTTAATATCCTTGAAAAGAATAATAGCCAACAGCTAGGGGAACATGTTGAAAGCAGCACCCTCCTCCACAATTCACAAAAGGATTCGGACCATTGAGAACTACTGAATACACAGTATGTTCTTTATAGGATATCTGGAAAAACAATCTGAATGCCAACTCATCCAATGTATTTATCCTACTGTACAGCTATGCTTCTTTCTAGACTATCAGCCATAATATTGTAGTAAAAGATCAGAGATCATATTCCTATAGATCAATTCCTTTCTCACAGCCTAAACTGAAATACATAAACAGGCTCCTTTAGGTCATGTCCCCTCAACACCCTGTATAGTGTACCCCAAGGATCCAGTTTTTCCCCAATCTTTTTCAATGTCTACGTGACCTCACTGCTGTACTTTATCAGTACTCAGGTATTACATGTTTCCACTACTCAGATGACGTCAAATGTCCCAGATCTGAGCACATGGTTCTCCAACGTTGCCTCCTGAATGATGACAAACACACGTAAATGTACCCCAACCAAAACTGAGTTTATGACTCATGGGGCTACACTTCTGAACCCCATGCCAATCCATTGGCCTCAATAAATGGGAACTCAGGCTCTGCCTACAACAAGGCTCACAAACTCTGGGCTTGTGATGAACAGCGACCTCACAACAAACCGCATGTTGAAACCATCTTAGTAAAGTACATCAGCTGGGATATTAGGTCAAAATCAGAAATGAAGGAGTTGAGGGTGCTGGGGCTTATAGAGGAGTACTATAATGAGATGGGTGGGAGTGAGAAGCTACCCATCGTAGAAAAGAAGATTGCATAATATCAGATAGGGGAAAAGACAACAATGACATTTCCTTGCTAATCATCACACCAAGACCATCCCCCCGCTTGGCAGTTTGAGTAGAGTGACAAGACCCAGTAGAGTGACTGTGGAGGGCAGTCAGACAGGCCACAGCAAACATTGTTTTGGTGATGAATATCATAAAGGGGATGCATGAAGGGAGCCAAAGGAATGTTTATTGCAGAGAGATTGGGCATTCTAGAGGTCCACTGTGGATCCAGGAAAGTGTGAAGAGGAGAGGCTGTGCCCTTTAAATGGACATTACTGGGGTATATTAGGATGGAATGGGTAGCGTGTCAGGGAGACAAATGAGAAGGCTGTCATTTGAAAGCTGCATGGAAGATGAGGATGGGGAGAAAGGGAGGAGATGAGAGGAGGAGGAGTGCAATGGTTTGTCAGCGTAAGCAAAGGCCCAGGAGAGAGAAAGAGAGGGTGCAACCAAGAGAATGGGTAAAACATTCGGGACTCTGGCAGATACATAGAAAGCAAGTGATAGGAAGGAAAGAGTCGAGAGAGGGTATGGCGGAAAGAGGAGTGTTGTTTACTAGTGTTACTTGTGTTGTTTAAGGATCTAATTTAAAATAAACCAATACAACTACGGCCAAAACAATGAATTTTTGTTTTTGAATTTCTAAAATGTTTTTTTCTTTTTTGTACTTTTTTTTTAATGTGGAGAGAGACTCCCCACCGCCCCCATCCCCCAACATCTCCCACCCTTTTGATTTCCCTATCCCAGCCCCCATCTATTTATTTGAAAAAAAAAGTGCAAACATCCTGCAAAAATTCAGTGTTTAAAATTCGCTGTTTTCGGCCTTGTTTTTGCATTTGATTTTTTAAAGGCGATATCTTGTTTACTAGGTACGTAGGTGTGAAGTGCATCAGGAGTGTCCTTAATACTCTTCACATGGTGAACAGTAAACACAGCACAACTCGCAGGTTCGGTTCTGACCGAAGTACAGGTAGTAGGGTCGCTACTGACCAAATGACAGTTAGCATTGTCACTAATAACCAACTTTCCATTAGCAGGGTCGCTAAACACCAAAATATATCAAGTGGAGTCACTAGCAACCAAACTACAGTTAGTAGAGACAATGGCGATTAGGATACACCATAACAAACAACATTACATAGTAATAGGTGACGAAATGCGGAGTCACTTGGGCAGCTGTGATTAAATGTAGTGTTAGCAGGTCACTGGATAAGTACCTGGAGTTGGAAGCAGGGAAGTAGTTTGTAGGGTGCAGAAAGTGTTGATGAAGACGCTAGACAATTCTGTGTGGCCCCTGGGAGTGAATTAAGGATATGAGTGAGCGCGGAGGAGACCTGCTAATACAAATGGAGTTGATGGGCGGTTTTTGCAAATATTTTGCTGAGATATTATTTATATTAGAAGGTAGAGGCAGATAAAACACCCATAGAGGTCAATGCTGGGTATGTTTCCACATGGTTCATAGCGGATTATACGTATCCAGAGGGGAGCCCCAGGTGTTAGTATCCTCTCAACTACGACTTTCTTGAGTGCGCATACGCATCAGAGCTTTGCCGATGGGCTCCATGTGGTAGACTGGCTGAATTGGCACATAGTTATGCAGAGATCAGCTCAACTATGCTGAGTTCGTGTGAGCAGTTGAGTGGTACTTGCATGTATTTTCCTACAGTGTATGTGGCAAGATATGTGTAGGGCAAGATGGAAAGAATGGTGAGCAACTTTGTAGTTGAGGGATACCAGAAGGATCCAGGACTAAGGATGGTCCCGACTGTCCTTATGCAGTTATTTATTTATTTATTTGCTTGTTAGACGCTTATACAGGAAATAAATTCTGTTTCAAAGCGCCCACAGGGCAGCAGTTAAGGAACATGGGATAGCAGTACAATTAAAAACAAATAATACAAAGGGGGAAGAGACGGGCAAACCTACTATGCCTTGTGAGTATTCAGAACGTGCAAGTGCAGGAAGGAAGAGGGCAGCGGGGAAGGTGCTGTGGTGTCCGTGCTCGAGGGTGATCCGCAGATGAAGTCAAGGTATGGTAAGTGCTATGCGGCCAGGAGCACGTTGGGTGGAAAGTGTGAATCTCCAGTGCAGAGGGTGTGCCGTGGCAAGTGCTGAAGGAAGACAGATCCTGGGGAGACTGGGTGTGAATGGTCAGAGGCCCAGAGGAGGGATTATTCTTGCTTTATTCTTGTGGTGAACGTGGAGCAAGGATCAAACCAGGAGTATACGTTGTGGGCGGAATGGACCCCTTTACCAACAAGAACCTGAACGGTGTGTTTGGGAGATTTCACCCTTTCCTTTGCCAATGGTGCATGTTAAAAACACATTTTTGGCAAGGATGGCACAGTTATCAAAGGATGATTTAATGCAGAGCCCCTGAAGCAAATCATTATTTAATAATGTACCGCTGCTGTATCAAACTCTATAATCTACAGCAGCAGAGAATATAATTATGAGTTCATCAGACAAAGCACCTGCTTGGCATGAATATCCCCCTCGTTGACCAAGCGAGGGAAAATATGCAGATCAGAAATCCAGTGACAGAGAATATCTCTATGGGAATGCCTATAAAACTGCAATGCACATGTGAGCAATTCTACACAATAACATCACAGTGACGCAAATTGCTCTTTGCAGTGTTATATTAGAACATGTTCTTTTATACATAATATCGATGGACTAAATAAACATGCATGCCACCCTGTGACAGAATGCCTGCCCATCATTTAGAATTCCTCAAAATGCATGTCAATTAGTTACTCTGCAGTAATATTGCGAGGCCCACATATGTGTCACAGAAGACATGCCATTTCGTCACTGAGTCAAAGAATGTCTATGGGCCATTCTACTCAAGAATGACCGACCATCAGATGATTTGAAAAATATGCATGTGCACCATTTCATGTGACAGAAAATGCTTTCTTCATAGTTACTGTTCCACCAAATACCTGACCTTCATTGAATACATTGAGGATTGCTACCACTTTCAAAGGCTGTAATTGTAGGTGTTAGTCGTACCCAAGGCAATGGGACTCAATGTATCATCCCCAGAAGAATGAAAGGCTGCGTTGGCCATGCTGGGATGTGCATCTTTGTCACACAGGCAGAAGACAGATGCCTGAGGCTAATGCTTAACTCACTGAGCTATCTTATCAATCAGTACCTATAGTGATAGACCCAGCAGTGGGGACGATCTGTGCCCTATAATGGCACACCAGGCTGAGCCTTGCAAGCACTTAGGGCCTTTATTAGACCTGCCACCCCACCCCCTGCCTCCATTGCTGGTTTGTATCACTGTTAGCACCAGGGAAATTTAGGGTGCTACAATTTGTAACTTTTATTTTGCGCATGGTACATGGTAACCCAATCCTGTCAAGTGGAGATGGGGATCTTGCTCAGCATGGGGTGGGAGGCCTACTGTGGCGCTGCTCTGTGATGGGACGCGCACACGGTGGCGTGACGTTGCACGTCGCCGCGTGCTGTATAAATAAACAGGGCGTTCCCGGCCGCGTTAGAGCGACCGGGAAGCCTGAACTGGAAGGACGTGTGTCGAGTGTGGTCCTTCCAGGTTGGGGGCTTACGGGGCGACGAGTGATAGCGGATGCCCGGGCCCGGCGGTTAAAGCATTCCGAATTTATGCCCTGAAATGGAACGAACGGACATTTCGTTTCACGCCGTGGTTGCGGATCGCACATGCGGCTGGCGGACATTTTGTCGGTGAGGCCATGGAACTTTATCAGGCTCCGGTTCGGAGGGTGAAGGTGATCCAGGTCTAATTTTTGGATATTCTGCTTGCAGGCAGATTAATCTGCACGCCCATGCCTGGTTTGTGGATTTTACTCCAGAATTGGGACTTCTATGTCGAGTGAAAGCTAGGAGAAGGGCTAATATGGCTGGGCCTGCTTAGCACACGTCATCTTCTCAGCTTAATTTTTGGAACGCCTACACCCCTGAGTCTTGCTGCAGCAAGGGGACACGGTGCTTCTTCATCCCTTTCGTCATCAGGATGCTGTGGCTTCCTCTTCGCCCCCTTCATCATCAAGGTGGACTGCTGCAGTGGGGATCTTCATGTTGGTGTTTTTCTGTCTTCTCTTCGATCTCCTTGTTGCTGGAGGCAGCCTCAGGTGAGCTGAGGGCAAGATACCACGACCTCTCCCCCAGGTTGGACTGTTGCTTTGCCTGAGTGGGGTGGTCAGTCTATGAGGAGGTGGTGGGTGGCTGAGTTGCGGCCCTCAGGACCCAAGGTGGGGGTGCCTGTGCGCTCAAGCCCATGAGTGACATTGATGATCTGGACGGTGGGGCTGCGGCAGCCGCACAGCTTCCCCAGGATGGTGGTCAGGCGGCAGCTTATTCGGCAGGCCTTTCAGCCCCCGGCGCTTCCAGTGCAACAACCAGCGGCGGCTCCACAGCTGCCCCCTCAAGTTCAAGTAGGTGGTCAAGCTCCTGGGCCTCAGGGGCCACGGGCAGTACAGCTTGCTGCTCAGCCAGGACCTCCTATCATGGCTCAGGCACGAGCCCAGGCGGCCCTGCAGCCCATCCCCGAATTTGATGCGTCAGGCCCACCATCCAGCATGGGGCTCCGGTGGAGGAGGTGGGTTGGTCGCCTCGACATGTATTTCAGGGCCGCTCAGGTGATGGACGACGACAGCAGGGTGGCTACGATGCTGTACTCCACGGGGCCTGGGGTCCAGGACATTTTTGAGTCGCTCACTCCAGCGGATGCCACCTACGATGCAGCCAAGGCAGTATTCCTGGCCCACTTTCTGCCCCTCGCCAACGTGGACTATGAAAGATTTGTTATGCTATCGGCCAAATCAAAGGAGGATGAGACACTGGACACCTTTTATGGTCGCCTGCGCCGGCTCTCCCTGGGCTGTGCGTGGGGGGACGCGGATGACATGATGCGCACGATGCTGATTCAGGCGTGCTCCTCCGGCAAACTCAGGAGGCAGTTCCTGAGAGAGCCGGGTATCACTCTGCCCCGCATTCTGGAACTGGGCCGGTGCCATGAGGTGGTGGAGGCTCGGGCAAGCAAGATGGAGGCGGGGTCCCACTCAATAAAGTCGGAGGAGGCGTGTGCTGTGTGGCGTGGCGGCAGAGGAGTGAGAAGGCCTGGTGGGGGACCCCGTGACAGAGCTGGGAGAGCGGGGGAATAGTGCCAGAAGTGCGGCTACGACCTCCCCCACCCGACGGAGTGCGCGGCGGCTGGGAGAACATGTGGTAGGTGCAGCCTGCCTGACCATTTCTCGAGGGTGTGCAGGGCAGCCCTGCCCGTGATAGTGCCGAGAGGCCTGGCTCAGACTTGGGCTCCACGCCAGAACTGCCTGCCAAATGTGGCCCAGGTGGACCAGGGTGAAGAGGATGACCAGGTAGACGAGGCTGAGGAGGAAGAGGAAGAGAACATTTTCTTTGTTTCTAGCGTGGAAGTCCTGAAGGGGAAGGGCAGGAGGCAACCGAGGTGTGTGGTGGAGGTCGACCACTCGCCAGTCCCGGTGCTGGTGGACACCGGAGCCTCGGTCAATGTGATGGCCCGGGGGCACTATGATGCCCTTGTATCGCCATCAAAAGCTGGTCACGCCGAGAGCCCGTTTGGAGGACTGGAACCAATACCGCTGGACGGTGCCTTTGTGGCAAGTGTGGAGCATGAGGGCTCGCGAATCAAAGCCCGGTTCTATGTGACCCCCGTGAGCAATAACACTCTGGTGAGCTGTGCCGCCGCCGAGGCTCTCGGAATTGTCAACTTCGCATACTCGGTGTACCTCGAGGACATCAATGATCTGCTCGACAAGTTTGCCGCCCTCTTCAACGGCATTGGAAGGATGACCGGTGACCCGGTTAGGCTGCACATTGATGACTCTGTGCAGCCGATTGCACTGAAACACCGCAGGGTATCGTTTCATCTGAGGGAGCAAGTTGACAAGGAGCTGGACAACCTGGTGAGTCTAGACATTATCGAGAAGGTCGAGGTCCCAACCCCCTGGGTATCCCCAATCATTGTGGCTAGCAAGCACAAACAACCCGAATCTGTCTGGATCTGTGTGGACATGAGGCTGCCCAACAAGGCCATTAAGAGGGAGCGGCATCTCACCCCCACCATCAATGACATTATTGCTGAAGTGCAAGGGGCTTGTTTCTTTTCCAAACTGGACCTTCGAGCAGGGTATCATCAGGTTGTCCTCCACCCTGAGTCCCGGTACATAACCACATTCACTACTCACCGTGGACTATACCGTTACAAGAGGTTGAGCTTCAGGGTGTCATCGGCGGCAGAAGTCTTTCAGAACATCATTAGAGTCGCCCTCGCAGATCTGGAGGGTGTCCTAAACATTAGCGATGACATTTTGGTGTTCGCAAGGACCGAGGTGGACCATCTGAGGAAGCTCGGAAAGACCTTTGAGCAGCTACAATCGCTAGGCCTCACCCTTCATCGGGACAAGTGTGAGTTCCTGCATTCCTTCATCAAATTCTTCGGGTTTGTGTTCAAGGAGGGGGGGTCTCGCCGGATCCGAAGAAGGTCCAAGACATTAAGAAGGCGCAGCCCCCCGAGTTGGTGTCTGACGTAAGAAGCTTCCTCGGGATGGTGACCTACTGTGGGCGCTTCATCCAAAATCTCACCTCGAGGTCCGAACCACTCAGGGCACTGACGAAGAAGGAGTCGGCCTGGCACTGGGGCCCACTGGAGCAAGCAGCCTTTGAGGACATTAAGAGAGCCCTGACAGCAGAGGACACTATGGCGTTTTTCGACCCGGCGCTGGAATCGGAGATCATTGTAGACGTCAGTCCGTTTGGCCTGGGTGCTGTATTGACTCAAGTGGACCGGGACGGGAACATCCGGCCCGTGGCTTACGCCAGCAAAGCGCTCTCGGAAACTGAGCAAAGATATTCCCAGATTGAGCGGGAGGCGCTGGCGGTCCTCTGGGGTTGCAGACATTTTCGACTCTATGTCTTGGGGCGTCCAGTAACGGTGGTGACAAACCACAAGCCCCTGCTTCCCATTCTGGCAGGGTCATCCTCGAAGCCCCCGGCCAGGATCGAGAGGTGGATGCTTGCTCTTCTCGAGTATGGAGTTACACTGGTGTATCAGCCAGGTGTTAACAATGCAGCGGACTACCTCTCCAGGCATCCGGGAGTGCGTGGGGGAGAGGAGTATGACACCTGTGCGGAGGAGGCTGACGATCACGTTCGAATGGTGGTGGAGGCGGCCACGCCGAATGCGATACCTCTGTCAGAATTGGAGGCGGCCGAGGACGAGTGCTTTCAGATCCTGGAAATCCATCCTGGAAGCTCTAGCGGGGCGGACCCAGGAGGCCAAGACAGGACTTGAACAACTATGGAAGGTCAAGGACGAGCTGTCGTTCTCGGCGTCGGGCCTGCTGCTCCAAGGTGACCGGATAGTGGTCCCCCAGTCCAAGGTAAAGGAGGTGATCACCTTGGCCCACCACGGGCATCAGGGAGCCGCCAAGACCAAGGCGAGGCTGCGGCTGAAGGTCTGATTCCTGGAGCTTGAGCGGAGGGTCGATGACTTTGTGGCGGCCTGTGTATGGTGCCAGGCGGCCTCTCCTATACAGCGAGAGCCAGCAATCGAGGTAATGCCCCGAGGCACACGGCCCTGGGAGGTCGTCCATGCGGATTTTGGGTCCACGTCCGTAGGTACCCACTTCATCGTAATAGTCGACGAATACTCACGATATCCAGAGGTGGAGTTTGTCGAGTCGGTGGTTGTGGCCGTGGAGAAGGTGTTTGCGGCCCATGGTTTCCCCCACACCCTGTGCTCAGACAATGGGTCGCCGTTTCAGAGCGAGCGGTTCTCCGAGCTTATGGAGAGCTGCGGGGTTCAGCACAGGAAGGTGTCCCCGCTGTGGCCCCGAGCAAACGGAGACGCTGAGAGACTGATGCGGACACTCAACAAGACCTTCAGGATCACTCAGGGACAAGGGCAGTCACTCCAACGAGCCCTATACCAATTCCTGCAGGTGTACCGCACCACCCCCATGCCTCCACGGGGGTGGCTCCGGCTGAGGCTCTGTTCAAGCGATTCCCCCGGGGTCTGCTACCCGAAATTGGGGAAAAGGAGCCGGGAGTGATTGACAACCAACAGGTGGAGGCAGACCAGCGGGTGAGGATTGAACAGGAGAACATGCGACGGGGTCTCCGGCCCCAGCGGCTAGAGCCAGGGGATGAAGTCCTCATCCGCAACCGACACCCCCATGGAAAGCTCTCGCTCCCCTGTGAGCCGGAGCCGTTGGACGTTGTGGCTGTAAAGGGGTCCATGGTGACGGCCTCGGACGGAAGGTCTACTGTCACCCGGAACGCCAGCTTCTTTAAGAAACTAGGTGATCCAAGAACTGAGCCACCGGTGGAGCCTGACTTAACGGAGGTGCCTGAGGACGGAGGAGTCCCCTCCAGCCAACCGGAATCCCCGGTCCGGGGGACGTCTGCAGAAGGACTTCCCGTGCCGGAGGTAAGCGGGAGGTACCCCCAGAGGGGGCTCAGCAAATACGTGCTGGGACATTTGTTTGGTCAACCGGAATGAGTGGATCCGGGTGGTTGACATTAAAGGGGCTTTGGGCGTGAATTGTTGTTGTTAACTGTATGTGTGGTTTGCAGCGTATAATAAAAAAGCAGTTGTGTGTCCTCCCGAAAAAGGAGGAGTGTGATGGGACGCGCACACGGCGGCGTGACGTTGCATGTCGCCGCGTGCTGTATAAATAAACGGGGCGTTCCCGGCCGCGTTAGAGCGACCGTAAGCCCGAACTGGAAGGACGTGTGTCGAGTGTGGTCCTTCCAGGTTGGGGGCTTACGGGACCGCATGGGGCCAAGGACAAACCCCCAACACCTACTAGGGTGGACGCCTGATCCAGCCCTATGCTAGAGAGGCAAGGTGGCAGTTTGGAGGGCCATTGTACCTTCGTGATAGGCCAATAAGCTTGTCAATAGTACCAATGCTGATCACGCCATACCTATGCTGCAAGATGACAGCAATTTTCTTTTTGTTTTGTTGAGAAAACCACAAATTCCAGCAGCCCTTGCTGTGGAACAACAAGATAACACCCTACAGGAGCCTCCAGAGAGAGGCTGTGTACCAGCCCAGCCCAACTGGCAGTGAAATGGTGGGAAACCATTATGTGATGCTGCACAGCCAGCCACAACAAGTGTCAGCGTGTAAGCAAAACACTGCAAACGCCTGCATAGCGAAAAAAATGATCACCTGTAACAGAGTGAGCAGCTCCCCGACAAAGACTGCAATCCCATGGACTTTGGGACCCCTCATGCGAACTGAAATATTTAACATGGCGGGCTTCCATTGACAAACTTTGGCAGGCCTGCAAATGAAAATGGGGTGGGGCTTAAACCCCCTTGTACGTATTAAGCTGTTTCTAACTTCTCCAGGAATGGGAAGACAAGGAATGGTTGGTCTTGGGAATCAGCTGGTCAGAATCAAAGGAGGAATGAGGGGGAGGGTCAAAGAGGACACCGGAAACAGGGATATGTGGGTTGTTTAGATGAGGTCAGAGAAGGTGCAGGTGGACCAAGAGTCCAGAAGGAAGAAGAACTTTATAGAGGAGCATGGAGGCAGTTTATAGGAAAGTTGAGATACTGATGGTGAGAGAAAGTGATCCTGTGGTGTGAGCGTGCGTGTAAGGAGTTTGAATGAAATTGGTAATAGGAGATTAGGGAGTGAGTGAAAGGGTGACTGATGGAGTGAAAGAAGGGAGACTGAGGAGACTGGTTTGGAGTAGGAAGTAGGAGTCGTGTGGAGAGAAGAAAGTTGTAGTGGTGTGTAGTGCAGGAGAATTAACAGTGCAGGAGAATTAACGGTGCAGGAGGGAAGAGTAGTAAAATGGTATGAGAGAGAGAGAGATGCCTTTAGAGGTACAGCTAGAGGGAGGGGGGAGCGTGAGAGTACAGAGAGAGGCAAGCAAGGTAGGAGAGTATAATATTAGGGAGAGGGATATAAGGGCGTAGAGGACAATGCGAGTGTCCGGAGAGATTGAAAACCACTGTCCCACGAGGATCCCAGATGGATGCCATCTAGATTGTTCCCGTAGGAAGTATAGATAGATAAGGCCTTTAAATTTAGGCCATCATCAGAAAGCAGATATAATTTAGGTAGTAGGGGTTTCCGAACTTTACTTCCAGCCTGGGGTCGAGGGACACCTGGGTTAGGTTGGGACTGGCCATTCCTAGCTTACAGAGGGATAGCCATTTGGCCCTTTCCTGATTCAAGAAAATATCACCCGTGAACTACATCTGGAAGTTGTTTTGTTCTGGAGACCACCTCTGACAATGGGCATGGCACACATTGCGTGTGCGCAATCCCTTACTGAAAGAAAAGCATGTCAGCCACCATAAAAACAGAAAAGGGAGTCATTCTCTTTTCTCGTTTCATGGTGGTAAGTAGGCTATGGAGA
Organism: Ambystoma mexicanum; assembly: GCF_040938575.1. Lineage (NCBI taxonomy): Eukaryota > Metazoa > Chordata > Amphibia > Caudata > Ambystomatidae > Ambystoma > Ambystoma mexicanum. The sequence goes on from NC_090932.1 coordinate 1,389,190,172, forward strand.
TGACACGACCTGTAGAAGAGGAGGTATGTAGGATTGGGTAGGAAGGGTGTGGGTTAGTGGGTATCAGTGCTATCCAGCGGCCAGGGGGAAGGCTGGCCTTGAGATGTAGGGAGGCTTGCTTGGGAAGTGCTGAAAAAAGTGGCTCCAGCAGTGGAGAAGCGTTGCTGGTCCAGAGAGAATGAGGGCAGTGTCTGTGGATTCACATCCACATTCCTCACATCCTTATTGGTCAGCACGTCTGCCCTGGTGGTAATATACTTAATTGACTGCCCATTAGAGAAACACTGTGCTTTGACATTGGATGCATATAGTAAATAGGGAAAAAATGAGAAATAGTAACTTAAATATTAATATTAGTATTTCGTGAGTAACAGTTGTTGAGGGGGTGGTAAGTAATAAACCAGGAACAAAACTGGTAATTGACCTATGGTAAATATTGATGGTGATTGGGGTACTGCCACTGACGTTCCGCTGGTAGGCCGAAGCAAAAATCAAGATTAATGAATATTAAAGTGGGGTTCGGAGGTAGGACAAGTGATTGGTTGTGAGTGGATTGTTCTAATGATTAATACATTTAGATGTACTGTTTTAGCAGTTGATATTTTAAAATGCTGGAGCCTAAGGTTGATGTCAAAGAGGACCCCAGGCTTGCAGGCCTTGAGGATGTGGAGGAAAAGTCAGAGGAGACTGGTATAGAGGAGGAAGAGTGGGAGTAGCATTGTGTTCAGGTATCTAGGTTAGATGAGGTAGCCAGGCGACAACTAAGGATCATCTGGTGCAGGCTGGCTGAGAGCAGATCAAACATTTTCTTAGAGTAATCAGGAGTGAAGACAGGGAAGGAAAGATTGTGGGATTATTGATAAAGATAAAAATGATCTGAATGAGGAAATTAACTGGCCTACGGAAACACTGTAGAAGGTATAGATGAAGGGGCCAAAGAAAGAGCCCTGAGACTCCCAATAGTGGCATCCGAGGAATGCATGCTCCAAGAGATGGGGAGGGATGGGTGTGAGAAGTCAAAAGCAATACAGGGGAGAGAACCGCACTGAAGACCTAGGCTAGGAGAGTGGTGATCTAGAGGACTGAAGGCTGCAGATATTTAATAGAGAATGAAAATGTAGGAGAGTTTGGTGTGGTGAGTAGTGGTGAGAAAGTTAAAGAATGTTGTAGGAGCCATTGCAGTTAAGTGATGGCTGCAAAACCTTTATTAAAGTTGGTTAGAGAGACTGTTCGATTCAAGATAGTGGATTATCCTATTAAATACCACACATTTGGGAATGTTAGGGTAGTGGGTGGAGGGGGTAAGAGACATTGATAGCAGGACTATGTGGATTAGCCAAGAGCTTTTAAGGATAGGAAGAACAGTAGCAATGTGCTTGGGGAAGATCCCTGTGGATAAACATTTATTGAAAAAGGAGGAACAGTAAGATCAACTAAGTTATGCTATTTCTTTAATGACTTATGGTGTGAAAAAATGATGTCTTTGACATGATAAACCTTGTTGTAATGTATATGTCACTTTTTCTATCAAATTCTAGCTATCCTGCATTCTTCTATTTATTTAGCTGACTTGTTGGACATACTCCTGGTCTTATCTTTTGACGGGCATCTTATGTTAATGCCCAGTTGAATTCTGTCTATATCTACATTGTATTGGCTTGTAATAAACAAGAGCGTAAACATGTCCAAGGCTTGTGTTGGTGTGTTCTCTTCCATCCCCTGCGAATAGTGGGGTTCTGTGGAAGGGTAGGGTCTGAGGTGTTAATTCCTAGGCTTAGGGACCTTTCACTGGTGTTTGTTCAGTGGATAATGTAGTTTTCCCTGCCAGCATGTGAAGGAGCAAGATGTGCCTGTGATCAGCCAGGCTCCCACCAATGCAACACCACCTGCATTGTTTCACTGTTGAAACCTTTCCATCTACAAGATGGCCGCCATTGTTCCCTGCCTGCCCTCCAACCTACAGAAGAAGCACCCGACTTCATCCTACATCCCGATTGGATGCTGCTCACAGCTAATGGAGAGGCTCAGCTGAGCTAGGAGGTGAAGCTGGGCCACTTTTGGGTTAGGACCAATCCTGATTTGCGTATGGTTTGTTCCCCTTCTGTAATAACTTTGCAGGCTAAAAAACAATGGTCTGGAGGTTTCCCAGAGCTATGCCTGTGGTTATGATTAATTCAAAACCTTCCAGCCATCACCTTTTTGTTTTTGTTTTGCTACTGACAGCTTTGACCCCAGAGTAATTCTCAAAGTCTACAAAACCACCCTTCGCAATTCTCTAGACCTGCATGCCACCCTCAAAACAACCACATGTATAAATAAAACACAGCCACAACTGCTTTACTGAAGAGCTTTCTTCTCTCTGCAAACTGAAGCGTGCCAAAGAACCTCTGGTCCAAAAATCGCTCCCCTCTGAACAAAGAGGCCTTCAGCAACACTGCCACAAAGCAGCAATTATCAACACCAAAGCGGGCAGCTATAACACCAGAATAAGTGATGCCAGTTCCAACATACGGGAACACTTTCAAATCCTTAAGGAGCTTGAGACCCCAGGCCTCCACCTCCACCGTTCCCAAAGACAAAGCCTGATGCTTCCTTATTGAAACTATCCTCACTAACAAAACATTGAACCTCAGAAACAAAACTGTCCTCAAGAAATCCCTGTTCTACTCTTTCAAAGACGAGGGACACACAACCATCACCCCCCCTTTCCACTTCCACACCGTCTCCCAGACAGACAGGTTTACCACCATCCAAGGTCTAAAAGCCTTGAACTGCACTGGTGACATCTGACTCGCCCACCTCATTAAACTGTGTGCAGAACCCCTTTCCCAATCCTTACCAAATGTATCAACATCTCCTTCAACTCCTGCACCTCAGTGGCCAGCTCCATAAAGGAAGCTTGGGTTACATCCCTCCTAAAGAAACCCTCCCTTGACCCGACCCTCCCCACAAACTACCTTCATCACAACAGAACCCTGCATCCTGAAAATTCTAGATTGCATAGCCTATCTACAACTCCAATCTCACCTAGAAACCAACAAACTACTCAGCACTCGCCAGATTCAGACAAAGACATATCACTGAATCTGCCCTCCTTGATCTGAAGATTCAGTTAGACCACATCTGGGACAATGGGAACCTTGCCATCCTCCTCCTCCTCCTAGAGCTCTCGGCAGCCTTTGCTCTTGTCGATCATAATATCCTCTGTCAATATCTCACTAATACCTTCAACCTCTCCCCCGAAGCCACCAACTGGATCAATTCATTCCTGTGCGAGCGAACCTCGAGAGTCTTCATCGCTGCAAAAGCAGATTACCCCATCCCTGTCTCCTACGGGGTTCCACAAGGGTCCTGCCTCTCCTCCGTGCTGTACAACATGTACACCAATATTCTCTTTGATCACCTGGACAGTCTCAACATCCCTTACACTGACTTTGCTGATGACACACAGGTTCTCCTCAAGCTCATGGGCAACTACGAGCTCGACTCTGCCAGCATCAATCGTGTCTACAGCATCATTCAGGCTTGGATGGCCACCATCTATGCCTTAATGATTTCAAAACAGAACTTCTCATCGTCGGCTCTCCACACTGCCTCAAACACGTGGACCCCGACTTCTCCAACTTCCACATCGATGGGAACACAATTCCCGTCTCACGCCATGTCAAAACACTACATTGACTCAGAACTCAACATGCAAAAACATGTCAAAGCTATCCCCTCGTCCGCAACTTACTCGACCAAACTCATTAACCTATCCATAAAGTCTTTACCCCCAAAAACTGCCTCACGTTAGCCAAAGCCATCATTAGCAGCAAATTAGATTATTGCAATGCCATCCTCGCAGGTATTAACAAACTACAATTGATCCAAAACAATTCCCTCAGAGCAGTCTAGGGCCTGAAACTTTCAGATCACAACTCCCAAATTAGACGAGAAGCTCACTGGCTCCCTATCAAGGCTCGCATTGAATTCAAGATACTATCCATTGCGCATTGTTATTTCCACAATGCAGCCCCTCCCTACCTCTCCCATCGCATCTCAAAAAGTCCCATCCACGCAACATGCACTCCTCCACAAGCATGTCACGATCCATCCCCAGATACATCCGAAAAAGAGCTTGAGGATCGAGCTTCAGTTTCATTGCTCCACCCTCTGGATAGCCCCCTCCATCCAAGATGAACCCTCCTACCTGACTTTCCGCAAAAATGTCAATACGGCTCTGTTCAACTAACTTGCCACTGACCCCCAGAGTGGACCGTCTGTAACCATAAGATACCTAAAACCATGTATTTGTCATTATGTCTTCCATAATCGACTGTCTGTAACCATTTCGATACCAAAATACCATGCTCTTGGCTGATACTCAGAATATTTACACCTACTAGTGCCTTGATAACGCCGGAGCGCTATCAATAAAAGAAATAAATTAAGTAAATGAATAAATAAACATTACAAGCAAAAGCAAGCTTGAAGACGGAGGGGATGGAGTGAGTTGTAGGAGAGGGTGGAAAAAGTCTGAGGGTGTCAAGCATCTGAGAAACTATAGTGAAAGGTAAAGGGTGAAGTCATTGGCTGAAAGGCAATGTGAGATGGAGTCATGATAAGAGGTTGGCATAGCTGGGAAGATTAAGAATAGCTTCAGAGATTGAGAACTGAGAGGTGAGACACTGGTGCTAGTAAAAAGATGTGTTTTGTAGTTGGCAAAAAAAGGTAGAGAGGGGTATTTCCAAGTAATCAGCTGTAAGCGTTATCCTGGAGTGGGAACAATAAGTGGAAGGATTACTGAAGCAGCCAGCATAGTGGTGGAAACAGAACAGCACTATATTCAAGTCACTGAACACTTAGAGCTGCAGTTCTGACGGGGGGGGGCAATGGACTCTGGTTTAAATTTTTTTTTAGAGTGGATGAAGTGGGGGATATGAGAGAGTAGGAAGCATTGTGTCATCAAAGTGAAAGCGTAGTCAGAAGGTAATATCGTGGTTGCCTCTGCTGGGGCAGGAAGAGAGAAAGACAAGGTCAATGGAATTTACCGGAGAATGAGTAATGTGGTCAAGTATTAAATAAATGCAGTAATTAGAAAGGAGAGAGCACAGTTTACGTTGGTGGCCATTAGCGATTTTAGAGGAATGAAAATTACAAATGAGAATGATTAGAGTGCTTGTAGGGAATATGTCAGGCAAGATGTCAGTCAACAGCAGCAAATAAGGTGATCAATACAGGAGGAGGATCCAAGTAGCAGGGTGCTAGTATACCTACACGAGAGAGGGAGACAGTCAGGTGGAGAAGGGGGAGAGAGGGCAGCTATTTGGGCATTATTGATCAACTTTCTGAGATTAATGGCAAAGTGGTTCACTCATGAAGGTGGGTTCACATACTAATGGTAGGTCACCACTTTAACCTTTTTTGTTGGGACAGGGCGAGAGTTAAAAGCAAGCAATGCTGTTGTGAAGGACAGCTAAAGTGTCAGTGTTGTCAGTTTGAATTAAGTATAAAGTGGTTTTGTTAGTGTTCAGTTCGTTTTATTATACAGTTTTGTTGAATCATTATTTTGTGTTCCAGTTCTCAATAGTGAGAATAGAAACAGAGGTGGGGCCTTGTTGGGTGGGTAGGGGGGGTGCTGGCAGGTAAATGAGGATGATGCTTCCGGAGTGATGGAACAGTTGCCTCTTGTGTGTTGTTGTTTGGGTGAAACAAAGGATCAGTGGGAAAAAAGAGGTGGGGAGAGGATAGGAATAGGGTGCTCTTAGGGTGACGTAGGAGGCAGCACGTAATGGGTAGCATGAGGGCTAGATGTAAGAGTGAGAGAAAGAGCATATACCTAGTGTGAGTGGTATTGGACAATGGTAGGGATTGCTGGCCTAAAGACCGTTCAATCAACTACAGTCACACACAATTGTAGTTTGGTCATTGTCATAGATGTCCTGGTCACTCACAGATGGGGAGCAGGTGCAAGGAGCAGGTGCAAGTGGATCTAGGTCACCTGGCCTAAGCCCCACCCACCTGGTGCCTTCCTGCCTGCCGCTCTTTTTCACCACCTAGCAGGCCCCGCCAACTGGTGTCTTCCTGCTTGCCGCTCTTTTTCACTACTTAGCAAGCCCCGCCCACCTGGTGCCTTCCTGCTTCCCTCTCTTTTTCACCACTTAGCAAGCCACGCCCACCTGGTGCCTTCCTGCTTGCCTCTCTGTTTCCATATTTAAGGAGCCCTCCAGCTTCTTTTCCTTTGCAGATGGGGAGCAGGTGCTAGTGGATCTAGGTCACCTGGCCTAAGCCCCACCCACCTTGTGCCTTTGCAGATGGGGAGCAGGTGCAAGTGGATCTAGGTCACCTGGCCTAAGCCCCGCCCACCTGGTGCCTTCCTGCCTGCTGCTCTTTTTCACCACTTAGCAAGCCCCGCCCAACTGGTGCCTTCCTGCTTGCCGCTCTTTTTCACCACTTAGCAAGTCCCGCCCACCTGGTGCCTTCCTGATTCCCTCTCTTTTTCACCACTTAGCAAGCCACGCCCACCCGGTGCCTTCCTGCTTGCCGCTCTGTTTCCCTACTTTAGGAGCCCTCCAGCTTCTTTTCCGTTGCAGATGGGGAGCAGGTGCAAGTGGATCTAGGTCACCTGGCCTAAGCCCCGCCCACCTGGTACCTTCCTGCCTGCTGCTCTTTTTCACCACTTAGCAAGCCCCCGCCCACCTGGTGCCTTCCTTCACCATCACTGTATTGTGGCCAATGCTGGATTTGACTTTTATGGACTTCATTCATTCACGGTGCGTCACTCTTTCTCAACTCTCATGCTGGACTCCCTTTGCATCTTGTACTCATGGTGGCCCTGAATCATGCTGTTCCCATCTTCATCTTGTATCCTGGCTTGCAACATTATGTGTTACTACTGACTTCTGCAATTGTATTCACTCTCCACTTTTGCTTCTCCACTCTTTTTGACTGCTTACTCTCTTTTCTCTCCTCCTTTCCCTTCTCCCTTTTCCTATCTCCTCCCCTTACTTTCTTCTATGCACTTACTCTATCAGAATGGTCCCTGGACCTAATATGATAGCAACCTCTTCTGTTTCCTCCACCCTCCCATTACTGTTTTTTTCCTCCCCACTACCCCTCCAGCGCTATCTGAAATGTCGTCAGGCCTAGTATGATAGTTGCATGTTTTGTTCCTCCCCTCCCTTTCTGCACCCCTCTCCCTCACCTTTTGTTTTTCTCCGGCTCTACCAGAAATGTCGTCAGGCCTAGTACGGTAGTCGCCTGTCTGTTTCCATTTCCTTCCCACTCTCCCCCTCCCTTGCTTATCTATGTCTTAGCTCTTGCACTATCTGAAATGTCGTCAGGCCGAGTACGATAATTAATTTCACAACCTTACTGTTCATGGCCTGTAAGAATGTGGTTGTATTTTCCCTTGTTCCCTCCCTTGCCTTGAATCGCTTTGAAACACATTGTGTATAGGCGCTATATAAATAAAAAATCATATCATATCATATCATATCACTAACTACAATAAACCTAATGCCTAACCATCAATTACTGGTCATAGGTTATATGTTCAGCCCTTCATTACTGTTTATGTAATCCTTGCTCACAGGTCTCTAAGCCATCAATGCATGACCAATGTTTACTTTGCTCATATAGACTCTGTGTACGTTACTGTTCAATAGAATGTCTGTGCGTCTTGCATAAGGTAAGAGATACAGAATCACGACCACCAAGCACGGAAGCCATTCCACAAAGGCATTAAATGTGTGTCTTCATGCTTTGCTTAATTCCTTTCTCGCTCCCTCACTCTCTTGTTCCCTTACACAAAGGCTACACAAATTGTACTGAAATCTCCCATTTAAGAAAAAAGTCTCACTTTTGGATGTAGCCCTTACTCATGGAAGGACATGACCTGGCAGTCCTATTGAAGGCAAGTCTTCCAAAATGTAGTATAGGTGCACTCACTTTGGGTGAGACTCATATACAAATGAGAACAGTATCATTCGGAGGGTGTGCGTATCAATGCTCTGAGCAGTATCCCTATTGGGTAAAGCCACATACTGCCAGGCGTAGTCTCACATATTGGGTGTGGGAATTGCCTGGGAATATTATGTATAATATTGTATGTTAGTCGTAGGCTCTATAATCCGTCAATGTTGATTGCTTGGAGTTCCCTTACATATGTGGCTAAATGTTTTTCTGACCGTGACAATTGCATCGGGCCACGCAGCTTGAGCAAGATGTGTACATATGTGGATGTACCCCAAAACAAACATGTTTGAGGTACAACGTCCGTTTTATGTGCAAGGTTGCATAGTTCCATCCATTAATGTGACCTTGTGAAGAATGACTGTCCCTCTTCTCCACCTTCCTCTGCCTCATCCATTCGTTCTTTCTTCTCCTCCTTCATTTCTTTTGTCTACTGTGCTCTGAAGGGGATCCTGCTTAAATCCATATTAAATACAAACTACATACAAAACTGACATTACACTAGGATATAGATTACTTTAATGAAAATGTCAGACCTGTAAAATGAAAAGTACTCTAGCTTCACAACTTCCAATTCTATTTTTCAACTCTATAGTGTCACTATTTTTGTTGGAAAATACACAGTCAAGCTATATGTATCAGTCTCTAAATGACCCCCCTTTGTTAAGAGTGGATTTCTTTACACTTTTTTGGAATGTGCACCTCGCCCCTTCGTCCGTGCAAGACAAGGCAACATATCCTAAGAATTGATGGCGATTTGATAGACTGTAGATAAGCACTTATCTCATGATCGCAGAGTTAATCATCAATATCAACAGGACACATTTCCATTTTCTCTCCCACTCAATTCTGCATGACCCACCTTTGCAACCACCCTCACGAGCGGAGCTCTCATGCTTGTAGATCACGCTATCTAAGATTTAAGGATAGCGCCTTCTAAAATCCGGCACACAGTCTTGAGATGACATAACAGACACAGGGCCTCATCATGAGTTGGGCGATAACGCCGGCGCTAATAGCGCTGGCGCTATCTACCCTACCGCCAAACCCACCGGCGCTATTAGCGCCGGATCTCGAGTTTGGCGGATATGGAAATCCCCATTCCCCACTGAGCCCATTCGGGAATGCCCCATTCCCCATTGGGCTCAATGGGGAAATTTCACGCTCTTACCGTCGGCGGATTTCCCGCCGGCGGTATGAGCGCGAAATTTTGGCGGATTTCCCCCCAGGTAGGAGCTCGGGGGAAATCAGCCGAAGCCATGATCTGACGGACCCTTAAATGCGGCGGTAATAGCGCTACCACCGCATTGAAGGGTTACCGCCAGACTCGTGATGAGGCCCATAGTTTGAAGAATGCTGCTCAAATCTTCAAATACACTCATTCAAGAGGCAATGAAGAGGTGTTATTTGCTGATTGTATTCAGAGTAGGAGAGTCAAACATACAAGACGGGCATGATTATGCACAATGCACACCCTCATGCTTGATGGGACACTTCACAAAACCATCCTCGAGTGCGCCACTGCATCAAAAAACTCTGCGGGTAAAACCTTTGTGTCTTAGGAATCTCACTCAGCCAGGCACTGACTTGTGTATCTTTGTCAATAGCCAGTTTATGACCCAACCTAATGATGAAAAACCAAACCAATTCAAACTTTCCTTCCCATTGTTTGAAGCAGCAGCTAAGGTACGAAAGAGCTTTATCCCAGCAATGACCGTGACAGAAGCATACATTCTTCTCCATAACTTTCATTAATCAACATACTACTAACCCATATGTGCTAATGTTTTTCCAGCATCTCCAAGACTTTCTATCTCAATGTACAGCAGTTCATAGAGACACCATATTTTACTGCAAAAGCTGGATTTACATGAGTTTAGACCCTAACAACCATCCAACCAGGGTCTGAAGCACAAATGACATGCACTACACAGATGGTTGTCAAAACCTCTAAACCGTCTTCAAACACGCACTCACTAATAAGATAACTTCCCTTGGTTCTCTGTCCGAGTCTTCTTCTTGGCAATCTCAACATGTTCAGCTGTAGAATAGCCACCTGACCATCTCTGACAACCTCTGCACTCCGCCTACTACCTACATTGGCACCATAGATATCCGTAAACCACGTGCAGCTGCGCCTCTCTCATCAAGGCTCGAGCACCCTCTGCAAATTAACTTTTGTACACCACCGAAAATGTGTGAAATAGCTCAATCCTTGGCATACCTCATAACTAAACCCAGACCAAACCCCCCAAAGTTGATCAGAGAATATTTGCATGCCACAGAATACAAATTTCAATGACCGACAAATATACAAAACTAACATTAGGGGGGGGCAAACAGCCAGTGCCATCTGCCCCAGACCAACCCTATGAACCCCCAGCATTCCCCAAAAGCCACCACAAGTGATGTAAAACCCTCTTTTCTTTTTCGAGCACAATAGAGCCCAAAATAGCACAAAGGTTTAACATGCCACACTGCCCCACAGTCCACGGAACCACCAGTAACTATTACCTTTTGTGAGTAATAAATACATGCCTCTGGGGAATACCCTAGCAAACCCTGGAGACATCTATATAAACATTGCATTAATCGACGAATTGGCACACAATAGTTCTCTATTTTAGAATCCCTGGCACCTTGTGAGGTGTAACATTTTACCTAAGTGAGAAGACAAGAGACATCTAGGGCTGCTACAGCAGAATCCACTAGATTACCTATTATCCAATCAGTGGATTATGGTGATAGCAATGTGGGTCAGTGTTTGGAAAACGCAGCAATTATAATGGAACTGTGCAGCATAATCTCTCTTCTTTTATTTAGACATACACGTAATTGGTTCTGCTGTATGAACAGTTCCTAAGTGGAAACATGTGAACACTGTACATGTAATACCCCAGTTTTAGTTCATCAAACAGCGTCTAATTGAAATTCTCACTGGTAATAGGAAAGTGCAGCAGAGCTCCCCTCCACATGCTGTTGCTTAGATCCACTTGCAGATCTAATCTCAATTCCCCTTTCCTTGACCCAGTTCTTATTAAAATTAGCATTTTCAGACACAGTGCAGTTCTGGGACGAAGTGCAAATTGTATTTTAGATCAAAATGTAACTCTCAAAAGTAGTTCTGGGAAAACTTTAAAGCAAATACAGGTGTGTGACTGAAGATTCTCTGGCTCTAGTAGGTAGCTAGTTGTTATAGTGGTGGAATAAATAGTATTATTCCTAAGTGCTCCCTTACCATTATTAGCACCGTCCCCAAATATGAAATCTAGGAATGTGTTCAGATCAGTAATTTGACCCACTGCTGGAATGTGTGGGAAGTGCTCTAATGCAGAGTGTTCTTCCTGAGCTTCCATTGATTTGTCAATAACATCCTTATAATGAATGGACTGGATTCAAACCATTAAAGACTATAGGCCTCATTATGAGTTTGGTGGTATCTAAACAGTAAATCTGCAGAGATACCATCAAATGGATTTATTATTACCGCCACTTGGTCTGCCGGAATTACCACCGGATTACAAGCAGTGATGCAGCAGTGTTAGTCCCCATTTATTGAGTCCATTGGAACCCATGAGGATTTTGGCAGAATTACCAATAGCTGTAATTCTGCCAAAATTGCTTTTTTTTGGCGTTAAGGTGGCGGAATTACCTCCAGAATTTTGCTGGAGGTTTTTCCTCTACCTTACCTCCAAACCCATAGTTCAGCGGTGCTGTAATACAGTGGTAATGCAGTGGTAACTAAGTTACCACTGCATTACCACCTCGCCAAACTCGTTATGAGGCCCTATGAAAGGTCATCAATTGCTTCATGTTAAGGGAGAGACACCTAAGGCCTCCAAGGCCTAACTATGCATCACAAACTCTGATGTGAAAAAGGGGATCTTAAAGCTCGGAGGGAGACACTGAGAAATGGCAACGTAATTCACCAAGAGCATTGAAAGGTAAACGCCAGCAGCTGCCTGGTGCTTAGAAGTGTAGTTGTGCTATAAATTGGCTAAACTAGCTTAACGAAAAATGTACCTCCCCTAAAACCATTTGGTACCTTGTGAAGACCCTGCATAGCAAAGGATGCAATATAGATGGTAAGCAGCCCTGCCCCCTTCACAGTCTAGTGGTTTGATATTTGAGCAGCGTGAATGTCACTTAATCTCTGAGACCAGAGCAGTCAATCGCTTTTGCTCGTATGCCTGGTCTCAAATGTGAACTATGAATTATACATGGAAAGAGTGTGTGTATATGATTCCTAAGACTGAACTGTTACTGTATGAATGCGATATATTTTATGAAATGAATAATATAGAGTACTAGCTGATATTCCCAGCATTGCCCAGGCATTCATTCCCTCATAGGTACAGGAAACTGTGAAGAAATCTGGTGCAGATTGGTGAAACGGTGTTGAATTGTATAAGGAGCAATGCTTTGCCAAGCCACAGACCCACAAACAATTTTTGACTCTTGCTGAAATCCGGGGAAAGGGTTCGGGTGTCCCAATGTCATGTAGTCAGTGATGTCTGGAGGGTCCTAAAAGGTGGCTGTGCAAAATTTGGTTCAGATTGGTGAAACAGTGTGGAATTGTGTAGGGAACATAAGCAAAGCCACAAACCCAGAAACCTTTGCTGAAATCCGGGAAAAGGGGTGGGGTGCCCAAATGTCATGTAGCCAGTAATGTCTGGAGGCTTTAAAGAGATGACTGTTCAACATTTGGTGCAGATAGGTGAGTGTGGAATTGTACAGGGAACATATGGGATGGTGCGAACACACAAACCTGCACCCAAATGGTATGGAATTGGGTGGTCGGTCATTTTTTCTAAAAAATAATGTCGAAAAAAAAATGGCGAATTCCGTTTTTTTAAATTATATATTTATTTTGGGGTTCGGAAAAAAAAATGGGTAAAACAAAAACAAATTTAAAAAAGGGGGGTTGGGGGGAACCCCCCCATTTAGAAAAAAAATGCATTAAAAAAAAAAATCGACATTTTTATTTCGACATTTTTTTTCTCAAAAAAATGACTTTCGACATTATTGGTTTCGAAATTATGACTATAAACCATGGAATTGTATTGGGAACATACGCAAAGCACAAATCCACAAACCCACACACAAATATTCACTTTTATATATATATAGAGATATACAGATTTGTTATTAATGAATGTATTAATTAAAGGAATGGTTCGGTCAAAATTTTTTATTGTCCCTACGGGTCGGCCATGTGTTTTTCAGCCTAAGTCGCTCGATTTTGGAAAAACTTCCTATGGACCTTACCCGAGTTTTCGTCCATTAAACGCACGCGAAAACAGGCATCAGGGCGCCGCCATTTTGTGATAATCCTATCACTTGCCCCATCGCCCTGGCACACCTGCTTTTGCGGCACTAAATCATATATATCCCCCGCCCTTGAGCCTGTCATCAGCAGACGCATACCGCCCATTTCACAATGCCAAAGCACGTCTCGTGTCAACATTTGCTGCGCTTCAGCTAATGACGTGTCGCCATGGAAATGGCAGGATGCCTCTTTCCTCGATAAGTATAAACAGACCGTTTCACAACACACAGCAGCAGATTTTCGATTCCATTCCTCTCTCTGTGTTATTTTGAGTATTCTGTGACTTGTTTCTGTGCTCTTGTCAGCTACCTTCGTTGCTTGTAGCCCGTGTGAACAGATACCAGTACCACTGCTATAAATTATTTTAGTTTGTTTAACACACAATGGCTACAGTAATGCCCTACATGTACGAGCCCGAGTATACCGAGGAGTAACGACTGGAAAGGGAAACACGCGAAAACGATGGGTCTTCGGACAGCAGTTGGGAGGACGATTCAACAGCTGAAGAGCCTGGACCTAGTCGCATGGACGGTGTTTCCACCTAGTGCACATGCAATCAGTGCGAGCTAATGCCAACCGAGGACAAGAACTGCTGCTGCTGTGAAAACTCGGGATGCATGGCCTACATTTCGGAAGGCGAGCCACGACCGCAATGCGTCACCGAGCTGCCAGACTTCAGGGCAGCCTGCTTCACACGGTCCGTGTTGAGGATAATGATGGTGCTTATGCACGAACTTCACGCAACTGTTCGTCCTCGTAATCCGAGTAACGAGTAAGAATACTCTGCTTATCACGCCACTCCTATTTCATGGTCTTCTACTATATCCAAAATTACATATACATATCATTGTAACGCATGAAAGTCGTTCAATAGTGTGCAGTGTCTAGATAGCATTTGTCCGAGCAGAATGCCATTTGTTACAAGAATTGTCATTGACAACAAACGTTTATTAAACTTATCTTGGTCATTTAAAAACAGTTTGTTTCGTTCCTTTTCACAGGTGGTACAGGCTGGTGGCCTATTGTTCCTTTACATGGTGGCTTCATGGGAGCTTGGACACCGCGTTCGAAAGTAATACCCGCCTGTGCCGTTCGTGCCATAAGAGAAACTTTCCCAAGTGACAGCGGTCAGTACAGGGGATTTTCTCTCGCTGGCTGCAACCTGACCTGTACAATGTGTAAAGTCTTGTATTTTTGTGTCATCAAAATAAGATACAAAATAAAACACCACATATATTTTAACAACGGTTGTTCAATTTTTTAAATTAATCAAGTGTGTCTCCATTCAAGGATGGACGTCAGACATCTGTGCTCTGAATGGGTGAAGGTCAGGTCGCTGTGAAGCAGGGTGGTCACTATCTAAGCTAACATAATATATTCTCAATAATGCATACACTAAATAACACTTGTTCAAAGTCTTTCAGTCGGTTATGTTTCTATAAAAGTCACACATATATCAATACTATCAATTAACATTGGATTATACAGGCCTTAGGTTAAGGGTCTTGACCACTATAATACACTGTTTGAAGTGTGGGTCTGTGCTCACAAGAATCTCCGGTATGTGGCATTTGTTATTGATAGGCAACAATATACTGCAGTAGGGGTCTAATGTTAGTTGGGGATCTGCTAGGTGGGCATCATGGTGTGGTCAGTGGTCTGGCACATGAAGAGAATACCTTGCAGGGACACAGGGTCAGAATGGCAGTAAGTTTCCACTGGCGAGGGTGCGTCGGCAAGGACACGTTTGTGGAGATGAACGAGCTATGTGCTTAGTTCAGGCTGGTTCACATGCAGGACAGTGATCTCAGAGGAAGAGTGATGTGTTACATTTATTAGCTGTTGCAAATATCGCTGAAATTTTCCAGTCAGAGTGGGAATGAGGGTGGGGGCCATGTGCTCTGCGCAGTGAGGCCTGGTCACCAAGATGGAGTGGAAAGGGGGTACAAAAATGGATGCCCCGTGTCCTGCTCAGTGGTCCCATCTACGCAAATGTCAACCAAAGTTAACATCACATAAGGGCAAGGGGCGAACCCACTACTGGAGGCACTTGGTCCGAGTTTCTACTGAGAAGTAAAGGATGAGAGGGGACTGATGGCCCCTCGCTCCAACACACTTGCCTGCACGCCCACCGGCCCATCCATCCCACCCCCCTCTATCAAAGGCGGTTCGCACCCGGGGATGAGCGCTGGCATGGGGGGCTGTCACGGGCGCAAACGGCCAAGGTGCCAAACAGCATGTACACTTCAAAAGGTATCCCACGCCCAGGGGCCATCGCTCACATGGCCTCCTCAGACCCGTGTCTCCAGGCAGGCCTCCCCTGAGGCAGGCCGCCCCCCTGCAAACCACATAATACCACGACATACACCCGTCATTCATTCACAAACACACCCCTGTTTCTAATACTTTGTAAACCACTTGATATGTCTCTTGAGAACAACTTTGTGCTTTGCAAGTCAACTCCTGAACCTTCTACCTGAGAAGCACTGAGATCTATGCTAATATGCTCGTCGTCGTGCTATCTGTGATCGCTTCGAGCAAACTCATTAGTGTGCTACCTGTGGCCATCTACCTGTTCTCCTGCAACATACTGCTTGGCCTGCTGAATCCAACTGTTTGTTGGTCAAGGTAAGGCCATGTATCCTAGTCATATTTCGGTCATTTTTACATTTCTATCTATTTGCGATTACAGTACCCAATAGTGCTATGGTCATTGGTCTCATTGCTATTGACTTGAGTTTCAATTGTTATGCTATCAATAGATCTATTTATTTTCATCTGTGTCAATTGTCATCGAATTGCATCCTTCGGGGGTCCAGTCTATAATGTAAGCATGTTTCCTTCTCGTGCAAGACAGAAAATCCAAGGGACGAGTCACATGTTCAGAGTTTAGTCAAATCATTAAAAAAAATTCTGTAATTTATGCAAATACTAAGCCGCACATGATGAACTGGTATAGTTCCGGCGACCAAAAGAAACCTTGCATTGAACATGGTATGGTTCATTTACTTTTTCATGACATTTTTATTCATCAAGGTTTTATAATAATCTAGATATTTTTTTTTCAGAATTTTCAACAATGCCTGCCTGTTCGATTAGCGGTTAACCCTTCGAAGACCCAGGCTAAATCTGAAGGCACTACAATGCATGTATTCCCTAAAACTGTTGATCGAATAAGAGAATGGGTCAGACATTGCGGATATCCACCGGAAGAGCTTGAAAGTAGAGTCCAGCAAGTCTTTGAGGACAAGAGGGGTGATCGATACCGCATCTGCAGCCGGCACTTTTCCTCGAACATGTACGCCACATCTTGGGTAACAAAGAAGAATAAACGGCGAACAACACGAAAATTGCTCGCAAACGCTATTCCAACTCTATTCGTCCACATTCCGCCACTGGTGAGTCAAGTGTCCAGATTTAGCTTTAGGCCTTGCGGTAGTGTGTAGGTAGCCGAATTACCTAATTAATATTTTAGGTGCTGTTATGGGCAAAGGGAACTGTGCCATATTGCCCATTTTCAATAGCATTATTCTCAAGTATTCTGTCGGTTTACATGGCAATTTTTTAATATTTGCATTTCATTATCAAACAATAATTTACCTTTACAACTGCTTGACTATCCACTGAATCTGAAGCAAGAACATTCTACATCCGTGACGTGCCCACAGTTATCAACCACTTCTACCGCGTATCAGGTAATCATACTTGGCTATTCCGCTACAGACTTGTTTTATGTATGTCAAGTAATAGTTTTATGTATCGTGTGATTATTTTACCAATTTTTTGGTTAGTGCTTTCCAATTGATATACACCTTAGTTGTCATCCCCTGGTGTTTGTTTTCAGTTATAATTAGTGTTATACATACTAATGCAAGTACTGTCTTTCAGGGAGATGCTGAAGCGTCCACAACATTGACAACAGCCCTAGATGTTCTTCAGCAGCACAAGGTATGGATACTGACAGCTCCATCGACCGTGATCATCAGGACTGGAACACTTGTCGTTTGATTGTTCTACACCATGTTTCATTCGTGGTTATCCATTGATATGTACCTGTGCGGTCGACCCCAGGTGTGTGTTGTGTTTTCAATATTGTAATCCTTACTAATGCAAATACTATGTTTCAGGCAGTTGTTGAAGCGTCAACCCACGCACTTGATGCAGAGCCTGACATTCAAGTAATTCCGGTGGAAGCGGGACCATGTGGATATGAATCGGCGCAACAGGTTTCGGAAGTGCGCACCACATTTACAACATCCATAGATATTCTTCAGCAGCACGAGGTATGGATACTGACAGCTCCATCGAGCGTCATCATATATCGTGATTCCATTTGCTATACTTTCTTCCCTATTAATGCAAGTACTATGTTTAAGGGAGACGATGGAGCTTCCACTGCAATCACAAGATCCCATTTAGATGATGCAGATGTAAAGAAATCGGAGAAATAAGTCGATTAAATCTGATCATATTTAAATATTTCTTGATTCTTTTAGACAATGCATCATTTGTGGTTATCTCTTTGTATGTACCTGTGCCGTTGACCCCAAGTGTGTGTTATGTTTACAATGTTGAAAACCATACTTACGCAAGTACTGTGTTTCAGGGAGTTGCTGATGCCTCCTCTCCAATACAATCATTCATGGCAGTCCATGCAGAGCCAGAGGTATGGATACTGACAGTTCCATGGAACTAGGTCATCAGAGCTCGAATACTTGTTGTTTGTGATTGTTCTACACAATGTTTAATTCGTGTTGAGCTATTGAGATGTACCTGTGTGTTGGTCCTCACGTGTGTTTTATGTTATCAATATTGTGATACATAGTAATGAAAGTACTATGTTTTAGGGAGTCGATGGAGCCTCATTCCGTGCTGTCTATGCGGATACAGAAAATATAGTCGTTGCAGCGCAAGAGGAAGGGAAGAGATGCGGAAACGAATCAGAGCTACAGCGTGCAGATGTTGAAGGTCGAGTCAAGAAAGTTGCAAAGAAAAGAAACAAAAATAAGGTAAGTTAAGAATAGTTCAGTCAATTGTACTATACTTTATCTTGTGTTTAAACTGAACATCCCTTTTCCAATCTGCCCTCTAGTTACCCGTGGGTGTACGAACTATACATACACAGACAGTGAAGCGAATGAGAGATGTTGCTTGCCAGACCATTTACACTATGGAGGAACTATTAATTCAGACGCTGCGTGTTGAGACTAGAGATGCTCATATCCAATGGCCAGAACATGAAATTAATGTGTCCGGAGAATCCAGTAAAGTTGTAATGGACCATTGCTACAGTGCGACTGCACCACCACAAGAAGATGATACTGAATGTATTGAGTATAGCTCGGAAGTAGTCACAGATCAATTCACACAATCTACACCCGCCAAAAAATTGCCACCAAAAAAGCTGTCGACATTGTTGTGTTCTCCCATCAATGTTGAAGTAACAGGTGTTGAAATGACAGAGAATGGCCAGCAGCAGCATTCACCGACGCATCAGAACCTGATATCAACAATATTTCTTTCAATGCTGCTGATATGTCCTCAACGATGCAGTCCGAAACAAGTGTGATGCCGGATGACAGTCTAATGAAAGAGGGCAAATACATAGTATTCGAAAGTTGTTTGATGGATATTATAAGTATGCTGAAATGTGGGCATTCCGTCAGAGGGAAAGTACATGGGAAGCCATTGATTCATGTGACTCGTCAAAAACAAGGCAGTAACGTCACAATACATGCCGCCTGTAGATTAAATCATACGTTCTCATGGTCCGCACAACCGATGCTGGGGAAACTGCCAGGAGGCAATCTACTGTGTGCAGCTGCATCACTTTTTAGTGGCTCCAGTTTTAGAAAGTTAGAGACTTTCTTTAAGTTTGTGGGACTTCATTTCATTTCTAAAACACAGTACTACAAATACAAACATGATTATCTGTTTCCGGCCATTAGTGATGCTTGGAAAATTGAACAATTGTCTCTAGCAAGTACATTCGAAGGGAAACGATTCAGGCTACCCGGCGATGGACAGTGCGACAGCCCTGGATTTTCTGCCAAGTACTGCACCTAACACTTTCAGGACATGGATAGTAAGAAAATTGTGAGTTCGGTGGTCGTGCAGGTAACACAATGTACATCCTCAGTGGCCATGGAGAAACTAGGATTTATAAAATCAGTGGAATATCTACAATCGAGGGGAATGCACATCGACCTCATAGCCACGGACAGACACGTTTCAATTGCCAAGACAATGAGAGAGCAGTTCCCACATATTAAACATCAGTTTGATGTATGGCATCTTGCTAAATCAATCAATAAGAAAATCTCGGCTGCAGGGAAAAAAAAAGGTTTGGAAAGTATTTCACAGTGGTCCCAGTCTATCAGCAACCATCTTTGGTGGAGCTCCAAAACTTGTGAAGGGTCAGGGGAAATACTACTTGAAAAATGGCGGTCACTGATGCACCACTGTACCAACGTTCACCGCTGGTCAGCAAAACCTACTTTTCCACCAATGTGAACATGGCCCTTTGTCCCCAGAGGAGGCAAGGAAGAAGAAGTGGTTGATTCCATCTTCACTGACACACAAAGCCATACAGAAGATTGTTTTCGATAAAACTCTATCAAGAGATTTGAGGGGACTGACAGAATTCTGTCACACCGGAGGTTTGGAGGTGTTCCACAATATGTGCCTAAAGTACAGGCCAAAGCTCTTGCATTTCAGCATACAGGGCATGAAACATACGACTCTATGGGCAATGTAAGGATGCTAAGGGCAATGTAAGGATGCCTCTCTACACTAAGGTGTTTTCTAAAAGAAGTAAGCAATGGGTGATCAAACCAGTCTATGAGGAAATGGAGTTCGACTTTGTAAAAAGCCTTATTGTTGCTGTACTCGAGAAGCACAGATATGGAATTTTGAACGTTTCTGTGCAGAGCACTGATGCATTTCCACCAAACATTGCCACTGTGCCATGTCCACCCAAAGCAGAGCTGGTTGTGAAGTACAAATCCTGGTTTAAATAATTGTAAATGATTGTCTTTTTGTAAATAAATGTTATTGTACAGTGTACAAACAAAGTATGCTAACCCTAACCCCTCCCTTCACCATCCTGGGTGGCGAACAACCTGAGTGTCATCTTTGACTTCTCTCTCTATTCACCTCATATCGCTGACCTTGTCAATATGTGTATGTATATATTTTTGTTGCTGTAACCAAGCTTAGCAATCTCATGTAAATGCTGCGCACTGTTAACCGAGGGGAGGCTTGCGTATTGCAAATAATAAAACAAACAAACAATAAATCTCACTTTCAACTCAACTCCTCGGGTACGTTATACTTTCCCTGACCTTCTCCCAAAAAGTCAATGTCTCCATAGTTATGGTTCTCTAGGGCTGCAAAGCTCGCGGACAACGAGGACAAAATTGTGAGCTTCAGAACGCGCCAAGCGAGCCGGTGCAGATGGGAGAGAAGACAGTTCGCATTTTCCCATTGAGGCCTAGTACATAGATGGATTCGAAAATTCAAGTTCTCAAAGATGGCTTTACACGGGATGTTTCAAAGTAAGAATGTATGCTCATTTAGAGTGAAGGTCAGCGGCTTTGATTTTCAGCTGGCGGCTCGAAGAGGACCACAACTCGCACTGGCAGTATAAGGTTCTATTGTTTTTTGACCTTGAGAGACAGGGACCATGCCGAAAGGAATTCATTTGAAGGAGGGGTGCAATAACGTAAAAGACGATAAGGCAGAAAATTCTGAAACTAGACCGAGTTTCATGTTAGTTCAGCATACGAAAAATCGTTGTCAAGAGCACAGTGGGATTTACGGACTGCATTACGCAGAGACACAATGGAAATTGCAAATATAATGTAAGTAACTCTTTAGACGCTTTTATACCAGAATGAAGAATTAATGAATGGATGAATGAATGAATGAAGAGCAAGTAAAACGTTTGTGGGATCGTCTTTGTACCGGGCACATGGGCATGCAGGTGCACATTCCACATGCATGTAGACAAACAGTTTTTTCTCATTGTGTGTTAACCTCTATTTATTTTGTTAAGTTTCGCATTGATTTTAGAGCCGAACATACTCCATTGCACTATCCTTGAAAGCAAATAGTTTCAGATCGGCTGTAATAAATAAAATGAATAATATTAATAAAGATCGGCTGGCAAGACTAATTATAATTTTTATGTTTTCAAAATAGGTATATCCTACCCTACTGCTACTGCCACCAGTTTGAGACCCCGGCAGATGGTTTTTTCAACCACCAACTGCAGCTTATCGTAAACAACTCCACCACTTTGATGATCTTATGGGACGATTTCCAAGGGCCCATATGCCCTTACGCGGTACTAGCGGCTAGAAGCAACATATCAACCTTTACGCTGGCCTAGTGCCTAGTTGATGGAACAGCCTTGCGGTTCACCGTGCGACCAAAGTGCTTCTTTTAACGAAAACCAACACCCTGTGTACCATAAAGGAACCGCACACGACTCACGATAAAATGGAACAGGATTTGCGGATAGAGATAAAAGAAAAAAAAACACATTCCGATTTAGAGGCCGATTCATGGAATAATTAGTGCGGCGCAAGTGGTCAAAAACGTGCGAATCGCAGTGGAATAGCGAAAATCGCAGTGCAAGTGCGAAAATCGCACGAAAAGAAGCGCACATCGATTCATGGAAGTCCGAGCGCGAGAAAACCAGCGGATGTGCGATAAAAAAGTGCACGGCGCACGTTGGCTCACAGGCCATCTAACAGCGTGCGCCAGGTCACAGCGAAAATCGCACAGGCCACAGCGAAATTCGCACATAGCGCGGCGCACGCAACAAAAGTAGGCGGAACACGGGCGTAACACTCGGAATGGGGAACAACTTGCCAAAACGTGGGCGTCACGGGGGAAGTACAGGGCACAAGTGCGCGGAACGCCCACACGCTCGCCTACAACACGTATTCATGGAATAGAATAGGGCAAAAAAGCTCACGCTCAAACCAGCGCACAGGCACAAACACGACCGCCACAAGAAAGCAGGCAGTAGCGTCTCTGCGGCTGTAAGAAATGTGCGCCAAAAGGTGCGCCAACAAATAGCACCGATATACTGCCATGATGAATGTCCTATACTGTGGCCCTCCAGGACAAATGACGTGCAAAGGGGTACCCACAAACACGGACACCCGCTGACAAAAAATACGTGTGCGTGTATACCGGGGTGCGCGGGAAGTCTCACACGCGATTTGGCCGGGTTACTGGATTTCAGGGGTGCGCAGGAATTTCCACACGCGATTTCAGCAGGGTACGTGTATTTCAGGGGTGCGCGGGAAGTTCCACACGCGATTTCATCAGGGTACGTGTATTGCAGGGGTGCGCGGGAAGTTCCACACGCGATTGGCCCAGTGCGAGCAGGGTACGTGTATTTCAGGGGTGCGCGGGAAGTTCCACACGCGATTTCAGCAAGGTATGTGTATTTCAGGGGTGCGCGGGAAGTTCCACACGCGATTTCATCAGGGTACGTGTATTTCAGGGGTGCGCGGGAAGTTCCACACGCGATTGGCCCAGTGCGAGCAGGGTACGTGTATTTCAGGGGTGCGCGGGAAGTTCCACACGTGATTTCATCAGGGTACGTGTATTGCAGGGGTGCGCGGGAAGTTCCACACGCGATTGGCCCAGTGCGAGCAGGGTACGTGTATTTCAGGGGTGCGCGGGAAGTTCCACACACGATTTCAGCAAGGTATGTGTATTTCAGAGGTGCGCGGGAAGTTCCACACGCGATTACATCAGGGTACGTGTATTTCAGGGGTGCGCGGGAAGTTCCACACGCGATTGGCGCAGTGCGAGCAGGGTACGTGTATTTCAGGGGTGTGCGGGAAGTTCCACACGCGATTTCAGCAAGGTATGTGTATTTCAGGGGTGCGCGGGAAGTTCCACACGCGATTTCAGCAGGGTACGTGTATTTCAGGGGTGCGCGGGAAGTTCCACACGCGATTGGCCCAGTGCGAGCAAGGTATGCGTATTTCAGGGGTGCGCGGGAAGTTCCACACGCGATTTCATCAGGGTACGTGTATTGCAGGGGTGCGTGGGAAGTTCCACATGCGATTGGCCCAGTGCGAGCAGGGTACGTGTATTTCAGGGGTGCGCGGGAAGTTCCACACGCGATTTCAGCAAGGTATGTGTATTTCAGGGGTGCGCGGGAAGTTCCACATGCGATTTCATCAGGGTACGTGTATTTCAGGGGTGCGCAGGAAGTTCCACACGCGATTTCATCAGGGTACGTGTATTGCAGGGGTGCGCGGGAAGTTCCACACGCGATTGGCGCAGTGCGAGCAGGGTATGTGTATTTCAGGGGTGCGCGGGAAGTTCCACACGCGATTTCAGCAAGGTATGTGTATTTCAGGGGTGTGCGGGAAGTTCCACACGCGATTTCAGCAGGCTACGTGTATTTCAGGGGTGCGCGGGAAGTTCCACATGCGATTTCATCAGGGCACGTGTATTGCAGGGGTGCGCGGGAAGTTCCACACGCGATTGGCCCAGTGCGAGCAGGGTACGTGTATTTCAGGGGTGCGCGGGAAGTTCCACACGCGATTTCAGCAGGGTACGTGTATTTCAGGGGTTCTGGGGAGTACCACACGTGAATTGGCCGTGTGGGCCCTCCCAGGTGTACGCTCCACAACCTCCACGGACCCTGCAGGCAGCCCACACCACGGGGGACTACCCTGCACCCATGCTCATGTCCCGCAGGCAGCCCATCCACCATGGGCATGCCCCCCAGCCAACCCACATGTCACCTTGCACTACTGATCAACAATGCATGTCTACCACCACCCCCACCCCCCTGCCACCATGGGCATCCTCCACCAGGCCCCCACTCATGTCTACCACCACCCCAACCCCACAGCAGTGCAGGGGCAGCCTCCACCAGGCCCCCACTCATGTCTACCCCCACCCCCACCCCCCAGCATCCAGGGTCACCCTCCACCAGGCCCCCACTCATGTCTACCACCACCCCCACCCCCCAGCATCCAGGGTCACCCTCCACCAGGCCCCCACTCATGTCTCCCACCACCCCCACCCCCCAGCAGTGCAGGGGCATCCTCCACCAGGCCCCCACTCATGTCTCCCACCACCCCCACCCCCCTGCCACCATGGGCAGCCTCCACCAGGCCCCCACTCATGTCTCCCACCACCCCCACCCCCCAGCCACCAGGGGCAGCCTCCACCAGGCCCCCACTCTTGTCTCCCACCACCCCCACCCCCCAGCAGTGCAGGGGCAGCCTCCACCAGGCCCCCACTCATGTCTACCACCACCCCCACCCCCCAGCATCCAGGGTCACCCTCCACCAGGCCCCCACTCATGTCTCCCACCCCCCCCACCCCCCAGCAGTGCAGGGGCAGCCTCCACCAGGCCCCCACTCATGTCTACCACCACCCCCACCCCCCAGCATCCAGGGTCACCCTCCACCAGGCCCCCACTCATGTCTCCCACCCCCCCACCCCCCAGCAGTGCAGGGGCAGCCTCCACCAGGCCCCCACTCATGTCTACCACCACCCCCACCCCCCTGCCACCATGGGCAGCCTCTACCAGGCCCCCACTCATGTCTACCACCACCCCCACCCCCCTGCCACCATGAGCAGCCTCCACCAGGCCCCCACTCATGTCTACCACCACCCCCACCCCGCAGCAGTGCAGGGGAAGCCTCCACCAGGCCCCCACTCATGTCTACCCCCACCCCCACCCCCCAGCATCCAGGGTCACCCTCCACCAGGCCCCCACTCATGTCTCCCACCCCCCATACCCCCCAGGAGTGCAGGGGCAGCCTCCACCAGGCCCCCACTCATGTCTACCACCACCCCCACCCCCCAGCAGTGCAGGGGCAGCCTCCACCAGGCCCCCACTCATGTCTACCACCACCCCCACCCCCCAGCATCCAGGGTCACCCTCCACCAGGCCCCCACTCATGTCTTCCACCCCCCACACCCCCCAGCATGCAGGGGCAGCCTCCACCAGGCCCCCACTCATGTCTACCACCACCCCCACCCCCCTGCCACCATGGGCAGCCCCCACCAGGTCCTCACAATCCCCAATCATGTGCGTAATGGACAGCCTCCACAGCCAAAAAGCCCTACCAAGTAACCCATTCACCCACATGGAAATGGAAATCACATGTTACACCCCCAATGTTCATGAAGCTAATGAACCCATGTCCGTCACACACAATGGTTGCAATTGAATGGGAAAACACACAACATGACATGCATGAAAACAATGAGATGATACCACACAGTGAAGTATGGAAACAAAATTGTATTGAAAAAAATAAAGAATGCTAAAGAAAGAAAACAAACTACAATGTGAATGAGAAAAAAAAAACTTATTGTCCGTATCAAAACACAAAACTGCAAATCAGAATCCAAAAAATATTTGCCCAAAGTCAAAAGTAAAAAAATCTCCATGCAATAAAGAACTATGTAAAAAACTACCAAGGGTGCATGAGCCCAACTGAACAAAGGAAACCTACTAAAAAACCTACCTAAAAATCAACTATATACAAAAAGTGGAGCAGTGTCCGTCGACTCCAAATCATAATAAGAAAGAAAGGAAACCTAAAACTAAAGAACTATATACAAAGGCGGCGGGCAAGTCCAGCGGCTCACTCCGTTGTGTCCCGGGCCAGGGCATCATCGAACTCCTGTTCGATGTCCCGGAGGCGGTCCAGTTCCATGGCCCCGAGGGTCCGCAGGGACGACGTCGTGTCCTCCTCCAACCCCCTGCGGATTGCCTCGAGGCACTCGGCCCGCCTCAGGGCCCTCCGCATGGAGTTCTCCGCCCTGACCATTGTGAGCCGCGCCTTTTCCGCCCGCCGCCGCTCCGCTCCTATGGCGTGGCCCAACCGCTGCCACACGGAAGACACTCTCTGTCCTGGGTCCCCCTGCCCTCCGGCCGATGCCTGCCCCTCCGATGTCGAAAGCCCCGAGCCTTCATGTCTCCCACCATGTTGCTGCTGCTGCTGCTCTGCCTCTGCCCGTGCACTGCCTCCTGCTGCCTGCACATCCTCCGCCGGCTGGGGTGCAGTTGTTGATGTGGCCACCCCTGCTGGACCTCCGACTCCCGACTGTGGCAGGGATGCCTCCTCCACCAGCCTGGCCGCACCGTCAGAGGCAGCTCCACAGGGCACCCAGGTGACTGATGGGTGGGAAGATGGCACAGAGGACGACTGGCGCGTAGGGGGTCCAGTTGAGGAGGGGGTCGGAGCAAGCCCCATCAGATGGAGGAATCCGGCCTGGGTGACCTGTCCCAGCAGGATGACGTGGTCAACGAGCCATTCGAGATGAAGTGCAGTCTCTCCATGAAAAGACTGCAGGTCACCTCGCATGGCCCGTTGACGCAACGCCACACCAGCCAGGACAGGCTCAACCCGGACCTGGATGGTCACGTCCGCAGGCAGAGGAAGGCCAGTTGACGTCAGCTCATCCCCTGCCTGAAAACGGGGCTGGACGTAGGCATCCCTGCTGGTGCAAGATGATGCAGGGACAGGATCGGGGACAGGATTGCACACAGGCACCTCCGCGGCCGCCTGTGCTGCCTCCTGTCCCTGGTCCTGCACTGCACCACTAGCACCAGTGGGATCCCCACCTCCAGACCCCGTCTCTGGTGCTTGCACGGCCCCCTCCTCCACCAAACCCCCCACCAACCTGGATGACTCTGTGCCATCTTCCCCTGTTGGGCCCTGTGGGGTCCCAGCTGCCCCTTCTGCTGCCGAGGAGTCCAACTGCAACCTCCGCCTCTTGGACCTCCTCCCGGCAGCTGCGGCCTGGGACGCGGCACCGGACTCCTCACTCCCCGACGAGATGACAACACGGGAGGGGAGCCGGGCCTTGCGTCT
This sequence comes from Ambystoma mexicanum, assembly GCF_040938575.1. Classification (NCBI taxonomy): domain Eukaryota; kingdom Metazoa; phylum Chordata; class Amphibia; order Caudata; family Ambystomatidae; genus Ambystoma; species Ambystoma mexicanum. The sequence continues at coordinate 1,389,217,334 of NC_090932.1, forward strand.
CCGGCTGGCGGTCGGATCCCCGCCGCTGTGCTCCACAGCACCTTCTCCGCCCTCTTCATCAGTTGACGCTGCAGACAGGGAGAAACAAAACACAGGCATCAGGGCACTGTACAATGGACACATACACGCATGACAGTTGCACATGAGTGGCATTGGCAAACCTCAGACATGTCATCACAATCCCCAACACACATGTCATTGCAACTCACACACATGAGCCATACCACAGCCATATCGCAACTGCCACCACCATCCCTACACATACAACAGCATCAGCAGCCAAAGGGGAGCCAGACATCACATGCAACACAGGAAGTGCACCACACATGTACACACACCACCACACTTGCATGCATGTCTACACCTCTGCCAAGTGTCGCACTGTTCAGACGGGCATCCATGTCACATCTGCCAATCAGGCTTCCACATACCGCTGTCACATGCATCCATGTTGCATCACTGTTGCACCCTTGACAAATACACACACATGCACATGTACACAGTGCTCATACATGCAGCCGAAAACAACATACATGCCTGACATCACGGACATGTCTACTTACATACACATTCATCCAAACATGTGTGCACGCACAACTGCATTTGCCATGCAAGCCCACACACACAAGCACCATCCATGTCTCACACATTACAGCCCTCGCATTTGTCAGACCCACGGCCCTGTACACCCCCACCCATACTCGACCCCATACAAACAGATGTGCAACCGGCACAATGCCGAATAATCACCACACGCACTGCTCACAATCAGGATGCATGTACACTCACCGCTCGACTCCAGACGGGTCTGCTTCTCTAGGACCTGGACATGGAGCGCTTGGGATATGCGTTCCAGGACCCCCATCTGTTCTTCCGACAAGTGGCCCCGGCGCCCCTTGGCATCCGCTGCCTTCAAGAGGCGCCGGGCCTTGTTCAGGGTCCTGGACCTGAAGTCCTCCCAGCGCTTCCTGACATGTTGTAAGTCCCGGACTGCCACCCCCTCCGCGTTGATGGCAGTCACGATGTCAGTCCAGATCCGAGTCCGTCCTTCCTTGTCGGCGCGGGGACTTCCGAAGAGGGCATCATACTGCCCCAGGACTTGCTCCACCAGGACACCAACTTCGGTGGCACTGAAGCTGGTGCCCCTCTGCCTCTCTGGCCGGGGGTTGTCAGTGGTCACAGATGGTGTTTGCCCCGACATGACAACCCCAGAGGCAGGAGTGGGTGGGCAACTGGGTCCTGGGGCTGGGCTGTGGAGTGATGGAATTCCAGTCGGGAGTCTTCGGTTCCAGCAGGGGTGGTCACAGCAACAGCACCCCTGGCTGATGTGCAGGCAGCAAATGGCAGTGCACGTGGGCAGCAGGCAGTCAGGCAGCAGCAGATGGTAGGTGGGAGCGTGCTCGGGGCTCTGGGGGGCAGTAGTTCGGCCTTCTGGGCAGGAGCGTGGTCTTCCGTGTGCTTACGCATGGCCAGCTTGGTACGGAGTGATTTGGCACGTGAAAATCCTGCACGTCAGCGTGAAAACCGAGGAAAGGCCCTTAGCGCATAAGCGCGTCAGCACGCATACGCGAATCTATTGGACCAAAGGCCCTCAGCGCGTAAGCACGTCTGTGACGTGACCCGCATGGGTGTTTCCCACACAGCACGTGATGACAGAGCACACGTGGAAAGACTGCACGTCAGAGTGTCATCGCGTGTAATTGGACAGCACGTCAGAGTCTCATCGCGTGTAATTGGACAGCACGTCAGAGTCTCATCGCGTGTAATTGGACAGCACGTCAGGGTGTCATCGTGTGAAATTGGACAAAAGTGCGCGTACACGCGATTGGCCTATGTACGTGTATATCAGGTGTGCGCGGACACTTACACACGCAAGTACGTCAGCGCACCTGTATCCCGGTGTGCGCGGGAATTTCCACACGCTATTGGACTGGGTACTGGATTTCAGGGGTGCGCGGGTCACACGCTCGCCTACAACACGCGCAACGCATTAATTTGCGCGCTAACAAAATAACAAGCTCAGACCCAGGATGAACATACCGTTCCTAGCAGCAGTGGGCGTGGCCTACCAAAGGAGGAGGAGGAGGATAGTCAGGGCCAGAATATTCACACCCAGAACCAGCCTTTTCGGGATGCCTGATGACCAGGTGCATGGGAGGTACAGGTTTCCACCACACATCATACTGGACCTGGTGAGTGAGTGGGAGGATGACCTCACATCACCCACCCTGTGCTCCCAAGCACTCAGCCCCCTGGAGAAGGTCCTCAATGTACTGCACTTCTTAGCCACTGGATCATTTCAGCGGACAAGTGCCATTGTGGGTGGTGTATCACAGGCCACCCAGTCACGCTACCTACACCAGGTCTTGAACATCATCACTGCACGCCCATCAGTCCGCAGGCACATATACCTGCCCAGAACACCTGCAGAAAGGCATGCTGCCGCCCTGGATTTTTACGCTGTGCACGATTCCCCAAAGTGCTAAGTGCCATCGACTGCACCCATGTGGCTCTACGTCCCCCCAGGGCATCTGAGCACATCTATAGGAACCGCAAGCACTGGCATTCCATCAACGTGCAGGTAGTATGTAATGCCAAGGGAATCATCACCTCAGTATATGCCAACTATCCCGGGTCAACCCACGACAGCTTCATTTACCGAATGTCCACCCTAAGCCGGGACCTAGAAGCTGGGCGGCATGGCGATACATGGCTGCTTGGTGAGTATGAATGCCACTGCACATGCATGCATGTCAGATACTGAGCAAGGTCACAACCCCACCAATGATACCAATCACCACCTACACAGGGGACAGTGCCTACCCTCTCAGCCCCCACATGATGACGCCAATTCGGAACCCCACCACGCCACCCCAGGTAAGATATAACGCAGCCCACATTACAACCCGGGGCATAGTGGAGCGCACATTCGGAGTGCTGAAGTCACGCTTTCGCTCCCTTGACCGTTCTGGCGGGCAGCTGTTGTACGCTCCCCCAGTAGTGTGCAGGATCATAGTGGCAGCATGTGTCCTGCACAACGTTGCAACACGCCGGGGCCTGGCCGTGGACATGGTGGTGCCCCCCATCCCCAACCACATGCACTGCCGCTGCGCATGGGAGGGGAAAGGGCACGGGGGGAGGCAGCCCGTACACAGCTAGTGGCTAATTACTTCACATAGAAATCACACCCCTGTGGAGTGCACACTGCCCTGGCACATTCCATCTGACAATCAATGATGACTCAACCTGACACTGATCCTGAATGTCTGGAGAAAGAACCGTGAAAACCATATCAGCCTGAGATTGTTCACCTGGAAGTGTCACAATGTGTGCATCCCTACCCACACAGACACCACCAATGCAGTTTTGTGAAGTTACACATTCAAGCAGCTAAAATGAATACCCACTTGCAAAATGCAACAAGAGGACAGTGCCATGTCAGCCAACCCAACCCCAGCACCGCCACACGACACACCGTGCCATGTGATGCTATTTGCAGGTAAACAAAGTAATCCCCACAACATGACACTAGTGTCACAATGTACAGTGTCCCTATTAGAAACTTGCAACACCTGAAATGCTCACAGTAATGCCGGACCAACAACAAACTTGAGCACGTACTACCATTAACATGACATCACTAATGTTAAATATTAGTAGTCTCACCACCTGGAAATGCCTGCACTCCCACCACTACCAACTGTGCAGTGTTGGCGCCATGTAGAGTTGTAGGTGCACTGCTGCCAACATGGACCACATCTCCAGACTAGAGGTCCTTGTGTAGACATGAGGAAGGGACCTGCAAATTGGGAGGTAGACACAGAAGATGAGTTACACATCAATGCAACATGCAGTGTACAACACAACAGCAATATGCACTAGGAATGTATACACAGTATTGACTACAGACTGCCCACACAGCTCATGGGAGTCCAACGTCACTGTGTAATTCACTGTCACTTGGGCACACCCTTTGCAAGCCCATGGAAACGGGAAGCAGGAGGGGTGTGTGTGACTCAAACCCAAGCATCTGAACCAAATACATTACGAGCCTGCATGTGCCCAGCCACAATGCAGCGTATGCCCACAGGAACCACGGAAGCCAACAAATCGTCCCAAAAAAATTGGTAATAAAATAAATTGAAATAAAAATAAAAATAAAAATAAAAAACAAATAAAAAATGGCCATTGAAGGGCCCGGGGGGGTTGGGGAGGCCACCCAGGAGGTCCGAGGACAGGATGCACACCAGAACCCACCTGCGTGGATCCTGGGAAAAAAAAACACCTCCATGGCCTCATGGCCCACACGGTTACCCTATTGTGGGAGTATCACTGCTGTCGCTATTATCATCCTGTGCAGCTGCATCCGGAGGTGGTTGCACTATGGGAGGCAGCCCACACAAGGCCCTAGTCTGCTCCTCCATGGCTGCAAGCATGCGGGTGTGGTAGGTCTGGTTCTGGAGGATGAGTGTGCGGAGGTCCCCATGCAACAAATCACGGGATGCCCGGACCTCCGCCCTCGTTGCCTGCATCTCAGCTGAGAGCGTACGGGTGAGACGCTCCAGCTGCTGTTCTGTCCTTTGGTGTGTTGAAGCCTCAAGCTCAACAAGAGTCGTCCTGAGGTGAAGGAGCTCCTGCCTCTGGGGTTGTCATGTCGGGGCAAACACCATCTGTGACCACTGACAACCCCCGGCCAGAGAGGCAGAGGGGCACCAGCTTCAGTGCCACCGAAGTTGGTGTCCTGGTGGAGCAAGTCCTGGGGCAGTATGATGCCCTCTTCGGAAGTTCCTGCGCCGTCAAGGAAGGACGGACTCGGATCTGGACTGACATGGTGACTGCCATCAACGCGGAGGAGGTGGCAGTCCGGGACTTACAACATGTCAGGAAGCGCTGGGAGGACTTCAGGTCCAGGACCCTGAACAAGGCCCGGCGCCTCTTGAAGGCAGCGGATGCCAAGGGGCGCCGGGGCCACTTGTCGGAAGAACAGATGGGGGTCCTGGAACGCATATCCCCAGCGCTCCACGTCCAGGTCCTAGAGAAGCAGACCCGTCTGGAGTCGAGCGGTGAGTGTACATGCATCCTGATTGTGAGCAGTGCGTGTGGTGATTATTCGGCATTGTGCCGGTTGCACATCTGTTTGTATGGGGTCGAGTATGGGTGGGGGTGTACAGGGCCGTGGGTCTGACACATGCGAGGGCTGTAATGTGTGAGACATGGATGGTGCTTGTGTGTGTGGGCTTGCATGGCAAATGCAGTTGTGCGTGCACACATGTTTGGATGAATGTGTATGTAAGTAGACATGTCCGTCATGTCAGGCATGTATGTTGTTTTCGGCTGCATGTATGAGCACTGTGTACATGTGCATGTGTGTGTATTTGACAAGGGTGCAACAGTGATGCAACATGGATGCATGTGACAGCGGTATGTGGAAGCCTGATTGGCAGATGTGACATGGATGCCCGTCTGAACAGTGCGACACTTGGCAGAGGTGTAGACATGCATGCAAGTGTGGTGGTGTGTGTACATGTGTGGTGCACTTCCTGTGTTGCATGTGATGTCTGGCTCCCCTTTGGCTGCTCATGCTGTTGTATGTGTATGGATGGTGGTGGCAGTTGCGATATAGCTGTGATATGGCTCATGTGTGCGAGTTGCAATGACATGTGTGTTGGGGATTGTGATGACATGTCTGAGGTTTGCCAATGCCACTCATGTGCAACTGTCATGCGTGTATGTGTCCATTGTACAGTGCCCTGATGCCTGTGTTTTGTTTCTCCCTGTCTGCAGCGTCAACTGATGAAGAGGGCGGAGAAGGTGCTGTGGAGCACAGCGGCGGGGATCCGACTGCCAGCCGGAGACGCAAAGGCCCGGCTCCCCTCCCGTGTTGTCATCTCGTCGGGGAGTGAGGAGTCCGGTGCCGCGTCCCAGGCCGCAGCTGCCGGGGGGAGGCCCAAGAAGCGGAGGTTGCAGTTGGACTCCTCGGCAGCAGAAGGGGCAGCTGGGACCCCACAGGGCCCAACAGGGGAAGATGGCACGGAGTCATCCAGGTTGGTGGGGGGTTTGGTGGAGGAGGAGGCCGTGCAAGCACCAGAGACGGGGTCTGGAGGTGGGGATCCCACTGGTGCTAGTGGTGCAGTGCAGGACCAGGGACAGGAGGCAGCACAGGCGGCCGCGGAGGTGCCTGTGTGCAATCCTGTCCCCGATCCTGTCCCTGCATCATCTTGCACCAGCAGGGATGCCTACGTCCAGACCCGTTTTCAGGCAGGGGATGAGCTGACGTCAACTGGCCTTCCTCTGCCTGCGGACGTGACCATCCAGGTCCGGGTTGAGCCTGTCCTTGCTGGTGTGGCGTTGCGTCAACGGGCCATGCGAGGTGACCTGCAGTCTTTTCATGGAGAAACTGCACGTCATCTCGAATGGCTCGTTGACCACGTCAGCCTGCTGGGACAGGTCACCCAGGCCGGATTCCGCTGTCTGATGGGGCTTGCTTCGACCCCCTCCTCAACTGGACCCCCTACGCGCCAGTCGTCCTCTGTGCCATCTTCCCACCCATCAGTCACCTGGGTGCCCTGTGGAGCTGCCTCTGACGGTGCGGCCAGGCTGGTGGAGGAGGCATCCCTGCCACAGTCGGGAGTCGGAGGTCCAGCAGGGCTGGCCACATCAACAACTGCACCCCAGCCGGCGGAGGATGTGCAGGCAGCAGTAGGCAGTGCACGGGCAGAGGCAGAGCAGCAGCAGCAGCAACATGGTGGGAGACATGAAAGCTCGGGGCTTTCGACAACGGAGGGGCAGGCATCGGCCGGAGGGCAGGGGGACCCAGGACAGAGAGTGTCTTCCGTGTGGCAGCGGTTGGGCCACGCCATAGGTGCGGAGCGGCGGCGGGCGGAAGAGGCGCGGCTCACAATGGTCAGGGCGGAGAACTCCATGCGGAGGGCCCTGAGGCGGGCCGAGTGCCTCGAGGCAATCCGCAGGGGGTTGGAGGAGGACACGGCGTCGTCCCTGCGGACCCTCGGGGCCATGGAACTGGACCGCCTCCGGGACATCGAACAGGAGTTCGATGATGCCCTGGGCCGGGACACCACAGAGTGAGCCGCTGGACTTGGCCGCCGCCTTTGTATATACTTCTTTAGTTTTAGGTTTCCTTTCTTTCTTATTATGATTTGGAGTCGACGGACACTGCTCCACTTTTTGTATATAGTTGATTTTTAGGTAGGTTTTTTAGTAGGTTTCCTTAGTTCAGTTGGGCTCATGGACCCTTGGTAGTTTTTTACATAGTTCTTTATTGCATGGAGATTTTTTTACTTTTGACTTTGGGCAAATATTTTTTGGATTCTGATTTGCAGTTTTGTGTTTTGATACGGACAATAAGTTTTTTTTTTTCTCATTCACATTGTAGTTTGTTTTCTTTCTTTAGCATTCTTTATTTTTTTCAATACAATTTTGTTTCCATACTTCACTGTGTGGTATCATCTCATTGGTTTCATGCATGTCATGTTGTGTGTTTTCCCATTCAATTGCAACCATTGTGTGTGACGGACATGGGTTCATTAGCTTCATGAACATTGGGGGTGTAACATGTGATTTCCATTTCCATGTGCGTGAATGGGTTACTTGGTAGGGCTTTTTGGCTGTGGAGGCTGACCATTACGCACATGATTGGGGATTGTGAGGACCTGGTGGGGGCTGCCCATGGTGGCAGGGGGGTGGGGGTGGTGGGAGACATGAGTGGGGGCCTGGTGGAGGCTGGCCCTGCACTGCTGGGGGGTGGGGGTGGTGGGAGACATGAGTGGGGGCCTGGTGGGGGCTGCCCATGGTGGCAGGGGGGTGGGGGTGGTGGGAGACATGAGTGGGGGCCTGGTGGAGGGTGCCCCTGCACTGCTGGGGGGTGGGGGTGCAGGGGGACATGAGTGGGGGCCTGGTGGAGGGTGACCCTGGATGCTGGGGGGTGGGGGTGGTGGGAGACATGAGTGGTGGCCTGGTGGAGGCTGCCCCTGCACTGCTGGGGGGTGGGGGTGGTGGGAGACATGGGTGGGGGCCTGGTGGAGGGTGACCCTGCACTGCTGGGGGGTGGGGGTGGTGGGAGACATGGGTGGGGGCCTGGTGGGGGCTGCCCCTGGTGGCTGGGGGGTGGGGGTGGTGGGAGACATAAGTGGGGGCCTGGTGGGGGCTGCCCATGGTGGCAGGGGGGTGGGGGTGGTGGGAGACATGAGTGGGGGCCTGCTGGAGGCTGCCCCTGCACTGCTGGGGGGTGGGGGTGGTGGGAGACATGGGTGGGGGCCTGGTGGAGGGTGGCCCTGCACTGCTGGGGCGTGGGGGTAGTGGGAGACATGGGTGGGGGCCTGGTGGGGGCTGCCCCTGGTGGCTGGGGGGTGGGGGTGGTGGGAGACATGAGTGGGGGCCTGGTGGAGGCTGCCCCTGCACTGCTGGGGGGGGTGGTGGGAGACATGGGTGGGGGCCTGGTGGAGGCTGCCCCTGGTGGCTGGGGGGTGGGGGTGGTGGGAGACATGAGTGGGGGCCTGGTGGAGGGTGACCCTGGATGCTGGGGGGTGGGGGTGGTGGGAGACATGAGTGGGGGCCTGGTGGAGGCTGCCCCTGCACTGCTGGGGGGTGGGGGTGGTGGGAGACATGAGTGGGGGCCTGGTGGGGGCTGCCCATGGTGGCAGGGGGGTGGGGGTGGTGGGAGACATGAGTGGGGGCCTGGTGGAGGGTGCCCCTGCACTGCTGGGGGGTGGGGGTGGTGGGAGACATGAGTGGGGGCCTGGTGGAGGCTGCCCCTGCACTGCTGGGTGGTGAGGGTGGTGGGTGACATGGGTGGGGGCCTGGTGGAGGGTGACCCTGCACTGCTGGGGGGTGGGGGTGGTGGGAGACATGAGTGGGGGCCTGGTGGAGGGTGACCCTGGATGCCGGGGGTGGGGGTGGTGGGAGACATGAGTGGGGGCCTGGTGGGGGCTGCCCCTGGTGGCAGGGGGGTGGGGGTGGTGGGAGACATGAGTGGGGGCCTGGTGGAGGGTGACCCTGCACTGCTGGGGGGTGGGGGTGGTGGGAGACATGAGTGGGGGCCTGGTGGAGGCTGCCCCTGCACTGCCGGGGGGTGGGGGTGGTGGGAGACATGAGTGGGGGCCTGGTGGAGGCTGCCCCTGCACTGCTGGGGGGTGGGGGTGGTGGGAGACATGAGTGGGGGCCTGGTGGGGGCTGCCCATGGTGGCAGGGGGGTGGGGTGGTGGGAGACATGAGTGGGGGCCTGGTGGAGGGTGCCCCTGCACTGCTGGGGGGTGGGGGTGCAGGGGGACATGAGTGGGGGCCTGGTGGGGGCTGCCCCTGGTGGCTGGGGGGTGGGGGTGGTGGGAGACATGGGTGGGGCCTGGTGGAGGCTGCCCCTGGTGGCTGAGGGGTGGGGGTGGTGGGAGACACGAGTGGGGGCCTGGTGTAGGGTGACCCTGGATGCTGGGGGGTGGGGGTGGTGGGAGACATGAGTGGGGGCCTGGTGGAGGCTGCCCCTGCACTGCTGGGGGGTGGGGGTGGTGGGAGACATGGGTGGGGGCCTGGTGGCGGCTGCCCCTGGTGGCTGGGGGGTGGGGGTGGTGGGGACATGAGTGGGGGCCTGGTGGAGGATGCCCATGGTGGCAGGGGGGTGGGGGTGCAGGGGGACATGAGTGGGGGCCTGCTGGAGGCTGCCCCTGGTGGCTGGGGGGTGGGGGTGGTGGGAGACATGAGTGGGGGCCTGGTGGAGTCTGCCCATGGTGGCAGGGGGGTGGGGGTGGTGGGAGACATGAGTGGGGGCCTGGTGGAGGCTGCCCCTGGTGGCTGGGGGGTGGGGGTGGTGGGAGACATGGGTGGGGGCCTGGTGGAGGCTGCCCCTGGTGGCTGGGGGGTGGGGGTGGTGGGAGACATGAGTGGGTGCCTGGTGGAGGGTGACCCTGGATGCTGGGGGGTGGGGTTGGTGGGAGACATGAGTGGGGGCCTGGTGGAGGCTGCCCCTGGTGGCTGGGGGGTGGGGGTGGTGGGAGACATGGGTGGGGGCCTGCTGGCAGGTGCCCCACAGTGCTGGGGGGTGGGGGTGGTGGGAGACATGCATTGTTGATCAGTAGTGCAAGGTGACATGTGGGTTGGCTGGGGGGCATGCCCATGGTGGATGGGCTGCCTGCGGGACATGAGCAGGGGTGCAGGGTAGTCCCCCGTGGTGTGGGCTGCCTGCAGGGGCCGTGGAGGTTGTGGAGCGTACACCTGGGAGGACCCACACGGCCAATTCACGTGTAGTACTCCCCAGAACCCCTGAAATACACATTCCCTGCTGGTATCGCGTGTGCAACTTCCCGCGCACCCCTGAAATACACGTGCCCTGCTCGCACTGGCCCATTCGCGTGTGGAACTTCCCGCGCACCCCTGAAATGCACGTACCCTGCAGAAATCGCGTGTGGAACTTGCCGCGCACCCCTGAAATACACGTACCCTGCTGAAATCGCGTGTGCAACTTCCTGCTCACCCCTGAAATTCATGTACCCTGTTTGCACGGGGCCAGTCGCGTGTGGAACTTCCCGCGCACCCCTGTAATACACGTACCCTGCTCGCACTGGGCCAATCGCGTGTGGAACTTCCCGCGCACCCCTGAAATACACGTACCCTGATGAAATCGCGTGTGGAACTTCCCGCGCACCCATGGAATACACGTACCCTGCTCGCACTGGCCCATTCGCGTGTGGAACTTCCCGCGCACCCCTGAAATGCACGTACCCTGCAGAAATCGCGTGTGGAACTTGCCGCACACCCCTGAAATACACGTACCCTGCTGAAATCGCGTGTGCAACTTCCCGCGCACCCCTGAAATTCACGTACCCTGCTTGCACGGGGCCAGTCGCGTGTGGAACTTCCCGCGCACCCCTGCAATACACGTTCCCCGCTTGGCGTTTGCTGTTTGCCAGCCCGGTGAACTGGTCCAGGGTTAGCGCAGCCCTTTGCGATGATTTAGCGATTTTGATGGCTTTTCCTTGCGCGAGGGCGTTCTTGGGGGCGTTACTGGCGCTGCTGCAGGGTCGCTGCGATTCTCTGCGCCACGGCTGGTTTGGAAGCCTGAAATCCATGAATACGCTGTGCGCAGAAATCGGTTTTAGCGCACGTGCCTCTCTGCGCCAGCCGCTTGCGACACTTTTCCGCGAAATTCTATGAATTACCCTGTTAATATGCCAATTGCTGAATATTCTATAAACATTTAATGTTAAATAAATATACTTTACCAAATGAACCGTGTTGCTGTTTGATTTGAAAGTACAGTTTCATATTCCGAATTGTGGCACACTGTGTTGTGAGTTGATCTGTGTTGGTTTCCGGGTTCTGTGTGAAGTCGCGTGGAAGACGACTGGGCGCGTTTGCCTACGCAGCACAGTAACGTCACGGAGAGAGGCGGGGAATATGAATGTTTTGATAATGTCAGGCTCAGGGGCGGGGGATATGATTTAGTGCCGCAAAAGCAGGTCAGCCAGGGCGATGCGGCAAGTGATAGGATTATCACAAAATGGCAGCGCCCTGGTGCCTTTTTTCGTGTGCGTTTAATGGACGAAAACTCAGATAAGGTCCACACTGAAATTTTTCTAAAATCGTGCGACTTAGGCTTAAAAACACATGGGCGACCCGTAGGGACAATAAAAAAGTTTGACCGAACCATTCCTTTAACATTAAATGTAGCAATTGTGTATTACTATGAAAATAATTGTGTTTTTTAATGAAAATTAATTCATTAAGACATCACAATGACTTTTGAAAAAAATATTTTTGAAAATAACATATATTTAGTTATTTGTTCCCAAGTAGAGTGCAACACTATTCCCACAAAGGGTTCTGTGTGACATTTTTGTAGTGACTACATGAAGGACTTTAACAGAAAGGTTTACCTTTCTTCCACTCACCACATAAGAAAGTGGCTCATATGTTTAGGGTATTCATTGAGCGCTGACCTAGCTGCGGAAAGCAACCAATCGCTTTACAGTCATAGGGGGAAGAATAAGGTTAGGGAGCCTAGAAACAATGGAGTGGGGATCTAACAACAGCAGATGGAGGGCAATAGTCAGCAATGGATCTACAAGTTACCTGGGGAGGAAACAGGGGGATCAGATCACCCAGTCTCAGGTAAGGTGGCAAGTGGACAGTGTATGGACCTAGGTGTTAGGGAGGAGCCATTCCTTGAAGAGGAGTGTCTTAAGCTCCTTCCTGAACTGTAGAAGTGAAGGGGGAGTTGGATTTTGATGGGAAGGAGGTTGCAGTGACTTGGGTCATAGACAGAGAAGGCATGTCTGCTGTTTTTTTCCTTCATGAACCGGCATAGTTCAAGTCTGCACATGCGTTTATTTCTAGTGGATCGTAGGCCTCCAGAGATGCTGAGTTTCTCAGTGAGGTAGCTTGGGACTTCAGGGTAACAGCATTTTTATATGATGCAGCAGGATTTGGAAATTATAAAGGCTTGCAGCAGAAGCCACTGCAGCTTGAAGAGCGCTGGGCTAATGTGGTCGAATTTGCACAGTCCTTTGATGAGTCGTGCTGCAGCAGGTAGGACACTGTATAGGTAGTTTACTGCAAAGCTTACTTTTCCAGCCGATTTCATTGAATCATTTTTACTGCATTTCACTTGAAAAATAGCTGAGGGTGGGGTTGGGGTTAAAATGAAGGTGAAGGGAATGCCGAGGGGAAGGGGAATGCAGAGGGTCTGCCCCCACATTAATATGTGGCAAAATGGGTTTAAAAAATCTGATAAAATCGGCTGCAAAATAAAAACTCTGCAAAATTACCTAGATCCATAGGACACATATCAGGGGAGCCAGGGAAGTTGACGGAAGGCCTTTCAAAAGGGCATTGGCACAAACCAGGTAGGAGAGGACCAGGACTTGGACTGTCGAACGGGAAATCATATTATACCCTCTAGATTGTGTGTAAATATATATTGGCCTAGGCCATGTCGCTCTGCGAGGAAAATCCGCGTTGCAAGGTCCTGACTTTAGAACTGTGTAAACTGCCATCTTAGGTTCATCCGCCATTTTAGATTCTCTCTCTAAAGTCACCGTGTGTTCTAAGATGGTGGACAGTGTCATTTTGAATGTAACATGGCCGTCTTGACCTCTGTGTACAAGTTAATGTCTAAACTGCCTGCAGGCCAAATGTTAGGGTCATGTACTGAGACCTTGTCCTTCGTTGACCTGTATATAGAGGATTACCTGTACCAACAAGACTAATCCATGAACGTATATCGTGCACAATACTGTTTGAGCATCTTATGTGAACACTTGTTTTACTATATTGTATAAAGTTATGTGCAGAGGCTCAACACGAAATCCGAAGACACACTGTTGCTATTGTAACTTGTTTGCGAATATGTTAAGGATAACCCCTAAATGTATAGTTGCATAAATTAGGAATGAACTCGGCATGAACCCTAGATTCTAGATTCATTAACCTGCAAGTGGGTTGGACATCATGTTTTGGAGTGTATAAAAGGTGCAACTATTCTGATGTACAGTCCCATTCACTTCCCACACCGATCGGGTTGGTATTCGCTTTGGTGAACTGAGGGCCTGATAGCTATCCGATACTCTGTTTCTTTGAAAACTGTTCAGTTACTTTGAATAAAGATCTGTGTATCTTCATAACCTGCATTTGGTGTATTTCCTTTTGAAGGTACTCAGCCTCGATATCTTCTTTTGCTTTCCCAGATGGTGCCCGAATAGGGACCCTCAAGATTGATGCCAGCTCGTTGAAGGTTGACGCGGCTATCAGACCGAGATCGGACGGTGACAAAAGGGGCCCCTTTCTGAATGAGAAGTGAAACCTCAGCAGCGCTGCACGGCCCGATCCCTGGACGGTGAGCATGCGGTCCGAGTCGGCATCTTGACGAGGGTCCACATATCGAGGCGGGCAGATTTGCCGAAATCACCAAACACGAGGTAAAATTTGTTAGATAAACTTTGAAATCCGATCGGACCTCCTTAGGCTTGATCAGGTGAGTCGTGACCCGATTCGTAAGTATCCTGATCATTTGTTTTGAGCATTGCACTCGCGAGTACAATTATTGACCAGGTAACACCAGTATTCTGACATGCCTGGGAAATTGTCTGCCTGCTTTAGGGCATTATTCCGCAGTGACAGACAATCTTTGGAATTTAGCCGTCCGGCGCCACAGGAGGGGTCGGTGGCTTGTACTATGTACTGTAAGCATGGCATTGGTAGTATAGTGTTTAATGATATTTGGCACAAACAAACTAGACAGGCTTCCGAACTTCAGTAGCCAATCAATGGTAGTTTTGAAATTCCTCATATTGAATACTTAGAATCTATATTATTAAAGAAAAAGGCTAGACCTGCAGCATTTGACGTATTACAGAATTGGAAGAAAGAAGCTTTGCAGCAGCTTAAGAGTAGAGAAAAACATGCTCGTCGTCATAAAATGAACGCCGTAAAAGCGTTGTTATATGACCACGATAAACAGTCTGAGTGGGCTAGGAATATGGATAGGGCTTTCTCACTTGGAATCCAGAAAATCTATCCTTCTAAAGACTTTCATGTTTCCAACGAACTTATCGATACATTTTTAAATGAACGAAGGCCTGGTGCCACTGCGCCACCTCCGTATGTTCCTCTTCCTGCTGCTTTGCCTCTCCCTGCTGTTGTTCTTCCTCCTGCTCTTCCTCCTGCACCTATCATTCCTCCTGGCGTTCCTCTTCCTCCAGTCTTTGGTCCTCCGCCTGCTCCTCCACCTGCTCCTACGCTCTTTCCTGTTGTACCAGTGATGACACCTCCATTAAATATGCCTACTCTCTCTCTTCCAAGTGGTCGTGCACCGCTTGTAGTAGATCAGGGAGTGGGATCGAGGGTTGTCACTCGCAGAGAAACGTGAATTGATTGCATGGGCTAAGCATTGTATGGAGAGGGATGATCAAGCTAATGTTTTTGTCACACTTTCTAATGTGGATAATTTTCCTGAGAAAAATGTTTTCATTGAAGGATTAGGGATCCATTTGTGTGTAATGTGGGACAGATTAAACAATACAGATCTCCCACGATGGTTGAGGGATCTGAACACCTTAGCATACTCTAGAGACACTGTGGAGAAGGTACAAGAGCATGTTGAGAGGGTATTTGAGTATAGAAAGGAGTTGTAAAGGTTACAGAATGAGGATGAAGATGGAGATGGTATGTATGTGCAGAAACGGTTCCTTCCTTGTCGCAAATTGATATCTGAGGAAATGCAAATTTGCATGAAAGATGCGATTAGATGGTTCTCATACTCGTCGATAACTCCAGTTGAAGTATATGACACGTATAGTCAGTATATGCCAGAAATGTACAGGAAAGTGATGCAGGTAATGTTAGAATACCTACAGGATGAGTGTGTAAAAAGAAAGATTAGTTGTGCCACAGAGTTATTAAGTATTTACAAGAGAGCTTTTTCATTTGACACTTCTTGGGCTGCTTTAGCACTCGATTTGGCTCTGTTGCTTAGTAAGCGTTCGGAGTTGCCTACTTCTCAGTTGCCTATGAGAGAGGTTCCTCCGACACTTGTCCCAAAAGTTGAGATCCCTGCTGATGTTGTAGCGGGTACAGCTGCTCAGGAAATACCTGCACATTATGTGTCTCAGTTCGTTCACGTCCCGTTCTCAAGACAGGAAGTGAACTCCATTAGACAATCCATTCCTGACATTAGGAAAAATCCGACAGGGTTCTATAAAGAAATAGAGTCTGTTTTGCAATCCTCAGTATTCACTTTAAGTGATATTATTTCCTGTACTCCAGCCGTAAGATTTGTGTAAGATTTGTGGAAACAGGTTAGGACTATAGATGATGTACCAGGGTTAGGAGATACATGGGCTAACATAATTAGACTCGATGGAGAAAGGCCAGCTGGCGAAAGACTGCCTCAGGGGATACTAACTTTGCCTAACAGAATAGTTGCAAAATTGAAAACTATAATTCCTGAGAAGAGAATTATTTGGGACAAGCTTACCGCCTGTGTCCAAGGGAACTCTGAGGGTGCTACCGAGTTCTTTAATCGGTTCAAACAGGTATTCTCGGATTTCAGTGGACAAGATTTAGGCACAGAGTCTGGGAAAAGATTATTTGTAGACAAATTTGTGCGTGGATTGTTGCCAGACATCCAGTCGCAAATTATGTCTTCTGAGAGCGCTTGGCAAGCGAAGTCACAATCAGAAGTAATGCACATGGCTCAGTACTATGAGAATCGTGTCAATAATGAAAAAGAAAGAGTCGAAAGAGAAAAGGTGATTTAAAGACAAAAGTATTATTACAGCAAATAGTTAGAGGCCCTAGAGGGGGAAATTCACAAACTAGAGGTCGGTATGTTCCACAAGGAAATGTGCCCTTGCGTCCTGTAAATATTAACCAGTGTGCCTATTGTAAGCAAGAAGGTCATTGGCGTGCACAATGCCCGATCCTCCGACAGAGGTCAAATAACACATTTGGGAATATGGGTAGACGACCCAGAGGTCGCCTGGGTGTAGGGGGACCTAGTAGAGGTCAGTTTTCACAGGATTCACAGCAACCTTTTTCGCAGGACAATCAGGCATTGAGTGTGGATAATAGAAACATTTTTGACCATCCTTCTGCTGCTTACCTCTCTGAAGAACTTCCTTTCGATGACATTCTGTTTCGCTAGGATTGCCCGAAGCAGGGTTTGGAACCGACGCCTATTCCTGTTAATTAGAAAGGTCCCTACATTGAGATGATAGAGGGAAATAGGAAACATATATTCTTGATAGATACAGGGGCACAGAAGTGCTCCATTGACCATTCTCGGATTCCAAACATTCCACTGTCATGGCAAACCAATGTTTCTGTAGGGTTTTCTGGCACACCAGTAGTCTGTCCGGTTTCTTCGTCGGTACCTATTACTTTGGGTCCATTCACGGACCACTGTCCATTCGTCTTGACTTCGAATTGTGGAGAGAATTTGCTGGGGTTGAATCTGTTGAAGGAGTTAAATGCGGTAATTCATTGTTCTTCTGATGGAGTGCGTTTGACGATTTCACCACAGCAACGTTCTCTCTCTCAATTCTTGACTAGACCTTTGCCGCCGGAATTTAGTGATGTTCCGGATTGTTTATGGGCAGTTGACGACAATGATGTCAGTGTTTTGCAAATTGAGCCTGTTAAAATTGTTTTGAAACATGGAGTGAAGCTGCCGCGCATTCCACCGTATAAGAACTCGATCGATGGTGAGCAAGCTTTGAAATGCATTGTCTCCGATTTTGTACATCGAGGGGTGATTGAGGAAATTGCAATAGTCCGATTTTGCCCGCGTACAAAAAAGGCGATAATGCAATTCCTTTTCGTTTCATAATTGATTTACGTGCCATCAATAAGATCGTCGCTCCACAATTTCCAATTGTGCCTGATGCGACAACGATTTTAACTATGATCCCGGCTTCAGCTACTCACTTAAGCGTTGTAGATCTAAAGAATGCTTTCTTTAGTATTCCTACACACAAGGACAGTAGATATTTGTTCGCGTTCACCCTAGGAGGACGCTCCTTCACATTTACCCGTGAACCACAGGGTTACACGGAAAGTCCTAGCATCTACAATAGTCCTCTGAAAGAACTCGATACCCTTGAGTTGCCCTCTACTTATACACTGCTCCAATATGGTGATGATTTTCTTTTAGCAGCTGACTCAGAGAGCGCTTGAAAGGAGGGCACTGTGTTGTTGCTTATTCATCTGGCTAAACATGGACATAAAGCTTTGCTTAAGAAATTTCAATATTGTTGCCAGGAGGTCGCCTATTTAGGCTATCTCCTGTCAAAGGAGGGAAGAAGATTGACGCATGAACGGAAAAAAATCATTTCTAGCATGTCCGTCCCAAATACGCAGACAGAAGTTAGAGCCTTGTTAGGAATGGCTTCTTATTGTAGGCAGTGGATCCCCAATTTCTCGTTAACCATTAGGCCGATGTTGGCTCTGACGAAGAAGGGCATTTCTTCGCCATTGCCGTGGAACATGGAGCACCAGCGTGCATTTGATTTGCTCAAGACTGCATTGTGCTCGGCACCGGTTTTGAGCACACCAAATGATGAAAAGGCCTTTGTGTTGTTTGTGCATAAATGTGATGGATGTGCTTTTGCTGTGTTAACGCAGGAACACGGAGGGAAGATTAGGCTGTGCGGGTACTTTTCTTCCACCCTCGATCCTGTAGCATGTGCTTTGCCAAGATGTTTGCGAGCTGTCGCTGCTGCTGCTGCGTCTGTAACACAGAGGAGGGATTGGTCCTAGGCCATGCTCTAACCCCTATGGTACCTCACTCTGTAGATGTTCTACTTAACAGAACTCAAACGCAACACCTCAATTCCGCACGGTTGACGAGATATGAATTGATCTTGTTTGCACCACACATCCAAATTAAGAGGTGTTGTGTTCTTAATCCGGCTGAACTCTTACCTTTCCCACAAGGTACTGCTTGCAGTGACAAAGAGTCACATGATTGTCTTTACACTACCGAACAAGAGACAAAGGGTAGAATTGATCTAAAAGATACTCCTTTGAACAAACCACAAGGGGAGCTGTTTTGCAATGGCTCCTGCTTCAAACTTCCGGATGGTACATCCACAGCTGCTTATGCAATCACTACGTTGAGCACGGTCGTGGAAACCAAGAGAATCACACATAACTCCGCGCAGGCTGCAGAGATTATAGCATTGACCCGAGCTTGCAAACTTTTCGAAGGGCTTACCGTGAATATATACACTGACAGTCAGTATGCCTTTGGGGTGGTTCACAACTTTGGGAGACTTTGGTCAGAAAGAGGGTTCTTAACTTCACATGGTACAAAGATCCAGCATGGCTCCCTGATAGTACGGCTACTCTCAGTGCTTGCACTCCCTACTCAGTTAGCTATTGTAAAATGCACAGCGCATCAAAAGATTGTAGATGATATAGGAAAAGGGAATGCTTTTGCTGACCAGATAGCTAAACAGACTGCCACTGATCTCTCTTCAGACATGTATACTTCAAGGGAAGCCACAAATGCCTGTACTATGGATGAGTTTATCGATTCCGTGAGGGATATCCAAGCCGATGCCACATTAGAAGAGTCGAACAAATGGGCTGAGGGCTTGGGGAAACTTGACAATGATGGGTGTTGGGTTGACAGAGTCGAAGGGAAATGGCTACTCCTTGACGCATATATTATGATGATGGTTGTTATGGCTCATGGTCCCACACATATATGTGCTCGCAAGATTACAAAAATGTTGGAAAATGTATGGGTGAACGATAGAATCTCTAAGGTAGCTGAACATTTTGTCCAAAACTGCATGATATATTTACAGCATAATGTGGGAAAAGGAACGCCAACTCCTAGGGGAAGTTTTGATCCACCTTCTGTCCCCTTCGAGGTTATACAGTTTGATTTTATTGAAATGGAACGATGTAATAACTTGAAGTACGTGTTAATTGTCATTTGTGCTTGAATTACGTGTTAATTGTCATTTGTGCTTTTAGCAAATGGGTTGAAGCTTTTCCTGTTAAAGACGGCACAGCCATGACTACTGCAAAGACTATGTTAAAAGAATATTTCCCAAGGTTCGGGATACCAAGAGTCATCTGGTCGGACAATGGTCCACATTTTATCGCTGCTGTAATTCTGCAGATATGTGCGGGATTACAGATCGATAAATGGTTCCATTCGGCCAGACACGCTCAGAGTGCCGGACTAGTAGAAAGACAAAACGGCATCATCAAAAACAAGCTTGCTAAGACGTGTGCCGGCACCAAACTAAAATGGCCGGACGCCTTACTGATCGTGTTGTTATCCATGCGTACAACCCCTCAAACTAAGACGGTGCTCTCTCCCTTTGAGGAGGTTATTGGGAGGCCTGCTAATATCTGGAACCTTCCGAAAAGTCATTCTCTGCGAAATGTAGAAAATGTACTTCTTTCAGATTACTGTAGCCAGTTGACTAAAAACTTGTATTTGATTTATCACCAGGTTCGAGAGGCTTTACCTGTACGATACGAGGGCCCTGGTCACAGCAGACGGCCAGGTGACTGGGTCCTGATAAAAACATTAGAGCGATCCTCTTGCCTTGCACCTCTGTGGTGGGGCCCCTTCCAAGTCCTGCTGGTCACGCAGACGGCGCTGCGGGTGGCTGGCCGGAAAAATTGAATCCATGAGATGAACACCAAGAAGATTCCACACCCAGTGCCATACCATACAGAAGAAACAGAACCCCTCATCAGTACTGCAACCAATGATCCCGAAGCAGTAAACAGCATCGAGAGTGGTCGGAGACTCTCCCTGAGCCCGTGGGGCCTGGGGAAACAGCCATTTTGCCTCCACACTCTCCAGCAGTTTTGTTTCCGGAAGCTGTTGTTCCGGATCTTGCATCCTCTCTTGTTCTTGATACGTCGCTTCCAACGGGAAGTTACGACACGTTGTTCTCACTCAGTACCAGGAAGCACGAGGTACAATCTGCGACCTAGGAAATAGACCTACTGCACGGTTTGGCTGTGCGATCAAGGAAAATCAGCAAGGGCTTGACTTTTTGGCCTGATCTATTGTCTATACGGGGATTCTGTTGGCTAGGGTTTGTGGAAGGACTAAGAAGACGCTCTGCCTGGAGGTCGCCAGCTAAAAACATTGGCGTGTTCGTTTGAAGATTACAATGCCTGTCACCGCTACTGCTCGTACAGGACTAATAAGTGAACGTGTGACCAGCTGTGAAAAAGGACAGTCTGTAACATGGGCCCCGAAAACGTACTGCTGTGGTTTAATAATTGTCATTGTTTTAGGCTTCTGGTATCTAAAAGAAGTACATCCGCTCGAGAATTTGTTACCGACTGAAAATGTACCTACTGTTTCTGCTCCTTTCGTGCATCTGCACACTCTATCTCCCAGGGATTCTCAGCATAGGCAGAGATATTATAACAACACGCTATTACTTATCATGAATGCTACACATGCCATCTTTAATAAGTCCAATTGTTGGGTTTGCTCGCATTTAACGCAACATGGGGATAAGGGGCTAGGTTGGTATATTCATCCTTTACCTTTGACAACTGCATGTTATGCTTCTCTTAGAGCACTATTCTTTGGTCGTTGGAACGATAGCATCTCAGGGAACTTCGATGGGACTAATTTGAATCAGTTTGAAAAACGTGTTTTGACTCCCTTGGGATGCTCGCTTTTTGCAAATAGGAGTAAGCTTAAGGTTGCTTCTATTAGGCCTTCTGATAGACTGTCTCATCCTTTCCAATCTTTGATTTCCTTTAAAATGGCTCCTATAGGCAATAAGGATGCCACGCCTCTTTCTTACACTGTTAACCATAGCCCTGATTCAGTTTCTTTCTGCATACAGATGAATGGTACTCAGTCAATGGGTGATTTTAAAGGTTGCGCCAGCGTTGCAAATTTGACTGGGGAAGACAGACCTTTGTATGTAGGCGAACCTGTCTACTTTGTTTGTGGTAATGTAGCATTTCCATGGTTACCCAGGGATTGGCAGGGAACTTGTTATTTAGGGATCCTGTTACCCGGGGTATTCATAGCCAGTACTGTAGAGGATTCAAAGGCTCGTCCACGGCGGGACGAGAATGGTGACACTCCGGCACAAGTTCTGGGGGACGTAGCGAAATCCTTTGTGCCATTTTGGGGACAAATACTGAA
Source organism: Ambystoma mexicanum (assembly GCF_040938575.1). Taxonomy (NCBI): domain Eukaryota; kingdom Metazoa; phylum Chordata; class Amphibia; order Caudata; family Ambystomatidae; genus Ambystoma; species Ambystoma mexicanum. Next base: position 1,389,238,986 of record NC_090932.1, read on the forward strand.
CTCAGAGGATATCAGGAGACTAGCAAAAGTACTGGAGAGAACCATCAACCGGACCACTGACATACTCTATAATATGACTCTAGAACAGAAAGCAATAAGGTTAGTAGCACTTCAGAATCGGATGGCATTAGATGTCATCCTGGCTGAACGTGGAGGGGTATATAAATTAGTGGAGTCCGCTTGCTGCATTTTCGAGCCAGATTCCTCCCCAACTATCTTCAAGGCAATACCGAATCTGTATGTCCTAAGTTCAGAAGTGCATGTTCCCGATGGAAACTGGGATCTTAGAGCTTGGTTCTGGGCCTTCTTGCGATCTTGGGGTTGGAAGGTACTTTCGGTCTTGCTGATCATTTTGGGAATTCTGTTGTTCCTTTGTTGCTGTATACAGTGTCTTCCTGGTATATGTTAGATGCTAGGGGGATGTTGCGCACAGGCAATGGGTACGTTAGGACGCAAGTTATAAGCCCCAGACAAAAACTCCAATGAATATGTTCTGAAAGAAATTCTGGTAACCGATCTAATGGCTATTGATATCTCCGATGGTGATTCAGGGTGTGTGGACATTGAGAAGTGGAATTATTTGCAAAGTGATAAGAAGTAGTTTAGCGCTTGGCATAGGCCAAAAGGAGAGTTTGTCGAACGGGAAATCATATTATACCCTCTAGATCGTGTGTATATATATTGGCCTAGGCCAAGTCGCTCTGTGAGTTAAATCCGTGTTGCAAGGTCCTGACCTTAGATCTGTGTAAGCCGCCATTTTAGGTTCATCCGCCATTTTAGACTCTCTCTCTAAAGTCACCCTGTGTTCTAAGATGGTGGACAGTGTCGTTTTGAATGTAACATGGCCGTCTTGACCTCTGTGTACAAGTTAATGGCTAAACTGTCTGCAGGCCAAATGTTAGGGTCATGTACTGAGACCTCGTCCTTCGTTGACCTGTGTATAGAGGATTACCTGTACCAACAAGACTAATCCATGAACGTATATCGTGCACAATACTGTTTGAGCATCTTATGTGAACACTTGTTTTACTATATCGTATAAAGTTATGTGCAGAGGCTCAACACGAAATCCGAAGACACACTGTTGCTATTATAACTTGTTTGCGAATATGTTAAGGATAACCCCTAAATGTATAGTTGCATAAATTAGAAACAAACTCGGCACAAACCCTAGATCCTAGATTCATTAACCTGCAAGTGGGTTGGACATCATGTTTTGGAGTGTATAAAAGGTGTGACTATTCTGATGTACAGTCCCACTCACTTCCCACACCGAACGGGCTGGTATTCGCTGTGGTGAACTGAGGGCCTGATAGCTATCCGATACTCTGTTTCTTTGAAAACTGTTCAGTTACTTTGAATAAATACAAAAAAGGTAGCAGGCGCCCCTCTCTCGAAAGAACAAGGCATGATAACCTGTTCAGTGGTTATTAACCACATTGAGAGTTCGCAGCCATTGCTTTTTTCTCACTGTACCTTCACAGATGGGAAATATCCATTTGCATATCAGTCTTTGTCCCGCCCACAAGGGCAGTCCAGCACCGAAATGCTATGGCAATTCCTCTCTGAACAAGAGTACCATCAGCAACCCCATACACGTGTTTCAGCCTTGTTGGGCATCATCAGTGAGGTGAAGCTGAGCCTCTCTAAGCACAGTGAGCAGGGAGTCCACGTCTGGTTGCCCCCAGGTAACCTAGGGTGACCAACCCCAAGTTCCTTTCAAAAATACAAAAAAGGTAGCAGACGCGCCTCTCTCGAAAGAACAAGGCATGATAACCTGTTCAGTGGTTATTAACCACATTGAGAGTTCGCAGCCATTGCTTTTTGCTCACTGTACCTTCACAGATGGGAAATATCCATTTGCATATCAGTCTTTGTCCCGCCCACAAGGGCAGTCCAGCACCGAAATGCTATGGCAATTCCTCTCTGAACAAGAGTACCATCAGCAACCCCATACACGTGTTTCAGCCTTGTTGGGCATCATCAGTGAGGTGAAGCTGAGCCTCTCTAAGCACAGTGAGCAGGGAGTCCACGTCTGGTTGCCCCCAGGTAACCTAGGGTGACCAACCCCAAGTTCCTTTCAAAAATACAAAAAAGGTAGCAGGCGCCCCTCTCTCGAAAGAACAAGGCATGATAACCTGTTCAGTGGTTATTAACCACATTGAGAATTCGCAGCCATTGCTTTTTGCTCACTGTACCTTCACAGATGGGAAATAACCATTTGCATATCAGTCTTTGTCCCGCCCACAAGGGCAGTCCAGCACCGAAATGCTATGGCAATTCCTCTCTGAACAAGAGTACCATCAGCAACCCCATACACGTGTTTCAGCCTTGTTGGGCATCATCAGTGAGGTGAAGCTGAGCCTCTCTAAGCACAGTGAGCAGGGAGTCCACGTCTGGTGCCCCCAGGTAACCGCTACCTTTGTAAACCTACTTTGAATAAATATCTCTGTATCTTTATAACATGTGTTTGGTGTATTTCCTTTTGAATGTACTCAGCCTCGATATCTTCTTTTGCTTTCACAGGATAACAGATCAGAAGTTGTTTTCTGAGATGAAGGGCCTGATTAATTGCAGGAGAGTAAGTTGGTATCAAGCCGTTTGTGTGCCTACCTTGCTATGTGCTGTTTGAAGGAGGGGTGTCTGTCGATGCCGTACCCAAGGGACTTGGCACAGGAAGCCAGCTGGGGTGTGAAGTCCTCGAGGTGGATAGCAGAGGCGGAGGTCCAGATGCCTGGGTGTTTGGTGTTGTTGGTCAGAAGTAGGAATGCATTCTGAGCTCTGCATAACAGCGCACATGGCCTACCTTACGTTCTTTGACCGTGGCAGGCCTCCTTAAGACCAAAACGACAATCAGGAATCACTTCCATGCTAACACAGAACCTCAATACATTCCGACTGGTGGGTCTTGTATGGCTCCTGTAGGCGCCCGACCTCCTGTCTGACGGGCTGGAACAATGAGCTGAACTCTAGCACAGTTGAGAAAGCCAAGGTGTATTTGAACAGCATCCCATTGAGCAATATATCATGGTCAGCATTCCTGGCCTATCTGGGAAGTAGCTAGAGATATTTTGGAAGTCACCAGGCACATTCTGGCTATTCTGAATCGTATTTAATTACAATGATGCAACACATCTTTTGGCCCAGTATTTAAAGCTGTCATTTGTGTACCATCTGGCACAACATTTTAAACGTGTATGGTTTCCAGTGGCATGTTTGATGATTGACTTTGTTCCAGTGGGGTAGGGCACACTGTATTAGGCACTGGTTCAGTGAGTTCAGCCAGTGTTTTTATAGGGCACTCAGTTTTTAATTGGACTGACATAATTTGCTGCAGTGAAATGCTCAAGTGCACTGCAAGCCTGGGATCTTAAGCAGCAGATTTTAAGACTTGAAAATACCAGGAGACAGTAAAACATTTAATTTAAAATGGACCTCTAATTTTCCGACTTAGCCCTAACTTCATTCACTTTATTACAAGAACAGAGAAAAGCAGACCTCTGCCCCACCCCGTCCACCCACCCTCGCTTCAAGGTGAATACTTACTCAGATGTTTAAGGTGATTACAGGCATGATTGTCAATGTTCTGCATAGCACAGCCTGCCCACTATTATGAAATGGGCGTCACAATAAGATAACCACTAGATCTCTCTAGTAGATTCTCTGGCGTAAAGCTGAGTTTAACACTCAGTAATTCAAAGGCCACTTCTTCCCTGTCTATACCCAAAAGCATTACACCACACACACACACACAAACACACATGAAGACACACACACACACATGTACACATGCATGCACACACAGCAGACACCGCACACACACATGCACACCCATGCATGAAGACACTCATGCACGAACACAGATACACACCACACACACACACCACACACACACAAACACACACGCGTATGGGCTCACACACACTAAACTGCTATCAAAATGAATGGTTTAATCAGAAATTGAATCAACAGTATTTCTGTTTTCACTGTACATGCATTTCTACTGTACGCTCGACAGAATGCGAACAAGTTTCCTCCTTCCTTTTGTTCACCTTACACATATATACCATTCACACATTGCAAAATATAATCAAACTGTTCTTCTCTCTAAAAGACTGTTCTGTGTGAATTCTACTCTGAATCCCCGACGAAGAGACATCTGTCCTACTGAAAGCTGACAGAAAATATCAGAGCTGGTCTAATAATGGTGTCATCTCTGCCCGATCCTGTGTTGTTCTTTAAGTTAAAAACAAACTGCACTTTTGTTCTAGCTTTTTTTGCGTTAAACAGCAAGCTGTACTTTTCTTTTTCCTCGAACCTGTTCTTGATTGACTGATTACTGAAGTAATAACGGAGAAGCTGCTAATTCCAAAACTCTGTGGCTCACACACTGCAGAACCACAGAACAGCTCTGCATACAGCGCCCAACCACTACACAGACCACCATTCCTAACTCGAATACAGCCAACCTACATCATTTAAATGGATGCTTTGCAACCAGGCAGTTAATCGCCACACACAGCAGTGCTGACACGGCCCGATTCTTACTCTCAGAACGTTAAAAAAAGAACTACATTTATAAACATGTCGAGTCGCCATTCATTGCAGGTATTGGGTCGTTTCTGTTCAATTTCCATGCTTAAACTCACGCGACGTCGGTCCCATGTCTGGAACAGTCTCGAGCTTTGTGCGCCTGGCCTAATTACAGCACCCGCTGGTAATTGCAACGTGCTCTACGAGTCCCTTCAGCCTTTTCTCTATTAACTTTAGCAGCCGAGCTAATCTCTTCCTGTTTTGCTCAACTATATTTGTTAGCTTAAGGGCCCACGTGCCCTACATCAAGACCTAAAACCAACACCATTAAAATGAAAGCTCTTAATTGTTGCGCGTGCGTAGATACCATATATTGAGGCCAGATAGGCCTTTGCTGCGGTGTCTAGCCCGCATCGGTGTAAATCCGTGGGATAAACTGCCCTACGCAACTGTCTACGGGATTAAAAGTTATGCTTTTCATTTGAAGATATCCTTAATGAAAAACATGGTTTACATTGCTGATGTCTGGGACTAGAATAGTCTGGAGGGGAGGTTGTGAGAAGCAGCAAAGCACAGTACTCTACTGTAGATCGGAGATCCCGCACGGCGAGTCTCAGATCCGAACGTTTGTAAATCCACGCTAATTTATGGAGATCCACACTGTTACGTTCTGACATCAGGAGGATGTTATTGGGGGTTCTGTCATCAAGAATTTTGATTTCCTCTCTGGGGAATGTTTATGTGTCCTATATCATGTCTCTTCAGCAGGATTGCAATGAGTATGAAATCAATGCGGAATGTCTCCAATGATGGCAAGCTGCATAACTCCACCATTAGAAAATTCAATGAATATGGATCATTTTTGAAAATGCAAAGAAATCATTTTTCAACCTGGGAGTAAACCATAATTGCACTTTTGCCGACTTGGTAAATTTATTGTATCTGTCTCGAAAGAGTGCAGACCCTGCTTTACAATGAAAGAAATAAATGATTATTGTCTTATCCTCGCACTTACGGCGGCATATCATCACCTGAGCTCTGAATTATTGCTACATCAATGTAGTTGCTGGATGTGAAGTGAAACTTATGTTCATTTGAAACCCTTTTTTAACTGTCAAACAAATAGAATTCTCAAGTAGATGGCCATTTTGAAGCAATCTAATTACTATGCACATTTTATAGTTGCAAATAGGCAAGTATACACACTCGTTATTCGAGAGAATATATAAAGAAATAGGCTAATCGTATGTCATAATAATATCACACTTGGTCACATAGCCAAATACCAATGCCCTCCTGCCTCTAAGAACTGTAATACTAGGTGTGATTATTACAACATGTATTGACCCGAAATTCGAACCTGTGTCTTGCAGGCTAAACACAGATGCCTGGAGCAGGTGCTTAGCTCACTGTGATGTACTTTGATGGACAGCTTGCAGAAGAAGTGGCTAGGAGGTGGCCAAATGCAACAAGCAAATAAATGGAATGGTCAACAACTGTGCAGCAACAACACCCAAGACAAGGCATGCACATGTGTGGCTTTTCAAAACAGAAAGATCATACAAAGAAGCCACACGTTTCACAGCAAACACTTGTATTGTGCATTCACACTGCAGAAGAGAAGATAGGAGAGGGCAGAGGGAGTATGAGAAAGATAGGGTGTACTGAAGAAGCAGGCCTGTAAGCGAGTTTCCATGCACATCTGATATGTGTTCACCCTGTCTTGCAGTTGCTAGTCACTGTGGAGGTATCGGCATGCAGCCTCTTATGGAGACCTTTGTGATCCCGACACATGCTCAGCCAGAGTCTGTGCTCCGCAATCCTCTGTGAAGGTTCAGGCAATGGCTGAGTCCACACATCAGGGAATGGCTCAGCAAAACGGGAGGTGATGGACTATAAACACAGTATTAAACTCAGCTGTGCGTTAAAAACACAACAGGGCACTCATCTATTGCTTGTGACCGTATAATTGTGTAACTGTGGTCAACCCCTGACATGGTATATATTTAGCCTTTATAAACTGCCCCCAGACTTCTGGGGCACACAGTTATGATATTTGAAACCAGCCAGGGGTGCTCCCCTGACTGTTGGAATTTTGGGTCCCAGCAGTTGTGTTCAGGAATGCACATGTGCTCTTTGATCCTGCCCTGTTGCCACTGCAAGGCAGCTGCTGGTGAATGCCAGTAGATTGGCAGAGCAGAAGTAGATGTGTGCCCTGTACCTTTTGGCATGGGGCATTATGGGAGAGATCTTGATTAGCAGAGCTCACTCTCAGAGGCAGAAATATTGGCATCATGTTACCACTACAAATCAAAAGGCTCAGTATATTCACAGATGATAATCTGTCACAAGAGATGTCACATGACCCAAGATCAAAAAGGTAGGTGAGGAAGAATTTAAAACATCCAAATAACAACATAAACTAATGATGCCAATGAAGAAAAAAGGCACATATGACAGCAGAAATGGATAGCACAGCTAAGTCCTAGTCTGCACACGAGCCAGCACGGGCCATGACTGTCCAATTCTGAAGTTAAAACCGAGGGGACCTTTCGAACTATGTTCATGTCTACGAGGCAGGAAAAGAATGGGACTACTGAAGGAAAAGAAACCCAAGATATTTATTGTTAAAGGTTTATAAAGCAATGTGACCCGAGGGTATTAACAGTTAGATTGAAAAGAAGGCATAAGAGATGCCATCATTACAGGTTCAAATAAATGAATGTATATTTTTTTAAAATATTTGCATTAGTTTGGGATGTCAGAGGAAAAGGAAGGTCGTTCTTTCACTTCGTTGCTGCATTCGAAGAAATGATCTCTGGAAGGAACTTGTTCAGTCTGAATCTGCATGTCTCGTGAGCATTCTCCAGCCAAACAACCGCAAGGACGCCACTGGATATCGAAAGCGGGGATAGTCCAAGAGGACAGAAGAAGACTACTTTGAAGACAAGAATAAAAATTACAATCAAAGGGAACATTTGAAACTATTTCTGGAATCACCAAATAGCAAGATGATGTTGCCTGTGATATATGAAAGTGTGTACTCCCAGGATTGAGCTTGCATGAGAGAATATTGCTCCAAATTAAAGAAATTAGAGACAAAATAGGTGTGTCTGCAGAAGCACACAACCAGAACGTTTGTTCTGCAATGTGTGAAACATGTGTCGAACATTGGTGTATGAGGGCACTCAAATTATCTAAAGAAAAGTGTTTTCTTATATGTTTATATCATAAATAGGTATTATATCTTTTAAGACAGAGTAGCTGCTCTTTTTTCTTTTTTTTCCCACTATGTTTTTATATGTTTTTATTTAGCTTTGCAACAAATGACAATTCTGGCAGCCATCATCTGGCAATAACCAGCAAATAAACACAGCAAATGTTCAAACACTCCCATTTTCCCCCCCATCCCCTCCACCCCCCCTGACCACCCTCTCCCCGAACCAGAAGCGTGCCAGGCTTCTGAGAGCAAAAGGTGCAAGAGACAAAGAGCAAGAACTAGACACCTACAACTTCTATACAGTTAGGCCATGCTAGTGGTGAGGTCCCTGCTGGCAATTCAAAACGTGGATCATTTGACCCCCGAGCCGTTCTCAGCTTAAGGGCGTCACAGTTCACACTTAATAGAACCACTGTACAAGCCTGCAGAAAAGATGACATAGTATCATTGGCGATGGCCGACAGTTTCTCGTACGTGAAGATAGCTATTAGCTTATTAAGCCATTCTGACCTGGTGGGGGCTGAGGAACCCTTCAATTTTTGGGCCAGAGCCAGTCTTCCTGCTCTCAAAATAGTCCCTGTCACCCCTGTAAAGGAAGACAACTCCTTATCATGCAAGGGCGTGCCCAAGAGAACCTCAAACGGGTGAAGGGAGGGACACGTTCCGAGAATGTCCTTAATCCAGCTGAGCAATTCCGACCAGAATACCTGGATGACCAGACACTCCCACCACATGTGAAACCAGGTACCCCGGCTCGAGCACAATCTAGGACACATTGGAGACACCTTAGCAAACATCTTGGATAGAGAGACAGGATGACGATGCCAGGAGTGAAGAATCTTAAAATTATGTTCCATGGCTGCCGTATACAACTTCCCCGAAAAAACGGATTTGAAAACTGACTTCCATGACTGATCATCAAGGGTGAGGCCTAGCCGTTCCTCCTAGGTACGCTTGAACTACTGTCTGCCTGCTAGGTTAGCAGTGACTAGCACATTATAAATCTTAGAAAGGGACACCTTCCTAGAGTATATCCCACAAAAATCCTTTCAAAAGGAGTCAAAGGATGCGACAAATCAGCCAACCATCCCGCCTGAGTGAGGATTCCCTTGAGCCGCCGGTACTCAAAGACCGAGAGCAGCTTTTCCCTAAGCACCTCCGACAGCTGACCATATTCAACAAAGAACCCCTGGCAAAAGAGTTGGGCAGCCCTTTCCAACCCATATCAGACCAAGACTGTGTCTCCTGGAACCCCCTAGCTCCAAGATCAATCGGGGGGGCTCCATAGAGAAGAGAGGGGGAGACGGCCAGGAAGAGAGACTCCTATTGTCCTTATCAGGCTTCCAAGATGCCAATAAGACAGCTAAAATTGGATGCGATCTAATTGGCCCTGGGATGGATCTTGGGGGAGCCCATAGGAAGTCCCTGACTTTTCTTGGGTAGACCTGAACATCCTCCACAAAAGTCCAATATGTCCTCAGATCGTCTCTCAGGTGTTCTAACTCACCCGTAACTGAGCTGCTTTATAATACAGTCTAAAATCTGGGAGACCAAAGCCCCCACAAGACTTAGGAAGGGTCAAGATGGAGTATTTCACTCTAGCTCTCTTGTCATTCCAAATGAAACGGAGGAGACGGGATTGCAATGCTTCAAAAAAAGAGTCTGGGACTATGCAGGGGAGGGACGCAAAGAGATAAAGAAGCCACGGAAGAATGTTCATTTTAACCATGACCATTCGCCCAAACCATGAAAGAGTGAGGGGGGCCCATCTGAACAGATCTTTCTGGATTTTAACCTGCAGAGGGAGGACGTTTAGCTCAAACACTTTACCTAGTACTCTGAGGATATTGGTGCCCAAATACCTGTAGAACTCCCGCCCCACTCGCATATCCTGCACTTCTGCTCTCCCCCTGATTTCGTGATCCAACCCCCCCATCGGCATAATGTACAATTTGGATACATTGACCTTAAGCCCATAAAAAGACCCAAAACGACGAATCAAGCCCAGCAACTGCGGGAGGGATTTGTAAAGGTTGGTCAAGTACACCAAAATATTGTCTGCAAACAAAGATAGTTTGAATTTGCAGCCACCGCAAAGCACCCCTAAAACTTCCTTATCAGCCCTGATTGCAATGGCAAAGAGCTCCATCGCCAGCGTATACAAAAGGGGAGAGAGGGGACACCCCTGACGAGTGCCTTGAGAGAGCGTGAAACCTGCCAAAGTTGTCAGAAAACGCTTCAGGTCTTGTGATACCCCTTCGGTTCTCTTGTCTTCTCGTAGCCAAAAGCGCCTGTCGCGTTCGAACATCAGACAGGAGGCGGGCTTGCATTATCCACGCTCTACTCGCGGTAGACATTTTCGTCGGGAACGTAGTTCCCGACGCCCCATGTGGAAGTTACCATGGAGGTTACGTCAGTGGGCGCGGCGTCTCCCACGTGATAGAAAACGTACTGGGTCACGTGACCATCTTGTTGCCGGTAGTTCAGGTACTTAATGATCCGGCGCCCACTTCTCGCTGCTTCTGATCCCATATTGACAGCGGCTCTTCTCGCTTGGAAATTTTTGGTGTTTTTTGATCTCGGTTTACGTTTATTGGATATGCTCACGGATTGCCCTTACCTGTTCTAGTATTTTGACCTCGGATTGTTTTTTGGTTATTCTTGCCTAGTGGTTTGGTTAAGTTGATTTTGGACCTTGAAGGTTGGGAGACCTCTTACCTTCTTTCTTTCCTTCCTTCCTCTTCCCCTCCTATTCCTTCCCTGTCCTTTCCTCCAGGGTGCTGTAGGCGTCCTCGTGCCGGCGGGAATAGGCTAGGTGCTGGACTAGAGACTTCCTGAGCACCTTTTAGGCGTCCTCGTGCCGGCGGGAATAGGTTGTTGCTGGACTAGTGACTTCCTTGCACCATTGGATTTTTTGGTTCGTCGGACAGGGGGCAGATACCATCACACAGTTCGTACAGAAAAGGAGAAGGAGATTTGCCAGAGACGACCACTTCCAGGGAAACCAGGGTAAGAAACTTAACTTTCCTTACCATTCTCTACAAACTCACTATCTGGTACTGATTGTATTTTCTCTTCTTATGGTCTCCAGATTTCCCCAGTATTGAGGACATTCTTGCATGAAACACTTCTGGTTAAAACCCGTTTTCTGCAGGTTAGTCTGTTAATTATTTGTTAAACGTTATCCGGAAAGGGGTGTATTTGATTGTTAATCAGTGTAATATTCTGCAGTCGTTGAAAGGAACCTGGATTCTCCATCTATCGTGAAGGTTGCGGTCCGCTCAACTCTACCGATCCCAACGACTCTACACCATCTTCCGATCAATTAGTTTCTCAGCCTGTCCTTTCGTACTCCTGAGAATCACATTGGTAGGAAGAAATATATTCTTCACGACGGGTCAACACGGAACCGTGCTTCAGGATATCTGACAGAATCAGAAGCCTTATCATGGATGCCGCGAATGACCCGTTGGCCGTTTTGGTTCAGTTGGTGGCCGACCTACGTGCCGATTTGACGGCGGCCCAGGCTGACACCCACCGGCGCATTGACGAAATGCAAGCTGGTATCAGGGAAGTGGTTACAGGATCACCATCTTTGGCCTCCGCTTCCACTTCAGGTCAGGCAGGGCCTTCGGTCAGATCTGATTCTACGCATGTGTACATGGCCGCTCAGTTCCCGCTTGCTCCCCCAGAAAGGTTTACTGGGGATCCTAAATCCTTTCGGACTTTCGTTAACCAATGCAGGTTGCATTTCTTGTGTCGGCCTACCTCGTTTCCTGATGCGACTACTAAAGCTGCCTTTGTCTTATCAAACCTCGGTGGTATGGCCGCTGTTTGGGCTAATCCTTTGTTAGAACAAGGCAGTCCGCTATTGTTCGACTGCGATGCATTGATCAGTGCTATGACTAGGGTGTTTGATACTCGCTACAAGACTCAAGCCACGGATCTGGAATTGTTAAATCTCCGTCAGGGGGATACTCCTTTGTTGTCATATTTGGCTAAGTTTAATCAGTTGGTTGCTGAAACTGGTTGGCCGGAAGATAAAAAGGCAGCCCTATTTTATAAAGGATTGTCGGACTCATTGAAAGATACTATAGCCACGGTTCCGGTGGTTCCTACGTCCTTTCCTGATTTCTTGGACCTAGTACTTCAGATTGATGCCCGACGCGCCGAAAGAAAAGGGGAGAAGAGAGTAATTCCGGTCAATACTACCGTTTCCCCAATTCCTGTTTCTGGCGGTGACGAACCTATGCAAATCGGGGCAGTAAGGGGCCCGTTAACATCGGAAGAAAGAGAACATCGCAGACGGAACAATTTGTGCTTTTATTGCGGTTCCGCTAATCATCTACTCAGTGCATGCCCAAAGAGACCCCGCAAGTCGGGAAACGCCAAGGCCCGGTCGTAGAAGGAACCCCTACGCCGAGCTCTTCCATGCAGGGTTCCTTGTTGTCCACACCCTTTTATATTGACGTTATGTTGAGTTATGACCAGGTCACGCCTTGGAGTTCTGTAGCTGTTCTTGACTCTGGGGCAACTGGTAACTACATTGATGCCCAATATGTTCGGAAATGGGGTATTCCCTTATTGTCAAAGAGTGTTCCTGAGGTAGTCAATGCCGTTGACGGATCAACCCTTCTTTCTGGGCTTGTTACTGAACATACCATTCCGTTACTGTTAACCATTGGTGTTGAGCATTCGGAAACTATCACATTTGACGTCATTATGGCACCGCAATATAAACTAATCCTGGGTTTACCATGGCTCAAGCTTCATAATCCGGTCATTAACTGGGAGACCGGGGCTATCGCTTTCAGTTCTCAGCAATGTCTTCGATCATGCAAATCAGTAGAGTCTATGTATGAAGCACCTGAAGCTCCTAGTCGGGCTTTGTTGGACTCTGTGGTTACCATTGGAGCAGTTGTTAACACCGTATTGCCTGTCGAATACACAAGTTATAAGGATGTTTTTGACAAAGGGAAAGCGGAGATTCTGACGCCTCATCGGCCCTACGATTGCCCAATTGTTCTCAAACCAGATGTTAAGACACCATCGGGACGTATTTATTCCCTTACCCAAAAGGAAGAAGTCGTCCTTAAGGAATATTTGGATAAAGCCCTTGAGTTAGGTTTTATTCGGCCTTCTCACTCTCCATTTGCTTCACCGCTATTCTTTGTACCCAAGAAGGAGGGTGACTTAAGACCTTGTATTGATTATCGGGAGCTCAATGCAGGTACTATCCGAAATCAGTACCCGATTCCGCTGATTTCTGTCTTACTGGATCAGTTAGGGTCTTCAGAGTTCTTCACCAAATTGGATCTAAGGGGTGCTTACAACCTGGTCCGGATTCGTCGAGGGGATGAATGGAAAACCGCCTTCAAGACCCGATATGGCCTATTCGAGTATTTGGTGATGCCATTCGGGCTTTGCAATGCCCCGGCCACATTCCAGAATTTCATCAACGACGTTCTGCATGACATGATCGACAGGTTCGTTATCGTCTATCTAGATGATATACTCATCTATTCTCCATCTATGGAAGATCATGTACGTCATGTTTCAGAAGTCTTACAACGCTTGCGGGAGCATCACCTTTTTGTCAAGTTAGAAAAATGTGTATTCCATGCAAATCAGGTCGAGTTCCTTGGATATGACATCACCAACAAAGGAGTGCAGATGAGTAGTAGTAAGGTAAAAGCGGTCTTAAACTGGCCTGTACCAACTTCAAGGAAAGAGTTGCAATCGTTTCTGGGGTTTTCTAACTTTTACAGGCGGTTCATTAGACAGTTCTCTTCTATTGCTGCACCCCTCACCGAATTGACCAGTAACAAGAAACCTTATCTATGGAACGGTAACGCCCAAATAGCGTTTGAGTCTTTAAAGGCCGCATTCACTACAGCTCCTGTTTTGCTGCATCCAAATGTCGAACGTCCTTTCGTCGTCGAAGCTGATGCTTCGGATGTTGCGGTAGGAGCTATTCTGTCCCAGACATGCGCTGATACCGGGGAATTACATCCAGTCGCCTATCATTCACGCAAGTTAACGCCCTATGAGCGCAATTATACCGTAACTGAACGGGAATTGTTGGCTGTTAGGGACGCATTTATGGTCTGGCGACATCATCTTCTTGGTACGGAAGTACCGGTCCAGGTCTTTACTGACCACAGAAACCTGTTGGCCTTGCAGTCCTTGACGTGCACCACTGCGAGACATGCCCGCTGGCATGAATTCTTTTCTATGTACAACTTTACGTTGACTTATCGCCCAGGTGTTCTAAATTCCAAGGCTGACGCTCTATCCAGAAGCTTGGGGAATGATGTTTCACGTCCACAGGATGGGTCATTGTTATTACCAACACAAGTGGTTTGTAGTTGTGTTCTACAACCCACTTTGAAGTCAACGCTTCAGACCTGGGTTGATAAAGAGCCCGCAGAATTGGCAGAATATAACATGGATATTTTGCATGGTCTTCCTTATGTCCAGGGTCGTGTCTTTATGCCTGATCAGGATACCCGGTGTGCAGCTATTTCCTTATGTCATGACGCTGCTATCGCAGCGCACCCTGGTTCACAGAAAACCCTCGAACTCCTCAAACGCTGGTGTTGGTGGCCCTCTATGCGAAGAGACGTCTCGCAGTATATCTCGACCTGCGCCATTTGTGCCCAATGTAAATCCCATTCGGCGAAACCTATGGGGTTACTACAGCCATTACCAGTGCCGGCCAGACCATGGGCGATGATTACCATGGATTTTGTGGTGGAGTTGCCTTTGATCGACGGTTTTGATACTATATGGGTGGTGGTTGACAGCTTTTCTAAAATGTCTCTATTTGTTCCTTGCCAAGGTTTGCCATCAGCTGCTAAGCTGGCGGAGCTGTTCTTGCGACATGTCTTCAGGTTTTTTGGGTTACCTGAGATTGTGGTTTCTGACAGAGGGTCCCAGTTTACGTCACGTTTCTGGAGGCATCTTATGTTCTCATTAGGGGTGGATGAACGGTGTTCCACAGCATTCCATCCCCAGACGGATGGTCAAACAGAGCGGGTGAACGCTACTATGGAGCAGTATCTCAGGTGTCTCATCCTTCAACATCAGGAATCCTGGTTAGCCGTTCTTCCATTAGCGGAATTCGCTTATAATAATTCCAGCCATTCATCTACGGGAACATCGCCATTTTATGCCTTATATGGGCAACACCCACGCACCCTACCTCTTGATTGGAAACTACCTGCGGATTGCCCGGCAGTTCAGTCTTGTATCAAGGATCTGTCTCTGGTCCGTGATAGGGTGCTGGAACATCTGAAACAAGCTCAAGAGCAGGCAAAGAAGTACGCTGATCGGAATCGCCGTCCTGCACCCAATTACGTTCCAGGTTCGCGGGTATGGTTGTCCACAAAGAATTTACGCATTCCAGGACGACGATGCTTGTTGCCACGTTTTGTCGGTCCTTATGTTGTAAAGGATGTCTTGAGTCCATTGGTAGTCAAGTTAGATTTGCCGTGCTCTTGGAAGATACATCCGGTCTTTCATGTGTCCATGGTTAAGCCTTGTGTGGACAGTACCAGGGTAGTGGCTTCTCCATCTCCGATATTGGTTCAAGGGGTAGAGGAGTATGAAGTCAATTCCATTCTTGATTCTAAGGTTTCTCGTGGTACCAGGTATTTCTTAGTGGATTGGAAAGGTTACGGTCCGGAAGATCGGACATGGGAACCAGAGCAGAATGTGCATGCCCCGTTGTTGGTATCCCAGTTTCTGGCCTCACGGGGGCATGGGGGTCCTTTGGGGGAGGATACTGTCAGAAAACGCTTCAGGTCTTGTGATACCCCTTCGGTTCTCTTGTCTTCTCGTAGCCAAAAGCGCCTGTCGCGTTCGAACATCAGACAGGAGGCGGGCTTGCATTATCCACGCTCTACTCGCGGTAGACATTTTCGTCGGGAACGTAGTTCCCGACGCCCCACGTGGAAGTTACCATGGAGGTTACGTCAGTGGGCGCGGCGTCTCCCACGTGATAGAAAACGTACTGGGTCACGTGACCATCTTGTTGCCGGTAGTTCAGGTACTTAATGATCCGGCGCCCACTTCTCGCTGCTTCTGATCCCATATTGACAGCGGCTCTTCTCGCTTGGAAATTTTTGGTGTTTTTTGATCTCGGTTTACGTTTATTGGATATGCTCACGGATTGCCCTTACCTGTTCTAGTATTTTGACCTCGGATTGTTTTTTGGTTATTCTTGCCTAGTGGTTTGGTTAAGTTGATTTTGGACCTTGAAGGTTGGGAGACCTCTTACCTTCTTTCTTTCCTTCCTTCCTCTTCCCCTCCTATTCCTTCCCTGTCCTTTCCTCCAGGGTGCTGTAGGCGTCCTCGTGCCGGCGGGAATAGGCTAGGTGCTGGACTAGAGACTTCCTGAGCACCTTTTAGGCGTCCTCGTGCCGGCGGGAATAGGTTGTTGCTGGACTAGTGACTTCCTTGCACCATTGGATTTTTTGGTTCGTCGGACAGGGGGCAGATACCATCACACAGTTCGTACAGAAAAGGAGAAGGAGATTTGCCAGAGACGACCACTTCCAGGGAAACCAGGGTAAGAAACTTAACTTTCCTTACCATTCTCTACAAACTCACTATCTGGTACTGATTGTATTTTCTCTTCTTATGGTCTCCAGATTTCCCCAGTATTGAGGACATTCTTGCATGAAACACTTCTGGTTAAAACCCGTTTTCTGCAGGTTAGTCTGTTAATTATTTGTTAAACGTTATCCGGAAAGGGGTGTATTTGATTGTTAATCAGTGTAATATTCTGCAGTCGTTGAAAGGAACCTGGATTCTCCATCTATCGTGAAGGTTGCGGTCCGCTCAACTCTACCGATCCCAACGACTCTACACCATCTTCCGATCAATTAGTTTCTCAGCCTGTCCTTTCGTACTCCTGAGAATCACATTGGTAGGAAGAAATATATTCTTCACGACGGGTCAACACGGAACCGTGCTTCAGGATATCTGACAAAAGTACAGCTGTTAACCAATACCTTAGCTGAGGGACCATTATACAGGGCTGAGATCCACCTACAGAATTTGTCCCCAAAGCCCATTTTCGGGAGTACCCGTCCCATGTAAGGCCATTCGACACGGTCGAAGGCCTTTTCTGAATCCAAAGAGAGGAGGTAAGCCTCGTTCTCTCGCCTCGATACCTCATGCATAAGACCAAGAGTTTTCCTCACATTGTCTGAACCCTGGCAACCATGAATGAAACCGACCTGCTCACAGCGGACCAAGGAGGGAAGCAATTTTGACAATCTATTTGCCAAAAGTTTGGCCAGAATTTTAACATCTACATTAAGAAGGGAGATGGGCCTGTAGGATTGACAACGCAAGGGATTTTTCCCTTCTTTCGGAAGTACCACGATAAGTGCCGTCATCATGGTATGAGGAAGGGAGCCTGTGTCTAGGGCAGAGTTGAACACCTTAGCCAGAAAGGGGGCTAGCGTGGAGAGGAAGGTCTTATAAAAGCAGACAGTAATACCATCGTCCCCTGGAGCTGTGCCGCTCCTCAAAGACGAGATGGTATTGATTACTTCCTGGGGTGAAATTGTGAGCTGTAACAAGTCTGAGTTGTCTGAAGCGAGGCGAGAGATGGGGAGGGATTCTAAGAACCGGTCCACATCGGCCCCTTCTCCTAAATACTCTGACATGTACAGACCTTCATAATATTGCCTAAACTCTGCTGCTATCTGGTCATCCTGCAGAACTCTTTCCCCTGTCCGACGTGCAATGAAGTTCACCCTTCTACTATTACGAAGCTCCCTCAAATGCCACGCCAGGATCCTATCTGCCTTTTCCCTCTTCTCCATATAGCATTGTTTCAAAAAGGCTAGCTTTCTCTCCGTCTGTCCCACCAGCAGGGCGGACAGTTTAGCTTTGAGATTCTGAAGCTCCTCCCACTTACCCGGGCAAAGCTGCGATTTCAGCTTCCCTCCTGGCTGAGTGG
This sequence comes from Ambystoma mexicanum, assembly GCF_040938575.1. NCBI lineage: Eukaryota > Metazoa > Chordata > Amphibia > Caudata > Ambystomatidae > Ambystoma > Ambystoma mexicanum. Next base: position 1,389,256,715 of record NC_090932.1, read on the forward strand.
CGGCTATTTGCTCCCTCAGCTTTAGCTCCTCCTGACCCCTCTCCCTCTTCTTCCTCGCACCCATTTCCATCAGGGAGCCTCTGACCGTGGCCTTGAATGCGTCCCAAACTCCCATAACCTCCACATCCCCAGTGTAGATAAGAAGGAAGTACTCCGTGATTGAACCTGCGAGGGATTGTCTCAGCTCCCTATCTAGCAGCAAGGAATCATTACAAATCCATATAGCCCTTGACGGGGCAAGGGGGTGACCCCAAATTGACCCTGACCAAATCGTGATCTGACCACGGGATAGTCTCTACCCCAAAATCCGACATGCAGCCTCGAATCGAAGAGTCTACCAAGACGTAATCTATCTTGAGAACGTACCATGCACCTTAGAGAAAAATTAACGATCCCGCTCAACAGGTTGCGCATCCACCAAGCTCAACTCCCCATTGATCCGCCGGAATGAGTCCACCAACTTCATTTGGGCTCACAGGTCAGAGCAGGGGGAGAGGGATTTCCTATCCTTTTCCAGACAGAGCACCATGTTAAAATCACCACCTACTATTAGTGCGCCCTCCACAAATCCTCTGATTTTCTCCCTCATCCCTTCCCAGAAAAGATCTTGTGCCTCGTTTGGGGTATAAACCCCTACCAAAGTAAACAAGCTACCTCTCACCGAACCCTTAACCATAATATAGCACCCTTCCGGGTGGCTCTGTGAGCCTTGGGGGCAAAGAGGGCATTAGGGGAAATCAAAAGGGCTACCCCTCGCTTCTTCATCAAGTAGGGGGTCTGAAACACATGTTGGATAGCCCTGGATCTGAGAGACGGTTCCCTCCCCTTGACCCAATGGGTTTCCTGTACGAAAAGAAAATGCAGTTTAAGCCTAGAGAATTCCCTCGTCACCAACGATCCTTTAGTAGGAGAGTTTAATCCCCACACATTCAGGGACCCCACCGACAACCTCTGTAGGGAATCACCCATCTAAAAAGCCAAGAAATACCTCCGGCCCCTCTGGAGAGCCTAACTTAGCCATCCCAACCCCCAGCCCCTGTGCACCTGAGAACACCCTGCAAAAACCTGTAGAACTCCTACTTCCCAGAAGCCCCAACAACCATAAACACCCCACCCAAACACCTGCAGGGAACATCCCCGCCTCTCACACCCCCCAACCCATCACCAACATTGAAAACACCCTCTCCCCCCCACCCTCCATGCCCCAGAGCGCCTGGACATACTGCGACATCTCACCGCCGCGCTACCAGGCCACCAAAGATCGCCTCAACTGGGGCACCTTCCACCAAGGACGATCACAGCATTATGAGCCCCCCATTTTAGAAACATGCCCCCATCGTATCAAGCAGTTCCAAACCCCCTCATATTCCAAAACCCCCCCTAAAAAACGAAACATATGAGGCGGTCAAACCCATTACTAGACCAAACGAATGGCCCCTCCATTCCACTGCACACAATTAACGCAAAAGTCTCCTTCATCCAAGTTAGGGCGTCGGCTGCTTCGGGGATGTCGGCGCCACCTTCCTGAACTTCCTATGCCCTCGGATGTGACGTCTTCCTACAAATTCAGAGAATTCCCTGTGGCCTCCGTCTTCTTCCCCATTCCCACTCCCTTTCGCATCCTTCGAGGTGGAGTCCCCCAATAGTTCATTAGTCACTCGTTGAATATCGGACTCTGAGGTAAGGGAGTATTTGTAGCCGTCCACCTCAAAGTCGAGCGAGAACGGGTGGCCCCACCTATAATGAACTCCCGTGGACTGCAGCCACTTCATAAAGGGCCCGCACAGTCTCAGGCGAGAAAGGGTGAGCGCTGAGAGATTTTGGTAAATCATTATTTTAGCACCCTTCCAGTCAATAGGGCCTTTCTGATGTGCCAGCCCCAGAATCTTGGATTTCTCAGCAAAATAGTGGAATTTCACCACAACAAATCTAGGCCCACCGGCTTGCCCACCTGCCCTATGTACTTTATCAATTGTAGGTTTGCTGGTGTTTTCGCCATCAAACAGTTTACTTGTAATTGCCTCGACCCCTATTGCAATGCCCGACTGCGTCTCCCCTTCCTGCTCCGGCATACCGAAAAACCTCAGGTTGGAACGCCGCTCCCTATTTTCTAGGTCATCCAGTTTGAGGGTGACCTTCTCCTCGTGCCTCTCCAGCTCAGCCAACCTCATGTCAAACTGCGTCTCAAAGAGGTCCGCCGAAGTTTGATTGGCCTCTAGGGCCTGGACGCGGTCCTCAATCGCATCCACCTTCTTATCCAGGGAGTCCAGCTGCTTGCTAATGTCCGCCCTGAAGCCTCGGATCTCCCCCAACAGGGCTGCCATATTACAGCTCATAGATTGGGCCTCCATCGCCTCCGACTGGCCCGCGACCTGCATGAAGCCCTCCTCTCCCGGCCCTTCCGGTCCATGCCAAAACTTTTGCAGGGCCTGTGCCCAGTCCATCTAGGTAGGAGCAAACAGACCCTAACAGCAGGAGAACAGGAGACCCTGGGGACAGCCGGATCCAGGCCCAAGGTCAGCCCAATGGGCCTCCCCAAGTCACTCACACCCCCATTTGCTCCCTCGAAGCTCCAACGCTGGGACCCACACCCCCAGCCTGCCACTCGAAGATATATTGCCAGGACCGACCCCTCTCTTTGTCCCTGGATTGCACACTGAATATTGCCCCCACCAGCTGTGCCAGAACAAATGCCCCGGCCAGTCCCAAGCCTAAGGCCTGCCGATGAGCCTTTGTAGGGGGGGGGCACTGCTGGTCCACCCCTCCTCCTCAATCTCAGGCTGGAGCACTGTCTGAGGGGCAGTTAAGGCTCCGGGGGGCGCCCACCCCGCCAGTCAGGTCCATTAACCACCCCGGGGCCGAGGACCTGATGTGGTCTGCCCCCACCACTTACCAGCTCCCGGAGTCACAGCAAGCTGCGGCCCACAGAGTCACTGAGCATGTATCGGGGGCAGGCTGTCCGCCTGCGGCTCATCCACCAGCAAGGAAGGGTCGGGGAAAGGTCTTCTTCACTTCTCCCCTCCTCCTCACAGCAGGCCCTCTGTAGTCCAGTACGGGGGCGCGGGGTGCCCCCCAAGCCACTCGCCCACACCCCTCTCAGCTGCTTCACAGCTTCAGCCCACCTGCAAGCCGGTCCGTCATCCGCAGCAGAGCACGCCGCACCGGAAATCCAGAGGGGCCGACACCAACACCAGCCGCTCCCGCTCGGGTCCCGCAGTCCGGACCACGGGCGCCTCAGGAGCAGCACACTCCGGGCAGCAAGCTCGCGGGATATGCTGCCACCCCTCCCCCACCGCCAGCCAGCCAGCCAAAGCGCGGGTCCCCAGCGGGAAAGGCCGTTCCACGTCTCCCGCCTCCGGCAGGGGTACAGTCCAACACCAGTCTCCCGGCATCCCCGGACCCTAGGATCGCACTCAGCCACAGCACCAAGGGTTCAGCCTGCCTCAGGGGGGGTCAGGATACCCCTCATGCGGGGCTGGGGGGGCTCAATTCCACTTTTTAGGTGCTCCGAAGAGGAAACCGGTTGAGACACTTCAGCTCATCTCAGCGCTCCCTGGTGGCTCCGTAGCAGCTCTTTTAATACACAATCATTTACACAAAAGGAGGGACAGTGCAGCATTAGATGTAACCTCTTTGTACTTAATGATTAGTTATTCTCCAGCTGCGTTCTTCGATTTTAATTTATTCTCCTCTGCACATCCTTAACCTTCCTCTTTCTTCAGCGATGGTGGCTGGCACTTTCAAAAAAGACATTGTCGCTCCTCTTTTGAAAACAACATTTATTGGATCTGTTTATACCTTTTATCACCATCTTGCCAGCTGACTCTAAAATCTCATCGGTTTTTGACACATCCCGAGTCATTTTGTATGTTTTAACTGCATCCTTTACCCTCTCCAGGCTGGCTTCTGCCATGGAAGTGGCAAAGAGGTGGTCCTCACAGTGGTTGTGGATGGCTTGCACCTGGCCTCTTACTCAGCTAGTCCCATGGTTATTATCTTATCAGACCTTTCCACAATGTTTGACACGCTCGACCAAAGCATTTTGGTTGACCAGCTGTGAAGCAGGCATAGGAGGACGTACCTGTGACTGGAATATCACCTTATCAACCACCTGCAGGCGGTCTCTCTCCCAACCGTCCACTTCCTCCTTTGTGCATCTCACTTGTGATGTTCCCTAGGGCTCTTCTGTATCCTCTCTCGTGTTTAATCTTTATGTTGACACCCTTTCTGCCCCAATCGAGTCCTGTGGATTCACTATTTTACTTAATCTGACCATTCCCTGGTTCTTATTTGCCTTGCATATATAGCATCCTGCTTTCAATCACGCTTGGCCACAGTGGCTAACTAGATGGACACCAATTCCCTAAAGGTGAACTCAATCACATTTCTTTTTTTTCCATTTTCCAGCCATTCTCACCTTCAGATGATCCAGAACGCAGTCCGCTGCCTTGTTACCGGCCTTGGATCATATACCCCCTACTCTAGCTGAACTTCTTTGGCTCCCTATCAGGAATACAATACTTTTAATGTCTAATCAAATTGTTCGACAGCTCGAGCCCGTTATTTCTTTCAAAACAAATGTTCAAATATACTCCTACTCCCAATCTGTGCTACTCCAATCTTCATCTATGGAGAAATCGTCTTTCTAATCAGAGTCGTAAAGGTGGAAGTTTATTCTCAGGCCTTGCTCTGAAAGAATGGAAGTACTTGTCCTTCCAAATTAGTGTCATTTTCAACTATTGCATCTATAGGAAGAATCCTAAAACCCACCCCTTTTCTCTGTCTGACACTTTGAGTAATGACATTCAGGGTATCATAATTATTAAAAGCATTGTGTCCACTGCTCCCCATTGATCTTCTCCCCACTCTTTCCTGTCCTGGTTGCTTGTAGGTCTCTTGCCACCACATCACCCCCATTCCCCCTGCACTGTCGTTAGATCCACGGTCCCTGTTCCTCTGCTTTCTTGGCACTGCTCTTCCCCAATGATTGAAATGTGTTCCATTGCTTTCCTAAAATAGGTCCATGCTCATTAAGTACCCTAATAAAAATAATAACAGTACTATTAATCGTTGTCACTGATACAGATTTGGCAAAACATGTTAAATTGTTTCTAAATACAAATTATAAATCTAATACCCATAATGTGTGTTCTTTTACCCTTACACCGTCAAGCCACCTCCAAACACAACATTAATAGCATTTTCTCATAGCATCCACAAATATGCACCAGATCTGGAATGTTCGAAATCATTTTTCTGGCTCTATAGATACAGCTCAACGTGGAAGCACTTTTCTCGTTCAAAGGCAAAAATCAATCCACAGTTTAGTTTAGAAGAGCATGTGGAGGCATGCTCGAGTTTGTCCACAATATCCCGCAGCCGGCTACAAATCATAAATTACACTACTCACCACTTTCATAGGCAAAGCGCAGATGAGGCTACTGCCATTTCTCTCGCAGCGACTTAAACAGGATGTTCCTTCAGCTAGAAATGAAAGTTGATAAAATATCAGCGGAAGAGGACAGATTTATGTTTGGAAGCCATCTCATGTTCCAAGATCCGGTTGAAGCTTTTTTTAAAATCTATAACCTTGTCTGTCATAGAGAAATGTGAGAGAAACAATCATGCAATTCAGCAAGAAGTGACGAGGATGACAGCAGTGAGAAGCCACTCACTATGGTAATGAGTAGTGAACCCTGTAAAAGGCAACTAGAGATCCAAGTAAAAGGTAGAGAAAACAATGGGAATGATGACTATCCACCCACAATACACAATAACCATTTGACTCAGTTGGTGACATGGCAAGGGAGACATACATTCTCATTTTAGGGCTAGAAAACTCAACAATGGTGTGCCAGCTAAGGAAAATCTGCGTTCCGATATTTCAAAACTCGGACTCTGTCAAGCCATTCAAGTCCACATTTACCAGCACTGGAAATTGCGTCATCATAGGAAGAGGAAGCTCTACGGTAGCCATTTTTAAAAACACAATCTACTGAAAATCAGCCACTTCCTGCTGCCATCCACCCCACCCGACACAACACACATGCCAGGAAGTGGTAAAATAAGAGTACCCGAGGTTTCACAGAGCCCGATCTGACTGCCCTCAATGACAATTTAGTGGCAAATGCAGAGGCACTCTTTGGGACTGGCAATCACAGGACCATCAAAGGAGGACGAAGACCACCTGGTAGGAGGTGTCTGACAAGGTGACTGCAGTGGGGACCATCCTACGTATGCCACGTGAATGCGACACGTGCTAGGATGACTTGCAGCTGCTGGTCAGGAACATGCTGGTCACCCATCTGAGGGAATCTGCTGTGACAAGAGGAGGGATGATGGCACCCCAACCCTGCTTCCCTGGGAGATGTGCAGCTCTATCCTGCACATGGAGGACATTGGGGAGTCGGGCAGCAGAGGCCGGAGCTGGGACCCAAGGCAGTGATGGTAAGCACAACACACCCTGTACAAATCCCAATTTTGTGTTTAAATAAATGAATCCCCAGGCAGAGAAACACTAAATGGGCAAGGGAACAGGTCCAACACATACCAGTCAAAGCAAATGGGCCAGTCTCACACACATATGCCAGGGGTTGCGGGCAGATGTAGCCATGCAAAAGCACCATAGACAAGATGCACTGCCCCACACATGGACACATGATGAGCACCCATGTGCGCCAAGGGAGAACAGGACAGGAATCATAGACCCACCGCAAACACAAGCCACTGTGGCAGACCAAAAGTCAATGTACACTCCCACCACCCACATGTAGAAGCACGCATCAGAGCAACCCGACCAAACAAACAGCATGACAAGAGCAGGACACACACAATGTAGCATGAGTGTAATGCAAGCCCGCAGACATGATTCACTGAAGACTAATGCATGCTCATCTCACCCCAGCAGGCACATCCTCCAACAGGGACACGGCTGGAATGTCGTCTGGCCAGGCACATACAGGTGGGAAGGCCGCACCACCACCTCCAGCAGCACAAGCACCACCACCACCTCCTGCAGCCCAATCACCTCCTGCCGTGACGGCTGCACAGCCAGCCCAACCACCAACACCTGCTGTGACAGCTGCGCAACCAGCACCAGCACTGCCAGCCGCCGGCAAGACCACACCTGTCGCCATTGACCCCACCATCCCTCAGGTGCCCTACACGACAACATCGCCACACCAGCCACTGCCCTATCATGGCAGGTCCAGCACAGAGGAGGAGGAGGAGGAGGAGTATGAGGATGAGGACACTGCAAAGCGACCCCATTGTTTAGCATTTACTCTGCATTGTCCCTATCCGCCACCCATGGCCAACATCCAGGACATGGATGTGCGGCTCGGTGCTACGGAGGACTGGAAATGGACAATGGCCGAATTGGCCTAGCAACAGCTGAATGAGCTGCGGCGTGCATGCAGGCCAGCAGCTGCAGGAGTGCACAGGCCCAGGGACGTACCTCTGCTGCCCTGGTTATGCTTGCCCAAGGTTTCTGGGAGAAGAATTAGAGGATCTCAGCCATGGCTGAGGCTCTCTCCCATATCCTGCAGTTTACCCTGTACCACTAGGGGGCCCAGTGGTCTGGCCCACCATCATCCATCAATATCCCATGCAACGTGCAGCAGGGCAGGATGAGGCAACACTCCCAGTTGATATCAACCACATCTGGGACATGCAAGGGTTCGTGGCCCACTGGCCAAAAAATGGACTCCAGCAGTGACCGTTTTATTGTTTGACACTGTGACATTTGGTTGTTTGGGTTGTGTGGAGAGGGGGGGTGATACAATGTGTGTGGGGTGGGGAAGGTGTGTGTGGGGACAGGGTGTGTAGGGAGGGAGAGGGATAACAGCAGGTTGTAATTACAATACATTATAATTTACACTTGAAGCAATGAGTCGACATTCCTTATTATTATTTATTGTGTGTGCGCATCATATGCATTAAAGTGCAAGGGAAGTGCAGAGTGAAAGGGGTACCCAGAAAAAGTGCATGACTGTGGGTGTGCCTGAGGAGGCAGAAGTTGTGAAGAAGGGGTGGTGCGTAGAGCATGCCTGATATTTTGTAGAGCCAGAGAGGCTCGTAGAAACTGGAAAGTATTATTACTGTATTGCACTTTTCTCTCTAACCAGGCAACTATCGAAACCCTAGATTTGAGGGCAGGTAAAAGGTATTGAGATGTATCAAGGCAAAAGTGAGGGGATATGCCCCTTTAGCCCTTATGCAAGATGCTATCACCTTATAAGTGAAAGATCTGTAAATATAGCATAGAATGGTTGAAAGGTACTGAGGGTAAATTAACCAAACCATGGTCACCTTGTGGACGTTTCTCCAAAGACATGCAGCAATCACTATTGACACACATACAGGGTACTTACAAGGGGAAGAAATTGATGAAATGCATGGCCATATTTGAGTTGTGGTGCATTTTCCAGGAGGGCGAGGGGGATACTGTGAGGGATCAGTAGACCCATCCCTCTGCACCTCCCCTGCCCCTCCAAGTGTAGCATCCGATGATACAGACGATGAAAAGGGAATGTATCCCATGAGGGAGCTCAGAGCCGCAGAGGGGTATTCAAATCCGATATATAAGTCACCACCATATACAAAGGAAGAGAAGCCGAAAAGGCGCAGGGCAGCCAGCTACTGATTCAGAGGCGAACAGTGGGGCACAGCAGCGCGCAAAGCAAGGGCTCAAGGGCATAAGCACAAATGCATGGATAGCAGCGCAGGTACTTGTGAACCTTCAAGTGAATACAAATGGAGAGGCAGAAGGGGCGACCGAGGCGATAGAAAGCCTGAAGAGGAACGGCAACACGACAGATTGGGCAGAACTAATTGATGAGGAGTTTAGGAGGGAGAAGGACAGGGAGGTGAGATTAGAGTGCGAGGAGAGTGAAAGAAGGAGAGAGGAGAAACTGGATAGGGTAGACAGGGAATGAAGGAGGGAGGAAGAGAAGGAACATCTGCAAAGGGAATGGGAAGAGAGGATCGAGAGGGATCTCAAGGAGCAGAAGAGAGTGCAAAGAGAGATGAGGGAGAAAAGGGAGCGGGAGCTGAAAAAGGCAGAGAGACGGTGAGAGATAGCAGAGCAAGAATAACACAAGTTAGCAGAGAGGGAACAGAGGAAGTTGCAGTTGGACAGACTGACAAGGGAACAAGCACGCAGGGAGGAGGACAAGCGAGCAATAAGGACGGTGAAGACGCAGGTAACACTGGATAGGGAAAAGAATAGAGTTGAGGAGGATAGATGGGCAGAGCCAGATAGCACAAACTCACGAGGCAGGAGCGCAACTGAGGGAGGAGGAGAAGGTCTAAGGGCCTGGGCAGGAGGTAGCAAGTATGATTTAAGAGACATCAATTTCAGCATGAAACCCAACACAGACTTGACTTCGAGGAGACTGAGTTTTACCAATTATTTTTTGTAGCAACATGGCTACAGGTTCCGACAATGATGACAAATATAGTGGGGATGAGAGGGGGGAGCAGGGCTGATCACAGTCCACGGGGATGGGGACAGACAAGTGGGTGTCATGGGAATTCACAAAGCACCGGCAAGGAGAAGGAGGGGCCGATTCAGAAGAGCAGGTACAGCAGACAAATGACTTTTGCACAACACACAACAGCTATGTCCACAGGTTAAGAGACCTCCCAGGGCGAAGGAGAGGGGTGGCAGCCATAGCTTGTGCAAGGGGACGATTTACTACAGTTTATGACACAACAAGAGAGTGCCCATACTGGAACCAGTAGATGAATGCACAGGCACTGAAAGCGAGTGAGGGCCTCGACAAATTAGACTGACAAGAAGGTCACCCTCGGAGGAGAAAGCATATACACAGATGCCTTTACTGGAGAGGGGAGGGGTGAGACCTCAGTATGTGCCATGGAAACACACAGGCAAGGAAAATGTGAAATGCAGGTTACCATCGTTGAGTGCGGAGGCGGGGAAGTGGATTTATGAGATGGAGAAAATGACAACTGGCCACAGGCTAGCAGTGGGTGATGTAAAGTGGCTGTTAGTACCAATACTAGAAGACACACCTGATGATGTATGGAAGAGGGCAGGGTTCCCAGGGGTGATGACACAGAACACAGTGCACGACAGGGCACCATTTGCAAACTGCAGGGCAGCAGTATTGCAGGCATTGAGGACACAATACCCAGACACGTCAGACATTGGGCAATTATATCAGGCATAATGAGGGAAGAACCTCTGCAGTACATTGAAGAGATTCAAGAACATTGGCATCTCGAAATTAGAGATCCTTGGGATAAATCAGTAGCAATATATTATCATATATTAGTGCAGGGACTACCAGAGCAAGTTCAGAAGAGTTTGAAGAAGTTGGTGGGGATGGAGGCGTAGGGTTGGCCAGAGATCCAGCTCACGGAATTGCATCATTGTAAACCATGGCAGGAAAAGGTCAAGCAAAAAGCAGAAGACAGGAACGGAGATGTGACAAAGCTAGTGCAGAGGAAGCTATCAAACTATGCGATGGAAGGGGAGCTTATAAGGAGCCACACCCCACAGGCACAGCAGCAGCTACAGCATCAACAGCCACAACAGTTTGCACCGCCCATGGGTGGAGGATACATGGGGCGGGGCAGCCCACAGTAGGGGTTTCGAGGAACGGGAGGCCTACAAAGCAGGCGTGGCTTCAGGCCACAGATGCATCACAATGAAGGGGGGTTTTCAGGAGGGTTTCGGGGATATGGACAACAGATGCAGCAGAACCCAGGGGACCCTTCGGGGGTTTTCCAGGGCAAGGAAATGAGCCAGCACAGTGCTGGACCTGTGGGCAGCTAGGGCACAGTTCACAGGTATGTCAGTTTAGAGGAACACAACAGAGTTGGGGAGAGCAGGGCCAGCAGCCATATCAAGGGGGCCAAGATGATTGTTATGCACAAGACCAGCAACTGCACAGGGGCAGATGCAGGCAACATATCAACAAATGCTGCAAGCAAAAGCACAACCAGCACAGATGTAGGTACCACAGATGCCAGCACCAATACCACAGAACCTACAGGCACCACAGGAACACACAACAACTAGAGCAGATACAGATTGAGGATGCACCAGCACACGTGGACACAGTGGTGACAGTACCCGTCCGACGACTGAGGGGAGTTACCATGGTAGGGAACAACCCCTTCACAGGAAATGGGTTGTACACGTCCCCACAATAGGGCAGCCCACAGACAAACTTGAAGTGTCCCATCCTGTCGATCACACCCAACCCTGTGGAGGAACCTCGGATATAGGTGGCGAGAGGTGACAAAACTTGTTCCTTTCTTGTTGACAAAGGGGTGACTGGGCCATGCATTAGGGAAGGAACATATACATTGTCAGGTGCTCCCATGAACACTCACAGATTCTCTGGGGCTCGGTATGTGGCTCCTTATATTGATAATATCTCACTATCTATTGGAGATCACAATCTATCACTGCCTTTACTTTATTCTCAACAGACACCTGTAAACATACTGGGATGAGATATTATGAGCAGACTGAACATGACCATCTCATTCACACACAAAGACATAGTGTGCTCAACACCTGGCATATACATGATCAATTTAAGTCAGATTGTCCAAGCATATTGTGGATGCACGGTACAGAGGGGGTGCTATTGGACCCAGTAATGTTTCAGTATGGGACTGACATTGCTATTGCATTGCTTCCAGGCATCACAGGGAACATGTGGTGAGTTCCAAACGAATACCTGTTCAGAACAGAAACACCATTCGACGAGCCAGAAGGAACAATAGTGCCCATAGACATAGAGGCAGTGGTGGCAAGAGAAGATTGGTTTGCTGTGTACAGCATCGATGATACAGGCAGGGCATGGAGAGCGATAATTGCAGTTGCATATGGGTGCAGGCTGACTACAGAGGCAGATGAGGAACTATTCAAGGAAGAGAGACAGGAACTGGAGATGGTGTTTGAGATGTGTGTAACTTATTGGTTAGAGACACATTACAGAGAGGTGCCACAGAGAATGGCGATGGCATTGGAGGCGCAACCCTCATTCTGGGAGGAGGACATGGGCAAGGTACCCACCAGTGTATGGACCACAAGTCCTTATGACATGGGGTGCATAAAGAGCATAGGAGGAGTAAAGATAAAATTGAAACCAGGAGTGATTTTGCCAAGAGTAAAGCAGTACCCCCTAATCAAGGAGGCAGATGGGGGCATTCATGAGACAATCACAGCACTAATTGAGAGAGGCATTCTGGTGCCTTCAGAATCTCCATGTAACACAGCAGTCTAACCCGTGTGCAAGCCAAATGGGGTATCAAGGCATTTTATTCAGGATTTAAGACCTTTTAATCATATTGTAGAAGCAGAGTATCCTCTAGCTGCAAATCCAGTGACAATGTTGTGCAGCATTCCAGTGGAAGCTGACTGTTTCACGGTCATTGATTTAAAGAATGTGTTATGTTCAGTGCAACTACACCCAGACTCACAAGATTTGACCAGCTTTATTTACAGAAACCAGAAGTGGAAACATACTTGTTTGCTGCAAGAGTACTGCGAGTCACCATCCATCTTTAACAGAGTGATACAGATGGATCTAAGCAACATACAGACAGAAAGCACAGTTTTACAGTTTGTTGACAACATTTTGATTTGCAGTGACACAGATGATCAGTGCAGGAGGGACTCGGTGCACATGTTGACAGTGCTAGCTGTTAAAGGGTGCAAGAGATGCAAGATATGGACAAGGGTGCAAGATGACGAGGGGTGCAAGAGATGGATAAGGCCAAATTACGGTACTGCCAGACGGAGGTGCTGTACATAGAACAGATGATTTCTAAGGATGGCGGACAGATTGCCCCACAAAGGGCAGATACAGTACACAAAACACACCAGCCCACAACAGTGAGGGTGATGTAACAGTTTCAGTGGTTGTGCAATTAATGCAGAGCATGGGTCTTTGACTACATCACATACACATGGCCACTACTGTGCACCCTGAAAGAGGCACAGAGGGGAACAGAGATACTGACATGGACCACAGAGATGACTGAAGCCTTTGAAGAACTGAAGTAAGCCATAAGCACTGCCCCAGTGATAGGGACCTCTGACTACAAGAAGGAGTTTTTCTTATTTTCACACACTGATGGTGCAGTGATGAAGGTAGTACTGACACTGAAGACAATCATGGGCCATAAGCCACTTGCTTACTACAGTGGACAACTAAACCCAGTGATGAGAGGACATTATCCATGTGAACAATCTTTGGTAGCTGCAGCCTTCACAGTGGAGAAGTCATCAGCAGTAACAATGGGGTTCACCACCACTCTGTATGTGGAGCATGCCCTCTTAACGATACTGCACACGCCAAAGAGCACACTGAACACACACAGAGCATCAGGGTATGAGGTGATACTATCGAATGTAGGATTGAAGATAGTAAGATGCAAGACTGTAAACCCAGTGACATTCTTGGCAGATGTTCTCCAGGTAAGAGACTATGCACATGACTGCACAAAAAACATAGAGATGTTCAGTGAGACACACAAGGTAGAGGAGGACGCACTTGATTGGGGAGAGGTGCTCTACATTGACGGTTCATCAACAATTGATCAAACTGATGGTGTTAGCCGTACTGGGACTGCAGTGGTAAGACTGCAGGAGGACGGGACAAGTGAGGTGGTTGCAAGTGCACGGCTGCCATCCCATTACTCAGCACAAGCAGCAGAACTAGTGGCTCTCATATTAACATTGGAAAGCAGAGTAGAGAAAGCTGTTCCAATTTATTCTGACTCCACCTACATGACATCAACAGTACACTCAGGACTGGCACGATAGCTTATGAGAGGGTTTAGGAGAGTAGACAGGACCCCAGTGCAGCATGCACTATTATTGGACAAATTGATTGAGGTGATTGCTTATCCAGAAAAGGTAGCACCAGTGAAGTGCCAGGCCCACCCCAAAGGGGAAGACCCTATCTCAAGAGGAAATGAAGCAGCAGACTGAGGCAAAATGCGCAGCATATTTTGGGAAATTGTGGGAATGGAGGGAAAGACAAAAGGCTCAGGGAGGGGTGAGGAACATGGTAATGCAGGAGGGTTACAATTTATTGTCAGAGACACAGATTATGGAGCTGCAGGGAGCTGCACCCAAGGAGGAGAAAGAGCTCTGGGTGAAGAGAGAGAGCTGAATGTCTCCAACAGATTCCTTATGGTGACAGACAACAAAGGAAATTGGTCATGCCACTAGCATTATTAAAGACAGCATTAGCACAATTGCATTATTCAACACACACAGGGAAGGAGGTCATTGCTACACGCATTGGAAAAACGGGGTTCTGTCCAAATTTAAATAAACATGTAGCTGAGTTTGTGAGTAATTGCTTTACCTGCCAGCAATTTACAGCAGGGCATACCTTAAGTTGTGAGAGGAGCCATACAAAAACCTGTAGGCCCATTTCTGCATCTCCACGTGTATTACGTGGACATGATCCAACTTTGACAAGGATACTGCTACATGATGGTGGTTGTCTGCCCATTCTCTAGGTGGATCGAGGCCGGCCCTTGTTCATATTCTGATGCCCTTAGAGTGGCCAAGTTGTTGGTCAGGAAGGTGTTTCCAAGATGGGGTGTGTATGAGGTCCTGCAGTCTGACAACGGTCCTCACTTTGCCAATGAATTCTTTTAACACATCACAACCCTACTAGGCATTCAGCACAAATTTGCCAGTGCATACCACCCACAAGCAAATGGAATGCGTGAACATCTGAATGGACTCCTAAAGGATTGTATAGCCAAGACTCAGCAAAGCATCCAAAAAAATGGGTTGCACTGTTTGCCCTTGCCTTGTTTGCACTGCAATAAGCCATGGTCCGACCACCATTTAACTCCCCATGAGGTGGTGACAGGACGGCACATGCATCTTCCCTTGACTCCTCCCACAAGAGAACTGAAAGACTGTGAGAATAGTGCAGATGTTCTAGGAGAGGAGATGTATGAATACATTTCTTCTCTGGTTGCTAGCGCTTCTTTTATCTCTCTCCAAATACAACAAATCCAGGCGGGCCCAGAAGACGGCGAAGAGACTGACTGTGACAACACCCCACAAGACTGTGAACTGAAACACTCTGTGAAAGTGGGTGACATTGTTCTCTTGTGCAATTTTATAAGGTGCTGGAATGCACCCCAGTTTACTGGCCCACATGTGTTCGAAGAGTTGGCAGACCATGCTTTTAAGCTAGTAGGCACATCAGTCTGGATCCACCTGCAGGAAATCAAGCCCTACAAAGTAGTGGCCTCACCTGTCAACAGAGTCTCTGTGACCAACAGGGCCAATGTTCAGGACCTAGATGAACTACAAGTGCATGCAGACTTTACCCAATTAGGGAGACTCGGACACCCGATGGTCACACAATCCCAAGAAGCAGAGGCAGCAACTGAAATACTTTTACAAATTTATTAAGGATACACTGTCTGTTTGTTATTTTCCCATTCTGCACATGCAGGGCCTACATGAATGTTGTGGGGATTGTATTGTTTGTTTTCAGTGATGTTACCTTCCACCAATAACCCAAAAGCTTTCTCTAACCAGTTTGTACACTATGTGAGGAGACCCAAAACATTTAGAACACAATCCCCTGTAGTATATTATCTTGTCTTTGTAATATTTGGCCCAAACATACCCACAACTTGAGCCCGGTGAACCCCCGCTGCTGGACATATTGAGAGACCCCTCAGTAATAAAGGTCTGGGAGGAGGTATTTGCCTTTGCAATTAGTGATTATTTGGTTCACATGGCTTGAGGGCACTGACAATACAAATACAGTAAGGCACTTCTTTGTGCATTTCGGGCGGGCAACTGTATCACCGGGCTGCAAGGATCAAGCAGCGTAAGTGGAAATGAAGGGAAAAATAAAGAACATTATCATTATGTTGTGTTTATTAATTCCCAGTGGCTTGATGGGATTCGTATTCTGGCAATTATATGTTGTTGTTACTACTACCGATGTATCCTCTACTGAAAACTCCCTCGACCCATGCAGGTGGAACGACCATGTCAGATGGACGAGAGAACACTGCTGATAAGGTAAGGAGAGGTAAGCGCAGTGTTGACACAGACATGGAGTAGACATGTATCTCACCGACACTGCTTCAATGTCTAACAACATGTGGTACAAACACATGACAAAAGTAGGCAATGAAACCACCAGGGAGAGCTGTCATGTCTGCTCTTTAATCCCCTGCACCATGAGTGCCTCTAGAATGTTCATAGCAACTGAAATACCAGTAGCAAGAGCATTGTGCCTGATGTATCTTGCAATGGTGCAAATGTGAGGAAGATTCCAAGGGAAGACAGCAACACTGAAATGGATGTCCAAAGGAACATTCCCATATGAAGATAATTACATAAAGACATTAGACATGATGAACAATTACTGGCAGTTAGATGAAGCCATGACTGACAGAGCTCAGAAGGGGGAAACAAAGACTATCACATTGAAGGAACTGCCATGTCCCTGGACAAGAGTGAAGGAGATATGAGGAGAGCCTGGGTGCTGTGAAACACCACAGATACTACTGTATGGATGAGTGTACACCAACTATGGATGGCAAGATGGAGTGGTGAGAAGCAAGGCACTGCCACTTGTCCAATCATCGTGAACAAGGTGCAGGAGGAAAATGCCTGAAGGAGTGGGACGTGAGTGCAAAGTTACTGACATGGGTGGAGAATGAAGCTGGAACAATGCTGATAATCCCTTTGAAGACACCAGCCCTGTGCTATCAGAACAATGGCGAGGTTGAAGTTGGTGAGAACATTGGGTGCAAAACAGTTGAGCAACTCGCAGCTATGGGGGCAGGAACAGCAGTATAAATGGATCACTACTTGGCTTCTGGGTCGAAAGCACATGAGAAGCTGCCCACCTGAATGGGGAGGAGTTTGCTCATTCGTACACAACAATATGCCCTCATTGGCAGTGCCAAAGAAGGATGGAAAGCACAACAAATTCCTGAAAATGAATAACAATAAGAGAAGGAAGAGATCGGTCAGGGTGACGCCAACAGCCAGGCAGAGAAGACAGAGAAACATGAAGGATTGAGCAGAGTGAAGAGAGGAGGGAATTACTTCTCAGAAACATAAGAAATGGCAGTAGATGAGAGTCCAGCAGAACACAAGCTGTTCAGCAGGACACAAATGTTCTTTGCACTAATAATACCAGTGTTACAGAAATACACAAATGCCAACTGGTTACAGATCATTCGTTGGGAGCTGATGGCAATGATTAACTCTTGGTGAATGGGTCCAACGCCATAAAGGAAGAGCTCAGAACAATAAGGTTGGTGGCACTCCAGAATAGATCTGTTCTGGATCTCCTCACGGCTATGGAAGGAGGCGTTTGCACAAAGATAGGCGGTTCCTGTTGCACATTCACACCTGCTAATGACAAAGATAACGGAACTCTCTCAGGTGCAGTAGCACAGCTGGCACAGATGAATGTCAAAAGGGAAGATGAAGCTCGAGGAATAGGGAAGGACAAGAGCTGGCTAGCGTATAGCGTATATCTAGACATGGTTGCCATCTTGGCCGTCAGACAGATTGAAGGTGATAACGGAAGCCCTTGTGCTGCGAGCAGCATCAATGTGGGATCAAGATCTGCATGGCAAGGTGCAAGAAATCAGCAGAATAGTCTATCGAAATGTAGATACTGATGGATGTGAGCAAAGGGGGAACAAAAGACAAGATTGTTGCAGAACGGGACAAGCTCAGATCGAAAATTGCACAGTGTCAATTATTCCCAACTGAATCCATGAAGCTGGACAACCCGCATGATCCAAAGTACTATGAAGGAATGTGCTGTTACATGCACAGGTCATTCAATGAACACAGAAATGACTATGGGCACTTCAGAGGAATAACAAAGATATGGCAGCCCAGAGCAAAAGGACTGTCATATAAGGATGTGGTTGACAGGTCGACTGGAGGTGGGACTGAAGAGGGATGGGGATGTGTACCTCCTCCTCCCTCCTATAAAATATATGACACAGAAGAAGGCCAAGAGACACAGCAATCGCCAATTCTATTTCAGACCGATTCCGAATGGTCACATGGTTGACAAGTATGTCGAGAGATACCCACTCAGCTAGCCCTACAGACTAGGTGTGGTATGAATCTACCCCAGATTGGACAAGGAGCCCCAGGCTGCAACTAAAGGCACCTAAATTGAAAGTATTGATTAAAACGCCAAGAAGTCATGTTGCTGACATCATTAGAGACACCATGACGTAACAACGTTAGACAAGAAGCACACGTGCCATCCACACTTTGGAACATACATTCACACTCGAATACACAAAGGACACGAGCATACAGTTCTATAGATAGAGGAAAGACAGATATACATACTGTCATTGCTTTTATTAATTTGTCATTAGCTAAACACAGCAACACAGAAACCGCAAGAAGAGATCCTGAGCAGAGTTTGCAGATTCTTAGATGTGAATAACCTCATAGAACTGCAGGAGCACCTATGGATCCTGACAGAGCCAGGTGTGACTAACCTATGGAGAATATAGAATAGCAAAAAACACTGTAGATGCTGCATTATGGTTTATAAAAACTACAATAGGACACAGACCCCTCAGCAATAGCTGCGTTCAGCTGAATTCTGGCTGAACAAAGAGCAAAATGTATGAGTCAGGGCCCACTGCTAAGGCCACAGGATATGGATGACATTCCATTCCCTGAATCACAGTAGCACTAGCTGCAGTAAATGCGAATAATTCCTCATAATTCAGAGCTGCACAGCTCCAAATCATGGTCTCCAAACACGTGACCCGGCCGGCGCAGACAATGGACAATGTGGCGCTGGGAAAGAGAGCCAATCTCCCACTACCAGACAGAGGACCACAACAAAGATGTTACAAAGTGTTGCAAGGAGCGAACAAGCACTTTCATAGCCTAAGGTGGTACACACAAGTTACAATGTAGACACATAGTCATTCTTATTACCTTTAAAATGTACACCAAGAGCTGAGAACCTTTTGCAGATCCCAGGCCTGGGGACATCAGCTCTAGCCAATCACAGTCTAGTATCCTAGAAGTGGGTAGCAACAGGCAAGAACCAATAGTAAGACCATCATAATGCAACATTGTTATAGATAGTGACTTGGGGATGTACCAGGCCATCCATCTGACATGGGAGAGCCAGTAGACTAAGATATATAGCAACCATATAGGTTATTAGGCTCCGGATGATAGATGATTTTCTGGAGAAGGGCCCAGGTCGTAATGTCACTCTGACGTCATTAGGGTACAAAACTGGCCTACAAGTCAGGAGAACTTGAGAGGTCCGTGAATTTCTTCTATCTCTGTGCTGATCCCTGTTGGTTTTGTCTGTAATAAACTGCAGTTTGAACCTTCCGTTGACTGAGTCCTCCGTTAGTCCTGTGGAAGGTGTTGGGCCTTCCCAGAGTGTGCAAACTCCTAGTGGCCCTCTAGCATATCTGGGAGTTTGTCCCAGCACCGTGCTTTGTCTGTCCTGTAAAAGTGCCGGTACACAATATTACTGGTACTTTTACAGGATTCAGGCAAACTTGGAATGAGCCACATTGTCTACTAAACAGTCTTGATATTACAAAAATATACTTTGTACAATGGTACCCAGGGATCAAAAGGCTATCAGGCACTAGCTGCCACAGTAATGGGAAACCTAAAGAATCAAAAAGGAGTTAGAACTGCTACTGCCAAGGTTCATCACCAATTTGTCTCAATAAATTAAGAAAACAAGTATTTTACATTGGGGAACCTGGTATGCTAGTACTAATGGATTGAATCCCTAAGTTCATAACCCATGAAATTGTCCAGAAGGGAAAAAGAAACTCACACACATCAAAGAGTGTGGGTATACATAGTTTGTATTGAGACAGAAACATCAAAACGCAATTGTGACTAAAACATCAAAAGACAATTGTGAAAGCATACATATAGCAGAATTCAATATTCTGAACACAGACAAATGGTGAAAACAAAATTTCAAATCGTCTTCAGTACATGATTAGTTTGCAATATGTGGCATAACCCGAGAGGGAAAGGTACATAATTTACTTGAAATGCAAAGCTTAACCCATGAATGAAACATGTGGAGATCATAAGCGCCGGTAACTTGGCGCTCTAGTGGACCTGTAACCATCTAGGTCCTAAAGTAGCTTAAATGCAGAAAGTATCTAATCTTTCAGTTGTCAAAGCATCTAGTCTTACCGGTGCCAACGTGGCAGGGGGAACGTGGCCAGGATTAGATGTTGAATTCTAGCCAGCAAATAGTAGTGGACATTATATACACAATATATAATAACAAAACCCCAAAGACATGGGTTTATACAACCCCCTTGCACATAGTACACGTTTCGGCGGCAAAGTCATCCAACTTGAGAATACATCAGAGGGATATGTATTATTATACGAGAACCGACTTCATCAGGGCAGATGGGTGGCCCCTATAGTAAGAACAACAAGAAAAAAGAAGGAGAAGAAAAGAAAAAATAAGTGTAAAATTCTTGTTGGTCAGAAACTTAATCCCTTCTCGACATAACTGGGTTAATTAGTAACAACAAGCATATTGTTCAAAGGACGCAATGTTGTCCAGGCGTCTAAAATTGATTGAGTAAAATAAGGGGCTGAAAACAGGAACAGGTGGAAATAATTGCACCTATATTTTGAGAGTGGTGGGGGTAAAGAATGCCTAACTCACCACTGTGGCCTTGTAATGAATCTCAATGTGGGGCAGGCTCCCCGAACAGGCCCAACCAGTCAAGCTGTAATATTGTTGCGGGCAGAGAGAATGTGCAGCAAGACCCCAAAAGTGGGCAGCAAAGGAACAGCGTGCTCTGGAGAAAAAAAAGGGTAAAGAGTTTTATTTTAAAAAAACCTGATAAAGCTGCGTGCTGCACACATGGAACAGTAGTGCAAGTCAAACGTTGAATGACATGTTGAATTTATTTGAAAGTGTGCCCCCACCGGGAATGGGTGGGAAGCCGCAATGAATTATATGGAGTGCCCATGCATTATATACAAATTGAGCATGCAGATAGTGAGATACCTGGGCTTTTGCTTGGGTTGCTCCCTGAGCCTTTAAATAGGAGAACAGTTGGATTAGGTTATGGGAAACCTCATCAGAAGATTAAAAGGATAATTCTGATGGACATACATCTAGCACGTCTGTGAAGAATTGTCAGTTGGGAAGGGTGTAAAAGACCTTGCTTTTTTGTTTTTATTAAGTAAAATGATTCATATAATTCCATCTTAGAAAGGGTGGTCTGCTAATCAGGCCCTCCTTTCAGAAAGCCGCATGCCATAGTGTACACCTGTGTCCTGCAACTTCACTATCTATGTCCAAAGCTGAGAACAAAAAATTGCTTTGCAGAATCCAGGAGTCCTCTCCGCCCCTTTCCATTACATGCTGGGCTCAGGCTATATTTCTTGTCGGTCTGTAGGCTGATAAGATGGAAGCACCACGTACAGCACGTTGCACTTCTGTACGCAACCTTTTGCACGCCAGCCTTCCGTCTGTGCGCCAATTTCATAACAAAGTCATATTAGGGGCCTGCACACCAGAGATACTTTCAAGCTGCTGTCTGGGCAAAGGGGCAGAATTAGGACAATTAAAATGCACCAGTGGGTTTGAGGAAGACTTCCTCTATCTTACTTTTCTATGGGCATTTCTCTCATTCCTCTCCCCTCCACTTCCATTGGAATAAAGCAATATATGCATGAGATCAGATGGCAGGTTCACTTATCACAAGTAGAGGGATTGGACCCTTTAAAGCAGGCTGGCTTTTTTCCAACTGGATGTGCCCTTTTCCCTATAAAATCGGGGTGTTCCTTCCCTTTCTTCAGTTCACTTTTGGACCTTGAAGAACATCCAAAGAATTAATTTGGCATCTTTTGGGAGAGTTTTTCTTTTCAAAGCCATCAGACATTAAGGTGAGGAAGAAGTGCTCCAAGGCAGAGGCAAGCTCTGCTCCCTACCTCTGCCAGGGTACATTGAGAGTGTCTCTTGCTGAGGATCAATGCCTGCCACTCTGCAAACATACCTACGCTGGGAGAGCAGAGACTGAAAATGACTTACCTTGTCCTGGATGCCCCTGCATTGAGTCTCACAGCATCCTGAGAGCCAGAACAGTCATGATTAATGTTTCTGCTGTTCAAGCAAATTCAGGCCACCTTCAAACCATATTGGAGTTGGATGCCTTCAAACAAATTGGACCCGCTGTTGATGCCTTCGCCATTCACTTGATCTTTGAACCACCACTGCTTGCATCCGTCATTAAAGCTGCATAGCCCCAGCAGAGCCTTGTCACCTGTCCCACTCAAACACCAGTGCACCACGCAGATTACTTCAAACCGCCACATTGAACTGCTGCATTGAACTGCCAGGACTTTGCATTGTAGCTTGACTTGAACCACTGGATCATCACATCACTCACCATCCGTAAACAGCAGTATTCATAGTTTTAAAACATGCTTGATCACCGCTCAGTCCCATGTGATTTATCGACCTGCATCGCTCGATCCACTTTTGAACCGGAGGGAACACCGCTCTAACTGACTCAACGCTGACTCGCTGCATGATATAACACAACTCGCCACACTCTAACCCGGTTAGACTTGCATCTGCAGCACCTTGAAGCCTGGTTTGACACTGTCAAACCGCCTAACATTGTAGTCATGTACTTTCAAGTGACCCTGTCCTCTAGGTCCACTTTCTGGGGAACTAGAGACTGGTAAAGTCCCTTTTACACATTTGTCCACCAAGATATATCCATGTTCATCAACATTGTTGCATATACTGCCTGTGACTTCCCTGACAAAGTACTCAGAGCACTTGCACATTCTGTTCTACATGTTCTTTTTTCTTTTAAAGGGTTGGCCTCTTATAGTTATTTGTATAATTATAATTACAATAGTTGTATGATTGATTTGTTTAAAGTATATATTTCTATAGAACCTTGGTTGGGCATTCTTTTATTTTGGAACTGATGTACTGTTGCTTCTTGTATTACAACTGTCTCCCATTCACAACTGTGATGTCCATTTTATCTTTATGTTTGGGATCACTGCTGGTTTGTAGACGTGTGAGGGCTCAGTACGTGGTTTAGCCCCTACTCAACCTTGTACACCTGCGAGCAGTAGTTATTTTGTCACACCGTTGCTGTGATCACTCGCTCGGAAAGTGTTCGAGATAGCAATAAACCCGACATTCAGGGGGTGACATTTGTGGTAACGCCTGTCACCCTGAACCTACGGCAGGCTCAAGCATAGAAAGGGCAGCAGTGTGTTACGGACCCTGTCAGCCCCATAACATGTGGGCTATCGCTACTGGAACCCCAGGGTGGTGCTAATTATTTTTGTTTTCTCTGGGAAATTGCAGCTGTGACTTTCATGCATGTCCAATTTCTCTGAAGAGAGAGAGAGAGAGAGAGAGAGAGATGTGGAGCGCTGGTTTGGGTTCATGATGTGGTTACGTGAGGCGTAGAGGTGAGTGGGAAGCTGCGTCAGGGAGAACCCTGGGGAGATGGGTGCAGGATGGGTGCCACAGGGTAACAGAAAGGGTTGAGCAAAGGAACAAGGGCATGATGGTGGACACCCCGGGGAGAAGCAAAAGGTGGACGCGGAGAATGCACTCACTGGAGGTTTTCTATCATGTTTCACGCCATGTTGTTGGCCAGCACCTCTCCCCCAGGTGGGAACCACCCTCTCTAATATAGCTATACATGTATTGCAGTGAAATCTAAATAGACAAGATGAGTGACATTTGTGGTCCCACTTGCACACCAGAAATTCTATTTGTTTCATTAATTATCACAGGCTCATATTACACTTGGTAATGCTACTATATGGAATGTGAAGTTAAACTTAATCAATAGATTAATGTATATCCCTTTTCTTCATACAGGTAGTCCCATTTTATAAAGGTATAGTCTTATGGCTGAGAATGACCCTTGTCCGACAGTTTCAGCCCCCTTTTCATATCATTTTCGATTGTCGAAGCAGATCATTTTTAGCCCAAGCCTTCTGAAATGTGCGATTCCTTTCACCAGGTCACACCCACTGAGTTATTTTCCCCTGTGACTATTCTATACAACTGTGGTCTTAAGTATATTCCTGACTACAATTTGCATCATTCAATTCCACTGCTTAACAATGCCTCCCTCTTCTTCTGCTTTAGTATTGTATGAATTCCACAGATTTAATGATATAACAATAACACAAATATGTAAATAACTGACATTTGAATTTTCTCTATATAACTATTACTATTACTAACACTGAGATAAAAAAACATAAATAACTTTGTTGAACTTGCAACTTAGAGAGTAAGAGAGTACTAAAGTTCGGTTTCTTATAGGGATGTGGTCGATGTTTAACCACACCTTAGATATTCGACTTTGAACAAATCATTTTATGATTATGTAGCTGAAGTCAAACAGCTAAAACTGGCATCTATCAAATACTCATAGAGATCAAACAACTTCACTTTAAGAAACCGGCATTTTGTAAATTGCATTCAGACTGTGGCTCTTTGATGCATGCTGTTAAAATGAAAAGAGATCAAATAAGCAGCCTTGGAAGAAAAGTGCGCAATCACTGAAAGAATTTAGAATATTGTAGTGCTTTTCCCTCACTCTCGTACTGGTCGTGGGAGTTCAAAAGAAAACCCATGAGACGGAAATGAAGCTTCAGCCACTAAATTGACTTTGTCAGGTTGCGTGCAAGTAATACATGTAGGATCTAAGGGGAGCAAACTAGAAATGATAGGGATTGCAATGGAAAAGGTGTGACAGTCAGCCTTGTGGATCAGGTCCGAATTGGGAACTAAGAGACTGCAGTTCGAACAGATATGGGGTAGAGGGATTTTAACAATGGATGCTCCATGCTTCATGTTCCAAATTCAATTCAAACTGAACAATGGAAGACAAAACTGGCCTTAGTTGTTGACATTTTAAGTGGACAGGGCTAAATTGGAGTCAACAGGCCATGGTCAGTGCAGATGCAGTCATATATATGCTCTGCACCTGTATAATGTAAAGGTTCAGTCCCTCAAGATAATCTAAAAAATAACAAGAAAGTAATATAAAATGAAGTGCACATCTTGCAAGAAAAGAATTGCTTTTTATCTGCAAATACAGCTGGGAGAAGCAGACAGCTCCATGGAACTTAACTGAAAAACAGCTTAACACGCCCATTCCTAGCTGCAATATTTAAGATAGAAAACCACAACATTAACACATTCTCCAACTGCAACATTAGTTCTAATTCTAACATTTCAATTGGCTGCTCGTCATCAAGCCCCTAAAGAAGTCTATACATTAAGCATTATGATCATGAGTTTCCTTTCTCATGACCGTTAAAAATACCACCCCTGAAGCATCACATACTTTCATAGTCAGCACAAAAGGTTGCATCGCCAATGGTTGTCAACCTTCATGGTGCGATTGATAAAAAAGCTCTGCCCTAATTGGACAGTGACGCCGGAGGCAGCTTGGGCTGTAGCATCCCACTGAGACGGACCAATCATATAGTGAGTGGAAAACAGTGAGGTCAAAACTTTGTTGCATCCCATGGAACACCTCAATCTCTTCCCCATAATTGGGCCTTTGGATTTCTGCCCCTTGCACATGCAACTTCTGTTTCGATACATGTTGCCAACTCTGTATCCAACCATGATAGGAAACCATCAGTGCTGGATCCAACCTTCTAGTTATCTTCTCACCATGAATAACTGTATGAAAAAAACATGTGCATGACCCTGCTCCAGGAAATGTATTCCTTCTAATTATTTGTTTTACTAAGGCACTTTTACCTCTGAACCAAATGCCCTGCTCTCACTGGGAGAGCTGTGATAACATCCTAGTTCTTTATTTTGGCAATACTGCTTTCTGGGCCATCTTGTATATTTACTGTGTCCTTCACAACCATTATGTATTCATTTGTCTATCATCTGGAAAGGCACTCACTGTCTCCAGCCTCATTTCAGCCCCTTAGAACTTCCATCCTGACATCGGCAACTTGGAGCTTTCTGCCCAACAGCAGAACTAAAACTTCAATTAAATGACAATAGTTCAGAAAGGTGGCCTTGCCCACTAGAGTGGCAGAATCTGCAGTCTTTAACAATGGTGTATTTTAACATGGCAAGCCTCTTGCTAAATACAACAACTAACAACTAGACTTTACTAAAACTCAATATACACAATCCAAATAAATCCAAACTACATAACCTTATCTAATAATATAAGTGCAGTAAACAGATTGCAAAGGAATAAGGAATTGGTCATGCGTCTGTCTCTGAAAGGTTGCAATGGATAAACCAGAGCCAGCCACATGTCAGAGCTGTGCCCCTGAACATCCAGTGCAGATGTGGTTTGTGTCTCTGAATGATTGGTAAAACTGCAATAGTAGTATTCACAAACTAGGATATTTTCTCTGAAAGGATGTTAAAACTGCAATAGTGGCAGTCCCAAACCAGGCTATTTTCTCTGAAAGGCAAGTAAGGCTGCAATAGTGGTAGTTACAATGCAGGCCTTTTTTTCTGAAAGGCTAGTAAGGCTATGGGTGGGTCATTCATATTTCAGTCTGTTCTCTGGCTGTCTTCCTCTCCATATTTCCTTATGCCCGCCACCATTATGTTTCTCTTAACACTACCCTCACACTTAACACAGAACTGTCAAGCTGTCAATTAGCCTGTGCCGATTAAAAGTATACAAGTCTTCATTAGGTAAAAACCAAGCAGCTGTAAACTTGCTTAGAGCTCATCATTATGTGAATGAAAAATAAATCAGTGGCACTTTCAAAATATAAATGTCTATGGTTCGCGATATACAGAAAAAGTCACTCATTTACACACTTCTGTCTGTCTTTGGTGTCAGTTTATGGTTGTGAGGGTCTCAGGCCCCAGATGTAAATAACATCCATGCTCATGCTGTAAAAATATATCTTTACACTTCAAAACACCACAGAGAACACAGCCTTAAGCAACACATCATAAATGCAACCAGCAGAAACAAGCATTGGCAAATCCAGCAGTTTTCGATATTGTGTAAAAGCCATAAATGACGTACTATATGCATTTGTTAAACTGGACCAATTGCAATTGCCAAGGCTTGTTATCACACATTTGCCACTGAAGGGAATGTTCAATTCGCTCAGCAGATTTCTCTCTCTTTATTCTCCAACCTTATTTGTTTTTTTTATTTCCACTGACCAGCAACCATCATTCAGCTTCCAAAGAAGTGCAGGTCTTTTTCTCATAGCCAAGCAGGGACATAGGAAAATGGGTGGACAGGAGTGGCAAGGCCATCTCATATTCCCGAGTGGATGGCATGCAATGCTATGTATTCCACCCACATGTCTGAGCTCAGAAAAGTCAAATTCGGTGGGAAAAAGGTCCCCACCCCGCGCAGGACTCACTGAGCTGCCTGGAGCAAAGAAGTCAGTGCACATACATATAAACATAAATAACAAGTCATGATCTTGTATAGTGTGCTGCATAGTGTGCTGCTGAGGCTCAGAACATATTGTGGATAATAAAGATTGCCCACGCTAACAGCTCAGGAAGTCTTCATTCTATTAAAGATGAGGAGGCGAGCATTATGCTTTTCTTTCTTTAATACTGCCATAATAGCATTTAAAAAAACATGACTTTTTAAACTTTAGCATTTGTGCTTTTCTGTTACAACAAAGAAATAGCCAAATTGAGGTTTTAAAAGTCCAACTAAAGTGATCCTTCCTTCAAGATGACTATAAAACTAAAACTCCCATGATGCCTATGGGCTGTTGTAGTCCTGACCCTAACTTCTGCTCCAATCAGCTCCTAGGTCAGTCTATAAGAACCGTGCTCCCCAGGTCCCTTCCTCTTTCTTTTGCGGTCCAACTCTCCGGTAACGAACTGAATAGTCTTATGAACAATCAACTCAGGATTTCCAATCTAACTGTGTCCCAGGTCCATGAACTGTAACTCTTTGCAACCCCTGGGCGAATAACTTGACTCCGCTCTGAAGACTCATCATCATCATGCTGCTTTCTGGTCGTCTCCTAGGGAAAAACAGAGAACTAATTATGAGGGTGGGTATCACAACAAGTTGAACATCTTAATTCTTACATTAGTTCAATAGTTGACTACACTTCGGGTGGGATATAATGCTCGCCTCCTCGTCTTTAATAGAATGAAGACTTCCTGAGCTGTTAGCGTGGGCAATCTTTATTCTATGACAAGACAGGAGGCTTGCATTATGCTTATTCAAAGCTCGCTACCACCCTATCAGGTATATCGGATACAGGTTTAAAATAAAATGTCTTAAAGGTCGATTCAGAAGACCAATCTGCTGCTTTCATTCTGTATTGGAGTGGCACTCCGGCGGAGAAAGCTCTAGAAGCCATAGCGCCCCTCGCAGAATGCGCACCAAACTGGGATAAGTCAATTCCTGCCCACTGCATGACCTTGCGCACCCATCTAGCTATTGTCGCTGTGGCCACTGCATGATAAGGCTTCCTACGCGCTATTAGCAGCTGTGTGACACCTAGCGGTCTGTACTGCGCTGTGAAGGTCTCGTAATCTTTAATACAATGCGCTACACATAATTTTTTGTTTCCCGTAAAATAGGGGTATGAGATAACACGTGAATCTGATTTCGTTTGCGTGGTTATTGTAAAGGCCACTCCTTCGGGATAGAATATTTTCCTATCTATTTCTAATGCTTTAACGTCCGATACTCTTCGGCATGCCGTAAGACACAATAGCATTGCTAGCTTGCATGACAGCTGGGATCGGTATAAATTACCGTTATCTGGCCATTCCAGGAAAAGTCGGAAGACCTCTTTAACATCCCTCAGGGTTGTGTATCTCGGTTCTGGAGGCTTTTTCAACTTCATACCTCTCAGGAGTCGCAGCACCGTGGGGTGTTCGCCAATGGCGTTACCCTCTACTTGATCGTGCCCTGCTGATATTGCGGACCGTAATACTCCTATTGTTCTAAAGGCGTTGCCTTCCTGAAATCTCATCGCTAAGAAGTTTTGCAGTTGCACTACAGGGGCAGAAACGGGATCCACACTCTGCTCTGCACACCAGTGCACCCAACTGTTCCATGCAGCGTTATAGCTCTTAATGGTGGAAGCCGCCCACGAATCTCTGATACAGTCTGCAGTGAGTCGCGAAATGCCAGGCAATTCCCATTTTCTCCTGAAACCCGGCAGGCCATTAGTTGTAGAGTGCCCGCTAAGATTAGCGGATGCGCTCTCCCGGTCGGGTCGAGTAGAAGGTCCGGCTGGTGTGGAACAATCCTCGGAAAATCCGTAGAAAGTTCCATCACTACTGGAAACCATGGCTGAGATTTCCAGATAGGGAGCACCACAATCAGGTCTGCTTGCTCTCTGCGTACCTGCGCTAGAGTCCTCGTTATCATCAGAAACGGAGGGAAGGCATAATGAAGCGCCCCTTTCCATGATTGGAGAAATGCGTCTGTGCCAGCTGCACCCAGGTCTATCCTCCAACTGAAATATGTCTGTGTCTGAGCGTTCAGTCTGGACGCAAACAGATCTATGTGTACTGGACCCCAAAGGTCTGTTAACGCTCTGAACACCCTCGGATGCAGTCTCCAATTGCTGGAATCCACCAGATATCGAGAGTTCCAGTCTGCTACTTCGTTCAGATTCCCTGGTAGGTATTCTGCTGTAACCGTTATCTGATTCTGCAGGCAATAATGCCAGAAATCTTTTGCTAACTCTGCCAGCATGCGGGATCTCGTTCCTCCCAGTTTGTTTATGTAACGCACTGCCGAGATGTTGTCCATCTTCAGCAGCACGCAGCATTGCACTTTGTCCTTCGTAAAGGGACGCACTGCGAACGATCCCACTAGTAGTTCGAGACAGTTTATGTGTAGTTGTAACTCTTGTCCTGACCATTTTCCCCCGGTCTCTACGTTTTTCGCATCTCGCCCCCCATCCGGATCTGCTTGCGTCTGATTCTATAATGATGTCTGGAATGTCTTCCATGTTGAGAAGCCACCACTGAAGCTCCGAAAGCGCTTCCTGATCCAGGGTTATCAGCTGGTGATAACCGAGTCCTCCCTGTAGATGCTTTATCTTGAGCCTCTGTAATGCTCGATAATGCAGTGGGGCTGGAAAAATCGCTTGAATCGAGGCTACTAGGAGGCCTACTACTCTCGCTAGCACTCGAAGAGAGATCATCTCTTTTGCTATCAGTACTCTGATCTCCTTCTTTATCGCTCTTACTTTGTGGTATGGAAGCTCGAGTGTAGCTCTGATTGTGTCTATGTTGAACCCTAGGAACTCTATATTTTGCACAGGTACCAGCTGGGATTTGTCTAAGTTCACTAAGAAGCCCAGAGATGACAAGAGCGTGAATATCCATTGCACGTTCTTGGATAGCGAGGTTTTGTCTGACTCTAGAACTAGAATGTCGTCCAGGTAGACGATAATACGAATTCCTCTTTCCCGAATAGCCGCTGCTACGGGCCTCATGATTTTGGTGAAGGCCCAAGGCGCTGATGCTAGGCCGAACGGTAGACATGTGAACCGCCATATTTTCCCGCCCCAGCGGAACCGTAGATATCTCCGATGATCCTGGGCTATCGGAATCGTGAGATAAGCATCTTTGAGATCTAATCTCGCTAACCAGTCCCCTGTTCGGAGGAGGTCTTGCAGTAAATGGATGCCTTCCATCTTGAAATGGTTGTAAACAACCCATTCGTTCAAACGTTTTAAATTTATCACCGGACGAGTTTTATCCCCTCGGTGAACTAGAAACATATTGCTGAGGAATCCTGGTCCCCCCTGCGTATCTTCTTCTATTGCATTCTTGTGTGCTAGGCTGAGCAACTCTCTGTGTAACAACTCTTCTTCTCCCCGGGACACCTGGATGGGACGGGGTTCTGAGCCCTGAATGGGGTCCTGTATGAACTCTAGCTGTAATCCTGATACTGCCTGTAATACCCATGCATCGCACGATAACGCCTGCCATGCGCTCAGAAATTTAAGGGTTCTCCCTCCTACTTTCACTCTTATTACACTCACCTCCTGAGGCGTTGGGTTGTCTGTGAGAGCCTCTTCCTCTACGGCCTCTGGGGAACCTGGCTCTAGACGGGAAGAAGGTGTCCTGCTGCTTCCCTTCCCAGTATTGGGCGCGCGGCCCTTGGGGTCTACGAGAATAATAGAAGCGACCGGACGTACGACCCCTGTAACGTCCGGTCCCGGAAAAACTCGACCAGGGAATATCTTCTTGATTGCGCTTTGCGCTCTTTCCAGCGCGGAATACGTGCCTACAAATTGCGACATTTCCTTCGCAAAGGCTTCGCCAAATAATAGACCTCTAGCTCCTTCACCAGCCTCATACGAGGCCAAGTCACTTAGTTTATTGTCTATTTTCAGAAGAACACCTCTCCTACGTTCCGAAGACATAGCGCAGTTAGCGTTGCCAATGAGACAGACAGCTCTTTGCGCCAGTTCGCCAGAGCCGAAGCGTCTACTGGTGTTCCTGTGTCCTTGGCTTTTTCCGCCAGGTCCATTATCTTAGCTAAGGGACCTGCAATGTCCAGAAGCTTATCTTGGCACCCTCGCCAGGCTCTGTCTATTCCTTTCCGGATATCTCGCGCTGTTTTTGTCACAAAAGTGACCATCTTGGAGTCAAGCTCCGGTGTCTCCGCCAGTTTGAATGGCAACTCTGGTCGAGGGCATTCTGACCGCATCCTGGACCTTACCTCCCTGTCCAGAGGTTTCCTAATATGCTGCGCCATGTAGGCTGCTACTCTGGGCGACGGGACCCAATCTGACGATTTGGGGTGCCTGATCGCTTCTGTGTCAAACATGTCGGTGGTACTGTCTATCTCCTCTGCATGTTGCACGGAGTCAACGTCGTCTCCACCTTCGTCCACTGGCATATAGCCTTCATCATCGTCCCCTAGATTGTTCACCCCTGGAGAAGGGGGTCTATCCTGGCTTTGCTTCTTCTTTTCCAGGAAGGCTCTTTTCAGCCTAGCGACAGGGTCGTCTGGTCTTTGGGGAGCCTCATCCTCCCTATCAAGATTGCTCGGGGGGGTCAAAATATGTTTAGTTTTCCGAGCTGCTTTCCGCCCCTTATGTTCAATCCCTTCAGAGGGATGTCTGGCTGACAGCTGATCAACTGATTCTTCTGCTTTCCTCTTATTGGCAAGCTGGGCTTGCTGTTCTTGAATCATGGCTTCTAGAACTTCAAGCCTCTGCGCAATAGGCTGCACACCTTGCGATACCGCTTTCGACAATGAATCACCTAATACCATCTTAAAACTCTGTGAGAGATCCGCGTCCTGTTGGTACGGGGTCTCTCCCCACTCTTCCTCAGACCACTCCGGAGAGGTGGAAGGTGGAGCACCGGGGCTGTTGGATTGTGCCATCTCTAGTGTTGGTAATACCAACTTCTGGGCTTTCAGCAGGGAACAACAGCAGCTAGGCCCCTGTTCCACAGAGATATGCGTATTGTGGGGTTGTGCAGGGCTGCTTCCACGGAGCCTGAAAAGAAGTACCCGAACTTCTTGCTCTAGCTGTCCCCTAAATAGCACTCCGGTGAAATACAAGTTTTTTTTTTTTTTTTTTTATTAGCCGGTATTAGGTCGATGTTTCCTCACAGTCCGCTGCGAACGCAATGAAATCACTTGCGCGTGCGCGCGGAAAGGCCCCGATGGAATGCTGGGGGACTGAACTTCCCTTCCGTTCCCCTGGGTCCTATCGCCCGACTTGTTCGTCGGCGCGGAACCTCGAGGGGCGGGGCCGGGTGCCTGAGGCGAGCGCGTTTGCTCGCGGCGCCGGCCCCGCCTCCTCGGAACCTGAACAATGCAACGCCTCGGAACAAAGCCGAGTGAAATAATATTCAGAACATCCGAGCGACACGGATTACTTACTATATTCTCTTCAATTGTAAATATTACCTTATATATATATACTCTCTAATGTCAATGAAGGACACACTCATATATATAAGCGTTCTATATACGCTGCGCTGGGGATTATGAACATACGCACACAAATATTCTAAAGAGAGATAATGTGAGGTACTTATCTTTGGCAGCAAAAAAGAAAGAGGAAGGGACCTGGGGAGCAAGGTTCTTATAGACTGACCTAGGAGCTGATTGGAGCAGAAGTTAGGGTCAGGACTACAACACCCCATAGGCATCATGGGAGTTTTAGTTTTATAGTCATCATGAAGGAAGGATCACTTTAGTTGGACTTTTAAAACCTCAGTTTGGCAATTTCTTTGTTGTAACAGAAAAGCACAAATGCTAAAGTTTAAAAAGTCGTGTTTTTTTAAATGCTATTATGGCAGTATTAAAGAAAGAAAAGCATAATGCGAGCCTCCTGTCTTGTCATAGAATGTTCACAACTAAGTTTTGATCTGATGAATTAATCCTGTAATGTGTTCTTTTTTTCACGGTTTCATATTCACTATAGCACAATGCATAAGGTGTTTCCGCCTTTCTTTGGCAAGTGTACTGATCACATGCAATGGCTGAAGTTGAACTCCATATTATGAGTGCCATGATGGTTAAGAATGTAGCTGTGTTAAGCACTTCCCTCAGAAGTCTGTGTTCACAGCAGCTTGCAGTAACACATCCAAACACGTCCTCTTTCAGAAGTAGATGCATTTGAGTATACAAACTTTGGTGATAGCACACCTACCATGATATACTAGCATTTACCCATACCAGAACGTGCTAATCATAGACATTAATATAGCATCTGTCTGAAGCAGCTCTAGAGCTTGTCTCTTCTAATGAGTTTTGCAATAACTGAGAAGGGGGGGAAACATAATCTATTAGCCAAGAGAAGAGCTTAGGTAGTTACATTGGAGAGTGTAGTATCAAAGCGTGAAGGCTCATAACCAGGTTTGGCCACTGGAGATACTGTGATCCTGGACAGATTTTTCTATTCCATTACACAGTTCTGTCTTTGGTGAAAAAGAAGTAGATGCCTTGTCACATCCTTTGGCCTGTTGCCTGCTCTTTCTTTTCATAAATGTAACTTATGGAGAAGTGTCACTTGGAGGGAGGGAGACAGCCAAATGTCACAGCACTGTGACAAGCTTATTTTCTGGTCTGCTTATTTTCAAAAATGCAACCATTTTAAATGTACTTCAAATCATGTATAGCAATCCACTAGTCCGTGTCAAATAATGCATACAAGCTGGTGACTTTATTGCACAATTCAAATTGCTGGCCATATTCAAATCTGTAAAATAAAGCAGCAATTCCTTGCTGATATATTATTGGGCTCACATCAATAAGGATTCTGGTACTTTTAGCCTCCCATTTGTGAAGGAGAAAATAAAGGTACAATGATGTTCTTTTTGTGCAACATCTTTCTATAAATATTTTTTATGAATATTGCTGTCTTTATTTATTGTGTGATTTGTGCACTTTGCAAGTCAGTTCTACGAAACAGGATATTAATTTAGTTATTGCTGGCTATCTGGTTATTTGGTTGGGAGAGGCAGTGTATCATGGATTTGATAAGATCAGCTCCTAATGATGTTATTTTGCTGGTTGCTATTGATTTCGGGGATATGGATTCCTTTCTCATTTTGATATGGATTGTAATATGATTGATATATGAATTAAAGTTAGGCTTTTTTCCCATGATTAAGTCATATATGTTTTATTTTTATTTAAGTTTATATGTATTTTTACTTTATCTTAAGGTTGATTGATATGATTGTTGGATTGAAAGCGTAAAGATTTTTTGTTTATAAAACTGTATCCCATTAAATAAATAAATACATTAATTTTGTTCTTGAACGTCACACATTCGCAAATAATTTCACCCTGTTGTGTGAAAAAGATAAGAATGTATCCAAGTGTTGAAATCACACACTGATCTCAAATCACAGTATTACCACTTCATTATAGTGTCCAATCTTGGGCAACACATCTCTCAGTAGAAAATCTGCCAAGATTGCCTGTCCCTAAATGTTTCAAAATTATCAATCACTATGTGTGATTTATCTGCCGGGGCATGCTCTTCATATAACCCTCTCTCGTTGCTCAACTTGGGATAGGGCTGCTTAATATGTATATTAATAGTGACATCCATACATTGCACCTAACGACATCATTTATTTATTGGCTCACTCAATGTAACACTATTTGTAAACCAGTCCCTCTTCAAATCTATCCTTGGATACATGCAGCTTCCTAGTAACGTCTGATCCATATCTATGCTATGGTATGTGTTGTTGTTTCCCAGGTTTGAGCACTTGTACATTGTACGAGGCACAAAATCTAGGTTTTGTATCTATGTTGGAGTAAGTGTTTACCTTTTTCATATGTCTACTAATCTGTGTCCAACATTACTACTCCGGCCCCATAATCCTTCCTCGCTACTGCTATTTTTAAAGTGTGTCGTCTGCCTATGCTGAAACACAAGTACCCTCTTCAAGACTTCCAAAGTTGGCCTTGAAATACCAACTGTATATTATTCAAGTCCGGTAGGCTACTTCATTTACACATCACATTCCATCCCCATGGCTGCAGCATCCCATTCCATGTACTGTAACCCCCTCATTACCTCATATGTTACCTTCGATGACATATACAGCACCATATAAAACTACAAATGCAAACAAAACTATTTTGAATCCAGCGTGGATGATATGACTTCAAGGTAGTGTTTGGTTTGTTTGATTTGTGCCAGAGCAGCCGGCCGATCAAGCTCTTCAATGAGACGAGGGCTGGGTGAAATATTCAAAAGCGAAACAGAAGAGGAGAAATGTGCGTCCAATTTCACTCCCATGTACTATGCAGAAACAAATGCTTTTCCCACCTGTTTCGGCAATTTCAATCAACCAGCTGCAACTTCACCTACCCCAAAATTCCCCATGGTCATTTCACTCGCTTCACGCCACTGGCTTGATTTTCAGAGCCAAAAATCAAGCCTGCTGCTTTCACCTGTCTCACACTTCTGCTTTCTCTGGCACCATTGGTTCTTGATGAAAACATTTGCAGCCCATTGCGGGTCAGCCAATACTTGAGAGTTGTATTTACCCTAATTTGAGCTAAAATATGTGTGGCCTATCTGGTGTTTAGTCAGAGTTGGCATCTCACGACTTAGCCCCTTTCATCACAGCATTCATTTATGCTTCCTTCGAGACGGGTATAGTCCCGGATAACCTAAAGGATGCATGGGTAATCCCACTCCTCAAAAAACCTTCCCTTGACCCTAACATCCCAACTAACTTCAGACCAATCACTACAGTCCCGTTCCTGCTCAAGATCCTGGATCGTGCGGCTTACCTGCAGATTCAGGACTACCTCGAATCAAATAATCTTCTGGGGCTAAAACAATCAGGATTCCGTCCTAAACACGGCACTGAATCAGCCTTGATTGACCTGAAAACTCAGATGGAGACACTAAAGGACAATGGGAAGTTAGCTCTACTCCTTCTCCTCGACCTCTCCTCGGCTTTCAATTTGGTCAACCGCCAAATACTCTGCCAACACCTTAAATCTGCCGCCCAATTTTCCGACTCTGCCAATGCCTGGGTCCACTCATTCCTGAGCAACAGATCCATGAGGATCTTCTCACCTACGGCATCGGCTGCCCCCTGCCCCATTCACTGTGGTGTTCCTCAAGGCTTGTGTGTATCCCCTACGTTGTACAACGTATTCACTAAGCCCCTCTTCTATGTGCTTGATTATCTGGGAGTCTCATACACCAACTACGCGGACGACACCCAGATACTCATTCCTATCACGGGAGATTACACAGCCGACACTAAAGCATTGAACAATGTCTACCTGGTCATTCAGGCCTGGATGGCTCATCACGAACTCTGCCTCAACGACGATAAAACCGAGCTCTTACTACTAGGGTCAAACCATCGGCTTAACAAATTAGATCAAACCTACAAGTCCTTCACCATCGATGGCAATGATATCAAGGTCTCCAAAGACACTAAGACTCTAGGCATCTATTTCGACTCCACGCTCTCCTTGAACAGACAAACAAATGCAGTAAGGTCGGCATCAGCCTACACCTGTAAACTTATCACCGCTTGTAGACCCTTCCTAAACACTACCAACTGCATCACCCTCGCCAGAACACTCGTTATGGTCAAAATTGACTACTGTAGTGCTCTATACCCAGGGACCAGTCAATGCAACCTCAATAAATTGCAAATTGTACAAAATAATGCATTAAGGGCAGCCTTAAACATCCCGAGACGCGCCCACATGTCCACCGTCAGATCTGACTTACGCTGGCTCCCGGTAAAACAAAGAATTGCCCTGAAAACGCTAGCCTTGACCCACAAATGCTTGAACAACAATGCCCCACCCTACCTCTCCGCGCGCCTCACACTCCATACCTCCTCTCGACTCATTAGATCAGCCCAAACTCACAGCCTCTGTCTGCCTAGATTCAAACTCCATAAAGCGGGCGGTGTGAGCTTCCCTGTCCTAGCTTCCAAACTTTGGAACACCTTACCTATTCCTATCAGAACTGAACCGTTGTTCCAATCCTTCAAGAACAACGCCAAAACCAGGTTGTTCTCTCATGATTTATGAGGCCCTCACTCAGTCCAGTATCCACGTGTATTATAGGCCATGAATATTCACCTCTCATTGTACTTGTATTATA
Organism: Ambystoma mexicanum; assembly: GCF_040938575.1. Lineage (NCBI taxonomy): Eukaryota > Metazoa > Chordata > Amphibia > Caudata > Ambystomatidae > Ambystoma > Ambystoma mexicanum. The sequence goes on from NC_090932.1 coordinate 1,389,294,357, forward strand.
ATCTGCTAATGGTATTCTCTCTGTATATTCCTCTATATTTGTGTAATTCGCTGTGTATTCACTGTTTTATTGTAACCTGTTCTCAAGATTATGCACCCGGTTGCCCCTGGGCCTGGTTTCTGCGCTTTATACATAAACAAACTACAACTACAACTATCTATTGGCTGCCTTGGCTGCTACTGGACTAATACAACTCTTCCTCCTCCTCCTCCTTCTCCTCCTCCTACTACTACTACTATTATGATTGGTACTGCTTCTGCTCCTCATTCCAACTTTGTAAGCCAAAGTAATTACCTTGTGTACTCTTTGCCAGCCTGTGTGGTCTTCTTCTTGATTGGCCAACTTCACTGGTGGTGTAGCAGTCATATTATGTGTTTCATATTTGAGCCGGTTTTCTTTAATTGTTGTTGTGTCTCATGTTTACACATGGCCCTTCCTAGCTTGCAGTGAAATGTATGTAGGGTTGTGGGGAAAGATTGCTGCTGTATCACACGGGCTGCGCAAATTGTCTGATTCAATGGGAATAAGCATTTGGGATGCAGCTTGTATTGAAGTGTGTCTCATGTTTCCACAAAAGCCTTACAAGATTCCATTGAAATGTATGTGGCGTGGCGGGTCAGCCTCTTGTTTCATCTCCTGGGTATCACAAATTATCTGTTTCAATGGGGCTTTCATTTGTGGGGCAACTTGTATTGCTGTTGTGTCTCATTTTTTTAGACATTCCTTCCTGGCCTCCAATGAAATGTGTGTTGGGAGGTGGGGCCAGGTTCTTGTTGTATCTCCAGGCCTCAGCGAATAATCTGGTTCAATGAGGAAAAGCATTGGATGGCAACTTGCATTGCTGTTGTGTCTCATTTTTTAGACACTCCTTCCTGGCTTACAATGAAATGTATGTAAGGTGGTGGTGCCAGCTTCTTTTTGTATCTCCTGGCCTCAGCGAATGCTCTGTTTCAGTAAAGAAAAGCATTGGGTGGCAACTTGCATTGCTGTTGTGTCGCATATTTCCACAGAGTACTTCCTTGCTTCCTGTGAAATGTGTGAAGAGTGGTGGGCCAGCTTGTTGCCCTATCTTTTGGGCTGCACAAATTATCATATTCAACAGGACAAAGCCTTTGGGGGCAGCTTCTATTGCAGTTGTGGTCCTCCTTGCCTCCATTGCTTCTTCACAGAACTAGGGCAAACGTCATGGCCACTTCCAGGAGTAGTATGTCTGCTGCACTTGCTACTGCCAATATCATCAACATGGATGGCGCTTTTTCCAGCTTATGAATCCTGTAGGCAATCATAGGCTCTCGCAGTGGCACTGGCAATGAGGTGTCATGTCCAAAATGAGAAAATGAACCCGGCAACAGATATTGGTGGCAGCACAAGGAAAACCTACCCCAAAAATATTGATGTGACTCATCAGACATAACATGCCTGATCAGGAGGAGAACTCAGAAGTGATGGAGGAATTTTCTATGATTGAAGAACATGAGGAAGTCCTTGGACCAAGTGTTGTTACCTCTGGAGCACTCAGCAGCAAGCCTGTACCTCTGTTTCACTGGTGCCAACCATGCACACAGAAGGTAAATGCAGCTGCACCACATCCCACAGAAAGTCAACACTGTGTGTCTACTCCCTGTTGACAAAGCAAAACGGAACATTGTTGTTTGTACCTTGTGCAATAACGGGGTGAGCAGGGTAAAGCCAGGGTCACATCTGGGTACATCGGGCCAGAAAGCCTACATGAAAAGCCACTAAAAGTGAGTAAGGAGTCAAACAGGCAGAAGAAGAGCAGCACTTGTGGGCCCCTATCAGAGCATCAAATAACACAGGGCCACATTTGCCAGTGGTCGTTTACTCAGCCGTTGGACAAACAAACACCTTATAATTGCAAGCAAACACCCCATTTTCTATCAACTCAAGGCTGTGACACCAAAGAGGCTTTCTGTTGATCTGTTCCCTTTCTCTTTGTTGAGAGTCAGGGTTTGCCAGAACCTATGGCATTGTTGTGCTAAGGTGGAAGATGCCAAATCAACATTATTTCTTAAGTGTCTCAATTTCAGCTCTATATTGAAAGGTGATGGAAGAACTACACAAGGTACAGCAGGAATTGGAGACAGAGGAGGTGAACATCACCATGGACATAAGGACAAGTGTGCAGAGCGCTAACTGCATCACTGCAACAAGGTGTGCTCTAGCACCTTCATGCATCTCTTGTTCAAGATGGAATTAGCAACTAAGATCTCAGACCATATAACCGGACAGACTCGAAGATTATTGCAAAGTACTACTTTATTCTCAATTTAATAAAGCAGGGTCAACTGGCAGACATTGGACTGATGCTTGCACACTGACACACAAACTTGATTACACAGAGGTCTTATACCCCAATATGCGTAATCTATGATGGCATCCTACGTGGTAAACTATCAAACATATTAGCAGGAGGGATTGGTTAGGGGAACATATCTATTTATAGAATACATAGGGATTAGTACACCTTTGCCCGTCTCTTATTTGTGAGGCACGCTTCGAACTACCTCTAAATACATATAATGCTGAATATAGAGAACAAAATGGCAGCGGATTGGTCTATGCAACATTGCATAGCAGGTGGACCCATAGAACCACTGATTTGTTGGCATTCTCATCCTACCTTGGACTTTTGGCTCGGCTAGCAGCATGTAAGCGAAATGAAACCCAGGTGCTTAGATCACGTCATTTTATTCCATACTTTCCCAACTAGTCTTTCTCATCACTCCGGCCATGACCCAAAGTTTCCCGTCTGAAGCTGACCTTTTAGTCTGCTCTCGGTTCTGGGACATTCAAGGGAGTGTAAGCACATCACTATCTTCACCCGAGGCTTAATAAATAGCCCTTGTTTTTGACTTTTGACTCGCATGTGAAGAGACCATGAATTTTGCCATTTCGATCTCATATATACTGCTATTTGATTTAATTATTCTGGGTGTCATTGCTCTCCTTGGCCTCTAGAGACTTGCTCTCTCAGCTTGTATAGACTTTATACACTTTTAATTGTCCAACACTTGGGTCTTGTAGATGTTTTCTTCTTCTTAATCTAAGAAAAATATGCCTGGTCCATGGCTTATCCGTCTGCCTCCCTTTGTGCTTTGCAGCAATTCCTTAAAAATAGCATCATTGAACCCACACCAGCATGGACTCCTCTTTAATTTGCACACAAAGCTGTTCTTCCAGCGTCTCCTGACTCTTTAACCTTGATCTGTTTCTGAGTTAGCTGAATTGAATCTTAACACAAGCCAGCGTCCATTTTCCAATGATGGTAATTCTATCGACATTATATATTCCTCTATAGGAAGCTTCTATATGTCTTTTCTACCTTGCGTTTCTGCGTATTTACACTTTTTGGTCAGAAAGTTACTTTGTCCCCTTTTGCATTCATGATTACTTCATCATTTCAGTTACAGTGCACCTCTAACGATCTGTGCCTCAACACCAGCAGGCCTGAGATCCTTCTCATTGGGACCCCTGCTCCCGCTTTCACTCTCAAACTCTGACTGCCATCCTTGGGTCCACTGCCATCACCCTCTGGTGAGGCCAAAAACCTTGGGGTGATCTTCAACCCCACACTCTCCTTCTCTCCACACATCACGGACCTTGCCAAGAAGGCCCGCCTGCAGCTGTACCTCCTCAAAAGTATTCTCCTTTTTCTACCCTTCCCTGAGAAGCTCACTGTCTCCAGAGCCCAGCTTCTCTCTAGGCTGCACTACTACAACAGCTTGTTTCTCAATCTGCCTACCTCTACCCTTCGCAATCTTCAAATCATTCAGAACAGGACCGCAAGACCTTTCCTTGGCCTCAAGTCCAGGGCTCTCTCTCTCCCTCTACCCTGATAACCTTTCCTTGCTCCTGCTCTGTCTGCTGACTGGCTGCCTAGTTTTCCTCTGAGTCTTACAGGACACCAGGCCCCCTTGACAGTCCCCCTGCACTTGCCGCTTGGCCCTACTTCGACTGCCTCCTGACTAACCTGTACTACTGGGCTGGATTTCCCCCTTGTAGTCCCAGCCTCCAAGCACTTAACTCATGGCTCTCTGGCTCTAGGTGCACTTCCCCCTCTACACTCTCGCCTGCACTTGTTGTTTGCACACTTGGATGATCTCAATGGCACAAGGCCTAGTGAGATCGTTGTCATGTCCTCCCGCTGTTCCCCTTGCCTTGTTGTGCCTTGAAACAGTTATGTTTAGGCGCATAATAAATAACATATCAATCAATCAATTTCGTACATGTTTCTCTTGTTACTCCAGTTACATCATCTCTCTTAAGTATTTTCATATTGTTTCAGTATGGCTTTGTATATTTGCTGCATGACATAACTCTGCCCTCATCAGGTTTTACTCAGTGCTCCATGATGTCCAACGGTGTGTGCTGACATCCTGCCACAAGGCATCCTTCCACGCTTTCAGTGCAAGGGTACATTTGGTACAGCTGTCTGAGTGCATATCATCTGTTGTACACTCAATGCGGTATAGGAACAACACATGGGGTCCCATACAACGCTCTTCTCCTACTGTTCCATTATGATGGCTGTGAAGGGGCAGGAGTTAGGGATAATGTGTCCAACTGTTCCTCTACATTCCCCCCACTGATCGAGTCCTCAACCACATTCTTTTCTTCATTCTCCTTTATCATCTCATCATACTTTTGTTTCTTTGGGAACCATATCTTTGTCACCCCTTCAGGTGACCTGCATTCTTTATATGTTCAACCACACTCCAGGTCATGTGGCAGCAATCTCCTGCTGGTGGACAGAATATCCATCATCCTACATATTTTTTTTATGATTCTTAGGGTAGTAGAACTTCATTCCTGGAGGTGCAAGGGTACTTTTCATTATATTCTCATGGGTACTTTCCTCATTTTCATCTGCTCACCAGTTCCAGCATCTATATCAATCAGGATCTTCATCCCAATAGCTTACCTTGCTGTCTTCTGGCAGTGTCCCAAGATGATCCTTATGAGACAAAATCCTAGCAATACCAACAATAGTACTGCTCCAAGTAATTTGAAGGCATTTGCCAACCAAGTTGGAATCCATGAAAAGAGCGATGAAAACCAGCTGTCCTCCTCGGGTTTGGCTACTTCATCCACCATTTCTGTGTGAAAGGTTGACAACATCGTTATTGCTTCCTTCAAAGTCCCATTCTCTTCATTATGGGAAGGTATAAAATCCACAGCAATAAGGCCCAATCCTGGCGTACATGCCTCCTTCCATTAATGTACTTAAGTCCAGGACATACCTTTTCTGGAGGGCCATGAGCCTGATTACCCCCAAATCTTCTCTGATTGCATTACATCCTTTTATTGTCATGTTGATTGTTTGCAGCAGCTCCCATCTGGTTATCTGTAACCATTTAGCATTTACTGCAGTCTGAATTCCTGGCAGGAATGCCGTTGATGGTAAATGACTTGAATGGAGGATCTAGTTTGTTGAGACAATGAGGTGAACCCAGGATGAGGAGCTCTGTCTTATCATCATTGAGGCAAAGCTCGTGTTGAGCCATCCAGGCCTGAATGACTAGGTAGACATCATTCAGGGATTTAGTGTCCGCTGTATGGTCTCCAGTGATAGGTATGAGTATATGGGTGTCATCTGCATAATTAGTGTAGATGACGCCCAGCTAGTCAAGGATATAAAAATAGGGGTTTAGTAAACATTTTATAAAGTGTTGGGGAGACACATGATCCCTGTGGGACACCGCAGAGCACAGGAGAGGGCTCTGCGGAGGCTGAAGGGGAAAAAACCCACATCCATCTATAGTCTAGAAAGGATTTGATCCATAAAGTGGCGGAACCTGAGAAATGGGCAGCAGATTTAAGATGTTGACACAAGATTTGGTGGTTGACCAAGTCAAAAGATGCTGATAGGTCTAATAACAGTAGGAGGGCAAGTTTACCATTGTCTTTTAGATCCTCAATCTGGGTTTTCAAATTGATGAGGGTAGTTTCGGTACCGTGTTTAGGTCGGAAACCAGATTCCCTGAGGCAAAGGAGTTTGTTGGATTCCAGATACTCCTGTATCTGTAAGTAGGCAGCTCAGTCCAGTATTTTAAGTAAGAATGGTACCGTGGTGATGGGCCTATAGTTGGAGGGTGTATTAGGGTCAAGGATGGGTTTCTTAAGAAGGGAGATGACCCAGGTGTCTTTAAGATTGTCAGGGACATTACTTGAACTGAAGGAAGTGTTTATGAGGACGGTGATAAAAAGGGCTAGTTCATGTGAAGCCTCCTTAATGGTAGTGGCTGGGCAGGAGTCACCTTGGCAGTTAGAGGGTTTGAGCTTGTTGATAATGTTTTACACTTCCATTATGGTTAATGGTGAAAAGCTGAAAGGTTTGTGAGTGTAAGGGGTTGTGGGTTTCATGGAGGTAAGTGACGGGGAGTTTAACTGATAATCAGGTTGAAGGCTAGTTTGTTTGGCGTTGATTTTGGCCTGGAGTGTAGCAATTTTGCCGAAGCGTGCAATTGGTATGTTCATACACCATGTACTATCTTTGCTACAGGTGTCTGGTGGGGTTACAGGAGTTTCATGTTCTTTCATGATCTTGAAAAGCTCTTTGGTGTTAGACTGCACTTGCAAAATACGCTGATTGTAGGTGTCTTTTTTCGCAAGGAAAATAGCCTCTTTCTAGTTTAAAGACGCTAAAATGAGATTATCTTTTTTGGCATCAGAGGAATTACTTTTATATCGGGCTTCAGTGGTCCGCTGCTCTTTGCGTAACACTCTTAAGTGTGGAGTGAACCACGAGCTAAGGTGAGCGTTTGGTTTAGGTTTCCTTAGCTTGATAGGAGCAATGGCGTTCAAGGCTTGGAGCATGGTGTGGTTGAAGGTGTCAATTAATACTGTGGGGTCAGTGCAGGAAGATGACACATTTTTCAGTATGGGTAGAATGAGAGGGAGTAGCTTCTCACGTGTTATGTCCCTTTTATTTCTAGTATGAATGGGGGGGGGGCGATGTCTTGCTTGAGGCATTGGTTGATCGCTTTGATATTGAAAGTGATAGTATGGTTGTCTGACCAAGCACATGGAGAATTGGCTTGAAGGCTGATGTTGCAATTGGAGTCAACTAGCCAGTCAAGAGTTCTCGCTTTTGATTGAGTGGGTTCCTGGATGCAGTGGATGAATCCCAGGTCAGTTAGAGTGTTGGCCAAATCCAAAGCTTTATGATCGTTAGGGTCTTAGAAGCCAAGGTTGAAATCGCCAAGTAATATAATCTGGGACTGGGTCTTAGTTTTTTCAACTAGGATAGACATAATGTCATCAGCGAAGGTGGTACTAATCTCGGAAAAAAGCATCCAGAGGATACAATTTTGAAAACAAAGGAATCAAGGAATTTAATTAGACCTGATCCTTTATTTAAATATCAGAATTTTAATCATGATTTAATCATAGCACTCATAACAATTTTACATCGCAGGAAAGAATTTAAGAACACATAATTTTACATACAATTCATATCATTCATACATATGCGTCCGTTAGCCATTCATACATACACAACAATAACAAATAGAAGCTAAAACTTTAAACTAAAAAAGTCTTAACAATCGATTACTTATTGTCTTCATTAAAAAGAAAAGAAATATATAATCAATATATAAGAGACCACAACAAATTGCCCAGGTGGTCATGGGTTGGGATGGGTCACGTTGGTGTCCAAAATCGACCTCATCTCTGGTTTCTCAACCGGTTTCGACGTATTTAACCTTAATTGAGTTACATCTTCATCAGGAGATAAGCAATTACACTCTTCAAAGCAAAGAAAAACAGCTGGAAGTTCCTGATATAAGTAACAGGAAAAGCTGCTGCACCAATATGCGGTGTTCTGAAAAATATGGGCTGCATGGCTGTCAGCCAAATTATGGTGATTGTCCAATCCTACAGTGACTGATTCGCTGCAGAATAGAGAGAATTTTGAAGGAAGATATCGGTCCTCCAATGGTTCTGTTCATTAACACGATGATCATTTGGGAGTCGAAAAAACGACCACAGCTCTCATGTTCTCATTGTAGAAGGAGCCGTCCTGCTCGGGTACAGCGCTCGTGGGAAAACCTGAGTCCGCCAGACATCAGGAACGCTCAGTATGGGTAGAATGAGAGGGAGTAGCTTCTCACGTGTTACGTTCCTTTTATTTCTAGTATGAATGGGGGGGGGCATGCTTGGGGCATTGGTTGATCGCTTTGATATTGAAAGTGATAGTATGGTTGTCTGACCAAGCACATGGAGAATTGGCTTGAAGGCTGATGTTGCAATTGGAGTCAACTAGCCAGTCAAGAGTTCTCCCTTTTGATTGAGTGGGTTCCTGGATGCAGTCGATGAATCCCAGGTCAGTTAGAGTGTTGGCCAAATCCAAAGCTTTATGATCGTTAGGGTCTTGGAAGCCAAGGTTGAAATCGCCAAGTAATATAATCTGGGACTGGGTCTTAGTTTTTTCAACTAGGATAGACGTAATGTCATCAGCGAAGGTGGTGGCTGGTCCGGGAGGCCTATAGATAAGATGTAGGGTAGCTGTTGGGAGAGATAGGACATGTTACAGAAAGTAGTTCTGCTGAGGGGATCTGTGGATTAGGGATGATTCTGAGACCAATGGACATTTTGTGTATGATGGCGGCAGCGTTGCCTTTCGTTTGATTGGTGCTGCAATCACATCTGATAATGATGTATCCAGAGGGAATTGTGAGGGCTAGTAATGGTCAAGAGGCTGCGTGAAGCCACGTCTCTGTTATGGCAAAGAAATAAGGTCTTGCGTTGTGATGAAGTCAGGAATATCCAGAGCGTGATCAGGGAGTGACCTGGCAAGAGGTGATTATGGTCAGTGTTGGTCAGAGGCGGGGTGTTTGGGTCGAGGGCTGGTTGTGTGGCTGGTGTGGATTTCAGTGTGTTGTGTAACCGCTTCTGCGAATGACTAGATGAGTGCAAGAATCTTGATCTCAGTCTAGTTTTTCTGATTTGAAGGGAGCAAGGTTGATTCGGTGTAGGTTTGGTGGCAAAGTGTTCCAGCCATAAGGCGGGTGAGTTTAAGTAAGGGTTGGTGGGCAGAGCTGTGTGTGAAAGTGACATGGCACTGCTGAAGTGTGTGCCAGTAGCGGTGGTAAGTGCACCCTGGGCTATTATGGGGATGTTTTGGATGCAAAAGCTAGGAGGATGAAACATGGTGTGTTTCGAGATCTTCGATGGAGTGTGCATTGTGTGCGTAATACTGTGGTTGTTAGGGTGTATCCCGGTTAAGGAAGTTATGATGAAGAATAGTAGGTGGAAGTTATGTGCTAGGGAGTAGATTTACATAGTGGCCTGCAGTGTGGCAGTGATTGTGGAGTGAAATGGGTGAGGTACAGTGTGTGGTGAGTGCGGGTAGTGCGTATGGTAATGCTGAGGTAGTAGTGCTCCGGTATCAGGTGCCACACACTGAGTGAGCAAGCCTGGCTGTTGTAGTGGTTGATCGTACGGGCGAGATAAGAGGCAGAAGAGGTATTACCAATGTGTCAGTAGCAACCGCTGTGTGATTGAGGCAGTAGGGTGATCCGTTAATCAGATGTAAGAAGGGTAATGGCAATAAGTTTGAGGCAGTTTGGAATAACATAGCACGGTCAGGTACATGAGAACATAGTTAAGAGATGGCATGAGTAAAGCGTTATATATAGGCTCGGCAGAATGGACTGGGGGAGCTCTAGATACAGTGAAAACGATTGACAGGCCTAATTGGATGGCTATGCAGGGCGTATTAAGATGGTGATCATTGGGTGTGTTACACCACGGAAATGGGGTACAGAGTGGTATGAGCACAGGTCTAGCGGAGTACATGGGCAATTATAGATAATGAGTTAAGGCAAACACATGGTATGATAGGCGTGTAGTATAGAGTTTGAGCAAAAACAAAGAAAGGTTCTAGTCACAGATAGTAGATGGCAATAACTGTTCAGGTAGCTAAACATAGATTGGGATGGAAGTCAAGGCAAAGGCGCGGGTGTGCATCATCGCAGAAATGCTGCTCAGTTTGGTGCAAATACAGATGAAACGGAGTTCGTATGAAATCTAGATAGAGCAAACAGGTATTGAGGAAGACCATATTGCAAACAAGTATGAAAGGCAGAAATTGACAGATTGCAATGTTAAGATTATGCTAGCCGTGCAGAGCTGTAGGTAAGAGATAGACTAGACTGGTACTAATAAAGTCAAATCAAATTGCAATCGGGCGACAATGTGCTAGCGACTGGGTGTTAGATCGCAGTCAAGGTAGGATGCAAGTTCATGGGGAGCACGCATAGATAGATATGCTGGGTAAATAAGCACCAAACTGGCGCCGGGTAGTGCAATAGACCCAGGGACAAGTGTAAAAATGGTTCAAATACTCCGGGTGGGAAGCTTACCAGGCAGCAGGTGAGGAGCCAGGTATTGGATGTGCATGGGATGCGGGGGCAGCAGAAGTGTAGACAGGCAGAGATTCAGGCCCTGGACTCTGGGCGGGCTCGGACAGAAGCTTGCCTTGCTTCCTGTGTCCTTCTTCGTGGGCCGGCTGAGCGTGATAGGCTGAAGAAAGCAGCTTCAGACAATCCACTCTTGCTGGTTCACTGGGCCGCTGGATGGGGGATCTCAGGAAAAGTCGGCAGCCATCTTCAGCTGGATAGACCTCGTGGGTCTTAATGGTGGATGCAATGAAAAGCACACAGAACGAGTGCTAGGCTGAATCGTTGGCTCCTTGGCAGCCTAGCCTAGTAGTTGTTCCTGTAGGTCAATATTTACATTTTGTAGCTTATTTTCAGACCCGCAGAAGCGGGTTTTCACGTTGTTAAAATTAGGGTCTGGGTGGTCCATTGTGATGTATTGAGAAGGTTTTTTAGGTCCCATGTCCATGACATGGTGAGCATGTGATGATCACTATAACTTTGTTTTACGATTATAAAACTGTCAACAATATTAAACAATTTCTCGTCCACATATAAGTAGTCAATAATATTGCCTGACAAACCTCGATGCCACGTATTCTCAGGGGGTACATCACCCGCTATAGAGCCGTTGGCTAGTCTAAATTTCCTTTCATCCATAAACTCTATCCACCTATTAACTTGATACGATTTTGTTCTAGGAGGTGTTTCAAGACAATTCAAATTAATTTCCCGTACAATTATAGTGGCTATGACGTCATTGGAGGTCAAGGCTAAGTCTAAGAGTTGAGAGAGAGCAGTGTAGAATGTGTCATCGGTAATCCCAGCCGGATTCCTATATATGTTTACCAGTGGATTTATATTATATTCTTAGAGTTTGATTTTAACCATTAGTAGGACATTATTTGGAGCAGCCCATGACGGGATGGTCATACCGTGCTTTGTTTTACTGCTACTAAAATCCCTGAAGTTGGTCTTCCTTTCAGGGCAGTCTTAGCTGGTAATAGGACGACATCATGATCATTCCAAATGGGCATGTGAATTAACCAGGTTTCCTGGCGTGCCACTATGTCGTATTTGTCAATTGTATTGTCCATACCAGATAGTAGATGGGAATGCCCACGAGTGTTCCAAGAGGCCAAGCTTATATGTTTTCGGTTAATGACCAGTGGTTGTTATGCTTTTGACATGTTTGTATTCAGTAGTGGTTGTGTTTGCCCATGAAAACAGCGCTCACGGTTATCGCTCACAGATGTACATTGCTGCTTTTTTTCTTTGGATTGCAGGTCCTGTGCAATAATAAAGCCAAGTTTAAATAGATCCATCTTGGATTTCCATAATGCATTTAGCAAAACACCCGATGGTATCCAAAGGCAGACTATTGATAAATCGTCATCGCTTAAAAGCTCCACTTGATCTATGTCAAGTGAAGTCAAGTCTTCTAACTCAGGTGTTTCGGCAAAAATATTCAAAACACTTGTTCAACATAGGTCATATTTTAAGTGGGGGGATGAACGGCATTTCATTATCAAAGAGTGTCCCTTAAAAGGGCAAGTCTTAGATAAGGAGCTGGTGCCTTCCTGCTTCCTGCTCTTTTTCACCACTTAGCAAGCCACACCCACCTGGTGCCTTCCTGCTTGCCGCTCTGTTTCCCTACTTAAGGAGCCCTCCAGCTTCTTTTCCTTTGCAGATGGGGAGCAGGTGCAAGTGGATCTAGGTCACCTGGCATAAGCCCCGCCCACCTGGGGCCTTCCTGCCTGCTGCTCTTTTTCACCACTTAGCAAGCCCCGCCCACCTGGTGCCTCCCTTCACCATCACCGTCTTGTGGCCAATGCTGGATTTGACTTTTATGGACTTCATTCATTCACAGTGCGTCACTCTTTCTCAACTCTCATGCTGGACTTCCTTTGCATCTTGAACTCATGGTGGCCCTGAATCATGCTATTCCCATCTTTATCTTTTATCCTGGCTTGCAACTATGTGTTACTACTGGCTTCTGCAATTGTATTCGCTCTCCACTCTTGCTTCTCCACTCTTTTTGACTGCTTACTCTCTGTTCTCTCCTCCTTTCCCTTCTCCCTTTTCCTATCTCCTCCCCTTACTTTCTTCTATGCACTTACTCTATCAGAATTGTCCCTGGACCTAATATGATAGCAACCTTGTCTGTTTCCTCTCACTGTTTACTGTTTTTTTCCTCCCCACCGCCCCTCCAGCACTATCTGAAATGTCATCAGGCCTAGTATGATAGTCGCTTGTTTTGTTCCTCCCCTCCCTTTCTGCACCCCTCTCCCTCACCTTTTGTTTTTCTCCGGCTCTACCAGAAATGTCGTCAGGCCTAGTACGGTAGTCGCCTGTCTGTTTCCATTTCCTTCCCACTCCCCCCCTCCCTTCCTTATCTATGTTTTAGCTCTTGCACTATCTGAAATGTCGTCAGGCCGAGTACGATAGTTAATTTCACATCCTTACTGTTCATGGCCTGTAAGAATGTGGTTGTATTTTAACTTGTTCCCTCCCTTGCCTTGAAGCGCTTTGAAACACATTGTGTATATGCGCTATATAAATAAACTATCATATCATATTATCACTTTCTCTAGATTTAGTGTTAGCATTTGTTTTCATCAGCTCTTTTGCTTGGAGGAATCTAATGAGAGCACCGTCCAGGAGATGTGCACGCATTTCTAAATTTGGTAGCCTGGAATGAGCCTTGATTAGACTTATTCTCGGCTGAATCTCTTCTTTGTTTCATTTCCCAATCCAAGTTTTTGGAAACCAGGTAGGTGGTTAGACTCATATTTTTAAATTGTGTGTCCAGATAGGCGTACAGTGCTTTTCTGATATCACTGCATCTTTGTTCGTGATGAGGGTCTTTAGTAGCTTGTATAATCTCACTGCATCTATGATCCTATGTATGGCCATCAACTTTCAGAATATTGTTGCTTACTTGTTATCTGGATGGCGGTAGCTTTGAAATTCTCCTCGATTGCAGCAATAAGTTTGTTCAAGGGGAAGTGCGTTAAAGACTGATTATTATTCATCTGTCCATTAGAGGGTATGATTTTCTTTGCTTGGTTCAATTGTTTTGTATCGTGATCTAATTGGAATTTAATCATTTTTGTTGGCTTATGAATAGGTTTTTTAGGTCTAATAGTCACTAACTGATTTTTATTTGAATTTTTTTCCGTTTTTGCTCTCCAATCTGCTTATTTTTGGAATTCAAGGAAGTGGCAGTTTTTATCTGCACATTCCTATCTAGAAAGATGTCAAAATGTTCGCATAACGGAGGAATTATCATGTTATCTTGGGTATCCTGCTCTCTACTTATCCATGAATTGTGCCTTTCAATCTCTGCCTCCCCCATTCCCCCTTTATTGTCTAAGTCACTGGCTTTTCGAATCATGTGCTCAAATAAAGGGACAGCCAGGAGCATCAACAGTGGGGTCACAGGTATGATATGCACTCAATTTGGGTGTGGATTGGATTTGGGGTGGTGGCACCGGTTATTCAGTTCACTTTTTTTTTGCTTTCATTTCATCAGTGATCCAGTCAGAGTTCTGATGGATCTGTTTTGTCTGCAGGGTAATCTTAGAGTCAAGTGACTCAAATAATTTGAATAAACTGATTATAATCATATTCACAGCGCTAAAGTGATTTTGAGCATGGTAGGCTGTGGGACACCTTTTATCGGACCCTGTGACATAGTTTGCTTGCACGGCGTGGGCTGATTTTGCTGAGAAATAATTATCTCTCCTTTGTCTGCTTTGATGAAACAGTCTTTACTTCCTCAGGTGCGTGTCAATTTTTGAGACGTCTGTAATCTGCAGGTCACTTTGTGGTACTACTAAGGCTGGTATGTGTATCAATACCAATGAACAAACTCCTCCACATTTTGGTGGCAACTTTTTATATGCTCTTGATCCACAGGCCCAGTAATGGTCCATCAGGACTGCTGTTCCTTCCTTCATGCCTGGTACATCAAAAACTCAGTCACACTTGCGTTTTTCTCCAACTTTCACTCTTCACAGTTAGTATCTGCAATGGTCCCCCCTCATTGTCGATCCATGTCAGCAATCTTCCAATCTTAGGCCATTGGTTTTTACATTCCTTTTGTGCATTTGCCACAACTACTTCTCATTATCTGGTTAATGACATTGCTTTGCCCACAGCCAATCCATCATCCCATCCTTCAGGAGTAAGCACTGTTCCTTTAGTTTTAGTTGACCTCTTTCCCAGCATTCTCCTATTTCCTTTTCATTCATATCCTTGCATTGTAACAACTTATTGTCTTCAATCTTGCTTCCTGCTCCATTAATTCCAGGCTGTTCATATTTTATTATTCGATGCAGTCTTTGTTATTCCCTTTGCTTGCATTCTGTTTCTTTCTCTTCTTTATATGCGCTCTCTTCTTCCCTTCCTTTGTTTTCCCACTCATCTCTTTCTCAAATCCCATCAATGCCCTTATCATCCAGCATGAGTAATATTTGTTATCCCATCCATTTGTTCTGCACTATTGTTACTCCTTTAGCTTTATCCTATATTTATTTCTGCTTCCTTGCTTCTTCCTCTATCTCCATCTGTCTATCTGCTCTGTTCTTTCTCTCATCACGCTGCTTATGTTCATCATGTGTCGGGATATATTTGCATTCTCTGTTTTTACTCTCTTCCACATTGACCTCACTGTTATAAGCGGGGGAGGAGGGCTTCTTGTATGTCAGATTAACATGCCTGCTGCTGCTTTGAATTCCTTAAAAGGAGATATCCCTTCTCATCTGTGCCATTGGCGTTTTATCCTCCCCTATATTCTGATTAAGCTTTCACTCCTTCTCCTCTGGATCTTCTTTCTCTCTCTGGAAGATCTTCCATAGCTCTAAAACAGCCAACCTTTTCTGTAACTTCTTTCCCTTATATGTACATGCAAATACATTGTCATATGTCGCAATGCAGTTTTTGACAACAAACCCTGCGGAGACCATGGTATGAGTGTCTAAATAGTCATACTTCTGACCCATTACAAATGATATTTCCTTATCTTAGCTGTGTGTCTTGGTAAAGTTAATTTCAGGTATAAGTGTGGAAGATGTTGACAAGTAGATTTTTACTGTCTATACTTACCTGATATGTTATTCTTCTCTTTCTGTTATCAAATATACTACACTGATCATTTGGACAGGCTCCATCAATTGCCACTTAGTTATCCGAATATCAACATATTTTATCCACTTTTTAAAACTCTACACAACAATGTTCTTTTTGTTCCTTCGTTTACACTTTCTATCAATTTTTAATATCTCGCTGTTTATCATTGATATTTTAAGAATCTCTTCTTTATTCATTCATTATTTTCCTTTACTTTTTACCTTCCTTATTGACGTCATTCTCTTGATTAAAAATCGTATTATTCACCTTGATTTTTTACTATCGTTTTATATCTACTAGTTTAAACACAACAAGCACGTTATACTAACATATTTAAAACCCCACACATGCACTTTTTAAATTTTTTCTGCATGTGTCTTCCATTACTATCTTTCGTAAATGTATCTCCTCTCATTTTTACTCCATCTTGGATCTTGGTGCGCACTCTTCTTGTGGGCCTTGCCTCAGCAATACTTGACACCCCTATTTGGAGTCTTTTTAGTGCAAACCCTTCCATCCTGTTGGAACCGGGAATCAATGTATCTACTTCTCTTCTTTATAATCCCCAAAAAGCCCCTTTTCGTTATATACATATGAGTGAGAAAATTGGGTGATATACCCACCTGCTAATAGAGAAACCAATGAATGTCTGGGCACACATAGAAAGTACTAGGAAAAAATATAGTTTAGTTAATAGATTGCATCACAAATTTAACAAAAAGGAAGAAGTGCCGGGGGGAAGGAAGGGCGGGAGGTGCAGTTATCTCAGAGGTGCAGCCATCAGGTGGCTCATAAATGCAGAGAGAAGGGACTGTTTGGTTACAGATGCAGACCCTTAAGTGCTGGGGAGCCCAAAGCCAGTGCAAGTGCAACTGAACATGACATAGCCTGGGTGACCAGTGCGCGGAGCAGTAAGGTGCATCAGCAAGGGAGAGGAAGCGAGAAAGCAGAAGCGAAAAGTAAAGTCTTGAGTAGCTTCCGGAACCAGAGGTGGTTCTGCTCAAATTTGACAGATGCAGGGAGGCTGTTGCAGAGGGAGGCCAAACCCGAGGAGATAGATCTGCCCCCAACTCTTTGCTTGGAGAAGCATCTGACCCTCAGAGAGTTGGAATGGATGAGCGGAGAGCTCGAGAAGGAAGATGTTTTGGGAGAGAAAGTAAACATTTTGCTTCATCATATCAGGTAGCAAGTTGATTGTCAAATTCAGATAGGGTCACATTAAAACTGTTAACAGCAGCGACTTTGTCTCCTTCCAACAAACTGATGAGAATATCTCATCTGTCAGACAGGTCAGACATGTAGGCACATATATAACAAAATAGGGTGGCATGTGTGCTACCATAATCCAGACCCACAACCAGCATTTAAATGAATTTAATTGCATAATCTGCTAACAAACAATGTATCCAATTGGATCTCCTGCAAAATGTCACTGAAATATCAAACCATTACAATTTTAGCTTGGCACATGTTCAAATCAGCAAAAGGAGGAGGGGTGTTTATTATGAACAAAATAATGTATACGAATGAGGCCGATAGACAATATTATATGTTATGGAACTGTAGATGACATCATGTTGACAGAAGCTAAAGACCAATATTTTGAATTGTTAAGAAAATGGGTAGCAAAGCTCTCATCAATGAGGAGGAATTTTTCGTTCTCACAAATAATTACCCAGTAACTACTCTCATATATTTTAACCCAAAAATAAACAAACGCCTATCTTTATCTTCAGGTAGGCCTATTGTATCTTCCATGAATAGCTTCCTTGAAAACACATCCAAACTCTTAGATGTCTTCTTTCAGCCATTTGTTATTAGTCTCAGTTTGTATATTCGAGAGACTTCTAATTTGCTCTTTAAATTGGAGAACATCAACTGGGAACCACAATATTTACTTGTGTCACTTGATGTTGGGTCACTATACACGTCCATGCAGCACAGAAATGGCCTTAGAGTATGCCAATACTTTCTAAAAACGAGGTCTATCAGTTATCGGCAACACAATGAGATGCTTATAGACATGTTACAGTGTTGTCTGGAACACAATTATTTCCTTCATAACAACATTGCATATAGACAAATCCAGGGCACACTGACGGGCTCATCTACAGCTACTTTGTATGCAAATCTTTATATAGGATGGTGGGAAGTGAATATGGCATAGAAGGAAGAGTTGGATAGGAACACCTACCATACAGTGGTATGGTACTGCTATATAGATGATCTTTTCATCATATGGGATGGTTCTGAAGAAGATCTTTCGAGTTATATCAAAATCCTGTATGATAATCAAATGAACTTGCAATTAACTACAACATCAAGTACCCAAGAATTGGTCTTTCTGGACATTACATTTCAGATTTTCGATAATTAACTATCCTCTACCCTATACAGAAAGGAGACCAGCTCCAGCTCTACTTTACATGCAAACAGCCATCATCCCCACAGCATTGACCAAAATATATCCCTTGTGGAAAACTCCTCAGAGCTAAATGAATATGCAAGAAGGATAGTGATTATCAGGAGGAGGCAAAACTGATTGGGGTGTGGATCCTCAATAGAGGATATACACGCTCCACACTTAATCAATCCTATAAGAAAGCTGAGGAGAATTGATCTCTTTAAACCTAACATTAAACTCAAAGATGAAGTAATTAGATTCATCACAGGGTATACACATCAAGCCAACAATATATGAGCCATTATGAACAAACATTGGAAAATTCTTACGAGTGACAAAGATTTACAGACAGTGTTATGTTCTTAGCCACAAGTCACTTTCTATATAGCGCCTACTTTGAAGAATATACCAGCGCTTAGTGCGATTAGCCTAGAACATGTTTCAACTAGTTGGTTGCAGGGTGTAGCCCAAATTATAGGTTTAAAGAAATGTTCCAAATGTAAGATGTGTGACTTCGTATCAAGAGTGCCTTTTGAAATACAAGATGGAAAGGAATGGGTTCACAAGCATAAAATAACCTGCTTGACCAAATCCGTGGTTTATATCATCATCTGTAGTTGTGGTTTGAAGTATATTGGGTCTGCTATAGTCCCTTTTAAATTACGAATACTACAACATTGCAGAGCTATAAAAAATGATGACATGAACTATCCATTGACCAAAAACTTTATGAAAAAACATAATGATAATGTGTTAGATATGATATTTTTGGGTTTAGCACAAACAATCCAGAACATGTCAGAAAGGGCAATAGAGAACTTAAGTTGAGTCAACTAGAAGCTAAGCTGATATGCAAATGCAATACCCTTAAACCAAAGGGCCAAAATGTGGATTCTGAGATGTATATTATCTCGATTGAGAATAGACAAAGGGGTTTTTCAATACATAGAGCTTTGAACATGTGTCAAGCTAAAATGTGTATGGTTTGATATTGCAGTAGCACTTTGCACAAGATCCAGTTGGATTCAGTGTTTGTTTACCGCTTATGCATTAAATGCCAAGGACATGTATGCTCGTCCTTTTTGCAATGACTTGTATAATAACCTGACACTTTAGGGTTAGACATTGGCTGTGAGTCTGTGAGTCTGGATTATGTGAGCACATATGCCACCTTATTTTGTGATATTTGTGTCTACATGTCTGGCACGTGAGACATTTTCATCAGTTGGTTGGAAGGACTTTGCTGTTAACGGTTTTAATGTGACCCTATCGGAATGTAACAATCAACTTGCTGCCTGATATGATGAAGCAAGACATTGCTGCATGCTTTCATTGTAACATGCTCTGATGAGGTAACATTGGTTATGTGACATACAGTTAGCCATTAGATGATATGCTGCCATATGCTATTTGCACAGGTTGTGTCCCTGAACAAACCAAAGTTGGGAATCAACTGTCCATAAAGAAACAGATTCATTTTATTAGAGCACTTGCACATTCAAAAGAGTCTAAAATATAGGACACCTATTGGACACATCCATGGTTCCACTCGTAGCTAATTCCTTTACCTATCTCCATTAACAGTTTTATTTGATAATAAATCAAAAACAGTCACTACAAATTCTTCAATATCTTCCTGTGTATTTTGAGAAAATTGTTGATTTCCACTTGCAACAGCTACTACATTTTGGACTGACATTGCCAAACTGTGTGGATTTTCATCTACAGATGTTTTAAGAGTTGAGAGTCCACACATAGCTGCTTGTCACAAAAAACTATTTTTTGCATCAATGGAGTCATTTGAAACAACATACACAAAGCTTCATTACAATAGCATTCAACTCTGTTTGATTACTAAACCTGTAATGAGAGTATGTTAGAGTTGAACAACTCTCAAACACTGCTAAATTTGGTTGTCTTACAGTTTTTCAAGGACTGATTTCCTTTGAAAGTGCATTCACTGACTCCTTACATTTCCTGGATGAGTGCTTTGCAGGTACAGATATAAGGTTTAGGTGAGGAGCATACTTTGCATGCAACCTATAATATTCTTCAATGCAAGAAATGTCAGCTGTCACTTTCTTTTCATCAAAGTTTATTAAAAACAAACCTTCTATATTTTCACACGTGACAACTCTACATATGACATTCCTTCTTTAAACACTGTCTGACCAATGTCAATAAGTGCTGCTTCTAAAGTCAACCCTTGTGATTTATGAATTGTTATTGCATAAGCAGAACACAATGGAAACTCTGCTCTTTTCACAAAGGAATCCTTAAAAACCATGAAACGTGCAGCTCTCTGACAAATCAAGTGTGTTCCTTCTACACGATCAAACTTAACTTCAACATGTTCAATATTTGTACTGTGAGGAAAACTGTGAAATGCAATCAGTCTTCCCATTGCTCCATTCACTAGACCAATTTCTACATTCAAGGTCTTCTTTAACATACCTTGTGCATTGATGCATAGTTTTAAAACTCCTTCCAGACCTGCTGTTTTAGAAATTGAATTATCTAGTTGAACGCATCAAGCTTTTTCTCTCTTGTCCAAATCTAAAGGCATAACATGACCACCTAAAACATCACTTGATTTTATGTCCACAACATTTTGATTCTCTGATAATAGCATTGTAGAGTTAAACTTGTTATGCCCTGCAAGTGTGCACATCGAAGCATCACAAGACATTTTTGTTTTCCTTAAGAGTCAACATGACCTCAGGCAGACTGTCATCTCCATGAAACATATTACAAATTAGTCTCCCCTTTAAAACTGTTTTTACATCTGAAAACTGGTTGACCTCACAGGAGTTCATTGTAACAAGTCTTCCAAAAAAGTACATATTTACCTCCCAACAAAACGGTGTAGTTGGTCTTCAAGACCTCTTGCATGCACAATTGAATGAAAGCTAGCATCAAGTTAGATACCATACTTACTTCATCTACAATCAAGATATTTAATTTCCTAAGAACTGTTCCTACTTGTTGTGTTACACTTGATACAAGTTTCTGATACTCTACTTTGTTTTCATGCTCCACTGGTAACATCAACAGTCGATGTAAAGTAACACCTACAGTGACTGCTGCTAAACCTGTTGGAGCAGTTACAATACATGAAAAAGATAAATCCATTTCATTTCGAATCATAGCTCTTATTGCATTAATTAAAAAAGATGTACCTGTTCCTGCCTGTCCACTAGCATACAACAATACAGGTTTGTATTGCACCCAAGAGCATACAGGCCTGTCATGCAGTAAATCATGTAAGAACCTATCTTTAATTTTATAATAAGCTTCTTTTTGCTCCATATTAAGTTTACTAACCATGTCATCACAATTCAAATCTGCATTTTTACTTTGTTGCATTGCAATTTCTACTTCTTCCATTGCATGCTCAACATCAATTTGACTTACTGGCTCACCAGTACATTTTTACTTTCTGCTGCAGAATCTTGACTGTCTTTGGGAGTCTATTTTGCCTATCAGCTGCCAAAAGTTCTTCTTGACATAATTCTTTTTTCCAGTAACTCCAAGTACTGCTCAAATTTTGGATATTTAATTAAACTTTTTTAGTAAAAAAATATTATTCAACAGTTTCAAAACTTCCAAGTAAATCACTCTCTGCACACCAAGTGAAAAACAACTGCAAAAGACAAAAATAAAATAATTCCCTTTTCTCTGCAGTTTGGGAAGAGCGTTTCATGTGGTTAATGAGACTTGCCTTTTCATGTCTCACTAGACAACCACTACATCAATTTATTTTAAACAGTCCTCGGTCATCTTTTGGTTCAAAGTTTCAATATGAGTAGCATTGTGCTACTTCATATAAACAAAGATCCTCCAACATTTCACATTGATTAGCATAATATGTATCAATCAAGTTGGTTTTCAAAATGTCTGTACTGTCAGGTGTTGCTTCAGCTAACTGCTCAATTTCAGCCAAGGACTTCAATACCTGATTTCTATTAATGGCTAGTACAAGACTTAATCATAAGCAATAAACTGTACATCAGTATTTGCATTCCACAGCTTCGTAATGACAGGATTGTAATCATGAATACATTTGAATTCCTTATTTTTTTTTAAATGATAGGAATTAACTGGTGACTTACTAGTAACATGGTGGTGCACAGATGACATTGGACTGTTCACTCAACCAACTGGAGTCACATGCCTTGGAAAGCCAAATATGCACTGAGTGTAGTATTTATGTGTCTTTACTTTTGTATTTTCTTTGACAGTACTTCCCACATGAATACTTTTGAAACCTTTCCACCTTGTTCCATATATCAGCATTGACATACTAAGCAGGAATGGAACAAGTGCCATATTTTTCAATGAACTCCATCACACAGTCATCAGTTTCTTTAATTCACAACAGCATATGTATATGTGGAGCACCACATGCCTGATACTCTTTCCTCCTAGTGGACCATTTTCTTGATTACATATTTGCAGGCCGAGTCATGGAATTAATGTGCGCTGAAATTTTCAGCGCAAGCATGCGAAAGCGTGCGAATCGCAGTGCCAGTGCGAAAATCGCAGTGAAACCCGCGCACAACGATTCATGGAAATTCCAGGATGTGCGGCAAAATTCTGCGTGGCGCACGCTGACGCACATGTCTCCAAATAGCGAGAGCGCGGCACACACAACAAAAGTAGGAGGAACAGGGGGCGTGACACGCTGAATGGGGAACAACTTGTGAAAATGTGGTCGTCACGGGGGAAGTACAGGAGGCAAGTGCGCGGAACGCCCACATGCACGTTCAAAACACGTATTCATGGAATCGAACGGGGCTAACGCGTGCGCCAAAAAAGACGCGCTAATCCAGAAACACGAACGCCAGCAGGAAGCAGGCGTACGTGGACCCGCGCAGTATAAAAGTGCGTGCAAACAACAAACAAGCACAGACGCCAGGATGAATATACCGTTCCTAGCAGCAGTGGTCGTGGGATACAGCAGGAGGAGGAGGAGGATAGTCAGGCCCAGAATTTTTACACCCAAAATCAGCCTTTTTGGGATGCCTGATGACCAAGTGTATGGGAGGTACAGGTTTCCACCTCACATAATACTCGACCTGGTCAGTGAGTGGGAGGATGACCTCACATCACCCACCCTGTGCTCCCAAGCACTCAGCCCCCTGCATAAGGTCCTCAATGTACTGCTCTTCTTGGCCACTGGATCATTTCAACGGACAACTGCTATAGTAGGGGGTGGGTGTCACAGGCCACGCAGTCACGCTGCCTACACCAGGTCTTGGCCATCATGACTGCACGCCCATCAGTCCGCAGGCACATATACCTGCCCAGAACACCTGCAGAAAGGCAGGCTGTCGTCCAGGATTTTTACAGGGTGGCACACTTCCCCAAAGTGCTAGGTGCCATTGACTGCACACATGTGGCTCTACGTCCCCCCAGGGCATCAGAGCACATCTACAGAAAACGCAAGCACTGGCATTCCATCAACGTCCAGGTAGTATGTGATGCCAAGGGAATCATCACCTCAGTATATGCCAACTATCCAGGGTCCACCCACGACAGTTTCATTTACAGAATGTCAACCCTAAACCGGGACCTAGAAGCTGGGCGGCATGGCGATACATGGCTGCTCGGTGAGTATAAATGCCACAGCACATGCATGTATGTCAGATACTGAGCAATGTCACAACCCCACTAATGATACCCATCACCACCTCCCCAGGGGACAGTGCCTACCCTCTGAGCACCCACATGATGACGCCGATTCCGAACCCCACCACGCCACCCGAGGTAAGATACAACACAGCCCACATTGCAACCCGGGACATAGTGGAGCGCACATTCGGAGTGTCAAGTCACGCTTTTGCTCCCTTGACCGTTCTGGCGGGCAGCTGTTATACGCTCCCCCAATAGTGTGCAGGATCATAGTGGCAGCACGTGTCCTGCACAACGTTGCAATACGCCAGGGCCTGCCCGTGGACATGGTGGTGTCCCCAGATCCCCAACCACAAGCACGGCCGCAGCGCATGGGAGGGGAAAGGGCACGGGGTGAGGCAGCCCATACACAGCTGGTGGATAATTACTTCACCTATAATCACACCCCTGTGGAGTGCACACAGCCTTGGCACATGCCAGCTGACAATCAATGATGATGACATAAGGGACCGTCAACTGTCACAACCATACCAGCCTGAGATTGGTCACCTGGAAGTGTTACATTGTGTGCCCTACCTACACAAACACCACCAATGCTGTGTCATCAAAAGACATACTTCTATGCTGGAAAAATCATTACCCCCTTGCAAAATACAACATGACAACAGTGCCATGTCACCCAACCCCTCCCCAGCACGGCCACCCAACACACCATGGCATGTCATGCTATGTGAGAGAAAACAAAGCAATCCCCAAAACATCATACGAGTGTCAAAGTACAGTGTCCTCAATGGAAACTGCCCACACACAATATGCTCCAGGTAATGTAGAACAACACACATGACCAAATACTTACCAACAATACAATGCAGCTACACAACCTCAAACAAAGCATAAACATGACAGTACTAAGTTAAAATAGTGGTAGTTTTACAACCTGATCACGCCAGCACATCGGCCACTTCCAACTGTACAGTGCTGCTGCCACGCAAATGTCCAAGTGCACTGCTTACAACATTAACTCCATCTCCAAAGTAGACGGCCTTGTGAAGACATGAGGAATTAACCTGCAAATTAGGCGAAAGACATGGATGCACAAGCACATAGCAATACACCATGCAGTGTACAATTCAACAACAATAACCACTAGGAATGTATACACAGTATTGACTACAGACTGCCCACACAGCTCATGGGAGTCCTACGTCACTGTGTATGTCAATGTCACTTGGGCACACCCTTTGCAAGCCCATGGGAACGGGAAGCAGGAGGGGTGTGTGTCTCACAAACCCAAGCATCTAACCCAAACTCAGGACAAGCCTGCATGTGCCCAGCCGAATACAGTGGATGCCCACAGGAGCCACACAAGGCAACACACTGCAAAAAAAAAAAAAAAAAATCAAAAATGGCCATGTAGGGGCTGGGTGGGGGGAGGCTAACCAGGAGGTCCGAGGACAGGGTGCGCACCAACACCCACCTGTGTGGATGTTGGGAAAAGAAACACCTCTATGGGCTCATGGCCTGCATGGCTATGCCAATGTGGGAGAACTGCTGTTGTCGCTATCATCACCCTCTACTGCTGCCACAGGAGGTGATGGTGCAATGGGAGGCAGCCCACGCACAGCCCTGGTATGGTCCTCTAAGGCAGCAAGCATGCAGGCTTGGAAGGTCTCGTTTTTGGAGGATTATAGTGCGGAGATCCCCATGCAGCACCTGACGTGATGCACAATCTCCTCCCGAGTTGCCTGCATCTCAGCTGAGAACAAACGTGTGAGCCGCTCCAGCTGCTGTTCTGTCCTCAAGTTAGTGGAAGCCTCAAGGTCAACAAGAGTCTCCCTGAGGTGATCAAGTTCTACACTCAGGGCTTCCCTGTGGCCCTGGGACTCTATTGATATCGATTGGCGTAGAGTCTCCAGTGCCGCCCGTCTGTCCCTGTTGGACGCCAACATGTCCTCCCTGTGTGATTGGCAAATGGAGTCTGTTGCCTGCTGTAGTAGCTCCATCTGCCTTTCAGGGGGGACAATGGAAGTGGCCACCCTCTCCATTGCTTGAGCCATCATCTCAACTGATGCTGCCTGTTGGGTTGCCATACCGTAAATGGATTGTTCCCTTGCGGTATTGCCTGGTGGCGTATGGCCACCACGTCGGCGGGCACCACACCTGTTTGGGGCAAGGCGATCTGCGCCTTGCTGTGCTGGCACTGCCTGAGGCTGCAGGACTGCATTCCTCCTCTGATCTGCTGGCCCAGGAACAGGAACAGATGTTGTGGAGTGTGACCCTGCATCCGTAACCGCCAAAGGCAGACTTACCAACACTGACATCCCCATAGAGGGTTCTACCCCTGGTACAGGTGGGTTGGACAGAACAGAATCCCTGCCAAAACACTTACCTGCGACGGCACATAGGTCTCATCATCCGAATCAGCACATAAATAGAGGTCTGGGGAGATGCACCCAGAGGCACCCCTCGACAGAATGTTCTGCAGCAAGATTGGGTTCTCACCCACCACCACACCACGTCCCCCACTGGTGCCGGTCGTGCCTGAGATTCCTCCTGGGTCTGCACCATCTCCTCAACCTCAACAGCATCAAGTGCGTCACCCCCTGCAAAAACATGAAAGACAAAAAATGGAAACAGGCATTAGCACCATAGCACACAAATAGGCCTGACAAGCTACATAACCAGTACATGATTTACACGATTTACACATGACTATAATGCTCCCATGCATGCACTGTCACTGAGTTTGAAGGGGACCCAAAAGGCAGACACTTATGACACCTACATGGAAGAGCAACACATTTGCTGCATGCTGGGTAGCACTTGCATCACACATTGGCCTGTGAGTGGCATGTCCAATACACATACATGGCACATGCCATCACACAGATGGCATGTACCATAGCCATGGTAAATTCCACATGTCAGTGAATGAATACTGTCAGCCATCCATGTGAGATGGACATGATGAGATGAAAAATGCTGCATAGTGTGACAAAATAGGCATGTGCCACACACTGCAACACATCCAGTGTACAGAAATACAGTGATTGCAGGCCGATGTACACATCAATGGTTTGTCACTTCAACATGACAGGAAACAACTATCATGTTCCACATTCAAACAGGCCCCATAAATTCCTGTGATCAGGCCAATACTCAATTAGCCTGAATGGTCAAATCATTCATCTAACAAGGTAACACATGTGGTCCAATGTGGGGTTCATCAATGACAGAAGCATGTCACAAATGTGACAATAGGGCTGAGGAATGCGTAGCCAAAGTGGGAGAATTGAAACAATCGGTCTGAACGAACACTGAAAAAAATACAAACAATGTTGTTGCAAGATGCCACTTCAAGGGCAACTGCCATAATGTTGTTCCAAATTACTAATGTGGGCAGAAGGGATACTGTCACACCCAAATCCAAGGCCGCTGAATGTTTTGGATGAAGCACATGGGTGACCCATACCACTCAGGCACACACACCCTCACCTGGCACTCAATCAGAACCCGTCACCCAAACAACCTACACATGCATACACACACATGCATGGGCACTGACCGGACAATGCTTCATAATCAGGCAGTCCTCCCACACCTCGGATCTGTTCCTCTGTGACGAAGGCCCCAGCAACAGAGTCATGTTCAGTGAGTTCATTGTCCTCTTGTGGAGACCCACCGCCAGTCACCAGAGTAGCAGCATAATTTGAGGCCAGCTTGTTCTTTGCTCTGTGTTTCAGGTCATTCCACCGCTTGTAGCAATCATCAGCTGAGCGCCTCACAAATCCAAGGGCACTTATGCGGTCGGCGATGGTCTGCCAGTGTGCCTTATGTTGACCAGGTGTGGTCTTGCACCCTGCAGTCACCACCATTTCATGGCTATGTGCCGACACATAGCCCACAAGTGCATCAAGTTCCGGATCATTGAAGCAAGGCTTCCTTGAGGTGCCGGAGTGTGTAGCCATGTCTGGGGTCTCAGCCTGTCGTGCCAGAGCACCCTTCTTCCTCTTCTTTGAAGGTGGAGCAGAGCCAGAGTGGCTTACACTGCTCTGGTCAGTAGGGGCAGAATCACTGGTGGACTGGGTAGTAGGAATGTGGGAATGCACAATGACCATAGGTCTTGATGCAGGCATTGGTTGCAGGGTAATGTTGGCAGGGGGAACGTCAGTTTGATGGACTGGGACTGACACTGTCCTGGCTGGGAGAGTCAGAGCTGGGGCGGATGGAGCTGCATCTGCCCCTGCAGCCTCCCCACCCTGCATACTTGGGGCAGCAGATGACATAGCTGCCCCAGATCCACGTGGATAGGTGACAACAACTTGCACCGCCACACGTGGCCTAGACTTGCTGACCTGCAAGTCAGCCCGGGAATCATCCCGTGCCAGGTCAGGTGCCACAATGGGCTAGTCCAACAGGGGCTGAGCTTGGATTGTGTCAGCCACGTTTCCCTCAACCATGGGGGGCATGGGTGTCCCTGATTGTTCCTCCACACATGGGGGCATAGGTGTTAGGAAAACCCCTAGAAGTCTTTGGAAACACTGGAAGATTCACCATCCTCGGCGCACCCAGTGGAATTCAAGATGGCGCCTGTTGGATCACGTTTCCTCTACCTAACAGTGCAGGTCTAGTTCTCGCACTCAGATATCAGCGTGATCACTCCTACTTATACTCTGAATCACTAACACACTCTGCGTTGCTACTCGTTCCCGTGTATGCATTGCTCCCTAACCCTTGGTTCTGTGCTCTCCTGCATTCCTTTCACTCAAATTTCATTTCCCTTTCTTCAGTTCGGCTTCTGCCGCCCCTGGCCTCGCGGCTCTTTTCCCCTCTCGGCTTTGCCATGCTAGCTGCTCGCAGCGCCTTTCCTCCGCTCGGCGTCTGCCAACTCTGGCCGTTCGCGGCTTCTTTTTCCACACGGCTTGCCGTGTTAGCTGCTCCTAGCCCCCCTCGGCATCTTTTAATCCGCTCCGGCGTCTGCCACTTCTGTGCTCGCGGCTTCTGTTTTACATACCTCTCTTTGCTCCTTTCCTCCTTCCGCTGTCGGCCTCTCTCACCCTCGGCTCCTCTCCTCCTGCTGTCACTTTATTTCTTTCTCCTCTTCTACCTCCGGAGTCTCGTCTCTCGAGTGTCAGTTCACTTCTCCTGATATTGTTGGGTTCCTCCTCAGCAACTTACCTTGGATTACTCGTATTCCGCATCCAGTCTTCAACTGAACAGCAAGTTTACTACTCTACTTCATTGATCCTGTGGAATACCATTCTACACAATCGGAACCTGTCTGATTCTGGGTTGCACAGAGTACTACTCACGGTCTCTGGACTCCCGGGGGGACGTCTCTCTCCTCTACAAACCTTCCGATAAAACCCGAAGATTCGTGAGTACCATTCCTGGCATAAGAAAAGGTGTGGTGTTGAAAGAAATTGTAAGAATAGGGGCACACTGCAAATCCCGGCCACGTCCCCTACCGCGGTCACCTTTTGTAGGTCGGTCACCTTTGCCTCCCTTACCGCTTGGTCGCCTCCCAGCCATGGCACTGATGTTGTTGTGCGTATGGGAGTTGCAGTAAACTAGTGTCCTGGGCAATTGGGGGTCAAAGGGGTAGGATACCAGATGGAATTCGTACCCTAGTGCTCTAACAAGGCTGTCTGTGACCCCTGGGGGAAGATGACGGGTCACGCAAGGCACAGGTAGCCCAAAATAAAAAATAAACGTGCACGCAACCCCTCGTAGACCACGTGCATGAAAAAATGAACTTGCACTACGCTGTGGCACCCAGAAACACAAAAATAAGCGTACGTGTAATACACGCAGCCTACAATGACCTCAGAAGGGAAACGCGACACACGGGGCAAGCACAGTTGCTAAGTACGTGTGGAACTCACCGTCTGCCTGGAAAAAGAACGTGAAAACACCCCCGCCAAAAGGAGAACTGTACGCTGTCTGAGGAGACAGGACAAAAAGAGAAGTGAACTCTGTTTGAGTAAACAGGCCCAACAAAAAATCAGAAAAGAGCTGTCAGAGGAAACAGGGAGTACGAACTGGAAACGCTGTGAAGTAATTGCGTGTGAACCGACAAGAAGTACAGATTTCACCCACTCGCTCTCCACGAAAAGCACGTACAAGGAAATGGCGTCCTACACACAGCTTTTAAAGCGGCCCACACGTACACGTCAGAGACGCGTGTACGGGGGTGCTTTCATCCAATTACACGCGATGACACTCGGACGTGCAGTTTTTCCACGTGTGCTCTGTCATCACGTGCTATGAGGAAAACGCCCGGGTGCGTAATGTAACTTACGCGCCTACGCGCTAATGGCCTTTGGTCCAATGGAATCGCATGCGTGTGCTGAAGCGCTTACGCGCTAAGACCTTTCCTCGAATTTCACGCTGACGTGCAAGATTTTCACGTGTCAAATCACTCCATATCAAGCTGGCCACGCAAAAACACACGGAAGACCACGCTCCTGCCCTCAAGGCCATTTTCCTGCCCCCCAGAGCCCCGAGCACGCTCCCACCTGCCATCTGCTGCTGCCTGACTGCCTGCTGCCCACGTGCCCTGCTATTTGGCGCCTGCACATCAGCCATCTGCAGGGGTCCAGTTGCTGTGTCCACCCCTGCTGGAACTGAAGACTCCCGACTGGGATACCATTGCTCCACAGCCAAGCCCCAGGACCCAGTTGCCAACCCACGCCTGCCTCGGGGGTCGCCATGTCGGGGCAAACACCATCTGAGACCACTGGTGACCCCCAGCCAGAGGGGCAGAGGGCCACCAGCTTCAGTCAGAAGGAAGTTGGTGTCCTGGTGGAGCATGTCCTGGGGCATTATGATACCCTCTTCGGAACATCACGGGTCAACAAGGAAGGACAGGATAGGATCTGAGACAAATTTTTTGTGGTTGCCATCAACGTGGAGGGGGTGGCAACCCGCAACATCAAGCAAGTCAAGAAGCGCTGGGAGGACTTGAGGTCCAGGACCCTCAACAAGGCCCGGCGCCTCGTGGAGGGGGGCCGGGGCAGCATGGGTACAATCCAGATGAGGGTCCTGGAATGCCTAGGCCCAGCGCTCCATGCCCAGATCCTTCAGAGGCAGACCCGCCCGGAGTTGCGCGGGAAGTCTCACATGCCATTTCAGCAGGGTACATGTATTATGGGGTTCGCAGGAAGTATCACACACGAAAGGGCCCTGTGCGAGCGGGGTACGTCTATTACGGGGTGCGTGGGAAGTTTTACATGCGATTTTAGCAGGGTACGTGTATTACGGGGTGCGCGGGAAGTTTTACACGCAATTTCAGCAGGGTACGTGTATTTCAGGGGTGTGCGGGAAGTTTTACACGCGATTGGGCCTGGGCGAGCCTGCTACCATTCACCGTCTACCTTGCGTGTAGAAGAACGCGTAGCCAACACCCACCCGCTGTGAAGTAATAGCGTGTGAACCCCAACGCCTGGAAAACACACGCAACGCACCCCACGAAAAGCACGTACAGAGCAATGGAAATCCACGTGGGATCTTCAAGCCCTGCCAGGGCAATGCCCGTGTGCGATACGTCACAGTCGCGCTTACGCGCTAAGGTTCCTAGGGTCAATAGCGCGCATAACAAATGAAATGTAATGTAATGTAATGTAAGGGCCTTTGGTCCAATGGAATAGCGTGCGTGTGCTGACACGCTCACGTGCTAAGGGCCTTTCCTCGAATTACATGCTGACGTGCAATTTTTTCACATGCCAAATCACTCTGTATCAAGCTGGCCACACGAAAACATACACGGAAGACCACGCTCCTGCCCTGAAGGCCATTTTCCTGCCCCCAAGTGCCCCGAGCACGCTCCCACCTGCCATCTGCTGCTGCCTGCCTGCTGCCCACATGCCGTGCTATTTGCTGCCTGCACATCAGCCATATGCAGGGGTGCAGTTGCTGTGACCACCCCTGCTGGAACTGAAGACTCCCGACTGGGATACCATCGCTCCACAGCCCAGCCCCAGGACCCAGTTGCCCACCCACACCTGCCTCTGGGGTTGCCATGTCGGGCACACCACCATCTGAGACCACTGGCAACCCCCAGCCAGAGAGGCAGAGGGCCACCAGCTTCACTGCCACCGAAGTTTGTGTCCTGGTGGAACAAGTCCTGGGGCAGTAAGATGCCCTCTTGGGAAGTTTGCAGGCCGACAAGGAAGGACGGACCAGGATCTGGATGGACATTGTGACTGCCATCAACGCGGAGGGGGTGGCAGTCCGAAAATTCAAACATGTCAAGAAGCGCTGGGAGGACTTCAGGTCCAGGACCCTCAACAAGGCCCGGCGCCTCTTGAAGGCAGCGGATGCTAAGGGGCGCCAGGGCAGCCTGTCGGAACATCAAATGAGGGGCCTGGAATGCATATCCCCAGCGCTCCACGTCCAGGTCCTTGAGATGCAGACCCGTCTGGAGTCGAGCGGTAAGAGTACATGCATACTGATTGTAAGATGTGTGTGTGGTGGTGTGCCAGTAGTGTGCAGGCTGCACATGTGGTTTTGTAGGGCCATGTATGGATGTGTATGTACAGCGCCGTGAGGCTAACACATGCAAGTCCTCTCATGTGTGAGACACATGGATGGTGCATGTGTGTGTAAGCTTGCATGCCAAATGCGGATGTGTGAGCATACATGCTTGAATGACTGTGTATGTAAATTGGCATGGTTGTGGTGTCACACATGGATGTTGGTTCCAGCTGCATGTATCTGCACCGTGTACATGTGCATGTGTGTGTATTTCACAAGGGTGCAACAGTGATGCAACATGGATGCTTGGGACACTGATATTTAGAAGACTGATTGCCAGATGTGACATGGATGCCGATCTCATCACTGCAACAGTTGGTGGAGGTGTACACATGCATGTAAGTGTGGTGGCGTGTGTGCATGTCTAGTGCACTCCCTGTGTTTTATGTGATGTCTGGCTCACCTTTGGCTGCTCATGCTGTTGTATGTGTATGGATGGTGCTGGCTGTTGCCATATGGCTGTGGAATTGCTCATGTGTGTGAGTTGACATGCCATGTGTGTTGGGGATTGTGATGCCATGTCTGAAGTTTGACACTGCCACTCATGTGCAACTTACATGTGTGTATCAGTCCATTGTACAGTGTCCTGATGCCTGTCTCCTATCTCTCCCTGTCTTCAGCGTCAACTGATGAAGAGGGTGGAGAGGATGCTGTGGAGCACAGCGGCGGGGATCACACCACCAGCCGGAGACGCAAGGCCCGGCTCCCCTCCCAGGTTGTGATCGCGTCAGGGAGTGAGGAGTCTGGTGCCGCGTCCCAGGCCGCAGCTGCCGAAGGTAGGTCCAAGAGGCGGAGGTCGGAGTTGGACTCCTCGGCAGCAGAAGGGGCAGCTGAGACCCCACAGGGTCCGACGAAGGAAGATGGCACGGAGTCATCCAGGATGGTGGGGGGTTTGGTGGAGGAGGAGGCAGCGCAAGGGACAGAGATGGGGTCTGGAGGTGGGGATTCCACTGGTTCCAGTGGTGCAGTGCAGGGGCAGGGACAGGAGGCAGCACAGGCCGCCGCGGAGGTGCCTGTGTGTAATCCTGTCCCCGTTCCTTTGACTGCATCATCCCTCACCAGCAGGGATGCCTACGTCCAGACCCGTTTTCAGGGAGGGGATCCGCTTACAACAACTGGCCTTCCTCTCCCTGCGGACGTGGCTATCCGGGACCGGATTGAGCCTGTCCTGGGTGGGGTGGCGTTGGGTCAATGGGACATGCGAGGTGACCTGCAGTCTTTTCATGGGGAGACTGCACGTCATCTCGAATGGCTCGTTGACCACGTCAGCCTACTGGGACAGGTCACCCAGGCCGGATTCCTCCATTTGCTGAACCTTGCTTCGACCCCCTCCTCACCTGAACCCCCTATGCGCCAGTCGTCCTCCGTGCCATCTTCCCACCCATGTATCACCTGGGTACCCTGCGGAGCTGCCTCTGACCGTGCGGCCAGGCTGGTGGAGGACACATCCCTGGCACAGTTGGAGTCGGACGTCCAGCAGGGGTGGCCACCTCAACAACTGCACCCCAGCCGGAGGAGGATGTGCAGGCAGCAGGAGCCAGGGCACGTGCACAGGCACAGCAGCAACAGCAACAAGGTGGGAGCCATGATGGCTCTGGGCCTTCGACATCGGAGGGGCAGGCATCGGCCGGAGGGCAGGAGGACCCAGGACGGGAAGTGTCTTCCGTGTGGCAGCGGTTAGGCCATGCTATAGATGCGAAGTGGCAGCGGGCGGAAGAGGCACGGCTCACGATGGTCAGGGTGGAGAACTCCATGCAAAGGGCTCTGAGGCGGGCCGAGTGCCTCGAGGCAATTCGCAGGGACCTGGAGGTCCACATGTCATCGTCCCTGCGAACCCTCGGGTCCTTAGAAGAGGACCGCCTCCGGGACATCGAGCAGGAGTTTGATGATACCCTGGCCCGGGAAATCAGGAAGTGAGCCGTTGGACTAGCCCGCTGCCATTGTATATAGTTAATTAGTGTTAGGTTTCCTTTTGGTTTTCATTTCATTTGGGGCACTTGGACAATGCCCCACCTTTTTGTATATAGTTGTTCATTAGGTAGGGTTTTTGTAGGTTTCCTTTCAATGGTTGGCTCATGGACCCTGGATTTGTACTTTGTATATAGTTCTACACTGGATTTCACTTCATTTAAGCTTCTTTTTTACCATGGATCAATGGATGTGTCTTATTTTTACACTTTGGATTTGGTTGGACGGACAGACTCTTTGGACCCATTTGTTTTTGGATTGATTTGGATTCTGCTTTCAAACATTTTTAAAAAAATATTTTGGACATGCATCTTTTTCTTCATTATTTCCATTATTGTGTGATTTCTTTTTATTCATTTGGTTAATTATTGACTACACATTTATTATATACTTTACTGATGTGGTCTTATCTCATTTGTTTTGTGCATGTCACAATGTTGATCTTTTCACAGTCATGTGTCACCATTGCTTGGGTCTGAGGGACATTGATTCATGGCCATGCTGGTTATGTATTTTCTATCATGACTTTTGGAATTCAATGTGGGGTGTTTGGACTGGGGTGGGATTTGGTTGGCCATGAGTGGCATGGGTCTGGAGTGTGATGACCTGTCGGGGGGGACATGTGTGGGGGCCTGTTGGCAGGTGCCCCTGACTGCTGGGGGATGGGGGTGCAGGGGGACATGAGTGGGGGCCTGCTGGCAGGTGCCCCTTACTGCTGGGGGTGCAGGGGGACATGTGTGGGGGCCTGCTGTCAGGTGCCCCTTACTGCTGGGGGGTGGGGGTGCAGGGGGACATGAGTGGGGGCCTGCTGGCAGGTGCCCTGCACTGCTGGGGGGGTGGGGGTGCAGGGGGACATGTGTGGGACATGAGTGGGGGCCTGCTGGCAGGTGCCCCTAATTGCTGGGGGGTGTGGGTGCAGGGGGACATGTGTGGGACATGAGTGGGGTGCCCCTGACTGCTGGGGGGTGGGGGTGCAGGGGGACATGGGTGGGGGCCTGCTGGCAGGTGCCCCTGACTGCTGAGGGGTGGGGGTGCAGGGGGACATGTGTGGGGGCCTGCTGGCAGGTGCCCCTGATTGCTGTGGGGGTGGGGGTGCAGGGGGACATGTGTGGGGGCTTGCTGGCAGGTGCCCCTAACTGCTGTGGGGTGGGGGTGCACGGGGACATGTGTGGGGGCCTGCTGGCAGGTGCCCCTGACTGCTGGGGGGTGGGGGTGCAGGGGCTCATGAGTGGGACATGAGTGGGGGCCTGCTGGCAGGTGCCCTGCACTGCTGGGGGGTCGGGGTGCAGGGAGACATGTGTGGGACATGAGTGGGGGCCTGCTGGCAGGTGCCCCTGACTGCTGGGGGGTGGGGGTGCAGGGGGTCATGTGTGGGACATGAGTGGGGGCCTGCTGGCAGGTGCCCCTGACTGCTGGGGGTGGGGGTGAGGGGGACATGTATGGGGGCCTGCAGGTAGGTGCCCCTGACTGCTGGGGGGTGGGGGTCCAGGGGGACATGTGTGGGGGCCTGCTGGAAGGTGCCCCTGACTGCTGTGGGGTGGGGGTGCAGGGGGACATGTGTGGGGGCCTGATGGCAGGTGCCCCTGACTGCTGTGGGGTGGGGGTGCAGGGGGACATGTGTGGCGGCCTGCTGGCAGGTGCCCCTGACTGCTGGGGGGTGGGGGTGCAGGGGGTCATGAGTGGGACATGAGTGGGGGCCTGCTGGAAGGTGCCCTGCACTGCTGGGGGGTGGGGGTGCAGGGGGACATGTGTGGGACATGAGTGGGGGCCTGCTGGCAGGTGCCCCTGACTTCTGGGGGGTGGGGGTGCAGTGGAACATGTGTGGGACATGAGTGGGGGCCTGCTGGCAGGTGCCTCTGACTGCTCGGGGTGGGGGTGCAGGGGGTCATGTGTGTGGGCCTGCTGGTAGGTGCCCCTGACTGCTGGGGGGTGGGGGTGCAGGGGGACAGATGTGGGGGCCTGCTGGAAGGTGCCCCTGACTGCTGTGGGGTGGGGGTGCAGGGGGACATGTGTGGGGGCCTGCCTGCAGGTGCCCCTGACTGCTGTGGGGTGGGGGTGCATGGGGACATGTGTGGGGGCCTGCTGGCAGGTGCCCCTGACTGCTGTGGGGTGGGGGTGCAGGGGGACATTTGTGGCGGCCTGCTGGCAGGTGCCCCTGACTGCTGGGGGGTGGGGGTGCAGGGGGTCATGAGTGGGACATGAGTGGGGGCCTGCTGGCAGGTGCCCTGCACTGCTGGGGGTTGGGGATGCAGGGGGACATGTGTGGGACATGAGTGGGGGCCTGCTGGCAGGTGCCCCTGACTTCTGGGGGGTGGGGGTGCAGTGGGACCTGTGTGGGACATGAGTGGGGGCCTGCTGGCAGGTGCCCCTGACTGCTGGGGGGTGGGGGTGCATGGGGACATGTGTGGGGGCCTGCTGGCAGGTGCCCCTGACTGCTGTCGGGTGGGGGTGCAGGGGGACATGTGTGGGGGCCTGCGGGCAGGTGCCCCTGACTGCTGTGGGGTGGGGGTGCAGGGGGACATGTGTGGGGGCCTGCTGGCAGGTGCCCCTGACTGCTGGGGGTGGGGGTGCAGGGGGACATGTGTGGGACATGAGTGGGGGCCTGCTGGCAGATGCCCCTGACTGCTGGGGGGTGGGGGTGCAAGCTGACATGTGGCTTGGCTGGGGGGCATGCCCATGGTGGATGGGCTGCCTGCGGGACATGACCAGGGGTGGGGTGGTAGTCCCCTGTGGTGTGGGCTGCCTGCAGGTGCCGTGGGGGGTGTAGAGGGAACACCTGGGAGGACCCACACTGCCAATTCACATGTAGGACTCACCACGCACCCCTGAAATTCACGTACCCTGCTCTGACTGCAAAATCGCGTGTGAAACTTCCTGCGAACCCCAGAAATACACGTACCCTGCTGAAATTGCGTGTGAAACTTCCCGCGAACCCCAGTTATACACGTACCCCACTCGCACAAGCCCTTTCGCGTGTGAACCTTCCCGCGAACCCCCATAATACACGTACCCTGCTGAAATCGTCTGTGAAAATTCCCGCGAACCCCAGTTATACACGTACCCCACTCGCACAGGCCCTTTCGCTTGTGAAACTTCCCACGAAACCCCGTAATACAGGTACCATGCTGAAATCGCATGTGAAACTTCCCGCGAACCCCAGTTATACACGTACCCCACTCGCACAGGCCCTTTCACGTGTGAAACTTCACGCGAACCCCAGTAATACACGTTCCCCGCTTGGCGTTTGCTGTTTGGCAGCCCTATAAATTGGTCCAGGGTTAGCGCAGCCCTTTGCGCTGGATTGGGGCTTTTGATGGATTTTCCCTGCGCTAGGGGCGTTCTTGGAGGCGTAACTGGCGCTGCTGCACGGTCGTTGCGCCACTCTGTGCCACGGCTGGTTTTGGTGGCGAAAATCCATGAATACGCTGTGCACGGAAATCAATTTTAGCGCACGCGGCTGGTGCAGACATTTGCACGCGCACACTGTGCTCCAGCCGCGTGCGCCACTTTTGTGCGAAATTCTATGAATTACCCTGAAAGTGTAGCATGGCTAAAAATCTGTGATGAAAAAAAAGTGATACACTTACAGGGTGTATAGAACATAATTCTCCTGGTGCCATGTGTTCGTTGTTGTCTTTCTCTGCATTACTTTCACAAATCCACTCTGCAAGATCATACCAACCAAACTCAGAACAACTTAAAGGCACAAACCTGATTGGAGCTCCAATGTTTCTGATTATACATCTAAATTCAAAGTGTCTTCTATACCAATATTCTTTAGTTCCTCTCATTGTAGCAACAATATTTGTAAGTTTGCCCTCTAAAACTTTTTCTATCAGCTGTGGCAAGAGTGGTGGCTTGTTCTCAAAAGCATGCTTTTGTAAATTGGATGTAAATCTGTTCGGTAGTTTTTTTTTAAAATGCCCAAAAAGTAGGTAAAAAATAATTAGTGATATCTTGGTTCGGTCCACAGACCCACTTCCCTGTTCACTCCGTGGACGGGTTCTCTGATTTGCCGAGAGGGTGGCATGATGTCCACAGCCATCGGATGCGCCCGTTGATTGGATGGTGAAAAGCATGAGGTGCGTCAGATTTTTAGAAATGCCTGCCATGTAGGAGTGGCTGAATTGGATATAGCCTTAAAAAGCCCAAAAAACAAGTGTTTTTTCAAATGCTGATGTCCGAGAACAGTCTGGATGTCGGGGCAGTGCTGTGACATGAACTACATTAAGTAGTTCATGATAGGTCTCCCAATCACCCCTAACATCTTGTTTCCAAAATGATAAACTCAACCTCTTGTAGGCACTGATTATAAAAATGTATGTAATGTGTGATATCATCAGTGATGTCATCAATCACAATTGTGATGTCATCTGTCATGTCCTGGGTGTTAGTCTTAACGGTGCACAGATGATGGTGCAAGTTATGGTTGCTTATCTTACCATAACTGTTGAATTTCTAGTGTTTTTCCGTTTTACTTGTAACCATAACATCCCTTTAACAAAGTGTTTCCATTGAATATTGTTAAGGAATTCAATCAGGCAATAAAACCGGATCTTGCCTAGCATGTAAAGCACAGATGAAATATTTATTTATTATGTCTATAGTTTCAATATTCTGAGTGCTATACCACTCATATCACACCCGTCTCAAAAAAAAAAAAAAACAGGTCACAGTGGACTAGGAATCAGGCTGGTTGGTAAAGGTAAATATATATGTATTATTTAAAATTCAAATCAAACACAAATTTTAATATATATATATATATATATATATATATATATATATATATATATATATATATATATATATATATATATATATATGGGGCAGCAATCACAATCACCAATGTGGTGACAATACAATCAGAAAATAAATAAGGCAATTGAATTCACTTTTAAGCAGCACAGAAGATAAAACAGAGGGAAAAGACAGTTTTGGTTTATGAACAGATAGCGCTTAGGTTAAGATTTCCCCCTGCAAAGTTCTTAATTCACAATTTAGCAGTTCTACAGAGATGTCAGTAAGCAGCAGGTATTTAGGAAAGAACAACATAATATAGTGTTTGAATATAATCTTCCCTCCCCAAACAAGAGAGAAAAAGTGTTTTTGGAACTTTGACACTTTTAAAATGACAGTTGAAAATTGCTTTGTGAAACAATGAAAAGTGTGCAAAAATGCTTAATTTGAAGTAAATTCCCATGAGAGCTACACTGAACAGGTTCTAACCAACATAAGCTACAATATGATCAACAGTACACTTTAAACCAGAAGTGAAGTTAAGAAACACTTTGAATGGGGAAAAGACACGTGTAAAACATTTGCAAAAAGGTAAATTCGTGTCTAAATTTCACTATCCAATTTTTAATAAAAATGGGTCAAATATACTGTTCCGCAATGTAGTTTTAAGTGAGCGTTGAAATTAAGTCTCTAGCTATAAAATTGAGGGTGTTATGTAAGTTTTAATGAGAGGCATGTTTGGAGAAAAAAATGGAACGAAGAAAAGCAGAAATTCGGTTTTAAAAATAACGGATTGGTTTGATTTAAACTATATTAATGACTAAGAAAAAGAAGAATGCCACCCGGGAATCTCCACAGTTACACACGGCCGCTTGTAACTCTTCACGTGGCGGATACTACATTTTCTCTATGGGAATTACTTCAGGATTGTAAACAGGGTGCAAGAATGGTTCTGACAATTTTAAAGGTTCTTAAATTAAAGAGAGGATGGGGTATACATTGGGATAGGACAATGCAAATATACTATGGGTTACTAGGATTCCTATTGATACTTATAGTCCAGTGTAAATTAAGATTGGAAAGTCAGGGTTCTGGTCATCCGGATCAGTTCTACCGGCAGCAGGGCACCTCTGACAGGATGGTCAGCTGGGCGGTTCGGGTCAATTGGACTGGCACCTCAGACTGGATTTGAATTGGATTGGCCCTTCTGGTCACTGGACACGGTAGATTAGTGGGATGGCGAGTTCAGTAGGTAAGCATGAATGGCATGCCAAACTGGATCAGAATTATTTTCTTTCCTGAAGTTTGGGATGGTTCAAGAATTTGGGCTACCTGAAGAAGAGTTCAGCTATTGCTGGGCCTTGGTTTTGCAAAGTGCCCTGGATCAGGACAAGATGAAAAGTTCTGGAACAGGAAAAGATGAAGAATTCTGGAACAGGGCGTCACGCGGAAATCAGTATGGCGTCAGGAATCAGTCTGTCTGTGTGCGGTGAAGTTCCTGTATTTATCATCCCAAGTGACAACACAAAGTTTATGGTAGGGGCAGAATTTCAAACCACACCCTCACAGCTGTGATAGGTCAAAGGCACTTGTCTTTTTCTGTTTGGAA
This sequence comes from Ambystoma mexicanum, assembly GCF_040938575.1. Taxonomy (NCBI): domain Eukaryota; kingdom Metazoa; phylum Chordata; class Amphibia; order Caudata; family Ambystomatidae; genus Ambystoma; species Ambystoma mexicanum. The sequence goes on from NC_090932.1 coordinate 1,389,334,783, forward strand.
GTCAGAAAGAGCTGTCATTTTTTTTAATGTGATTTGGGAACTCCCACATTGATTTGAACCACAATTTAACTTTCCCACAAATGCACATTCCTATAATTATGCCCTCTAATAAAATCGGACACACACATTACATATTTTATGGGTTATCCTGACATCTAACTCCCATCTCAGTAAGAGCTGTCTTTGTCGTTCTGTAGAATTTTGTCAATTCTAATCATGCCGGTTTGGCCTAACAATTCCTTATTCAGTGCATATCTGGGCAATCATCATTAGAGCATGGGTATACAATATTAGATTTGCAGCATTAATAGCTTTGACGCAATCAGTGTTTTGGTGTATCTTTGGTTCCTTACGCAGTACAAGGTTCTCTCACGTCTTCAAAGAAAGGGCATACATTTAAATTTATAACTACCAATTTTTAGATTTGTCCTCCTTCATGTTGCAACGTTAAAGAGTTTCAAAACTTAATCACAAATAGGCATTTACACAACAGATATCTTTTAGCAGTTGTTTTTTCTCTCCTTTCAACAGGCAACAGCTGTCCGATTCCTTTGATCAGGGTGGGGTGTCCTCTTCCTTGAGAGGGAAGCTCCTGGCTCCTCCCCTGTAGGGATCAGTAGGCAGCCTGCCATTGTCCTTAGCTGGGCCCCAGACAAATGTCTAATCAGTTTATTGTTGTCAATATGTGAGAACCTTCACCATCAATTAAGCCTTCCTGTAGCAGCAAGGAGTTAACATGAAGTGTCATCTTTCCCAGGCTGGGCACTGTCAATTCAGAATTAATTATTTAATTCCAATCTGGGTTTTGACTTTAAAAGTCAAAAAGTCAAAAAGGTAATGACCTTCAGCTTTCATTACAATATATTACTTGAACACAGTTTATTGGTAGATTTTGATATTTAAAGAATTAGGCCCTTCACAAAAACATGCTTTTAAACAGGCGATGTTTGCACTTCTTCCCTGAAAAACCACATTTAAACTGAGTCTTTTAAATCCACTTTTCTTATGCAGCACATACCCCTTTAATTCAGCATTATTTTTGTCCTTGAGTGCTGGGCTTTGTTTTGCAATCTGGATATATGTATCCAGCCTTTGTTTGGAGTTTTCTCTGTACAGCTGAAATTGTTATATGTTGCCACTTTAGCCGCATGTTTCCTGTGTAACTGAAAACAAACTGTTGCTGGACTGGTTTTTCATAAATTACATTTCTTAGCTGATGTCTGTCAGTGAGGCCCGGTTTCTCTGAGCCACCTGGAGGATCTGTGATTTCAGTACACTTTTTATTTCAATGGTTCACTGGAAAATGAATGGATCTAGCACCAAAACAGCACTGTGAAGGTTGCAAAAGCTGCATTTTAAAAGGCATTTTCGGTTTTTAGCCCAATTCTGTGACCTTGCTTCATGGTAACTGTAACAGCACCCACTGGCATTCTCCTGCAGTGAGAATTCTGTTGTCACCCCACTTTGACTGTGTAGCAGGGGTGTGCAGCCTTTGGTGAGTGTGACCCATGCACAGTTCTACAGATTTTTGTGTGCACAGTGATTATATATATATATATATATATATATATATTACACGGCCCACAGTAATCGCACTTTTTGGGCAGTTTATAACTTCGCTCCCCTGGACGAATCCACACCAAACTTTGCAAAAAAGGTATATGGCCCACTCTGATTTTTTTTGCAAAGTTTAGTGAGGTCTGGTGTAGGGGGGGGGCAAAGTTATAAGGGAGTCCCAAAATTTCTTTTTTTCCCATAGAGTGAATGGGGAAAAAACTTTGCTCACACCTACAGCTCAAACCGCTGGACGTATTTGCACCAAATTTGTGGCAGGAGCAGCGGCTTGGTCCCAAAAGCGTTGCTTTTGAAAATTTGGCATAAATCTGTCCAGTAGTTTTTTTAAAACAACCAAAAAGTAGGTCTCAAAAAATGAGTGTATCTATGTCCGCTCTGCGGACACATTTCCTTCTTCGTTCCGCGGACAGGACACCGATTGGCTAATCGGCTTGAGTCATCTCAGCGGACATACAACGTGTTCATTGATTGGCTGGGTTGAAGCGTGAGGTGCGTCATATTGTTTTGATGCGTCCGCCATCTTGGATCCGCGGACATCCGAGGACAGCGCAGTGATGAACAGGGGAAAAATACTTTGGGGGGTGTGTTGGTGTGTAAAAGTGCTTGGGGAGGATGGGCGAGTAACAGATGGGTCAAATGCTGTATTTGTTTAAGTGTCAGGCACCCCTGATGAGTTTGTCATGTCTGAGGACACCGTGCCTGTCCATGGACATAAAAAAAACTTTACTATGATATTGGTTTTGGGTTGTTAGTACAGCTTTGATTGTAATTAATATACTGTATAAGTAGCCCATATAGCACAGTTAAAATGTTTGATTCTATGTGTGTATTATGCTGCGGTGGTTGTGGCCAGGACTCTAGGCCCTGGTCACAACCACCACAGCATAACACACCCATAGAATCAAACATCCATTAACTATCCACACATCTACAGTTTGTGTACTGTTTGATTTGTATAGTTTGCATGTGAAGTTTTGGCTATGTCATGTAATTAAGATTGTAGAGTTTGGTAACAAGCACTGCAGTTTAACGTATCCATGGAAGTCATTTTTTGTGTTTGGATATATTTCTTTCATGACTTGGGTAACTGGAACATATATTCTTTTACAATTTCTTTGATAAAAGAAAAGATCATGTTAGTGTAGGTAGTTCATAATGACTTATTGCATTGCATAATAGACATTTCTCCATTAGTTCGACCCTCATATTTAGCAGTTTACAAACCAGTGTAATGTGCAATTTGCTCAGTTTCTGTGTTTGTTTCTTAAATCATTGGGTCTGTGGGAAAATAAATCCATGCTGGATTAAAAAAAAACTTGTTTTCTTATGGCACAATATATTTCTTTCTTTGCTTTCAGTGTTTATTTGTTGTTTCTGGCTAATGGTCTATCTGTTGGCTTGTTGCAGTTGTTTGGGGCAGTTAGATACCTGTTGGTGTATTCTAACACGTTATAGTTTTTTTATTTATATTTTCAAGTTACTCATCTAGCTGTTGGGTTGTTGCAGATTTTTGGCGCAATTAGATACCTGTTGGCGTATTCTAACTTTATTTCTTCTTATATTTTAGTGGTATTGATTTATCTGTTTGGTTGTTGCAGAACCTTGGGGCAGTTAGATACCTGTTGGTGTATTCTAACAGTTTATATTTTTCTAATTGAAGTTTTATTAATGTTTATACACAGATTAGTTATTCAATTTTGGTTTTAAGAATATTAAATACGCGTTTATAAGATTTGCTGGTAATCTCTGCTTTAGAGTAATGGTACTATCATTAAATTCGAACCATCCACAATTCTTTGTTTATATATGCAGTGCAGTGACCTGCATTGGTTGTGGCTCCTGTGTGGTAGATTATACCTATTGTTGTGAAGGTTTTCTTACCAAGTGATACTTGACTATGTGTGAATCCAGTCAGCTTGCAGTTGTTTTTGTTACCATCTGCATTGTAACGTAAAAGCATTAGAATTACGTATTTACTATGTGTTTGTATTTGTAAGGTGGAGAGATTATCTGAATTGCGGGTAGTACATAATCTGCCATGGTTTGCATTTTGTACAAGTTGCTGAAATGGAATAGATTCACAGTTAGGTATGGATACATATACAAAGCATTCATTAGGGATTTGTTCCTGTGCCACATGGTTGCAGAGAGTGCATGTATGTTTCCACATGGATGAAATCTGGAAGATTTCATGTATAGGTATGTTTTTCTTTTCCAGTACTTGTAGTAAGTACATTAGAAATTCTTGTGAATCTTCTTGTGAGTTTATAGTGAATTTCACCATTCCAGCACAGTAGTCCAAGTTCTTGTTTTATTCCATGAACACTGTCAGGCCGATTCATGGAATAATTAGCGCGGCGCAAGTGGGCAAAAACGTGCGAATCGCAGTGGAATAGCGAAAATCGCAGTGCAAGTGCGAAAATCGCATGAAAAGCAGCGCACGTCGATTCATGGAAGGCCTTGCGTGAGAAAACCAGCGGATGTGCGATAAAAAAGTGCGCGGCGCACGTTGGCGCACGTTGGCGCACAGGCCATCTAACAGCGTGCGCCAGGTCACAGCGAAAATCGCACAGGCCACAGCGAAATTCGCACATAGCGCGGCGCACGCAACAAAAGTAGGCGGAACACGGGCGTAACACTCGGAATGGGGAACAACTTGCCAAAACGTGGGCGTCACGGGGGAAGTACAGGGCACAAGTGCGCGGTACGCCCACACGCTCGCCTACAACACGTATTCATGGAATAGAATAGGGGAAAAAAGCGCACGCTCAAACCAGCGCACAGGCACAAACACGACCGCCACAAGAAAGAGGCGGTAGCGTCTCTGCGGCTGTAAGAAATGTGCGCCAAAAGGTGCGCCAACAAATAGCACCTATATACTGCCATGATGAATGTCCCATACTGTGGCCCTCCAGGAAAAATGACGTGCAAAGGGGTACCCACAAACACGGACACCCGCTGACAAAAAATACGTGTGCATGTATACCGGGGTGCGCGGGAAGTGTCACACGCGATTTGCAGGGTACGTGCATCACAGGGGTTCGCGTGAAGTTATTCACGCGATCGGGCCTGGGGGAGCGGGCTACGTGTATTTCAGGGGTTCGCGTGAAGTTCCTCACGCGATCGGGCCTGGGGGAGCGGGCTACGTGTATTACAGGGGTTCGCGTGAAGTTCCTCACGCGATCGGGCCTGGGGGAGCGGGCTACGTGTATTACAGGGGTTCGCGTGAAGTTCCTCACGCGATCGGGCCTGGGGGAGCGTGCTACGTGTATTTCAGGGGTTCGCGTGAAGTTTCACACGCGATCGGGCCTGGGGGAGCGGGCTACGTGTATTACAGGGGTTCGCGTGAAGATCCTCACGCGATCGGGCCTGGGGGAGCGGGCTACGTGTATTTCAGGGGTTCGCGTGAAGTTCCTCACGCGATCGGGCCTGGGGGAGCGGGCTACGTGTATTACAGGGGTTCGCGTGAAGTTCCTCACGCGATCGGGCCTGGGGGAGCGGGCTACGTGTATTACAGGGGTTCGCGTGAAGTTCCTCACGCGATCGGGCCTGGGGGAGCGGGCTACGTGTATTTCAGGGGTTCGCGTGAAGTTCCTCACGCGATCGGGCCTGGGGGAGCGGGCTACGTGTATTACAGGGGTTCGCGTGAAGTTCCTCACGCGATCGGGCCTGGGGGAGCGGGCCACGTGTATTACAGGGGTTCGCGTGAAGTTCCTCACGCGATCGGGCCTGGGGGAGCGTGCTACGTGTATTTCAGGGGTTCGCGTGAAGATCCTCACGCGATCGGGCCTGGGGGAGCGGGCTACGTGTATTTCAGGGGTTCGCGTGAAGTTCCTCACGCGATCGGGCCTGGGGGAGCGGGCTACGTGTATTACAGGGGTTCGCGTGAAGTTCCTCACGCGATCGGGCCTGGGGGAGCGGGCTACGTGTATTACAGGGGTTCGCGTGAAGTTCCTCACGCGATCGGGCCTGGGGGAGCGGGCTACGTGTATTTCAGGGGTTCGCGTGAAGTTCCTCACGCGATCGGGCCTGGGGGAGCGGGCTACGTGTATTACAGGGGTTCGCGTGAAGTTCCTCACGCGATCGGGCCTGGGGGAGCGGGCCACGTGTATTACAGGGGTTCGCGTGAAGTTCCTCACGCGATCGTGCCTGGGGGAGCGGGCTACGTGTATTACAGGGGTTCGCGGGAAGTTCCACACGCGAATAGCCTGGGCACGTGAATTTGAGGGGTGCGCGAGAAGTTCCACACGCGAATAGCCTGGGCGCGTGTATTTCAGGGGTGCGCGGGAAGTTCCACACGCGAATAGCCTGGGCGCGTGTATTTCAGGGGTGCGCGGGAAGTTCCACACGCGAATAGCCTGGGCGCGTGTATTTCAGGGGTGCGCGGGGAGTTCCACACGCGAATAGCCTGGGTCCGTGTATTTCAGGGGTGCGCGGGAAGTTCCACACGCGAATAGCCTGGGCGCGTGTATTTCAGGGGTGCGCGGGAAGTTCCACACGCGAATAGCCTGGGCGCGTGTATTTCAGGGGTGCGCGGGGAGTTCCACACGCGAATAGCCTGGGTGCGTGTATTTCAGGGGTGCGCGGGAAGTTCCACACGCGAATAGCCTGGGCGCGTGTATTTCAGGGGTGCGCGGGAAGTTCCACACGCGAATAGCCTGGGCGCGTGTATTTCAGGGGTGCGCGGGAAGTTTTACACGCGAATAGCCTGGGCGCGTATATTTCAGGGGTGCGTGGGAAGTTTTACACGCGATTTCTGCACGGTACGTGTATTTCAGGGGTGCCGGGGAGTCCCACATGTGATTTGACAGTGTGGGTCCTCCCCGGTGTACCCTGTACACCCTCCACGGCCCCTGCAGGCAGCCCACACCACAGGGGACTACCCTGCATCCCTGGTCATGTCCCGCAGGCAGCCCACCCAACATGGGCATGCCCCCCAGCAAAGGCACATGTCTCCTTGAACTAATGAACACCAACACATGTCCCCTTGCACCCCCACCCCCCAGCACTGTGGGGCACCTGCCAGCAGGCCCCCACCCATGTCCAACTCATGTCCCCCATCACCCCCACCCCCCAGCACTGTGGGGCACCTGCCAGTAGGCCCCCACCCATGTCCAACTCATGTCTCCCACCACCCCCACCCCCCAGCCTCCAGGGTCACCCTCCACCAGGCCCCCACCCATGTCCCCTATCACCCCCACCCCCCAGCCACCAGGGGCACCCTCCACCAGGCCCCCACTCATGTCACCCACCAACCCACCCCCCAGCCACCAGGGTCACCCTCCACCAGGCCCCCACTCATGTCTCCCACCACCCCCACACCCCAGCAGTGCAGGGGCACCCTCCACCAGGCCCCACTCATGTCTACCACCACCCCCACACCCCCAGCCACCAGGGGCACCCTCCACCAGGCCCCCACTCATGTCTCCCACCACCCCCACACCCCAGCAGTGCAGGGGCACCCTCCACCAGGCCCCCACTCATGTCTCCCACCACCCCCACACCCCAGCAGTGCAGGGGCACCCTCCACCAGGCCCCCACTCATGTCACCCACCACCCCCACACCCCAGCCACCAGAGGCACCCTCCACCAGGCCCCCACTCATGTCACCCACCACCCCCACCCCTCAGCCACCAGGGTCACCCTCCACCAGGCCCCCACTCATGTCTCCCACCACCCCTACACCCCAGCAGTGCAGGGGCACCCTCCACCAGGCCCCCACTCATGTCTCCCACCACCCCCACCCCCCAGCCACCAGGGGCACCCTCCACCAGGCCCCCACTCATGTCTCCCACCACCCCCACACCCCAGCAGTGCAGGGGCACCCTCCACCAGGCCCCACTCATGTCTCCCACCACCCCCACACCCCAGCAGTGCAGGGGCACCCTCCACCAGGCCCCACTCATGTCTCCCACCACCCCCACACCCCAGCAGTGCAGGGGCAGCATCCACCAGGCACCCACACATGTCCCCCTACCCCCAGGTCCTGACGATACTCAATCATGGCAGTAATGGGCAGCATACCCAGCACAAACACCCAGGCAAGGATTGCATCCACCCACATAGTGAATGCAATTACATGGTACAACCCCAATGGCAAGTCTGTAAATGAACACATGTCCGTCACACACACATACACAATGGGTGCAAGTCAATGTCAAAACCCATATCATGACATGTATGAAACCAATGAGAAAATACCACAAGTGAAAGTTAAAAAGAACATGTATTAAAGATGAAAAATAAGTAAAAAAATCAAACATACAACAATGGCGATAACAAAATAAATGGTCCATGTCCGAGAACAAATGTAAAAATAAAATAAACAAAGTAATCCAAAAACAAATGTTGTCCAAAGCAAAATCATGTGGAAGTAAAATAATGAAAAACCATTTCCTCATGGTGAACACAATAATTAATAAAAAAAAAATTTCTTCAAAAAGCAAACTATATACACGAAAATTCCAGGGTCCATGAGCCCAACACCATAAATGAAACCTACTACTACCTAATGAAAATAATATATGCAAAAAAGTGGCCATTGTCCGAGCGGTCCAAAAAAAAAAAAATTAATAAAGGAAACCTAACACTAAATAACTAAATAACTATATACAAAGGCAGCGGGCAAGTCCTGCGGCTCACTCGGTGATGTTGCTGGCCAGGGCATCATCGAACTCCATGTCGATGTCCTGGAGGCGGGACTCTGTCCTGGCCCCGAGGTCTCGCAGGGATAACCCCATGTCCAGCTCAAACTCCCTGCGAGCTTCCTCGAGGCACTCAGCCCGCCTCAACGCCCGACGCATGGAGAACTCCGCCCTGACCATGGTGAGCCGCTCATCTTCCGCCCGCTGCCGCTCCGCACCTATCCGCTGGACCAACTGCTCCCACACGGAAGACATCACCATCCCAGGGTTGCCCTGCCCTCCGGCCGATGCCTGCCCCTCTGATCTTGAAGGCCCCGAGCCATGATGCCTCCCACGTCGAGCCTGCTGCTGCCTCCGACGCCACTGCCTCTGCCAGCACGATGGCATCCAGGCTGATGGAAACCACCGACGCCGTCGTGCACGTGCCCTGCCTGATGATGCTGTCACATCTTCCACCTGCTGGGGTCCAGTTGCTGTGTTGTCCACCCCTGCTGGACCTCCGACTCCCAACTGTGGCAGGGATGGGATCCCCACCGAGCTGGCTGCATTGGTCGGGGCAGGTCCACAGGGGGCCCTGGTGGCATCTGGGCTGGAAGACGGCCAGGAGAACGACTGGTGGATAGCCTGCACAGAGGAGGAGAGGGCCGCCACATTGGCCAACACATGCAGGAAACCCCCGAACATGGCCGATCCCAATTGGGCCACGTCGGCACGGTGCACTTCGTGATGACGTGCGTGCTCCTCCCGGGAAGCACGCACGGCATCACGAATCGCGACCCCAATCAGGACCTTCTCCGCACGGCCAGGGGTTCCCACGTCCGCAGGTGGAGGGGAGTCAGGTGACATGGACATCCCCTCTACCTGCGGACGGGCCTGGGACGGGGCATCCCTGCTGGTGCATGGTGGTGCACTCACAGGGTCAGGGACAGCGACATGCACAGGCCCCTCCACGGTGACCTGTGCTGCCTCCTGCCCCTGGCCCTGGACTGCACCACTTGCACCAGCAGGTATGCCCCCACCAGGCCCCATGTGTGCCCCAGTGGCAGCCTCCTCCTCCTCTGTGCAAACCACCAACCTGGATGGCTCATCACCGTCTCCCACCGTAGCAGGCCCCTGTGGGGGCTCACCCACCCCTTCCGCTGCAGCCGTGGGGGCATCCCCGCCGCCTTGCTCCACAGCGCCGTCTCCGCCCTCTTCTTCACTAGCCGCTGCGTAGAGGGAGACAAAGAACACAAGCATCAGGGCACTGTACAATGGTCCCCTAGACAGGAAGCAATAGCAGATGAGCACCACTGTCAAAGTACACTTCCATCATGTCCCTTCACAACACATGGGTCAGTCCAGGCAAAACACACACAGTAACAGGCATGGTGCATGCCATGGACCTTTCCATGCATGTCCAATGGACTCTTGAAACATTCAATGATATGTAACTCACATGCATCATGGCTCATGCCTATCACATGCACACACTTCACCTCAGTCACATCCATCTGGCCCCAAACACAGCGGATACAAGGGTAATTTGGCTGCTTCACTGAATCTGTGCATTGTCACACACATGTGTCATGCATCCATGGCATGCACAAGTCACAGACACGCAGGTCAGGCACACAGACATGGCTACCATATATGTACCTGGCATCAGCACCCATCCCTCACCCCCACCCATGTCCAGGTACAGAGACTGGCATGCTCTCATGTTCAAAATCTGCATAGGGCTCCCCATGCGGCATTTGAACACATGCAACAACCATGTGGGTCACACATCACTGGTCGCACATGCATTACCATGATGTCCCTGCACACATACATGCATACATGGCCTATGGCACACATACAGGCAAGTATCATAGAACCAGCACACCGCAACATGCCCTGTCTCACACAGTAATTCTTGGACACTTACCGCTGAACTCCAGACGGGCCTCCCTCTCAAGGATCTGGGCGTGGAGCGCTGGGCGTACGCGTTCCAGGACCCTCATCTGGATGGAACTCATGCGGCCCCGGCCCCCCTCCACGAGGCGCCCGGCCTTCACAAGGGTCCTGGACCTCAAGTCCTCCCAGCGCTTCTTGATCTTCAGGACGTCGCGGGTTGCCACCCCCTCCGCGTTGATGGCAACCACACAGTCGGCCCAGATCCTCTGCCGTCCATCCTTGCTGGCGCGGGACGATCCAAAGAGGGCATCATACGGCCCCAGGACATGCTCCACCAGGACACCAACTTCGGTGGCAGTGAAGCTGGTGCCCCTCTGCCCCTCTGGCCTGGGGTTGCCACTGGTGCCAGATGTGGAAGTGCCCGACATGGCAACCCCAGAGGCAGGTGTGGGTGGGCAACTGGGTCCTGGGGCTGGGCTGTGGAGCGATGTAATCCCAGTCGGGAGTCTTCAGTTCCAGCAGGGGTGGACACAGCAACTGGACCCCTGCAGATGGCTGATGTGCAGGCACCAAATGGCAGGGCACGGTGGCAGCAGGCAGGCAGGCAAGCAGGCAGCAGCAGATGGCACGTGGGAGGCTGCTCGGGGCACTGGGGGGCAGTAACTCGGCCTTCTGGACAGGAGCGTGGTCTTCCGTGTGTTTTCGCGTGGCCAGCTTGATACGGAGTGATTTGGCATGTGAAAATCCTGCACGTCAGCGTGAAATCCGAGGAAAGGCCCTTAGCGCGTAAGCGCGTCAGCACGCATACGCGATTCTATTGGACCAGAGTCCCTCAGCGCGTAAGCGCGTCTGTGACGTGACCCGCACGGGTGTTCCCCACTCAGCAAGTGATGACGGGGCACACGTGGAAATACTGCACGTCAGAGTGTCATCGCGTGTAATTGGACAAAAGTGCGCGTACACGCGATTGGCCTATGTACGTGTATTTAATGGGTGCGCGGGCACTTACACACGCAAGTACGTCAGCGAACCTGTATCCCGTGGTGCGTGTGAATTTCCACACGCTATTGGACTGGGAACTGGATTCCAGGGGTGCGCGGGTCACACGCTGTATCCCGTGGTGCGTGTGAATTTCCACACGCTATTGGACTGGGAACTGGATTCCAGGGGTGCGCGGGTCACACGCTGTATCCCGTGGTGCGTGTGAATTTCCACACGCTATTGGACTGGGAACTGGATTCCAGGGGTGCGCGGGTCACACGCTCGCCTAGAACACGCGCAAAGCATAAATTTGCGGACTTTAACAATAACAAGCTCAGACGCCAGGATGAACATACCGTTCCTAGCAGCAGTGGCAGTGGGCTACCAAAGGAGGAGGAGGAGGATAGTCAGGGCCAGAATATTCACACCCAGAACCAGCCTTTTCGGGATGCCTGATGACCAGGTGTATGGGAGGTACAGGTTTCCACCACACATTATACTGAACCTGGTGAGTGAGTGAGAGGATGACCTCACATCACCCACCCTGTGCTCCCAAGCACTCAGCCCCCTGGAGAAGGTCCTCAATGTACTGCACTTCTTAGCCACTGGATCATTTCAGCGGACAAGTGCCATAGTGGGTGGGGTGTCACAGGCCACCCAGTCACGCTGCCTACACCAGGTCTTGAACATCATCACTGCACGCCCATCAGTCCGCAGGCACATATACCTGCCCAGAACACCTGCAGAAAGGCATGCTGGCGCCCTGGATTTTTACGCTGTGCCACGATTCCCCAAAGTGCTAGGTGCCATCGACTGCACCCATGTGGCTCTACGTCCTCCCAGGGCATCTGAGCACATCTATAGGAACCGCAAGCACTGGCATTCCATCAACGTGCAGGTAGCATGTAATGCCAAGGGAATCATCACCTCAGTATATGCCAACTATCCCGGCTCCACCCACGACAGCTTCATTTACCGAATGTCCACCCTAAGCCGGGACCTAGAAGCTGGGCGGCATGGCGATACATGGCTGCTTGGTGAGTATGTATGCCACTGCACATGCATGCATGTTGGATACTGAGCAAGGTCACAACCCCACCAATGATACCAATCACCACCTCCACAGGGGACAGTGCCTACCCTCTCAGCCCCCACATGATGACGCCAATTCGGAACCCCACCACGCCACCCCAGGTAAGATACAACACAGCCCACATTGCAACCCGGGACATAGTGGAGCGCACATTCGGAGTGTCAAGTCACGCTTTCGCTCCCTTGACCGTTCTGGCGGGCAGCTGTTATACGCTCCCCCAGTAGTGTGCAGGATCATAGTGGCAGCATGTGTCCTGCACAACGTTGCAACACGCCGGGGCCTGGCCGTGGACATGGTGGTGGCCCCACATCCCCAACCACATGCACAGCCGCTGCGCATGGGAGGGGAAAGGGCATGGGGGGAGGCAGCCCGTACACAGCTAGTGGCTAATTACTTCACATAGAAATCACACCCCTGTGGAGTGCACACTGCCCTGGCACATTCCATCTGACAAGCAATGATGACTCAACCTGACACTGATCCTGAATGTCTGGAGAATGAACCGTAAATACATATCAGCCTGAGATTGTTCACCTGGAAGTGTCACAATGTGTGCATCCCTACCCATACAGACACCACCAATGCAGTTTTGTGGAATTACACATTGAAGCAGCTAAAATGAATACCCACTTGCAAAATGCAACAAGAGGACAGTGCCATGTCAGCCAACCCAACCCCAGCACCGCCACACGACACACCGTGCCATGTCATGCTAATTGCAGGTAAACAAAGTAATCCCCACAACATGACATCAGTCTCACTATGTACAGTGTCCCTATTAGAAACCTGCAACACCTGAAATGCTCACAGCAATGCCGGACCAACAACATACTTGAGCACGTACTACCATTAACATGACATCACAAATGTTACATATTAGTAGTCTCACCACCTGGAAATGCCTGCACTCCCACCACTACCAACTGTGCAGTGTTGGCGCCATGTAGAGTTGTAGGTGCACTGCTGCCAACATGGACCCTATCTCCAGACTAGAGGTCCTTGTGTGGACATGAGGAAGGGACCTGCAAATTGGGAGGTAGACACAGAAGAAGAGTTACACATCAATGCAACATGCAGTGTACAACACAACAGCAATATGCACTAGGAATGTATACACAGTATTTACTACAGACTGCCCACACAGCTCATGGGAGTCCAACGTCACTGTGTAATTCACTGGCCCTCATTACGACCCTGGCGGAATTCGGAAAACGATGGCGGAAATGCAATACCGCCATCGAATAGCGCTCGGTGCGACTATGACCCGTCACCGCAAAGTACGAAGCCACTAGCGACACCGTAGTGAACGCCAACGCCAACTGCACCAAGCACGCGCGCGCGCGCCATGCCAAACCGTAAACACCACCATGGCGCAAGGGTACGCCAATTCCGACCCTAGCGGACATGTACCTAACGCCATCAAGCATGGCGGAATGTACCATTCCGCCATGGTGAGAAGTACGGCATCGCGAATCAACCGTAAATGGCCCCACTGAGTGCCTGTACACCGCTCCCTGCCCACAAAGTACAACTCCCCGTAGGTGCAATGAAGCCACAATGCAACCAGTGAAATGTACAAGTCACCCATGCATGCCAACGAACAAAAAAACACAACAGGGGCCAATGGGAGCTGCAGGGCACAGATGGCACGAATACAGAAGCCATCCCAATGGACATGACCACAGTCCCCCACCAAGAAACGCACGCAAACACAGGCACCTGTGACCAGCAATATTCCGAAAATCACATCATTACACCAGTCCACCTGGCTGACCGGCATCTGTCACACAAAACCCAATCCCCCGCCCCTGAGCATGACAACATTCAAACAGTCATATTGGCAGCCCCCATCCCTGACCTCACGGGCTTCGTAGGCAAACGCGGCCAGTACAGTACCACGCAACTAAACTCCGAAGCTGGAACCCAATGCAGATCTCCTCACAATACATCGCTCCACAAATAGGCATATGCCACATCACTTGCAAAGAAGAACGCTACACGGGCCAAATCAGAATAGAAATTTAATGCACAACAAAATCACCAAGCCCATACAGCCATCAGGCCATGAACTCCAAAACACATTTCACCATTGTGGGCTGCATCCGCAAGAAATGACCAGCCACTACTTGTGTGACGCCCTGTTCCATCCTGGTACACAGAGCCACATTCACGTACGAAAAGGCAACATGGAAGCGCACAGAACCACAGGGCCGGCCCAATGGGGAGGCACTAGTCCAGCTGAAAGGCCGAAATGTTGCTCCGAGCCACCAGTACTGCGTAAGGGCATGTGGCCCATTGGCGATCGTCCCATAAGATCGTAATGCTGCTCCACTGATTAACACGAAGCAGCAGGTGTCGGGAGTAAAACCCATCTGCAGGATTGGCATACAGATGGCAGTGGCAAAAGGGGAGGAGATACCTGTCAACCAAAAGAAAAGAAAAAGAACAGAATGGCCATCAGAACTACATTCCAACAACTCACTTCAATGATCACACTAAATCCACAGCCAAATGCATGCTAGCCCACTCCAAAGGTCCATTACCACCCAAAAACCACTTGCGACTCATAACCATCTATATCGAGGTGTAAACACCATCACAAACGAGTGTACCTGTGCATGCGTCTGTCAAAACAGAATCCATCAGATGGGATTGGTAACGTGCATGGACACAAGTGTCTGAGGGCGCGTCGAGACAGGGAGGGCTCAACAAGGCCAGATAGACGATGGTCCCACTATGGCAGCCCTGCATCACATAGCGTAGGGGAGGCGGATAGATCCCAAGAAGCCCTGTACATGGCAAACTCTGTATCAAATCACCTGCCCATGCATCCATTCATCATTCCCTCATCCCGGGATTAAAACGCCTGAATATTTACTCACATAACATTAGAAATATCCATTGAGTCTGTGCGTTATGCAGCCTGCAAAATCCACAGTGCCCCAGCCCGTAATTCCAGTGTAGTGAAGTAACATGTATTTGGGAACGTCCGGCCTCATCGCCCACGTCGCTATTGCGCATCCCATACTATTCATATCAATCATTGCATCCTCGCCATGGCCCCTGTCCCAAGGACATTGAACAATAGTACGTTATATTAGCAGTCAGACCTGTGGGCATTTCCTCGCCGCCAGCTGAAAACCGAAAGCGCCGGCCTTCGAATTCCTCATTTGCAACATCACGTCGAAGAGGCATCTGTGGCCGTTTGAAATCACTAATTAATCCATCGAGTGCGGCTGTGTGTGAAAATGGCAACTGCCTTCACCCACAAATGGGACGCCCCGCCCGTCGTTGCAACTCGGTACAGTGATGCATGAGGGCCCACCGTTACTCGAGTACTACGTTCCACTGACCCTTCAAAAGTCTGTTCGCGACTGCACAGATAGTATGTGAAACAATGGGGCCACAGCAGAATGAACATATCAACCAATGTTACACGGCCATCGGGTACAAATACATGATTGCAATAGCAAGATGCCATTCCCCGAATTGCAGCGTTGTGCGCGGGACGTGCTCGGCCAAAGGGGAGAGCAGTTTGCACAGGTGGAATGAATCTCCACAGGTGGAGGCCATACAGCCTGATAACACATAAATTGCACAGCCAGTCTCCTCCCACAACCACACCGAAATGCTACCGGCAGGACTCGCGATGTTGGCCCTGGGGGACATGATAGCACTGCAAGTACTCCAACTCCAAGAAGAAGACGAACACCAACTACAACCGGCCGCACGGAGGAGACGCAGGAGGAGGAGGAGGGCAAGGCAGGGCCAGCAAGGGCCGCCAGCACAGCCACTACCACCACGCAGGCAGCCCGCAATCCCACGCCTCCGAGCACATCCGTTCAACCTCACTGATGAGCAGATCCACACCCTCTACCGTCTGGACCGGGACACCATAGCCGCCACTGTGCACATGACACAGGCTGACCTTGTCAGCATGATAGATAGCCCAACCGCCATCCCACCCCTACTGAAGGTGGTGTCTGTACTACACTTCCTGGCCACAAGCACCTACCAGCACACAGTCGGACAGTTGCATGGGATTTCTCAGCCACTGTTCTCACGGACACTATTGCAAGTGCTCGATGCCCTCCTGCAGCACGCAGACGACTACATCTCCCTACCACGCTCGGAGCAGGAAATTACCAACACAAAAGTGGGATTCCATGCACTTGGCGGCATACCGGGTTGCATTGGTGCCATCGACTGCACCCATGTGGAATTGGTCGTCCCACATGCCATGGAGGCCCAGTACCGCAACCGAAAACAATTTCATTCTCTGAATGTACAAATGGTGTGTGACTCCAACAGGATCATTACACATTGTTGTGCCCGATTCCCTGGATCAACCCATGATTCTATGGTCTTGAGGAACTCTACAATACCACGCTACATGGAGCGACACGCAGGGAACAGATCCTGGCTACTCGGTGAGTCTCATTACATGCATGATAATGTGGGGTATGTGATTCGGCAATGACCTGGCAGGAAGGGGGGGGGGTGTGCGTACGTAGCAATGGCATTCCACATCATACGTTTATCGTCCACATACATGTGATGCTGGATATCCACTGAAGAGATGGCTCCTCACACCAGTCCGGAACCCACGGGACCAGCATGAGGAGGACTACAACCATGCCCACTCACGTACCCGTGTAGTCATTGAACAGGCATTCGGCCTACTAAAGGGTCGTTTCCGCTGCCTCAGCACGTCTGGCGGGGCACTCCTGTACCGCCATGAGAAGGTTGCAAAGATGGTGATGGCATGTGTCATGCTCCACAACATGTGCGTACGTAGAAATGTGCCCATGCCCCCTGACGCAGAACTGCAAGCACCTGATGATGGTCATGATGAGGGTGGGGATGTGGCAGCACCTCAAGGAGTCTGCGAGGCACCGGAGGGCCGTGACATTCGTCAGCATATCATTGATGTATGCTTCTAGCACTCACGCCTGGTGGCTGATACATGGACACGGGACTCGTGGCACTGTGTGTGTCTGGGACATGCACAATATGGACTGTACGCCTATGATGGCCTAGTACACAAAGATCAATGTCCACACATCTCATTGGTTGATCGTGCACTGTTTATGGCATATGTGATATCATGTAGTACACCCTATCGACCCGCCACCCAAGTGAGCCCAACACACCCCCTCCACCCTCCTACCTCCCCCCCGAACACCAGTGTCCAAAGATGCTCATTGTCAGTGGGCTGTCGCTATTGCAAGCCCCCTCTGCGGGTATCAGGGGCACCCCTGCCTGTGGAGCGCAGGTTCCTCCCAGATCTACGTTGGGGGCTGCCCTGGACGGAACTTGCAACGGATGATGTCTCTGCCTGCTCACGTCCATGCATGTCCCTAAGGGTTTGCGAGAGCTCAGTGAGCACACGGCGCACTGCGGCAAGTTCGGCACATACGTCTTTGGACGTCGCATGCAGTTCCCCCCTCAGGCTCTCGGTGCTTCTCTCCATTTGGACTCTTAGGCTCTCGGTGCTACTCTCCATTTGTGCCCTTAGTGTCTCTGTACCTCTCTCCATTTCTGCCCTAAGTGTCTCAGTTGATGTTTCTATGTCTGCCTTAGTGCCCCCACATTCATCGGCATGGTCCTTGAGGAGCGTGGCCAGTTGCTGCTGTTGCACGATTAACTGGTCGAGGGACTGTTGCCTCTGCTGGGCCATGGCCATTTGCGGGGGTGTCACAGAGGGGCTGTTGTCCTCATGTTGCCTTGCCACAGGGCTTGTGGGGGATGGCCAGTCGTCGTCTTGTGGGTGCCCCTGCGTGGTATCCTCATGTTGTACGGGATGGGACAGACAGGGGGATTGGGACAGGTCATGGATGGATCTGACTTCGACATCCCCGTCTTCTGTGTCGGAGCATGCTGCCATCAATGGGGTGTCACCTATGGTGCTGCTGCCACCAGAGGCAGTGCCTTCTGTGGCATCCGTTGGGGGGACCTGTGGTGGTGGTGTTGTGGGCATGCTGGCTGCTGGGGTGCCTGTTGATGTTCCCTCCTCTGTGCTGCCACCTGATTTGTGCTGCTGCCGTGTCTTGATGCGTGCAGCTGAGGTGGAGGGTCTTTGGCCGTTGGTCTTGGCCCTCTTTGCAGGTGTGCTGGTAGGGGTGTCCTGATGCTCGTCGTTTGGATCGGACCCTGTGGTGGAGTAAAGGAGGCCGAGGGTTATTAATGGGTCTGTGGGTATTGGAATGGCATTGTATCACATGCATTGGGGTGGTACCTGAGGGTGATTTGGGTCGGGGCCTTGGAGGTGCTTTCATTTGTGTGTGGGGTGAGGGTGCAGTTGTTTGGCAGCCTGCAGTTAGGGTGTGCCTGCTGCACGTGTAGTGCGTGTTTTAGGGGTTTTTAATTATTTATGTATTTATATTGTGGGTTTTAACGTGCGCTATCAGGCCGATGTGTGTGGACGTACTCCTGGACATGTGTTTCTGTTGCACTATGTGGACACATGGTACTTCACATGGATGGACTTTGTGGGTTTGGCATTGTTTAATTTGGCCCACCTACCTGAATCTTCGGATGTCTGCACTCCTTTCTCCATCCCTCCGACCCCCTCTATGCTCTCCATTCCGATGGTGGAGGCACAGATTTCTTCCCAGGGGGTCAACTTGATGGGTGATTCAGGACCTCCCCCGGTGGCTGTGGCAATGTTGCGGTTGGCAGAGAGTATGCTGCGGACGCGTATCCGCAGGTCGTCCCATCGCTTTCGGCATTGCTGTGGGTTGCGGGGTGCGGTCCCCACCGCACTTACCCGCTGTGCCACCAGAGCCCATATGGCCTTCTTGTTTGCAAGTGCCGTCCTGGTCATTTGCGTGGAGAAGACGACGGCAGCATTCTCCTGGAGGGTCTCTGTTAGCACGGTGAGTTCCTCACGGGAGAAGTGGACCTGCCGCTTGCGGTCGCACGCTTTCTTCGCTACTTTTCCCATTTTTCTTGGTTTCGCTAGGGTGGATGTCGGGTTGGGGTGTGTCTCAGGGTAGTGTTTTTAGTGGTTGTGTGGTTTTAGTGGTTTTATAGGTGTACGGCGGGATGTTTCCCGTTCCGGGCCCATGTTTTAACTTCCGTTTCCGTATATTTCCGGTCACCGTACTTTCCGGTAGACGCACACTGCGGTGTCCGCTGTGATGGGTGGCGGTATTGCACCTAGGGCGCCGTACGGCGGCGGTGTGGGCCGTTTTGGGGTCATTTCCGCCATCGCGGACTTTGCACTTCCGCCATGCCGTGGTGCTCGTGCCCGATGGGTCGGAATTGGCCGCACTTTGCTCCTTCGTGCAATGGCGGAAACGCTATTTACGCTGTGGCGGTCCGGTCAGTCACTTTCCGCCAGGGTCGTAATGAGGGCCACTGTCACTTGGGCACACCCTTTGCAAGCTCATGGAAACGGGAAGAGGGAGGGGTGTGTGTGACTCAAACCCAAGCATCTGAACCAAATACATTACAAGCCTGCATGTGCCCAGCCACAATGCAGCGTATGCCCACAGGAACCACGGAAGCCAACAGATCGTCCCAGAAAAATTGGGAATAAAAGAAATCAAAATAAAAATAAAAATAAGAAACAATCAAAAATGGCCATTGATGGGCCCGGGGGGGGTTGGGGAGGCCACCCAGGAGGTCCGAGGACAGGATGCACACCAGAACCCACCTGCGTGGATCCTGGGAAGATAAAACACCTCCATGGGCTCATGACCCACACGGCTACCCTATTGTGGGAGTATCACTGCTGTCGCTATTATCACCCTGTGCAGCTGCATCCGGAGGTGGTTGCACTATGGGAGGCAGCCCACGCAAGGCCCTAGTCTGCTCCTCCATGGCTGCAAGCATGCGGGTGTGGTAGGTCTGGTTCTGGAGGATGAGTGTGCGGAGGTCCCCATGCAACAACTCACGGGATGCCCGGACCTCCGCCCTCGTTGCCTGCATCTCAGCTGAGAGCGTACGGGTGAGACGCTCCAGCTGCTGTTCTGTCCTTTGGTGTTTTGAAGCCTCAAGCTCAACAAGAGTCGTCCTGAGGTGAAGGAGCTCCTGCCTCAGGGCTTCCCTGTGGCCATGGGACTCAATGGAGATGGCCTCCTGCAGAGTCGCCAGTGCCGCCCGCCTGTCCCTGTTGGACCCCAACATGTCCTCCCTGTGTGACTGGCAGATGGAGTCGGTTGCCTGCTCTAGTCGCTCCATCAGCCTTTCTGGGGGGACAATGGAAGTGGCCACCCTATCCATGGCCTGAGCCATCATCTCGGATGATGCAGCCTGTTGGGTTGCCATACCGTAAATGGATTGCTCCCATGCGGTATTGCCGGGTGGCGTACGGCCACCACGTCGGCGGGCACCACACCTGTCTGGGGCAAGGCGAACTGCGCCTTGCTGTGCCGGCACTGCCTGAGGCTGCAGGACTGCATTCCCCCTCTGATCTGCTGGCCCAGGAACAAGATCAGATGTCGCGGAGTGTGACCTTGCATCCGTAACCACCGAAGGCGTAGCTGCCAACACTGACATCCCCATGGAGGGTTCTGACCCTGGTGCAGGTGGGTGAGACAGAACAGAATCCCTCCCTGGAACACTCACCTGCGACGGCACGTAGGTCTCATCCGAATCAACACCTGAGTACAGCTCGGGGGAGGTGCAGCCAGAGACACCCCTTGAGAGCACGACCTGCAGCACTTGTGGGTTCTCCCCCACCACCACACCACGTCCCTCACTGGTGGTTGGTCGGCCCTCGGACCCCTCCTGGGTCTGCACCATCTCCACAACCCCAGCAGTATCAGGTGCGTCTTCCCCTGCAAAGACATGAAAACAAAGAAATGGAAACAGGCATTAGCACCATGGCACACAATGAGGGCTGAGAAGCAAGAGAACCAGTACTTGATTGACACATGTCCCACATGACTAAAACCCTCCCATGCATGCACCCTCACTGCGTATGAAGTGCAGGCAAATGGCACACACTGATGACACCAAGATGGAAGATGAACACATTTTCTGCATGCTGCCTGGCAGTGGCATCACACATTGGCCTGTGATTGCCAGGTGAAACACACATGCCATCACACAGATGGCATGTACCATTGCTATTGAGTGAAGATGGAGAGGAGGGCAGCACCTATTCATTCAGTCCAGTTCCCGCATGTAATTGCTTTTCTAATTCTAACAGGTCAGATTTTTCACCTGGAGCTGCCAGTCTGAAATGGTCCAATTGCACAGGGACATGTGTGTACAAATGATATCCAGGTAACAAAGTCACTCCACTTTACCATACCCATGTCAGACATGTGACTAGTGGACAGCGACATGCCTAGTGAAAGTGGTGGAATGCAAACAAACTGACTGAATGAACAGTGAAAAATAAGCAAATATGTTGTGGCAAGGTGACACTTCAAGGGCAACTGGCGTGCAGTTGGGCTAGATGTCTACTGTTGGCAGAAGGGATACTGCTATGGCCAAATGCAGCTGCGCAGGAAGGATTGCATGAAGCACATGGCTGACCCATACGACTCAGGCGCACACACTCTCACCTGGCACACAAACAGAAGCCCTCACACACACACCATGCACATGGATGACACACACATGCATGTGCACTCACCGGACAATGCCTCGTAATCAGCCAGATCTCCCACGCCTTGGATCTGTTCCTCCGTGACGTAGGTCCCAGCGACTGACTCATGTGGAGTGAGTTCCATGTCTACTACTGGAGACCCACCTCCAGTCACTAGAGTTGCGGCATGACTTGAGGCCAGCTTAATCTTTGCCCTGCGCTTTAGGTCATTCCAGCGCTTATAGCAATCATTGGCTGTGCGCCTCACGATTCCAAGGGCACTTACGATGTCCGCAACGGTCTGCCAGTGTGCCTGGCGTTGTGCAGGTGTGGTCTTGGATCCTGCAACAATGACCATCTCGTTGTCATGTCCGGACACATACTCGACAAGTGCATTCAGTTCGTCATCCGTGAAGCTGGGCTTCCTGGACGGGCCGGATTGTGTAGCCGTGTCTGGGGCATCAGCCTGTGCCGGACGAGCACTCTTCCTCTTCCGCTTGGAAGGTGGTGGTGATCCTGAGTGTCCTGCGCCGCTCTGGACACTAGGGGCAGGAGCCCTGGTGGACTCTGTATCAGGAGTGTGGGATTGCACACTCAGCATGGGAGTTGGTGCAGGCATTGGCTCTAGTGTGATGGTGTCAGGGGGAATGTCAGCAGCATGGACTAGGACCGACACTGTCCTGGCTGGGTGTGTGAGGGCTGGGGTGGATGGAGCCGCAGCTGCCCCTGCAGCCTCTCCGCCCTGCCTCCTTGGTGCAGCAGATGACCTTGCTGCCCCAGATCCACGTGGCATGATGGCATCAACGTGCACCAGCGCACGTGTCGTAGCCCTGCTGACCTGGAAGTCAGCCATGGAGTCAGCCAGGTCTGGTGCCACAATGGGCTGGTCCAACAAGGGCTGAGCATGGATGGTGTCAGCCACATCAGCCTCAATGGGAGGGGGGGGGATTATGGGTGCCCGTGACTGGTCCTCCACACATGGGGGGACAGGCTCACCCTGCAAGTTATGACCACGTCCCCTACCGGATCCACCACGGCCACCACTTGTGGCTCTTCCACCTTTGCCACCCTTACGGAATCCTCGCCTCCCAGCCATGGCACTGATGTTAATGTGCGTATGGGAGTGGATGTAGACTATTGTCCTGGGCAATTGGGGGTCAAAGGGGTTGGGTACCAGATGGTAATTGTACCCTAGTGCTCTAGCAAGGCTGAATGTAACCCCTGGGGAAAGATGACGGGTCACGCAACGCACAGGAGGCCCAAAAAAGGGAGATGACGTGCACGCAACCCCTCCTAGACCACGTGTGCAGAAAGAAAAACCTGCACTACGCTGTGGCACCCAGTAACACAAGAATGAACATATGCGTGTCACACGCAGCCTAGAATGACCTCTGAAGGGGTAGGCTACACACGGGGCAAGCACAGATGTTAGATACGTGCGTGACTCACCGTCTGCCTGGTAAACGAGCGTGTAAAAGGAGCACGTTTGGTTGGCAACACCCCCGCCAAAAGAAGATTTGTACGCTGTCTGAGGAGACAGGACAACAGTAGAAGGGAACACTGTTTGAGGGAACAGGCCCAGGTAAACCAGTAAAAGAGAAAAAAGAGAAAAAGCTGTCAGAGGTAACAGGGAATACGAACTTGAAACGCCGTGAAGTAAATCGCGTGTGAAACGACAAGAAGTACAGAATTCACCCACTCGCTCTCCACGAAAAGCACGTACAAGGAAAACGTGTTCTACACGTACCTTTTATACAGGCCCACACGTCCAGCTTCACTTACGCGGCGTGTACGCGCTAGGGCCATTTCCACCTATTACATGCTTTGTCACTTCTGCGTGTAGGGCCATTTCCACCAATTACACGCTTTGTCACTTCTGCGTGTAGGGCCATTTCCACCAATCACACGCTTTGTCACTTCTGCGTGTAGGGCCATTTCCACCAATCACACGCGATTACACTCTGACGTGCAGTCTTTCCACGTGTGCTCTGTCATCACGTGCTGCGTGGGAAACACCTGTGCGGGTCACGTCACAGACGCGCTTACGCGATTTGGGCCTTTCCTCAGTTTTCACGCTGACGTGCAGGATTTTCACGTGCAAAATCACTCCGTACCAAGCTGGCCACGCGTACGCACACGGAATACCACGCTCCTGCCCGGAAGGCCGAACTACTGCCCCCCAGAGCCCGAGCACGCTCCCACCTGCTGCTGCCTGACTGCCTGCTGCCCCTGCACTGCTGGGGGGTGGGGGTGGTGGAAGACATGGGTGGGGGCCTGGTGGAGGCTGCCCCTGCACTGCTGGGGGGTGGGGGTGGTGGGAGACATGGGTGGGGGCCTGGTGGAGGCTGCCCCTGCACTGCTGGGGGGTGGGGGTGGTGGGAGACATGAGTGGGGGCCTGATGGAGGGTGCCCCTGGTGACTGGGGGGTGGGGGTGATAGGGGACATGAGTGGGGGCCTGGTGGGGGCTGCCCCTGGTGACTGGGGGGGTGGGGGTGATAGGGGACATGAGTGGGGGCCTGGTGGGGGCTGCCCCTGGTGACTGGGGGGTGGGGGTGATAGGGGACATGAGTGGGGGCCTGGTGGGGGCTGCCCCTGGTGACTGGGGGGGTGGGGGTGGTGGGAGACATGAGTGGGGGCCTGGTGGAGGCTGCCCCTGGTGACTGGGGGGGTGGGGGTGGTGGGAGACATGAGTGGGGGCCTGGTGGAGGGTGCCCCTGGTGACTGGGGGGGTGGGGGTGATAGGGGACATGAGTGGGGGCCTGGTGGGGGCTGCCCCTGTACTGCTGGGGGGTGGGGGTGGTGGGAGACATGGGTGGGGGCCTGGTGGAGGGTGCCCCTGGTGACTGGGGGGTGGGGGTGATAGGGGACATGAGTGGGGGCCTGGTGGAGGCTGCCGCTGGTGACTGGGGGGGTGGGGGTGATAGGGGACATGAGTGGGGGCCTGGTGCGGGCTGCCCCTGCACTGCTGGGGGGTGGGGGTGGTGGGAGACATGGGTGGGGGCCTGGTGGAGGCTGCCCCTGCACTGCTGGGGGGTGGGGGTGGTGGGAGACATGAGTGGGGGCCTGGTGGAGGGTGCCCCTAGTGACTGGGGGGGTGGGGGTGATAGGGGACATGAGTGGGGGCCTGGTGGGGCTGCCCCTGGTGACTGGGGGGGTGGGGGTGGTGGGAGACATGAGTGGGGGCCTGGTGGAGGCTGCCCCTGGTGACTGGGGGGGTGGGGGTGGTGGGAGACATGAGTGGGGGCCTGGTGGAGGGTGCCCCTGGTGACTGGGGGGGTGGGGGTGATAGGGGACATGAGTGGGGGCCTGGTGGGGGCTGCCCCTGCACTGCTGGGGGGTGGGGGTGGTGGGAGACATGGGTGGGGGCCTGTTGGAGGCTGCCCCTGGTGACTGGGGGGGTGGGGGTGGTGGGAGGCATGAGTGGGGGCCTGGTGGAGGGTGCCCCTGGTGACTGGGGGGGTGGGGGTGATAGGGGACATGAGTGGGGGCCTGGTGGAGGGTGCCCCTGGTGACTGGGGGGGTGGGGGTGATAGGGGACATGAGTGGGGGCCTGGTGGGGGCTGCCCCTGCACTGCTGGGGGGTGGGGGTGGTGGGAGACATGGGTGGGGGCCTGGTGGAGGCTGCCCCTGGTGACTGGGGGGGTGGGGGTGATAGGGGACATGAGTGGGGGCCTGGTGGAGGCTGCCCCTGGTGACTGGGGGAGTGGGGGTGGTGGGAGACATGAGTGGGGGCCTGGTGGAGGGTGCCCCTGGTGACTGGGGGGTGGGGGTGATAGGGGACATGAGTGGGGGCCTGGTGGGGGCTGCCCCTGCACTGCTGGGGGGTGGGGGTGGTGGGAGACATGGGTGGGGGCCTGGTGGAGGGTGCCCCTGGTGACTGGGGGGGTGGGGGTGGTGGGAGGCATGAGTGGGGGCCTGGTGGAGGGTGCCCCTGGTGACTGGGGGGGTGGGGGTGATAGGGGACATGAGTGGGGGCCTGGTGGAGGGTGCCCCTGGTGTCTGGGGGGGTGGGGGTGATAGGGGACATGAGTGGGGGCCTGGTGGGGGCTGCCCCTGCACTGCTGGGGGGTGGGGGTGGTGGGAGACATGGGTGGGGGCCTGGTGGAGGCTGCCCCTGGTGACTGGGGGGGGTGGGGGTGATAGGGGACATGAGTGGGTGCCTGGTGGAGGCTGCCCCTGGTGACTGGGGGTGTGGGGGTGGTGGGAGACATGAGTGGGGGCCTGGTGGAGGGTGCCCCTGGTGACTGGGGGGTGGGGGTGATAGGGGACATGAGTGGGGGCCTGGTGGGGGCTGCCCCTGCACTGCTGGGGGGTGGGGGTGGTGGGAGACATGGGTGGGGGCCTGGTGGAGGGTGCCCCTGGTGACTGGGGGGGTGGGGGTGATAGGGGACATGAGTGGGGGCCTGGTGGAGGCTGCCCCTGGTGACTGGGGGGGTGGGGGTGATAGGGGACATGAGTGGGGGCCTGGTGGAGGGTGCCCCTGGTGACTGGGGGGGTGGGGGTGATAGGGGACATGAGTGGGGGCCTGGTGGGGGCTGCCCCTGGTGACTGGGGGGGTGGGGGTGGTGGGAGACATGAGTGGGGGCCTGGTGGAGGCTGCCCCTGGTGACTGGGGGGGTGGGGGTGGTGGGAGACATGAGTGGGGGCCTGGTGGAGGGTGCCCCTGGTGACTGGGGGGGTGGGGGTGATAGGGGACATGAGTGGGGGCCTGGTGGGGGCTGCCCCTGCACTGCTGGGGGGTGGGGGTGGTGGGAGACATGGGTGGGGGCCTGGTGGAGGCTGCCCCTGGTGACTGGGGGGGTGGGGGTGATAGGGGACATGAGTGGGGGCCTGGTGGAGGCTGCCCCTGGTGACTGGGGGGGTGGGGGTGGTGGGAGACATGAGTGGGGGCCTGGTGGAGGGTGCCCCTGGTGACTGGGGGGGTGGGGGTGATAGGGGACATGAGTGGGGGCCTGGTGGAGGGTGCCCCTGGTGACTGGGGCGGTGGGGGTGATAGGGGACATGAGTGGGGGCCTGGTGGGGGCTGCCCCTGCACTACTGGGGGGTGGGGGTGGTGGGAGACATGGGTGGGGGCCTGGTGGAGGCTGCCCCTGGTGACTGGGGGGGTGGGGGTGATAGGGGACATGAGTGGGGGCCTGGTGGAGGCTGCCCCTGGTGACTGGGGGGGTGGGGGTGGTGGGAGACATGAGTGGGGGCCTGGTGGAGGGTGCCCCTGGTGACTGGGGGGGTGGGGGTGATAGGGGACATGAGTGGGGGCCTGGTGGGGGCTGCCCCTGGTGACTGGGGGGGTGGGGGTGATAGGGGACATGAGTGGGGGCCTGGTGGGGGCTGCCCCTGGTGACTGGGGGGGTGGGGGTGATAGGGGACATGAGTGGGGGCCTGGTGGGGGCTGCCCCTGCACTTCTGGGGGGTGGGGTGGTGGGAGACATGGGTGGGGGCCTGGTGGAGGCTGCCCCTGCACTGCTGGGGGGTGGGGTGGTGGGAGACATGAGTGGGGGCCTGGTGGAGGGTGCCCCTGGTGACTGGGGGGGTGGGGGTGATAGGGGACATGAGTGGGTGCCTGGTGGAGGCTGCCCCTGCACTGCTGGGGGGTGGGGGTGGTGGGAGACATGAGTGGGGGCCTGGTGGAGGCTGCCCCTGGTGACTGGGGGGTGGGGGTGGTCGGAGACATGAGTGGGGGCCTGGTGGAGGCTGCCTCTGGTGACTGGGGGGGTGGGGGTGGTGGGAGACATGGGTGGGGGCCTGATGGAGGGTGCCCCTGGATGGTGGGGGGTGGGGCTGGTGGGTGACATGAGCAGGTGTGCAGGGTAGTCCCCTGTTTTGTGGGCTGCCTGCAGGGGCCGTGGAGGGTCTACAGGGAACACCTGTGAGGACCCACCCAGCCTAATCGCGTGTGTAACTTCCCATGCACCCCTGTAATACACGTACCAAGCCAAATCGCGTGTGAGAATTCCCGCGCACCCCTGAAATACACGTACCCTGCTGAAGTCGCGTGTAAAACTTCCCGCGCACCCCTGAAATGCATGCGCCCAGGCTATTCGCGTGTGGAACTTCCCGCGCACCCCTGAAATACACGCGCCCAGGCTATTCGCGAGTGGAACTTCCCGCGCACCCCTGTAATACACGCGCCCAGGCTATTCGCGAGTGGGACTTCCCGCGCACCCCTGAAATACACGTAGCACGTTGGGAGACATGAGTGGGGGCCTGGTGGAGGGTGCCCCTGGTGGCGGGGGGGGTGGGGGTGATAGGGGACATGAGTGTGGGCCTGGTGGAGGTTGCCCCTGCACTGCTGGGGGGTGGGGGTGGTGGGTGACATGGGTTGGGGCCTGCTGGCAGGTGCCCCACAGTGCTGGGGGGTGGGGGTGGTGGGAGACATGAGTCGGGCATGAGTGGGGGCCTGGTGGAGGCTGCCCCTGCACTGCTGGGGGGTGGGGGTGGTAGGAGACATGGGTGGGGGCCTGGTGGTGGGTGCCCCTGGTGGCTGGGGGGTGGGGGTGCAGGGGGACATGAGCAGGTGTGCAGGGTAGTCCCCTGTTTTGTGGGCTGCCTGCAGGGGCCGTGGAGGGTGTACAGGGAACACCTGTGAGGACCCACCCAGCCTAATCGCGTGTGATAATTCCCACGCACCCCTGTAATTCACCTACCCTGCCAAATCGCGTGTGATAATTCCCGCGTACCCCTGTATTACACGTGCCCTGGCTAATCGCATGTAAGACTTCCCGCATACCCCTGTAATACACGTTCCCTGGACAATCGCGTGTTGAACTTCCCGCGTACCCCTGTAATACACGTTCCCTGGACTATCGCATGTTGAACTTCCCGCGTACCCCTGTAATACACGTTCCCTGGACTATCGCGTGTTGAACTTCCCGCGCACCCCTGAAATACACGTACCCTGGCACCCTGGCTAATCACGTGTATAACTTCACGCGTACCCCTGATATGCACGTTACCCGCTTTGCGTTCCTTGTTTGGCAGCCCTGTAAACTGGTCCAGGGTTAGCGCAGCCCTTTGCGATGATTTAGCGATTTTGATGGCTTTTCCTTGCGCGAGGGCGTTCTTGGGGGCGTTACTGGCGCTGCTGCAGGGTCGCTGCGATACTCTGCGCCACGGCTGGTTTGGGAGCCTAAAATCCATGAATACGCTGTGCGCGGAAATCGGTTTTAGCGCACGTGCCTGGCGCACACAATCGCACGCGGACACTCTGCGCCAGCCGCTTGCGACACTTTTCTGCGAAATTCTATGAATTACCCTGTGTATGTGTTGTCAGGATTGTTGGTTGCATTTCTATGAAGGACTAACATTTGCAAACACAATTGGTCTGTATTGTGTAAGTAAATGTGAATAATTGGTGGCAATTGGAATAGCATATTTATTACTACATTTGCGTAGCAATTGACACCAGTTATATTTGAACATTTTCGGAGTGTATGTTGCTTCTTTGAAGAAGTACCAGCATTACTTTGAGTAGTACATTCTTCTTGGTTGTAGTAACTGATGAAGTATTATCTTCTTTTACTCTCTTTGGAGGATTTGCAGTGAGATCCTGTTGCATTTCTGTTTGAAGTAGTTTTCTTTTCCAACATTCTGCCTTTTGTGGAACAGGATAGGTTTTTAGATGGCATGTACAGTGAACGTAGTCTATTGTATTCTAAAATGCAAG
This sequence comes from Ambystoma mexicanum, assembly GCF_040938575.1. NCBI lineage: Eukaryota > Metazoa > Chordata > Amphibia > Caudata > Ambystomatidae > Ambystoma > Ambystoma mexicanum. The sequence goes on from NC_090932.1 coordinate 1,389,364,162, forward strand.
GAATATCAGAATTTACTTTACTTGCATCAAAGTTGATTAGAAATAGACCGTCAAGTGTACATAAGCGTGATAGTGCTACGTAGCTACGTAGCTCATGCCTTCTTTAAATACTGTATTCCCAATATCTATCAATACTTTATCTAGGGTGAGACCTTGTGATTTGTGAATGGTGACTGTGTATGCTAGAGTCAGAGAAAATTGTTCTCTGCGTACATACATGTCTTTGAAAAGAAGGAATCGGGCTGTTGAGCATCCTATCCTTTTAACTTTTGATAGTTTGTCAAAGAGAATATTGACAAACTGAATGTTATTGTCACGTGGGTATGTTTGAAAGCCAACAACTGTACCAAGTGCTCCACTAACTAGTCCTTGCTCCAAGTCAAAGTTACGCTTAAGCATTACTCTACAGTTTAAAGATAATTTTAATATTTTCTCCAAACCAGCTGTGTTTGATATAGAGTGTTTTCTAAAGTATTTAGGCTTGTTGTGGCTTGTTGACACATGGGTAGTGTCATACCATGTACGTCCAGTCTGTGGAGCAAATTTCAATTATTGGTTGCATTTCTTTTTTAACATTGTTCATTTAATTTTTGAACAGCTTGCAAGAGTTGGCATCAAGGACATACAATTGACATTTTTGTGTGCTAATTTTTCCATGACATCAGTAGCACATGAGTTATGGCCATTCAGTGCATGGATGTGCTGGGTTTTTAATATTGATTGTGCTTCTTGAAATAGTACACCAACTTTAATACTTTTTAAAATGTTGCCGTATGTGAGGTCTGCAAACTGGCACATGTTTTCTGTTGATTCTCTGTATTGGAAATGTTGCCATAGGTTGACATTTCCTTTGCTGCTAACAGTTTTACAGCAGAGTTTGTGCCCTAAGGTTTTAAAAATAGGTTCACCTTTTACTGTTGTCAATTGAAGCAGATCTCCTAAAACAATAATGTGTTTTCCTCCAAAGAGCTCTTCATAGTTTGTTTTGAGCACTTCTTGTAATCTGAGGTGAATCAAAGTCAACATTAGGATGGAGACCATGCTCACTTCATCTATTAGTAGCATCTTCATTTGTTTCAAAACTCTGCGTATTTCTATTGCAGTTTCTGTAGAAAGTTTGTAATGTTCTAATTTGTTTTGGTGTTCTACTGGAAGGAGTAGTAATCATAGTAAAGTGACACCGCCTATGTTGTAGGCAGCTAAACCTGGGGGGGCTGTGCCAACAGCTGACCGTTTGTTGTTTGCCAATTGTTGAAGGAACTTGCTGATGATTTTGATTAAGAATGTTTTTCCTGAACCAGCTTGACCACTGACATATAGTAGTATAGGTTTGTAATTTTGGCAGGTACATTCTTTATTTTCATGTTGTACACCAGGTGTAATTTCTTTTGTTACTTCTTGAAAAATGCTACACTACTCATTGTACAGTTTTGATTTCAATACAGTTAAGTCTTCTGTATCTTCTTCATAGTGACACATTGTGTTTTCTACTTCTGTTATAGTTCATTCTGCCTCATCTGCTATTAGTGGCTATCCCAGTGGTTCTAGGCTTCCTGTTACAGAAGGTTGACTACTGTCAGGAGTGTCCTTATCTAGTTAGGCCTGGAGTTCTTCTTCGTGTTGCTGTTTATTGTGCAAAATTGTTTTGTACTGTGTAAAGTTTGCATCTGTTATAGTGCTTTCATTTGCTTTGAAAGCGTCTTTATAGGAGTCATAACTATCTAGTAACTCTTCTTCTTTTCTCCATGGTTTAAAAGGTTGTAGCAGGGACATGTAATATAGTTCTTTATGTTGAGGAGATTTTAATGACAATTTGATATGATTAATTAAACTTGGTTTGGTAAGTTTTACTCAGCTGCCTTCACAATTTGTCACTCTGTATCTACCTTTGTTTTCATCTGGTTTTATATTATTTTTGTATGTGAAGTTTTGGGCTATGTGGTATAGACACATGGTTTCCAAAGTGGTACTCCTGTTTGGGTAGTATGTGTATAGTAACTTGTTTTTCAAAATGTCTTGGCTGTTGGGATCATTTTTGGATATTGTTTCTATGTCCTCATATGATTTGAGAACTCTTTTTCTAGATTTAGCAGGACCAAGACTTAGCCATACTATATTTTCAGATTTTCCATATAAAGCAGTACCGGTTAAACGGTCTGCAGCTTCATAGCAGCCACATTCTCTATGAGAGAGCATTCTTATGCCTAAACTGTACAGTGTTTTTGTCCGATGATCGGTCATCCCAGACGTCTTGAAGCTCTGTTTTTTCTGCTTTGGTTAACTAGGCTGCAACATATCGTGCAACTGCAGTGGAATTGTCTGCAATGTACTGCACATCTATGTTTGCATTCCATTGTAATCATTGATATATTTTGCTTCTTCTGTTCATTTTATGTAATATGTGTTCTTAGGTGATTTACCTTTAACACTATGCCTAACTGAAGTCATTAAGTTGTTTACTTGACCTATTGCTGTAACTGGTCTAGGGAAACCAAAGCGGCATTTGGTGTAGTATTTCCCTTTGTTTTTGTATTTGCAACAACAATATTTCCCACATTTGTGTGTTTGAAATTGTAAAATGTGTGCATGAAGATCACTATTTGTTGTTTGTGAAGGAATTTCACAAGTGACATATTTTTCGATAAACTGTAAAACAGTGGCATCATTGTCTTGACCAAATATTGGAGCATCTTTAATCCATAAAAGCATGTGGAAAGGTGGTGCTCCTCTGGCTTGGCATTCTTTTCTCCAAAAGAAGTGTTGCACTTCTTCGAGGGGAGGAACAGCTTTATTACAAATAAAGTGTAGCATAGCAATGAAGTGATGATGGAAATATCTTGAAACATTAACAGGATCTAGAGAGCAAAGTTCTCCAAGTGTTAGTATATCTATGTTTGTTTTGTTTTTGTTTGATATGCGTAGGAAATCATGTACATCTTCCCATGCATATTCTTCACAACTTAATGTAACAAACCAAGTGGGTGGGCCAAGGTTTCTTATCATACAACTTACATCTCCATGATGTCGGAACCAGTATTCTTTAATACCACACATGTTTACTAAAAGATTTGTAATGCTTGATTGTAGAATCTCATCTTTTTCTTGCACTTTTTGTAGTAATTGCGTAGCCGACATATTTTGAAAATGGGTACCTGATTCAATGTGTGTGTAACTCCGTAGTATAGAGTTGCTAGTTCACTTTCAAAGAGTAGGTGGAATATGTATTCCACATTTTGTCTAAATCTGGGATCGTCCGAATACATTCGTAATGAGCCGTATTCTGATGCTGTTATCTGGGTGGGTCTATCATCGTACCTTCCTCCTTTCCCAGTAGGAAAGAGTAGAGGAAAAGCACATGCTTCTACACTTTTTTCCCATATGCTCATTGGTGATACTTTGGTTTGTCGCATTTGGTATGTTTCTATTGCATCATCTATGGTGTCTTTAGAGTGTATTGGATGAATTGTATAATTGTCTAACATATTGGAAACTGTAGTAGAATCTAGAAGTTCAATTTGACCAATTTCTGGTGACTCTTGAATTATTTCAGTGGTTTTCCTCAGGTTTTCTTCAATATGAATGTCTTCGTAGTATTCATTATTGACTTTTAGATATTGCAATGCTTGTCTAACTTTATGTAAGTCTACAAGGTGTTGCCAAATTATTTTGTCTTTTGTAGGTACACCATTTACTAAGACAATTAAAGATTGATCTATTGGACTTTGCACTCCCAGAGTGTGTACATTTTCTTTGAGATCTAATGGCAAATAAACTACTTTGCCGCAAATGCCTTTCACTAATTCAGAGTGAGGTAATTTTGCTGTTTTTGGTTGAAGGCGTATTATTGCTTGAAATGGATGCACTGTTTGAATTATGATGCTCTCATATAAATTGAGTTTTTGCAAGGGTTTTGGTAGTGAGAATAATTCCAAGTTATTTGTGATATCACGTGAAGGAGTTTGGTTGTTGACAAGTTTTGCAGTGCAGTAACTGCAAAGTATTAAGGGATCATTTATTTCATTTTTTTTCTGCTATAAGGTAGAAAGCTAATTCAAACCATTTGGAATCTTCATTGTCTTCTATTTTGTATGTTATGTTTACAGTTTTTGTGCTACTTTTATAAAAAGTTCTGCGGCAACACAGACACACACATGGTTTGGTACTTCAGTAGATGTACTTTTAGATTTTTGTATTTCTTTTTTGTATATGTTTAGTAGAAGGTTGCCAGTTGTAGAATTGTTCCTAGTCTGTTGTAAAGCTATTGCATTTTGTAAGTGGCTTTCCCTTTCAAAATATTTTCTCTGGATATGCTCTATTTCTTCGAGTAGGTCTTTGGCTGTACCATGTAGAAGATTGTTATTTAAATTACCTAATGCTTACGCTGGACTTTTAGCATAGTATAGTTTTATTATAGTGGAATGATGTGTTAGTGGAATGATGTGTTGATATCATTTTGATATGATGGAAGGTGCTTTTGCAATTAGGTCCTGAAATGCAAGCTAATGATGTCCTTATAGTCCTTTGTATTTGCGCACTGGACAGGTAACCATATTTTGTAGCAGTTTCATTTTTAATTTGTCTTTGCCTTTCACATATTGATTGAGGAACTGTCATAAAGATTTGAAAGATTTTTGTCAATGTTACACATTGACGTGCATGGCCATTTGTACACTGGACGTTTTGGTTCAGTCGGATGGAGAGGTGATACTGAGTTTTCTGGGGATATTTTTGTAAGCAGCATTTCTTGTTCCATTATGGTATTATTATGTTTTTCATATCCTCGTCCACTGCAATGTTTGGCAATTGTGTTTATTTGCTTTTGTTTGTATGCTTCTTCATTGAAATATGGTTCTGTGCTCGTGGTGTGACTCCATTCACCTCCACAGATATTTAAGAAGTTATTTTTGTTGACATTCCGTTTATTGAGAAGTCTTTTTGTAGTTTATTAGTTAGTTTTGTTAGTGGTTTCATTCTGTTTAACACTAAAATAAATAACTTCCTTTTGAGAAGGATTGCACTGTCTATGAGAGCTTCTAAGATACATTTCCTACAGAAGTTTTAAGGGTTGTGCATGATTTCTCTCCTGTTTTTATAAGATTCTGAAGGACTCTGTGGCAGAAAATTTGTGTAACATACTTTTTTTGGTAAGGTTACTTGCCAATAAATCAAGATTTATAGAAGCACTGTTAGCAGCAGTGGTAGCTGAATTCTTGTTAATCACTTTCTGTTTCGTTTTACATTTTGAAAGAGGAGGCAAAGTTTTTGTACTGGAAGCTTGTTTTGTTTTGCTTAATGACTCTATTAGATCTTTTGTTTGAACTTTTTGTACAAATTCTGCTAGAGATTGATGCTTATTTTGGACACATTTATTTTCATTTGCTCTACTTCTGCGTTGCTTTCTATGGACTTGCTTTCTGGTAGGCATTCTTTGGGGTCTGTTGGAAAAAAAAGAAGGTATGGGTTTGGCTGTTCTGCAATGTATGTGTGCTGTGTGCTTGAGTGCCTGAGTATGATGGTAAGGATGTATGTGGAGGTGTGTGATTGTGCAACGGGCAGCTACAACTAGTTGGGAAGGCTATTCTTGTATTTGTGTGTTACTATACTGGGGTTCAGATAAGAATACAAAGTAAGCTAGTGGCGAGGAGAAGCACTAATACTAAATCTAATGGTATAGAATTAAAACAGTTCTTTCTTCTGCAATACTAACATTCTAGGGGCTGATTTATGGAATTTGTGAGCCGAAAAATGGGGATGTGTATGCCATTCTGCCCGCAAATCCCTGTTTAACAAATGGGGATTTGTGGGTAGATTGGCGCACAAATCCCTGTTTTTTGGTGCACAAATCCCATGTTCAACCCCACAGTGTGTTTGAGTAACAGTTAGAACATTATGGTAGCATTGTACTTACTTTTTTCGTTTGGAATGAGCAGGTTTCTTCTGAGTTGTTGTTTGTACTTCAGATGCTGCTGCTTTTCAGAAGAGTGGTCTTCAATGTAATTGTAAAAGAAAGTTAGTAATGTTGTGTGTTTATAGCACTTTTGTTAATTCAGACATTGATTCTTAAGTTTTTGTAGTAGTATTGTTGTTTGATAACTGAACATAGTGTTTGCATACAGTTTCCTTTGACTATATGCAACCTCTATATTTTACTTACAATCTGTTAGTTCAACATGCTTTGCAAATGAGTATAATACTAAGCGTATGAAACTCAATTGGTTTCATAAGGCTGTGTTATTGGATGTTAGGAGATAGAAGAAATAATGATATACTTATTTTGCTATTTTTATAGGGTAAATGGCAGAAACGGTATAGAAAAGCATGGAATGTATGCATTTGTGAAGGTATGGGTAATAAAGCAGAATGATGTGATGTACAGGCAGTGGTGTTTTTTTTCAGCTGGGAGCTTTTTAATGATGGTGTCTATCTGTGTGAATGTATAAAGATGCATGAACTTATCCTGGCTGTGTGTAATCTTATAATACACTTCTATTCTACAATTATACTGTTATTTCTCCCATCTTTTAATATTAAATAATACTTTTTTAGATAGCTGTGTGTGTAAAAAAAGAATTTAGATAGCAGACAGGTTTGGAAGTGACAGTTGATTATAGCAGATAGAACAAATAACAGTAAGTTCATTGTATAGGTTATACAGGTTAAGTGGAAGTTACTCTGTTTATATGCATTCATAAGAGTTGTACATGTACTGTAAATGACATATGCATAACTGTAGTTTGTATTCATGCATGTGGATATGCATGCAGCTGCAAGTAGAAATCTTGGAGACTTGTACAGTAGTTTTTGTAGTAGGTGCTTTCCAATGATATGAGACTTGTACTCAGAGTGATCCCCAGTACATTTGAAGTGCTGAACTATGATGATGGAGTTAGGTGTAGAGGTCTTGGATGTGATTGGTGGATGGTTGTGTGACTGTTTGGCTGTATCCAATGAGGGAATGGCACAGAGAATTAAGTGGAAATGGTAGAAGGGCTGCCTTGTCAGTCTAGAAAAACCAAACACCCCTTGAGGGTCCAGAAATGAATGATAATTGGTTGGCCGAAGACCAACCGCCTCATTTACAGTGTAAGAATATATATTCATTAGTCATTAGTTATCACGTAGTTATTAGTTCAACTAGAGTGAAGCCATTTTAAAATGACCAGAATCACCATTTTGTTTTGTCTCTCTGCTCTCTCTAACGTTGCCACTTTGCCTCATGTAAAACTGCTTTGCTGTAGATATTGTTTTGCTTCAATAGTCCAAGGCTAAGAAACATGTTGAAACATTACACTGGAGAGCCAGACAGAAATGTCTGATTCCCTTTCTAACATATCCTTGAAGACAGGGAACAAGGCATTTAATCAGTACACGAATGCCAGCGAGTCGCCTGAAAGAATAGCAATGTACAAAACTAGCATTTAAAGAGTTGAATTATGATCTTCTTTACGGCCCCCCTTTCTGAGCCCAGTGAGGCCCCGCAGAGCGGGCTGACTTCTAGAGCGAGAAGCGAAACTTAGAGATAGTGAGGCCTGGTATGTGCCGGTCTCCTATGAGCAGCTTGCCCATGAAAAACAGAAATGCTGTGTTCTCGCAAACAAAGAATGGTGTCTGTAAAACTGGAGATTGCAAACTGTTACTAAATATGGTGGTCTAAGCTGTCATATTTGTCACACTGGTCAATCATCGCCTCTAATTCAAAGGGAAATGAATTGGGGCGGCATCAAATGTGTCATTACTGATTGTAAGATGCTCTGTTTGTATATATGTAACTGATGTACGTCTCACACTCCCTTGCGTCCCCTGGGGTCTGTTAGACACACGTCGCAGGGCGTCGGACTACTTGGCCAATTGGGACTATTTTTGTATTGCAATAAATCCTAGATTTTGGGAACAGAACCTCGTGTTTGGCGTATCTATTCGTGTGTGGCGAATGTGCCTTGTTTCCACATCCGAGGGTCCCTCAGGGGCCCCTTCAGTCTAAGAGGTACACGGTCAGTGGACACCATGGAGGTGGTGTGGAGCACTGTGCCTGATTGCAATGTACAGGGAATTGTACAAGTTTGTGAAGATATGGGCAGGATAAACAGCCCCATGTGGTAGTTTTGCACTGTGGTGCTTTGCATTTGGGCTATGTCAGTGCCCCTACTTTGTTGGCAGAATTGGAACTCTTGGTTCAAGCAGTAATGAGCGTCCTTCCAAATGCCAACGTTATTTTTTTCTGGTTTAGTACCTAGGGCAATATGGGACAATAGTTCTGTTTTTTGTCCTTAGCAAAACATTGCTAGGTGTGCAATCAACCGAGGCATGTTTGCTTTCATGCTTAACGCTGGTATGTTGTTCTGTAATAATGAGAATATTGTTTCCAATAATGCTGTTTATTTTAAAGAAGATGGCATTTCTTTATCTTTTATGGGAAATGCCATGCTGTTTTGGAATGTAAGGGTTGCTTTGGAGAAGCTTATGTGAAGATTTTAGAAGTAAAGTAAGAAGAAAAAATACAAAATAACAGGTGTCTGCCAAACATCTGCAAAAAAAAACAAAAAAAAAATGCTCTTTTCAGATCCAACCTCAAAGGGGAAATGAGGCACACTATTTAAATTTAAATTCATCATGCTCAGATTTTCGATATGTCCGCGGACATGACGGTAGTCTGCGGACACCACGTATTACATACAGGGATTTTGGGGTGGAGGGGCATGCAAATGAGAAAGAGGAGAGCAAGGGATTGGTCAATAAAGTTTTCTGGGTGTGTTGTGTAAGGAGAGAGTTTGTCAGAAAGTCTTTTTCCTGAGAGAAGAACAGATAGCTATAGCTGTGTGTTTCAGAAAACAGATTATCTGGATTTTGGGAGACTCATGGATACATTGGTTGGAGGTGCATGCAGAATGCTGTGGATTAGCTGCACATCTTAGATTCCCTCATGTGGAAGTGCACTGGCATGCAGTGCGTGGAATGAAGTGGCTGGACTTGGTACCTCTCTGTGCTACTTTGGAGACACAGAAGCATCCAGACATAATTATTATTCATTGTGTAGGGAACAGTTTAGGACATGTGTCTAGAATTTCTTTGCAATTTGCAATGAAAGAAGGGCTTGGGAAGGTCATGGACATGTTTCCAAATTCCCAAGTCATTTTTTCTTGTATTGCGCAGAGACAAATGTGGCTGCGTTCTTCTTTATTTGGTCCACAAATGGAAAAAGTGAGACGCAATGTCAATAAGGCCGTTTGTGCCTTTTTAAGAGATGTTGGCATGTCCTCTTTTCACAATGAAAATATTATGTTTCATAGCACATACATTTTTCACAGAGATGGAGTCCATCTTATGCTGGCAATCAGATTTTTCTGGGAAATGTACAACATGCATTGCAACCTTTTTCGGAATTACAGCAATCCATTTTGCAGTAGGTGTTGACCATTTGATGTTTTTCAAACACAAAAAAAAACCATCAAATGGCTCTTTTCAGAGCCACCACTTCTTCTCATAGAAAAGTGCAATGGTTCTGATAGGGCAGCACCCCCCAAAAATAAATGTCCGTGGACTGTCCGCGGACTTCCAAAAATGCATAGGGCACTGCACTATTTATTTGCCACTTCTATTTTTAAACTGTGAAAGGTGCCTCTAAAAATGTCATGATCTCTGCTTCCAAAAGATCAGGACTTGCCCGACTCCCTTGGAAGCAGACCCATAACCCCGGTTCCGAGTGCCAGCCAGTCCCAATTGGGACCTTTTGGACCCTGTCCTGGCGCCAGTGGCACCAGGCTCATAAAGATGCACAGTCCCAGCGCTGGAAGCGCGGGGCTCATAATGCTTCGGTGGACTTACCTGCAGCAGACCATGCTGCTTACTTACCTGCCAGTTGAACCCCTGATCCTCTTCTGTTTGGGACTACTTTTCCTGTTGGGTGGGGCAGGAGCCACTCCCTAGGTTCAGAACACTGGAACTCTTCTGGAAAGCAGGAACTCTTTTCTTACCTAGGCGTGGCTGTGGAAGGAGACGCCTAAGCACTACAGGAGGCTATTTAAACCACACCCGATGGATGCATCTTGCTTTGCGTTATTCTGCATTCTCTGCAGCAGAACGCTCATCGTGTCTTCTGCTTCTGATCCTGGGCCTAAGGGAACAAAGGCTTAGCATCCTGGAATCCAGTCTTCAGCAGCACCTGTAAAGACAAAGAAAGAACAGGTTAGCACTACGGTCTTCAGTGGCAGCGCATCTCTTAACTGGTCCATCGGCTGTCACCAACGCCTCGCGCTGCATTCCGGCATCTGAAAGACAAAGGCTTACCTACTCTTCGCATGCTCCGGAGGTCTTCGCACTGCATTCCGGCATCTGAAAGACAAAAGCTTACCAGCTCTTCGCACGCTCCGGAGGCCTTCGGCGTTGCACCCCGCATCTGAAAGACAAAAGAAGGTGCGTTTAAAGACATTGGGCAACTTTATTACTCACGTGCCATTACTCCTTCCCATGCCGAATCCAGTGGGTATTCCAGCACCCTTCAGCTTCTCTAAAGCTCCGAACTTGTACCTGCAAGATAAAAGGGACAGTTAGTGCGCATCGTGAAGCAGGCTACAAGCGCTTACTTACGTGCTTCCAGGTGCTTCTATTCCTCACGCGGGTTCGATCCTCAACTCTCATCAGCCGCCATCCGCCATCGCCGGAACCCTGCAAAACAAGAGATATCATTACAAAAGACTTTTAAGACATTTGAAGTGCCCAGAACTTACCGTTCGTGCAGTTAACGACGGACAGCAGTCCTCTGAGGTCAAGAGGCCTGCACCCTTATCCAGTGAAGAAACTGGTTACGGCACCCTGCCCGAGGCAGATGGAGAGCTCGGCGTTCACTTACCTAAGGTGAGGGTGTTAACCTTTGGGGTTCTACAGGAGAAGAGAAAGGGAAGAGGAGAGAGGCACCCAATAACCCCAGTTCATTAATCCCATATTTTCTATCTGCAGACATATTACTCTTCGAGTCAGACATACAGCGCACAGAGGTCCAGCCCAAAGAGCCAACCGTGTGTTACACATCATCTTTGAAGATACGGCATTCACCCAGTCAAGACCGGCGCCTCTGCGGGAATCAGGTGAGCGTTACAGAACGCAAAGACTACCGCAAAACTCCCACCCAGGCGCTATGGAAACCTCGGATACCGACCAGCTAGCCCAGTTACTTGGGGAACTAAGAGCAGAAGTGCATGCAGCCCGTCAGGAAACGAATGCTCTAAGAAGGGAACTAATTATTTCCAAGGAGCGAACAGACAATCTCGTTAGACAATTGCTACAGTCACAAACTCCGTTACCCGTATCAGGGGCAAATATTCCTTCAACATCCTCTACGAACCCAGTGCAGATCAACCTACCTGGGAATGTCCCTCTGGCTCCGCCCGAATGATTTTCTGGTGACCCAAAGAGGTTTGCAGTATTTATGAATCAGTTCCGGTTGCACTTCTTATGCCGGCCAACAGCCTTTCCAACTGATCAAGCTAAGGTAGCTTTCGTGCTTTCGTACCTTAGTGGCAATGCGGCAGACTGGTCGATCCCTCTAGTTAATCAAGATGATCCGGTTCTCCATGATTTTCAAGCTTTTCAGCTCAGTATGGAAAAACTGTTTGCAAGACATTCACAGGGGCAGGCCTTGGACAATGAGCTCCTTTCATTGCAACAGGGTAATCAAGACCTTTTGGCTTATATTGCGTCTTTCAACAGACTGATAGTGGAAACTCGATGGCCTGAGGACAAAAGGATTACGCTGTTTTATAGAGGTCTACGTGGAGAGCTCAAAGATGTGTTAGCCCAAGTAGTGAATCCCCCGCAAGACTGTTCGGACTATATTGACTTAGTCGTTCAAATTGACCACAGACTGCAGAACAGGAAGGCCGATCGTTCCAAGTTTGATGCTCGAGTATTTTCCAAACCACCAACTCCTACCAAAGGAGTAGACTCCGGGGAACCCATGCAAATAGGGGGCCTGAAAGGACCACTAACACAAAAGGAGCGGGAAAGGAGAAAACAGCTGCAATTATGCCTCTATTGCGGAAACTCGGGGCACTTTCTTCGAGACTGTCCGGTGAAACCAGCCAAAAAGGCAGTAGGAGCTGCAGTTACCAGGGTCACAAACTCTGAGCAGGGAAACGACCTCGCCCGACAAGAATAGAGGTCGACTTGCCGAGCGTTAAAACCAGTTCCGTGACCTCGCATTTCGTGATACCTATGGTCCTCATTAGCCCTGAACATCCGGATCGATTACATGCGATTGAAGCTTACGTCGACAGCGGTGCCATCGGCAATTATGTGGATCATGAAATGGTTTTGAGGATGAATCTGACTCTTTGTCCAAAGGCTGTAAAGGACGTCATTACTACGGTGGATGGTACGGAGATAGCCTACGGACCAGTAACGCATACCACCCAAGAAGTGACGCTAGTAAGTCAAGATGGACACCCTGAGAAGATCGTGTTCGATGTGATCAAGGCCCCTCAGTTCCAGATTATTCTAGGAATTCCTTGGTTAGAGAAGCACAATCCTCAGATCGATTGGCGAGCAAGAACGGTTCAGTTTCCAGAATGTGTCTCTACTTGTCACCCTCGACCTGGTGTTGCAATGGCAGCAATTTCCTCGTAGGCTCCCCAGTTACCTCCTGAATACCTAGAATTCCAAGATGTTTTCCGGAAGGATCAGGCTAACTCTCTACCTCCTCATAGGTCTTATGACTGCCAGATATACCTGATACCTGGATCTACTCCTCCTTGTAGTAGAATTTATGCCCTCACCGAGCCTGAGAATCTTGACCTCCGACAATACCTGGATCAATACCTAGCGAATGGGTTTATTCGTCCTTCCAAGTCCCCTGCTTCCTCAGCTTTGTTCTTCGTTCCAAAAAAAGAAGGGGACCTTAGAACTTGTATAGATTATCACGCTCTGAACCAGATCACCGTTAAGAATAGATATCCGTTACCTTTGATCCCTGAACTCCTGGACCAATTCAGAAAAGCATGCATATATACAAAGCTGGATCTTAGAGGAGCCTACCACTTGGTACGAGTAAAAGAGGGCGATGAATGGAAGACGGCCTTCTGCACCAAGTATGGGCTATTTGAATATCAGGTCATGCCCTTCGGACTTTGCAACGCCCCGGCCGCCTTTCAATATTTTATGAACGATGTCCTCAGAGAGCTCATAGATGTGTGTGTTGTTGTTTACATTGACGACATCCTCGTTTATTCTTCATCGGAAACTGAACATCAGAAACACGTGAAAATGGCCCTCGAGAGATTGCGTCAACACAAACTTTTCGCTAAGTTGGAAAAATGTGTTTTCAACGTGACTGAAGATGAATTCTTGGGATTCATATTATCACCTAGCGGAGTGCGTATGGATTCAAAGAAGGTCGATGAAATTCTCAAATGGCCATCGCCATCCTCCGTAAAAGGTGTTCAAAGCATGTTAGGCTTCGCTAACTTTTACCGCAGGTTTATCCCCGAATTCTCTCGAATAGTCCAGCCCATCACCGCCTTGTTAAAGAAAAACAAACGTTTTGAATGGTCTACCGAGGCGGAACAAGCTTTCCAGAATTTGAAGACTAGATTTATCTCTGCACCGATCTTAAAACATCCTCGCCCAGAACTCCCCTACATCGTTGAAACTGATGCTTCGAGCCTTGCCATGGGGGCAGTTCTATCACAAAAGGACCCAGTAACCAATCAGTTGCATCCCGTGGCATTTTGGTCCCGCAAATTCTCGCCTCCTGAAATCAATTACACTATTACTGATAAGGAACTTCTAGCTATCAGGTCCACCTTTAAGGCTTGGCGGCATTATCTTCTGGGGGCCCGACACACCGTTACTGTGATTAGAGATCACCGAAACCTGCAATATTCGAAAACCGCAAAAGCTTAATCCTCTAGGCAACTCCGTTGGGCACTATTCTTTGCCGAGTTTGACTTCATAATTACCTATCGACCTGGTACAAAAAACGGTAAAGCTGATGCCCTTTCTCGGATGGGAGTGGAAGAACATTTGATCAATCCTAAACCTGTACCTATCATTCCCGAACAAAGAATTCTAGGTGTAATCGCCACACAATCCATAGAGGAAGTTAAGGATAAAGCCAGGCTACTGGTAACTCCAACAGACATACAGAATTGGCATCTGCATGGAAAGGACTTTACGGTGAAGGACAACCTATTATATTTCCAAGAACGGTTATACCTGCCCAGCACAGATTTACAGAAAAAGGTAATCTCTTGTTATCACGATTCTTTAATGGAAGGACATCCCGGTATGACCAAGACCTCGGAAAAGATCAAGCGCTACTTCTGGTGGCCGTCTTGGAAAAAAGATATCAGAGACTTTATAATGTCCTGTGGAGTATGCGCCCAAAACAAGAGTCAAAAGTAAAAACCAGCCGGCCTCTTACGCCCTATTGACATCCCGCCTCGCCCTTGGCATACGCTTTCTATGGACTTCATCACCGATCTACCTCCATGCTCTGGATACAATACGATCCTAGTAATCGTGGACCTATTCTCCAAGATGGCGCATTTCATTCCACTCAAAGGCTTACCAACAGCAGCAACTCTGGCCCGAGAATTTCTCGAAAACATCGTCCGACTGCACGGTTTTCCTTCAGTTCTAATTTCGGATCGAGGTAGTCAATTTATTTCTCATTTTTGGCGAAGTTGCTGTCGGTCGGCTCAAATTGATGTGAGACTTTCGACCAGCCACCACCCTTAAACCGACGGACAAACCGAGAGGACCAATCAAACTCTGGAACAGTATTTGCGCTGCATGCTACAACAAACTGAAAAAACTTGGAAAGATATCCTTTGGATAGCCGAATATGCCTACAATAACTCTGTCCACTCGGGAACTGGGAAGACCCCGTTTTTTCTTTTACACGGTAGTCACCCTCGAACCTCGGAGTTGGATCCACTCCAAGATCTTGGAACACCAGCAGTAGACCACCTGCATTCTACAATCACACAAGCCTTTAAGGAAGCCGTTTCTCACCTTCAAAGGGCTAAAGAACAATACAAGAAAGGAGCAGACCAACATCGGAAGGAAGCCCCCCAATATCAAGTAGGAGATCAAGTCTGGTTATCCACCAAATATCTACCTCTAAAAGGACCACGCACATTCAACCCAAGATACCTTGGTCCCTATTCCATCACTACCATAGTAAATCCAGTAGCGGTCAAGTTGGACTTGCCCCCTCACATGAAGATACATCCGGTCTTCCACGTCTCTCTATTAAAACCCGTGCAACCTCAAACCCGACTAACTACATCTCCATAACCTATTCTAGTTGATGGAGAACTCGAGTTTGAAGTCAAAAGCATCCTGGATTCCAAGATCTCCAAATCTAAACTATTTTACCTGATTGACTGGAAAGGCTAGGGTCCCCAAGAAAGACCCTGGGAACCTGCAGAATATGTCCACGCGCCTCGTCTAATCAAAAGATTTCATCGAACATTTCCTAAAAAGCCCAAACCCCCAGAGAAGCCCGGTTTGGGAGGGGCCTTGAGGGGGGGTGCTGTCATGATCTCTGCTTCCAAAAGATCAGGACTTGCCCGACTCCCTTGGAAGCAGACCCATAACCCCGGTTCCGAGTGCCAGCGAGTCCCAATTGGGACCTTTTGGACCCTGTCCTGGCGCCAGTGGCACCAGGCTCATAAAGATGCCCAGTCCCAGCGCTGGAAGCGCCGGGCTCATAATGCTTGGGTGGACTTACCTGCAGCAGACCATGCTGCTTACTTACCTGCCAGTTGAACCCCTGATCCTCTTCTGTTTGGGACTACTTTTTCTGTTGGGTGGGGCAGGAGCCACTCCCTAGGTTCAGAACACTGGAACTCTTCTGGAAAGCAGGAACTCTTTTCTTACCTAGGCGTGGCTGTGGAAGGAGACACTTAAGCACTACAGGAGGCTATTTAAACCACACCCGATGGATGAATCTTGCTTTGCGTTATTCTGCATTCTCTGCAGCAGAACGCTCATCGTGTCTTCTGCTTCTGATCCTGGGCCTAAGGGAACAAAGGCTTACCATCCTGGAATCCAGTCTTCAGCAGCACCTGTAAAGACAAAGAAAGAACAGGTTAGCACTACGGTCTTCAGTGGCAGCGCATCTCTTACCTGGTCCATCGGCTGTCACCAACGCCTCGCGCTGCATTACGGCATCTGAAAGACAAAGGCTTACCTACTCTTCGCATGCTCCGGAGGTCTTCGCACTGCATTCCGGCATCTGAAAGACAAAATCTTACCAGCTCTTCGCACTCTCCGGAGGCCTTCGGCGCTGCATCCCACATCTGAAAGACAAAAGAAGGTGCGTTTAAAGACATTGGGCAACTTTATTACTCACGTGCCATTACTCCTTCCCACGCCGAATCCAGTGGGTATTCCAGCACCCTTCAGCTTCTCTAAAGCTCCGAACTTGTACCTGCAAGATAAAAGGGACAGTTAGTGCGCATCGTGAAGCAGGCTACAAGCGCTTACTTACGTGCTTCCAGGCGCTTCTATTCCTCACGCAGGTTCGATCCTCAACTCTCATCAGCACGCCATCCGCCATCGCCGGAACCCTGCAAAACAAGAGATATCATTACAAAAGACTTTTAAGACATTTGAAGTGCCCAGAACTTACCGTTCGTGCAGTTAACGACGGACAGCAGTCCTCTGAGGTCAAGAGGCCTACACCCTTATCCAGTGAAGAAACTGGTTACGGCACCCTGCCCCGAGGCAGATGGAGAGCTCGGCGTTCACTTACCTAAGGTGAGGGCGTTAACCTTTGGGGTTCTACAGGAGAAGAGAAAGGGAAGAGGAGAGAGGCACCCAATAACCCCAGTTCATTAATCCCATATTTTTTATCTGCAGACATCTTACTCTTCGAGTCAGACATACAGTGCACAGAGGTCCAGCCCAAAGAGCCAACCGTGTGTTACACATCACCTTTGAAGACACGGCATTCACCCAGTCAAGACCGGCGCCTCTGCGGGAATCAGGTGAGCGTTACAGAAAAGAGCCTTTTTTTTGGTTTTTGTTGTTTTATATTTTCTTGTTTTTTTAAACACAACACACAAGGAAAGGAGGGGATAGGAGGGTAAGCAAGGGACACCAACCACGGGGATAAGAAAGGGCAGGTGGAGAGAGGAAGATGTAGGGTGGGCCTTATTCAGGTAGTGGGCAGATCTTCTCGTGCTCCTTGACAGCAGTCTCGAAAGCACTCCGAAGATTCTCCCCCTGCAGAGTACTGCGTCGCAGTACATACACAATATTGTGACCCTCGAAAGGTAAGGGTCAACAGCATCATGAATGGCATGTGAGGCAGCTGGAGGGATGCGCTGTCCCACAGTAGTTTCTCTTGTGGTGACAGGAGTGGAAACGGAGGATGTTGTAGAGGAACCCAAACTACTACATTTATCACAAGGTACAACCTTGAGATTAGCCCCACCGTGGAACGACTTTAGGTGCTGCTTCATTGATGTCGTACCAAAGCTGTACGAACCAGGCCTCCTACAACTCAGCACCATGTGGCACTGATTGCAGGTGACCTTATTCACACATGCTTTTGGCACCAAGAGTGGTAAACAACCGCCACACCCAAGACTCACGGCGAGTGCTGGTAGTAGGGACTTCCACTACCTCATACTCTTCATCCTCTTCATCCGTCTCCTCTAAATCCTCACACCTATTCCACTCTGCAGGCCCTTGGGGAGGTGGTGGTGGTGGAGGGGTGGGGGTAGTGCTGAGGCAGAAGTAGCACCAACAGGAGCAGCAGCAGCCATGGATGCCTTCAGGTTCGATGAAGCAATCACACCAAGGTAGCAAAGGCAGCAAAAGCAGGTCAATCTTCAATAGTAGAAAGACAGAATGAAGATGAGCTCTAGGTCGTGGCCTTTTATAGGGGTGCCAGTGCGCACTTTGCGGACAGCATCACTTTCCGTGGACAGATTGAACACCAAAAAAAGGCTAAAAAAGTTCCAAAAAGTATGTAGATCGCCAAAAGACATTGTCTAGGACATGTGCAATGGTGAACTGTTACTGTAAAATACTTTGGATTGTCCAAAAATTACTTTAAAAATATTCGGGGACCCAGGCATTGTCCACAAATCAGGACACACGCTCAGCATGGATGTGGTGACATGATGATGTCACAGATATGTTCGCGAATGGGACGGCTGTCTGCAGGACACCAAATGTGCAGGAACGGTTATGCGCATGCACGCGGGTGTTCTACGGACAGTGTTTGGGTCCTCAAACTAATTAAAAGTGCGACACACACATGACGAACAATTACGGACAGGCACAATGTTCGTAGGACCTACGGGTGTGCTGTGCATGTGCGTAGATGTACTATGGACACTACAGACACTCCCATTTTAATTACGAACCGTACAAACAGGTATTGTGTCCTTAGGACACCTCCATTACGGTTAATTATGGACATCCCGGACATCGAGTGTGTTCTAAGAACAGTTCCATCTTGATTGCAGAGAGTACAGACAGGTATAGTGTCCTTAGGACACCTCCATTTTGGTTAATTGCAGACATTCCAGACACTGAGTGTGTTCTAAGAACAGTTCCATTTTGCTTGTGGACAGTACGGACAGGTATAGTGCCCTTAGGGCACCTCCATTTTGGTTAGTTGCAGACATTTCGGACACCGAGTGCGTTCTAAGAACAGTTTCATCTTGATTGCGGACAGTACGAACAGGTATAGTGTCTTTAGGACACCTCCATTTTGGTTACTTGCGGACATCGCGGAAACCGGGTGTGTTCTAAGAACTGTTCCATTTTGATTGCGGACAGTGCAGACAGGTAAAGTGTCCTTAGGAAAACCCCATTTTGGTTCATTGCGGACATTCCGGACACCCACGCTGTCCGCAGACACCCCAATTGCCTTTTTTTCTTAAAACAAGACACAAAGGAATGAATTAAATCACAACTAATATTTTTTTTATTATATACAGATATAAAATGTATGTAAGAGAGGGGGAAGCAGAAACTAACACAAATATAGGGTAATTAGGGGTTTGGAGAGGATGGATGGGAGGGGATGAAGGGATGGAAGTCTCATCATAACACTTTTCTAGGTACTGAGGCTTTAGGGATAGTGGACTGGGACATGGAGAGGGGGAAGTGGTACATGTGGGACAATGATATTTATTTTTTCTTTTATGTGGTCCATTTTATTTCCATGCGCTGCAGAGCATTTTTTTTGTCTCTTTTGGTTTATTATTTTCACTGTTTGTATGTTCTGTTAAAAAAATATGTTAAATTCACATAAAGTAATGATTATTAATTTGCTTATATAGAGAAGTGTCTACCATTAGTAGATATTCCTTGCATTTTAGAATAAAATAGACTTTGTTCACTATACACCCCATCTAAAAACATATCCTGTTCCACAAAAAGTAAAATGTTGTAAAAGAAAACTAAATCAAACAGAAATGCAACAGGATGTCACTGCAAATCCTCCAAAGAGAGTAAAAGAAACTAATACTTCATCAAGTACCACAAGCAAAAAAGAACCTATTAGGGAAAGTAAACCAGCTACTTCTTCAAAGAAGGAAGACAAACTCCAAAATAAACACTCAGATGAAGAACTACCTGGTCCATTTAAACTTTCA
The DNA here is from genome assembly GCF_040938575.1 of Ambystoma mexicanum. Lineage (NCBI taxonomy): Eukaryota > Metazoa > Chordata > Amphibia > Caudata > Ambystomatidae > Ambystoma > Ambystoma mexicanum. The sequence goes on from NC_090932.1 coordinate 1,389,383,778, forward strand.
AATATAACTGGTGTAAATTGCAACGCAAATGTAGCAATGAATATTCTATTTCAATTACCACCAATTGTTGACAACATTTACTTACACAGTACAGACCAATTGTGTTTGCAAATGTTAGTACTTCATAGAAACGCAACAAACAATCCTGACAACACGTATAGTGTTCATGGAATAAGACAACAATTGGACTACTGTGCTGGAATGGTGAAATTCACTATAAACCCGCAGGAAGATCCACAAGAATCTTCAATGTACCTACTACAAGTACTGGAAAACAAAAACATACCTATAAAAGAAATCTTGCAGATTTCATACATGTGGAAACATACATGCACTCTCTGCAACAATGTGACACAAGAACAAATCTGTAATGAGCGCTGCGTATATGTATCCATACCTAATTGTAAATACGTTCCATTTCAGCAACTTGTACAAAATGCAAACCATGGTAGATTATGTACTACCTGCAATTCGGATAATCGCTCCACCTTACTAATACAAACACATAGTAAATACGTAATACTAATGCTTCTACGTTACAATGCAGATGGTACCAAAAACAACTGCAAGCTGACTGGATTCACACATAGTTAAGTATCACTTGGTAAGAAAACCTTCACAACAATAGGTATAATCTACCACTCAGGAGCCACAACCAATGCAGGTCACTATACTGCATATACATAAAGAAAATGTGGATGTTTTGAATGTAATGATAGTACCATTACTCTAAAGCAGAGATTACCAGCACATCTTACAAATGCTTATTTAATCTTGTTAAACCCAAAATGTATTAACTAATCCGTACTTAAACATTAACAAAACTTCTATAAAAAAATTAAAAAAAACTATAAACTGTTAGAATATGCCAACTGGTATCTAAGTGCCCCAAGATTTTCATTAACCAAACAGATAAATCAATACCACTACATTATAACAAAAAATAGACAGTTAGAATACGACAACTGGTATCTAACTGCCCCAAGATTTTACAATCCAAACAGATAAATCAATACCACTTCATTAAACACTGAAAACAAACAACAAATAGACTGTAGCATAACAAAAAAAGTTTTTTTTTTAAATCCAACATGGATTTTTTTTCCCACAGACCCAATGATTTTAGCAACAAACACAGAAACGGAGAAAATTGCACAGTACACTGGTTTGTAATCTACTAAATATGAGGGTAAAAAAATGTTGATTATTCAATGTTATAAGTCGTTACAAAATACCAATACTAACATGATCTTTTTTTATCACAGAAATTAACAAGGAATATATGTACTCCAGTTACAAAACCAAACAGTAAGTATATTATAATAAGTACAACCATCGGAGCAAATCACACCCTTAGTAACTTATATCTTCAGTGCTTATAATTTGGTCTTGGCCATGCACCCAAGACTCTAGGCCCTGGCCACAACCACTGCAGCATATCACACCGATAGTAGCTTATAACTTTGGTTGCTTATAAATTTGGTCTTGTCCATGCACCCAAGACTCTAGGCCCTGCCCACAACCACCACTGCATATCACTCTCATACTGGCTTATAACTTTGTTGCTTATACATTTTTTCTTGGGTCCCAAAGTTATAAGCCACTATAGGTGTGATACGGCCATGCATCCATACTGGTCACAACCACCGCATCATATCACACCCATAGAGTCAAACATTTTAACTATGCCATATGTGCACTTTTAATGTCCGTGAACATTACGAGTGTTCAACAGTTTCAACTTGGCTATGAACAGTACGGACAGGTATAGCGTCCTCAGGACACCCCCATTTCATTTATATACAAACATTTCAGGACACCGCGTGTGTTCTTAGGACAGTTTCAGCTTGCTTACGAACAATACGGACAGGTCTAGCGTCCTCGGAACACCCCCATTTTGTTTATTTACGAACATCCCAGGACATTTGATGTGTTCTTAGAACAATTTCAGCTTGCCTACGAACAGTACGGCCAGGTATAGCGTCCCCAGGACACCCCCATTTTGTTTATTTACGAACATCCCAGGACACATGATGAGTTCTTAGAACAATTTCAACTTGCCTACGGACAATACGGACAGCGTCCTCAGGACACCCCCATTTAGTCTATTTACGAACATTTCAGGACACTGCGTTTGTTCTTAGAACAGTTCCAACTTGCCTGTGAACAATACTGACAGGCATAGTGTCCTCAAACAAAACCATTTTGTTTATTTACGAACATTTCAGGACACCACGTGTGTTCTTAGGACAGTTCCAGCTTGCTTGCAAACAATACGGACAGGTCTAGCGTCCTCAGAACCCCCCTATTTTGTTTATTTACGAACATCCCAGGACACTTGATGTGTTCTTAGAACAATTTCAACTTGCCTAAGAACAGTACGGACAGGTATAGCATCCTCAGGACACCCCCATTTTGTTTATTTACGAACATCCCAGGACACATGTTCTTAGAACAATTTCAACTTGCCTACGAACAATACGGACAGCGTCCTCAGGACACCCCCATTTCGTTTATTTCCGAACATTTCAGGATACCGCCTTTATTCTTAGAACAGTTTCAACTTGCCTGCGAACAATACGGACAGTCATAGCTTCCTCAGGACACCCCCATTTTGTTTATTTACGAACATCGCAGGACACTTGATGTGTTCTTAGAACAGTTTCAACTTGCCAACGAACCATACGTACAGGCGTAGTGTCCTCAGGACACCCCCATTTCGTTTATTTACAAACATTTCAGGACACCCGTGTTGTCTGCGGTCAGAACGAACACAACAGGGGTGCCTGCCACCTAAATACATACAACATTTAACCGATCTCTTACTTCCCCACCCTCCCCAAACAGTCTTACACGCCAACACACTTTAATAAATAGTATTTTTCCACCAAGTTTCACCCCGCTGTCTGCAGATGTCCGCGAATCCAAAATGGCGGGCGTTTCCAAAAATCTGACGCACTTCACGCTCTTCATCATCCAATCATGAACACGTTGCATGTCCACGGACATGACGCAAGCCGATTAGCAAATCTGGACACTGTGCGCGGAGCGAACAGGGAAGTGTGTCCGCGGACTGAACATAGATATCACTCATTTTTTGTGACCTACTTTTTAGTCATTTTAAAAAAAACTTCTTGACGTATTTTCACCAAATTTGCAAAAGCACGCATTCGGGACCAAGCCACTACTCTTCGTCCAAATTTGGTGAAAATCCGTCCAGCGGTTTGGGCTGTAGGCGTGAGCAAAGATTTTTCCCCATTCAGTCTATGGGAAAAAAAAGAAGTTTTGGGACCCCCCCTATAACTTTGCCACCCCTGGACCAAACCTCACCAAATTTTGCAAGTGACCCATATACTTTATTTGCAAAGTTTAGTGAGGATTGGTCCTGGGAGAGCTGAGTTATAAGCCACCCAAAAGGGCTCTTCCTATGGAAACAGCAACTTAACCATAACTGCACAGCCACTACTATGTGTTTTCATGCAATTTTACTCCCTTCCAACATGGCCGTCTCTTGCCCCCTTCACATAGCCCTAGTCTGCTGATGTCACATACATAGTCAGAGGACTGCTTTCTTCATGTGTATTTGTACTGGCTAACCCCTTCTCCCCTCACATGATCAAGCGCTCAGTGTAGTGTGAAACGAGTTGTCTGTAGGCTGTGTACCACAGCGTCCTGCTGTTGTTTGTCTCTATGTTGCTGCTTGTGTGTGTACATTATTACGTGCAATGCATTTTTTATTTTTATAAACATTAAAGGCACCTGTATTTTCCACATGGTGTCTTCTGTGTTTTGTCCGGATTGTGGAGTGCGGTATTAATGCCTAGGCCCGCGGGAGTGTGGTTCGCCATTTCCTCTTCTTTTTTCTATTTTTGTTTAACACGGAGCGGTCCGTGTTTGAATCAGCACCGGGACTGTTATTGTGTGCGCGTCCTATTTCAACTTTCGCTTCATGGATAGGACTGCTGCCGCTGGTGGCATATTATGCTGCCGATAGGATCGGGATTGATTGCACGCATGGTAGACTGCAGCTGAGCCCACCTTATCAGCTGGCGATTCAACGTGTGCCGGAGGACACACGAGTGACCGTCATAAGGTAGGTGTGCGTTTCAGTTTGCTTTTGTCTCAGTGTTGCTACATGTGTATTTATTGCATTATGTATCCCTTTCCGCACCAGCTTTTGGTTCTTTGGTGACCGCCTTTAGAATTACAAGTCGGTACTCCGCTTCTGGCCTCTCCAGCTGGACTATATTATTCTGTAGTTTTACAAAGGTAGCGGGCGCCCCTCTCTCTCAAGAACAGACATGATAACCTGTTCAGTGGTTATTAACCACTTGAGAGTTCGCAGCCACTGCTTTTACTCACTGTGCCTTTCACAGATGGGAAATATCCATTTGCATATCAGTCTTTGTCCTGCCCAGGGGCAGTCCAGCACCGAAATACAATGGCAATTCCAATCTGAACGAGAGTACCACCAGCAACCCCATACACGTGTTTCACCCTTGTTGGGGATCATCAGTGAGGTGAAACTGATTCCTCTCTAAGCACAGTGAGAGGGAGACTACGTCTGGTTGCCCCCAGGAGACCTAGGGTTACCAATCCCAGGTTCCTTAACAAATAGTTTTACAAAGGTAGCGGGCGCCCCTCTCTCGCAAGAACAGACATGATAACCTGTTCAGTGGTTATTAACCACTTGAGAGTTCGCAGCCACTGCTTTTACTCACTGTGCCTTTCACAGATGGGAAATATCCATTTGCATATCAGTCTTTGTCCTGCCCAGGGGCAGTCCAGCACCGAAATACAATGGCAATTCCAATCTGAACGAGAGTACCACCAGCAACCCCATACACGTGTTTCACCCTTGTTGGGGATCATCAGTGAGGTGAAACTGATGCCTCTCTAAGCACAGTGAGAGGGAGACCACGTCTGGTTTCCCCCAGGAGACCTAGGGTTACCAATCCCAGGTTCCTTAACAAATAGTTTTACAAAGGTAGCGGGCACCCCTCTCTCGCAAGAACAGACATGATAACCTGTTCAGTGGTTATTAACCACTTGAGAGTTCGCAGCCACTGCTTTTACTCACTGTGCCTTTCACAGATGGGAAATATCCATTTGCATATCAGTCTTTGTCCTGCCCAGGGGCAGTCCAGCACCGAAATACAATGGCAATTCCAATCTGAACGAGAGTACCACCAGCAACCCCATACACGTGTTTCACCCTTGTTGGGGATCATCAGTGAGGTGAAACTGATGCCTCTCTAAGCACAGTGAGAGGGAGACCACGTCTGGTTGCCCCCAGGAGACCTAGGGTTACCAATCCCAGGTTCCTTAACAAATAGTTTTACAAAGGTAGCGGGCGCCCCTCTCTCGCAAGAACAGACATGATAACCTGTTCAGTGGTTATTAACCACTTGAGAGTTCGCAGCCACTGCTTTTACTCACTGTGCCTTTCACAGATGGGAAATATCCATTTGCATATCAGTCTTTGTCCTGCCCAGGGGCAGTCCAGCACCGAAATACAATGGCAATTCCAATCTGAACGAGAGTACCACCAGCAACCCCATACACGTGTTTCACCCTTGTTGGGGATCATCAGTGAGGTGAAACTGATGCCTCTCTAAGCACAGTGAGAGGGAGTCCAGTGGCTGCGAACTCTCAAGTGGTTAATAACCACTGAACAGGTTATCATGTCTGAAAGCGAGCCGGCCGAAGCATAGAGGCCAGAGGAGGCACCCACATCAGATATAACACCCAGGCAAACGCGGGAACAAAAAACCTGCTACAAAAGACTGCCAAACACCCTCCACGAGAACACAGCAAGAGCGAAGGCATCCCTGATCATTTTTGACACACAGCCTTCATGATGGGAAAAACGGACAAAGCCCAACGGAAGTTGACATTCGAAGTGGGTGCCATAGTTAAGACCCCCAAAACAAGCGAGCGACATGAGCACCCCGAAGAAACTGTACCCCGAGACGCCGAACCCGCTCAAAGTACAGACATTAAAGAAATCCTCCTCGAATTAAATGCGGGGATCGGTAGCATAGACAGCAAACTCGACTCCCTGTCCACCAAGGTTGATCAACTACAACACCGGCTAGATAAACATGGAGACAGACTCGACTCCGCTGAACAACGTATCTCTGTTGTGGAGGACAAGACATCCTCCATAGCCACCAAGGTAACAACACTAGATGCACAGATGAAAGCGGTCATGGCCAAAAACGAAGACCTCGAAGGAAGATCACGCCGCTACAACATTAGGAGTGAGAGAGCAGCAAAACACGGGAAAAATGGAGGTCTTCGTTGAAAACCTGTGCAAAGAATTATTCGGAGGCCCCGCACTCTCCAACCTATTTGTGGTGGAACGAACCCACAGGGTACCTACTAGCCGACCTATCCCCGGGGTGCCCCCCCGCCCGATCATAGCGAAACTGCTGAATTACCAAGATCGAGATACAATCCTCTGCCTTGCAAGGGAGAAAGGAAACCTACAATATGACGGGGACAAAATCCAATTCTTCCCCGACTTCTCCCCATCTGTCCAAGCGCTGCGCAGAACTTTCACCGGTGTGAAGCGCCGGTTTCAAGACAACAAACTAATGTATTCCATGCTCTACCCCACCAAACTGCGAATCCAACACAACGGCAAGTCACAATTCTTCAACACTCCCGAGGAGGCAAATCTATTTCTCGATAGGATAGGATGCCACCAAAACAGCAACAACTCACGGCCACAAAGGAGAGACCGAAAAAACGGGGACCCACCATGACCCCCATTACAGCCTTATCACAAGCGGCTCGGCGCCACTTAATCTGACCACCCCCGCCACCGATCCCCGAAATCCACAGTTAAGCTAAAGGTGTGCTGGACCTTGGAAGTTCCCTAGTGGCCCAAGCACTGTGAAGTTATGTTGGGGATTTCAGGGAGGGAAAAGTCAATGGGCAAGTTGGGGGTTGCCCATGTTTGGGAGGGAAACAATTTTATTTTACGGAAGCGTGCTTGCTTGTTTGTTTGTTTGTTTGTTTGTTTGTTTGTTTATTTATTTATAATGCGCTCCAGACCCAAAGGTTACCGGGCGCAGCAGAAAGTATATGCGAGGTTTACAATGTTACATGAATAAAAATTTACAATCAATAAAAATTTACAATCGATAAAATTTACAAAATTACATAAATGTACACTTACTAACTTACTATTGAGTGATTGCCAGGATAAACTAAGGAATGTGCAAGAGTTTACATGCAATATTAACAGTTATAGACATAATGAAGGGTAGCTAATAGTACCTATGTACAATAGAGTAGGGCTAAGCCTAGAGTGGAGTCATAGTCAGGTGTCTAGGCATTGTTAGCATTAATATGTTTGATGAAGTTCCGCCTGAAGTGTGAGAAAGGTTGGTCTGCTCTTAGGTTGGGTGGCAAAGCGTTCCACAAGTTGGCAGCTCTCACAGCAAGTCTAAATCTGGGTACTACCAGGCAGTTGGAGTTGGCTATTCTTGTGGGTCTATTTGAAGTTTTTCTTTTTCTTTTGTCCGTCAGGTAACTGGGAGCAGCATTATTAAGAGCCTTATGGGTCAAGGAGATCATTTTCAGATGGATTTTGTTGTCGGTCGAGAGCCATTTGTGCTGCCGCCTAATAGAGGAGATGTGCTCCCTTTTCTTTATGCCAAGTGCAGCTCTAAGAGCATTATTTTGTAACGTTTGGAGTCTTTGGGTGGTGGCTTTGTTAGCACCACTGTAGAGGGCATTGCAATAGTCGAGTCGGGAAAGTATTAAGGCTCTCGCCAGGATCAGGCAGCTATTGTTGGATAAGAAGGGGTTACCTGCTCTTATCAATTTGCAGGTGTAGGCTGTGGTAGAAGCTAGGGAGTTGACCTGTTTAGTAAAAGACAAGGTAGAATCAAGGTAAAAACCAAGTGTTTTTACTTCCCTCGAGACTTTGATCACATTTCCATCTATGCTGAAAGCAGATTAGTCCGGGCCCAATTTGTTGATGTTGGTTTGTGTGCCCAGAATGATCAACTCTGTCTTATCATCATTCAGGCAGAGGCCATGGGTTGCCATCCATGCCTGAATGATGAGGTACACTCTGTTCACCAACTCCCTGTCCTTGCTGTGATCCCCAGAAAGCAGGAGGAGAATCTGTGTATCATCTGCATAGTTAGTGTAGGTGATACCTAGATTATCCAGATTATCGAACAGAGGTTTGGTGAAAATGTTGTATAGAGTAGGGGAGACGCAGGATCCCTGGGGGACACCACATATGATGGGTATGGGGTTTGCTGCTGCCGAAGGGGAAAAAACTCTCATAGTTCTCTCACTCAGAAAGGATTCTATCCATCTGATGGCTTGCATGGAGAAGTGAGCAGCAGAGTCCAAATGTCTGCAGAGGACCTTGTGGTCCACGAGATCGAAGGCAGCTGAGAGGTCAAGTAAGAGGAGGAGAGCTGTCTTACCTTGATCTCTCAGTTCGTCTATTTGGGTCTTTAAACCGATAAGGGCTGTTTCCGTTCCGTGTAGTGGGCGGAAGCCAGATTGTCTAGCTCCTAGTAACTTATGCAATTCAAGGTGTTTTTGAATCTGCGTATAGGCCACTTTGTCCAAGATCTTCAGAAGAAATGGAACTGTGGTAATTGGGCTGTAATTAGTGGGGATAAGAGGGTCTAGTGTCTGCTTTTTTGAGCAGCGGGAGCACCCAAGATTGTTTTAAGTTAGCAGGGATGATGCCTGTGGAGAAGGACGCGTTAACAAGTTTGGATATAAAAGGTGATGAATCTCTGGCAGCGTCTTTTATTAACTGTGCTGGGCAGATGTCACCTTTGCAGTTAGATGGTTTGAGGGTAAGGATGATTTTCTCTATCTCTAGTGTAGTAGTTTTGGTGAAGGAGAATTTGCTGGTTTGGGGATTGTGGGTAGCATTAGGTCGTGGCATAGGCAGATTAGCGAGGTTGAGCAAGTCTTTTTTTAGTTGGATTTTGTTTTGGAGGGTATTTATTTTGTTAGCTAGAGCATGTTGGATATCTGTGCACCATGTCTGGTCCTTAGTGCAGGTGTCTGGTATGGCAATGGGTGATTTAAGTTCCTTCAGTATAGAGAAGAGTTCCTTCAAGCTTGAATTAGAATTGGCAATGCGATCATTGTATGAGTTCCTCTTTGCCAGGCAAACTTCATTTTTATAGTGGCGGGAGATAGATGTTAGGTTAGCCTTATTCTCGTCAGATGGGCACAGTTTCCAATTAGATTCACATTTTCTCTTAGTAAGGCGTAGGGCTTTAAATTCAGGTGTAAACCATTTATTTAAGTGGGCTTTAGGTTTACCTGTACGCATTTTAAGTGGGGAAATTTTGTCCATAGTCTCAGTCATTATTTTATTATACTCGTGAACTAGAGTACTAGGGTCTAGGTTGTCAGGTAGTGCGTTTAATGTAGGGAGAATGGCCGGTATGACATTGTCTATTGTCATGTTCTTCTTGTTTCTAGTCAGGCACGATGGTGCCGTGGGAACAACTGTGGAGGATGGTCCGCGGTTAAGAGGTTGAAGGACACTAATGAGTGGTCAGTCCATGGTAAAGATAGAAGAGATGGCTACTGTACAGTTAGAGTCAGCGACCCAATCTAATATTCTACCCTTCGTGTGGGTGGGATTGATGACTTTTTGGGAGAATCCTAGGGAATTAATGGCATTGGCAATGGTGAAGGCGTGCGCGTCTGCTTGGTCATTAAATCCTAAATTATAGTCCCCTAGTACCAGCAGTTGTGAATTGGTTTTAGCATTATTGGTTAGAAACTTATGCAGATCCTCTTCAAAGGTCCCAAGTGGGCCTGGAGGTCTGTAGATTAGGTGAATGGTTAAGGATTGAGTATTGTTTATGGGGAGTTTGGCAGTGAGAGCTTCACAAGATTATAAGGTTTGGGTAGGGGCTAGCCTTAGCGATAGGTTCGATTTGGAAATAATGGCAGTTCCACCTCCGCGGGTGCCCTCTCGGTCTTGTCTGCATATAGAGTAGCCGTTAGGGATGGCCAACATGAGTGATGGGCCTGCTGCCTTGTGTAGCCAGGTCTCAGTTATTGCAATAAAGTCCAAATTCTCCTCAGTGATTAGATCCGCTATATCAAGGGCATGGGCAACTAATGACCTAGCATTGAGGAGTGCTCCTTTATAGGAATGATCCTTGGTTTCCACTTTAAGTTTTGTAAGATTTAGAGTACTTTTAGCCCTAGATTTTGTCTTAGATTTAGATATTTGTGGGTTCTTTAAGGCTAGGGTGATATTAGAGGCATTACATTCCTTATCATTATGGGGTTTCGTCTCCCGTTTTGTAAGAGGGAGGAGTCGTCTTGGTATCTCGTGAAGTTTGTTAAGTCTAGCTCGTAATTTATTGTTTCTATCGTAGGTGGAACTGGGCTGGGAGGCATAGGCTGATGGTCCTGGCATAGCCTGGTGTTTTAAGTTAGTGTAGACAGAAGTGTTGGTAGCTATGTCTGTCGATATGAGTGAGAAGGGTAATAGTCCACATGGGGGGGGCCCTGTATGGCCTACCTGATTATTAGTGACAAGGAGTGTGGCAGTGGCCATGATACAGTAGATACTAAGTAAGCTTCACATTATGCAGGGCTATCACTTAGTTAGGAAGGTAGGAGTCGTGCAAGGTAGGTGTTTGTGTGGTAGGGTGAGGTGACCTAGCTGGTAAATTAGGCTGTGTGGGCAGCTAGTGATGTTGACAGATAATACTTTGTCTACTAATTCCTATCTGATGAGCGCATTGGGTGATCACACGACAAGTTCTGGACATGTGCAGGTTGTTATACTATCCACAGTGACATACACAGCGTGATTGCACGTATTCGTGATCAGACTATAAACTATAGTGCTGGCAAACATCATAATCAGGCGATAATCTGTCGTAGACAGTGGTTGCAGGAGATTTTCAAGTAGTTGAGTGCAACCTTAAGCTAGACAGCGAGCTAGATGGCAAGTAGTGATTGGATAGGTCGGCAGTATAGTCACAAGGCAAACAGGGCACACAGGCTAGATGCAGCTATCAAGCAACAGGTAAGTAACAGGCTAATGCAGGATTCAATTAGCAGTTGGGCAAATGCAGCTGACTGGCAATAAGTGGTGACGCTGGGATAGGCAGTTTCAATAAGCAACACAGTTTTATGAGTCACAATAGGTGGAAGGGCTAACTAGGCTACGTCTGCGTGTCACGCATGTGATGGGTTCATTATGCAATCACATATACAAGTCGGTCTGAATAAGGCATTTGTTAGTTACTGTGTATATTTGACTACCGAACTGGTGAGGTAGGTAGCCATGAGACAGGGTAGTGAATACGAGCTACGTGAGAGCATTTATGTAGCGCTAACATGACAGGTCAGAGATTTAACAACGACATTGCTGGAGTTACTCACGCATGATAGTGTTAGCCTTTGCTGCGACAACGCTGAAAGGTTTGGGTCGGCGGAGGCAAGAGTTCATGAAGGTCCGTTATATGCTCACATGAGCGAACAGGGAGCAAACAGGGGCCTTAGTATGGGCCTATGTGTGGCCGCCGGCGCTTCTGCCTGCCGGCGGATGTAGGCAGATGAAAAGGCTGCTAGTTGCCCTGCGCCCGGCATTATGAGGTCAGGCAAGATGGGTCAGGCACTGCAGGATCGACGACGCCTGCCCGATGGCATCTAATTTTGAAATTTTTCTTGATGCCGGCAAGGTGAACATGGGGCATCTGTGCCTTACCGCATGGATGGCTCAGCGGGGCTTTCGTTACGGCTGGGTGCCATGGATGGCGGTGACCGAAGCACGTGGAGTGCTCCTGATGCTGGTTGGGAGCTGCTGCAGGGGAGGAGGGGCTCCTGCCCTCTCCTCAGGATAGCTGCTGGCGAGGGTGAATGAGGCTCCAGGCTTGCAAGATGTCCACACTCCACCCGCCGCCACCAGGTGACACCCAGCGGAAACACCAAAGCCAGCCCTCATCCGAAAATACAAGTGCCCAGAAACAGCGTAACCAGCGCACCACGCGACAAGACAGTCCGCCATTCGGGCCAACAACCTGCTCAAAATTCAACCATCCAGAACATTCAAGCTGGCCACTTGGAACATTAAAGGGGGCAATAACCCGACCAAAACAAGGAAGATGACACAGTACCTCCGGAGACATAGAGTGGACATCGCCCTGATCCAAGAAACCCACCTCCTCCCGGGAACAGAGAACAGATGGGCCAGAGACTGGGGCTGCCACAGATACTTTGTGTCATACTCCACATACGCCAGGGGAGTGGCAATCCTAATAAACAAAACCCTGAAATTCGAACTGCACTCAGTTAAAAGCGATGACGAAGGGAGATCACTACTGATCCACGGAACCGCAGAAAACACAGAAGTTATTCTCATAAACTCCTACGGACCAAACACTGACAGACATAATGATTTTGACTGGGTCCTGACACACCTGGAAGAAAGAAGGTCTGCAACAATTATCTGGGCGGGAGACTTGAACACCACCCTCGACCCACAAAAGGACAAATCACACCCGACCACCACGGTCACCCCCAAAGCCGCTCTCCAGGTCCTAGAAATCTGCAAAGCATTTAGTCTCGTCAACATCTGGAGACGCCAACATGGAGAGTCCCGAGACTACTCATTTCACTCTTGGGTCCACCAAACCAGCGCCCGCCTGGACTACATCCTGGTGTCCGCTCACAGCCAAGCCCAATGGGCGAACTGCCAAATACAGCCTAGATCAATGTCGGACCACTCAGCGGTCATGGCCGAATACACCCCACCAGACCCATCACTAGGGAGGAGACACTGGAGGCTCAAACCAGCGTCCCTGCAGGATCAGGTATTCGCAGATGAACTACGCACAGAAATCATGACGTTCCTTGAAATCAACCAGGGCTCAGTATCTTCAGCTGGGACCGTGTGGGAATCCTTGAAATGCTACGTCAGAGGAGTATGCTTAGCCAAAGAGCAAGGCATCCTGAAGCTCATTCGACGAGAACTATCGCAAAGCGAGTCACGTCTAAAAGAACTAGAACAACTACAATCAATCTCCCCAGGACCACAGGTACTGGCATCGCTGAAGACAGAGCTCGACAAATCCAGAACAGCCGTGGACAGAGAATTGAAATTCCTATCACATAGTCATCGTATCTGCCAATATGGTGGGGGCCAAAAACCAGGAGCACTGCTCGCAAGGCAGATAGCAGCGGACCGTAAACCTACACAGGTCGAACAGATCCAGAACCATCAGGGCACCCTAGTACACACCGATAAAGAAATAGCAGAGACCTTTCGCATTTTTTACCAAAACCTCTATAACACCAAATTTCATGCCACCCAGGAAACAATGTCTCGCTACCTAGAAGACATAGAATTATACTGGGTAGACGCCACATTAAGGGAACCCCTCAACGCGCCAATCTCGACAGACGAAATCCACCAGGCCATCAAAGATCTACCGGGCACCAAAGCCCCAGGCGCCGATGGACTGATAGGTGAATTTTACAAAAAGTGTGCACCCATCCTTGCCCCATTTTTACAGCAGGTATATGGAGAGGCACTAGAGGTCGGTTCGTTACCCCCGACACTCCGAGAAGCAAATATGATATTGCTACACAAAGCCAATAAACCCCCGGAAGAATGCGGCTCGTACAGGCCAATTTCGCTCATCAACCTAGATAATAAAATATTAGTCAAGATCCTGGCCACTGGACTCATCCCCTTGATGCCCACGCTGGTGCTGGCAGACCAAGCCGGATTTGTACCTGACCGTAACACCACATTCGGTGTTAAGACGCATGTTTGGGGTCATGGAAGCACTTGACTCCTCCCAGCAAGCAGTGGCAGTCCTATTAGACGCCGAAAAGGGGTTCGACTCCATTGAATGGCCTTTTCTCTTTGAAATCCTTCAGAGGATGGTCCTCAGCAAGAGATTCCTTCAATTAATAGCCCTACTGTACGACCATCCCCGTTCCCACGTTATATTAGGAAAAACCAGATCGACAGCAATCGATCTCCAGAGAGGAACAAGGGAAGGGTGTCCGCTTTCCGCCCTACTCTTTGCACTAGTGATGGAACCCCTCACCTCAGACATCAGAGCTAAACATATACAAAGAGGCCTGTCCTTCGGTCCCCATAAACTAATAATATCCCTATATGCAGATGACATCGCCCTTTACATACGAGACCCGACATCCAACCTAAACCCGGTAATTCGTGACATAATAACATTTGGCAACTTCTCCGGGCTGAAGATCAATCACAGTAAGTCCATCATATTCCCACTCACACCGGAGACACTAAAATTCCAAGATAACTATGGGTTCAAATGGGAACATTCCAACGTGCAATACCTAGGCATCCAACTAGCCCGTGACCACCAAACACTATTCCACGACAACTATGGGAAGGTAATTCAATCACTACAAGAGAAAGTAGAAAGATGGAAATCACTTCCACTTACCCTGTGGGGTCGCGTATCATTGGTAAAAATGGTAATACTCCCCAAACTCCTGTATTTATTTGTAAACCTCCCCCTTCTAGTACCCCAAAAACAGCTCCAACACCTGAGAAGCATGATCCTGCAACTCCTCTGGGCAGGAAAGCTAGCCAGAATAGCCTATAACTCACTGTCCAACCAGTAAACAAAGGCGGAATGGCCCTCCCCGACGTAGAACGATACTACTGGGCTGCACAAGCCCAGTTCCTGGGACATTGGTACGCCACACTATTCATCCGCCCCCATGTCCAACTGGAGCAAGCCCTAGCGTCTCCCAATCTACTCGGGGCAGCCATTTTAGGCCTGACACACACCCCACACCAAACCCTGAATCCTGTTCTCTTCACCATAGCAATATGGAAAAAAATAGCGCTAAAATACGAGATACAGACCAGGTTCTCCCCCTTACTGCCTGTAAAATTCATACGTGGTGTCCCACTAACCGCCGAGAGAGTGTATCTGGATTGGGTTGACAAACTGAAAATTAAAAATATGGAGGACTTCTTTATCGAGGGGCACTTCCTTACCCCCAACAAGCCAAAGACCGCGGAGCCTCCACCGCACTAGATATGTTCCTATATTTCCACCTCAGAGGCGCCCTACAAACGCTTCTCCCAGCATTCCCGCGAAAACCTGAGACATGGCAGTTACTCCATGGGGTCATCCAATCACAAGGAGAGGGCAAACTGGTCTTGATGTTATACAAATCTCCACTAACAGACACAGCCCCAAACCCGACAGCACCTAAGGCGAGGTGGGAGAGGGCTCTTCAGATCACAATCCCAGATGAAGAATGGGACTATGCCCTAGCACAAACACAAAAGATACCAATAAATGCAAGATATAAACTAATACACCTGAAATTAATACACCGGACATATCACACTCCCGCCAGAATTCACCATTACCACCCCTCAACCCCCCCACAATGCAGCCGCTGTAATGCACCACAGGCTGACTTCCTACACCTCGCATGGGCCTGTCCAACAATATAACTTTTTTGGACATCGGTACTGGAAAAGACAGCCGCAATAACGGACACACCTATCGAACCCGACCCCAAGATCACATTACTGGGATACACCAAACACTTTCCCCCTGTGACTCGCAAACTGGGAGGGCTGCTACTGCTGCTGGCTCGCAGAAGAATCGCAATGTCTTGGGGAAAAGGTCCCACCCCGACCATACAACAGTGGATGAAAGATGTAACGTACAGTCAAGACACCGAAACAAACTTCATAAAGCTACTACCTCTGCATGCAAGACCCCTCGACATCTGGGGCCCTTACATTGCCTACTTACTATCTACCAAAAACAGAGACTCCCCTCGAGATACAACTCCAGCACCCCCACAGGAGACTACAGACACAGGCCCCGTCACCAACAATGCAAATAACCGAGAACTGCTATTAACTCAAGCTAGGCTGTGACCGAGAGGTGATGGAAAGCGGGATATGGAGACGGGAAGAAGAAGCACAAATTACTTCCATGTTTGTTTATGTTATGATTTTGTTTTACTTTTTTGTCTTAAATACCAAAAATAATTTTTTTTTTAAAAAAACAGTACCATCAAGCAGAATCTCACTATTGCTCAACGTTTGGCCATCAGTGAACTTCAGCAGTTATCCAATATCGTCATCAAACCAGCCGATAAAGGCTCTAATATTGTCATTCAGGGTAGAACAAAATATGTATCAGAGGCTAATCAGCAATTACATGACCGTCTGTGCTACATGAAGCTGCTGAAAGACCCCTTTGAAGAAATTAGGACAGATCTGATTGCTTTATGTACCAAGTGGGCGAGTGAAGATCTATTGGAGGATGATTTGATCAAATTTCTCACTCCTGCATGCTACACTATACCCACCATTTACTTTCTCCCTAAAACACACAAATGCCTTAACCATCCCCTCGGTAGGCCTATTGTTACTTTATGTGGCTCACTATTGGAACATCTGGCCCAATTTATTGATGAAACACTTTTTCCATTCGTATCAGTGTTACCATCCTACCTGAGGGATTCTAAGGATTTTTTACAACACGTTACTAATACACTTTGGGAGGAAGGTTTGCTTTTGGCCACATTAGATGTAGTTTCTTTATACATGTCTATTAGTCATACTGTTGGTATTAATGCATGCAAATATTATTTGGACGCTCGCTCTCTTAACTATCTTGGACATAGTTCTATGATTTTGGATATGCTTTCGTTCTGCCTGCACAATAATGTTTTTCTTTTTGAGGGGTCCTTCTTTCGGCAAGTGAGAGGGACTGCGATGGGAAGTACCCTTGCACCAACTTATGCTAATCTCACGATGGGGTGGTGAGAGGCTACTTTCCTGTCTGATTTACTATTATCTTGTTTTCCAACATAGATTATTTCTTGGTGGCGGTATATCGATGACGTGTTATTTTTTTTTTTTTGGGAGGGTACAGAAAGAGACTGGTTGTCATTTGTTAAAAGCATTAACAGCAATCAGACTAAATTTAGCTTTACTGAATGCCATAGTCAGTCTGAGATTGTCTATCTGGATGTCATTGTAATGATGGATAATTCAGGTGTCTACACGACACTTCACAAGAAACCCACAAATACTGGTTTACCCCTCCATGCTAACAGTTGTTACCCTGTACCATGCAAAAAATCCATTCCTTACGGTGAATTTATCAGGTATCGCCGTAACTGCACACATATTGCCTGTTTTGACCATCATTGTGCATTGACAGCTAGGGATTTTTTGAAACAAGGGTATGATAAGAAAACTATTGAAATGGCCTATCTCTGAGCACGTGGAATGTCTAGAGACACATTATAGTATGACACTAATTCCAAAACCGTTACTAATGATGACCCTAGACTCATTATCGCAATTGGACACTGCCTCTAATGACATTCGGAAAATGGTTGAAAAACAGTGGCGTGTTCTTACCTTAGACAGTGATCTGAGACCTATTTTGGCCAATCGTCCTACCATGACGTACAAACGTGTGCCCTCCTTGAGAGATAAACTTGTGTCCAGTTTCTTACTGCCAGGTGATAAGAATCAGTCTTCTACTACCTGGCTTCCAGCTTCTTCCATGGGATTCACTAAATGCATGAAGTGTAAAGCGTGTGCCCATGCCACTGCACAGAAATCATTTGTCCATCCAGTCATGAAAACTCAGCAAAAGATAACATTTTCTATCAATTGCGAGACTACTTTCATCGTGTATCTGCTTTCCTGCCCTTGCTCGAGATGGTATGTCGGAAGTAACTCAGAATTTTACAACACCTAAGAGCCATTAAGAACTCTGACCCGGCATACCCCACGGCATACCTAATGGCCAAGCATTTTAAATCAGAACATGACAATGATTTGAAAATGTTAACTTTTTTTGCAGTGGCACATGTACCTCCTCACCCTAGGGGAGGTGATTGTGTCTTGAAGCTGAGACAACTTGAAACCAGATTTATCCTGGATTTTGATACTAAGTACCCGAAGGGTCACAATGTAGATGAGGAGTTGTACACTTTCCTGGGCACTTGATTGTTTGTTCTACATGTATATATGCAATTTTTTGCAATTTTCTGGTTTTGTTTTCTTTCTCTGCAGTTTCTTGTTTCTGTAGTTGATGTCCTTTTGGATTACAACTCTGTTTTCCTGTGTGGTTTTTTTCAGTTTTTCTCAGTTTTGGGTTTATTATTTTATCTTTCATCCCTTTTCTTATTTCCTTTTACTTATGATTTAGCTGTATATTTCGCAATGTATGGGGAGTGAAACACACATAATGTTTACCTCACTTTGAGGTCTATTTATGGTCTTCTGTATGTCTGTGACTTCCGCTTATTGGTTCTGTTTACTGTGCTCTGATTATTGGTTTTGCTTGCTTAGTCTTTGATTCAACTAGGTTATGTTATGTTATTTTGGGCTTTCAATATTATGTGTCTATCATCATCCCCTAATGTGGTATTTGACCCTTGGGAATGTTTTGCTGCTTACGCATTTGCACTTTAGTACAGCCTCATTTGATGAGGCTGGATAGACACATTGTTGTCTTGCTGCTATTTTTGCACTATAATTAGGAAACTTTCCTGCACTTGCACTTTATTGGACACATAATATTATAATAGCCGTTTTCATTGACTATTTTTACTAAAATTCTAGCCTGCTAGTTTATGTTCGATTAATGGGTGCAGTCTTATTACTTGCAGTTTTACTGTATATGTTGTGGCTTTGGTTACATTCCTCATATGTGTCTATGGCTTTAATACTGGATTATTGTTATTCTTATATTCATGAATTGTCAATATGGGGTATTGGGTTGTTTTATATGCATGTTTATTGCAATTTATGAATTATGTGTTATATCGGACTATAGATCTGGCCGATTTAATAAATATGTATATTTACCTTAGATCAACGGGTACATTTGGCATGATGTTGGCCCTCATTACGACCCTGGCGCAAAGCGAAAAACGATGGCGGTAAACGATTACCGCCATCGTCTTCCGCTAGGGTCGATTACGACCCGTGACCGTAAACTACGATGTCATTAGCGGCATCGTAGCTAACGCTGCCGCTGACTGCGCCAAGGGCGCGCGCACGCGAACATCCACACCGTACTTAGCGCTATGGCGGAAAGGTACGCGAATGCCGACCCAAGCGGACATGCCCCTAACGCCATCACCCAGCCCGTTAAGTACCTTACCACCATGGTGCTAATTACGCCATCGCGAACCAACCGTAAAGGGACATGTAAAGTGAATGCAGCTGCCACAGGTGCACAGAAACAGCACACGTGAAGGCAATACAGACTCAGGAAGTACAAAAAGAGCACACCCCACCCCTTCCCACACCCAGTCACACTCCACAATGATACCAATAGGACTAGCAATGTTGGGGCTGGAGGACCTGATAGCAATGCGAGTGCTACAACAGCAACTACAACAGCAACAACAACAACAACAACAGGCTGCACAGAGGAGACGCAGGAGGAGAAGGAGGGCAAGGCAGGCAAGGCAGGCCCAGCAAGCCCCACCAGCACAGCCAGTGCCACCACGCAGGCAGCCCCCAATCCCACGCATCAGAGCCAGCCCATTCAACCTCACCGCTGAGCAGATCCACACCCTGTACCGACTGGACCGGGACACCATCACCACCATTGTGGACATGATACACAACGACATCGTCAGCATGATTGAAACACCCACTGCCACCCCCCCTACTGAAGGTAGTGTCCGTGCTCCACTTCCTGGCCACAGGCACCTACCAGCACACAGTGGGGCACTTGCATGGCATATCACAACCATTATTCTCGCGTACACTGATGCAAGTGCTCGATGCCCTCCTCAAGCACACAGATGACCACATCTCATTACCACGGTCTGCCCAGGAGATTGCCAACACCAAAGTGGGTTTCCATGCACTTTCCGGCATACCTGGTTGCATTGGTGCCATTGACTGCACCCATGTTGAATTGGTGGTCCCACATGCCATGCAGGTACCGTACCGCAACCGTAAACATTTCCACTCGATCAACGTGCAAATGGTCTGTGACTCCAACAGGATCATCACACATTGTTCTGCCAGATACCCCGGATCAACCCATGATTCAATGGTCCTTCGGAACTCCACAATACCACGCTACATGGAGCGACATGCAGGCCCAAGATCCTACCTACTCGGTGAGTCTAATGTCATGAGCATGGAAATGCAAAGTGGGTGTTGAATGACGTACCAATGCATATTTTATCTGGCAGATACAGGGGGGTGATGCATAAGTCACATGGGTGCAACTAGCAGTAGCCAGATCATTCCCTGTGGCAGCACTGACGTCAACAGAGTAGTGTACACATTATGCCTGACCTAATCATCCCAACATGTGAATGAAAGTGTATCCCAAAAACGACACAACCATCTGCAAGTGCATTGTGCAAATTGTGACCGCATTGACCCTAAAGAAAACCACCAACATGCACGTCACCATGCACCAACTACTGAAAGGCCTGTCCCCCACAACTGCGCACAAAGGAGGCACATGACAGACAGGAACATCAATGCACCACTACAAGACCCACAAACTGTCCCCATTGACACCAGTAATGCTCACTGGGGTCATAATGAGCCAGACATCAATGTTGCTATCATGTGAGCCTCAAGCTCACAGGACACGTGCAAGGTCACATGAATGACGGCCTGAACAGACACAGTGGATGGCCATTCACAAGGCAATCGTCCCCCCTGCATTGTGTTTTTGCATGCAAAACAGTACATGAGAGCCATGAACACATACTGGTTGCAAAGTGTAAATCCATTAGCACAACTCTAATTGGTGCACAGTAACAGTCGGAATCAAGGCATGGTTGTGCGTCATGTTCACAAATCAATCTCGTTCCTGACACATTCATTTCTCACATTTTGCAGGTGATGCGGGCTATCCCCTGAAGAGGTGGCTCCTCACACCAGTGCGGAACCCATCGAACCAGCATGAGGAGGACTACAACCGTGCCCATGCACGTACCCGTGTGGTGATAGAGCAGGCTTTTGGCCTACTGAAGGCACGTTTCCGCTGCCTCAGCAGGTCTGGTGGGGCACTCCTGTACCGCCATGAGAAGGTTGCAAAGATCGTCATGGCATGTGTCATGCTACACAATATGTGCATCAGACGAAACGTGCCTCTGCCCCCTGACGCAGAACCACAACCACCTGATGATGGGGATGATGATGATGGGGATGGGGCAGCACCTCAGGGAGGCAGCGATGCACAGGAGGGGCAAATAATGCGTCAGAATGTCATTGACCAATACTTCTAGCACACACAGCGTGTGTGTAACATATGGATGGCACTTGGGGCACTGTGTGTGTCTGGTATGTCAACACTGTGGACTGTAAAACAATAAAGCACACATACGCAATGAGCAATGTCCACACATGTCGTTTGTGAGAAATGAAAAAGTGTATTGTTCTTCTGAATAGGTATAACAGAACCCCTCCCCCTCCCCCCTGAACACTCCAACACTCCCAATTCCCCCTCCCCCTCCCCCCTGAACACTCCAACACTCCCAATTCCCCCCTCCCCCTCCCCCCTGAACACCCCAACACTCCCAATTCCCCCCTCCCCCTCCCCCCTGAACACTCCAACACACCCAATTCCCCCCTCCCCCTCCCCCCTGAACACCCTGCAAACATGTGACAGTGCCCGTGGTGAAGTGTGTATAGTTTTGCACACTATTGACTGCCCCCTCTCCCGGAACCTGGGGCCCCCCTGCCTGTGCTCCTCAGGGTCCTGGATGACCTGCGGACGGGAGAGGCTTGTGCTGAACTTGCAGCTGAGGATGTACCGGGCTGCTCAGTACGGCATGTGTCCACAATTTTCTGGATGAGCTGGCTCATCATCTGCCGCACTGGAGCAAGTTCGGTGCATATGTCCCTGCTGGCAGTTTGGATGGCAGACCTGATGCCATCAGCACTCCTCTCCATGGCTGCACTGGCACTTCCACATTCTGCAACATGCTGCGTGGGGAGTGTGCCCAGTACTTCCTGCCTGTTGGCAATCTGCTCCAGCGACAGCTGGAAATCTGGCCCAATGGAGGGTGCCAATGGGGGACCAATGGGACTACTCCCATCTTCCCCAACTCCCACTGGGCTTGGAGTTGCTGGCCATGAATTAGCAGGCGATTGGCCCTGGGTGTCATCTCCATGATGGCTGATTGGGGATAGGTGTGGTGAGTGAAGTTGCGTGTTGTGGGCAAGTCCAGTGTCATCCTCCACATCACTATCAGAGCAGGCAGCGATGGCTGCAGTCTCCCCAACAGTACTGCTCCCTGCTGACACATTGCCCTCAGTGGGCAACAGTGGGTGTTGTTGGGCTGCAGGCGCTGTCACGACCCCTTCCTCGGGGGACTTTGCTGCCCTGGCCTCTTCAGCCTGGCATGGTTTCGGCCTGGGTCCAGCAGAGGTGGATGCATGGTTCCCTTCTCCCACTTTCCTGGCCTTCTTGGCTGGGGTGCTGGTGCTGTCGTCCCTGCCAGTGTCCGTTTGTGAGCCTGTGGTGGAGCAGAGGAGGGTGACTGTTATTGATGGTTCAGCGGACATTGAGCAGGCATTGTGAAGAGTGTAATGGATAGATGGTGGAGTTAGTAGCCCGTGACATACAGGTTGCCTCCCTTTAGGTTCGGTTTTGCATGCAGGTGTGTGCCTGCCTACTGTACAGTGTGCATGCTGCATGTGCGCAGGGTGTGGCTCATCTGCTGATGTGTTGCGTCTGCCACATTGTGATCGTCACGTGCAAGTGTATCAGGGTGTCTTGCAAGGCTGGATATGAGGCACCTACCTGTGTCTCCAGATGCGGGGCCCCTCTCTCCATCTTGCCGACACCTTCGATGCACTCAATGCCAATCAGAGAGGCACATGTCTCCTCCCATGGCTGCATCTTCAGTGGGGAGTGTGCTCCCCCGCCAGTTCCCAGGGCCAGGTTACGGTTGGCAGACATAATGCCCCTGACCCTGATCCGCAGGTCGTCCCACCTCTTGCGGCACTGTTTGGAGGTGCGTGAGGTGGTTCCAACAGCACTGACACGTTGTGCCACAAGTTCCCACACCTCCTTTTTGCGGCCTATGGCTGGCCGGGTCATCTCAGTGGAGAAGACAACATCGGCCTTCTCCTGGAGCGTGTCTGCAAGCATTTGCAGTTCCTCACGACTGTAGCGCTCCTGCCGCTGCCTGTCACATGCCTTCTTCACAACTTTCGGCATGGTTGGGTGAGGAAATGGGTGGGTTATGGGAATGACAGGGTTAGAGGGTTGGTTGTGGTGTGGTTGGGTAGGATGGCAATGGATTGTGTTTTTTAAGATGGCCGCTGTGCTGTTTCCCGTTCCGCCGCGATTACGCTATTTCCGGTTCCGCCTAATTGCGGTCACCGCTAATTACGGTGACCGCTGACTACGGTCGGCGCAATGATGGGTGGCGGTAGGTCACCCTGCGCTGTTAACGAGGCCGGTAAGGGCTATTTACGGCATGGCGTAGTTTACGTTACCGCCATGGCGTAATGCTCGTGCGCGATGGGTCGTAATATGGCGCTCTTATCGCCATCGGACCATGGCGTTAACGCTCATTACGCCATGGCGGTAATTTTCAATTACTTACCGCCTGGGTCGTAATGAGGGCCGTTGTGATTGTATATTCTATTTTGTATAGTACTGGTTTCTCATAATCTGATGCCACACTGTAACATGCATGTAGACCATTTGTGCAATTTGCACTTAGTCTTCAGCCTTACCCCTTAATTCTTATTCTCATTTATTTTCATGAGGGTTTGTCTTAGTGCTTTTACTATTTGCACTATGTGTTTTCATGCAATTTTACTCCCTTCCAACATGGCCGCTCTTGCCCCCTTCACATAGCCCTAGTCTGCCGATGTCACAGACATAGTCAGAGGACTGCTTTCTTCATGTGTATTTGTACTGGCTAACCCCTCCTCCCCCCCACGTGATCAAGCGCTCAGTGTAGCGCGAAACGCATTGTCTGCAGGCTGTGTACCACGGCGTCTTGCTGTTGTTTGTCTCTGTGTTGCTGCTTGTGTGTTGTACATTATTATGTGCAATGCATTTTTTATTTTTATAAACATTAAAGGCACCTGTATTTTCCACATGGTGTCTTCTGTGTTTTGTCCGGATTGTGGAGTGCGGTATTAATGCCTTGGCCCGGTTCGCCATTTCCTCTTCTTTTTTCGATATATATATATACATTATTTACAACACAGTCCCTCCCTAATTTTGCCTTTCTTCCATGGGGCTCCTGCATGGACCAGACTGCTATTTTGTCAGAGGGGACCTGCCAAACTGTGATGCTGGAAATGCATCAGGGGGATAGGGCCTCTGAATCCTTGTCCTTTATTGCTTTTTATCATGTGTTCAGACTTGTTTTCTACGCAGGAGTTCATGTGGGACTCCTGACGGTGTGGCTCTTCCTGTATTTGGTCTGGTGAACAGACCCTTGGGATACCCCTGTGGCACCCATGGGTGGGAGTGCAACCCAGTATGCCCTGTGTATGTTTTTGGGCACCTGTGTGTGGCCCACAGAGCAGGGTATGGGCTGGTGGCAGCCTTGTGCTGAATTGAAAGGTGCCCTGAGCGTCCTCCATTTTGGGATGCCCAGGCCCTGTCATTGGAATTGGTGGATTCCTGATGGACACAAGATGGCCCCCGTGGCCTCTTGCTTTCCATCAACTGTTACCTAGTTTCCCGAAGTCCCAGAGAGTGTGGATGGAGAAGAATGGCCTTAATGCACTGTGCGCCTGATTGGCTGACTGACTACATGAATGCCCTTCTGAGTGATTGGTTGCCTGAATGTGACCCAGCAGAGTGAATGGGAGATTGACTAGTATATCTGGGGGCCTCTCACTGAGAAATCGTTCAGAAGATGAAGTTGATATTTGATGCTTACTCTCAAAGCTGAGCCGGAAGAAGAAGGTGAACTGCTGGTCCCTTCCGTGTATCTGTGTAATCTGACAGCTGCTATGTCTTCAAGAACTGATCCAAGAGAGGGCCTGGTAAGGAGAACTCCCCCCACGTTACGAGGGACCATCATGCACCAGCTGATCTTTGCCAAAACTCCCTGGCAGACAGACCTACGAAAAGCTGCTGACCGGAGAAGGGGACCGCTGAGGAGAATGAAGAAAAGCACCAGACAGGCGTCCACCATTGATGACCGCCGTCACCGACGGGAGCTGCTGTGCTCCCTTTGCCTTGTTCATCATCGTCGACCGCTTTCATCCTGCTGGAGAAAGCCAAGGCCGCCGACGACCAAGGATAATCCACTGGTGGGTTTCCCACAACCCAAAGACCTCAGAGATGCAGACGAAGCTACTGAAGCCGCCATGGTCACGTCCCGCTCATCGACGCCAGATGCCGATGACCCGACGCCCTTGCTGGGCCAAAGTTCTTCTTCGTTGCAGCAACGAACCATCATCATGAAGCTGCACCACATGCCTCCCCTGTTGCAGGACGTTTTCGATCACTCGTCTATGAGCACAACAAGGACCGAAGCTGATGCTTCTACAACAAAGTTCACCCTTCCTTCATCTCGGAAATTTGATGACCCGCAGCTCCTGCTAGAAAGGGAGTGCACTGAAGAAGGACCTGTTGATTCCCTGATGAAGAACTCTACAACACAAGGTACATTTGGGTTGCAGAACTATAGAAGAAGATTAGACGCTAATAGACAATATATGAACTGGGCTTGTAGTGCATCTTCATTTACAGGTTGCCCAGGTGGGGTGATCCTCATACCGAACTGTATCAAAAAAGGTAACAGGTGCTCCTCTCCAGAAAGAACATGGCATGATAACCTGTTCTGAGATGAGAGTTTGCAGTACACGCTTTTTGCTCACTATACCTTTCACAGAAGGGGAAATATCCATTTGCATATCAGTCTTTGTCCCACCCACATGGGCAGTCCAGCACCGAAATGCTATGGCAATTCCTCTCTGAACAAGAGTACCAACAGCAACCCCATACATGTGTTTCAGCCTTGTTGGGCGTCATCAGTGTGGTGAATCTGTGCCTCTCTGATCACAGTGAGCATGGAGTCCACATCTGGTTGCCCCCAGGTAACTCAGGGTGACCAACCCCAAGTTCCTTACCAATATATCAGAAAAGGTAACAGGCACTCCTCTCCAGAAAGAACATGGCATGATAACCTGTTCTGAGATGAGAGTTTGCACTACACGCTTTTTGCTCACTATACCTTTCACAGATGGGAAATATCCATTTGCATATCAGTCTTTGTCCCGCCCACATGAGCAGTCCAGCACCGAAATGCTATGGCAATTCCTCTCTGAACAAGAGTACCAACAGCAACGCCATACATGTGTTTCAGCCTTGTTGGGCCTCATCAGTGAGGTGAATCTGTGCCTCTCTGAGCACAGTGAGCAGAGAGTCCACATCTGGTTGCCCCCAGGTAACTCAGGGTGACCAACCCCAAGTTCCTTACCAATATATCAGAAAAGGTAACAGGCTCTCCTCTTCAAAAAGAACATAGCATGATAACCTGTTCTGAGATGAGAGTTTTCAGCACACACTGCTTGCTCACTGTACCTTTCACAGATGGGAAATCTGTGCCGAACTGTGCCTAGTGGTGGGGGCCAGTATTCTGTGAATTGTCTAACCAACATGTCTTCCTTCTAAATCTATGGTTGATATTGTTTTGCTGTGTTGATTTGTATGATATTTGAACTGAGCATTTTAATGGAATCAGAGGAAAAGTGGTACCACCTAGAACTGTATATATTTACCATTTTAGAATTGTTGGAACACAAATAGTGCTCATGATAGTGTTATATAACATTGAACCTTATTTATATAAAGACCATGTTTTACCTAATACAGTGTGTGGACATTCCTTTGTGGGTGCTTCGGGATTACACTGTATTTAAGAACCAGCCCGCATCACCTCCTGAGAAGCTAGGCCTTGATTGCTCGGCCATAGCTACCCTATAGAGAATCTTGGCTGTGGTCCTCTATGCCTGTCCTCTGCCACATAGAGAGCAGGAGTACAGATGCCCCCCACCAGCGTGTTTCTCTACACGTATCTTTTTACACGTGTTTTGTTGGGCGCCGTTCTCCGCAGGAAACTCCATGGTCTTCTGGACAAAAGTTTGAAGATCTGGATATGGGTTTAGGTTGAAACTCGTCTCTTGTGTTAGATGGAATTTACCAATAATGATCTCAGACCAAATAACCAGACCAACTCAAAGAATATGGCAAAGTAATACTTTAGTCTCAATGTAATAAAGCATGGCATACTGGCAGACATTGGACTGATGCTTGCACAGTCACACACAAACTTGTTCACACAAAGGTCTTCTACCCCAATATGCATCATGCATGATGTCATTATATGTTGCAAACTATAAAAGTTAGTAGCGGGAGGGATTGGTTAGGGGAACATGTCTACTTCTAGAATACATAGGGGCTAGTACACCATTGGCCGTCTCTTATCTTTGAGGCACCCCTCGAACTACCTCTAAATAGGTATAATACTGATTATAGTGAACAAATTGGCAACAGATTGGTCTATGCAACATTGTATAGCAGGTTTCCCCATAGAACCACTGATTAGTTGGCATTCTCATCCAACCTTGGACTTTCGGCTCGGCTAGCAGCAAGCGAAATGAAACCCAGGTGCTTGAATCAGGTCATATTACTCCCCACTTTTCCAATGAGTCCATCATCTCTCATTAGACAGGCCTTGAGACAAAGGTTTTGGGACATTCAAGGGATTCTAAGCACAACACTATCTTCATCAGAGGCTTATTGAATAGCCCTTGCCTTCGACTTCTGAGTCACATGTGAAGAGACCATGAATTTGTCAATTTCAACCTCTTGTTTACTGCTAATTGATTTAATTATACTGAGTGTCATTGCTCTTTCTGGACTCTAAAGACTTGCTCACTCTAACTTGTCTACACTTTATAGACTTGTAATTGTCTAATACATGGCTCTTGCAGATGTTTCCATCTTCTTTAATCAAAGAGAAATATGTCTCATCCAGGGCTTATACTTCTGCCTCCCTTTGTGCTTTGCAGCTATTCCTTAAAAATAGCATCCTTGATCCCAAACAAATTATATTCCTCTTTATTTTGCGCACAAAGCTGTTCTTTCAGATCTTCTAACTATTCTACCCTGATCTGTTTCTGAGGTAGATTAATTGAATCTTAACACGAGCCAGCTTCCATTCTCCAATTATGGCCATCTTAGCCACAAAATAGATTCCTCTACAGCAAGCTTCTATATGGCTTTTATACCTTGCGTTACTGCGTCTTTACACTTATTGATCAGCAACTTACTTTGTCTTATTTTGCATTCATAAATACTTTTTTTGTACATGTTTCTCTTGTTACACCAGTTACATCGTCTCTCTTAAGTATTTTCAAATCGTTTCAGTATGGCTTCGTATATTTGCTTAATGACATCACTCTGCCATCACCAGGTTTCATGCAGCGATCCATGACGTCCAAAGGTGCGTACTGACATCCTTCCACACAGCATCCTTCCACACTTTCAGTGCAATGGTACATTTTGTACGGCTGTCTGAGACCATATCATTATGAGTTATGTAATGCGTCCAACTCCTTCTCTACAAAAGTATTGGAATGACTTTGCTAATCTATGCTAAGCCCTGATAATAAGCTGCAATGATGAGTCCCCAAACATACCACACACTTCCTCTGAGACGCAATGCTAACATTCAATCCTTTCCTTACAGAACTTTCACCAGATGTCATAAAAAAGCATCAGATATTCATGTAAAACCTGAAAAGTTTATCGGAAAGTGGCTTGGTTCACACAATCTTAAAGTTGGTTCTGTCACTGAGGAGAATGGCAGAAATGTTGTGGCTGACCTGAACGAGTCAAAGATAACCGACATTTCTTATTTTGCAAATGTGATCAACATTGTTATGACACCAGAAAGCCCCCCTACCATTGATGAAATGCTGCAGTATGCTTTCGGTTTGTGTTCACACGTCAGCTGCTTCTATACCAGCCGCAATGCATTGGCCAGCTTCTTGGACATGCACCCTCTGCCACACCATCCACATCAAGCTGCAGGTTGTAACTCACTGGAACTCTACCCTTTACATGCTAGAATGCCTCCTTGAGCAAAGTAATTCCATATTCTACTATTGCATGGAACCCCAGCAAGCCAAGGCATTTGTCAGCACTGGCCTGTCAGCATGTAAGTCACCACAAGGCATCGTTTTACATTACACAGGCTTATTTACCCAATTAAATGTGGCCTGCCTTTAACAATCCTGTTAAAATCCAATCTCACAAAGAGCTATTTATAATATTTCTAACAATTAATTCTAATCCTAAACAATATAAGGTCACCTCTAAGCAGCACTTAATTATATGGCCATAATGTTGCTTATGGACCATTGCATTAAAGCTCTATTAAATTAAGATTTACACACAATCAACTTCAGAAAAAAAATAACAAATCCAACATGTTTTTTCCCCAGTATCAAAAACAAGTATTGATACTGGACAAAGGGTGCATACAAAATGACATTTATATACACAGATATCTGCATCTCTTTGTCCCCACCGTGTGAATCTGAGATTGTGAATATCTAATCTATCTGCATGCTATTTAAATGCAGGCTAAAATGAGTTGCATTAATTCAGAACGTTAGAACGTACACACTCTCAGTTCACCCACCCAAGACAGGAAAATGTTTTTTGTGGTTTTCACCCACCCAAGATAGGAAAAGGTTTTTGTGGTTGTCTAAGTAAGTGGTGAAAAAGATTTACATTAGCAACATTTGCAATGAGTGGAAATGAAACAGCTTAGCTCTCTCACGTGCCTAAATTATGTTTAATTATATGTGGCTTTCACAGATCATATATTATCAATAAATTAATCATTAGGCTCATTAGGCTATGGTGCGGCCCACCTTTGAACTACAGATATATCTATAAAAACATGTTTGATACAATTTAACTATCACTTATAAAATGTTCCTTGTTTTACACAGGGTGCACAGCATAGAACAAGCATTTTCGTTCTTATTTAAATTTAAGCTCCCACAGCTAGAAGTACAATGAAAACAGGATGTAATTCACACCAGCAAAGCTAACATATTTTATTATCATTCTGTCAATAATATGTTATCAGTCACTGTGTTCTGTGCACATAACAATTTCTATTTTCTATAAGTAGTTACATTTTATTTAAGATCATTTCCCAAAGGCGGGAGGGCTGCTCATTAACTCGGAAAGACTGCTCACAGGGCCTTCTATTCTGTGACTAATGGTTTTTTCATGATTAAAGGAAAACACAGGTTATGCATTCCAATTGGTCAAGGCAGGTCTCTTCGGAGTATTAATTAATTATTTCACAAACCCTTTGTAATGTTACTTTCAATGTTACTGGCCCCTTTATTTCTTATCCAAAGTTCTAGTCTTAAGTTTTGTTTCCTTGTCAAGGAAACCCATGATGCCAGCAGTGCAATCGGCCAATCATTAGCTTAGATTTTCTGACAGAGGCCTTTCGTTCCCATTAGGCTAACCATCAGTCAAGTTGTATTGCCTAATCTAATGTCAAAGGTGACACATTAAGTGCAATAAGGTTTGTTTGAAGCTAGGAATTAGGAGAACAGGCCTGATAGTAATTTGACAACACACACCACCATTCTGATTTGTTCTTCATCGAAGTGAAATGGCAGAGTGAAGCAACATTTTGCTGATTTTGCTGGAGTATTCCACAGAGCAAAATGG
Source organism: Ambystoma mexicanum (assembly GCF_040938575.1). NCBI lineage: Eukaryota > Metazoa > Chordata > Amphibia > Caudata > Ambystomatidae > Ambystoma > Ambystoma mexicanum. The sequence continues at coordinate 1,389,414,539 of NC_090932.1, forward strand.
GTCTGTTTCGCCGACCTCCAATTGTGACTGAGATAAAGGCAAGGGGAAAAACAGAGACTCTTCGAACCAGTCCTTTATTTGGTTCAGGGAGGCAAGTTTGGCTGAGGCCCACAGCCCAACAATTCTTACAATGGCTCTGTCTGAAATACATCTCACCTGGGGCAATGAAGCACAAACTATTGAGAGAGTGGTCAGGTTAGTTGCCAGCCTCAGGGCATAGTTTTCTACACTTATATTTGAAATGATTCCCACTCTGAGGCTAACGAGGGATGTTTGCTTGCCCTGTCATGTACTTGCAAGCTCAAACTTCAATGTTATTAATATCCATAAGCTATGAATGTAACATTTAACATTGAACATTTAACATGACACAGACCTCCCTTGGCAATTGCAAAAGTTCACAGTCCTGCCTTGGCGATTGCAAAAGTAAAATCTGTAAAGATTATTTTCAAGACTTTGGACAGTTTACTTTGCATTTGTTATCCCAGCAGCACAACTGTAATTAGAAGAAATTGAACAAAGCACTGCCTACTGCATCCTGCGTTGGCTCTTTAAATTTGCAAATCACATCCTCTGTGTGTCTGCCAGTCATACAATGTATACATATTCCTTGGGTGACACTTTCCCCTGCATTTGAACCACTGGCCAGTGCTGCTCTCCCACTTAAACAGTAGTCAGATCAAGAAAGTACATTTGTAAACGGTACATGGGCTGCTGATTTAAATCAGAGGCCCTTGAGACAGGAGTGTTGGGGCATCCCCAGCTTGTGTGCCTCACAGGTCATTCTGCGGCACTCTTGGAAGCCTTTTTTTGTCACAGATCCCACAGATCTTTCGACCCCATCCTCCTCCTCCTTCAGGTAAAAACATTAGTACAGGCTGAGTCAGTTCTCCAGTGCGACACCACATGACTTTGTGAATGCTTGTGTATATTACCCATGTGGAGCAAAATCGACTATTGGCAGTAGGGGGATTTGGATCATAAAGCTTGAAGATTGGAGATAAGTGGACTGTGGGCTAAAGTGCAAACATCTAACTGTTGCTATGATTATGGGAGTATGTTGATGGCACAGAAAGCAATTTGATGATGAATATTGTACATAGATTAGCAGAGATATATAATACAGGAACCCAGTAAACAGTATATTTTCAGACATTACACATTACAAAAGACAAACGACTGAATAGAGGGACAGTGGTGTGAGAATAAATATGACGATCATAACTGTCATTTGGTTTGAAATTATGCCAAAATAACCTCAATTGGAAGTACTTTTTAAAAAGCTTGTTCAGTGACATACACCAAAAAGAAATGACGCAAGCTTCTGTAACAAAGGTGTATGCTAGGGATCGCCCCTAGCAGTTTGCTTTGCACTGTGTCACAAATTTGTATATTCATTTCTTTTTGCATTTGTTACAGCACACTGAACTCTCAGGTATCTAGGCCCCAGTTGCATTGACATTAAACAATGTCAAGAGGAGACATACAGGTGGAGTGATCGTGTACAGGTGGTTGCAATTGAAGGGTCTACTTTGTTCAACAGCCAAGTTTTCCATTTCTTTTCGGAAGGTCCACTATGACGGTTCTTTTCTTAGTGCGATGGGGAGGTTCTATCAAAGCTTGGCCGCTGTGACAGGGAAGCTGGAGCCTCCGGCAGACTTGTGACTGAACTTAGGTACTTTGAGGTAGTGGCAGTTCACTGATCTCAGCTGGCGAGTTGGGATGTATTTCTCGATGCATTGGGAGAGGTGCATCGGTTCAGTGCTCGTCAGGGATCTATGGGCTAGAAGAGAGATTTATTGGCAACCAATGAGCATTTTATCTCGTTTCAGAAATGCAGTTGTGTTTGGAGAGACCTAGGGCAGCCCGGGGTGAATTGTTTTGTATGGTTTACAGTTTGCAAACACGGTAATCTGACAGTGAAAATCTTTTCCAATTTTATAATGTGGACCTGTGGCAGGTTCATCCAAGTTTCTCTTTATTAAGATGTCATAGGCAGATGACATTTCAGAGACGCTGGGCCCCAAAGGGGACCAATTCCCAGGGGAGAACCTCATCACCACCGATCACCCAGGCAGGCTGGCACCAACTGCCTCAGAGAGAAACTACATTCACACACAAACCTTCCATCCACACAGGAACATTCTCGCAGACATCAGTCACTCAGGGGAGACAGGGAAGGCACTGAGATGAAGATGTAACATATGTTGACTGCTTACATTTTACTGTCACATTCCATATTTAAAACTTGTAACACACAAGGCAACACACATTGAAAAGAAACATTATCACAATGCTGATACGTAACATTGATAAGCATGCACTAGCATTCCAAAATGCCACCTGTAAAAATACTGATTCAGTGAAGACACAAAGGGACATTCAAAGGTATATTTTGTAGCATGGATAGATATTACTGCTTTCTTAAAAACAAAGTGATGGAGGACACAGGGCAGCTTTGTATAATTACAGGGAAATTATTAAAGTACAATATGTCACATCACTATATGTTCAACGCAAATGTATCACACACAAGGAAAGCATATGGTGAAAATATTCCACAATAATATATGGCAATGATTATTGCACCAAACTACCATTATGTCCCAGAATTCAAAGCTGTCACACAAGGATAATTCTCACTGAACTGAAATGTTATTAAGGAGTTGGATTTCCTCCTATGTGTCTTGTCAATTCATTTTCATCTCCTGGAATGCTATAACATCCACTCTAATTGCTCAAGCCCCCTCCACCAGGCTGGGTCTCTCAAGGGTCTGTCCTGGGTTCTCTTCAATTCATTTAACCTCCTCAACATCAGGAAAATCTGCCCCTCATACCCACTTTTGTCCTACTCAAGCAGGATTAATGTTCCTACCACCGGAGGGGACTCCCCCTTCAGTCCTTAATATTTACTCCATTAACCTCTTTGCCAAGGTACTTAACTTTACTCACTGCACCCTTTTCAACCTCACACAATTCTCGCAAACATCTGTTCCTCCATGATGGATGGTTGTCCATGCCCAATCTTTCCATCATTAAAGTCAGTCTAATCTTCAAATCTATCCATGAGCGGACCCCTTTCCACTGTGGGCTGCCTACTCCATCCCTTGCAACTTGCATCCTCATATTCTGAGATCACTGGTTCTCCTCAACAACTCTATTCCCCTGACTCCCCATGCTGCCATTCACTTTTGTTCCTTCGCCCATCACACACCCTACCACTGGGACTCCCTAACCCTTGACGTCAAGTCCATGTACTCGAGATGTTTATGGTATTCCACTCATGGCCCGCATCCTCAGTCATCTACTGTACACAGAAATGTACACATCTTATTATAGGTAGGGAGTGGCCCCCCGCAGAGGACCGGACTGGCAACGAGTAGTAATTGGCAGCATAGGGAGGAAGAATCAATGAAGTATGGGTAAGCATGCCACTGCTCAAAGATAGGAGTGGGCAGCAGTTACAGGAGGAGAGGGGAGGGTGATGGGAAGCAGCTGCAAGGCAGAGCACACATGAGCTGCAACACTGTTTGCTCCAGGATTTAAAGACAGCTCTCTAGTTCCCGCTCTGCCTTCCAGATGCTTCCCATCCCTCAATCCTTCTCCCCTCTTCTCATCTAGCTGCTGTCAATCCTATCTTTTACCAGTGCTCTGCTTCCCAAAACCCAACCTATCCTCCCTTACCCTGCAGCCAGATACTACTTGTTTCCTATGTGCTCCTCTGTGGTGTGCCACTCCTTACATATAATGTGATGTATATACGTATATGCACCATAGGCATATACCATTATATGAAGATTCTATGGTCTGCAATACTGCTCTCTGCTTCTTTTATTCGTGCCATGTCAGTGCCCTGGCTTTCTGCTGTCGCATTGCTTCATGTGCTAGCAGCCACCCAGACATGGAACTTCCAAGTCAGCCATACGAGTCATGTGTGGAGCTTCTTATGAAAGCTCATATCAATGTCCAAATGAATACAAATACAAAATAGCTGACACAGCCAAGTAAAGAATAACATGTTCATACTTTTCCTTCCAAGGTCTGTCAGTGAAAACGCTTTAGTTCAGATGCAACAGTCCAATTACAGATACCGTTTGCATCAAGGAGAAGCTGGTTCTTATAGATTTGGGGCCTCGTTGTTATATTTATAACCACATTTTAATATAGCACACAAATGGGAAAACATCAAGTATTAACCATTGTGGAAACAAAAAATGCATTTAAGAGCAAAAACATTGGACAGTGTAACAGAGCACTCATCATGATGCTCTCTGTTTGCATCATGGAGGAACAGATCCACCCCTCTACATATGGGTGCAGGAGCTTTAGCAGAGAGCATTGGCTCTCACTCCAACCCACCTAACACGCAGTTAGCAATATTCACAAAATGTGAACTTGCCCAACCTATGCTAGCAAACCTGCTACCTTCACACTGTACAATGCAAAGATATTGGGGGTAATTCATAGAATCCAGCGCACAAGTGGTGCACGTGGCTGGCGCACAGTGTACGCGTGCGAATCCCTGCGCCAGCCGCGTGCGCTAAAATCCAATTCCCGCGCACAGCGTATTCATGGATTCCAGCCACCAAAACCAGCCGTGGCGCACAGTGGCGCAGCGACCCTGCAGCAGTGCCAGTTACGTCCTCAAGAACGCCTCTCGCGCAGGGAAAAGCCATCAATATACCCAATCCAGCGCAAAGGGCTGCGCTAACCCTGTACCAGCACATCAAGCGGGCTACGTGTATCACTGGGGTGCGCGGAAAGTACCTCACGCGATTCCATCAGAAGCAAAACCAAAAATAAAATTCCAAAGTAATGTTGTCCAAAGTCAATGTCCACAAAACAAAATCCAATGGGAAACAAAAAAGAAAGCCATTGCTCCATGGTTAAAAAGTGAAAGAAATAATACAATCCAACTGTGAACTATGTACATGGGAACAAGCCAGGGTCCATCATCCCAACAAAATAAAGGAAACCTATCTAACTACACTAACTAATCAAATAAACTATATACAAAAATGTGGCCAATGTCCGAAAGGTCCAAATAAAATAAAAACAAAAATGAAACCTAACACTACCTACATAACTATGTACAAGGGCAGCGGGCTAGTTTCACGGCTCACTTGTGGAAGTCCCGGGCCAGGGCATCATCGAACTCCTCCTCAATGTCCCGGAGGCGGTCCTCCTCCATGGCCCAGAGGGTCCGCAGGGCCGTCGACGTCTCCACCTCCAAACCCCTGCGGATTGCCTCGAGGCACTCGGCCCGCCTCAGGGCCCTCCGCATGGAGTTCTCCGCCCTGACCATTGTGAGCCGTGCCTCTTCCACCCGCTGCCGCTCCGCATCTATGGCGTGGCCCAACCACTGCCACACGGAAGACACTCTCTGTCCTGGGTCCTTCTGCCCTCCGGCCGATGCCTGCCCCTCCGATGTTGAAGGCCCGAGCCTTCATGTCTCCCACCACGTTGCTGCTGTTGCTGTGCCTCTGCCCGTGCACTGCCTCCTGCTGCCTGCACATCCTCCGCCGGCTGGGGTGCAGTTGTTGATGTGGCCACCCCTGCTGGACGTCCGACTCCCGACTGTGGCAGGGATGCCTCCTCCACCAGCCTGGCCGCACCGTCAGAGGCAGCTCCACAGGGCACCCAGGTGACTGATGGGTGGGAAGATGGCACAGAGGACGACTGGCGCGTAGGGGGTCCAGTTGAGGATAGTTCGGAGCAAGCCCCATCAGACGGAGGAATCCGGCCTGGGTGACCTGTCCCAGCAGGCTGACGTGGTCAACGAGCCATTCCAGATGACGTGCAGTCTCTTCATGAAAAGACTGCAGGTCACCTCGCATGGCCCGTTGACGCAACGCCACACCAGCCAGGACAGGCTCAACCCGGACCTGGATAGCCACGTCCGCAGGCAGAGGAAGGCCAGTTGACGTGAGCTCATCCCCTGCCTGAAAACGGGTCTGGACGTAGGCATCCCTGCTGGTGCAAGATGATGCAGGGACAGGATCAGGGACAGGATTGCACACAGGCACCTCCGCGGCGGCCTGTGCTGCCTCCTGTCCCTGGTCCTGCACTGCACCACTAGCACCAGTGGGATCCCCACCACCAGACCCCGTCTCTGGTGCTTGCACGGCCTCCTCCTCCACCAAACCCCCCACCAACCTGGATGACACTGTGCCATCTTCCCCAGCTGCCCCTTCTGCTGCCGAGGAGTCCAACTCCAACCTCTGCCTCTTGGACCTCCCCCCGGCAGCTGTGGCCTGGGACGCGGCACCGGACTCCTCACTCCCCGACGAGATGACAACATGGGAGGGGAGCCGGGCCTTGCGTCTCTGGCTGGCGGTGGGATCCCCGCCGCTGTGCTCCACAGCAACTTCTCCGCCCTCTTCATCAGTTGACGCTGCAGACAGGGAGAAACAAAACACAGGCATCAGGGCACTGTACAATGGACACATACACACATGTCATTACAACTCGCAGACATGAGCCATACCACAGCCATATCGCAACTGCCACCACCATCCATACACATACAACAGCATGAGCAGCCAAAGGTGAGCCAGACATCACATGCAACACAGGAAGTGCACCACACATGTACACACACCACCACACTTGCATGCATGTGTACACCTCTGCCAAGTGTCGCAGTGTTCAGACGGGCATCCATGTCACATCTGCCAATCAGGCTTCCACATACCGCTGTCACATGCATCCATGTTGCATCACTGTTGCACCCTTGTCAAATACACACACATGCACATGTACACAGTGCTGATACATGCAGCCAAAAACAAGATACATGCGTGACATCACGGACATGTCTACTTACATACACATTCGTCCAAACATGTGTGCCCACACAACTGCATTTGGCATGCAAGCCTACACACACAAGCACCATCCATGACTCACACATTACAGCCCTCGCATGTGTCATCCCCACGGCCCTGTACACCCCAACCCATACTCGACCCCATACAAACAGATGTGCAACCTGCACACTACTGAATAATCACCACACGCACTGCTCACAATCAGGATGCATGTACACTCACCGCTCGACACCAGACGGGTCTGCTTCTCAAGGACCTGGACGTGGAGCGCTGGGGATATGCGTTCCAGGACCCTCATCTGTTCTTCCGACAAGTGGCCCCAGCACCCCTTGGCATCCGCTGCCTTCAAGAGGCGCCGAGCCTTGTTCAGGGTCCTGGACCTGAAGTCCTCCCAGCGCTTCTTGACATGTTGTAAGTCGCGGACTGCCACCCCCTCCGCGTTGATGGCAGTCACGATGTCAGTCCAGATCCGAGTCCGTCCTTCCTTGTCGGCGCGGGAACTTCTGAAGAGGGCATCATACTGCCCCAGGACTTGCTCCACCAGGACACCAACTTCGGTGGCACTGAAGCTGGTGCCCCTCTGCCTCTCTGGCCAGGGGTTGTCAGTGGTCCCAGATGTTGTGTGCCCCGACATGACAACCCCAGAGGCAGGAGTGGGTGGGCAACTGGGTCCTGGGGCTGGGCTGTGGAGCGATGGAATCCCAGTCGGGAGTCTTCGGTTCCAGCAGGGGTGGTCACAGCAACAGCACCCCTGGCTGATGTGCAGGCAGCAAATGACAGCAGGGCACGTGGGCAGCAGGCAGTCAGGCAGCAGCAGATGGCAGGTGGGAGCGTGCTCGGGGCTCTGGGGGGCAGTAGTTCGGCCTTCTGGGCAGGAGCGTGGTCTTCCGTGTGCTTATGCGTGGCCAGCTTGATACGGAGTGATTTGGCACGTGAAAAATCTGCACGTCAGCGTGTAATTCGAGGAAAGGCCCTTAGCGCGTAAGCGCGTCTGCACGCATACGCATTTTCATTGGACCAAAGGCCCCAAGCGTGAGCGCGTCTGTGACGTGATGTGCGCAGGTGTTCCCTCATTGCACGTGATGACAGAACACACGTGGATTTCCACCAATCGCGTGCGAAAGTTCCCGCCAACCCGGAACACACGTACCCAGGCTAATCACGTGTGGAACTTCACCCGTACCCTGAAATACACGTACCCTGCTGAAATCACGTGTGGAATGTCCCCCGTACCCTGAAATACACGTACCCTGCTGAAATTGCGTGTGGAACTTCTTGCGCACCCCTGAAATATACGTACCCTGCGGAAATCGCGTGTGGAACTTCCCGCGCGCCCCCGAAATACACGTACCCTGCTCAATCGCGTGTGTGACTTCCCGTGCGCCCCCGAAATACACTTACCCCGCTCAATCGCGTGTGTGACTTCCCGCGTGCCCCCAAAATACACGTACCCCGCTCAATCGCGTGTGTAACTTCCCGCGTGCCCCCGAAATACACGTACCCCGCTCAATCGCGTTTGTAACTTCCCGCGCGCCCCCGAAATACACGTACCCCGCTCAATCGCATGTGTAACTTCCCGCGCGCCCCCGAAATACACGTACCCCGCTCAATCGCGTGTGCAACTTCCCGCGCGCCCCCGAAATACACGTACCCTGCTGAAATCGCGTGTGGAACTTCTCGCGCACCCCTGAAATACACGTACCCTGCGGAAATCGCGTGTGGAACTTCCTGCGCGCCCCCAAAATACACGTACCCCGCTCAATTGCGTGTGTGACTTCCCGCGCGCCCCCAAAATACACGTACCCCGCTCAATCACGTGTGTAACTTCCCGTGCGCCCCCGAAACACACATACCCCGCTCAATCGTGTGTGTAACTTCCTGCGCGCCCCCGAAATACACGTACCCCGCTCAATCGCGTGTGTAACTTCCCGCGCGCCCCCGAAATACACGTACCCTGCTGAAATCGCGCGTGGAACTTCTCGCGCGCCCCTGAAATACACGTACCCTGCGGAAATCGCGTGTGGAACTTCCTGCGCGCCCCCGAAATACATGTACTCCGCTCAATCGCATGTGTGACTTCCCGCGCGCCCCCGAAATACACGTACCCCGCTCAATCGCGTGTGTAACTTCCCGCGCGCCCCTGAAATACACGTACCCCGCTCAATCGCGTGTGCAACTTCCCGCGCGCCCCCGAAATACACGTACCCCGCTCAATCGCGTGTGTAACTTCCCACACGCCCCCGAAATACACGTACCCCGCTCGCACAGGCCCAATTGCTGTATGTTGCCACTTTTGTGATGCGCTGGGACTCTACTGCCTGCCTTCGTGTGGCGGACGGGTTTCTGCTTGTGCGTGTCTTTGGCTGTGCGTGGCTTTGCCCTATTCGATTCCATGAATACGTGTGGTTCAAGTGCGTGTGGGCGTTCCGTCTGCTTCCCTGCAGTACATCCCCAGTTACGCCCTTATTTTCGCGCATTGTTCCCCATTCCGCGCGCTACGCCCCGTGTCCCGCCCACTTTCTGGTGTATGCGCTGAGGTTGTGCGCTTTCACTGTGCACGTCGCGCACGCCTTTCGGGATGTTGCAGTGACTTGTGCACCATGCACGGGTTTGGCGCACATCCCGAGGTGTACACGCGCAGGGACTTCCATGAATCGCACGCGTGCGCGTGCGCCTGTTTTTTTCCGCTTGCGCCTGATTGCGCCTGCTTGCGCCTGCTTGCGCGTAGATTTTCGGCGCACGTTTGTTCCATGAATCGGCCCCATTGTCTCCTCTGTCACAGATACTCTTGCCCCCCCCAACTATAATTGTCAATACTGAAAACTGTGCCAATCATAGTTCTGTGACAAAATCCTTGACCAAAGAACTCAAAAACGGAAAAGGAGACCAGCCTGGCAGAAGAACCCTTCTGAGGCTAATCTTGCCTCGCATCGCAAAGCCACCACTGACTACAAAACTGCCTCCCTGGTTGCTAAACACGATTTCTATGACAATCGCATCAGCAATTCCAAGTCATCTCAAAAAGAACTCTTTGCCATTTGAAAAGATTTCGTGGGCAAAGCTAACTCCTATTCTGCCGTCACTAAAAGTAATCAGTGGTGTCTTGATATTCAATCAGATTTTAATGCCAAACTCAATCTTCACTGCAATAAAATTGCCTCACTACAAGCTAAACTATTCAATCCTCATATTTCCATCACTAATGAGGCCCCTGTCCCTAACTTTCTGACACCTCTAACCCTGTGCTAAATTTTAAAGAGATCCCAGAATCTGAGTTATCCAATATTATCCAACACCTTAAGCCATCCCCTGCCCTGATGGCGGTTGTCCTCCTGCTAAGATTAAGGATGTTTTCAGTTGTCTAGCCCCTCTGGTCGCTAGACTGATTAATTAATTTTTTACCACTACTACTGTGCCTGCTTCTCTCAAGGATGCCTGGATCTCCCTGATTCTAAAAAAGGCTACTCTTGATCCTGCCTCTACAGACAACTATCGCCCTATTATTACTGTTACCCTGTTGTTGAACATTTTTGACAAAGTCGCATTCAGTCAACTGCAGGAACACATTGAAAATAATCATCTACTGGGCTCATTACAGTCCGGTATTCACGCATCACATGGCACATGGCACCGCTCTGGTTGACTTAAAAGCTAACCTGTGCCATATTGCTGACACAGGAGAGATTGCCCTATTAATGATCCTAGATCTCCCCGCAGCTCTTGATCTTGTTGATCACTCTTTGCTGCTAGAGGGACTAGGAACTATTGCAAACTGCTTCAATAACACCTTATGTTGGCTCTCCTCATTTCTAGGTCCCAGATCTGCTCATATTGCCTCAGGGGCTACAAATCTCCCATCCAATTGCTGCGATGTGGTGTCCCTCAGAGTGCATCTCTTTCTCCCATTCTCTTTAACTTATACATTTGTCCTCTCTTTGACCTTCTTGACAGCATTGGCATGAGTCATACCAACTACGACACTCAGGTGGTGATCAGATTGACTGGCAATTATGAATTGGACCTCATTAAAATCACTTCCATCTATGCTACCGTTAAGGACTGGATGATCGAAAATTCCCTTTCCCTCAATAGCAATAAAACTGAGATTATGCTTGTTGGTACTCCTCCACGTCTTGCTAAACTGGATTCCAGATATTCAGCTTTTAACATCTCTGGAACAGCAATTCAGACCAGCCCCTGGGTCAAGACACTTGGCGTTTATTTAGATGCCAATCTCAACATGAAAAAACATGTTAGCCAGCTGAAGGCCTGCTGCACCTATACAACATGACTTATCAGACAAATCAAACCTTTCTTATCCACCACCAACACTGCGGACCTTGCCGGGGCCCTGGTCAACACCAAACTTGACTATAGCAACTGCCTCTGGGCTGGTACGTCTCGGTCCAATCTAGTTTCCTTACAGGTGATTCAGAATAATGCTGTTTGTGCAGGAAGTGGTATCTCCAGAAGGAGCCATGTCACTGAAGCCTGTAAACTCCCTACACTGGCTTCCTGTTAAGCAAAGTATTGCATATAAGGTACTTTCCCTCACTCATACGTGCCTCACAGACAATGCCCCATCTTACTTGAATGAAAGGATTACGCTTTTTCAGTCATCTCGCGCTCTACGATCCAGCAACTCCAATAACCTTACGCAGCCTTGTTACAAGCTTGCCCTCTTTGACGACACAAGCTTTGACTCTGTCGCCCCATGTTTTTCGAACTCTCTCCCTGTTTTTTCTGCACACCTGCCCTGCGCTTTCTTCCTTTAAGAAATCTCTTAAAACATTTATTTTTAACTCTTATGACTAGTGCCTATCAACCCAGCGTCTCCCTGGTCTACCATTTGCTTCTCTCTACTCAGCTTTCTTGCTTGCTGTGCACTGAGGCCTACGGGCGAGTTGCACCTTGTAAGAAATAATTAACACTAACATTAACACTGGAGTACTGAAAGGAATGGAAATGGTATGTGAGAAGAGACACAGCCTGTTTGGCTTATTTGGTTATTTACCCACTCACAGACCACCCATGGCCATGCCAATACCTATGGACAATCACATTCACTAATTGCCCCATCCCATCAAATCTCTTTGAGCTAGCTCTATTATGCAGTAACATTAAATATTTTGCTCAATGGGGGACTTTCAGTGTTGTTTCTAAACAGTCTTCTGAGAGGTATTCATTTATTTCCACCACCATTAGCTTTTTGTGTCTAAAAATGTCTTAACCAAGTGGGCTATCTGCCAATTGATTTATAAGCAATATGTGTACTTGAATGTGTTCCTTGTTTTCAAGTCCTTTTAAAAACAATCATTGATAAGAGTTTGTCTATAGGTATTAGGCATCATATGCCCAGGTACTTGACACAAGTTTCCAGCTGTTACCATTTAATGGTCAGGTAAAAACATTTTGGCAGTTCCTGGCAAATACCTGACTCGTGCCTGTACAAAGTCCAACATGGTTGCATTTGCCAATTACTTTTTGTTTCTTTTTATGGGATTTGGAAAGATCAACACAAACAGGATTGGGGCATTATCTCATGTTGCAGCTTCTATAGACTCCAGAGTTGGATGTGATATTAACAATCAAGTATAGATACCAACTAAAATGGGAAATTACCCAGAATTCTACTGTCTCTTTTGCAAGCATCTCACTATCTTGAGTCCAAGAGTGATATTGCAGGATAGCCAGATATATTTCCAAAATCAGAGGATCTAACAATAGGGTCATGTTCATAGCAGTGATATGGAATAACTTACTAAAATTGAGATACAAATTGATTCCATAGGACATTTCGGAGAAGGAAGAGGGGAGTCGGCGGAAGGGGGGAGATTTGGTGAAGAGAAGAGATGGAAAACAGTAAAGGTATTAGCATCATGCAGTAACACTGGAGTTCAGTTTAGGAATCGGTTGTAATTGACCTAAATTCCAGGAAATAAGAAATCCAGCCAGCTTGTCTAGGGGGTAGGAAATGTACCACGCTTGGATTGTTGTGGGTAGGAAATGTACCACACTTAGATGGATTGCTGGGGTCGGAAATGTACCACACTTAGATGGAGTGTTGGGGGTAGGATATGTACCACATATAGATGGATTGTTGGGGGTAGTAACTGTACCACCCTTAGATGGATTGTTGGGGTTAGGAAATGTACCACATGTATATGGATTGTTGAGGGTAGGAAATGTACCACACTTATATGGATTGTGGGGGTAGGAAATGTACCACACGTAGATAGATTGTTTGGGGAAGGAAATGTACCACACTTCGATGGAGTATTGGGGTAGGAAATGTACCACACTTAGATGGATTGCTGGGGTAGGAAATGTACCACACTTAGTTGGAGTGTTGGTGGTAGAAATGTATCACATTTAGATGGAGTGTTGGGGGTAGGAAACGTACCACACTTAGATGGAATGTTGGGGGTAGGAAATGTACCACATATAGATGGATTGTCGGGGTGCGAAATGTACCACATTTAGATGGATTGTTGGGGTTAGGAAATGTACCACATGCAGATGGATTGTTGGGGGTAGGAAATCTACCACACTTAGATGGATTGTGTGGGTAGGAAATGTACCACACGTAGGTGGATTGTTGGGGGTAGGAAATGTACCACACTTAGATGGAGTATTGGGGTAGGAAATGTACCACACTTAGATGGATTGTTGGGGTTAGGAAATGTACCACATGCAGATGGATTGTTGGGGGTAGGAAATCTACCACACTTAGATGGATTGTGTGGGTAGGAAATGTTCCACACGTAGGTGGATTGTTGGGGGTAGGAAATGTACCACACTTGGAGTGTTGGGGGTAGGAAATGTACCACACTTTGATGGACTGTTGGGGGTAAGAAAAGTGCTGCTCCTAACTAACTGTACTAAAACCTCACCATTCTGCATACTCTCTAACTCTGAAACACATCCACACCTCAACTGTGCCACAAACCACAAACACTTCATAAAACCCTACTCAAAACCATACCATACACAATCATACATCAACACCACATGACGGCTACCAACCGAAAACACACCTTTGCTGCAAATTGAAGGTGCCAACAGCACATGAAAGCTCTTGCTCTTCTCCCTCTCGATCCCACTAACATACCTAAAACCCTTCTTCCACTGCATAGCTGCCAGAGCGCCAAGCGACCATGCAAGTGGTAAGAGTTTGCAGTACAAGACCCATTAACACTAACCTAACTTAGTTTTCACCTCCATTTTGAACCTTGGGTGCTGTTGGTGTTTTTGTAGAGAAGTGAATGTGAGAATGCTGTAAAAAGATTCCCCATCACAATGAATGTGGATTGTTGGACTGGAGATGTTATTTGCAAGTTTAGGGATGGGAGAATAGCTCCGGTTGCGTGCTCGACTCCCAGTCTCTTGCTTAGAGACTGGTTTCCCATATTAACTGCGTTATAAAAGATCCATTGATTAAACCGAAATGACTTGACAGAGCAATTTGTAACCCTACATTTTTTATAAAATGTTCATTAGAGATATTTGTACCTTTTAATGTTTTGCTGTTCCACACGAGAGCTTCATTTACACGCCAAGAACTGATAAATTAGGAGACAGATTGATTGATTTTAGGTCTTTCTGATTTCGTCAACCTCCAGGTCACCCAGATTTTTAATTCCCCCGGGGTGCGCGTTTTTATGGACACTTTTGTCTCTTCTCGCGCGCGTCTGTGTCTGCAAGTTTCAGGCGCAGAGACATGGACTGTCTTCTTTGACCCGCTGCTGTCATCGCGCGCCTTGGCGCGCAGGAGCCGATCAGTATAATTGCATCACAGCTGCTTCATCATTTCTTCAGGCGGCGAGAAAGCTGAAGGTCACAGCCTCCTTTATCCGACCGCGTCTGAGCTGAACTTTTGGTCTCCAAGTTGTGAAAAGGAAACTGATCAATGAGAACCCGTGAAAAGAAGAAAAGTCCGCTCCCGCCCTAAATTCAATGCTAAGGGGACCAAAGTGGCGTGCAGGCCGTGATGCACCGAGCACGCGGTGAAATGCAGAAGAGTAGTCAGAGGCGGCGTGGCCTATACATATAACACGAAATTGCTCAAAAGGCTGGAGCCTCCGAAATAAATGAGGGGCTGGGCCAGAGTCAGTCGTACTTCGTGACATGCAGCTGTCTCTGCCCGAGTCCCAAAACAATGAAATACCTTTCTGAAATGCACATTCCCACAGTGTGCTCTGGGGGCAGTCTGCCTATGGATGTGTCACATGCAAATAAATTCCCAGTGCCAGAAAAACACATATAGGCCACGATATGATAGGGGTGATGGGATACTGATCCTGGCTAGAGAATTAAAAGCAAAGAACTGGACATTTTAAATTGCACACACACTCAGGGCACATATCAGTTTGGAGTCATATTTCATAAATGTCCATTGATATTCTGAGCGAAATGATGTCTATGCCGCAGTCAATCAAATTCCAAGCACTGAAAGCATTAACTGTTAAGACCCATCGTGACTATCTTGGATTTTCTAGGCTGAGGATACACAGAGTTTGCGTCGATGCTGCACGTGGTTATGCCATCATATTATGGTGATGAGACCTTTGCAGTGTCTCACTGCCATTGTCATGGCCCAGAAGTGGTTTTGCTTGTCAGGGAATTTGGCCGACCATGGAAAACAATAGATTACATTGCTGAAAAAGGATATTACGTCATTCTATGATGTTATACGGACAAACAATGTTTGGGAGAGATGACTGCTACTGTAAAATTGGACTTAACAGTTTCATTTGTTAGGTGTGGGATAGTGATTTGATATATCAGTGGTCATTTGGTACGGGACTCAGTCAACTAACATTGGGATGGTGCACTCATAGGTGGGAAGTTCAATGTGTATCTAGATGACTATCTCTGAAGCAACTGATTTCAGTTGAGGGCTCTGCAATTATATTTTACATAGTTCTTTGCATTACATGTATATTTGTTAAACATTATGCATATTTCGTAGGCCAAAGTTTGGAAAATGATTCTCCTACTCCTCAATACACGTATAGCATTGTTAGAACTGATATAATATTGTTTCGTCGGCATTGTATATGTTGGCCTATGCCCAGTCGCTTTGCGAGGAAATTCGTATTACAAGGTCGTGACCTCAAGTGAATCAAGCCTCCATTTTAGGTTAGAGCCGCCATTTTAGTTTACTGTACAAAGTCACCCTGTGGTCTAAAATGGCCGTCTCGTGTGTTCTTGTTCTTGCCATAACCTCTTCAACCTCTGTAGGAGAGTTAATGTCCAACCTGCCTTCAGGCTACATGTTAGGGTCATGTAGACCTTGTCCTTTGTTGACCTCGGGATCAGGGGATTACTTGAATCAGCAATGTTAACCTACAAGTATACAAGAACAATAACGCTATCCAAATACGACATGCAAAACATTTGTTTGATCTGTATTAAAGCAATGTGTAAAGAGTGTAACGTTAAACTTAGAGAATAATAATGTTTGTTAGTAAATGTATTAAAAAGTAAACCGCATGCACGAGATATGTAAATTAGGAACGAACCTGGCGTGACCCTAGCCCAGTACATGATTAACTTCAAAGAGGCTGGACATTGTTATAACGAAAATGTATAAATACGCCGATGTCCAGCTAGCAAATCCTGCTCACTGCTCACATTGAACCCTGCTGGTGGTCTCTGTGATGTATTGACGGCCAAATAGCTATTTGTGTACTTTGTTTTATAACTGTTCAGTTTTGTAATAAAGATTCTGGGAATCTTTACAAGCCTGAGTCGGTGTATTTTCCTTTTGCATGGTGTAAAAGCCTTAATATTGTATTTTTCTGATTCCACAGATGGCGCCCATTTAGGGACCCTCAAGATCGACTTCGTCTTGTTGAAGGTTGGCTCGGCTATCGGACCGGGATCGGAAAGGTGCCAACAGAAACGGCCACTCTGGAGGAGAAGTGAATTCCTCGACAAAACTGCACGATCCGATCCCTGAACGGTGAGCTGTAGCCCGAGACGACGTCTTGACGAGGGTCCATATGTCGAGGTGGGTAAATTTGCCGAAAATCACCAGACACATGGGTCCTTAGCATTGTCCTTAGTAACCCAATCGGGCCTCCCAGTCCTTTGGTCAGGTGAATCGTGACCCGATTCTTAATTTAACCCTGACAATTTGAATTTGACGCATTGTACTCGTGAGCACAATTACTTGACCAGGTAACACCAGAACTTTGATATGCCTGAGAAATTGTCTGCCTGCTTTAGGGCATTATTCTGCAGCGACAGATAATCTTTGGCAGATAGCCGTCCCACACCACAGGAGGGGTCGCCGGCATGTACTATGTACTGTAAGAAAGGCTTTGGTAGCATAGCATTTAATGACATTTGGCACAGACAGACCAGATATAATTCTAATCTTCGGTGGCCAACCAATGGTAGTTTTGAAATCCCTCATATAGAATATCTAGAGTCTGTATTAGTAAAGAAAAAGGCTGGACCTGCAGCATTTGACGCATTGCATAGTTGGAAAACAGAAGCTTTGCAGCAACAAAAGAGTAGAGAGAAACATATGCGTAAACATTTGACAAGTGTCGAAAAGCCACAGTTATATGATCAAAATAAACAATTGGAGTCAGTTAGGAACACAGACAGGGCGTTTCAATTAGGCATTCAGAAAATTTACCCTTCAAAAGATTTTCATACGTCAGATGAATTGATTAATAAACTTTTGCATGAACGAAGGCCCGGTGCCTCCGCGCCACCTCCGTACGTCCCTCCTCTTGGTGCTTTGCCCCTTCCCATTGTTATTCCTCCTCCTATAGTCCCTCCGGTCCTCCCTGCTGTTCTTCCTGTTGTTCTTCCTGACGTCGCTCCTTTGCCTGCCCCTTTGCCTCCACCTATTGATATTCAGAATGTGCCTACTCTTCCTCTTCCAAGTGATTCTGCATCGCTTGTAGTAGACCAGGGAGCGAGACCAAGGGTTGTGACTCGTAATACTGTGCCCCCAGAAAAAAAGAATGAATTGATCGCTTGGGCTAAACATTGTATGGCGAAGGGTGAACAAGCTGATGTTTTTGCCACACTCGAAAATTTAAAAGATATTCCTGAGAAAAATGTTTTTATTGAAGGATTAGGGACTCATTTGAGTATAATGTGGAATAGATTAAACAATGTAGATTTCCCACAAGGGTTACGGGATTTGAACGCCTTAGCATTGTCCAGAGATACTGCGGAGAAGGTATATGAGCATGTTGAGTGAGAGGATTTTTGAGTATAGGAAGGAGTTGGATGGGTTACAGAATGAGGAAGCAGATGGGAGTAGTTTAGGTATTATGTACTTACAGAAACGGTTTTCTCCTCGCCGTGAATTAAAAGGTGAGGAAGCGCGAATTTGTACAAAGGATGCAATAAGATGGATTTCGGATATGTCGATAACTCCAGATGAAGTATATGACACATGCAGTCAGTATATGTTAGAAATGCAAAAGAAGGTGATACAGGTGATGGTAGAATACCTGCAGAATGAGTGTGTAAAAAGAAAGATTTGTTGTCCCGCAGAATTGTTGAGTGTTTATAAGAGAGCCTTTTCGATTGATACTTCTTCGACTGCCTTAGCGCTTGATTTGGCTCTTTTGCTTAGTAAGCGTTCGGAGCTGCCTACTTCTCAGTTGCCTATGAGAGAGGTCCCTCCGACATTTGTCCCGAAAGTTGAGATTGCGGCCGATGCTGCGCGAGGAATACTCACGGTGGACATTCCTACACATTGCTTATCGCAGTTTGTTCACATCCCGTTTTCAAGACAGGAAGTGAACACCATAAAGCAATCTATTCCCGATGTAAGAAAGAATCCGACCGGGTTCTATAAAGAAATAGAGTCGGTCTTACAGTCGTTGGTATTCACCTTAAGTGATATTGATTTATTATTTCCCGTACTCCTGCCAGTTGATTTATGGAAACAGATTAGAACTGTAGATGATGTACCTGGGTTAGGAGATACATGGGATAACATGGTTAGGCTAGATAGAGAAAGACCAGCTGGCGAGCGACTGGCTCAAGTGATATTAACCTTGCCTGATAGGATTATTGTAAAACTAAAAACTATAGTTCCTGAAAAAAGAATCATTTGGGACAAGCTTACGGCCTGTGTCCAAGGAAAGTCTGAGGGTGCTACCGATTTTTTCAATCGGTTTGAACAGGTATTTTCAGATTTCAGTGGACAAGACTTAGGCACAGAGTCAGGGAAAAAGCTGTTTGTCGACAAATGTGTACGTGGATTGCTGCCTGACATCCAGTTACAGATTATGTCTTCTGAAAGCGCTCGGCAGGCGAAGTCTCAATCAGAAGTACTGCATATGGCTCAGTACTATGAAAATCATGTGAATAATGAAAAGGAAAAACTTGAGAAAAAAAAGGGTGACCTGAAAACAAAAGTCCTATTACAACAGATTGGTAGAAACCCTAGAGGGGGTAATCAATCTAGAGGTCAGTACTTTCCACAGGGAAGTACACCCTTGGCTCCGGTAACCATTAACCAGTGTGCCTATTGTCGACAGGAAGGCCACTGGCGCGCACAATTGTCCGACCTTGCAGCAAAGGTCATTTGGGAACATGGGTAGATGATCCAGAGGTCACCCAGGTGCAGGGGGCCCTGGCAGAGGTCAGTTTACACCAGAATCACAGCAAGCTCCTTCACAAGATAAGCAAGTTTCGAATGTGGATAATAGAAACATTTTTGATCACCCTTCTGCCGCGTACCTCTCTGAAGAGCTTCCTTTTGATAATATTCTGTTTCACTAGGATTGCCCGAAGCAGGATTTGGAACCGACGCCTATTCCCGTTCATCAGAAAGACCCCTATGTTGAGATGGCGGTGGGAAATAGGAAGCATCTATTTTTAGTATCTACGAGAGCACAGAAATGTTCCATTGACCATTCACGGGTTTCAAATATTCCCCTGTCAGGGCAGTCCAACGTTTCTGTAGGGTTTTCAAGCACACCTGTAGTTTGTCCGGTCTCTTTGCCGGTACCGATAACACTGGGTCCCTTCACGGAGCAGTGTCCATTTCTACTTACCACAAACTGTGGGAAGAACTTGCTGGGGTTAAATTTGTTGAAGGCATTGCATGCACTAATACATTGTTCTACGGACGGAGTTCGGTTAACAATTTCACCTCAGCAATCACTCGCCTCTCAGTTTTTGACTCGACCTTTACCGCCAGAATTCAGTAATGTTCCGGAATGCTCATGGGCAATTGATGATAATGATGTGGGCATTCTTCAAATTGAACCTGTTAAAATTATTCTGAAACAGGGAGTAAAATTGCCTCGCATCCCACAATATAAGATCTCAGTTGAAGGCGAGCAGGCTTTGAAATGTATAGTTTCTGATTTTGTACATCGTGGAGTAATTGAGGAAATTACGGGTAGCCTATGTAACAGCCCCATTTTGCCAGTATACAAAAAAGGTGATAATGCGATTCCCTTTCGGTTTATAATTGATTTACGCGCAATTAACAATATTGTGGCTCCTCAATTTCATATTGTACCTGATGTTACAACGATACTAACCATGATTCTGGCTTCTGCCACTCATTTTAGCGTTGTTGATCTTAAAGACGTGTTTTTCAGTATTCCTATACACAAGGATAGCAGGTATTTGTTCGCGTTTACCCTAGGTGGACGCTCATTCACATTCACTCGTGCACCACAAGGGTACACTGAGAGTCCAAGTATTTATAGTAGGGCATTAAAAGAGCAGCTCGATACTCTCGAGTTGCGTACTACTTGCACGCTACTACAGTATGTAGATGATCTCCTCTTGGCTGCTGATTCTAAGAGTGCCTGTAAAGAAGGCACTGTGTTGTTGCTTTGTCATCTAGAGAAACATGGCCACAAAGCTTCACTCAAAAAAATTCCAATATTATTGTCAGGAGGTCGCCTATTTAGGCTATCTCCTGTCAAAGGAGGGAAGAAGGTTGACACCTGAACGAATAAAGACTATTTCTGGCATGTCTGTACAAATACACAGAAGGAAGTTAGAGCCCTGATAGGTATGGCTTCTTACTGTAGATTGTGGATCCCTAACTTTTCGTTAACGATTAAACCAATGCTGGCTTTGACAAGAAGGGCATTTCTTTGCCATTGCCATGGACTTTGGAACACCAGACAGCATTTGATTTGCCCAAATCCGCGCTGGGTTCAGCGCCGGTTCTAGGAACTCCGAATTATGACAAGGCCTTTGTGTTGTATGTGTATGAACGTGATGGATGTGCTTTGGCTGTGTTAACGCAGGAACATGGAGGGAAGAATAGGCTATGCGGCTATTTCTCATCCGCCCTTGATCCTGTTGCATGCGCTTTTCCGAGATGTTTGAGAGCTGTTGCTGCTGCTGCTGCGTCTGTAAAACAGAGTGAGGGAATGGTCCTGGGTCATGCGTTAACCCTAATGGTACCTCACTCTGCAAATATTTTATTGAATAGAACTCAAACGCAACACCTCACTTCTGCACGATTGACAAGATATGAACTAATCTTGTTTGCCCCCCACATTCAAATTCAGAGGTGTTGTGTATTAAATCCGGCTGAACTTTTACCTGTCCCGCAAGATGCTGTTGAAAGTGACAAAATGTCACACGATTGCCTTTATGCGACAGAACAAGAGACTAAAGGTTGAATCGATCTGAAAGACACGCCTTTGAATAGCCCACAAGGAGAGCTATTTTCTGATGGCTCTTGTTTTAAACTTCCTAATGGTACATCCACGGCTGCTTATGCCGTTACTACTTTAAGCACGATTGTGGAAACCAAAAGAATTATACATAATTCCACGCAGGCCACAGAAATTATAGCGTTAACTCGAGCTTGTGAACTTTCTAAAGGGCTTACAGTAAATAATATACCGATAGTATGGTTTTGGGGTGGTCCACAACTTCGGTAGACTTTGGAAAAAACTAGGTTTCTTGACCTCGCATGGCATGAAAATTCAGCATGGCACTTTAATAGTACGATTACTTTCGGCACTCGCACTCCCTGTTCAGCTAGCTATCATAAAATGTGCAGCACATCAAAAGGTTACAGATGATGTAGGAAAAGGGAATGCTTTCGCTGATCAGATAGCTAAACAAACTGCCACTGATTTTAGTTCAGAAATGTATGCTGTAAGAGAAACTGTACATTTTTGCACTTTGGGTGAAAGTATCGATTCTGTAAAAGACATTCAAGCAGATGCTACTATAGAGGAAACTAAGAGATGGGTCGAGGGTCCAGGAAGACTGGATGATGATGGGTGTTGGGTGGACAATGTTGAAGGGAAATGGTTACTCCCTGACGCCTATATTACAATGATGGTTATTATGGCTCATGGTCCGACACGTCTGTGCGCGTAAATTGACTAAAATGCTACACAGTGTATGGGCCAATGATAAGATTTTCAAAACTGCGGAGCGCTTTGTCCAAGGGTGCATGGTCTGCTTGCAGCATAATGTAGGAAAAGGTACCTCGACTCCTAGAGGAAGTTTCGCTCCACCTTCTGTTCCGTTTGAGGTTATTCACTTTGAATTTATTGAAATGGAACGTTGCAACAATCTTAAATATGTGTTTGTTGTCATTTGTGCATTTAGTAAGTGGGTTGAGGCCTTCCCGGTTAGAGATGCAATGGCCATAACCACAGCAAAAACTCTGTTGAAAGAGTTTTTTCCTAGGTTCGGGCTGCCGAGAGTCATCTGGTCGGATAATCGGCCACACTTTATCGCTGCTGTAACCCTACAAATATGCAAAGGATTACAGATTGATAAACGGTTCAATTCGGCCAGACATGCCCAAAGTGCCGGATTAGTGGAAAGGCATCACGGCATTATAAAGAACAAGCTCGCTAAGACGTGTGCTGGCACCAAGTTAAAATGGCCGGACGCCTTACCGATCGTGTTGCTGTCGATGAGAACAACCCCTCAAACTACGACTGGGCTCTCTCCCTTTGAGGTGGTAATGGGGAGACCTGCTAATATTTGGGGTTTGCCAAAAAGCAGTTTGTTGCGGGATATAGAGAATGTGCTTCTTTCAGATTATTGTAACCAGTTGACTAAAAATTTGTTTTCAATTTATCACCAGGTGCGAGAGGCATTACCTGTACGATACGAGGGCCCTGGTCATAGTGTACGCCCGGGGGATTGGATCCTCATGAAAGTTTTTGAGAGGTCGTCTTGCCTTGCACCTCGGTGGAGGGGTCCCTACCAAGTCCTGCTAGTTACCCAGACTGCTGTGCGGGTAGCGGGTCGTAAGAGCTGGATCCATGTGACGCACACCAAATGGATCCCGCAGCCCGTGCCATACAATACGGAAGACACAGAATCCCTTCCCACTGCTGTAACTAATGTGCCTGAAACAGCAACAACCAACAAGAGAGTATCGGAGACTGTTCCAGAATTCGCAAGGCCAGACAAAACGGCCATCTTGTCTCCGCACTCTCCAACAGTGGAACTTCTGGATCAATCCTTTTCTGATCCCATTTCCGTTCACTCGCCACCTCCAGTAGGAAGTGACGATACTTTGTTCTCACCAGAAATTGTGAAATATAATTTACGTCCAAGGAAATAGACGTAAGCAGGGTCTGACTGTGCGATTGAGAAAAATCATTTCAGGGCTTGCCTTTTGGCCCGACTGGACGGGAGGATTCTGTTGGCTAAGGGTTGTGGGAAAGACATTAAGAAGACACGCGACTGGAGTTGGCAGCAAACAAACAATTGGTGTTTTTTCGATTGAAGACTACAATGCCTGCACCCGCTACCGCTCGTACCGAACTTTTAGATAAATATGTGACTAGCAGAGACAATGATCAAGCATGCAATGGGACCCCCAAAGTGTATTGTTGCCTTTTTGTAATAATAACCAGATTTTTAGTAACTGTTGGTTTTGGGTTATGGTATCTGGAGGAAGCATATCCACTAGAGGACCTTTTACCTATTGAAAATGTATCTGTTATCCCCACTCCTTCCATGCAATTGCATACTTTATCGCCTAGAGATTCTTCGCATAGATGGAACTATCAGAATAATACCTGTTTGTTAATCATGAATGCCACTCATGCAATTTTAAATAGAACCAATTGCTGGATCTGTCCATCTACCGTAACATGGGGATAAGCGGCTAGGTTGGTATATTCATCCCCTACCTTTGACAACTGCCTGTTACGCTTCTCTTAGAGCACTATTCTTTGGCCGATGGAATGACAGCATCTCAGGGAACTTTGATGGTACAAATTTGAATAGTTTTGAAAAACGTGTTTTGATGCCCCCGGGATGCTCGCTGTTTGCAAATAGGAGTAAACTGAACGTTGCTTCTGTTTAGCCCTTTGATAGATTGTCTCGTCCTTTTCAGTCTTTGATCTCTTTCAAAATGGCTCCTATAGGCAATAAGGATGCCACGCCTCCATCTTATTCTGTTAATCATAGCCCCTATTCAGTATCCTTCTGCATACAGAGGAATGGAACACGGCCAATGGGTAATTTTAGAAAGTGCGCCAACGTTGCGAATTTGACTAGTGAGAACAGACCTCTGTATGTAGGCGAACCTGTCTATTTTGTTTGCGGTAATGTGGCATTTCCATGGTTGCCCAGGGATTGGCAAGGAAACTGCTATTTAGGGATTCTATTACCTGGGGTATTTATTGCCAGTACTGCAGAAATTTTGAAAACTCGTCCACAACGAGGTGTGAAAGGGGATACTCCAGCGCAAACTCTAGGGGACATCATGAAATCCTTTGTGCCATTTTTTGGGCAAATTAAGAATTCAGAAGATATCCGGGGACTAGCGAGAGTATTGGAGAGAACCATCAACCGGACCACTGACATACTCTATAATATGACGTTAGAACAGAAAGCGATAAGATTAGTGGCTCTTCAAAACCGGATGGCATTAGGTGTCATTCTGGCTGAACGTGGAGGAGTATGTAAATTAGTGGGGTCCGCTTGCTGCGTTTACGTACCAGACTCCTCTCCAACGATCTTTAGGGCTATCCAAAATCTACATGTTCTTAGTTCAGAAGTGGATGTTCCTGAGGGAAACTGGGAACTTAGTGCATGGTTTTGGGACCTCCTACGGTCATGGGGATGGAAGTTGTTTTCGGCCCTGCTGATTATCTTGGGAAGTTTTCTATTCCTTTGTTGTTGTATACAGTATCTCCCTGGTATATGTTCAGTGTTGCGTGCAAGCAACAAGTTTATTAGGGCATAAAATATACGCCCCAGATAAGGTTTCCAAAGAGTATGTGTTGAAAGAGACTCTAGTGTCTGATCTAATGGCAATAGATATGTCCGACAATGATTCGGGGTGTATAGACGTTGAAATGTGGAGTTAATCGCAAAATGATTGAAGGTAGTTTAGCGCTGGGCATAGGCCAAAAGGAGGGTTTGTTAGAACTGATATAATATTGTTTCGTCCTCATTGTATATGTTGGCCTATGCCCAGTCGCTTTGCGAGGAAATTGTGTATTACAAGGTCGTGACCTCAAGCGAATCAGGCCCCCATTTTAGGTTAGAGCCGCCATTTTAGTTTATTGAACAAAGTCACCCTTTCTAAAATGGCCGTCTCGTGTGCTCTTGTTCTTGCCTTAACCTCTTCAACCTCTGTAGGAGAGTTAATGTCCAACCTGCCTTCAGGCTACATGTTAGGGTCATGTAGACCTTGTCCTTTGTTGACCTCGGGATCAGGGGATTACTTGAATCAGCGATGTTAACCTACAAGTATACAAGAACAATAACTCTATCCAAATACGACATGCAAAACATTTGTTTGATCTGTATTAAAGCAATGTATAAAAAGTGTAACGTTAAACTTAGAGAATAATAATGTTTGTTAGTAAATGTATTAAAAAAGTAAACCGCATGCACGAGATATGTAAATTAGGAATGAACCTGGCGTGGCCCTAGCCCAGTACATGATTAACTTGAAAGAGGCTGGACATTGTTATAACGAAAATGTATAAATATGCTGATGTCCAGCAAGCAAATCCCGCTCACTGCTAACATTGAACCCTGCTGGTGGTCTCTGTGATGTATTGTTGGCCAAATAACTATTTGTGTACTTTGTTTTATAACTGTTCAGTTTTGTAATAAAGATTCTGGGAATCTTTACAAGCCCGTGTCAGTGTATTTTCCTTTTGCATGGTGTAAAAGCCTTAATATTGTATTTTTCTGATTCCACAGCATGATAACTGTGTTCTGATATTTGCAGGCGCAAAGTACAATAGAATTATTAATACTAGCTTCACAATTTCTTGACAGATGAAAAAAGTTCCTTTTTAAGCTTATTATTCGAGTTGAAGAGGACTGACCGCCAACCTACTCCATTTTGGGGCCTAGCACCATCATGCAGAAGACTTATGTTGGATGCCATCCTAAAGCTGGAAAAACCCTGCTGACCTTTTCAGCACCCAGAAGCCTTGACTGGCCATCCCACCTTCCTCGCTTGGACACTCAAAGGGTTGAGAGATAAGTAAGACACATTTCCGCAGTCTACACTAATTCTAGATCACATTACTCATCCCAATCAGGTAGAAACAGAGCAAAGTACACCCCCTCCTAATTGCCCTATTCATACCCTCTCCTAAGTGCCCCAGCACCTTTATGTCTGCCCTGCTTCTATGCCCCCATTCGTTCCCTTTGTTGCAGGCGTGCCCTGCAATCGAGACCAGCTCCCGCTCCCTGCAGAAAGCCTATATTCTGCTGCCAGAGATTCCTTCATCAAGGAGTGGCTCAGACATTGCTGCATTACCGATTATTCAGATGGAATAATTAGTAGGATATGAAAGAAGGCAAGCTTTCCAACATTAGGTAAAATGGAGGAATGGAAGAATCTAGTGAGAATTTCTTAAAATTCTTAAAAAGAAAGGGCCCTGAATGTTGAACCCATTTTTGTTATTGGCCTGGGCCAACAATTTCCATAGATGCTTCCAAAAATCCTGGCACCAATGGCAAAAAGGAGCAAAGTGGGTTCTATGCTGATAGTGTCTTCAGCGCCAGGAGACCGTTTGAGGTGACCATGTACTCTGCAAGTACACCATAATATAACAATAACATAATTTACTATGATAAAAGTAATGTAGGAGCCCCAATGCACATACTCCTGGAGATACGTGTCTTGAGATCATGACAGAACCAGAAAGGGTCTGTGCTCTGCACCAGAAGAGGCAGTGTATCTGATTAGGAGCACCTGCCGAGAGCCAATAGAAATGGAGCAGGAGTGTGCACACATGACCAGCAGCACTGCTCCAAAAACTTAAAAGAAGACTCTCTAGTTCCTGCTATACCTTCCAGGTACTTCCTATCCCACTATCCTTCTCCCCTCTCCTCATCTAGATGGCGTCCATTTTATCTTTGACCAGTGGCATGGATTCCCCACACCCCACCAATCCTGCCTTCCCATCCTCTCAGATACTACTTGTTCCCTATGTGCATCTCTGTGGTGGGCCACTCTGGGTGAATTGAACCCTCCTTGCCCCAGGAACACTCTGCCTCATTCCCCTGCTTCCCATCCACATGGCTTCTCAGGTGTCACTGGTGTCTGTGTGTGTTTTGTATTGCAGCTGCTTAGCCAACATATCTCACAGCTCGTGCTCTGCTCTTGACCTTTGACTTATCTGAGCTCTGGACCTCAGTACACCTTTCTACAGTCTGTCTTGCTTATCTGCCCTGCACGTTCCCCATTTCTAGTGCCACCTTCTATGTGAGGCTGATTAGCTCTGGCCTACTGTGTGTCCCTATGTCAGGTATTGTCATTCTGAGTTACTACTGTCTTGGTCGCATTTCATCCAGGTTGTAACAGTGGTATTCTGCACTTCCACGCTGACCCTGGTGGCCTGTTGGATTTCAGCCTCCATGTTAGTGGTTGTACCTGCTGCAACATCCCACTAGTGGATCTCCTTCACCTACTGCTCTTCTCAGGGTCCCAAAGAATTGAGAGTTCTGTTCTAGGGGAGTTCCTAGAAACTACAGGCCTAACGCTTCTCTCCTTACCCCATTTGCCCGACTAGCATGATGTCTGTCTGCCTGACCTACCAAAATGCCGCAGAGAGTGCAACAGTCTGTGTCCATCCAGCTCAGCCTGACCAGATGTTTAAGTTGGTTACCCCATGCCACAGGAGGGGGTGGTTGTTTCCCTCATTATTCCTGTGTTGATTGTGGCCATGCCTGGGATTTGGGCTATGCTGTCATGGATGCCTGTGTAAAGCCTGTGTTTCAGTTCCCAACAGCAGGAGACAGACTGGGGGAAGAGAGAGTCAGTCCAATCCATGATGGCGTAAAGTCTTAGCTTGCAGTGTAGTAGTGTCAGAAATCTGGACTCACATTCTTCATTGTTTTAAGAGATTTTGGGCCTCATTACGAGTATGGAGGTAGTGGCATGGCTACCCCATACCGGGTACTGGATTCCAGGAATGAGGAATTACCGGCCCATTCTGACCTTGGAGGGCCCGGTAATTCCCTTTCCTGGGACCCGCCACATCCCCATTCCCATTGAGTCCCCTTAGGGCTCAATGGGAATGGGGAGGATGCTAACAATGGGCCTGTTACTGACGGGCCAGTTGTTAGCATCCTGTTCTGCTAGCGGGTCCCGCTAAGGACGCCTGGTTTTACCAGACGTCATTAGCGGGACCCGCGAGCAGACCTCGTAATGAGGCAGTAGAGGGTTAACGGTGCCGTTAGCTCTACCGGAGCCGTTAACCCTCTACTGCCTTCCTCGTAATGTGGCCCTTTGTATTCAGGGCTTCTCACTTTGGTTTTGGGTATCTAGGATGATGACCTCTCCACTGAAGTATGTGCAGGAACAAAGAGGTATGATCTCTCCTGTGTTAGCGTGGGCTGGTGAGAAATGATTTGTCATGTGCTCCTAGGGGTGCAGGTATACCATCTGCACATGATCTTGACATCAAATGTCTGAACCTCAACGTAGCGCCGCCCAGTGATTTACCAAGTAGTTATGAAAAATCCAGGGGCACTCAGAACATACTTCTGAGCTTGCTGAGAAATTGTGCTCCCACTTTGGTTGTTATTTTAAGACTGGCGGCTCAAAATTAGATCCAAATTGTTAGGGACACTTTCAGCTTTCCTCTCAGAATAATGTCCTCTCTATCCTTCTCCAGTGTGACTTGTTTTCTGAGAACGGTCAGGCTCTGTGTGCTTCCCACAACGCAGCCTGTCAATGTTTGTTAGAAACCTTTCCTTCATGGTGATCACATTTGTGTAATCTTCCATAACTTTAGAGTCAATTCTTCCATGACACCTGAATATATTTGTTTGATTTATGCCACTGCAGTTGGTTCGGGTCTTTGTGTACCTCACTATCTGCAAGCAGCCTGTAATACATTGGACTGATGCATGCTATTGTAGCCCTTTTGTAAAAAGTGAACAAAGGCTTGTTCCCGATTAAAATGCAACCTAGGTTTAGAACAAGCAAAATGAGGCTGTGATTACTTAGTAAGCAGTGAAGTGTGTGTGTGTGCGTGTGTGTCATTTACTGGGAATCCAACCTCAGAGCTGATTGGCCAGTTTTCCCATTTTCTGCCAAATGCCTGAAAGCTGTAGGCTGCGCGACTAGAGGTTGGATGTGCCGTGTAGATATAAATAGAGGATGACTGCCTTTTCCGTGTGTAGCTCCATGTTGGTGGCCATCTTTGACAGGGTTGTTCTGCTGCTGTCACAGCAATACATTAGCTGTTTCAAGGTGACGTGGGAAGCTGTTTCTGTTTTCTGTTTTGGCTTTTCATATGTCCAATGCTGCCAAAGTTCTAATTGAATAGTTTTAGCAGCCTCGACACGTAACAGTGACCACTCCATAATAGTACACGCTGCGCTCGGAAGAATTCAGGATTGAGGTCACCTAACAGCTGGTGGCATGTGCCTCAGCAGGCACCGAAAGGTAAATGGAAGCCATGACCACATGTTATTATGCACTCAGGGCTGCCTAAGGCAGTTCCATCTCATGACTGGATGAGCAGCTCTAATCAAGGAAATAGCTCTTGGAACATACCTCATTATTGATGGCTGTCAGTCTTCCTCGCCTGCTCTGCCATGATCTCCCCAGCTTCAGCTATGAATACAAAAAATACAAAATAATAATAATATTCCTTCATCCACGGCTTCTAATTTGAATCCTGTTGTGGGTGCCGTGCAGCGTTCTTTCACTGAAGTGAGTTTCACTTGATGCTTTTATGGCTGGTGGTGAGGGCCAATTCTACTGAGAAGCATGCAGGACTTTCATGCGCAAATCGTCTTCTCAGGGACTTCATCGTCCGATGGTGCACTGAAGATTCTTTTCTTTAATGCGCTGAATGACGCAGCCATTTTTTAGGCTTTGCCGCCTGCTGCATTGTATCAAAGCGCTTGGAAGCAGATGCAAGACAGCACGTTAGCTCTATGTAAAAAAAAAAAAGAAAAAGTAATCCATACTATAAGCTGAACCTGTTTCTATTGTGACTGCCATATAAAACCAATTGAACATTTCTCTATTATCATTAAAAGAGGGGCTCAGAAACCGTTATGTTCTTTGTGTTGTCGCTAGTATGATGGAGTGAAGGATGCACGATTTTTTCTATAAATATAGCTATGCTTAAATCTTCCAATGTTAGGAAAGATAATTTAGCCGGGCACTATCCAGGAAAATGTACGTAAAATAATAACACAGTAATATACATTATTTTCACCTCGCCTGATGGTCTTTGATAATCCTGACAGAGACTGGAAAACGGAAGTGTGCAGAAGCACTTTAGTTACGCACTTTAGTACTGGCACTGCACCCTTTTTGCATAATAATTGTTTTGAAATCTGATAGTATATTAGAATCTGGCAATCCCCATGTAATCAAAAGCCTGAATTTACACTCAAGGATTCACTCATTTGATTATGATTATATATGTATTATGCTGTTTTATAGCTTGTGTTTTAAAAAACAAATAAAAATAAAAATCATAAAAACCAATCCAATAGTGAATCTTGTATTTTCGGTGGACCTTCTGGTTGTCTGTCATCTTGCCTCCTCAAATACTCATTTTCACATCGATTTTGAGTACACAGTATCATAATTTGCCCCTTTTTTACTGCCTTATAATTGTTGGTGATTTCACCTTTTGGGTAGATGTCTTTGATAACAATAAGGCTACATTGTTCCTGGTATCCTTGTCTATTTTAGGCTTACCTCAACTCGTGCCATCTCCCATATACACAAAAGGTGATACTCTGGGCTTTATTTTGATAACTGTGGCTCTTTAAAAGTAAGCACCCCTGTCATCTTTCCTTGGACTGACAAAGCTGGTGGCTCTTTTACCACTGAGCTATCTGATGACTTTACTACCCGCCCATATAAGACCACTTCTTAAATCTTCCATAAGTGGGAGAATTTGAACTTTAAGAGCCTGGCTCTGTTCTTTGCCTTTGAGGAACAGGAAGGCTGGTCTCCGATCCATCTTGGCATTTACACTAGTTTTACCAAATAAATCATGATGGCCGTTGACCAGTTAGGACTTGGTGAAGCCACACTGAAGGTGACAGAGGCATGGTTCTATTCAGCTCATAAATTAGAAAAAAGAACCTAAGAGAATTAGAACAGGTCTGGAGAAACACATTATGATCTTAAGGTTAGATGAGTTTATAAGCAGCATCTGCGTTGTTTTATCAGAAGATGCTGATTTAATCAAAAAGCCTTTGTTATTAAGGCTGTATTGTTGCCAGTCCTAATGTTGCTCACAAGCTATTTAAAGTTCTCTCAGAGCCCTTTTACTTTATTCCATCTCAGGCTCTGTCTGATGACCTGGCCCAGTTATTCTCCAACACAATCATCAAGATTTAGAAGGAGATGGCATGCCCTGTTCTTGGGGTTAACAAGCAGCTACCCCTGGATCTCCGTCAGTAGACACAACACCTAAGGAAATGCTTTCTTTTTCCAGGCCGTTTCTGAATCTCTGTTGTTGGAGGTGATAGCGACTTGTTGCCCATTTGGCTAACCTCCTGATCCCTGCACCGCCAATATCATTAAGAATGTAAATATTCTGGTAGCCTTTGATTTCTGTCAAGCGATCAATAGTTATTTTGAATCTAGTTTGGTCCTTGATTGGCTGAAGATGGCGGCGGTGACTTCCCTTACTCAAAAAAAAAATCCCTGGACCTGAGTAATCTGTTCCCAGTGCAAAAGATCTTTTTTTAAAGATCTTTTCACTAAAAGGTCGCTTTAGAAAGACTGCTACGTAACCACATGGAGCAGTCTTTCTAATGCGAACTGTCACACCCCTGGTGCACACTCTGTGGGACCAGGAAGTGGAGGGCGAGGAGAATGGGTAAGTGTGTGTGTGTGTGGGCACGTGTGTGTGTTGGTGTGTGTTGTATGTATGTGTTTTGGTTTAGGTGGATGGTTGTGGGATGGTTGGGCTGGGAGAGTAATCCCACAGGGGAGGGAGAGCGTGTGGGGAGGGAGCTGAAACCCCGTACGAGAGGGTTGGCATGGGTGGGGCTATGAACAATTGGGGATCAGGGGGTGAAACACCTTGAATATAAAAAAAGAAAAAGGGAAATCTGAGTTTTAAAGGTCTCAAGAGAAAAATACCTTTACAATGACGGTTTCAGATCAAAAGAAAATTGGTCAAATTAAATCGGTCATTTTCTCCTGGGACAATTAAAAAATGGCAATTTCACATGGAACCGAGTAGTCTAGCTAACGTCCATCCAATATCTTTGCTCCCTTACCCAAATATATTTTGCGAGGTGGTGGCAATGTCACAATTGCAATTTTTGTCTAAAAATACTAGCTGTTGGATGATGTTCAGGCTGGTTTCCATCCCTGTGGTAGCACTGAGCTCGTTGTTCTGGCAGTAATGGATGATATTAGACGTGTGGTGAAAAATGGGGTGCTGACTTCTCACAGGCAGAGTTCAATCTGTTTTTCTGCCCACTTACATATCGGAAATAAACTATTAGCTGAGGGCTGCCATAGGGCTCCGCGCTTAGCTCCCTTCTGGTCACTCTTTACATGAGGCCGCTGGCCGACCTAATTCAAACGTTTAGGGCTATGTTTTTTTTTTATGCCAATGACACTCAGTTGATTTTCTGGTTAGAGATTGCAGGCTTATCACTTCACAGGCTGCTGGTGTAGGTCAGTTCATGGGTCAACCTTAAATGCTTAAAGTTCAACATCCCAAAAAATGAAATGTTGTTATGCTCTATTTGCTTTTATGGTTGTTGAGAAAATATCACACACAACAGTGCTTTAGAGCCTTCATCTTGTGTGGTAATCTCTCAACAACCAGAGTGAAAAATAAATGGCAACCCACTAGGAAAAAAGAATAAGTGCACCCTATAGTGAGAAGAACAAGAGATTTATTTTATATACAAAACAGAAATGGCAACAGGGTATTACAATCCATTGTCACACAGCTTTCTCTCTACTTCAATGCAACAGCACGTTTTGACCGTGTAAATCGTCATTTGTGAAGTATTCAATATACACTTTTCATCCCCCACCCTCATTGGCTGCTGTCTATTTACATGCTAATTATCACATATATGGATTTTCTTTTGTGGCCGCGTCATCTTCTCCTCCAACTTCTTCACACGTCGGCTTCGATTTCATCATGTTGATTTTTGTTAGATGATTGGTTAAGTTACTCAAAACACTCTCCTCCCAGACACACAGGTGCCCCGATATACCTCCCCGTCACAATCTTCTAACAGTTGGCATCACCCTTTGCTCTCCCTGGTACAAATTGCAGGCCTTGTTTTCCTCGGCTCCCCCCTTATCCACTACTTCTCCCAAGAGGCCTGCCTGGGTTTCCTGCAGGTTCTGCCAATCAATCTGTATAGTGAAGGCTTTAGGAGTTTTACTTTGGGGCATCTGGTAGTTCAAATGGGAAGACCATTATTCTGTGGGGCGCTACTGTCCTAAATCTCAGCTTGCTTCTTGGCCGCTCAAGACCTCTGCCCCGGCTCCCATGGGTTTGTCCTTCACAATCAGCTGCATCCCTTGCTCGTGTTTGCCCACTCACATTCCTTTCTAATTTTGCAAAGCTCTAACAAGATTTATCTGTGTGTGTGGATGTGTTCCCTGCCTCGCCTGGTGTGAGGGTGGACATTCGCCCACGAGGCCTTATTGTTTTGTGTTTTCAACATGGCCTGCGAGGATTCAGGTCTACCTTGGAATATAATGGTCTGTCTAACTTTCTTGTTATTAGGATCTATGCTATATACGTGGGTTATGTGCATGCAATACATCTGCCTATCCCTGTATAAAGTTATTCATTGTTCTGCCTTAAATGTATGTTAACACCCTACAGTAAGCATGCTCTGTACCATTCAACTACACCTCACAAACTCCCCCCTGTGCCCACTCATGTGTATTTCCCATGCCTTCAAATATTTTTTGCAATATAAATCATTTGGGAGGAGGTGGGATATGGATGTGCATCCCAACATTCCCCCATTTAATAAATCCTCATTTAAATAAGCCATCTCTCTCTCTCTCTCTCTCCCCCGCCGCTTTATTCTTAGGGATCCACAACGTACAACTTACCCGCTAAATCAACCTAGTGATCAGTATGATTCTCTGGGTCGGGTGGAGGAGAGGTCAAGGTCCACAGGGGATGTATAGGCCTTTCAATCCGAACTATGCAAGGCTTTTTTAAATCCTCCATCTGCACCTGCCTATTCTTTGTGCCTGGGAGAGCCATACCTGCCTGAATGGTAACCATCATCGTAGCACTATTCGGGATGGTGTTTGCGTAACATTGAAGTATCATTTGATGCGTGCAGTATAGTATCAGCAGAAGCCCCATGATTGGGGCGAATATCTTCACCACTTTTCGGAGCCATATTGGCACCCATGAGAGCAATTAATCGAACCAAT
Source organism: Ambystoma mexicanum (assembly GCF_040938575.1). Classification (NCBI taxonomy): domain Eukaryota; kingdom Metazoa; phylum Chordata; class Amphibia; order Caudata; family Ambystomatidae; genus Ambystoma; species Ambystoma mexicanum. The sequence continues at coordinate 1,389,449,210 of NC_090932.1, forward strand.
CTTCATTCTGCACCCCTGCTTCACTTTCCATGTCAGTATTGAACTTATGAAGGGCCCCTATAATGTGTGTCAGGGAACCATTTTCTAAATCATTTGGGGGTTCACATGTACAGCAAGACAGTCCTATTTTGTGAATACACCCCCCTCCATTGCCGTCAAGAGATCCAGACCATCCTGGTTGTGGAGTGTCATGACTCCCTGTGCCCTCTACCTGTGCCTCCCTGTGAGGCAAAAAACCTTGGTGTCATCACTGACTCCAACCTCTCCTTCACTCCTCACATCACAGATGTCTCTAGGATGTCCCACTACCAGCTGAACCTCTTCAAAGGCATTATTCCTTTTCTGACTTTCCCACAGAAGCTCACTGTCTCCAGAGCCCTGGTTCTTTCTAGTCTGGACTACTGCAACATTCTCTTTCTAAATCAGCCTTCCTCTACTCTTCACCCTCTGCAACTAATCCAGAACAGGACTGCGAGACTTGTCCTTGGCCTCACGCCCAGGGATTGTATGTCTCCAGCCTTGAAATCTCTTCACTGTCTCCCAGTGGCTGCAAGGATCAAGTGCAAGACCCCCTGCATTGTCCACAAGACCTTCTGGTGCCGGGGACTGCACTACATCCAACTCTCCCTTCCTAAGCACTTTCCTTCTCGAGCCCTCTGCTCATCCACTTCCAGCTGTCTGCGGGTCAGACACTTCTCCAGGCTGAGAGTGGGGGTATATCTCTCTTCCCGGCTGGTGCATCCCTCATGGACAGTCTCCCTGCCTCTCTCAAACCTGAGCAGGACTGTCTCAGGTATTGGAAGCACATTCCTTTTCACTTCTGCTTTCTCTCTCTCTCTCCCCTGCTGATGTTCTTGTTTGTTGCACTAACTGGTTACCTGGCCTCCCCCTGAACCTTATGGGGACCAGGCTTCTTCACAACCAATAGACCATGCACCGCCTCTGGGCCTACCGTGCACTAGGGACTGTATCTCAACACTACAGTCCCCTGCCTCCTTGCACTTACTTGGAACCGGCCACCCCGGCATCACTTACTTGAGCTCTGCTTATTGCATTTTCCCTTTCCCGCCCCTGGCACTTCTCCACTCCCTTGCCCCTTCATTTGCACGATCTGAATGACACAAGGCATAGTAAGATCATTTGTTTTGACCTCCCTCTGTCTCCCCTTCCTTGTCTTGTTGCGCCTAGAAACACGTGTGTATAGGCGCATTGTAAATGACGTATCATCTAATATAATATCATATCATATCAACCAGATTACCCTCAGTTCACTCTTGATGGAATTCACACCCTGCTCAGTATTATTTGCCAACTGGATCACCTACCATCTCACAATCTGCAGCCATTTTGCCTTTACTGCAGCCTGGATCCCTGGTGTCAGGGAAGAGGCAAAGAACACTACCGTCAAAATCAGGTGATATTGGTCTGGAATTTCTTTGAGCAGTTTGGATGACTCTTCTGACAAATAGTTCGATCTCTTCTTTCGTATATTCAGTGACTGCTTCTTCCTCTGTTGCCTGGTGGGGGGGGGGGGGTTGGGTTGGAACTTGGAGCTGTTGCGGTAAACTATGCTTGGATGCTATTGTTAGATGAGCTTCAGGCACCACAAGGATAGCCGAGTGCAGTGTTGTTATTGCAGAGGCTCCCCACCAAGATGGTGGAAGATGCAGGAATGCTTGCTGATCGCACACCCAGTAGAGATCCATATGGGCTGCTGTTCCTTTTGCACGATCTGGGAGGAACAATGTTTTGTTTCATTTGAAATTAGTGCCAACAGAAACTATCCCATACCCTCAAAAACAGAACTTATACTCCCCAGCTGGATGGACCTTCAGTGGAGTTTCAAGTGTCTCGATCCTTGTCAGTTTTGAGATATGCATAGTCCATATAGTGAAGCAGTTCTTATTGATGTTCCATATCAGTTCTTCTCCAAACCCTGTCAACTCCCCTGCCATGCAGCTCCCCACCGCGTTCTTCCATATATTTGACACTTACAACACTCAGCACAATAGCCCCTGGAATGAACTGCAAATCCAGCACAGTGCCAGATGAACCAAACACTGGGCTTCCAAATATGATATTTCCTGGGGTACTAACATTTTGGGGACCCCCGATGCATGGGGGATAAGTGAGCTGACATAACAGCTCCTGTTATACCTCTGCTTCCCCCACTGAGCTCATGTGGCTGTACCAAATGTTACTAAATTCTGAATGGCGCACATCAGACATTGTGTCAAAAACAACTCCAGTGTACTGATAATAAACATTTTCTTCATCTAATCCACTTTTAAACCACAGCTTCAGTTGCCATACTACTTTGTTCAGCACTTGCATTCTTTTAAAGTTTACTACAGTGGTCATAAAGTTCTAGGTAATGTTGTGGCATCTGAAAGTTCCCTATTTACACCCCCGCCCCCTTATGTTACACCCCAACTTCTCCTTTATATGTCCATTCTATAGAAACTCGCTAGACAAATACAAAAATATAACAAACATAAATCCAGACATGAGATTTAAAAAAGTACTGCAGTGTAGTGATACCTGGAAAACAACCTAAATGTGTTAGGAAAGGAAGAGATTAACCATGTAAAATTGATAGAGGAAGTCATGTTTGTGGGGATAAAGCAATCATTTTAGTTAATAGCGTTTGAATTGTTTATTATGAGAAGGGCACACAGATACCTAGCCATTGATACAGTGATATGAATGTACAATACATATGAAAAGATCTTCAAAATTCATTTCTGCTATTAATAATTTATTTAAAAAGACACTCAGATAAGATAAGATAAGATACTTATTGGAGGAGGTGATGTTTGGGATGCTTTCCAAAAATCGGAGAGATACACCCAATACCGTAACTCCTTTAGACTGCAAATGGAGTGTCATACACTACCTTATAAAGTGCATTATAGCGTGGCTCGCTCCACCTGTGGATGGTTATCACATAAATCTTGTCCCCTGGATAGAACTGCAGTAGTGGCAAGCTCACAGAATCAGATGCAGCACTGTTCTCTCCTTCTTCTGTCCTTCTTGGCGTAATCTGTTGAAAAAGGTATTTTATACATTGTGTTAACTGAGTCGAGTACAAATGAAATTCATCTCCTAAAATTGATGCAGCCCTGTGAGCATCAGACACACTATGTACAGGAGACAGTGGCATGTGCCTACATCTCCCCGTTATTATCTTGTGTGGGGAGAGGTAATGGACCTTACAGGACTGAGTCCTCAAACTGAATAGGGCCAAAGGCAAGCAGTGAACCCAGTCTTTCTTTAGTGTGACATACAGCCTAAATAGCTTAGTCTACAAGAGGTTGTTCATACTTTCTAAAATGCTGTTGGTCTGGGGTGGTAAATGGAGCACATATTGTTTTTAATTCCCAAAAGAGTTGCAATCTCTGAAGAGCTCAATGAAGAGGTGAGTGCCATTATCACTTTTAGGCGTCTCGCACACTCAACATCAGGGAAACACTTCTCTAACCAAGAATTTGGCTGCCAACTTGGCATCTGGATGTGCACATGGATCAGCCTTAATCAAATGGGAGAAATGACTGACCACAATTATAAGATAATGGAAAGTATTACACCATTCTGCCATATCAGCAAAGTCTATGTGGAGGTCTCAAAATGGAGTAGTTGGGAGGAGAAACGGTCCTCTCAATGTTTTCAGAGTGAGTTCAGTGCTATATGTCTAGCAAATGACACAGTTGGACATGAACATGGTCAATAATTCCTGTATGTTCAGCATATAGCAATCTTCCTATATATTTGCAGCATTATGCTGCTTAGACACATGCAAAGGGTAGTGCAGCTGATCAAATGCTACTAAGGCTAAATTCTGGGCCATTACTACTTTTCCTGTACTAACCTGCCTCCACACTAAATCTGTTGGAGATTGCGTACACCTCCTCTTTTGCTACATTGACTTCTCGCTCTGCGGTGCTTGACCATGTAGTTAAATAATTTTAGTAATGGGCAGCACAGTATATGTAACCTGTAGTTGCCCCTGCATAAAAACGAATACTGCATGTTTGGGGATGTCTGGCAGTGGCAGGTATGCTGGCAAATTTGCAACTGCTTCTGCGGTTTAGTTCCTGAGGGAACCATAGTCGCTGCCATTCGTGTGAGCGGGACACTTGACGATTGCGCCAAGTGTGGGATGTTAAAGCACATGAATCAGTCTGTATAAGAGAGCTGCATTTTGAACTGGTGACCCATCTGCTCTGCAAAATCCCCTTCTAATCCACCTAGACAACCCTGAATTTACTGTTGTTGTTACATATGCTGAGCCACGATGTATCGTTACTCGACATCCTTGCACTGCTTCTAACACTTCAATGAGAGCAATCCATTCTGCTTCCTGTGTAGAATAGTGGCCTGGTAAATCTCATACTTTCCATCAACCAACCAGAACGCTGCTGCTCCAGTATGTCATTGGTCTGTCTCTTGATCAGTAATTGGGGACCCATCAGCAAAACATATCTCAACATCATCTAAAGAATAATCATGTGCTTGCTTTAGCTATGTCATCTTCTGGGCCTTTGCAAGTGAGTCAGTCATGAACTTTGTTGTTGTCTGTAATGTTTCTGTCAAAAAGATGGCAGGGTTTACTATTTTGCAGTGGACAATGTTTATGGATGGACTGGAAAGAATCACTTCATATGCTGAGGCTCTCTGTGTTGTTAGAGTGGATTTGGATCTCTCTAGTATCACAAATACTGCATGCTCGACATATAGAGTCACTGAACATTCCACGACAATTGTGGCTGACTTCTCAATAACAAAAGCAGCTGCAGCTAGCGCTTGTTCACAGGGAAATTGTCCTTCCATAACAGAGTCCAACATACCTCTATATTGTGCTAGAGGTTTGTGGCTCACAGAACTGTGTTGTGTCAAAACTGCTGTCATCATTTGACCATCGGTACAATTCCATAATGTAATCAGCAGTTGATAAAACTGGAGTGGTAGAAATGACAAGTGCCTGCAGCAGTAGGCGAGCGTGTGATGAATTGTTGAAAATCCATGCCTTACAATAGTTACACAAGCCAAGGAATATTTGCATGTCCTTAACAGTTATTGGCTCAGGTGTGCTGCACACCGGTACAGCACAATCTGGAGTCACTCTCTTACAATTTACTGAAATCAACTGACCCACATACAACACCTCCTGCTAACAATATTGCAACTTTGCTCTGTCCACCTCATTCCCTTTGCCAGCTAGCAAATGTAACAGTGTTATAGAATCTTCACTACACTCTTGATCCGTGGTGCTATTCACCAACAGATCATCCACATATTGAATGATAGTGCTTGGGAACTGAATGCTCTCTAAATCTTCATGTAGGATCCTTTTGAAGGTACTGGGTGACTCACAGTGCCCCTGAGGAAGCCTAGTATGTTGTAACCACCTTCCAGCAAATGTAAATGCAGTGAGATACTGAGAATCTGGATGTAAGGGGACTGAGAAATACGCATTCTTCAGATCCACCACCATAAAGTGCATGGCCAAAGTGGGTATGTTGCACAATATCGTAGCAAGGTTAGAAACCACAGGGAACTCTGCCTCCACTACATCTTTGAGGGGGCATGAATCCTGCATCATCCTCCAACTCTCCCCTTTTGACTTCTTCACAGGGTAAACATTGTATTGCATGGAGAGTTTCATGGCACTATACTCCCCTGATGGAGGAGGGTCATAATGGTATTGTTAATGCCTTCCTCAGCTGCTTTAGACAAGGGTCACTGTATAACTCTGGGTAACACTGCGCCTTGCGTCAATGTGATATGTGTTGGAGCAACACTCCATAAGAGTCTTACATCATGCAGATTACTCATCCACATGTTGTCAGGCACCTAAAATAGGTCTTCTGAAGCAAAAAAGGGGCATTCTACACCAGCAACATAGGTCAAGGAAGGTGCTGGTATTGTATCATTATCTCAAAAGGAACACATATTGCTACTATTATCTCCCACCATTGTCTCAGTTCCCAAAAAGGTCCTCATCCATTATATCCCCCAGGGGATGGGTGGGATCAATATACAGAATTGTGTACCACTATCCTTTGTCTGAATCAACCACTATTAGCACAATCCTCTGTTTGTACATCAGTACTCCTTCAATGTCAAGCATGATAATAGTCCCTCTAACAAGCTCTTGGGACTTTGTGGGTCTGAACAAAATTGTGGAAGGTACCCATTGGTATTGGTTGGCCACCTGTGGTACTGCACTGAGAAGTATTGTGATCCTGTATATGAATAAATCAGGGGCCACTGCTAACACTATTGCCACTGCTTCACTTCCCAAAGCATGTATGATCAACATTATCCTCACGTAACAGACGCCAGGGTCAAACACACCACATCCCTCTCAGTGAACAAGATACTCATGTTGAGCTTACTTAAAATGTCACTATCCATCAGATTGATGAGTGTTGCAGTGGAGAACAACAAGGAGCCTGTATGTCTCTGCCCCCTACTTTGATGGGTAACTCTTTTGTGAATGGAACTGATTGTATTGCCCCAGAGAAGCCATGCATAACCATTACCTCGCCTGGCAAAGGACATCCTCCCTCACAAATCCACAATTTGGTCACACCTGTATCCATCATAAAGTTGAATGGTTTATTGCCTATCTCTATAGGTTCATTGCCTTTCTCTATGCCCACCAAGGGTTTCTGTTTGGGGATGGCAGTGACTGATAGAACTGGGCATGCTAAGACTCTCAGTGGGTTGTCCTAGTCGGGATACATATTTGTTACCAGGAAAATGAATGGTTTCCCTTCAATGGCAGTGGCCCCTTGGTAGTAGTGCATCACTGTTCCTTTGGGCACGGCATTCATTTTCTGTACCACATAAGCCAGTGCACCTGAAGGGCCTGGAGCTGGTAGCTGCGGAAACATCAGTGGGGGTACACCTCGCCCGTGGGCAATGGTGCACCATATGTAACTGTTGGGGGTCCTTGCCCATAAGTCTATGGGTACGGGTTTGGGCTTCGCTGGGGTTATGAGTACCACTGCTGGTGCAGGTATACTGCTACTTGTCTGCTTCTACACTCCCACATGTCCAGCACTGTCCCGCTCCTCTTACCCAAGGCCCCATTCTTCCAAATCCACCTTGTCCACCCCAAGACCCTGAGAATCTGTCTCTTCCTTGCTGGTACCCCCTTGAGGTTGATAGCCACCTGCCATATCGTACTTTCCTCCCTACCTGGGTGTCGCTTGCATGACCATCTGGACTGCCCTGGATTCTACATGTCCTTCTGTTTGTACTGCCATCACTGCCCCGTCCAATGCTACTTTCGCTAACATCTTCACCACTAATTGCATTTCCTCTGTTTGTGCTTGTTGAGTGGCTCCCTTCTTCTTTTCTTTCAGCCAATTGCAGTGATGTATGATAATAGACTCTATTTCCACCCAGCTCTTAGCTCCAATCCCTACTATCTTGTTGATTGCCTTCTGTAGCTCCTTCGGGAGTCCTCTTTTTTCGACAAAAAAAATTAATGGAACTGCTCCATCCCAAGAATCTCCTGTTTCCACCCTCCACATTTCCTGTATTTGCAAAATATACTGAGTGGGATCTTCATCATCCTGCATTGTCTGCTGCATTACTGATTGAAGATCAGGTGTATCTGGATACATACGCTGTAGTGCTGCCCATACCTAGGGCCTGATATAATTAAAATGCGCTCCATCATGGCTGCCATCCCCTAAATTCTCTCCCGGATACCTAGCCTTAACCCAAATGTCATCAGCCTGATCCCCTAGTGTTGCAGCAAACACACTTTTCAAATCCTCTATGGCCAGGGACGTACCAGCCATCTGTTTCTCAAAGGCATATATCCACTTACCCACTCCAGCAGCGAGTGATGGGAGTGCCTTTATGAGATTATTGTTTATCAATGTGGGCCTATGAAATGTACTGGGCCCATCCTGGTTCTTTGTGTAATAATGGAAACTGTGCCCCCATTGTCCTAACCATTTTCTTTTTCCCCATCACTGATCTTTTCACCACTGCCATGTGTCCACACCTATTCCTTAACCTAGGTCCCCACAAGCTCTCCACTCATGGGGAAATGGCAGGTGGCTGTTCCTCCTCTTCCAACTCAACTACGGTATCCCACTCACCTCCTACTTGTGTACAATCATACTCATTGCCCAATCATACTGTCCCATAATCTAGGCTGTCTGTCTGCTTTCTCCTTCTATCCTCCCTCACTTCCCCTATGTGCACGTTCTTAATAGCAGTAGTATCTATTCAAAAAAATAGATGTTACACAAACAAGTCCCAGCAAGGCTGTTGCTTGTACTAAACCTTGGACTCTAAAGGCTGTTCTTTCATACAAATCCCTTGGACTCCCGATTTTTATTTTTCTGTACTTGGCGCAGTGAAACTTGTTTGTGTTGCATTTGTACTTACCACAGTGAAATTATACTGGCAGTATATCCACACTACCCAGATACCTGCAGCCTTGACGCTCTTTGTCTAATTTATACTTACAAGCGCTGTGGATTATGACTTTTTCTGCCAATTCGTTCTTTCCAAAACAATAGATGTTGCTTGCTCTCCATTAATCGGTTCCTATGTGCTCTCGTTGCCCATCTCTCCTGTCTAACTTTATTCTGGTAAACTCCTCTTCTGCTTTCCTCAACTTCTCTTTCAACTCCTTCTGTGGTTTGGTATCTATTTCTTCCTGTATTCTAATCTTTGCAGTGGCAAATGTGATAGGATTGGGGAGGGTATGGTAATGAGCCTGTGTGGGTGGTGGGGGATCAGTAGCTGGCAAAGGGACATAAGTAGGATTTGTGTATCCTGACACAGATCTGGTGGGATAAATCCCTAATGGAGTAGGAGGAGGCTGATTCATTTCCACAGGGAACATTGGGGCGAAGGACACTGGAGCACTCATAGAGGTAGGTGTGGTGATGGGTTGACACATTCACAATTTTAAAGGGATCAACAGGGGTACCTTCCAAATCTTCCACCATGTTCCACAATGATAACACTTCCCTTCGGTTTTTCAACTTCCTACCTCTTTGCTGCCAAAAAAGTATACGAATGGCTCTAAATGTCTTTATTGTTTGGCCCTGTTCCGGCCATGGCTTCTACATTCCTCCTTTAGTCTTGCCTAGGTATTCTTTATGGTATTTAACAATTCTTTCTCGATACAAAGGAAAAGCTTTGCACATGTACTCTAACAGGGTTGCCGGCTCCATCATAGCCACTCCTCTATATTCGTTGCACAATATATCTATTAAGCCTGCCCTCTCTCACAACCCTCTGCACTGCCCTCACACACAAACTTACATCACACACCTATATTTCCGCACACAACAAAATCAGGCCTACCCTCTGCCTCTCCTTGTTGTAATAAAACAGAGAACAAAAAACTCACAACAAAAACTACTTTGTCATTTCAACACCCCTTATATATCTGGTGATGAGATCCCGGTCCACAAAGGGGCCTCTACCACAACTAGTCACGGTCCCAATAAACTGGGTGGAGAGATCCCAAGCCCTCTCAATACACAGAGCTTCTATCCTTAACTTTGTTCTTGTTACACAGCACTGTCCTCTCCCCTAATAACATAGGAATGGGCCCAGTCCCACCACAGTAGTCTATATAATAATCAAATCAATCTATATTTCAAACTTCCCATTCAATCCACTCTTCCTACACTCACACCATCCTTCACACCCTCAAGTACTCATACTCCCCTCCCTTATTCTGCTTGTTTTTCTACGTAATAAGTTGCACTTACATCTACGTGTTCACCCAAAGTCCTCTGTCACAGGGTCCCATCAACGACCTGCACAATCCGGGACAGCACCCCACTCCAAAGAACAGACAGGAATTCTGATAACACAGCTCCTGTAAACCTCTCTAAGGAGCGTGTCTGTGCACCCTTGACGCCGCTAATAGTGGCTGATTACGAGTGCACGAGCACGTGCAAACCCCCATGCTGCAAATGGCTGCACTGCCATGCCGGTAAAGCCCCTTCAACCCCCCGATAGCACCATCACATGACCCGCCGATACCGCCTACCGACCCGGTAATAACATCATGCTAATAACGGGCTCGTAATACAGGACCTGGAAGTAACGTCATCGCGTTGGAACAGGACATGCGCCAGTGGCCCTCTTCAAAAACACAATCAATTGCAATCCTCCCATTTCAGCAGTGCCACAGAGTAGAAACCAGGGCCATAGCATCCAGCATGTCGAAGGCTACCCGCAAAACTACCCCCCGCAGGCGCAAGAAGCGCTTCCCAGATGAGGAGCTAAACATGCTGGCTGACACTCTTGCAGCACATGCAGATGAGGTTTTTGCCACCAACCTCAAAAGGGAAGAACAAATAAGAAAAAAAGAGATATGGGAGGAGGTTGCGCGCAAGGTGTCAGCGGTTGGCACCACCCCCCCGCACAGTCAAAGACTGTAAAAAAAGATGGGACGACCTACATCTCCGGGACCGTAACATCTTGTCCAGCAATCGCAGGGAGGCCATGGCCACAGGCGGGGGTCCCCACTCACCAGTGAAACTAATGCGCTTGGAAGAGACCAGCAGCACAATACAAATGGAGTCCATAGAGGGCTTTGGCGAAATGGATACAGGTGCTGCGACATCGGGAAATGGAGGTGAGTGACACTGCAAACCCCAGTAGGCCAAACCATGATGTAGTACAAGTGATGTGAACGTGAGCCAAGCCAATGCATGGCCCATCATACACACATATACAGATCTATGTCCAGATGGAGCCCCAAACCCTGGGACAGTGAAATGCATGCTGTGTGCCAATCCCATTACCCACAGACAACCAATACACAGGGACCATTTGCATGTCATACATCACACAAACCTCAATACAATGTCATGCCACCTGGTATGCATCAGTGCCAAATGGAGACGCCACGGCTCATGCCAATATGCCCCCCCTTGAAAGTACCTTGTGTGACACACCTATAAGATTGCAATGCATGAGAAAGGAAATACTGTACAGCACCAACTCATGCATCTTGCATGTAACACCATCCCTGATGCCCTGCATCTCTTGTTCCCCCACAGGCAGTGATGCAGAAGGTGAAAGCCAGAACCCTGGCCCAAGGGCATCTACATCCAGGGCAAGACCACAGGGCACCGGGCATTCCACCTCCGGGGCAGCACCGCAGCCCAGATTTTTACCCAGGGTACCAGAGACAACATCAGCAGACGGAAGTACGAATACAGAGCTGGCAACAACAGCTGAAGAGGAGGCTGATGGCACGCAGTCCGCTGCCACCAGTTAGGTGGGTGAGGCAGCAGCCACAGCCCCACTCAGTGATGTGGATGTTGAAGCGGAGGAGTTTGAGGACATTGAAGGCACAATCCATGTGGAATGTTCCCGCACCCCAAGCCTCCTGTGCACGCCCCAACACACAACTAAGGGCACACCATCCAGCCAGATGCAGGCTTCTGCGGTTCAACTGCACAGTCCGCATCTCACAAGCACCCCAGAGTCCAGTCCTGCAATTGCACACCCAGCTGCAGCACCCTCTACATCCACAGTCCATACTGACATGGAAGCACGCCTGTCAAGGGTAGAGGCCCGCAGGACTTGATGCTCGAGCTGATGCGCCAGTATGTGGCCGAGGGCAACGAAACATGCCATGAGATCCGGGAGGCCAATGCTGGGACAATTGTGACCATCAATGCAAGTGCCATAATGATCCGTGACAGTTTGGGGGCCGTCACAAAGGTCCTTAACAGCATGCTCGCACACATGCAGCACCAACAACCAGCACCGGTGGTGCAAATTCCATCCACATCCACCCCATCATCTACACCGCTACCTCAAGCCCTGTGCGGATGACAAGGCGCAGTGCAAGGCAGGCAGAAATGCTGCCCCAGACACAAAACAAGTCTGGAAATAGTGTGGGATGACAATGGGTGCGGGGGGAGGTGGTGTTGGTGGTGTTGAGGGGATTAAGAGGGTGTTTATTGGAGGTATGGGGTGTTTATTGGGGGTATGGGGTGTTTATTGGGGGTATGATGTGTTTACTGGGGGTATGGGGTGTTTGGGTGTTTTGGGGGGAGGTGGGAGGACGTGCGAGTGGTGAAGGGAGGAAGCACTCTGTTGTAATTTTCATTAATACACCCGTTGTGTTCTAAATCATTCAATGCCTGGACATTGTTCATTTTGTGTGTGTTCATTCTATTCATTACAGCGCACAGTGCCCAACTCCCCACACACCTTGTGTCCATCCCCCACACACCTTGTGTCCATCTCCACACGGTCCGAGTGCTCAGTGTAGCACTGACACATAACCATCAATATCCCTGTGGTTCAGAAGTAATCGTCAATCAGTGATTGGCGTACAGCACGGCTATCTTGTGCATCACGTACTGGCAGGGGTGCTGCTTCTCCTCCATCATCCTCACCCGGTGCATGCATGTTAATGTCAGGTGGCAGTGGTACATTTCTCCGGGTGCACATGTTGTGTGGCATGACAAAGACCATGGTGATCTTTGTCACCTTCTCAGGGCCATAAATGAGTGCTCCACCAGACCTGCATAGGCAGCGGGACCGTGCCTTCAACAGGCCAAATGTCTGCAAAATCACACCACGTGTACAGGTATGAACCCGATTGTACTTCTCTATGTGCCTGTTATGCGGGTTTCACACAGGGGTAAGTAGCCACAATTTTAAGGGATAACCGCCATCACCTGCATGGGAGCACAAAGAGGTATGTGTGAGTCAATCTGAGCTGACCTCCTTTGAGATTAACGGCCATGGCTGCAGCTATTTGGTGTTGACATGCACATGTCCAAGGATGTATGCACATAGGTTCATTTGATGCATTGTGTACTGCACAATGGTCCACTAGTGTGGATTGCATTGTACAGATGATGCAGGGTGTTCACTTGCATGCTGTTGCGGATGTACTGTGGATGCGGAACAATGTGTTGTCACCGATTATTGCAGTGTATGCTAATCTGTACCTAATCACACTAGCAGCATTGGCACAGTTGTAATCATGATCCCTCATGCATCGCTTGACATACCCATGGTGGCCTGCATGTGCTCCTGGCATGTTGTCATTGATGTGCGGCATTGGTCTTATGTATGGCATTGATGTGTCATGTTCCGGTTGGGATGTTCAGGACAACAGTGTTTAGCTCTGAGTGCATTTTCCACTCACTGCCCAATCCACCCAGGTGGAGTATGCATCCCCCAATCCCATCCAGGTGGAGTATGCATCCCCCCAATCCCACCCAGGTGGAGTATGCACCCCCCCAATCCCACCCAGACGGAGTATGCATCCCCCCCCAATCCCACCCAGGTGGAGTATGCATCCCCCCAATCCCATCCAGGTGGAGTATGCACCCCCCCCATCCCACCCAGGTGGAGTATGCATCCCCCACCTCACAACCCCAATGCACTGCCATGGCCCAGTCAGGCAACTTACCAAGCAGCCAGGCACGTCGTCCAGCATGTCGCTCCATGTAGCGGGGTAGCGTGGAGTTCCGTAACACCATGGCATCATGTGTGGATCCGGGATATCGGGCACAACAATGTGTAATGATCTTGCTGGAGTCACATACCATCTGTACATTGATGGAGTGGTATTGCTTGCGATTGCGGTACACCGCCTCTATGGCATGAGGGACAACCAGTTTGACATGGTTGCAGTCGAGGGCACCGACGCAATTGGGCATGCCTGCCAGTGCGTGGAAGCCTACTTTAGTGTCGGGAAGCTCCTGGGCAATCCGTGATAGGGATATGTGGGTGCTAGCGTGCTTCAGGAGGGAAACCAGCACTTGGGTCAGCATGCGTGAAAAGAGAGGTTGTGATATGCAATGCAGCTGGCCCACTGTGTGCTGGTAGGTGCCTGTGGCCAGGAAGTGGAGAACAGTCACTACCTTCAGTAGAGGAGGGATGTCAGGGCGGTTTTCTATCAGGCTGACGATGTCGTCGTGTATCATGTGCACTATGTGGGTGATGATGTCCCGGTCCATCCGGTACAGGGTGTGGATCTGCTCAGGGGTTAGATTGAATGGACTGCCTCTGATGCGTGGGATTGCTAGCTGCCTACGTGGTACCACTGGCTGCACTGGTGGGACTTGCTGGGCCTGTTTGACCCTCCTTCTCTTCTTGCATCTCCTCTGTGCTACCTGTTGTTGATGTTGTTGCTGCTGTTTTAGCAGTAGAGGCATGTCCTCCAGCCCCAGGATTGCAACAGCTAGTGGGATCATTTTGGAGTGGGAAGGGGAATGGTGTGTGGGTGTGCTCCTTTTGTACTGAGACATGCTCCATTGACTCCACCTGTGGTGATTGAGTGCACCAGTGGCAGTTGGCTTCACTGCAGGTTGCAATTCGCACATGGTCCGCGATGCCTGTATTGCCGCCATCGTGCAGGCCCTAATAACCGCCTTCGGGATGCCGGTAAGTGCATGTCCGCGTAACTTGTGATGTCCCCCTGTTAGAGGCATGCCGGTATTTCTGACGCGAAGGGGCGCGTGTACACGCACATGCCGGTAAGAAGGGGCACGGTACGGGCGGTAGCGGTATTGCCGTGTGTCGGCTCGTAATGGCTCAGACCCGCTCACAATGCCGGTAATACCATTCCACCTTCCTTTTTTTATTACCGCCACACTCGTAATGAGGCCCCTGGTATTATAAATCCACTGTCACAGAGCTCTCTCTCTTCTTCAAAGCAAACAGCATGTTACAATCGTGCAAATCGTCATTGATGACCTATTCAATATACAGTGTTCATCCCCAACCCTCATTGGCTGCGTCATCTTCTCCTCCAAATTCTTCAAATGTGGGCTTCGATTTCTTCACCTTGGTCTATTGTTAGATGATTGGTTAAGTTACTCAAAACACTGCCCTGCCGTGACAACTAATCACAGATGTGCACCTGGCCGATAACATGAGCTCAGTGAATAACTTTGAGGTCAGACTGGTCCTTTGCGAATAAAGCACTGCTTTTCACATCCCAGACACACAGGTGGCAACGCCATGCCTCCCCATCAGAATCTTCTAACATTGGGAATCACCCTGTGCTCTCCCTGGTAAAAATCACAGGCCTTGTTGCCCTCGGCTCCCCTTATCCACTTCTCCTCCCAAGAGGCCTGCTTGGGTTTCCTGCAGGTTCTGCTATTCAATCTGAACAGTGAAGGATTTACGAGTTTTACTTTGGGGCATCTGGTAGTCCAAATGGAACGGACATTACTCTGGGGTGCACCCGTCTTCCATCGGTTTGTCCTTCACAATCAGCCACATCCCTTGCTCGTGTTGGGCCTTTCACCTTCCTTTCTAATTTCGCAAGATGTAACTGTGTGTGTGTATGCGTTCTCTACCTCGCCTGGGGTGAGGATGGACATTCGCCCACAAGGACTCATTGTTCTTTGTTTTCAACATGGCATGCAAGGCTTCAGACCTCTCTTTGAATATAATGCCACATCTACGTTTCTTGTTATTAGGATCTATGCTATGTAAGTTATGTGTATGCAACATATTCGCCTATCACTGTATAAGGCTGTTCATTTGTCTGCCTTAAATGTATGTAACACCCTGCAGTAAGTTTACTCTATACCATTCACACCTCACAAGCTCCCCCCTCCCACTGTGCTCACTCATATTTTTCCTGTGCCTTAATATATTTTTCCGCTATCTAAATCATTTGGGAGGTGCTGGGATCTGGACGTGCATCCCAACAAGCACCTCACTTGTGGTTTGACAAGTTTTAGGCAACAGCAGTGGGCACTTGTCCGCCTCTACCGCCCAAAGTTTGGGACCTGGGGGCCTGGTTGGACCCTTTGCTTCCCCTGGACTACCACATCACCATTTTCTCTAGATCCTGTTTTTTTTTCATTTATGATCTTTAAAATAAATCGCCTGGATAACTTCACTTTCTCCCATAAAATCCAGCGGCTAAACACCTTTTTTCAAGTTGGCTTAATTCCTGCAATGCAGTTTATTTGGGACTGCCTAAATCTGCTCTACATAAATGATATACTATTCAGAACTCCTGCTAGACGTATTTTTCATCTCTGTCAGTGTCCCATTTTTCTTCACCTCAGCAGATGCTACAATGGCTCCCAGTGGATCAGCAAGTTCACTTTAAGGCTTTGTGTCTAGTGCTTAAGTCTTGAAAACATAAAGAATCTTACAGAAACCTGCAAGAAGATATTGCACACATATGGGAACTCTCCAAGTCATTCCATCAAAGAGTCCATTCAAAAATATATTTTAAATGAACAGTCAAAATATATTCTTCCATGACTTTCTTTCACATTATTTAATGTGATGTTCAAATTCACATTTAATTCAGACAGACATTTTATTTCAATGATATATTATATTCAAACATTCAACAAGAAAAAAAGAAAATAACACTTTCAACCAAACGAAAAAGATCCTTAACAATGCTTATCAGGATAAAGGCAATTCAACAAACACTTCTTCGTAAAGTTCAAATTTAGTTGGTGTCCTGTAGGCATTCTACGCATTTCCGCACTCGCCCTTCATCGGGAATGATATATGATTTGGCATTTATAATGCAGACCACCACTACTTGAAGATGTATCTAATATGATACGGATAATCAGTAATTACCGCTCTAATGTGGGTGAGTGAAACCCAATAAATGAAATGCAGTTAATCTGAACTAACCTTAAATCCAGACATTTCCTGGACACACGAAATCCACACGTTTACCATGGTAAATAAATACTATCCTCCCCCCATTCAGTGTCACACTGTAAAACTCTAAAGTCCAATGTTAAACTTCAGTAATTATTACCATTAGTTTGTCAAAATCAAAACAATGAAAACTTAAATGATGTAATCCCTCTTGTTATTCTCCTAAAATTTGAAAAAATACCCACTCATTTAATTCAAGCAAAATAAGTATCCAACAGCCCCAGTAGTTTGTTTTTAGTTCTAAAAATCTCTGCTAATTTAGCCATCTAATTCAATCACATTAAACAAACTCAACATACCTGTTTATACGCCTAGCAGGTATAGTTGCACCACTGGAGTTACATGCAAACCTACCCCACTCTTTTCAAGTGTTTTAATACATGCCTGACACTCCCACGTGAGAAGTACCAAAACACTAGACCAAAACTTTTAGTTACCTCTACCTAGCTCGTGGGTTCCATGTTGGAATCCATAAGGACATGCTCAACACTACGAATCATTCAACTATATCTCAAAACATCCCCTGTTTCAGTTTCAACAGAAAAGTGTTTCAAAAGAAGCTCCTTCCACGCTGAAATGTATAAAGTGCACATATATTAATTTCTCTCCCCCCTTCAAAAATGCATTATCCTTCATTCACTTTGCTACTGGCCCTGATATACCCAGGTGAAAAGTGCCAAAACAGTAGACCATCACTTCATAATTCTCTCTTCCAAACTCGTGGGTACCATATTGAAATCCATTGACATGTGCTCAGCAGTATGAATGTTTCAAATGCATCTTCAAACATTCCTTGTGTAAGTATCAACAGAAACACATTGTAAATGAAGTTCCTTCCACGTGTATAATGCGTGTAGAGTGGAGGCATGGGTCAGACTTCTTGGATGGAGTGTCCCTGTACTCCATGGCCTTATTTGTAAGACAGGAAGAGATTGTTGCTCCTCTTAAGTTTTCCTAGGTTTCTCTTCCTGTGTGGCTGCAGGTTATTGGACTGCTTTGGGAATTTAGTAATTGCCTGCTGTGCTTCTTCTTCAAATTCTTGAGACCCTGAAGCTGGACAGTTAGAAAGCAACAACAAGCCATTTCTTTAATGGTGGCCTCTGGGATTCTTGCAGGTTGTGACAGGCCTGGATTGGCCCTTTGTAAATAGATCTAAGGCAGCAGGCCAATCCTTTAGAGAAGGTTTGTCTCTATAGCCAGAACAGGAAAGATTTTTGAATGCTGAGGCATTCCTGATGAACCTCTGGATCATCTGCAATGACTCATCATTCAATCTGGAGTGGTGAATCTCGTGATGATAATGGGTTTATTTGTCACTGTTATCTAACCACTAAATGCCCTCTCAGAATACTTTTCAAGTTTTCCCCGAGTTCAAGCTGACAAGCAGAGGTCACCAATCCCCTAAAAAAGTATGGGCCTCATTACAAGTTTGGCGGTAGCCGTGCCCTTAAAAACAGCACGGCTACCGCGAAACTCGCTACTGGCACCCCCGAATGGTCCATTACCAGCCCATTAGGAGTTGAATGGGCCGGTAATTGCCCATTTGCGGGTGCCGGTATGGTCTGACCAGGTGTGAAGAGCGGCACCGGCAAGCAGAACTCGTAATGTGGCGGTATGGTAACAACGGCGCCGGTAGCACTACCGGGCGCCATTGTTCTCTTACTGCCACATTCGTAATGAGGCCCTATGTCTCCCTAAATAAGGCACTGTTAATTTCCTCTTCCTGTGGATTGTGATATGGTGTGAAACCAGGTATCACACAGGGCATAATCACTCTCGGAAGAGAGTTGGTGCGTTGGGGTAGTTTTGAGATGCCCTTGGAGATCTTTGGAGAAGTGTTTTCTGTTTGTTGTTGGTGTGTTGCTTTTTAGTGTGTTTTTGCAGTAATTTCTTTCTGTTCCCCTTTAAGTGTTAGTTCAATGTGTGTTTATGTCTTGTTTGTGTCTTGTATTTGTTTCCCTTTTGTAACATTTCAATTGTGGATCCCTTTAATATACTTAAAGAGCCAGAAAAATACTTTTGCACATTTATTTGTTTTCCCAAACGCACATAAAACATGCAAAAATAAGCTTTGCCCTTGGTGTGGGCTCTTAGAGTATTGTATTGTCTTCCAATGGTTGTATATTGTAGCTGCAGATTGTAGTATATTGTATGTTGAAGGATTGATTGATTGTTTATTTATTGTGCGCTCATACACAATTGTTTAAAAGCACAACCATGCATGGGAGGGGAATACATAGGGAAGACTAGACAAAACGATCTTACTAGGCATTGTCCATTCAGATCATGCAGGTGAACAGTAAGGAAGTGCATGGGGGGGGCAATAGGCACAAGTGCACCTAGTCCCATCAGACCATGGGTTAAGTGCAGAGAGATACCACTCTATTGAGTTGTAACCAAAGTGCAGTGATGCTACAGCAATTGCAAGGCCCGGGGGCAAGTGGAGGAGACTGCCGAGGAAACCTGAGACCTGTAAGTTTCTAAGGTACACCAGGCAGCCAGTCAGCAAAACTAAGCTGAATTAGAGGAGAGAGAGTGAGAGAGCAGAAGCGGAGGTTAGCAAGGGAGGGGGAGAGAGAAGGAGGACGCGAAGAGGAAATTCTTGAGGAGTTTCCGAAATTTAAGAAGATCTGGCTCAAGATGGAGAGTGGCAGGGTGGCTGTTCCAAGGGGGAGGCACCTGCAGAGGATACAAATCCCCCCACATGTCTCTGCTTGGAGAAGCGACTCACCCGCAGAGAGTTGGAGGAAGACGAGCAAAGGGCTCGGGAAGGTGAGTATTTAGAGAGGGAGCATTGCAGATAGAGTTGACCCAGGCCCCAGAAAGCCTTGTGGACCATGCAAAGGGGTTTGCGCTTAATCCTTGCAGCCATTGGGAGCAAGTGAAGGGATTTCAGCACCAGAGAGATGCGTTCCCTGGGCTTGAGGCCAAGGATAAGTCTTGTGGTTCTGTTCTGGATGAGTTGAAGAGGACGGAGAGTAGAAGTGGGCAGGTTGAGAAAGAGGCTGTTGCAGTAGTCCAGCCTTGAGAGGACCAGGGCCGTGGAGACGGTGAGCCCCTGGGGGAAGGAGAGAAAAGGTAGAATACCTCTGAGAAGACGCAGTTTTTTAATTTTTTTTATTTAAAAGTTGTTTATAGTTTGCATACAAAGTTTAAAAACTTTAACAACATACATTTTTCATTTCTCGAATCCTTTAAAACATTTTTATGTATTTCATTCACTTTAAATTCATACAACATCCTCAATGTAATCATCTTTTCTTACAATTGCAGTTGGTTCCCTCAGTGTTTAGATCCAAAATCAATAGGACTACTACCCCTTTAAGGAGCAGTTAGTAGTGGGTCTTTTTAGAGATGTCTGTGATGTGAGACGAGAAGGAGAGAGTGGATTCGAAGATGAGCCCCAGGTTTATTGCCCCGTTGGCAGGTGGAGGCGCAGGGCCAAGAGAGGCCAGCCAGAGAGAAAGAGGGAAGGTGGGTGGAGGGGTCCTGATCAGGACAATCTCTGTCTCGCTGACATTGAGGCAGAGGTTGTTTGCAGCACACCAAGACTGAACTGCAGACAGTCAGGTATGAGTGAGGAAGAGGAAGAGGCCGAGGGTAGCCTGAAGGAGAGCTGCATGTCGTCTGCGTAACACTGAAAGTTGGAGGTGAAGGTGGCTATCATCCGGGCCAGGGGGGCCATGTAGCCATTGAAAAACCAGGGGTATAGGTTAGATCCCTATGGAATACCACAAGTAGAGAGAGGTATAGGGGAGATGAAAGACCCCAGTTCAACCTAGGATGGGCAGTCGGAGAAAAAGGAGGTTAGCCACGCTAGGGCCTTATGAGTGATGCCCTGGGTATCGCAGAGACATGCGATCAGGGTGGTGTGGCTCACCGTATCAAAGGCAGAGGAGAGGTCGAGTAGAATGAGGACATGGGGAAGTTAGAACCAAGATTTGGGAGCAGATCTTCACGTGTGTTCAGAAGAGCAGTTTCCATGTCTCTGGATGCTCTAAACCCAGACTGGTGGTCATGGAAGCAGTCAACAGATTCATTGTGATGGTAAACTGGGAAATAGCCAACTTCTCCAGGGGTTTGTCCAGGAAAGGAGTGATAGATATCGGGCGACAGTTTGCAGGATGGAAGAGTCAGCAAACGTTTTTTTTTAGGAGAAGGTGCACAAGGGAGTGCTTAAGAGCAGTGGGGAAAGCTCCAGTGGTGAAGGAGAGGTTGCAAGGTTTGGCCAAGGCTGGGGCGAGAGAGTCCAAGTTTTCCTTGATGGTTTTGGAAGGACAGGGGTTCACCTGTTTGGAGGAGGCTTTCATAGACTTGACTTGTATAGTGACCTCCTCAGGTGTGACCGGGAGAGAGAAGAGAGAAGAAGCGGAGGTGTGGAAGTAGCCAAGCGTGGTACAAGAGATGTTGGTGCATGAGGTGGTAAGGAAGAGAGGGAGGATAGGATATACTGGGTTTTTGATGTGAGGTGTGCAGCCAGGGCCAAGAAAAGGGCCCGGGTGGGTGCAATGATGGAGAAGACTGCCGTAGGGTTGGCTAGTTCCTTGCAGACATTGAAAAGTTTGTCTGTGTTATTTGATGGTGCAGAGATGTGGGTTTGAATAAAGACTCTTTTCTTGGAGCAGATGCAGAGTCTATACTGCCTTTGGAGGAGGCGGCAGCCAGTTTGTCAGAGGGTGCGCCCCAGGAATCCCATTTCCGTTCAGCTGCCCTGCACATGCGTTTAAGGGCAGCCAGATCAGAGTCGTACAAAGAGTTGCACTTTTTGGTAGGTTTCAGTTGTATCCTCATGACAGTGGCAAGCATATCGAGAGTGTTGGAAACAGAGATGCTAAAGTTAGAGAGGGCTGTGTCAGGGAGGGTGTCAGACACGGGAGCGGAAGGAGAATAGTAGGTGGAAGCAAAGGCAGTTATTGACACTACTTTTATAGGTCGGATGACCTTGTGGATGGGAGTCAGTGTCGCGCTTACCGATGCAAGAGGAGAATAGAGCTTCAAGTGAGACGAGAGGAGAGAGTGATCAGTCCAGGAGAGAGAGAGGTAGTGAGCGGGATAGATAGCAGAATGTCAGTTGAGATGAGAGCCTCCATGGTGTGGCTAGCGCTGTGGGTTGGACCAGAGGGTAAGATGGAAAGAGAGATATAATCACAAACGTAGCGGAAAGGGCCTGAGCAATCAGGTGAGTCGAGATGGATGTGGTGCAGAACAGTCATGACAACCGGCATGCTGTGGCCAAATTACTGCACCCTTCCATCCGTCGCAGTTGGTGTGAGTGGTAAATGTGACCAGTGGCAGGCCCCTTTTGCTTGCACCATCTCCACAAGCAGTTGGGGGTAGTGCAACACCAAGGACAACATGCATTTTTGGGTGGGGCCCCCTTGATGACATCATGTGACATGGGGGTCGTACTACATTTATTGAGGGGACTCCACTAGCTGCAGAGTTGTGGCAGGTAGTGTTGGTGGTCAGCCTGAGGAGGCATATGAAGCTCTACCACCCTTTCTCCCTGTAGGGCCTTGTGAAGGGGTGAGAGAATAAGGACGTCTGCCTTCCGAGAGTGACTCCACACCAGCGAGAGCGGCAGCACTGAACGTGAGAGCTGGAGAATGTAAATAAAGGCTCTGTGGGAAAGCCTGACAACTTAAGTTGACGTGAGCCCTCAGAAAGTGCCCGACAACCTTAAGATCAGCTGTGCCTTGTGAAAATAACTAGGACATTAGTGTTGGCTGGCTCTGTGAAAAATCCAATAAGCTTAGAGGCAAGTTTATTTTTTTTTATTTTTAGATTTATAAAGCGCCTAGAAGCCCAGGGGCATCAAGGCGCTGTTTCAAGAAGGTGTTTTAGTTACAGGATGTGGGAGGCAATGCAGGGGTTACAAGTCTCATGTGACTTACAAGGTGGCTGGACAATCATGGACATACAAAAAAATACATGTAGTTATGTACAGTGTAGTGATCTTACACACATAGCCTAGTTTTGATTGCTTTTCAGTTTTGTCCTGTGGAGAAAAAAAGTGAAAGCCTTAGTGGGTGCATGTGACCTGTGGACATATATATTTTTAGGTCAGCATTTGCTCTTCACTGGCAGACCTATATCATTATTGGTATTGTTTTTGTCCTACTCTGGGATATTTTAGGTGACTGGAGTATGTATCCCTTGCTAGTCCCCTTCCTGCTTTGCCATGTCCTGTGAAAAGAAAAAAAAAACAAAAGTAACATTTTCTTATTTCGAGCCGTTTACATTCCCTTTCTTTTCAGGCCCTTTTAAGCTCATAGCTATGATTTCATTAGTTTGATTTTATTCCCCTCTGCTAATTCTTCTTACTTATTCCCTTCTCTTCTTTGTTATCTATTCCTGTTCTTTTCTTCTTTCCATTGTTTTTTTGTTCTTGCCCATTTTCCTACTCTGGATTATCCCCTTGTAAAGCAGAGGATCCTTCTCTGCCCTGATCTCTCGTGAGCCCTCTTCCTGAATACAAATGTCTCTCCTTCTTCAGACACAACTCTGGTCTTACCTCTACTCATTTAGTTCTCACCACGCTGCTATTGGTACTCTCGGTTTACCCGGTCCTTGTTCCCACTAACTCCTTTGTAACGTGCCCCAAGTGTGCTCTACCCTCATCTAAATCACTACGACTCAGGCGCGAGGTCATCAGAGGGGGTACTCTAATCTTGTACTGCCTTTCTCTTCCATTTCTTCTATGGAATGGTTGTTGCCCCCATACCTCTAGCCTTTTGCGATCACGTGTTTACCTTGGTCCTTGCCCATTGTCCTACTTTTAGTGCAGATATGACATTGATGAGAGTTATGGATCATTCTGAAAGATTGCGGGGGAAGTAAAACTAGAAACTATAAGTGTGTAAAGCAAACACATTGCATGCACTCTGTGGCTGAAAAGTGTGCTCAGGCCGTTTTCAGACTGACAATAAGAAGACATGAGACTGATGATTAAGAAGGTGAATTATGCTCCCACTGCCTCAATATAATGTCTCGGGCTCCAGCGGCAGTGTCCCTGCTGCACTGCACAGACATTGAATCATGGCCATGCAGGGGCATGTGACCTAAAGGATGTGCTGTGTATAGCAGCATGTCTGGGGAAGTTACCTGGGAGAAGCAGTGAGGTAGAGCCCGCCTGCCTTAGCCACAGGGGAACAAGGCAGGTGGGAAGAGCAGAGCGACACCGCTGTGGAGACGCACAGGGAAGGGACAGCAGGAGCCACAGGCACCAGGGACCTCCTGACAGGCCCAACCAGCCTGAAAGGGGGAATCCTGAGCAACTACGACCTATTAGTGTCTGGAAATCCTCCTTTCTGATTGGCTGAGCTGATCATAACGTTCCATAAAGTGTGATAAATGTAATTAGCAGATGGAGATCGTTACTGACCTCCTGTCAGCCAATCAACATGTTCAGAGTGCACACAATAACTACTGGTATTCACTGCAGACAGGAAAACAACAATGCAATTTCCAGTCCCAGTTCTTTTCAACAAGACACTTCCTCTCTGGGAGGAACGTTTTTTTAATGAAACACAAGAAACAAAGCTAAAACATACTTTCAGTTTACTATAGAAAAACCACTTACTTTTACATGGCACGTAAATCTTGTAACTCTGTTTGAGTTCAACCAAGTTGCAATTAAATGCTTACCCAATGAAGACAACCCTGTTACTTAAATACTACAAAATAAAAGCACATATAAATGTACTAATTAATTTAGTCTATTTATGTACCCACTATTAAAGTAAAATGTTCTAGTTCACCAGCAAAACTCCAAAACATGTATTGCTACAACTAGCATTTGCTAATAAACCTTAGAAGGGGTAATTATCTCTTGGGATAATAACCCTTGCCCAATGTATGGCTTGAGGCTTTTCCTCAGGTCAGAAATTGGTGGTAGGTTATGGACTTGTGATAATGACCTTTCCATCAGTCTGTAAGGCTATAATAAATCCATTTGCTCTGCTGCACCCACCAAGGAAGATGCACATTATTTAAATCTCTAAACTGAACCATTAAATAAAATACAAATGACCGCACTATCTCTGCAGTGTCGATTCTCCCCACTACCAGTATGAAATCCAATACAAATGATTCCAATCCATCTGCTGGATATCTGAAGTTAGACCCTCAGTGTTCCAATATCTTACCTACGCCCATAGAGTCAGATATGACTGGATGCAATTTGTACGCCATGCCCTGAATGTCCATGCACATTATTCTATCTCGCTGCTACACCACCAAAGTTAGATGGGAATGATTCCATCTCTTTGCTTCAACCTCAAAGTTAGGTACACGTGATTCCAATCTCTTCTGTTGCAACCTCTGTGCTGCATCCCGGAATTCAGATGTGAATACCTCAAATTGATCACATTCAGCCCCAAGGTTAGATGCACATGTCTCCAATTTCGTATCTGCCCCCCCTGAATATAGATACAAAGGATACTGCACTTGCTGCTGCTCCCCTCACGATAGATCCAAATGATTTCAAGCCCTCTGCTGTTCCCAGTATCTATGCTGCTCCCCTGAAATCAAATTAAAATACTTCGAATCTGTCTGCTGTTCCCCTGAAGTAAGATACACATGATGTCAGTCTCTCTGCTACACTTGTGAAGTTAGATACAAATGATCCCAGTCCCTTTGCTGCACCCCTGAAGTTAGATACACAGATTCAAATCCCTTTGATAACCCCTCAATTTGGATACGGACGATTGCAATTGCTTTGTTGGACACTTGAATGAGATACACATTGATTCCAATCTGTTTGATGCTCCCCTGAATTTAGATACAAATGATTCCAGTCTACTGGCTGCCCCCCTAAAGTTGCGCACAAATGACACCAATGCCTCTGCTGCCCCCCACTTAAGTTAAATAGAAGCGATGTCAATATATATGCTGTCCCCGACTTAAGTTAAATACAAATGATTGAAGTCTCCTTTCTGCTCTAATGCAGTTAAATACACATGATTCCATTCTGCTGCTGTCCCAGCTTAAGTTAAAAACAAAGAATTGAAATCTCTCTGCTGCTCCCTGAAGTTGATTACAAATGGTGTCAATCTCGTTGCTGCTCCTGCTTAGAGTATATACCCATGGTTCAAATCTCTCTGCTGCTCCCCACTTAAGTCAGATAAACATGTTTCCAATCTGTCTGCTACCGCCAGCCAAGCTAAATAAGAATGATTTTAATCTCCCTGCTGCTCCTTGAAATTAGATAGAAACAATTCCAATATGTCTGCTGCACCCCTACACGTAGCTACACATCATTCGAGTCTCTCTGCTGCACCCCTGAAGTTAAACATAATTCCAACCTTTTTGCCACCTCGTACAATTGGATGTAAATGCTCTCAATTAAATCAGACACAAATTGTTGCAATCTCTCTGCTTCAGCCCAAAAGTTAAAAATAATTAATTCCAATCCCTCTGCTGTGGTCATTCTGTCTGGTGCCCCTGAAATTAGATACACACAATTCGAAATTCTCTGCTGTCATCCTAAAGATGGGTGCAAATGACTGCAACCTCTCGGCTTCATCAACTTACATTAAAAACAAATTATTCGTATGTTTTTACAATCCCTGAAATTAGTTACAAATGATGCAAATCTCTCTGCTGCCCCACTGAAATTAGAAATAAATTATTCAAATATCACTGCACTGCTGCTCCTTAAGGTTAGATACAGATGATTCCAATGGTCCTGTTGGCCCCTGAATTTAGATTAACGTGATTCCAATACTTTTGCTACCCCACTAAATGTACATACAAATTATTCAACTCTCTCTGCTACCCCCTGAAGTTAGACACAGATTATTCAAATCTCTTTGCTGCTCCCCAGAGTTTAGATTCGATTGGTTCTATTCCCTCAACTGCCCCCTGAAATAAGACACAAATTATTGCAATGATGCCCCCTTCCCTTATTTTAAAATTCAAATGATCCCAATCACTCTGCCACCCCTAGCTTAAGTTGATTACATATCATTCCAATCACTTTGCTGCCTCCTGATGTTAGATGCAAATGATCCAGTTTCATGCTGCCCCTTACCAAAGTTAAAAATAAACAATTCATATATCTCTGCTGCTGAGCTGAAGTAGATGCAAATAGGGAAAATGAACTAAGTCCCTTTTCGATGTCTATGAGAGCAGGTGCGCAAGGTGCAGCAGGCCAGAGCTCAGTGCCCTGGTTCCGCAGTTAGTGTGGAGGGAGGAAGGGGGTGGGGAGAGGTTTTGTTTGGTTTGGGGAATTGGGGGGTGGGGAGGCAACAGGGAAAGGCACCACCCAGGGATGGTGGTGACCCCGCTGCTGCCCCGCTTAATGTAGATACGAATGATTCATATCTTCTTCTGCTCCCCTGAAGTTAGATACACATGATTTCAACCTCTCTGCTGCCCTCACACAAGGCAAATTCACATGATTCAAATCTCTCATCTGCCCCCTCAAGTAGATGTAAATGATTCCCATCTATTGTCTGCCCCCTTCAGCTAATTACAAATGATTCCAATATCTGAGCTGCACCCGCTTACGTTAAATATAAATGATTCTAACTTCTCTGCTACCCACTGCTTGAGTTAAAAACAAATGATTTTAATCTCTCTAATGCCCCCCCTGAAGTTGGTAAAACATGGTTTCAATCTCTGCTTTCACTGCAAAGAATAGACCATAATGATTTCAATCACTTTCCTGCTCTCTCTTGCTTAACTTACATATAAATGATTCTAATCTCTCTAGGGATTCATCTGTACCAAGGTTGGGCACAGCAGCCAATCAGGTTGCTTGGTTTGTGTGCTGAATCCCACGATCGAAGCCAGCATTCCATTGTCCGTTCGCCACTCCATGTCCTAGACCACTTACCTGTTGGTTGCGGCGCTTCAGCACTGCTCCTGTCCTCACAAGGCCCTTGGCTGCCATAGAAATAGAAGAGGGGCTCCAAAATGAATTTCAGTGGTGGCAATGTTGGATATTTGTTTGAAAGAACATGTTGCGTGAAGCCCACAGCCTGTTCTACCAAACAAATTAATTGCCGTCAGCAGCTCAGGCGTAAAACTGGGGTGCTAACAACAATGACCTGTCCTGGAGGCTTCGTGGGAGGGTAGCAGCCCCGACATTAAGGCCTTCATTTCATTTGGGCCTATAGCTTACACCCTCAGCCTTTACCGGCATGTGAAGCCTGCGAGACCGCTGATTATTATTATATTGGTGAACTAATTCTTTCCCTGATGATTGGTGAATAATGATGGTAAAACATACAGTTACTTGAAAAACACAACATTGCTTTGGCATACACACACCTTTGTAGCATGTGCATTAGAACTAACACATTTTTATTATGCAATAGGAAATGGCACTTTTGCCCACCAAATGATTTACACAATGTTGGAGGAAATTAGGTGCAGTATTTAATGGCTCATTGATTTATCAATTTGTTCATATGTTTTTTTGTTTAGCACACAGAGGACGCATTTAAAGGGACAATAACCAATTAACAGACTGTTGTAAGAAATCACAAAGCAAACAAAGAGAATGGCTTAGAGTTGCAAGAACAATCAAGCATAATTTAGATTCAAATCACTTCTAGGGCAGCTGTGTTCTGTCCATTTGGTATTGTGGTGTGTGCAGTCCAATTGTGGCCAAACTACAGAAACTATGCTTTGATGTATTGGTTATATATCGTTGGACGGTATTAGATGGCACACTGTGAAGTTGTATTTTTTTCTATGTCTTTCATACAAATAGCTTCTTATATATGACTTCTTGCCAATCAAGGTGGACACAAGCTGTCTCCCTTGTTAATACCCTGTTGATGTTTCTATTAAACAGGCACACGCTTTCCCAGGCCCCTTCTGCTTTACCAGCATTTCCATGGCACAATCAAAGTGGAGAGACCACCAATTTCACCTGATTTATGAATTTCAAAACGGAATGGCTCTTTATTTCGAAAAATAATGAGTCTAGTAAACTCATTGCCAAGGAGCATTGCCCATCAAGCTTAACAACTGTTTCTTGTTGCTAAAGTTTCCATAGGAGGGGTCAGGAGTCTGACTCAATTTAGACTTCTGATTCATGGTGCTGATGGTCTCGGGTGGATAGCTCAGGGGCAACACACCGCTCTCGGCAACAAGACGATGCCGAGCAACGCAGGTTCGATCCCCAGTCCGTGCTTAGAAACCTCTGGTTATTAAGCGCATTATAAATAACCAATTACAATAAGAATTCAACACATAAGGGATCAAACCAACATATTCGAGAATACTATCAGGACACATATTTAATATAGGAGTTTGATGTCATGGGCACGTTTTAAATTTA
This sequence comes from Ambystoma mexicanum, assembly GCF_040938575.1. Taxonomy (NCBI): domain Eukaryota; kingdom Metazoa; phylum Chordata; class Amphibia; order Caudata; family Ambystomatidae; genus Ambystoma; species Ambystoma mexicanum. The sequence continues at coordinate 1,389,478,188 of NC_090932.1, forward strand.
AGGCTTGCAAAATTGTTCGATGTATGAGTGAATAGAGCAGTTCAAGAGCATTGTTCCACTTGGGTGTTACCAAGCATCACTTTGCTGATTTCCTATTAGATTGCTGACGCCCATAAGACCCCCAGATTCACTAGCAGCAAACTAGAGCATTGTAGTTGCAAGGTGCTATGACTTATGTGCAAAGCTCTTAAGATGTGGCTCTTTCCGTAACACCAACCACAACCATCTGAAGCGACCGAACCTAGAAACCAATGACTAATTGCTCAATGCGATCCAGGGCAATGTTGCCAGTGGATCCGCATATTTACTTGCTACAAGCGACCCGTGCCGGAAATCCGGAATATTGATATCCCAGATCATAACTCCGCCCAAACACTCCCCTCATCGCATATTACTATGCTTACTTTCTGCTCTGCACCATCAAAATTAGAGTGCAGCTACACCCCTCGATCAATTCGGCCTAGCTGCTCACATACGAACACTACCCCATGGACACCTCATCATTCGAATAAAACGCAGCTATACCCCATGACAAACTGGCCCAGATGCTCAAATAAGCGTCCTTCAGGCCTAACACAGCCAGAACCCAGTCTGGATGTCCACATGCCAGACTGCACACATTGAACTGATATCATAACTTCCACACCAAATGCTAGGATGCAGCTACCATCAGGCAATTACATGTGCTGCACACAGAACTGGTACACCCATGTACCCTACTGCACCTTCCTCTCTCAACTGACCTAGACTACCGTCCCCGAAGGCGTTCAACCTACCAGCGCTTTGAGGTCATACCAATGATATATAGAGCGCTATATAAATGCCAAATAACATAACACAGTCCAGTCATGCCACAAACTCGCACATATAAGCTAGATGCCAAGGAAATGGAAATAACACTATTGCCTATAGTTTACAGTGTTAAGGGGGACTTAGTAGAAAAAGGACTGATGGAAAAAAGGTTGTCTATAAAGAATTAGAGATAGCAATGATTGGGTCAAGCTACCAGTTACTTCACAGTTCATATATGTGCAGGGTTATGCTGTAGTGAATGTCTCGAGCATTAGTGACCAGTGAGTACCCAGTTAATCCCTTTTGCTAAACCGACACCAAATCTTTATGATAACAGACATCAGAAAACCTAAAGCACAATCTGAAAATTGGTTCAATACATGATTATAACCTGCATTTAAAAGTAGCAAAAACACAAGACCGGAGAAACGTCACATATCTATCGTTGGTTTCTAAATTGGGTCGCACTCTTGGGCTCCCAGGATAAGGTACACACATCAGCAAACAATACAATTACAAAGCCATCCAACCAAAAAGGAGCTTAGCTCCACTGAACAGCAGGAAGCAACATTCGCTTTCATGTACCCTGCGTGGATTGGCTGGGACACAGAGAAGCAGTGATCAGGTTAGACTCCTCTTGTTCCCAAGAAACCAAGCAAAGGAGGCCCATTGTCATGCTGGCAGACTTTGATAGTCCCAGAGTGAGCCCTACTGTCTCACCTCTGAATCAATTGGGAACAGGACTAGGCTGAATTGTGAACCACAAGTCTGTGGGTGAGAAACAGGCATAGCAATGGTCTAGAGGGGATCGAAGGAGCCCCATCCTTTGGACAGGTGGCCACTAAGAATTTATAGTCATGGCAAGGGATTATTTGACAGACTCCTACCCTCAGTTGTTAAGCAAGAGTAAGTATTCATGGTCAGTTCGTCCCTGGCTAGCAACCATTTTTCCATCCCTCACGTGTGAAGACTGATTAAGTCAGCCCTGACAATGACACCTGTGTCTGAGAAAAAGTATAGACCCAAAAGGCATATGCATGGACTGATTTGTGAAGATTCAGGTCAGATATCTCCACCACAGTTAAAAACAGAGAAGTAGATTGCAGAGTTGTGCAAACTCCTAGTGTTTTATGCATGGGTTTTACCTGCAACATAGCCCCTCTCTTCCACACAACTCACTTAAATAATGTAATGCTATCACATCACCTTCCTCTACCATCCACCCTGAAATGGGATCACCAGCTACGGCATGGTCTGAAACAGGCCACCTTCATCCCTTCCAGGAGTACAACACATACTGCTCATAGAGCCTCATTCCGAGTAGGGCGGTAAGGGATACCGGGCACCGGTAAGGAGAGCGGTGCCGGTAATCCCTTACCGCCCTACTACGAGTTCCCTTAGCGGGTCCCTCCTTTAACGCCTGGTCTGACCAGGCGTTCTGGACGGGACCCGTTAAGGGACTTCAGAGCTAATAACGGTACCTCAATTTGCGGTACCGTTATTAGCGCCTTCCCCATTCCCATTTACCCCTATGGGAATGGAGAATGGCTTTTTCAATGGGGACTTACCGGTCCCGCAAAGGTCGTACTACATCGGTAAGTCCCCATTGAACCATACGGGTGCCGGACCCATTATTGGAGGCAGTCATGGCGCAAATACAGCCATGACTACCTCCAATCTCGGAATGAGCTCCACAGTCTCACAAATCCGGCAGTGTGCAAGCTTCCTGACTCCACCTTTCTCCCACTGGTACAAAGGAAAGGGCCAGTGAACTGCCAACCCCCTCTGTCCCATACCCGGGTATCCGACAGGTCTTCAGAGAATGTAGACATCCACTAGGGACAAAACACCTACTGAAAAGATACCTACTCAGAGGAGGGTACCCAGTGACGTAGGCAAAAAAGTATTAAAGTTTCCCCAAACCAGATCTTTCATGACAGTTTACATTTTGGTTCCGAACCCGGCATGTGTTACACAGTTCCATTGTGTTTGTTTTCGAATGGAGAATAATAGTACATGTTTCTTTTGTTTTGGATTTCTTTTGCATTTTTCTAAGAGGCAACACACATTCTGAATTCTATTTTGGAATCTTTTTATTTCAGATACCAGTAGATGTTTCTTTTTTGGAAGAAAAAAAATTAAATGTCTTTAGAAAACCATACGTTACAGCCAACAACTGTCACATACATTATTATGTTTCGCTGTACCATTAGACAGCACATTTTAGCACATGTGAACAACACACACAATAATCTTGCAACGTGATACAATTCAATAACCTTGCTCTCAGTTAAACAACATGGAGGGCTGAACATGTTTGCCATACCGATAGTGATAATCCTTTCATGTTCTGAGGAGGAGGACAGTGAGGTGAATATCTCTGCTCAGTTGCTGTGTGTATGGACAATGTTGAGTCGAATACTGCACAATTCTCTTTCGCTCATATATGAATAACAAACAATGCTATGTCCATGCATCTCTTTGGAAATTCAACAATTCGAAAATACAGGATCGCAACATGTTTGGCCAGCGATGAAACCTGCGCTGGCTACAGCTTTGGGCCTACAAGATTGGATGACTCACACATAGGGCCTCATTCCGAGGCTGCCGCAAAGGGATTATGGGCACCAGTAAGGACACCCGTGCCGTTAATCCCTTTGCACCCTATTCCGAGGTCTCTTTGGGGGTCCTGCTAAGGCTGCCTGGTTTTACCAGACGGCCTAAGCAGGAGCCGCAAAGGGTCCATTGAGAAAATAACGGTACCGCAAATTGCGGTACCGTTATTTGCACCTTCCCCATTCCCATTGAGCCCTATGGGGGCTCAAATGGGAATGGGGAATGGTATTTTCAATGGGGACTTACCGGTCCCGCAAAGGTCCTACTAGACCAGTAAGTCCCAATTGAATGAGGGCGGACTCAGTACCGTTATTGGAGGCAGCCATGGCGCTATTAGCGCCATGGCTAACTCCAATCTCAGAATGAGGCCCATAATACACCAAAATATTTGCAATTAATCTTTATGTACATTTTGATTAAGGGAATTCTTTAATTATTTAATAAAGTTTCATGAACACATAAAAAAAAAAATATATATATATATATAATTACATGTTATATGTCCATTAAATATAAATGGGATAAACCCTTGCCATCTGGTTTATTTGACCATACTGTGTTTTACTCAGTATCATTTACAATGATAATGGGCCTCATTACGAGTGCGATGCCGGTGCTGCCGTTAACTTCTTACCACTGCATACGAGGTCCCTTAGCGGGTTTTACCAGCCGCCCTTAGCTGGAGCCGCTAAGGGACCAGGGAGCTAATAAAGGGCATAGTATTTGCGGGCCCGTTATTAGCTCCTTCCCCATTCCCATTGAACCCTATGGGAGCTCGATTGGGAATGGAGAATGGTTTTCAGAATGGGGACTTACTGAGTCCTCCAAGGTTGGAATGACTCGGTAAGTCCCCATACCGAGAACCCGTACCCGGACACAAGTTTGGAGGCAGCCTCCAAACTCGTAATGAGGTCCAATGTGTCACCACTGCAATAACATTGCTCATACTTTTCAATTTTATTGATCAAGTCTCTGTCTAAAACCATGACTAGGTTTCACACCTGTGTGGGCACTCACTTATGACATAGGACAAGCCTGTACTGCAAAAGTGGAAATCCCAGTAGAGGCCATCATCATTCCAAAGACAATACATTGATTACCATTAAATTGGTAGTAATGACAACTATTGCTACAGTGCTTAGATGCAGGATAAATGGGACATTACTCACTATATAAGAGACTGACATTATTATTATTCATTATTATCATCATCATCATGACCAAATGGATGGAAGGCATTTACTGAATTCAAAGAATCGCTGGCTTCTAAACAATGTCCTCACAATAAAAGCGATCCCTGCCCGTGCACGTTACACATCTCATTAAGTAAATGAATGGACTGACTCCTTCTCAGTGGCGCATTTCTGGACTGGGAACTGTTATGTAGTTCCACACACACGTTGCGTGTATTTTCTATAACAGGAACGCGCGCGCAATTATCTGCTGAACTATTTTGAACCTGGTCGTGGGGCGCACTGTGATTGATCAACTGTTAAGCCAGGTTACAATTGACTCTTGAGCGAGATTGATCAAGCTGGAGATTGAAGAGGCAGTGCACGCGAATGATTTATGAACTCAATCAGATATGTGCGAAGGGAGAATTTTTATGAACAGCGAATTAAAGAAAAAATGAACACAGTCAAATCAAGACTGGGATGTTATTTTGTGCAACTCAAGCCATTGCAAGAAGTTTTGTTCATCCTTTCTTGTATGTGCAACGTAAATAACAATGGGACTGATTCACAAAACATGTTCCTATGGGATTGCGCCATTACAAAACACTTCCATGAATCAGGCTAAAAATGTCATGTCTATCTCTTACAGTGTGTATTTCTTTTTATCATGTGAAGGAACACTAGCAAATAGCACCTGTTTTGGTGAGACAGGGCACTGCTGAACAGTAACAAAACTATATCAAATAAGCCTGGTAATGGGAAATGATCTGATGTTTCTTAAAACAAGTGTCATTGAAAAAATGCTATATCTATTTAGAACAAATAATGTCTTGCAATGGCTTGAGTTGGTCAAAATAACATTTCACTCTTGATAACACTTTGTGCAGTTTCCTTATATATAGATGTATATTTTCACTGGAAAGGAAAACCTTTTGCTGAGGGAACGCTATGCGCAAAGCATGAATAAATGAGCGCAAGAGAAGTGACATCATTGGCCCCCCTACCTGCCGACCACGGAGCTCGGAAGGCGGGCTTTACTTTATGTTATTGCCCATATCCCAAGCGTCCTGGACCACAGGAGACTGCCATGATCCCCTCACAGTGCACCAGCCTCCAGTCCCTCTGCTCCCATTCTTACCCGCTGCACTCCTATCCCCACCCTCATCCCATAGCTCCCATACCACACAGGCCTCCCACTCTGCCTCTGGATTCTTCCTCAGTCCAGAAATGACCACCAAGAAAAGGAGCAAGGACCAGCTACTTCCCATCTCGCTTCGTCTATGGCAACCACTATTGTTAAAAATGACCACTTAGACCCCCCCGCCCCTCAAAAATATGGCCACTTAAAGAAAGCAAGCTTTTAGCACCCTGGAAATCACGCCAGGGTGCTTTTAGCTTTAAACAACCAGCTGGGCGGGTGTTTAAATAAATAATTAAATAAAAAATAGCCAGTGGCCATGTATGCTTATCAAAGCAACTATTCCTTGACCTTTGCCATGCACTGATTATGAAGCCATACATGACATCCAAGATCAAACAACACATGAGCATAGCCACAATTCACCGAGGACATGACAAACAGAAACTGCTGAGGAAACCGGTGGTAGCCCAGAATGCGTCAGTGGAGTTTTACTTTTCTATTTTTAGGGCTAATACATAACACAACCTAAATGAGCAGCAGTAATCTCAAAAGGCTATTTTTCATGTCAGTTAGTTCAACATATGATGTGATGAGAATTGCATGGCTGTGACCATGTCATGCCTGTCTCTGTTACAAAACCGAGTGGATTTCTTTGTCTTGTTCTGAAATCTTAATAGCCCTTCAGCTGACGCAAAAAATGTAGCAGGCACCCCTCTCTCGAAAGAACACAGCATGATAACCTGCTCAGTGGTTATTAACCACTTTGAGAGTTCGCAGTCATCTGCTTTTTGCTCATTGTACCTTCACAGATGGGAAATATCATTTGCATATCAGTCTTTGTCCCTCCCACATGGGCAGTCCAGTACTGAATTGCTATGGCAATTCCTCTTGGTCACCCTGAGTTACCTGGGGGCAACCAGACGTGGACTCCCTGCTCACTGTGCTCAGAGAGGCACAGCTTCACCTCACTGATGAGGCCCAACAAGGCTGAAACACGCGTATGGGGTTGCTGTTGGTACTCTTGTTCAGAGAGGAATTGCCATAGCATTTTGGTGCTGGACTGCCCATGTGGGCGGGACAAAGACTGATATGCAAATTAATATTTCCCATCTGTGAAAGGTACTGTGAGCAAAAAGTGTGTGATGCAAACTCTCATCTCAGAACAGGTTACCATGCCATGTTCTTTCTGGAGAGGAGAGTCTGCTACCTTTTTCGAAATATTTGCAAGGAATTTGGGGTTGGTCACTCTGAGTTACCTGGGTGCAACCAGACATGGACTCCCTGCTCACTGTGCTCAGAGAGGCACAGCTTCACCTCACTGATGAGGCCCAACAAGGCTGAAACACGCGTATGGGGTTGCTGTTGGTACTCTTGTTCAGAGAGGAATTGCCATAGCATTTTGGTGCTGGACTGCCCATGTGGGCGGGACAAAGACTGATATGCAAATTAATATTTCCCATCTGTGAAAGGTACTGTGAGCAAAAAGTGTGTGATGCAAACTCTCATCTCAGAACAGGTTACCATGCCATGTTCTTTCTGGAGAGGAGAGTCTGCTACCTTTTTCGAAATATTTGCAAGGAATTTGGGGTTGGTCACTCTGAGTTACCTGGGTGCAACCAGACATGGACTCCCTGCTCACTGTGCTCAGAGAGGCACAGTTTCACCTCACTGATGAGGCCAAACAAGGCTGAAACACGCGTATGGGGTTGCTGTTGGTACTCTTGTTCAGAGAGAAATTGCCATAGCATTTCGGTGCTGGACTGCTCATGTGGTCGGGACAAAGAATGATATGCAAATGGATATTTCCCATCTGTGAAAGGTACTGTGAGCAAAAAGCGTGTGCTGCAAACTCTCATCTCAGAACAGGTTATCGTGCCATGTTCTTTCTGGAGAGGAGTGTCTTCTACCTTTTTTGAAATCCCTTCAACTGATGTGTTTAGTGCATTTCTAAGGTTTTCATTACACAAGGTAGTTAATAAATGTACTTAACAAAGTTTTTTACTGTGACTTGTTTAAAAGAATCGTTTGCATTTGCATATCCACGACCATCAGTCGGGCTTCAAAGCAGCCATAAGCATGGAAACTGTTCTCCTGAACATCCGTGAAGACCTGCTCTCCAACCTTGATTCTAATCTCCCCTCTGTCCTCATCCTACTCAATCTCTCATCTACCTTTGACACGGTCAACCATGCCATCCTGCTCAACCGCCTCTGTGATAACCTGGGTATCACTGAACAGGCCCTGTTCTGGCTGACATCCTTCCTCTCCAACCAACCCTCACAGGTACTAGTTGAGTACTTCCTTTCCTCTATCTCACTCTCCACTTGTGGTGTTCCCCAGGGGTCTAACCTCTTTCCTTGGCATTTCAACCAATACCTGGCACCCCTTGCCCACCGCATTGCTGCTCTCTGCTCCAATTTTCAGTACTATGCTGATGACACTCAGCTTATTTTCAGGCTCCCCTCTGCCACCCCTTCTCCCTCTCTCATCTCTGACAGTCTGCAATCAAGGAGTGGTGTGCCGCCAATGACCTCTGCCTTAATGCCAGTAAGATAGAGATCCTCCTCATCAGCCCTCATGCACCTTCCTTCCCTGTCACTCTCTGGCCAGCCTCCCTGGGACCACTCCCTGCTCCCACCTGTGAGGCTAAGAACCTCAGGGTCATCTTCGACTCCACGCTTGCCTTTTCTCCACACATCTCTGATGTCTCTAAGAAGTCAAACTACCAACTGCACCGCCTCAGAGGTATTCTTCCTTTCCTCTCCTTCCCCCAGAAGCTCACAGTCTCCTGAGCTCTGGTTCTCTCTAGGTTGGATTACTGCAACAGCCTCTATCTAAATCTGCCTGCTACTACTCTCCACCCTCTGCAACTCATCCAGAACAGGACTGCAAGTCGTGTCCTTGGCCTCAAGACCAGGGATTGTATCCCTCCAGCCGTGAAATCTCTTCATTGGCTCCCAGTGGCTGCAAGTATTAAGTTCAAGACCCTTTGCATTGTCCACTTGGCCTTGTGGGGCCTGGGTCCCCAATACCTTCAACTCTCCCTTCGGAAATACCTTCCTACTCGAGCTCTTCGCTCCTCCACCTCCAACTCCGTCAGGGTCAGTCGCTTTTCCAAGTAACAAGTTGGGGGTAGATATCTTTCTTCAGCTGGGGCCTCTCTCTGTAACAGCCTCCCTGCATCTCTGAAACTTGCAGAGAACCATCTTCAGTTCCGGAATCACCTCAACACCTTCCTCTTTGCTTCTGCCTTCTATCTTCCTCTCCCCTTCTGATCTCGGCCTGCTTTGGCACTAGGCAGCTGACTACCTGTTGATCTCTGACCCAGATCCCTGTCCACCCAGCCGCTTACCCACACTGCCGCCTGCCAACCCTTGCACTTGGGTCTGTTTTGTCCTCCCTTGTACCCCTCCTTTGCCTCGTCGCTCCCTGAAACACTTGTGTATGGGCGCGATATAAATAACATATCATATTATATACTGTGAATTGCAGCTGGCTAGGCCCAGGAGACATTATCCCAGGGACATGGCTTTGTCCATATTTGGGGCACAGGAAACAGACTTAAAGAGCTAACTTGGGATGGCCAGAGTCACTGTGTCCCTCTTTCCTTACCTCAAAGAGGCACTAGCTGCCCACTAGGCTTGCCTTTTGACCGTGATCCAGTTATCTCATTGTGACCCAGAGTGCCCAATGCATCGGGTATGCCTTTCAGAGCGGTGAAGTGCGCCATCTTGGTTAGGAGGTCCACCACTACCAGTATGGTATTATAGCCTCCGCAGGCGGGTAGGTCTGTGATGAAGTCCAAAGAAATAGTGTGCCATGGGGTCGGAGGAATCGACAACTGACAAAGTAATCCTTGAGGCTTGGCTCTGGACGCTTTGTTTTTAGCACAGACGTCGCAGGGCTTCACATATTGTACAATGTCTTTCCGGCAAGTAGGCCACCAGAAATGTTGTTGGATTTTTGCCATAGTCTTTGCTATGCCAGGATGTCCTGCTGTAAGGGTATCGTGATAAGTGTTCATGATTAGGTCCCGCATCTCTTGGTGTGGTAAGAAAAGGCGCTTCTGATAATAAGGCAGATTGTTGAGTGCAAAACGTTGTGGACCCTGCGAGACCCATGTTTGTACATCCGTGGGGGTCATAACTTCTTTGATTTCTTCGTGTAGATTCTCCAGTGTGGTCTGGTGACTACTAACCAAACCAATACGTTTCTCTTCAGGTATGACAGGCGTAGAAGGAGGGGATGCATAAGCATCTTCTTTCTCAGTATTCCAGCCAATCCGTGATAATGCGTCTGCTTTCCCATTTTTTACCCCGGGACGATAACTGACTATGAAGTCATATTCCGAGAAAAACTGAGCCCATCGCAAGTGTCGTGGTGTTTGTGCCCTGGCTGTTCGTAAGAATTGCAGATTGGGATGGTCAGTAAGCACTGCAACTGCATGTCGTGCTCCTAGAAGGTGGAGCCGCCATTCCTTAAAAGCTGCTTTTATAGCAAGGAGTTCCTTGTCGGTTACCACATAATTTAGTTCTGCAGGATTGAACTTTCTGGACCGAAAGGCTACCGGGTGTAGTTGGTTGGTACCTGGATCCCTCTGGGACAATACCGCTCCCATCGCTACATTGGAAGTGTCAGTTTCTACCAGGAATGGAAGGTCCAGATTTGGGTGACTGAGGATTGGTGCTGTGGTAAATCGTGTTTTATATTCTTGAAAAGCATTCTCGGCTTCGGCGGTCCACTGAAAAATGCGGTTCTTTATGAGCAATGATGTAATCGGGTGGACTATCTCTGAGAAATCTGCAATGAACCTCCTATAGAAGTTTGCGCAGAATAAGAAGCTCTGGAAAGTTTTAATAGAAGAGGGGGACAGCTACTGCAATATTGCTTCCACCTTGCACCTGTCCATCTGGATACCTTGTGGGCTGAATATGTATCCAGGAAACTCCACCGTGGTGACGTGAAAGGCACATATTTCAAGTTTTGCGAACAGGTGATATTGACGTAGCTTAGAGAGGACTGCTCTTACGTGATGCACATGTTGTTCCAAGGTTTCAGAATAAATCAGGATGTCGTCTATGTAAACCATAGCGCAAATATCCAATAGTTCTCTTTGCACATCTGTCATAAAGTACTGAAAGGCGGCTGGCGCGTTGCACAGCCCAAAAGGCATGACAGTGTACTCAAGTAGCCCAAATTTGGTGCGGAAGGCTGTCTTCCACACGTCTCCAGCCTTCACGCGAACCAAGAGATAGGCCCCCCTGAGGTCCAATTTTGTATAGATTTTTGCCCCTTTTTGCTTGGTCTAAAAGTACAGGGATCAGTGGTAAAGGGTATTGTTTTTTTACGGTTATTTTATTGAGCCCTTTGTAGTCTATACATGTCCTCAGGTCTCCCTCCTTCTTAGGGACGAAGAAGAGAGCTGAGGAGACTAGAGATTTGGAAGGCCGAATGAACCCATTGGCGAGGTACTGGTCCAGATATTCACGTAGGTGTTGGTTTTCCTTTTCCATAAGGGCGTAGATGCAGCTACAGGGTAATTGTGTTCCTGGGATCAAATGTATCTGACAATCGTAGGGCGTGTGGGGTGGTAATACATTGGCCTGGTCCTTGCGGAACACATCCTGAAAATCGCTGTACTCTGGAGGCAATTGCCCTACGATTCCAAGAACACCTCCTGATGTCTGTATGACTAACTTGTTTCTCCCGAGTGTTAACTGAAGCCGGATAACAGGTTTGAGCACATTCAGGTGAAAACCTCACTGTATGCTCACGCTAATCTATGACAGGGTTATGACATGCTAACCAGGGCATTCCCTGGATTAACTGGAACTGGGGGGCATTAATAAGGTCGAAGACGATGTTTTCCCGATGACCGTCATGGCATAACATCACAACCGTCCCAGTACATAGGGTCACTGGCCCGGAAGTCAACTGAGTTCCATCCATAGACAATATGGTATCAGCCTTTTCCCTTCTTTGGGTAGGCACCCCTATCTGTTGGGCCATGGTGATGTCCATGTAGTTGCCTACTGCTCCGCAGTCGATATACGCTTCCAAGGCATGCATCCGTTGTGGCTGTTCGGGGCATAGTAGGATGACTGGTGTTGTTAGATGCGAGACCGCTGACGTCTCTCCTTGTCCTGACAAGCCGGTCTCTACTCTTGTCGAGCCAAGTAGTTTTCCGATGGCTCTTGCGGTTCTGTCGTAGCTTCTATCGCCCCTAAAAGCTTCTGAATTGTCTTGTTTGGGCAGTCTTTTAAGAAATGTCCTGCTTTGCCACAATGCAGACATAACTGCTGTTTCCTACGTCGTTCTCTTTCCTCCTTGGTCAGAGGCCCTCGAATGCTCCCCAACTGCATTGGTTCTGGTGCATTGTCAGTGGTTTGTGGTGTATCTCGGGGGCAGACATACAAGGGTCGATTTTCAAAACGGGCCCAGTCAGACTTTCTTTCCTGTAGTCGATGATCAAGCTGGACCACCAAGTCTATGTATTCAGCACAGCGATCAGGCGGGTTCACGACCTGAGCAAGAACGTCTTTCAACTCGTTTCGTACGCCCCAATAAAACTAGGTGGTCCTCTTGTCCTCGGGCCAATTAGTTTCAGCCACCAAGTGATTAAACGTAGTGAAGTATGCTAGAAGATCCTGAGACCCTCGTCGAAGGCCTAACAGCTCAGCATCCAGTGCATGTCCCCGAGTACGGCGGGAAAAGAGCTTGTCCGTCTCTTGCTGAAATTGTACAAAGTTGTGTACAACAGGATCATCTCGATCCACCAATGGAACCGACCAACTAGCGGCATATCCTCCTAGGTAGGATAGAATGAAGGCCACCTTAGTTTGGTCTGTCGGAAACGCTCCCGGTCGGCATAAAAAAGTGGAGCCGACACTGAGTCATAAATACTCCATATTTCAGTGGGTCACCCAAGAACCTCTCTGGTGGAGCCAAAGGGACAGTAATTGGAGTGGTTACCTGTATCTGGGAGGCTGCTGCTGCTCATTCTGCAGAGCCTGGCAATGGGGTTTGTCCTGCTCGAGTACTGGTGAGGCGCCTTGCTCAGTTCACCACTTACTCCTTTCTTACTGCACTAGTTTCTGAGCGTGCTGCATGCACCTCGGCTCTTAACTCGCCCAGCAGGAGGGCCAATTGGTCGACCTCTGAAGCCTTGGCACTCGGGCAAAGCAATGACGTGGGCTCAGCGTTCTGTAACGCTTACCTCTGGGCCTTGCAGAAGTGCCTGGTCCGGTTTGATGGCGAGTGCAGGTCCGGTCTGTGAACGCCTCCTGAAGTTACCCAAAACACTCCCTCACCTCTGCTCACTGCAGGCTAAATCACCCAGTGGTCAGAGAAGCAGGAGTGGTCCGGAAGACCAGGTTCTGGAATGTATCTAGTTGCGCCTCCTGGCATCTTGCACCAAATGTCACTGGTTTGTTTATGCTACCCAGTTTCCTCACTGGACTTGTATCAGTATTGTTCAGTTCGATTGATTAACTCCCAGTCCTTAACTTGTCCTTGTTTACTCCCCAGTTCCTTCACTGAGGTAGGGTGGATAGCCAGTTGCTTCACTGGAGTCACTGGAATGCCCAGACCTGCTGCGACACCCCTAACCACCTTGCGTTTCCCTTATGTAAATATAGGCACTCTCTGTAATAATGGCTCAATGTTCAAATCCTATGTGATCTTCACTGGCTCCCCTTCCCTGCAAGGATTCTCTTTAAAACCGTGTGCATCACATACAAAGTGGTCTCCAACGGAACCCCATTTTACCTGGCAGCCAACCTCTGAATCTCTGGAGGATTCTGCACCACCCGTAGCTCGACCATCAAAAGGTTAGATCCCACACTTACCTGTAAGAAAAGGACCAGAAAACAGTTCTTCTCCTGCTATGCCCCATCCCTCTGGAACTCACTCCCCCTGGAGGCTCATACTGCCCCTTCCATCAAGCAGTTTAGCAAAATCTTGAAGACATTGCTCTTTCATCACCTCCTCCCCCAGCATTGAAACCCTGACAATCCCCCAGAGTACTACGTTACTGTTAGAAATGCTAGCTCGACGCTAGCCTCTGGCTTCTTCTGAACTCTGTAAAGCGTTCTACTGCCTATAGGCCAGTTTCACGCTATAAACAATCAAATAAAACAAATAAATAAAATAAAATGCCAGAGAAAATGCCACAACGGCTGATCGCGCACCTGCTATATGTCAAGGACATCATAGAATTCTGAATGGCCTATAACTCAACACCTGCTCCCTGTTGAAGCATGCAACAGAGTTGGTGGACTATATTTTGAGTAAAAATTTGTGCATTATGTTTGTCACAGAAACATGGTTGCATTCATTCAGCTGGCCAAGGACTGGCCCTGGCAATTCCTCCCAGATATCAAATTCTTAGAGCAGACAACATTTGTAAATCAGGCGAGTTTGTGCATAGATCAGTTATTTCCCATTCCAAATTAACATCCAGCAATATTTGTAGGCCACCCTGGGGCCTCCCTTTCTAACCCTTGGCAGCTGTGATGGTAAAAGTTGTTCACCTTTGGAACATTATAGGTTCAACCGACCAAGTTTCTTGAAAAAGAAACTCCTGATATTCTTGGATGAATTGGCACCAAATTGAATCCTCAGTGTGACGAGAGAGGCTTGTCACATTCCAAGATAACATTTTGTGGGAATTAGACTTATCTGCATTGAGGCTTCCACGTTCCAGTTAACCTACAGCTTCCAAGCTCATGTTTTCCCAAGTGACTCAGGAAAACTGAGAGGACCTGGGGTGTATGTTATTACTTTGCCTGGTGCTTTCGTGGTACATCATTCTTTCACGCCCGCCCTGGTCTTGTTGGTTGTAACCTCCGCTGTTGACAAAGAATTCATGGGATTGCAGAAGAATATTGATGTTAAGTGGATAAGTCTGTAGATCAATAACCAAAACTCCTTCTACCAAAGACCAGGAGTTCAGAAATACCTGGATGTGGTTGAACAGGGAGTTGGGGATGGGTTTCTGTGGCATCCCAAAATATCTTCTCTTATTAACGATAAGCAACCCTTGGTGTGAAGGAACCAATGAATACACTTATTGGTGAGGGTATCGTGCTGTTCCTAGGCACCAGAGCACAAACATGGGTCATTAATCATGAACACTGATGAGAAGCCTCACCCCTGACTCCTGATTTCTTTTGAGGATCATGGGATCGGTGTCTGATGGTGGTGATATGCCTTTGCCCAACCCTACCACCCTATCTTTAATTTCCTTTTCTATATCCACTATTTCGTTTAGTTTGTTGCCAATTATGTTGTTAATTATGTCCTTATTCTCAATAAGAGTGACCTAGCTTTCTAAAATTGGTTCAGCTGCTTCTGATGACTGTGGAGCTGCTGATTTCAAATTAGATGGTTGGGTTTAAGAGTTATGTGACCCTGTTCCTAGATGGCCTCTTCACAGCTATTCTCATCAACCCACTATCAATAGCCTCGGTTAACACGGCCAGAGGTCCAAATCTATTGACACTGGGAATTTGGGGCACATCTTGTGTTTTGTTACCTGCTCTGTTACTTTCATTCAGGTTATCCGAGAACCTGAAAGCAGTCCCCTTTGATGGAGTTACCTTCAGAGTTTCCGGGTCAGTTCCCAGTACCCTGTCAGGGGCGCTCCCTTCCTCGAGTAGATCTCTTCAATATTTGATGTTAATATCCCTCTGGCACATTCGGTGTCCTTAGCTAAAAATGTATAGTTCTTCCCCCCTTCCTGCCCCAGGTGCTGGCTAATCTCAAAAGGCGCCAGGAGATCCTCTTTAGGCCCCGTCGGATTCATACTTGTACTAATAGGGGCTACTGAAGCCTGAAAGTCATTTGGTGTGGCTAGAATATCCCCAATGTTTAACACCGCACATTTAGAGCAGCTGGTCATTTGCGCTAATGGACGCTGGTCTTGACTCAAAGTAGTAGCCCCATTGCTAGTTCCACTAACGCTGTGCTTTTGCGCTTTGGGTTCGCCAGGGCCATCTATATCTATGTCCATTAACAGATCCTCTATTTCAGTTATTAGGATATTTACCCCCTTGATGGGTTTTAGGGGCTGATTCATGGAATTTGTGCACCGAAAAATGGGGATTTGTGCACCATTCTCCCTGCAAATCCCCATTTGTTAAATAGGGATTTGCGGGCAGAATGGCGCACAAATCCCAGTTTTTCGGCGCAAATAATTCCATGAATCAGCCCCTTAATATCTTGGAAACTTTGCTATTTCTGACTACTGAAGAAATGGGTAGTTCAGCCTTTCTTTTAATCATAGTTCAAATTTAAACAATTCAAAACAAATCTTGAAATTCAAATAATGGTAAAACTTCAAAGGTGACAATATAAAATGCTACAAATAGGACAGTTTATTGATGATACGGAGCAGGGCACGCCGGTTTGGATAATGGGGCTGCCAAAGTCTGACTCCACCCCATGCCTTATTCTGCATGTCCACTTCACCAGTTCCGTTGAGATGTTCACAAATATTGTTCCATTAAAAAAGTTGCATTATGGTTCAACAAATAGTAAAGTGTAAAAATCAATTGACCGTCATTAGTGGAATGTAAAGTAGCATCTGGTCTTAAATCTAGGTACAAACATGGTTTTTAGTGCTCGGTTACGCAACTTGTATTCTGCCTTTTTCTGCTGTGGGCCAAATGATCCAATTGCAGAGGTTATGAGATGCCAGCTAAAAGGCAATTGCACATGCAGCAATGTCCACACCTTCCAGCAATAGTGCACCTTTAATGTTTATGAGAGAGGGTGAGGTAGGGCAATCCGTTCAGCTAAGAGCAAGAGCATGCACATGTGAAGCGGGAGCAAGAGCGGGAGTTACAAGGAGTTGCTTAACTCGCATGAGTTGCACGCAGATGCAAGTGTGTGCTGATTAACAATTAAGTCAATTATTCCTAGGCAGAGTGGTGTAGAACGCTGCTGACGATAACCAACATGGGTACACCTGTGTACTTTCTATGCCTGTTATTAAGCCAAAGCGGGGATATCCCCCTGCACATTGCAATACATGACAATAAACATTGTTTCCTCAAAATAATTTTGACAAACAGCATTTTTGATTGGAAAACCAATGGTCATTTATTGGCGTCATCCTAACGGTGTGACGTAAAATGACAGCCCCATAGAAACAGAGATGGAGAGGCAATGTTAGGCACCTATTGTGAGAATGAAGCTGGCTAATGTGGAGTTCCATTGAAATATATATATATATATATATTTATTTGAAACTTCAGACTTAAATGCCTCAGTGCTCACACTGTGGCATCAGACTTTTGTTACAACATAAAGGTTTTTGTTGGATTCTTCGCTAAACATACAATTTAGTATTAGCAATGACACTTCAGCACCATGTCTAAAAGAAAAACAAGGAAGACGACAAATTTTCGATCAATAATCATATAAAAGCCTCCAGCTCCAAAGAGTCTATAAAGTCCACCACAGCGCAACTTAATTTCACTGAACTGCCAGCCATTGCATATGACCACCAGTCCCGAGATTCAGAATTCACTGGACTGAAGCTTCCCAAGTGCAGAATCCGTTTTTGCATGGTCTGAGTACATTTTGTAAGTAGATGTTCTAAAGATTCAATTTCTTTCAGGCAGAAGCAACACTTATTGTCATTTACTTCTTTTGAGTGACGAAACCACATCATCGCCCTAGTTTTTATTGAATTTAGACGAATCCGCAGAAATTGCTCACAATGATGTCGGGAAGGACAATTTGTTAGGTAGTGGCATGGTACACCTAGCTTATGTGCTCCCAACCCGGAGTCTAAAGTTGTTGGCATCTTTAGGCGTTCGTCATTATTTGAATCCAACATGAAAGTTCACATTTTTTTTTCATGGATTGTGGTCTCATTACCAAGGCTTCTACTGTTAAATCAGCGTGTATTAGGATCTGTTCCATACATTGTTTCCACTCTTCAAGAAGATTTGATTTTCCTGTGCCTGGTCTGGCGGAAAAAACTTGATAAGCTGGTGGAATTGGCGTCGAGATCATTTTCCGCAAAGCCATCAAAGATTTCCACATGACACATGCATGAACAGAATTCAGAGAGAGTTCATATCTTAGCTGCCTCATTGAAATATAAGTCGGTAGCTTCAAAACTCCCCGCCAAAGATGCCTTCTAATTTCTGCCAAAAGGTGATGTCAATGTTCCATCCCGCTTCAGACCCAAAAGTTATAGCCGGAATTACTTTTTGGGTATAAAATGTCAGTACGGGGGTTAAGGTGAATTTTCCGTAGGTCTTATACAACAACTGAGCTTGGATACTAAACTGAATCATTCGATTTGTCATGTGGCTCTTCCAATGCTGTTCGCACAATGAATTGTTAAATGAAATTCCCAGGTATCTTATTGAGACTACCACATCCAGATGTTTCTTGTCAATTTTCCATCTAAATTGACGTTTATTTTTGGTATTTGTTCGACCAATGATGATGATCTTGGTTTTTTCAGTATTTAGTACCAAATCATTTTTATTAAGATAGTCATGTAGATTTGTTATTTGTCTTTGTAAACCTATCGGGGTCTTATCTAAGAGAACAACGTCATCAGCGTAAATAATGCATCCGATTTCTGTATTGTTTAAAGTAGGCGGAAAACATCTTGGGGTCGATTCATGGAGCAAACGTGTGCCGAAAATCCCAGCGCAAGCAGGCGCAAGGTGGCGCAAGCGTCAGAAACCCAGCGCACGCGCACCCGTGCGATTCAAGGAAGACGCTGCGTTTGTTTCCCGCTGTCGGTGCGCCAAATCCTGCCATGGCGCACGCGGGCACACACGGCGTGCGCTACGCGCACAGCAAAAGCGCACATAGCGCGGCGCACACAACCAAAGCGGGCGGAACAGTGGGCATAACACGCTGAATGGGGAATAACACGTGAAAAAGAAGGCGTAACTGGGGAAGTACTGCAGGGAACTACACGGAACGCCCACACGCACGCGAACAACCCGTATTCATGGATTCAAATACGGGAAACCCGCGCACGGTAAAAGACGCACACAGGCGTCAACGCGTCCACCACACGAAGGCAGGCGGAAGCGTCCCCGCGCACAGTATAAAAGTGCACGCAAACAACAAACACGTATATACAGCTACGATGAATGCCCCATTTGTCGCAGCACTGATCATGGGACACCGCAGGAGGAGAATAGCCAGGACATGCATTTTCGCACCACGGACAAGCCTTTTTGGGATGCCTGACGACCAGGTCTACGGCAGGTATAGGTTTCCACCCCATATCATCCTAGACCTGGTCAGGGAGTGGGAAGATGACCTTACATCCCCCACCCTTTGCTCCCAAGCATTGAGCCCCTTGGGGAAGGTGTTCAATGTCCTGCATTTCTTGGCCACTGGGTCATTCCAGCGGACTACTGCCATAGTGGGGGGGTCTCACAGGCCACGCAGTCACGCTGCCTATACCAGGTACTGGCAATCATAACAGCACGCCCCTCAGTCCGCAGGCACATATACATGCCCAGAACACCCACAGAAAGGCAGGCCGTTGTCTTGAATTTTTGCAGGGTGGTACACTTCCCCAAAGTGCTCGGTGCCATAGATTGCACCCATGTGGCCCTACGTCTACCTAGGGCCACTGAGCACATCTACCGAAACCGCAAGCACTGGCATTCCATCAATGTACAGGTGGTATGCGATGCAAAGGGAATCATCACCTCTGTCTATGCAAACTACCCTGGCTCCACCCATGACAGTTTCATATACAGAATGTCTGCCCTGAGCCGGGCCCTGGAAGCTGGGCAGCATGGCGACACATGGCTCCTAGGTGAGTACAAATGCCCTTGCACATGCATGCATGTCACACACACACACACACAAATACACAAACCCCAATAATCACAACCATTTACACCTCCCCAGGGGACAGTGCCTACCCTCTGAGCAACCACATGATGACGCCAATCAGGAACCCCACCACACCACCCCAGGTAAGATACAACGCCGCCCATATTGCAACCAGGGCCATAGTGGAGCGCACTTTCGGAGTGCTCAAGTCACGTTTCCGCTCCCTTGACCGCTCTGGCGGGCAGCTACTCTATGCACCCCCAGTAGTGTGCAGGATCATTGTGGCAGCATGTGTCCTGCACAATGTTGCAACACGGCACAGCGTACCGGTGGACATGGTGGTGCCCCCACATCCCCAACCACAGGCACAGGCGCTGCCCATGGGAGGGGACAGGGCACGTGGCGAGGAAGCCCGGACCCAGCTTGTGGCCACATTTTTCACCTAAACTCCCACCCCTGCGGAGTGCACACAGGCCTGGCACATACCAGGTGACAATCGATGATGACAAAGAGACAGTCAACTGTCACAACCCTACCACCCTGAGATAGTTGCCATGGAAGTGCCACATTGTCTGCATCCCTAGCTACTTAAACACAAGCTATCCTGTGTGACCAAAAGGCACACATATGACATGACATGATATGGCATTTGTAACGTGCCTATACACAAGTATTTCAAGGTGCGACGAGGCAGGGAGGGGGGAACAAGGGAAGACAGACAACGATACTACTAGGCCAGGTGTCATTTAGATTGCGCAAGTGCAGGGGTAGGGGGAAGGGAAAAGTGCAAGGGGAAGGGGAGGGGGGAGTGCAGTACAGGGTAAGTAGACTAAAAAAAAAAATAGGCCAGCTGGTGGCAACTGCAAAGGTAAGTGCAGACAAGTGCTGGGAAGGGGGGCTGTAGGGATAGAGAGACAGTCCCGCAGTGCAGGGATTGCCAGGGAGGCAGTGCAAGTGGAGAGTGGCTGGGCCAGGGACTGAGGTCGATGAGAGTGGCCCAGTTGCAGATCCAGTGCAGTTCCAGTAAAGAATTTTGCAAGGGAGAGGGAGAGAGAAAGCAGAAGCAAAGAGGAAGGTCTTGAGGTGTTTCCGGAACTGGAGATGGTTCTCCTCAAGTTCCAGTGAGGCAGGAAGGCTGTTCCAGAGGGAGGCCCCTGCCGCAGAGAGAGATCTACCCCCAGCTAGTTGCTTTGAGAAGCGGATGACCCTGACATGCAAGGTGTGAATCACACACACCTGCAAAACAGGCCATGACCATCACTGTTATGTGACTCAAACCCTCCCAAACCACAACATGACATGGCAAGCAATACCCATACACCAACACAGTACCAATAAGGTACACATTGCCATGTCAAAAATGTACAGTGGCATCAGGCAATGATGCCTGACATGGAATCAGATGAAATGACTGACCAACAACCTCCCACCCAAAATAAGTCATTCCCAAATGCATTACAAAAGTTGTAGACGTAACATAACAATGAATGCCTGTCTACATGCACATTGTGCATTGCAAAATCAACACTGCAGCTTCTGTGTGCTGTGTCCAACTCCTGCAACACACTGCTCAGCTCACAGCACAGTGACCAGCCATTGTGTGTGATGCACACCCTGAGCATCACATCTAAGCGACAAACCACATCAAAAAGCAAATTAGGCATGTACAGGATCCATAATTGGTCACAGAACATGTGCTGCAGGGACACAGTGGGCACCAGAAGGCAAACAGAGTGTACACGTGGATATGCAAGGGTGGTTGTACATGTAGTGCATCATAGTGCAAGTGTGTGGGTCAGTAAGGACATGCACTCAACATATGCATGTGCAATCAAGTGACCATCAGTGTCCTCTACACATCACATGTGAACATTCACCATGTGTACACCCCAGCATGTCAAACCACAACTATCCCCTCACACCTGAAAGGTAAACACAACACATGAACAGGCATTGATCAGCAGAACACAACATGTACATAGGATACCACAATTACAATGTCAGGGTTCCCATCACACTGCAGGGCAAGGCAACTATCAACAACAACCCCCCCCCTCCCTCACAAATGACCATGACCCACTGAACAACTGCACCTGGGTCATGGAGCCTTCAACCCTCAATTTCACCTGGCCACAGGATCACCCTTCCCCTTCGTCACCATCTCCCACCTTGTGTGTCCACCCTCATTTGCAAAATCACAAAATCCAAGCCAGAGAAACGAACCAGAACACCCTCCAGTAGATGACTTCACGTAGCAGTACCTCACAAAGGCCAAGTACTACCACAATGATGTAACAACCAAGGTAGCACAGTAAAACAATGTCACAACAGGATGTGAACCATGTGTGGTACATAACATAGAATGATGCACCATGAACGGAATTGTGTACTGTCACAGGTCCCATGTACAGGCACAGGAGTGGCACGAAACAACCACCCCCACCGTGTCCCGGGTGCCTGCAAGGTCAAACTCACACAGGCCTCTGAGACCCTGGTGGGGAAGGAGGGTCAGGGATATGCAGTCGGGACAGGTGTTGGCACACTGGATAACTGGAATGAGTGGCAGGAGAGGGCAGGAGGAATGACACATGAAAGTAGGGAATGCACGAAAATGTACTACCTGCATGAACACATACACAATCCGAACAAACTTGGACATCATTGTCATGGCCTTCTGTAGTCCAGGCTTAGGAGTGGCACGAACCAACCACCCCCTCTAGGGTTTTGGTGCCTGCAAGTTTTGGGCTTACACAGGCATCCGCAACCCCAGCGGGGAAAGAGGGTTAGGGAACGTTGCTTGGATAGGTACGGGAAGCAGGAACACCGGGTAGAGGGTACAGGTTTTAAAATTGGATAGGACTCCGGGTGATTAGGGGAAAACAAACATACCAAATTTAATTACACATTCATCCATGCATTAGTGCACCCCCCAGCAAGCCTATGCAGAGCAGTTTGAAAGAAAAACAACAAGACACTTAGCTCTGGTTTTGAGTGCTGGCCTCCTGCCTGCGCACTTTCAGGTCCAGTTACAGGAGCACTGCAATGCTGTAAAGAGAGCCACAGTTAATAATCTGTCCGTGCCCATAACACAAAAACACACCACCAAACATGCCCCATAGCAACAAACTACTCTACAAACAGACAATCTGGTGTAGATGCTTCATACCCATATATAACATTACCCCTGTGATGGGTCATACACAGTCAATGCAGTAAGTCAGCCGCCGGTGGGTGCGTGGCAAATGGAACACCAATGTGTCACAATTCACACAACATGCAATGTTCCCTGGGTAAGCAGACAGACCCATATAGCAAGGCATGACTTCAGAACAAGTTGTGTTCCACCATGAACGAAACAAAGTAGGCAGTGCATGTATCAAAATGTACATGGAAATGAAATGCACTGCACCCGAGTATGTCCCTTGCTGTATGTCCCTGTGAGCTGCCCCTTTCCATGTCTCGGAAGGCTACATGGTTGATACAAGTGCCTCAATGGACCTTGGTGTACCGGAGGGTATGTGCCAATGCCCCTGCAGGTGTCCCAGACAACCTTACAATCAACAGCCATCAGTCCACCAACACATCTGAGCTGCATTGTGTGCTTCAACACCAATATTCGTCCAAGCTCACCCTCAGTGCTGTAACTAAGCCTGCATGTGCAACTCGCCTGGTGCAAGCTTTGCTGTGTTGTGGCCCCCCTGTGCTGCTCACCTTGCCTGGAGTTCCTTGGAACACGTCAGCAGTTCTAGGATGTAGGCCTGCAATCCCTGTGCCTCTGCTTGTGCACACATGTGCATGTGGGCACCAACAAACGTGTCCATAATTCAGATGTCCAATGGGCCATGTCTGCTGGCAAAAGTGCTCTGGAGGCTCATCCCCCTGCAGAAAGGGCATTAAACAAATGATTAATGCTTTAAAGTCATCTGTGTGTGTCTCTTCAGGCATCTCATTACTGGACCATGTCAGAGACTTACATCAGAAATCACACCATCAGTCCGTCTTTCACATCCAAAGTGTGGAACACACTATCTACGGCATGAATTGCAACAAGCACGTGTACAGTAAAGATAAGAAACATACTACACAATGCATAGCAATGAATGTACACATTAATCATGAAACACCCCATCTAGCAAAAGCTGAACAGTGGACAATAACACCGCAATCATCCCGACAAGGGGTGTCAACACAAGTCACACAGCACCAGACATGCCACAGATATGACAGTCCAAAGCCCTTGTATAATAGTTTGTCACACCGAACCATCCTTGCGAGCCCATGGATAAGGGAGGCAGGAGTGGCATATGTGAGTCAAGGACCCCACGCAGCAAATACATATACAAGACAAGCCTGAAGGGCCCAGCTGGAACAGACAGTGGATGCCTTCAAAAGCCACAAAGCACCGCACTGTCACATGAAAGCACAATAGACAAGCAATTTTAAACTATATTAACTAATTACACTAACTATGAAAAACCTACGTTACCTAATTAAACTAACTATCAAACAGAAAGGTAACTAACTAAACTAAAAGAAAAAGAAAAAATGGCCACATACGACCCGGGGGGGGAGGGAAGGCACCCAGGAGGGGAGAGGTACAGGGTGCTGCTCAACACCCACATGCGATGATTCTGAGCCAAAAAAAACCTCCATGGGCTCAACGCCTGCACAGCCCGACCTATGTGGGAGATAGATGGTCGTCCGAGTTTGGCTCATCCTGGAAAGGAGGACGTGGCACAGTAGCCTGGCCACGCCTAGCTGCAGCTTGCCCCTCATCTGCAGCAATTCTGCCGGATGGGTGAGCCTGGTTCTGTGTGGCGATGTGACGTAGGTCTGCATGCAGAACCTCACGTGATACACGTGCTTCCTCTTGCAAGGTTGCACGTGTAACACGGAGTTCCTCCTGCAAGGCCTGGCTGGACAATCGCTGCACCTCCCAGCAAGCCTGTAGTTCAGCCGAGATGGTACGCTCAAGCTGTGCAAACCTCTCCTCTGCCTGCTGCCTCTGGGACATCATAAGGACACCCAGAGTGGATTTGAGGGAAGCATACTCCTCCCTCAGGGCATCCATGTGCGCCTCTGCGTGAGCAGCAATTGCTTGACGCAGAGACGACATTTCAGCCTGGCGTGCCCTGTCTGAGGCCGCCATGCCCAGCCTGAGCGAGCGGGCCGTGGACCGTGCCGCCTGCTGCTGGAGAAGCACCTGCCTAGCAGGGGGGAGCACAGATTGGGCCACACGCTCCATGCTCTCAGCAATGTTCTCCATTGCTGCCCCCTGCCTTTCTGAATTGGCAGTCATTTGACCCCTGCGGGACCCAAGGACCGGGGGTCCTCGCTGTGTTGGCACCGCCCGCGGCTGCACGACTACATGCCCCCGTCGACGTGATGTTCAAGGCACATCAGTGACTGGTGTGGAGGGTGACCCTGCGTCCCGATCCACCACGGGTGGAGGAACCAAGACTGTCTGATCCCTCAGTGCAGGTGTCGCGTACAGAGGAGTGTCCACATCAGAATCACTCACCCCTGACACATGGACTTGATGCTCATCCAACTCAACATGGAAGTCAGAGTCGTCATCAAGGCTGGACTCATAGGCAGCCAGAGACAAGATGGACTGTAGCACTTGGGGGTTTTCGTGGCCTACCACCCCACGACCCCACTTGTGCCGGGTTGATGTAGTGGTAACAACCCTGTGTCTGGCATGACAACACCATCCGCCGCCTCCATTGCGTCATCACCTGAAAAATAGAGAGAAAAAGGTCACTACACATGTCAGAAGCACACAACACACACACACATCGACAACAAACGCATCAGGCAGACATGTGACACACAACATATAACCTGGCATGCATGCTGGGTCAACTGTGAATTGCTTCTGTGATCAGACCTGTTGAAAGGTGGCAGTTTCCATGGACGTGGGTCTATGCAGTTCAGAAAATGTGTACGCCACTCACTACCTACATGTACAAGGACCCCATGGTGTGTGTCAGGAAATGTGAAGGCAGTGCAAGGTCAAATTCAGGCATCACGTGCATTGTGCATTCAATGTGTACCATATCTAGAAGCCAAGCACCCCTCCACCCCAGTACAAAAGCAGGGATGCCTAGCATGGTATCAAAAGGCGGCCCATACACCTGTGTATTGACAGGCAGTGTTGACTGGCATCAACAGCTTAATGTGATTCAAGTGACAACACTGCAAATGATGATGGGACAGTAAGCAGGACACATGATGAAAACTCTGGAGGCCGCCCATGTGTGAAGAAGACACAACAACAGTTGGACAGAGTCATTGGCCATTGAACAGGCTGAGGCCTGTGAGCCACACAGATTGTCAGACCCTAACCATGTGTGCAACGCAGTACTGACCCACAGTTGACATGGGAAGGCTGATGAGATGCCATGCAATGTATGTCACCCAGGACTTGTATTACAGTGATCATCCAGTCAAGGACACATAGGGGCATGCGTGCAATGCACATGGAGCATGAATGGGCACTCATGTCCCTCCGGGACATCTGACCTATGCACAGTACAAGTGAGATACCCTGCATCAAGTACTAAGGCTGTACCACACGGCATATGTCTGGCAGATTGTACGCTGGAAGTTAGCATCTACACAGGACGCATGAACAGGAAAGTACACATTGGCAAGATTGAAGCAGACCAGTGCAAAGGTGGAACTGGGGTGCAGAGTGGCAGAGGAGGGGCAAGGGAGCATGCCTACATGGAGTCCCCGCACGCAGGCAGAGGAGACATGCACCTCAGTCATGCAATGACATTGTGCCTGGGCTGAGAGGAAGGTCACCCCACGCCACATACAGAAGGGCCAGTGACCTGGAACATGGACCGGAGGGGCATACTTGTAACCAGCATGTCAGTAGGGTGCAATAGTGGTGATGCAGACAGTCCCCGTCTGCTCCACATATCCACCATCCAGCAGATCAGACATGCATCACGGAAGCATTGCATTACTTACACATCATAACCATGTACACGTCACATGAAGTGGCAATCATGCACAACACATCCCACAAGTGAAACACACACGTCCTCAACATACACGCATCAACACTCACTGGACTGGGCATCAAAGTCCAGCATCTCTCCCACTCCTTCGACCAATTCAGGTGGTATGAACTCCGCAACGAGTGCCTCATGCGGAGTGAGCTCTTCCTCCTCTGGTGCAGGCCCACCGCCAGTCACCAGAGTCATGTTGTAATTAGAGGCACGCTTAGCCTTAGTTCTGCGTTTGATGTCATTCCAACGCTTTTTGCACTCTTGCGCCGTGCGCACCTCATGGCCGAATGAACTGACATGTTCTGCAACATGCTTCCAGTGGGTGTCACGTTGGGCAGCCGTAGTCTGACTATTGGCACCCACTAGCATGTCACGGCTGTGGCCCCGCACGTAGCCCACGAGGAAGTCCAGTTCCTGCTTGCAGAAAGGCTTCTTCCTCGACGTGCAGGAGGTCGTGGCTGTGTGTGGGGTCCCAGCCTGTGCTGCAGGTGCAACCTTCCTCCTCTTGGACTGTGGCGCAGACGCTGGCTGGCTAATGCCGCCCTGACTTGTATGGCCAGTGGGTTCGGTGGATTGAGCCAAGGGAGTGGCAGGTGGAGGGACGACCAAAGGCCTGACTTGTGTCAGTGGCATCTGGGTGCCCTCTAATGGACCCTGCGCAGCAACATCAGCTGTGGCAGGGTCATTGACCGCAACGGTCCTGGTTGGCAGACTCACAACCGGGGTGTTGTTGGGTGCATCTGCCCCTGCACTTGCCAACACCCGGCTGTTCGGGGCAGCAGATGACATAACTGCCCCAGGGACACGTGTCTTGGTCTGAGCAGCCCTGCCTGCCCCTATGGTTTCCCTCCTGGCCTGTTGGAAATCTACCAAGGGCTCCTCAAGTGCCAACGGAGCCTGCGCTTGCAGACCCTGAGCCTGGGTGGCGGTGTCCACAGCTGCACCGGCAGCTACCATTACCCTTGGGCCCATGGCAGTCGATGGAACGGACTGCCGGGACACACGGGCGCTAGTTCCAGATGCAGAAGTTGCATCCCCCGGAACCACAGGGGGTGGTGGCATGACTGCACCGACACATGGCACAACATTGTGCTGAAGTGGCGCACCCCTGCCTCTTCCCCCTCTGTGGCCGCCCTGGACACCGTGGAGACCCCCTACTCCCTGGTCACCACGGCCACATCCTTGACCACGCCCGCCACGAGGAGTACGCCCAGCTGAGGCGCCCCTCACCTTTGGTGTCCTCCCAACCATGGCACAGATGTAGTAGTGCTGGCATAGATGGAGTAGTGCCAATGGGAGGTGTACACCACAATTGACCTGGGCAATTGGGGTGAAGCGGTTGGGAAGCAAGATGTTAACAGCCCCCCTGCACCTGCAAGGCTGTATGTGACCCCGGTGATGTAGTGACGGGTCACGCAACGCTCAGGCACCCCAAAACTGCAGTAAAACCGTGCGCGCAACCCTGCAGCCTATGTGCGTGGAATCAACCTCCCGCAGTACGCGGTGGCACCCAGTAACACGAATAACGCATACGCGTGGGACACGCAGGCTACTATGACATCGAAAATGGGTGCGATACACAGGGGCACCCGCAGTGGGAAAAATAGCCTGTGCGACTCACTGTCTGACTAGCGCGATGCAGAAAAACACGCGTAGCCAATACCCCCACCAAAAGAAGAGATACGTCCTAGATAGCTGTGAAGTTGTGATGGCGCGCGAAACAACAGGAAGCAGCAACACACGTCGGTCTCCACGAAAAGGCACATACAGTGAACTACTGGCCCCGCTCACCTTTAACCCGTGCTGAGGGAAACGCCCGCGCACGTCACGTCACTTACGCGCATGAGCCCTTTCCTCGGATTACACGCGGACGTGCAGTTTTTCACGCGCGCTGAAACGCCCATGCACGCCTGCGGGCGTCACGTCACAGAGGCGCTTGCAGGGCCTTCTGTCCAATGAAATTGCGTATGCGTGCAGACGCGCTTACGCGCTAAGGTCCTTTCCTCGAATTACACGCTGACGTGCAGAATTTTCACGTGCCAAATCACTCCATATCAAGCTGGCCACGCGTAAGCACACGGAAGACCACGCTCCTGCCCAGAAGGCCGAATTACTGCCCCCCAGAGCCCCGAGCACGCTCCCACCTGCCATCTGCTGCTGCCTGACTCCCTGCTGCCCACGTGCCCTGCCATTTGCTGCCTGCACATCAGCCAGGGGTGCTGTTGCTGTGACCACCCTGCTGGAACCGAAGACTCCCGACTGGGATTCCATTGCTCCACAGCCCAGCCCCAGGACCCAGTTGCCCACCCAATCCTGCCTCTGGGGTTGTCATGTCGGGCACTGCAACATCTGGCACCACTGACAACCCCCGGCCAGAGAGGCCGAAGTTGGTGTCCTGGTGGAGCAAGTCCTGGGGCAGTATGATGCCCTCTTCATAAGTTTGCACGCCGACAAGGAAGGACGGACTCGGATCTGGACGGACATCGTGACTGCCATCAATGCGGAGGGGGTGGCAGTCCGCGACTTCCAACATGTCAAGAAGCGCTGGGAGAACTTCAGGTCCAGGACCCTCAACAAGGCCCGGCACCTCTTGAAGGCAGCGGATGCTAAGGGGCGCCGATCAGATGAGGGTCCTGGAACGCATATCCCCAGCGCTCCACGTCCAGGTCCTTGAGAGGCAGACCCGTCTGGAGTCGAGCGGTAAGTGTACATGCATCATGATTGTAAGCTGTGCGTGTAGTGATGTGCCAGTAGTGTGCAGGTTGCACATCTGTTTGTATGGGGCCGAGTATGGGTGGGGGTGTACAGGGCCGTGAGGCTAACACATGCGAGGGCTGTCATGTGTGAGACATGGATGGCGCTTGTGTGTGTAGGCTTGCATGCCAAATGCAGTTGTGTGGGCACACATGTTTGGATGAATGTGTATGTAAGTAGGCATGTTCGTGATGTCACGCATGTATGTTGTTTTCAGCTGGATGTATCAGCACTGTGTACATGTGCCTGTGTGTGTATTTGACAAGGGTGCAACAGTGATGCAACATGGATGCATGTGACAGCGGGATGTGGAAGCCTGATTGGCAGATGTGACATGGATGCCCATCTGAACACTGCGACAGTTGGCAGAGGTGTACACATGCATGCAAGTGTGGTGGTGTGCGTGCATGTGTAGTTTACTCCCTGTGTTGCATGTGATGTCTGGCTCACCTTTGCCTGCTCATGCTGTTGTATGTGTATGGATGGTGCTGGCAGTTGCGATATGGCTGTGGTATGGCTCATGTGTGCAAGTTGAAATGACATGTGTGTTGGCGATTGTGATGCCATGTCTGAGGTTTGCCAATGCCACTCATGTACAACTGTCATGTGTGTATGTGTCCATTGTACAGTGCCCTGATGCCTGTGTTTTATTTCTCCCTGTCTGCAGCGTCAACTGATGAAGAGGGCGGAGAAGGTGCTGTGGAGCACAGCGGCGGGGATCGCACCGCCAGCCGAAGACGCAAGGCCCGGCTCCCCTCCCAGGTTGTGATCTCATCGGGGAGTGAGGAGTCCGGTGCCGCATCCCAGGCCGCAGCTGCTGGGGGGAGGTCCAAGAGGTGGAGGGTGGAGTTGGACTCCTCGGCAGCAGAAGGAGCAGCTGGGACCCCACAGGGCCCAATGGGGGAAGATGGCACTGAGTCATCCAGGTTGGTGGGGGATTTGGTGGAGGAGGAGGCCGTGCAAGCAACAGAGATGGGGTCTGGAGGTGGCGATTCCACTGGTGCTAGTGGTGCAGTGCAGGACCAGGGACAGGAGGCAGCACAGGCCGCCGCGGAGGTGCCTGTGTGCAATCCTGTCCCTGATCCTGTCACTGCATCATCTTGCACCAGCAGGGATGCCTACGTCCAGACCCGTTTTCAGGCAGGGGATGAGCTCACAACAACTGGCCTTCCTCTGCCTGCGGACGTGGCTATCCGGGTCTGGGTTGAGCCTGTCCTGACTGGTGTGGCGTTGCGTCAACGGGCCATGCGAGGTGACCTGCAGTCTTTTCATGAGGAGACTGCACGTCATCTCGAATGGCTCATTGACCGCGTCAGCCTACTGGGACAGGTCACCCAGGCCGGATTCTTCCGTTTGATGGGGCTTGCTCAGACCCCCTCCTCAACTGAACCCCCTATGCGCCAGTCATCCTCCGTGCCATCTTCCCACCCATTAGTCACCTGGGTGCCCTGTGGAGCTGCCTCTGACGGTGCGGCCAGGCTGGTGGAGGAGGCTTCCCTGCCACAGTCGGGAGTCGGACGTCCAGCAGGGGTGGCCACATCAACGACTGCACCCCAGCCAGCGGAGTATGTGCAGGCAGCAGGAGGCAGTGCACGGGCAGAGGCACAGCAGCAGCAGCAACGTGGTGGGAGCCATGATGGCTCGGGGCCTTCGACATCGGAGGGGCAGGCATCGGCCGGAGGGCAGGAGGACCCAGGACGGGAAGTGCCAACCATCTTTGTTGTTTTGTGTTTTGTATTCGATGGCCTTCTTTTTGATGATCTTTGGGAGTTTGACATTTGCATTTCTCGACGTAGATTAGCATATCTTTGTTCTGAGTTATTATGAGAGGTACTCTTCAAACTTGTCCTAGGAGTCTCTGAACCAGAACTAATTGGTTCAACTGATATATCAAATCCAAACATCAACAGTTCGTCAGAGGCATTCAGGATGGTACTGCAAACAGAAGCTGAGGAAATGTGCAATAGCACTTGGTCACAACACCGCTCAGTTGCGTATTCCTCAATTCTTATATCATCAGATGTGATTGTTCGAAGTGATGGGATGCAGGAAAGTAATTTCATCACATTATTGCCGTTTAGATTCAAATCATCATCTTCTTGATGGAGATTTTGCACGAGAAAGGTTATGAACTTGTTTATTGTTTTGAGTTCTTGTTTGTTTGGGGTTCAAAAGTGATGGTATTTTTTTTTTCAAACTTTTCTCAGTCACTGTTGATCTGTACTCAGAACTCCTATCTTTATGCATCTCAGATGTTAGAATTTGTGGTGGTTGAGCATGAGGGGTTTCAGGAACCATACAAGGGTTTAAAGTTGGTTGATCACTTAAAGTGTCATCCGAGTATGTAGAAAGATCACAAATATCAATTGAGGATCCTGACGAGTGACTTCTGATACTTTCCGGTCCTGAGTCCACTCTTTGACGCTTGCTAGAAGGAGCTGCAAATTGCACAGGGTCTTTTTTAGGATTCACTTCAGCATGTATAATGTTAGGTGCACTTGATTTGGACGGCTCGGAGCGACTGAACAAGCCTAACCTGGCATCTCCGGGTACATTTCGAATAAAATTTCGTGGTTTCTGAGACTGTACATCCTTGTTAGTGACAGGCCTCCTTTTTCCTTGCGCTGGTTTATGCTGGTTTTGCCGATTTTGCGTGCAGTCCACCTTCTTTGTTGTAGTCTCGATTGACTTGGCTGATCCTTGAAAAATCCCAAAAGACATTGAGGGCATCACGGAGACTGCACTTTTGGTTTGGTCTTCCATTTGTTGGCTCATTATTTGCGCTGGAGCGGGAACAGTGCAGCGGATGTCAAGATTTATATTATTTGCTGGCAGGTCCACATCAGGGCATGGTATAGTTTGAGGAATCGTCATAGATGTCATTTCCACATCTGTGCCATTTGAAGACTGCTCATGTGATTTATTCATACCTTCAGTTGAATTTTTTGATGTTGTTTTTGATACTGCATCACGTTTTCCTGCAAGGGTCAATGCATTTTTTTGTAACTCGATATTAGAGTTCATCAATGTGGAAGAGTGGCGCATCCATTTCACTGCGTCGAGCAAGCCATCAGATAGAGAGTCATTCTGACAATGGTGGCGTGCGGCTAGATCGCTTAGCCGCTCTTGCCAACGCAGTGTACATTCAGCTTCCTGAGTCAGCTGAGCTTGCAGAAAATTTGTTGCCGAGTCAAAGCTATCCATCTTTTCCTTTAATGATATTATGAGTAAGGTCTGATCTTTATGGGCTTCATGAAGATACTCATACATCTTCAAAAATGACAGAAGAGCTGCAGATGAGGCCGCTAATACATTGTTGTATATCTGCATAGCTGCCACCGAGGAAAGGCTAGGTTTCGACTCAGCACCAGTTTTATCTGTTGAACATGTGTGTAAATTATTTGTTGACTCTGAATTGGGATTACTTGTTGTTGACAAGTTCCCAATTTCGTTCGTCACAGGAACTTGCAGTGATTGCAATTGATTTGGTCGCAATCCACTCTTTCTTGGTGAACTCTTTGAGGTTCTCATATGAGAATGAGTTCTAAGTTTAGTTGTAAATGTGCTCGTTTCTCGATCTACTTCATCGTTTAAATAACGATTTTCTCGTAAGAGGGGGCCAGTAATGTGGCATTTGCCCATCAAGGCGACATCATGCTTCACTCGAGATATTTTTTATGTTTCTACATCAAGGTTATGGACGTAGCAAGGTTAATCAGCTTGAGATCTCTGATTTTCACGTCCTGATGAGAAACGGCTCGATCATTGTATTGCATCAACTTCATCGAATCGAAACCGTGAGTGCATAGAAATGCTTTGTGGTGATATTTGTGCAGTTGTTTTTGCATTGTCCTGAAATATAAAACCCAGTACAAAACAGTGATTTCGACATAAAGCCTAGTGACATGGAAATAAATTATGTAAAACTGCAGCAGTGCATGTGGAAAGAAAAGACTCATTGGAAACACTGGGCATTTGGAAGATAAAAAGGATGAATGATGCCTGACATTTAAGAAATCAAGTCAAGTGACAGATTGCGTTTATCAGGGATAAAGAGACTTAATTTCCATCATATAAAATGACAGCCTGCAAAGAGAAAGTCCTATTTCATTTTTGTAGCAGTGACACTGGTTTCCTATGTTAACTATGGCCTATTTGCACCCATTAGATTATGAATGAATCTATCTTTGTTCTAATATAGTAGTGTAAAGAAGGAGCCAAGTACCCCCACCTCAACCATCTCGCCCATATTGACTATATATTGAGAACTAGAGTTTGAGATACGTGCAGTATCAGTGAAAATACTGATACCAAGGAGAATACTGGAGGCAAGGTTCCCATTGAGAAAGCCATACTTGCATACACGACAGAATGATGGTCATTTGAATGAAATCCCAGAAGAAGAAGGACCAATAAATGAAACAGCAGATTGGTTATGTCACACAGAGTAAAACTCACGTACCTAGGAAGAGATGCAGAGACAAGAGAATGTGGATATTCTATAAAGCATCAAGACAAGTATCAAAGATAAGTGACATATCAGGCTTGAGAAACTTATGCTACAGAAACGATGAAGATATCAAGTCATTTTACACATGTTCAGATGCAAAGCAACGCAAGCAGATGAAGTATTCTTGAGGCTAGCTATGTAGTGAATAGATTGCGGCTTGCGCCAGCGCATACATATATAGGAATGAAGTGAAGAATTGATGTTTCCCCAACGTGTTATGGCAGTGCTGGACCAGAGAAGGAAGGCCTTTTTCCAGTGTGTCGCAGTTGAAAAACAATGAAATTACAGAAGTGAACCTCAGAAAGGCGAGGCTGGATGAGCCCCAAGAACCCAAGGTCTTTTTGGACTGGGATGAGCAGTGTGTTGCAAAGTGCTTGTCCCTGTATGTAAGAGCTGGTGATGTCATGTGGAATGTTTGGTGTTGATTGATGTGTGAGTGTTCCAGGCAAGGTCGGTTAAGCCTGGGTGATGGGTTCCAGTGGTTCTGTTCAAGTCATCTTAATGTAACTTGTAATAAGGATGTCTGAAGAAACATAAGAAGACTACAGAAGGTGCTTTTTAACACAGACATTAATTACAATCATGTGAAAGAATGAAACTCCTGTTCAGAGGGCATGGACGATAACAAGGAAGATGCCAGAGGTCTAATAAAACATTGTAATTTAAAAAAGCACCAGAGCTCAAGTTTGTGGTCTTCAGTCACATGGATGGATGAAGCACACCTAAGCGGAGAGGCAGAACATGCCTCTACTCCTCGGTGTTCTCCAGGGCAAGGAACATTTACAAGGCCAAGTTCAAAGCCTTAATTGACGTGCAGACCACTGAGGTGATGATAGATGATATGCTAATTGGTGGGAATCTATGGTTATGACCAGCTCACCAGCACCTGGAAGTCCAGCCTGCGTGCTGCTAACGTGGGTGGAAAAGTACTGACGAATGTAAGAGTGCCAACCAATTGTAGGGGGCCACGTATAGTTTGTATAACCAATGGGATGTCGTGTATTTAGTGACATTCATAGTGACCTCTTTGAGTCGAGGGCTTAGTTGCTCCACCTGATGTTAAGGAGCCTATTACTTTCTTAGACTGGTATGACATGCAGACCTAGATGTTCCCTCTAAGCATATCACATTTGCCACTAGGTTTTTGTACTTTTCCACATAGTATAACGTTAGCAAGTATGTAGGTTAACATCATCAATGATGAGTTTTTACTATATGTATGATGTTTTTATGAAGCAAATTGAGAAACCATGTTATGAGACATCCGTTGATGTCCCTTGTACTCCCTGTTTTAGATAATTGATATTAAAACAGTCAACTTTGCAAACTTCCTGAGTCGTTTTCATTACTGATGTTTGGGTAACTCCTGCATCCCCATTCATCTCAAAGTATTGATACCTCGTCTTAAAGGGCTGGTTCGGCTGTCCCGGGTTCACATAGTAGCGGAGAGGATGGTTCAACAGCCATCGACCTAAGTAAGCTTTGGGTTCCAGGCAATATCGAATTTCCTCTGTCATTCGGCTGAAAGTACGCAAAGTTACCTGTAGATAGCGGAAATAGTTTTTAAATTAAGGCTTGCAAGCGTAGGTTAGATGGGTCCCTCGATTTGTACAAAATCCCCTCCCGACTTCTACATGAAGCTGAATGGACAGAAGTTTGAAGCGGCTGATAAGAAGCAGGCGATTCCGAGAGCCAGAAGTCGAAAAAGTGAATGGTGAGTAAAACTGAGTGAGGAGGCAAAACTGTGAATGGGCAGTGAGTGAAGAAAGTGATAAGGGGAAATAAGTAACAGAGGGAGGTTGGGGTAAAGACAACTTGAGACGACGAGCATCAAGTTATTATGTAAATGACTTGAGGAGAGGAGCCAAGCAATTAACACACTTTGAGACGAGGAACGTCACAGTAGAGTAAGCATGATGTTCTGCGTCATAGTACCTAACAGAAGGAGTTGTATCTAGAGTCCCATTAGTGGATGACATAGGCTATGGACTCATTTAAAGACTTGTCTAAAGACAATGATTCACGTCCCAATCAGGGTATTTTTTAGGGGCAAGGTTAAGTCTCGAGGATCGCAGACTGAGATATATGTGGCCGGTAGAGTATATCAGTTTGTTTGTTTGTTTGTTTTATGTGTTGTATAGATATATATGTGGTGAAGAAGTATTAGACAAATTAAGAGACGTGAAAAG
Organism: Ambystoma mexicanum; assembly: GCF_040938575.1. NCBI lineage: Eukaryota > Metazoa > Chordata > Amphibia > Caudata > Ambystomatidae > Ambystoma > Ambystoma mexicanum. The sequence goes on from NC_090932.1 coordinate 1,389,514,217, forward strand.
GAAAATACGAGATTTAAGAGTTAATCGTTTATTTGTTGAAATTAAATTGATGGTGTTTAATAAGTAGATTGGAGTAAAACGTGATATAAAGCGTTTGGAGCTGTGATGATTGTTGCACGCTCATATTGTATTATTTTTCTGAAAAACATTTTTGAAAAAGTGCAAAGTGTAAAGGTGAGTATTGAAATTCAAGTGTGATAAGCCAATATGGAGGATATTATTCCACTTACACATCTGTGCAAACAGTTGCCTAAACACAAACTGAAGCTTAAATAGTAAAGTGCGGAATGGGTTAAAGGCAAGGCAGACAAGATGTTCATGCCATGGCCACAAGGGGGATCATTTTCAAAGGCAGTTTTGCAACACATGACAACATAATTGTATGCAGCATACACGTGAAAGAAGTAAGATAAAAGGCTAGCAAGCTTAGATCTCAGGAAAATGTACCAGGATGAAAGAGAAGAGCCGCCTCCTGAAGACTGGATACTTAACATAGGCAAATAGGGGGGTGAGGAGCCTTCTTCTTCCCCCGCCGTGCCTGAAGTAAAAGGCAATAGCAGAAAAGATGATGGAGTGTACCCATTAAGAGAATTTAAGAGAGCGGCAGGGTACAGTAATCTAGCATATGTGTTGTCTGCCCATAGCAGCGACAAAGGTACCAAGAGGATTCCTAAAAGAGAGGTAATCTCCAAATTGTCAAGGGACAAGGAGAGAAGTGACCGACCAAGTACATTCTTAGAAATAGGAAGAGAAAAAAAGAGATCGAAGGGAGAAAAAGATTGGGCTTGCTGTGATAGTGTGCATATAGAACGAATGGAGGAGTGGTCAGATTTTGCTCAAACTTTATGGTAAGAGCATTGAGGAAGTAAGGCAAAAAGAAGATCGAGACAAACAGGACAAAAAAGAAAGGGACAGAGAGGAATGATTGAAAGAAGATTGGGCAAAAAGGAAGGATAGACAAAGACAGGAACAGTTGTATCAGGATGAACAACTGAAAAAGCAGGAAAGGGCAGAGGAATAGAGAAAATATGACAACAGACAGAGGGCAATCAAAGAACGAGAAAATCTAGAAAGAAAGAAAGAACAGAAATTAAGGGATAAGCAAATACAAAGATGTAGAGATGAAGATATACGAAGGGCTAATGAGAGAAGAGATATGAAAAGAATGGACGAAGAAAGAGTGAGAGAAGAAGCTAGGAAGTGAAGAGAGCCTGATGATGAAATAGAACGAAAGAGAAGGCAGAGAGCACGCAACATTGAGCGTGCAGAAAAGGAGTTAATGGATCCTAATCCAGTAGTAGCATAGGAGCACAACGAAGAATTCTTCCCTGCACATGAACCGATGCCATGTCTGTCTAGAGCAAATCTAATGGATGGGTTTGACTCTAGAAGCATTGGAGACGCAATCGATAAAGTCTATCCAGATATGAGGACTAAGAAAGATCTGAAAGGAAAGGGTAAACGCAATTGACTCGAGAGTACGAAGTTGTAAGACAGAGAGGGAGGCTTGTGTAGTTTTGAGCATAAAGAGTTGTCTTTAGACAGACTAACTCTGAATAGAGACAAAGAGGAGGGAAGCCATACAAGTTGGGGACAGAATATGTCAGATGAAGACAGGGAAACCTTCCGTGGGGAGGAGGGAGGTAACGCATGTGGTCCTGAGGGATGTTCTCCGATGGACAAAGAAGTGAGATGGTCAGATCTAGAGCTACCCAAATTGAGGGCGTTAGACTCTCTGGCGCGACTATATCAACCTAGAGGGTGATTCTATGGTGAGAGTGGGGACTCCCCACCCTACGGGAGCAGGTTAAGATCGCTGCCAGGAAGGAAGCGGTGTGGAACCATTACCCCTGCTACGGACAGACAGATGATGTGGGATAGGTGTGAATTTGGGATATCACAGTTTCCTTTGTAAGAGAAAGGAGGAGCCAGACCACAATATATACCAGGGCCACAAATGGATAAGGATAATTTAAGGTGTAAACTCCTGAGCTTAACTTCTGGTGCTGGGAAATTGATATATGAGTTAGAAAAAATGACAGGAGGCAATGTTAGCTATCGGAGAAATTAAAGGTCTTCTAGCCCCGATCCTTGGGGAGAAAGCAAACAATGTTTGGTCGAGAGCAGGATACTCGAGTGTCACTATGCAGAACACGGCTCACGTTGGAGCACCATTTAATAACTGTAGAGCGGCAGTCTGGAAAGCACTTAGAGTGCTAAATCAAGACACATGAAATATGGGAGCTATAATGACAAAAAAGATGCAGGAAGGGGATGATCCTCTTGTTTACATTCAGAATTTTCAGAAACAATGGAGCTTGGAGACTCACGAGCGTTGGGGGAAATCTATACCTGTGTTTTATCATATACTGTGCCAAGGGCTGCCAGAGCCAGTACAAAAATAACTCAAGAAGTTAGTGGGTATGGAAGCAAAGCCATGGTCAGAAATTCAGCTGAACATTGCACATTGCTGCAGAATGTTGGAGGAGTAGAATCGAAAGAAAGAGGATGCTAGGAAAGGCCAATAAGTAAAATGAGTGCAGAAGAAATTGTCAAAATATGGCATAGAGGAGGCGATGTTGACTAGCGGAGAAGGGTCGAGTTCACAGCAAACAGCAGCCATGCCACAAGTGAATAACCAAAGGCAGTTCGATCAAACTAATAAATGATTTGTACCATGAGGTAGGGGAGGTTTCCGAGGAAGAGGCTTCCAGAATAATCAGGGTCATTTCCAGAATAACCAGGGTTAGTTTCAAAACACGCAAAATGATAGTTAAGGCATGCAGGAAGGACAAATTAGGAGACCTCCTGTATGTTGGACATGTGGTATGTCAGGACACATTGCACACATGTGTAGAAGCCAAGGTTTTTGCAAAATGGGCAATTCTCAAGAGGGGGAACCACATACCCGCCTGCATACACTCAACAGAATGGAGAGGGGTTCACCCAAAATCAGATGGTGCAGCAAACACAAGCACCGAAAATGCAACCAGGTTTGCAAACACAGCAGACAATAATGAATCCGCTGCAAGGGCAGTCATAGCATTCCGCCATGCAGATGAAGCAGGGCACAAGTATAGGACAGTCAATGACTCCTAGGATAGGGGGAGTCACTGTCGAAGGAGGAAATCCCTTCACAGGTACAGGAATAAGCATGTACCCACCATAGGACAGCTCACCGGGAGACTTGATGTGTTCGTTCAATACTATCAGTGACGCCTAATCCCCAAGAGACCAACCGAGGGTTGATGTCAATATAGGAGGCAAATCTTTTTCTTTTTTAGCAGACACGGGGGCAACACTCTCATGTATACAAGAGGGGAAATTTAGGTTATCTGGGAATGCCATGAATGCTCAAGGTTTCAAAGGAGCGACAAATAGAGTTCCTTTTACTGAACAATTGGCAGTCTCTATAGTAGAATGTGACATGTCTGTACCAATATTATATTCGAGACAGATGACTGTTAATATATTAGGTCAAGATTTAATGACAAAAATGAACTTGACGATTTCATTTACTGATGAAGGCATAATATGTTCAACACTAGGACTGCATTATTTAAATGTGAGTGAATGTATTATGGCATTCACGGGACAAATGGCCATACGAGGAGCACAATTAGAACCAGAGGTTTTTTACTATGGGGTATGCATTTTGTTAACATGGCTACCAGGTTTAGTGGGTAAAACTATGAGAATACCTGATGAGTTTTTATTCAGGCCAAGGATACCTATGGATGAAGAGTGGGGACGAGTCTTTCCATTAAAATTACAAGCAGTCATAGTGCGGGCAAAAATGGCTTTGCTTGATGGAACTGATTATGAAGGAAGGCGATGGTGCACAGGGATTGCCATTGAGGACGGTTATAGATTGACTGATGTCACTGATGAGGATATGTTTAGAGACCATCCGTCAGATGACAAAATAGTATTTGAAATGAGTATTACTTATTGGGTGAGAGCAATCAAGCCTGAGGCTCCTCAGAAAATGATACTAGAATTAAAACATCCCGAGTTTTTCAATGAAGATATGGCAAAAGTGCCAGCTTCATTATGGACTTTAGGCCCTTATGACATAGGCCTATTGAAAGGGGCAGAGAAGTTAAGATTAAATTGAAACCAGGATCAATTTTACCTCGAGCACGACAGTATCCCATGTCTCGAGAGGCAGACAAAGGTATTTTTAAGATGATATCCACCATGATGGAACAAGGTATTTTAGTGATGTCAGAGTCACCATGTAATACAACAGTGTATCCTGTGAAAAAAAGTAAGGGGGGTTATGTCGCTTAATTCAGGATTTGGGCCTGATTAACCAGATTGTAGAGGCCGAGTTCCCTCTAGTTCCTAATCCTGCAACTTTCATATGTAGTATCCCTGTTGAGGCACGATATTTCACAGTGATTGACTTGAAAAATGCATTTTTCTCAATCCCATTGCATAAAGTGTGGGATGTCTTAACCCACGGATACAAGCCCTGCAACATCACTGTGCATTGCTGGCAGCAGAAACATCACAATGGCCGCCGGAAAGCATGCTGCTCGCTAGAAATCACTAGAAAATGCGCAGTGAAAATCTGAAAAATAGGCCACCATCTACTTTTGCCTATGTCAGTGGTAACACAGGAGACCACTGCCAAAACCCATCATTTGGCTGCTCACAGAGCAAAATCATTGCAAAAGAAACAGAGCTGGTTTCAAAAATCCGTTTTTATTTGGTGTCAAATTTGCACAAATCATGGCTCACAAACCGCCCAAAAGATCCAACCTCCTTGTTGAGTGGTCAACATCATTCTCCCGCAAGAATCTACATAAATATAAGGTCCACAGAAGTGTATCTATATCTGAACAAAGTCCACTTTTGAGGATTGCTTGCTGGAAGAAACCTGTCAAAAATGGGTGTAATACCGTTACTCACCTCTACCAGAAGCCGGCATTTTAAAACCATTTTGGGTAAAGTTGAACATGGAACTCAAACTATGCCAAAGAAAGACTTGCTATCAGAAGCCTAAGATGTGGATACAATTTAAAACTATATTTTGAAAAGGCTTGAAGCAAGAAATTGTTTAATGTATGTGTTAAAAATGTGAGTTATATTATAAGATAAGACAGTTTTGGACATTGGGTTTCAGAGTTAGAAGTTTCACACTGTGTTCAAATGAATTCCACACGTTCTCCCTGGACAAAAGAAACTTCCCCCTGCCCTTGGCTAAGGGATTGACAGGCTGGTGTCAAAAGGAACTGGGAGTGGCACCCTGGCCTGTTGCTCTCAGTGCAGACAAAGGAATCCTTGGGCTGAATAGAAAATGCTAATTCGGGTGTGACTGACAACAAACTGCTGGCAGGAAAGAGAGACATGTGACCTCTGAATCAGCCCAGACCTTGGAGGCGGAGACAAACCATTGTGTGGATTCAGAAAGCACAGCAAATGTATGTTTTAGAAAAATGCTTATAACAAATTGCACCGAACTGACAAAAATGTGAAACTTTGAGATTGTTAAAATGAAAAATGTGCTCACAGTTTAAGACTAAGCTGGACTCTGTGAGATGTTCTGAGACCAAACCCCAGAATTATTCATATTGTAGCCACTGTGTTTATGCTATACATAAAAAAAATTACAGAAATGTGCCCAGATGGGGTGTGCATACATGTCTAAAAATTGGTGCAGAACTAATATTGAGAAACCCACCAAAAGAGCGAAAAAGTTGTCATTTCTGAACCAAAGCTCTTAGGAAGATGAGAGTTGAACAGAAATGTACCTTGATTAATCAGTCATGCAATTTATGTAGTATTAACAAGTGGTGCACCTTGTAAATATGTTTTTTATGAAAAATAAGATATACTGGACAGAGCAAAGGGGAGGGTCTTTCCCCTAAGCCATAAACATGACACATGATGACACAGGATGACACGCTGCTCCTTTCTCCAATCAGGGGACAGGGAATCCTCTGACCTATTAGATCCTTAGAGGGTTGGACATTGTACAATCAGCCTCCCCACCCACTTCGGAAATACATAAATAGGGACTGATGAGGACAGATAGGAAACACACATTTTCCACTACTCAACTGATTTCTTGGCAAAGCACCCTGCGAGAAGATCTAGACCAGATCCAGACAGTGACTCTAGAACCAAACTCTAGAACCTTGAAGCAGAGAGGCCTAAACCACAAGCTGAACCTTTTTCAGTGGCCTTCAGAACCTTTTGCAACCTGATCCTAACCCCTAAACTTCCACAGGGCCTAAACACACCATTCAACAGCCTGGCTGAGCTGTTTTGCTGCTCTAGCTAAGAACCCTGTGCTAGAACCAAGATCCAGACCCGCAGAGCAGAGCTGTAACCCAGAACCCGTCAGATCCAGTCCAAGAGGCCACGCAGTGCCGTGCTGGGACCAGAGTGCCTGAGACCTGTCGGTGACGAGAGAGAATCCCAGCCAAACCCTTGACCAGATCTTTTACGGGGCCCATTCCATTCCATTTCAAAGCCATAGGAGTGAGTATCCAGTCTAGAACTGTCATTAACCAATCTCTTAGTTTAAAGTAACCTATTCCAACCATTTCAACCTGTCCAGAACTGCATTATAGAACTTCTTTTGTCTATCCTAAATTCTCCTCTCCGCCACATAATTCTTGATAAATTGTAGCGATAATCATCTATGCGCTGATATTTTTACAGGTGTCTTGACGCACAACTATCAGAGCGGAGGCCCTGTTTCTGGTGGTTGTCCCGTTGGGTATCTTGCAGTTTCATAGCCCTTAGTATAAGTCCATATTGATTACTTATAGTTTTTCCGCAATCGCGTTTCCCGCACGCGGAAAAGTTGCTGCAAATTGCCATTTAGCTCAATCTCACCACATCTCAAAATAGCTGTTTCTTGTTTGCAACTGCTGAATTTGTTTTCAATCTGAAAATCATTCATGAATCATTGCTAGTGTTGACCTGAACCAACCCAACGTAACTCTCACTTATCCTGAATCTAATTTAGCAAATTAAAATCATTTTAGCATATTTTCCCTTACATTGCAATCACATTCAAAAGTATTTTTGCCTGTTTCAAAATCATACCTGTTTTCTCTAAGCTTGCTAGGGGAGCTGGGATTGAACTGCATTATTGATGGTATTCCTGAAACCTGTGTGCCCTCATTTCCACCTCTTCATATTGCATACTGGGGGGAGTGAGTAGTCACAGGGGAAAGAGTGATCATATTGTCTTTTGATTGAAACCATATCAAGTTTATTTATGTGTTGCATTCTTTCCATCATTGCATTTCCTTGAACCATAGAAAGTATTCTCTGCTACCTTATCCTTTCCATTCCTACTCCTAACTGATTAAAGAGGTTTTTGATATTGTAATATTACCATTGATGATCACCGTTCATATTCATAAGTGTGCTATTCAGATATTATTTTATTCATAAAAGTGTGATATATATATATTGTTCCATTCTTCAAATAAACCTTTTAATTGGCAAAACAAACCTACTTCTTGGCTCAGTGAGGTCGGGGAGTTCAAAGAGAGGGGCGTTATATAAGGGTTCATCATCCAGATTTAAAGAACTTTGACATACAAATATATAAAAAGGGCTTCCATTGGACATCCCATACTAAGCATTGACTTAGTTGGAGTGCTGGATTGAAGTCACTTACAAAAGATTCTCAAGATCAGACATCATTTACATTCAGACAAAATAAGTTAAAAAGCACAAGATTGCCTCAGGGGTATTGTGAGTCTCCATCGATTTTCAATAGAGTCCTGCAGATGGACTTAAGCAATATTGATTTGCAAAGTGTTGTATTGCAGTACGTGGATGCCATATTGGTCTGTAGCACCTCAGAGGAAGAGTGCAGACGTGACTCAATTCAGCTAATGATTATTCTTGCAGAGAACGGATATTAGGTAGATAAGGAGAAATTGCAGTATTCCCAAGAAGTGCTATACATAGGTCAGTTAATTTTGCATGAAGTAAATAAAGTTACTCCTGAGGGAGCTGAGGATATTTTGAAAACAGCAAAGCCATACACGATAAAGCACATGCAAAGATTTTTGGGATTATGCAATTATGTGACAGCATGGGTCTTTGATTACAGTTCATATATTCATAACTCAGGAATGAATTGTCTGGACTGAGGAAATGGAGGAAGGGTTTGATGAGTTGAAAAAGGCAATTTGCACAGCTCCAGTTTTAGGGGTTCCCAATTATGCTGAGGAATTCTTCTTATGTTCACATACGAATGGCACAGTTATGACAGCAGTACTCACACAGAGAACCACTTTGGGGTACAAGCCTCTAGCATATTATAGTGGGATTTGGGACCCAGTAATGAGGGGTCATTTTCCCTGTGAACAATCTTTGATAGCCGCCACATTCGCCATTGAGAAGGCTGCTAGCATAGTAATGGGATGTTCCATGGTGTTATTTGTTGAACATGTTTTGTTTGCCATTTTGGAAAAACCCAAAGGTACGTTGACTTCTCAAAGGGCTTCTGCCTATGAGGTGGTCATATCGAATCCAGCGATTAAAATAGTCAGATGTAGAATAGTGAACCCTGCCATGTTTTAGCAGAACCTTTGGCAGGAGACGAGCATGCGCATGATTGCTCAAACTATTAGGAATTTTATGATGAGATCCCGAGGGTAAAGGAAAATGCTTTTGCTACTGGGGAAATTCTCTTTAATGATAGTTCTTCTAGAATGGATCAAAGTGATGGAGAGAGATATACAGGTGCCGCTGTGGTAAAGCACAAGGCTAATGGAGAGTTTGAAATATTGATAAGTACACGACTACATCTCACTTTTCGGCACAGGTTGCAGAATTAGTGGCGCTGATTGTTGCACTCGCGAACCACGCAGATCAGGAAGTAACTGTGTACAGTGACTCTGCCTACGTGACGTTGGTGGTACACGCAGGGTTAGCATGTTGGAAAAGGAGGGGCTACCTCAGAGCAGACTGCACTCCAGCACATCATGCTGCCTTTTTGGACAGACTCATTAAAGCACTACAACTCCCAGAAGCCATCGCAGTCGTTAAATGCACAGCTCATACTAAAAGGGCATATATTTCACGTGGAAATCAAGCTGTAGATGAGGAAGCGAAACGTATTGCATGTTCAGATAATATCATGAAGTTTGATATGCCTGATATGAATGAAAGTATGGTGGTGATGATGAGTGTGCCCCTGATTGTTATAAAAATTGTCTAAAAATCCGTTCATGGGAATTCAAGGGGAAGCGCCACAGGATGAGAAAGACCTGTGGACGCGTAGGGGGTGTTCTCTAACTCCTTCCTAATCATTGTGGTGACAGGAAAGCACAGGTAAACCGGTGATGCCTGTAGCCTTATTAAGGGTGGCGTTGGAACAGCTACACTACCCTGTGCATGTCACTAGAGAGAGCCTCACTGCAACAATTGCAGAGGAATGGTTTGTTCCGAATTTATTAGAACACATTGCATTTTATGTACTGAACTGCATTGTATGTCAAAGGTTTACAGCTGGGCACACACTGCGTACAGTTAGAGGAGTTATCCCGAGACCTAATGGTCCCTTTCAGCATTTACATATCGACTATGTCCACATGCTGCAAGTCTGTAATGGATACAGATATATGATTGCAGTAGTATGTCCCTTTTCAAGGTGGATTGAAGCTGGTCCATGTACACATCCAGACTCCACCTGCACAGCAAAATATTTAGTACGAGAAGTATTTCCTAAATACGGAATATGTGAAGTATTAAGATCAGATAATGGTCCTTATTTTGTTAAAGAAGTCTTTGAACAGATAAGCGTGTTGCTCGGTATAAAACACAAGTTTTCAACAGCTTATCACCCACAAGCAAATGGTGTCTGTGAGAGACTCAATGGCCTGCTTAAAGAAAGAATAGCCTAATTGAATCTTACCTTGAAAAAAGGATGGTTGCATTGACTACCACTGGCATTCTATAGGTTGGAAAACAACCAGGTTCTGACCACCACCTTATGCCCCATGAAATAGTGACAGAGAGGTGGATGAGGACACCCCTTACACCTCTGTATAGAACTAGAAATGATACCCAGACGACAGCAGAATTGTTAGGAAAGAGTTACATGATTACTTAACCTGTATGACTACAAGTATCTCTGTCATTTCAGATCAGCTCAAACGGAAGGGGTGTGGGGCTCACAACACAGATGGAGACAATCCAGCAACCGGATCTGAAGAATTACATATTCCCAAACTTTTCAAAGGTGATCAGATCCTGATCAGGAACTTTACGCGTCGATGGCATGAGCCACGCTTTTACTTCTCATTAGTCGTGGAGGACGTGACGCCGTCAGCAGTGAAAGTACTAGGAAGACATGTGTGGATATTTGTCAGAGACCTAAAGATCTATGCTGGAGAGCCTCCTTCATCCCAACCCCTATCAGAAGCAAGCATCGGGGAAGAACATCAGCATGTGCAGACGAAATCCATGACGAGGAAGAAGGACGCAAAAATGGTCAAATAAACAGATGCAGAGTACATTGCACTGTGGCTTGTTTCGGGACACTCTCTCAAATTTCTAAAAAAAGAGTGAAAGAAGGCTATTAGTTCTTAGGCCACAGGAGCTTGCTAAACATTGGACTGAGACATGCTTAAGTCTTGATCGGGAATGAAAGAATGTCAGATTTCCCCGAGAACAGTTCCCTGATTCCTTTCTCACTGAGTTTCTCTTTGGAGGCGCCCATGGTGGTGCCCAATGACAACTTTCATTGGATCATCCTTGATATTTTTCTCTACATTCTTCGTTCTTGCCCTTCATTGGTGGGGAGAACTACTGACATTTGTAATTTCCTGCAAGATCCTAAGAATGGCCCAATCGTGAGCAGATTGCTCGCAGCCATAAAAGAGCAAGTTCTCCAGCTTCCTGAGTACAGTGGGGAAAGTACAAATGCCCCTATCAAATGAAAATTCTAATAGACTAGTAGGGTTGGTTTTCCACTACCTGATTGAGGAATGCCCACATCTTTTTGAAAGACAAACTGATGTTTGCACGTTCTTGAGCAATCCGAGGAAAACAGTGGCACTTAACAAATTGCTACACGACATAATCGAACAATTTAATCTATATTCTGAGTGAACATTGAGGACATCCTGAATGAGACTTTTTGAGGGAAGAGATCCAAAGTCCACTGTCTGAGGTCTTTTTTTCTTGCTGGTGGAACATCCACATTTCGTCTGGCGAAAGGGCGATTCCTTTGTTTGCATCAGGAACTTTGTTAGTCATCCTGCAATCAGTGAACTGATTGAGGAACTTATGGAGCAGATTCAGGAGCTTCCAGAATATTGTATGATGTTGCCCGAATAAAAAGTGATTTTTCCTTCCTTAACAAAAATTAAGAATGGGCAGCATCTATAGTAATAATGTCATGGCAGACAACGAGAGACCTCCACGATGTGCAAGAAGATACTGTTGTGTGTAGAGGGGGGCCTACCTATACGTCATTCATGCATGCATTTTGTTTATAGTGACACTTCTCTTACTTACAGTGCACACGGCTTACTATTTGGATCCAAATAAGGCAAAGATTCCTGTGTATCTTCCTATGCAGAAGGAGTGTACAGTTGTGGCAACTACCAGGCAGCCGAGACCTTATGTGATTGTCCCTACTCCAGTAATTTGTGTAAGAGTACCTGATTCTATGACTAATGTCATAAGACACCTTTCCATAGAAAAATTGGCTTATAGAGCTTGTTCCTGAACAGCAGAAACAGTATTTTAAGGAAAGACAAAGGAAAAGGTCCACTAGGAGCCAACCTACACAAGTAGCACATGTAACAGCACTGAGTTTACTGACAAATGTTCCTATTATTGGTCCAGTAAGAAGGAATTATGCTGACATACTTCATAAAATGATTATAGAAACTCATAAGAAAAGAATGAGACCTAAGAGAAGTGCTGCGCAGGATGATCATGAGTTAAATGACTACCTGGACAGTACAGTACACTTGTGGAATAACATATGGTATCAGCATATGAAAGAAGTAGGAAGGAAGATTTCAAAGGAGGAATGCTTTGTATGTGTACTCTTTCCTTATAGCGTGGGGGAGTCTAAGATCTTGACAGTTATTGAAATAGATGTCCACACAGCACATTGTCTATCACACACAGCACTCTGCTGTACAAGAGGTCAGTTCATGGGCCGAACAGCCTATCTCAAATGGGCAACTGAATGGACAGATCCAGAGAACATGATTATGTCCAAGACACAAAGGCAAGGCTCACGTGATCAAATACGAAAAAAACTGGAGTGAAAGGTGGTGGAATCAGATGGGAAATAAACAGAATACTGGAGTGCCTAGGAAAATCTGCAGAAGAAATTTGTAGATGGAAGAATGGAGGACAGATGCAGATTTGGGGATCAGTGCTTTCACCAGATGGCTGGGAAGAAGTAGTGGTCATCTACAGAGCTTGGGTAGTCATTGGTTTCTATCAGCCAACCATTGACATAGTGCAGAATGGATGCAAGCCTCTATAGCCGAGACTTCCCAAATTACTGACATGGGCCGAACATAAAGGAGGACCCTTGCAGATAGTGCTTTGGAAAGTGCAACATTGTGCTTTAGAAACAATGGAACAAGAAGAGTTGGAGAGAACCAGAACTGTGGTTGAATCTTTGATGTACCAGGAATGAGCATTGGAACAGCAGTGATCATAGATCACTACTGGGCGTGTGGATCCATAGATTATATGAAGCTGCCCAAGGATTTTTGAGGACGATGTTCCATAGTAAATGTTCATGTTCCAGCGTTGGTGATTCCTAAAAGTGACTTGAACATTGACACCGGTCCACAATCAGATGCTCACCTGAGGAAGAAGAGATCTGTGGAAGTGATAAATAGAATGAAGGGAGAAAACTATTCCTCAGCCAAGTCAATAGAAGCCTTTGATTGCATTCCACATGAATACAGACTGTTCAGCCAGACTTCGTCGATATTCACATTGATCTTCATGCTGAGTATGCAGGTTGGAGAAAATACTAAATGGATGCAAATTACCAGATGGGAGCTATTGCAGACAATCAGCACTACCATAAAGGGATTCAATGCTATGAGAGAGGAGCTGAGAGCCATATGACTGATGACTCTTCTGAACAGATACGTCCTAGACATGATCACAGCTATGGATGGAGGAGTTTGTGCAAAATTGAGAATCAAGTTGCACATTTATACCTTCTCATGATGACGAGAATGACACCTTGACAGAGGCCATAGAGATGCTGACAAAGCTGCATGTTCAAATGGTGGACGAAGTGGAAGACATTTCTGATGATAGCTGGTTTGGAGCACTCTTTTCTTGGGTTTCACAATGGATGGCAGATATTTTCAAGTTTCTTGGAGCCCTGATAGTGATGGTATTGCTTGGATTCTGTGTGGTTAGGGTAATAATCTCACAATGCAAGAAGGCAGCAAAGAAAGCCATAGGGATGAAGATCATGACTGATGTTGTATCAGGATGGATGCCCAAAGAGCTGAAAGATGAAGAAATCAGAGAATTCATGAAATCCAGTATCCATGCACCTGAGGGAACGAAGTTCCTGTATCCAAAGAACCATAAGAAGTATGTGGGGAGATGGATCTATTGCAGTCCAAGTGGTCCGTGGGTTCTACGTGATTTAATCAAAGTACTTTTCATCATGGGACTTTTCATCTCCACTTTTTCATAGACCAAAACTCTTTTTTTTTATTTTCATTTTTATTTATGGGGGGGTTGCTCCCTCCAGACCCCCCCTTAATTAAATAATCATATCCCAAAACCAACAAAATACGCACCAAAAAATATATTTTTTTAAAACGAGTTTTGGTCGATGAAAATGTTGGCGATCAAAAGTCCCACGATGAAAAGTACATTGATGAAATGCGTGTATACCGGTCCGTGCATGCTCATGACCTGGAACAAGGATGAGCATGTTTAATCAGCTGGATGTCTGAAAGGAGTAATGAAGATCTGGGTCCCAAAAAAGCATTTCTTCAGAAGAGGATGTCTAGATGTGAAAAATGATGGGAGAGTGGTCAATGAATCGCCCAGAGGGGGGAGTGTAGAGAAGGAGCCAAGTACCCCCACCTCAACCATTTCTTCCATATTTACTAAATGTTGAAGTTTGAGACATGTGCAGTACCAGTGAATATACCGATACCAAGGAGAATCCTGGAGGCAAGGTTCCCATTGAGAAAGCCATACTTGCATACGAGACAGTATGATGGTCATTTGCATGAAATCCCAGAAGAAGCAGGACCAATAAATGAAACAGCAGATTGGTGATGTCACACGAAGTAATATTGACGTACCTAGGAAGAGATGCAGAGATAAGAGAATGTGAATATTCTATAAGGCATCAAGACAAATATCAAAGATAAGTGACATCTCAGGCTCAAGATGAAGAAACTTATGCTACAGAAATGAGGAAGATATCAATTCATTTTACACATGAACAGATGCAAAGAAACACTAGCAGACAAAATATTCTTGAGGCTAGCTATGCAGTGAATAGGTTGCTGCATGCGCCAATGTATACATATATAGGAATGAAGTAAAGAATGGATGTTTCCATGGCGTGTTATAGCAGAGATGGACCAGAGAAGGAAGGGCTTTTCCAGTGTGTCGCAGTTGAAAAACAACACAATTACAGAAGTGAATCTAATAAAGGCGAGGCTGGATGAGCCCCAAGAAGCCAAGGTCTTATCAGACTGGGATGAGCCGACATTAGTTACAATTGTGTGAAAGAATGAAACTCCTGTTCAGAAGGCATGGACAAGGAAGACATCAGATGTCTATTAAAAAATAGTATTTTAAATGCACCAAAGCTCAAATTTGTGGTCTTCAATCATGTGGATGAATTGAGTTTGACAAACATGATAAAACACACCTAAGCAGAGAGACAGAGCATGCCTCTACTCCCCTGTGTTCTCCAGGGCAAGGAACATTTCCAAGGCCAGTTCAAAGCCTTAATTGACGTGCAGACCGCTGAGGTGATGATCGATGATATGCTAATTGGTGGGAAGCTATGGTTATGAGCAGCTCACCAGCACCTGGAAATCCAGTCCACATGCTGCTAACGGTGGTGGAAATGTACTAACAAATGTAAGAGTGCCAACCAATTGTAGGGGGCCCCATAATTAAGAGCCCTATAGTTTGTATAACCAATGGGACATCATGTATTTAGTGACATTCATAGTGACCTCTTTTCGGGGAGGGCTTAGTTGCCCCACTTGATGTTAAAGAGCCTATCACGTTTTTAGGCTAGTTTGGAATATATACCTAGATGTTCCCTCTAAGCCTATCACATTTGCCACTAGGTATCTGTAGGTTGCCACGTCAGATGACGTTAGTAAATACGTAGGTTTATGTCATCAATGAAGAGTTTTTACTATAAGTATGTTTTTTATGAAGCAAATTGAGAAACCATGCTATGAGACGTCCGTTGATGTCCGTTGTACTCCCTGTTTTAGATAATTGATATTAAAACAGTCAACTTTGCCAACTTCTGGAGTCATTTTGATTATTGCTGTTTGAGTAACGTCTGCATTCCCATTCATCTCAAACTATTAGTACCTTATCTTAAAGGGCTGGGTCGGCTGTTCCGGTTCAGTAGAAAAGAAAGGTTGTATTTTAAACCCCATGCCTAGATATAATGCTGAAATGTTAAATGAAACTCATCTTGTCGATTTAAAGCTGTATTTTCTGAGGTGTGCATGCAGCTGGTGTTTTCCCCACTGAACTGAAAGGTCTGTGCCTTTGGAAAACCTGACCTCAAGACCTTTCACTGAGGACCCCTAGGAGAAGAAGGTCTGGTTTTAATTTAAAATGCTAAGATAGAGAAGTTGATCGAAATTATGGGATTTACACATAACACAATCAACAGAAATGACCATTAAGGTCAAACCTCCCCATAAATTGTGCATTAGCTCTGAGCAAAGACCTTTGAAGCTAAGGAGGAAGAGGGTAGACTAAATATTTGCTCAAGCAGATGGCCTGCTCACAATCCCCAAAATGAAATGAAAACTTAGAGAGTAAAAGGTAGGGGCCACATTTGAAACTAACTCTCATATAATGCAGTGCAATATGTTTAACTTTGGGCCATCTTTTCTTAAATAAAAAGAGAACCATGCGTCCCAGTGAGTTCATCCTGAACCATTTTCAAGGGGTTAAAAGGCCTGTTAGAACCCTGTAATAACAATTCTTGTGTGAAGTATATAACTTATGTTCTGATAAAAAAAAAATTGATTCTGGCATTTTCATAAGTCTGAGGAACTGGAAAACTGGTTAAGTGATGGATCGTAAAACTAATGTTTGAATTTGGAAGTATCCCATTTTTATGAATTTTGACGCAGCAGCAAACAGCAAATAATTGTTGTTCCACCCAGGAAGGCCATGCCAAAATAAAAGTAGTATTTTTTTACTAAAATATGGAATCCAAAAATATATAGAGTCCATGTTTTTAGATTTTAAAGGACAATGAAAAAGTTAAACCCACTTGTAATTTTGGGATGATGAATCTTTCTCCTCCCTCAAGTTACATCATACACACCTCCCAACTCAAGGTCCTATCAGCAGCCAGTGGGCATCTTGGTGGGAGGTGAAGGGAGAGTGCTAGCCAATCCTTATCTTGGGAGTTATGATAATGTAGGAGTGTCATCAGCCCCATAATGGGCCAATTTTGCATCTGAACAGAGCTTTTTCCACTTTATTCCTGGAGGTAGTCTACTGCTTGACTCTGGCGAGGAACAGCTAGCAGAAAGTCTACAATCCTTGACAGGGAAATCTAGAAGCTAGCTGGGACCCCAACAGAGAAGCCAGCGGAAATCTGGGTGCAGGAGAAAATCCTTGACTGAAGCCCTAACCATATCTGTGCTGTCCTCACAGGAGCCCTGCTGTTTTTCACTGGATGCCCTGTAATCAAGGCCTCGCATGTAAGTAGACTAATCTAAAAGCCACCAATTGTATGGGGAGCTACCTGCCTTTATATCTTTCCATTAGTGGGCTGGGGGGGGGGGGGGTGAAACTGAGTAAGCCCTTCGCACATTTTATTAAATCTCACTCAAATTATTTCCCCATTGAAAACCACCCCCTCTGTGGAATTTGAATTGTATGGGGAACTGCCTGTCTTAATCCTTTACATTAAATTGTGGGGAAGGAGGGAAAGCTTGTATATCCTTAGCACCTTCAATTAAAATAAATACATTTATTCCCATATAGAAAAATCACGGGATGAGTGTTGTTAGAGTTTGAAACTAACAAAATTCATGCCCAGTGGGTTAGAGCCGATACAGACAATAAAGACTTGGGTGACTGTCCTTCTGAAACCCCTGACTCTGTCCAGAAGGGGGGGTCCTGAATCCCAAAAGAAGTAATCCTAAAATGCTACCTTTCAAGTGAATGGGGAGAGGGTAAAACTAAATTCCCCATGTATTCCCATGCATCTTTGTGTTGCAAAATGAAATTCCCATTTATTCCCGTGCATCACCAAACCAGAATCCCAAAGCATTGCATGTCCTTTGAATGTGTGTTGAAAAATGATGTTCCCATTGAGTTCCTTTTCCCAACCTTGCCTTTCAAATAAAAACCTATAAACTATTTCCCCACTTGATTCCCTTTTATAAACCTTGCTTTTCAAATAAAAGCACAACAGATTTTCCCACTGAGTTTCTTTCTCAAACATTGCCATTCTCAAAATCAAGCCAAAACGATGGTTCCATTGTGTTCCCACTACCTGGACCATGCCTTCAAATCAGAGGAGTCATATCCAATTGATGCCTGGAGGGTGGGGGGTTGCTGGGAGTAAAGTGTATTGGGACACATTAAGCAATCCAGGTGTATTGTGAATGTTTTCTATTGGTTAAATTGCAATTAAATCTGATGTAAATTGTGACTGCATATTTCATAATTCTACCTGTGTTGTTTTAATAACGGAAAGTCATTTGGAGTTATGTTGTAGTGCCACAATTGGTGGTTGAAGTTTTGGTTGCTATTCCATTTTGTCA
Organism: Ambystoma mexicanum; assembly: GCF_040938575.1. NCBI lineage: Eukaryota > Metazoa > Chordata > Amphibia > Caudata > Ambystomatidae > Ambystoma > Ambystoma mexicanum. The sequence continues at coordinate 1,389,532,216 of NC_090932.1, forward strand.
AACCTAAATAAATATATATTCATACTATACACTGGCCTGGTTCCTAGCCCATTGCTGGTACAGAGGGTGTCTGTGGGGTGGTGCGAGACGGGTTGGAGGTTTCACTAAAGTTGAATCTGTGTAAGTGCTTTGGGTGCACGTCACTTGATTGCGAGGGAAGAAACTCCCTGAGCTGAGTGTGACTGCCTAATAAACCACGTCAACGGGCGGTCCTAGCCTGGCGCAGACTATAAGAATGCCCAGCCTACACTACTATTCCGGGTGGCTCTTGACAATCCTGTGTTACAATGTTCATTTTTAAAACTTGTGAGCTCTCCTTACTTCGGTTTCTGCTGTAGCGAGAATGGCCCGTGCTGGTATCCGACTGCCAGTTCAGTCGCTCCCATCTTATTTCAATGGAGCGAACAAGGCCACTGCATTCAGTTGTTGAGGAGTCCCTAGTGGTGTCAGTGCCCGTCTCACCCCATCCTGGCTCATGAAGCCAGTGGGTATAACTCGCTGGAAGCCTGCAGCATGCTTCCTTCTCTAGGACTACCCTTGTAACTCTGCCACACTTTGGAGGTGGCCCCCTGTTACACCCAATGCCCCACAGTACCTTCCTATGTTCCACCCATCATACTTGCCATCTCTCTTTACAAGCAACCTCCTTTCGTCAGCACTCCACGCAGACCCAAGTTAATAAGATCTGCACCCGCATCGGACAGGTATACCCCATCCTTTGCAAAATGTGATGGGTTTCTCTCACACAACAGCCGGTGTCAGATGTGTCCCAGTGCTTCCTGCTTCATAAACATTTTCATGTTTTTTTTCGGCGTCTCCTAGACTTATCCATGGCTGAGCTTGACCCTGCTCCTCACCACACACGTCTTGGTAATACCTTCAACTACACTATCTCAGATCTTGGTAGCAGGCGCCACAGAAGTTTGATGCCTTCTTGCATGTCCCTCCATAACCGACCTCTACCGAGGTCCGCAAGGTCATACCCTCCAAGATGAACCATGAGCCACATGGGTGCTCTACACCATTCAGAAATGTTGTTAAAATTTCACACAACTCCATATCCACACCAACATTTTGTTAGTATGGGAGGGTGGGTGGCTGCTGATGCCTGGTCTGCAAAGAGGACTAGCTCTCTCAGCCCAGGCCATTCATGTGCCTCACCAGGGCAGGCTGTTTCCGGCCGCCACCTGAGGGCATGCCCCTTCCACCCCCTTAGGTGAGGGGAGGTGAGTCTGATGCAGGGTGGGCCAGGCCAGAGTGGTGGCTCACTATGCCAGCTGCTCCTCTAGTGCACCCTGCGTGGGCTGGAGTATTTGCTAGACCATCAGAAGAAAACTGTTTTTCCTGTTTTTTTTCCAATGTAGCAAATGTGGCAATCTGATTCAGCTTACTGTTTCTGTTCTGGATACTATTCCAGTGATTCACTCAGGCAGCAGATGAATTTCAACCCTGTCATCCCACAGTCAGCCGACAAAGGACCACTCTGTCCCCACTCAGCTCCCCGTGCAGTGCTCTTTGCTTGAATGGAGAAGTTAAATGCTTGCAGTGTTTCCCAGCAGAATAGTTCCTCCACTTCTCAGGAGTCACTATAGACAGACTCCAGCGCTCCAGTTCTCCAGTACAGGGACCGTAAAATACCACTCTGTCCCCACTTGCGCTCGACTGAAGAAGTTAGAGGCTTGCAGTGCCTTCTCAGTAGGCACTAAAGATGGACTCCAGTGCTCCAGGACAGGGACCAAAAAGACCACTCCATACCAGATACTAACAACTGAATACACAGACTGACCAAGACAGACACACTAGGATGCCTCATCAACAGCACTCTGACCCTGAACCATTCAATGCTTCAACTGACCAATGTCACATTAGATAACAAGAGAATACATAGTCCCAAACCAGTTCGACACCCGAAGAAAAGGTTCAGACACACATACCACCCCATACAATACTCACTATGGAACAGCTGGATCTGCACAGCAGCACCACAGCGAGACGGCCCATAAGGAAGTACCTGAACCAGGATACAGACCCCACAAACCCAACCACAAATTGTCTGCATACTCAACCTACACAAACCTCACACAACCATTTCTCTCCCAGCAATCCGCACACACTTTACCACACCACATCAACACCACATAAACAGCACCTACAGCACACTAGGTCTCGCCTGATCTGATACTTGCACCAAAGCCCAGCACTTGGTGTATACCGAGCTGAAGCTGCCAACAGCACACCACCTGTCTCACTCTCCTACTCCCCTCCTCCAGACTAACCCTACCCACCCTCCTTCCTTTTACAGATCCACCAGAGCACCTGGGGACCGATTCCGGTGGTGACGGTGTGCTATATAAGTACCTTTAACATAACATAACATAACAAAACATACCCACTCAGTTACCCACGCATCGCTCCACGCTCGAATGGTGGAGTTAAAGGCTTGCAGTGTTTCCCAGCAGAATAGCGCCTCCCCTTCTCAGTAGGCACGATAGGCAAACTTCAGTGTTCCAGCACAGGGATCACAAATGACCACTCTGTCCCCACTCAGCTCCCAGTGCAGGGTTCCGCACATGAACGGAGAAGTTAAAGCTTCCTGTGTTTTCCAGGAGAATATCGCCTCCCCTTCTGAGTAGGCACTATAGATAGACTCCAGTGCTCCAGTACAGGAACCACAAAAGACCACCCCGTCCCCACTTAACTCCCCATCCCCTATCCACCTCCCTTGCATCCCTTGCAGTCTCGTCTTGTACACATATATATATATATATATATATATATATATATATATATATATATATATATATATATATATATATATATATATTCAGTGAAAAGACTTTGTTAAAAGGGACGTTATGGTTAAGTTGCGCTACTAAAAACCTATCAAATTCAGTAAAAAACCGTTGTTAAAGGGACGTTATGGTTCAAAGTAAAACCGAAAAACCCCTGAAATTCGGCAGCTATGGTAAAATAAGCAACCATAACTCGCGCCACCGTGCACTGCTAACACTAACACCCAGGACATCAAAGATGACATCACAAATGTAATTTATGACATCACTGATGACATCACATGTGCATTTACTTTTCATGAAAACTCTGTAGGAGAGATTCTTATAGGAGCCGCTCAACCAATGGACAGGACGAGATCACTCGCACTCAGGGCCCAACAGGAGCCAAGACTGCCCCAAGGACAGTTATTACACACGCTACCAGGACCCCACTAGGGGCTCACAGCAAACTTTACATGCCTTGAAAAAGACCCTCCGGGTCGAAACACGTGTCGGCTGACCGAATTTCGCACAAATGCCAAAGTAGTGTTTTTTAAAAACACTCACCATTCTATTAAGAAAAACGATTCACAAAACCACCAATAAAAACGATCTTGCATCGCATCAACCACAGTGTTGAAATAATTATTTCAGAAATTGCAAGCAAGATAACCAGGAGTAAACCAACCTTTACCTACCTACCAAACTGGGGTCCAGGCTAAACCCCAACCCACTCCTGTGATTTTGCGATACTTCCAACCCTAATATAAATGGAGCTCAGCACAGGCAGGTTCCAATTCTAGAGCCAATCTACTCCCTACCGGGTTTCTTATAATGTTGACCAAAAAGTGTCAAGGATCATTTGAATAAATATCATGAGCTAATTAGTGCATTAAGCAATGCATTGATATAAATAGCATTCTATTATGAAGTTCTATCCAGTATACTAAGCAACTCATGCAGAAACTTAGGCAGTGTGTGCAGTATACATGATGAAGGTGCAATATTCATAATCTTGCCATGTAGAATAATGAAATGATAACTCCTTTCTTATTAGAGTTTTGCGTACTGTGAAACATGTAATAAGTAACTAATAAAACCCACTTAATACATAATTACACTTAATACAGACAAAACACAAAGAGACAACAACACATACAAATATGAGTACATACAGGGACAGAGAAGTAAGCAAAAAAGCAGAAGTAGTAGCAGAAAGTGTTCATAACCTAACTGATTATCTTTATGCAGAGAAATGATTGCTATGTTTCGAAGCTGCTACTTACTGTATTTATGTGTTTCAAATGATGTCAGTGAACCCTAAGGAAGGGAGTGTGATTACAATGTATACAAATATGAGCATATGCTGGGAAGGTATAGTAATAAAAATAAATCTATGAGAAAATGCTGACAACTCTAATGATTATCTTCATGCACAGAAAGGATTGCTCTCTTTCAAGCCTGTGTCTTCCGCTATATATATGTTTCATATGATATGACTTGACCCTAAGTCTACAAATATAGTACCTTTTCAATTTTTACTTCCTGACTGTTACTGAAGAAAACTATGTGGCTTACATATGTCAGTAAAGGAAAAAAAGGGAGAGCCAGCCATGTGATGTCATCAGTGATGTCATCAATGACATTTGTGATGTCATCTTTGATGTCCTGGGTGTTAGTGTTAGCAGTGCACGGTGGCGCAAGTTATGGTTGCTTATCTACCATAACTGCCGAATTTCAGGGTTTTTTCAGTTTTACTTTGAACCATAACGTCCCTTTAACAAAGTTTTTTCACTGAATTTCATAGGTTTTTAGTAGCGCAACTTAACCATAACGTCCCTTTTAACAAAGTTTTTTCACTGAATTTCATAGGTTTTTAGTAGCGCAACTTAACCATAACGTCCTTTTAACAAAGTTTTTTTACTGAATTTCATATGTTTTTAGTAGCACAACTTAACCATAATATCCCTGACTTTATATACATATAACATAGAACATACTGAACCCCTAGCTAGTGATTTCGATGTCCGCGGACTACCGCCATGTCCGTGGACATATCGAAAATCTGAGCGTGGTGAATGTAAATTTAAATAGTGTGCCCCATTTCCCCTTTGAGGTTGGCTCTGAAAAGAGCCGTTTTTTGGGGGTTTTTTTGCAGATGCTTGACAGACACCTGTTATTTTGTATTTTTCTTTTTTTTATTTTTCTTACTTTACTCCTAAAATCTTCACATAACCTTCTCCAAAGCAACCCTTACATTCCAAAACAGAATGGCATTTCCCATAAAAGATAAGGAAATGCCATCTTCTTTAAAATAAACAGAATTACTGGAATCAATATTCTCATTATTACAGAAGAACATACCAGCTCTAAGCATGAAGGCACACATGCCTCGGTTGATTACACACCTGGCATTGTTTTGCTGAGGAAAAAAAACTGAACTATTGTCCCATATTGCCCTAGGTACTAATCCAGAAAAAATTACTTTGGCATTTGGAAGGATGTTCATTACTGCTTGAACCAAGTGTTCCAAATCTGCCAACAAAGTAGGGGCACTGACATAGCCCAAATGGAAAGCACCATACTGCAAAACTACCACATGGGGACTGTTGATCCTGCCCATATCTTCAGAAACTTGTACAATTCCCTATACATTGCAATCAGGCACAGTGCTCCACACCACCTCCACTCCTTTAACATCAAAATTCTTTGCAACATGCCTGCATTGAGCATACTGTTGTAAACCATGCACAAACATATCTCCGATCACCAACACACTGACTTTCTCCACTTCTGCCATCTTCACTACACACAGTCTCTTTGAACACAAATCCACAACCTCAACATCTGATTGGCTGATCCCTACAGTCTTCTTTCCATGCTGGATTTGCTGGAAAACCCCGGATGTAGCACGCCCTGTCCGCAGACCGCATAACTCTTAGACAGCCCTTCTACCATTTCCACTTCATTCTCTGTGCCATTCCCTCATCGGATACAGCTAAGCAGGCACACAACACGGAGAACGTCCTCAGAACACCCCCATTTTGTTTATTTTCGAACATTTCAGGACACCGCGAGTGTTCTTAGAACACATTCAACTTGCCAGCGAGCAATACGGACAACGTCCTCAGGACACCCCCATTTTCTTTATGTACGAACATTTCAGGACACCGCAAGTGTTCTTAGAACACTTTCAACTTGACACCAAATCCATTCTGTTTATTTACGAACATTTCAGAACAGCCGTGTTGTCCACAGAAAAATCGAACACAACAAAAGTGTCTAGCACATAAAAAAAACAGAACATTGAACCTACCTCATACTCCCCTACCCTCCCCAAACACTCTTACACACCAACACACTCCACTAAATACAATTTTAATCCAAGTTTCACTGCGCTGTCCGCGGTCGTCCGTGAATGCAAGATGGCGGGCACCACAGAAAATCTGACGCGCTTCACGCACCACGCCGATCAATCAGTGAACACGTCGCATGTCCGCGGACATCACCCAAGCCGCTGGGCCAATCAGGGCACTGTCCGTAGAGCGAACCGGGAAGTCCGTCCGCGAAGCAAACAGAGATATCACTAATTTTTTTGCCTTACATTTGGGTCATTTTTTAAAAAACTACTGGAGGGATTTACACCAAATTTGCAAAAGCACGCTTTCGGGACCAAGCCCTGGCTTGGTCCTGAAATATATAATATATATATATATATTAGATGGACGCACCACGTCCATGTAGTTATGGTTAAGTTGGTGTTTCCATAGGAAGAGCATTTATTGGGTGGCCAATAACTTCACTCCCTCTGGATGAATCCTCACCAAACTTTGCAAATAAAGTATATGGCCCACTCTGAATATTTTTGCAGAGTTTGGAGAGGGTTGGTCCAGGGGGGGCAAAGTTATATGGGGGGTCCCAAAACCTTTGTTTTTTCCCATAGACATAATGGGAAAAAACTTTGCGCACGCCTACAGCCCAAACGGCTGGACGGATTTACACCAACTTTGCGGCAGGAGTGGGGGCTTGGTCCCGAAAGCGTACTTTTGCAAATTTGGTGTAAATCTGTCCAGTAGTTTTTTTAAAATGACCAAAATGTAAGGCAAAAAAATTAGTGATATCTCCGTTCGCTTCGCGGATGGACTTCCGGGTTCACTCTGCTGACAGTGCCCTGACTGGCCGAGTAGCTTGAGTGATGTCCGTGGACATGCAACGTGTTCGCTGTTTGGATGGCGTGGTGCGTGAAGCACGTCAGATTTTCTGTGGCGCCCGCCATCTTGCATTCACGGACGACCGTGGACAGCGCAGTGAAACCTGGATTAAAAATTGAATTTAGTGGAGTGTGTTGGTGTGTAAGAGTGTTTGGGGAGGGTGGGGGAGTATGAGATAAGTTCAATGTTCTGTTTTTTTATGTGCTAGACACTTTTGTTGTGTTCGATTTTTCTGCGGACAACACGGCTGTTCTGAAATGTTCATAAATAAACAGAATGGATTCGGTGTCAAGTTGAAAGTGTTCTAGGAAGACTCGTGGGGTCCTGGAATGTTCGCAGGGGGTGTCCTGAAGACATTGTCTGTATTGTTCGTTGTCAAGCTGAAAGTGTTCTAAGAACACTTGCGGTGTCCTGAAATGTTTGTACATAAAGAAAATGGGGGTGTTCTGAGGACGTTGTCCGTATCGTCCTCTGGCAAGTTGAATGTGTTCTAGGAACTTCCTTGTGTCCGCGGACATTAAAATGGTTGCAATGCTTGAATCTATGGGTGTGATATGCTGCGGTGGTTGTGGCCAAGGTATAGAATGTTGGGTGCATGGCCATCAGGCCATGCACCCAAGACTCTATGCCCTGGCCAAAACCACTGCAGCATATCACACTCATATGCCATGCACCCAAGAGTCTATGCTCTGGCCACAAGCACCGCAACATATCACACTCATAGTGGCTTATAACTTTGGGTCAAAAACAAATTTATAAGGAACATTGTTATAAGGCAGTATGAGTGTGATATGCTGCGATGGTTGTATTTATCATGTTATACTTGGTTTAGTAACGGGAGTCCATGTTTTTCTTGTTCATTTCTGTGATAAAAGAAAATAGCATGTTAGTATTAGTATTTTATAAAGACTTATTACATTGTACAAGAAACATTTTCTTCTTTTTTTTGACCCTCATATTTAGTAGATGACAAACCAGAGTACTGTGCAATTTGCTCAGTTTCTGTGTCTGTTGCTAAAATCATTGGGTCTGTGGGAGAAAAGAAATCCATGTTGTTCTAAAAAAAACTTTTTGTGTTATGCTACAGTTTATTTGTTTGTTTGTTTTCTGTGCTTACTTGTTGTTTCTGGCTAATGCTTTATACATTGGATTGTTCCAGTTTTTGGGAGCAGTAAGATATTAGGTATTTGTTTGAAACTTCTGGAGCAGTTAGATACCAGTAGGCGTATTCTAACTGTTTATTTTTTTATATAATTTCGTGGTATTGATTCATCTGTTTGGATATTTCTAAATTTTGGGACAGTTAGATACCAATTGGCGTATTCTAACTGTCTGTTTTTTTCTCTATTTGAGTGGTATTAATGTATCTGATTAGTTGTTGTAGCATCTTTGGGCAGTTAGATAGCTTTTGGAATATAGTGACAGTTTATATTTTTTTACTACAAGTGTACTTAAGGTTTAAGTACAGTTTAGTTATCAAATTTTGGTTTTAAGAACATTAAATAAGCGTTTGTAAGATTTGCTGGTAATCTCTGCTTTAGAGTAATGGTACTATCATTACATTCAACCCATCCACATTTCTTTTTTATATATGCAGTGTAGTGCCCTGAATTGGTTGTGGCTCCTGCGTGGTAGATTATACCTATTGTTGTGAAGGTTTTCCTACCAAGTGATATTTGACCATGTGTGAATCCAGTCAGCTTGCAGTTGTTTTTGGTACCATCTGCATTGTACCGTAGAAGCATTAGTATCACGTATTTACTATTAACCAAGATCTATACAGCCATCCAAACCTGGATGGCAGCCAACGGCCTCTGCCTAAACGGGGACAAAACAGAGATCCTACTAGTTGGCACCAAAGAAACTGTAAACAAACTCCCACCGCGGTACAAATCCTTCAACATAGACAACTCCACCATCACAGTCTCCACTGCAGTTAAAACGTTAGGAGTATACCTTGACTCCACTCTTTCCATGACACGACAAGTCAATGCCATAGCCTCCTCTGCTGCACTCACCACTAAAGTAATCAACGCTGTCAAACCCTTCCTATCCACTAAAAACTGCCTGGCCGTAGCCAGAGCCACAGTAGGCACCAAATTGGATTACTGCAACGCTCTCTTCCTAGGTACGTCTGCACAAAACCTAAAAAAAATGCAAGTAACACAAAGCAATGCCCTAAGAGCAGCCCTAAGCATCCCTAAAAGGGAGCACATCTCTCAAGCCAGGAAAGAAGCTCACTGGCTACCCATAAAAGAAATGATACTATTCAAATCCATGGCCATCACCCATAGATGCCTCTCCGCCAAGTCTCCCCCCTATCTTTCTTAAAGAATCACTCTTAACTCATCCATCAGACCCACCAGGTCACATTTGACGGACCAGATATATGTACCCACATTCAAAAGAAGCAAAGCCGGTGGGTCTAGCTTTCAACACCTAGCACCTAAAAATTGGAACGCACTCCCTACCGCGCTAAGGAACGAAAACTCATACCAAGCCTTCCGTAAAGTACTTAAAACCACACTGTTTAACTAACTCTATCCTATCCTACTGTACTTAATTAAGCACAACTGTAAGTATATATGCATGAATGCTCTGCACTGTATCTGTATTTACTCCATGTACGCCTGTAACAAGTAAGTTTGCTTTCAGCGCCACGATGCCCATGGGCAGATGTGCGCTATACAAATCCAAATAAATAAAATAAATAAATAAATATGTGTTTGTATTACTAATGTGGAGCGATTATCTGAATTGCAGGTCGAACATAATCTACCATGGTTTGCATTTTGTACAAGTTGCTGAAATGGAACGGATTCACAATTAGGTATTGATATATACACAAAGCGTTCATTGGGGATTTGTTCTTGTGTCACATTGTTGCAGAGAGTGCATGTATGTTTCCACATGTATGAAATCTGAAAGATTTCATTTATAGGTATGTTTTTGTTTTCCATTACTAATAGTAAGTACATTAGAAATTCTTGTGGATCTTCCTGTGAGTTTATAGTGAATTTCACCATTCCAGCACAGTAGTCCAATTGTTGTCTTATTCCATAAACACTATACGTGTTGTCAGGATTGTTTGCTGCGTTTCTGTGAAGTACTAACATTTGCAAACACAATGGGTCTGTACTGTGTAAGTAAATGTTCTCAACAATTGGTGGTAATTGAAATAGAATATTCATTGCTACATTTGCGTAGCAACTTACACCAACTATATTTGAGAGTTTAAATGCACCATGTAGTTCTGTATCTGACTGCTTTTTTTGGAGTTTGTCTTCTTTCTTTGAAGAAGTACTGGGTTTACTTTCCCTAATTGATTCTTTTTTGCTTGTGGCACTTGATGAAGTATTACTTTCTTTTACTCTCTTTGGAGGATTTGCAGTGACATCCTGTTGCTTTTCTGTTTGATTTATTTTTCTTTTATAATGTTTTACTTTTTGTGGAACAGAATATGTGTTTAGATGGGGAGTGTATAGTGAACGAAGTCTATTGTATTCTAAAATGCAAGGAATATCAGCGTTTATTTTACTTGCATCAAAGTTGATTAGAAATAGACCGTCAAGTGTACTTAAGGGTGATAGTGCTACGTAGCTCATGCTTTCTTTAAAGACTGTGTTACCAATGTCTATCACTGCTTTGTCTAGGGTAAGACCTTGTGATTTATGAATGGTGACTGCGTATGCAAGAGTTAGAGAAAATTGTTCTCTGCGTACATACATGTCTTTGAAGAGAAGGAATCGAGCTGTTGAGCGTCCTATTCTTTTTACTTCTGAAAGTTTGTCAAAGAGAATATTGACAAACTGAATGTTGTTGTCACGTGGGTATGTTTGAAAGCCAACAACTGTACCCAGTGCTCCATTAACTAGTCCTTGGTCCACGTCAAGGTTACGTTTCAGCATTACTCTGCAATTTAAGGATAATTTTAATATCTTTTCCAAGCCTGCTGTGTTTGAGATTGATTTTTCTAAACTATTTAGTCTTGTTGTGGCTTGGTCACACATGGGTAGTGTCATTCCATGTTCATCTAGTTTGTCTGTGGCACTAATTTCCATTATTGGTTGCATTTCTTTACTTAACATTATTTCATTGAATTTGAAACAGCTTGCAAGAGTTGGCATTAAGGCCATACAATTGACATTTTTGTGGGCTAATTGTTCCATAACATCTGTAGCACTTGCATTATCACCATAAAGTGCATGTATGTGCCGGGTTTTCAATATTGCTTCTGCTTATTTAGAAAGTATACCAACTCTGATACTTTTTAAGATGTTGGCATAAGTGAGATCTGCAGATTGGCGCATGTTTTCTGTTAATTCTCTGTATTGGAAATGTTGCCAAAGGTTGACATTTCCAATGCTGCCAACAGTTTTACGACAGAGTTTATGTCCTAATGTTTTAAAAATAGGCTCACCTTTTACTGGTGTCAATTGAAGAAGATCTCCGAAAACAATAATGTGTTTTCCTGCAAAGAGCTCATCATAATTTGTTTTGAGTAGTTCTTGTAATCTGAGGTGAATCAAAGCCAACATTAGGTTGGACACCATGCTCACTTCATCTATTAGTAGCATTTTCATTTGTTTCAATACTCTGCGTAGTTCCATTGCAGCTTCTGCAGAAAGTTTGTAATAATCTAATTTGTTTTGGTGTTCTACTGGCAGGAGTAGTAATCGGTGTAAAGTGACACCACCTATGTTGTAGGCAGCTAAACCTGTGGGGGCAGTGACAACAGCTGACAGTTTATTGTTTGTCAATTGTTGAAGGAACTTACTGATGATTTTGATTAGGAATGTTTTGCCAGAACCAGCTTCACCACTGACATACAATAGTATAGGTTTGTAATTTTGACAGGTGCATTCTTTGTTTTCATGTTGTACACCATGTGCAATTTCTTTTGTTACTTCTTGAAAAATGCTACGTTGCTCATTGTTTAGCTTTGATTGTAGTGTAGTTGAGTCTTCTTTATCTTCATACTGACACATGGTGTTTTCTACTTCTATCATAGCTAATTCTGCCTCATGTGTTATTAGTGGGTCTCCCAGTGGTTCTTGGTTTCCTGTGACAGAAGGTTGACTACTGTCAGGAGTGTCCTTATCTAGTTGGGCCTGGAGTTCTTCTTCGTGTTGCTGTTCATTGTGCAACATTGTTTTGTACTATGCAAAGTTTACATCAGTTATACTGCTTTCATTTGCTTTGAAAGCGTCTTCATATGAGTCATAGTTATCTAGTATTTGTTCTTCTTTTCTCCATGGTTTAAAGAGTTGTAGCAGGGACATGTAATATACTTCTTTATGTTGAGGAGTCTTTAATGACAATTTGATATGATTAATTAAATTTGGTTTGGTGAGTTTTACTAAGCTGCCTTCACAGTTTGTCACTTTGTATTTACGGTTTTGTTCATCAGGTTTTATATTATTTTTGTATGTGTAGTTTTGGGCTATGTGGTATAGACACATGGTTTCCAAAGTGGTACTCCTGTTTGGGTAGTATGTTTCCAATAAATTGTTTTTTAAAATGTCTTGGATGTTAGGATCATGTTTGGCTATTGTTTCTATATCTTCGTATGATTTTAGAACTCTTTTTCTAGATTTAGCTGGACCAAGATTTAGCCATACTATATTTGCAGATTTACCATACAATGCAGTACCAGTTAATCGATCAGCTGCTTCATAGGATCCACACTCTTTATGGGACAGCATTTTTATGCCCAAGCTGTATAATTCCTGAGACACTGTTTTATCTGATGACAGGTCATTCTAGAGGACTTGGAGCTCTGTCTTTTCTGATTTGGTTAAGTATGCTGTGACATATCGTGCAACTGCAGTAGAATTGTCTGCAATGTACTGCACATCTATGTTTGCATTCCATAAGTGGGCAATGATTGCATTGTAATCATTGATATATTTTTCTTCTTCTTTTCTTTTTATGCAATATGTATTTTTAGGTGACTTACCTTTAACACTATGGGCCTCATTACACAGACGGCGGTGGACCAAGGTGCTATTAGCACCTTGGTCCATGCCTGTAAAATACCGGCACCGCCTTGGAGGAAAGGGGAATTACCGCCCTATTCCAAGGTTGGTGGGGCGGTAATTCCTCCTTCCCCCATTGCCCTTCCCCATTCCCATTTTTGCCCCATAGGGCATAATGGGAATGTGGAAGGTGCTAATTACGACACCGCAAATTGCAAGAAAGCAAGCGTTAAAGTCTCCAACCCGCAAAGGGACCTCGTAGTAAGGTGGTAAGGGTTAACGGTCACCGGTACCATTAACAGTGACCGTTAACCCTTACTGCCGTCCGTGTAATGAGGCCCTATGTCTAACTGAAGACATGAGGTTGTTCACTTGACCTGTATTTGTAACTGGTCTAGGGAAACCAAATCGGCATTTGGTATAGTATTTCCCTTTGTTTTTGTATTTGCAATGACAATATTTGCCACATTTGTGTCTTTGGAATTGTAAAATGTTTGCATGAAGATCACTATTTGTGGGTTCTGATGGAATTTCACAAGTGACATATTTTTCAATAAACTGTAAAACAGTGGCATCACTGTCTTGACCAAATTTAGGAGCATCTTTAATCCATAAAAGCATGTGGACATGTGGTGCTCCTCTGGCTTGGTATTCTTTTCTCCAAAACAAGTGTTGCACTTCTCCAAGGGGAGGAACAGTTTTATTACAAATAAAATGTAGCATAGCAATGAAGCGATGGTGAAAATATCTTGAAACATTAACAGGATCCTGAGAACAAAGTTCTCCAAGTGTTAGTATATCTATGTTTGTTTTGTTTTCGTTTGATATGCGTAGGAAAGCATGTAAATCTTTCCCTGCATATTCTGCACAACTTAATGTAACAAACTAAGAGGGTGGGCCAAGGTTTCTGATCATACAACGTACATCTCCATGACGTCGAAACCAGCACTCTTTAGTACCACGCATATTTGCTAATAGATTTGTAAGATTTGCTTGTATAACCTCATCTTTTTGTTGAACTTTTTGTAATAATTGTGTAGCTGTCATATTTTGAAAGTGTGATCCTGATTTTAATATGTGTGCAACTCCGTAACATAAAGTTGCTATTTCACTTTCAAAGAGTAGGTGGAATATGTATTCCACATTTTGTCGAAATCTGGGATCTTTAGAATACATTCGTAATGAACGATATTCTGATGCTGATATTTGAATAGGTCTATCATCGTATCCTCCTCCTTTGCCAGTCGGAAAAGTAGCGGAAAAGCACGTGCTTCTATACTTTTTTTCCCATATGCTGATTGGTGATCCTTTTGTTTGACGCATTTGGTACGTTTCTAGTGCATCTTCTATGGTGTCATTAGAGTGCAATGCATGAATTGTATAATGGTCTAAAGTGTTTGATATTGTAGCAGGATCTAGGAGCTCAAATTGACCAGCTTCTTGTGTCTCTTCAATTATTTCAGTTGTATCTTTCAAGTTTTCTTCAATATTAATTTCTTTGTAATATTCATTATTCTCTTTAAGATATTGCAGGGCTTCTCTAACTTTATGTAAATCTACCAGTTGTTGCCAAATTTTTTTGTCTTTTGTAGGTACTCCATTTACCAAGATAATTAAAGATTGTTGCATTGGACATTGCACTCCTAGAGTGTGCACATTTTCTTTTAGATCTAATGGTAAATACACTACTTTTCCACAAATACCTTTCACTAATTCAGAGGGAGGTAATTTTGCAGTTTTTGGTTGAAGGCGTATTATTGCTTGAAATGGGTGCACTGTTTGAATTATGATGCTCTCATATAAATTAAGTTGTTGAAGCGGTTTTGGTAGTGGATATAATTCCAAGTTATTTGTGATAGAACGTGAAGGAGTTTGGTTGTTGTCAAGTTTTGTAGTGCAGTAACTGCAAAGTATTATGGGGTCAGTTATTTCGTATTTGTTTTCTGCTATAAGGTAGAGAGCTAATTCAAACCATTTAGATTCTTCACTGTCTTCTATTTTGTATGATAGGTCTACAGTTTTTGTGTTACTTTTATAAAAAGTTCTGCGGCAACATACACACACGTGGTTTGGTACTTCTGCTGAAGTACTTTCAAATTTTAGTATTTCTTTTTTGTATGTGTGTAGCGAAAGGTTGCCATGTGCAGAATTGTTACGAAGTTGGTTTACAGCTAATTCATCTTGTAAGTGGGTTTCACTTCCAAAATATTTTGTCTGGATATAGTCGATTTCTTTTAGTAGGTCTTTTGCTGTACCATGTAGAAGAATGTTATTTAAATTGGCTAGTGCTAAAGCAGGACTTTTAGCATAGTACAGTTCATAAACTAAATTTCTTATACTTGCATGATGTGTTGATATCCTTTTGATATCATGGAAGGTTGTTTTGCAAGTAGGTCCTGTAATGCAGGCCAATGAATGTCCTTGTAGTCCTGTGTACTTGCGTACTGGACAAGCATCCATATTTTGCAGTAGTTTAATTTTGATTTTGTCTTTGCTTTTCACATATTGATTGAGGAATTGGCGTAAAGACTTGAAAATATTTTTGGGAATGTTACACATTGACGTGCATGGCCATTTGTACACTAGATGTTCTGATTCAGTTGAATGGAGGGGTAAATCTACGTTTTCAGGGCATATTTTTGTAAGGACTAGTTCTTGTTCCATTATGATATTATTAACTTTTTCATAACCTCAACCACTGCTATGTTTGGCAATTGTGTTTGTTTGCTTTTGTTTGTACGCTTCTTCATTAAAGTATGGTTCTGTGCTTGTAGTGTGACTCCATTCACCTCCACAGATATTTAAGAAGTTATTTCTGTTGATATTTCGTTTATTGAGAAATCTTTTTTGTAATTTAGTTATTAGTTTTGTTAGTGGTTTTATTCTGTTTAACACTAAAATAAAAAACTTTCTTTTGAGAAGAATTGCACTGTCTATCAACGCTTCTAAGATTACTCTTCTATGATAGGTGTGAAGTGTTGAACCTGGTCTCTCCTGTTTTCATAAGATTTTTTGTTACGGAACATTTTGTTAAAATACTTTTCTTGGTATGCTTACTTTGTACTACATCAAGATTTATAGAAGACGTTTTATTTGTAGTGATAGTTGATTTTCTGTTAATTGTTTTTTGGTTTGTTTTACTTTTTGATAGAGGAGGCAATGTTTTTGTACTAGAAACTTCTTCTGTTTCACTACATGACTGTATTAGCTGTTGTGTTTCAACTTTGTTTTACAAATTCTGCTATAGATGGATGTTTATGTTGGAGAGTTTTCTTTTCATTTGCTCTACTTCTCCGTTCCTTTCCATGGAGTTGCTTTTTGCTAGGCATTCTTTAGGGTCTGTTGAAAAAAATACAGAAGGTATGGGTTGGGGTGTTCTGGAATGCATGTGTGTTGTGTGCATGAGTGTTTGAGTAAGATGATAAAGATGTATGTAATGGTGTGTGATTGTGCTTTGGGAAGTACAACTACTAGGGATGGGTATTCTTGAATTAATGTGTTACTAAACTGGGGTTCAGATGACAGAAAAAAAGTAAGCCAGTGGTTTGGAGAAGTGCAAATAGTATATCTAAAGCTATACAATTAAAACAGTTGTTTGTTCTACAACATCTAAATTCTAGCGGCTGAGTTGGGTAATTTGTGTGTCAAAAAATAGGAAGTTGTGGGCCATTCTGCCAGTAAATCACTGTTTAAGACAGGGGGATTTTTGGTCAGAATGGTGCAGAATCTCTATTTTTAGGCACAGAAATAGCATGAATTAACCTTACAGTGTGTTTGAGTAATAATTCAAATATTATGGTAACATTTTACTTACTTTTTTTCTAAAATTAGCAGTTTGCTTCTTAGTTGTTCTTTGTACTTCAAATTCGGCTGCTTTTCTGGAGAATGGTCTTCACTGCAATTGTAAAAGAAAGAAATTAGTAATTTGGTTTGCATATAGCACTGTTTTTAATTTAGACATAGATTTTTTAAATTGAAAAGCTCAGCGCCTTCCTCAAAACCATTAAAACTATTTTATGACTAACTGTAGGAAAGAAAATATCTTTACTATGGCTTGTGAAATTCATAATGTACCACTGTATACCACTATTCCTGTAACTAAGCTTTTCCACGTAATAGTGAGTCAATGTCATAGCCTGCTTTTCCACGTAATAGTGAGTCAATATCATAGCCTGCTTGTCCTATATAAATGTAAGTAATTATATAAATTGAAAAAATTAAAACCAATGATGTCTTTGTACAAATATTATTGTTTGAGATTTGATCATAGAGTGTGCATGTAATTTTGTTTGATTATATGTAGTCTATATATTTTATTTCAAAAATGTTGGTTTAACATTATTTGCGTGTGTGTGTGTGTGTGTGTATGAAGAAATTAAACGGTATAAAGGTTTGTAAGTCACAGTTCATTTTAGGACAATGAAAAAATGATTGTAGATTCATTTGACAGATTATATAAGGTAAAAGTCGGTTAGAAAATATGCATACCTGTAGTTTGTGTTCATGCATATCGATATGGACGAAGCTGCAAGTAGAAATCTTGGAGACTTGGATATGATTTCTCGTAGATCGTGCTTGCCAATGGTATGAGACTTGTACTCCGAGAGATTCACGGTACATTTGCAGTGCTGATCTATGATGATGCAGTTACATGTAGAGGTCTTGGATTTGATTGGTGGATGGTCATGTGATTCCTTAGCTACATCCAATGAGGGAATGGTACAGAGAGCGAAGTGGAAATGGTAGAAATGCTGTCCATGTTACGATATGTTCGCGGACATGACAGTAGTACTAGTACACCGCGTATTACATCCGGGGAATTTGGAGTGGGGAGGCATGCAAATGAGATTGAATGTAGCAAGGGATTGGTCAGTAAAGTTTAGTGAGTGTGTTGTGCTAGGAGAGGTTTTCTCAGATATTCTTTTTGCTGAGAGAAGAACAGATAGCTATGGCTGAGTGTTTCAAAAAACAGATTTTGTGGATTTTGGGAGACTTGTGGATACATTGGTTGAAGGTGCATGCAGAAAGCTGTGGAGTATCAATAGATCTTGGATTCCCACATGTGGAAGTGCACTGGCATGGAGTGCATGGAATGAAGTGGTTGGACTTGCTACCTCTCTGTGCAACTGTGAAGATAGAGGAACATCCAGACATAATTGTAATTCATTGTGGAGGGAACAGTTTAGGACATGTGTCTGGAATTTCTTTGCAATTTGCAATGAAAGAAGGACTTCAGAAGATCATGGACATGTTTCCAAACTCCAAAGTAATTTTTTCACGGATTGCGCAGAGACAAATGTGGCTTTGTTCTTTCTCATGTGGTTCACAAATGGAGAAAGCAAGGCGTAATGTCAATATGGCTGTTTGTGCCTTCCTAAGAGATTTTGGCATGTCCTCTTTTCACAATGAAAATATTATGTTTCGTAGTACATACATTTTTGGTAGAGATGGAGTCCATCTTACTTATGCTGGCAATCAGATTTTTCTGAGAAATGTACAAAATGCATTGCAACCTTTTTTAGAAATACAGCATCCATTTTGAAGTGGGTGTTAAGTATTTATAATTTTGACATACAAACACCTCCCAAAGGCTCTTTTCAGAGCCACCACTTGCTCCCAGAGAAAAATGCAATGGTTACAATATGGTAGCACCCCCATTTTCTTTATGTTCGCGAACTGTCCGCTGACTTTTAAGATATACAAAGTGCCCTGCTTTATTTATCTTCACTTCTATTTTTTAACTGTGAAAGGCGGCTCTGAAAAGAGCCTTATTTTTTTGGGGATTTTTGTTATTTTGTATTTTTTTTTTATTTTTTATACACGACACACTAGGAGAGGAGGGGAAAGGAGGAGAAAGAGGGGACAACAACCACAGGGATAAGAAAGGGCGAGCTGAGAGAGGAAGATGTAGAGTGGGTTATATTTGGGTACGAGCAGGTCTTCTCGTGCTCTGAAACAATAGTCTCAAAAGCACTCCGAAGTCGCTCCCCCCTGCAGAGTACTGTGTCACAGTACATACAGCTGTGACCCTCGAAAGGTAAGGGTCATCAGAATTCTGTATGGCCTGTGAGGCAGCTTGAGGAAGACGCTGTCCCACAGAGGTGTTCCTTGTGGTGACAGGATCAGAAACGGAGGGTGAAGTAGAGGCAATCAACCTACTACGCTCTTCGCAAGGTACAACCTGGTGAATGGCCCCAGTGTGGAATGAGTTCAGGTGTCGCTTCATGGTCGTGGTCCCAAAGCTGTACGCACCATGCCTCCCGCGACTGAGTACCATTTTGCAATCATTGCAGGTGACATGGTTTGCATGAGCCTTAGGAACATTCCCATGATCGGTAAACAACCGCCACACCCAAAAATCACGACAAGGGCGGGTAGTAGGGATTTCCTCTACCTCATTCTCGTCATCCTCTTCTTCCTCCTCTGTATCCTCACTCCTGTTCCCCTCTTCAGGCCCTTGGAGAGATGGAGGTGGTGGAAGGGGTGGGGGTGGTGCTGAGGCCGATGTAGCACCAGGTGGCAATAGTGGAGCCATGGATGTCATCGGCTTGGAGATGGAAATCTCAAAATCTGCAAAGTATGCAGCAAAATGCAGTGTGCTCTGTGGAATAGCCAGAAACACAATGAGAATGAGCTCTAGGGCGTGGTCTTTTATAGGGGTGCTTGTACGCATTTCGCAGACATGCGCGCCGTCCGCAAGACAGATCGAACACCAAAAAAGGTTCAAAAAGTCACAAAAACTATGTGGAAACTTAGGATTAGTATGTGGGATTTGTGGTATGGTGAGTTTTTAATGAGAAATATTGTGGATTACTTGGAAATGTACTTTTAAACTGTTCGGGGATAAGAACAGTGTCCGCATTCAGAACACGCGATCAGCGTGGGCGCGGCCACATGATTGCTTCGTGAGCATGTTCGCTAAGGAAGCGGCTGTCCGCAGGACACCCAATGTACGGACATTGTTTTGCGCATGCGTGTTGATGTTCTACGGACAGTGTTCGGGTCCCGAACTAATTAAAAGTGCGTCACATGTAAAACGAACAGTTACGGACAGCCGTTTGTTCTTAGCACAGTTTAACTTAGTTGCGAACAATACGGACAGACATAGCGTCCCCAGCACACCTCCATTTTCATTTATTTACGAACAATTCAGGACAGCAGGAGGGTTCTTAGATCAGTTTCAACTTGCTAGCGAACACTACGAACAGGCATAGTGTTCTTAAGGACACCTCCATTTTCGTTTATTTACGAACATTTCAGGACAGTAAGAGTGTTCTTAGAACAGTTTCAACTTGCATGAGAACATTACGGACAGATATAGTGTCCTCAGGACACTTACATTTTCATTTATTTATGAACATTTCCGAACAAAGAACTGAAAGTAATTACAACACAATATAAAAAAGTAACTTTATTTGACATATATAAACAATTTATGACTGAGAAGGTGGGGCAGAAACGGAAACAAAAACAGGAGAATTAGGGATTTAAACATAATTGGGATCAGGTGAAGAAGGGATGCAAATGTCATCAAAACGTTTTGGTCCATGGAGAGGGTTTGGGGTTAAATTAGTGGGATGGGGGGACAAGTACAGGTGGGACAATGGTATGTTGTTGGTAGTTTTAGGTGATCTTCCACAAAGTTCTTTAAATCGTTAAAATTTGCCATAAGTTGGCCCACTTTTTGGGTAATGTGTTCCAGAGTGTTATCCACCGCTTCTTTTTCTGTGGTAGTGGCAATTTTTGTATGGTCTGTAAAAAAATATATATATATATGTTAAATGTATACAAAATAATATTTATTAATTGGTTTATATAGTAAAGTGTGTACCATTAGGTGCACTATCTTCTGACATTTCGTCTTGTGGGAAATGCTCCTCTAGCCACTCCAGAGTACTACACATTTCTGTGAGAAAACAAAAAAGTAATATTTTTTTTAATCTAATACAGAAAGTTTATAAATATATGAGTAAAATGAAGTGCACTTACTATTTCATGAAAGTATGTGATGAGTAGTCTGTACGTCTGGTCTTGCTCTTAGTTGTGGAGTGTCTGTGAGGTAATTATGTTGGAAGCCACTTTATCTTCTTTTGGTATATTCCATTTTAGAACATATTGTATTTAAATGAATGTTAGTGTGTTACATATATGGGTTATATTTCTTAAGTATTACTACATATACTTTGTATGTGTGCTTCTTTGTGAATTTGTTAAATGTTCCTATGTTATGATATAACAATTACACATACCCCCCCAGAGTTTTTAGGTGGTGGTACTGTTGTTCGAACATGTCCACGGACAGTCAAATTCAGTAGTAAAAGTTCAGTATGTTCCATATTACATATACATAAAGTCAAAGTTATTATTGTTAAGTTGTGCTACTAAAAAACTATGACATTCAGTAAAAAAACTTTGTTAAAGGGACGTTATGGTTAAGTTGCGCTACTAAAAACCTATCAGATTCAGTAAAAAAACTTTGTTAAAGGGACGTTATGGTTCAAAGTAAAACCGAAAAACCCCTGAAGTTCGGCAGTTATGGTAAAATAAGCAACCATAACTCGAGCCACCGTGCACTGCTAACACTAACACCCAGGACATCAAAGATGACATCACAAATGTCATTGATGACATCACTGATGACATCACATGTGCATTTACTTTTCATGAAAACTCTGTAGGAGGGATTCTTATAATGTTGACCAAAAAGTGTCAAGGATCATTTGAATAAATATCATGAGCTAATTAGTGCATTAAGCAATGCATTGATATAAATAGCATTCTATTATGAAGTTCTATCCAGTATACTAAGCAACTCATGCAGAAACGTAGGCAGTGTGTGCAGTATACATGATGAAGGTGCAATATTCATAATCTTGCCATGTAGAATAATGAAATGATAACTGCTTTCTTATCAGAGTTTTGCGTACTGTGAAACATGTAATAAGTAGCTAATAAAACCCACTTAATACATAATTACACTTAATACAGACAAAACACAAAGAGACAACAACACATACAAATATGAGTATATACAGGGACAGAGAAGTAAGCAAAAAAGCAGAAGTAGTAGCAGAAAGAGTTCATAACCTAACTAATTATCTTTATGCAGAGAAATGATTGCTATGTTTCGAAGCTGCTACTTACTGTATGTATGTGTATCAAATGATGTCAGTGAACCCTAAGGAAAGGAGTGTGAGTACAATGTTTACAAATATGAGCATATACAGGGAAGGTATAGTAATAATAATAAATCTATGAGAAAATGCTGACAACTCTAATGATTATCTTCATGCACAGAAAGGATTGCTCTCTTTCAAGCCTGTGTCTTCCGCTATATATATGTTTCATATGATATGACTTGACCCTAAGTCTACAAATATAGTACCTTTTCAATTTTTACTTTCTGACTTGTTACTGAAGAAAACTATGTGGCTTAGATATGTCAGTAAAGGAAAAAAAGGGAGAGCCAGCCATGTGATGTCATCAGTGATGTCATCAAAGACATTTGTGATGTCATCTTTGATGTCCTGGGTGTTAGTGTTAGCAGTGTACGGTGGCATGAGTTATGGTTGCTTATCTTACCATAACTGCCGAATTTCAGGGGTTTTTCGGTTTTACTTTGAACCATAACGTCCCTTTAACAAAGTTTTTTTACTGAATCTGATAGGTTTTTAGGAGCGCAACTTAACCATAATGTCACTTTAACAAAGTTTTTTTTACTGAATATATATATATTTATACTGTTTATTTTGTTAAACATGTGATTTTGCCATCATGTTTATATGATTTGCACGTGTGCCAAATAAATTGATAAATTATGAAACTGACTTCGGTTAATAGTTTTAACATGGTGGCTATTTCGAATAGTTGCACATTGATTGTATTATTGGAATAACGTGCTGATCAGTTTTGAATGTGCGTCCAACGGGTACATTGTAACTAGGCATTATGTTCTTCCTGTAAAACATCTACCATTTCTGCAGAATGTAGAAACCATAACTGGATAATGTTCTAATTGTGAGAACATAAAAGGATATTTGACACAAAAAGTGTACCGGACTGCCTCTGAGAACAACAGAACAACAGCTCTGACACTCTGGCACTGCTTTGTTACATTCGCTGTCAGCAAATTTGAGGATAGATGAATTTAATGACCAATATTACTTTTAAAGGTTCTCCTGTCGATCTGCTAATTACAAATCACATGCATAAAACAGGTTCACTGTAGACTTACCAAGTAACCACCGAGCTCCAAACACAGACTGTTTTAATCAGCGCCAGGATGCCTGAGGACTGTTTTGCGCTTTAGGAATACTAATAAATAAATACATAATTATCTGTATAGCTTTTTAAATGTAAACAGCTTGCATCTCGGACTATGGAATGTCAGATCTTTATGTAACAAATCATCCGCAGTACTTGATATGTTTTTTAAGTGTGAACCTACATTTCTTATGTATTACTGAAACCTGGATTACAGCGACTAATACTATTATACCTGTGTCACTTTCTACTCCTGTTACATCTTTTTGCCACACCCCTCGTACTTCTTCTCGGGGGGGGGGCGGCACTGGAATTTTATATTATGTCTCTTTCTCCCTTACCCCTCATAATTTGACTTCTTTTTCTACATTTCAATTTTCATACTTTTTCTTTTCTGTTGTTTCTCCTATATCCTCAATTTTATTTTTAATGATGTATAGTCCACCAGGTCCTGTAACCTCATTTTGAGAAGAAATATTTGTATTGTTGTCTTTTTTGCTCCCCACTTCTTTTCCTTTTATAGTTCTTGATGATTTCAATCTTCATCTCTTGTCTACTCACTCTACTCTCCCATTTATTTCTATTCTTGATTCTCACTATCTTAAGCCTCTTTCTACTCTTCCCTCTCATATTTCTGGTTCCAGCTTAGATCTTATATTTACTTTCTCTATTTCTGCATCCCTTGTGTCTTCTCTTCCCGTCTATCTATCTGAGCACCATTTTCTTTTGTTTTCCATTTTTCCTGCTCCTCCTCCCAGTATTCTTACTTCTGCAACCTCTCCTTCTTACGTACGTCGTGACTTAAGTAATTTTAACACTAACCTTTTTATCACTTCTAGTACCTCTAAGCTGGTCTTTCAAGCATCATTCTCCAATGTAACGGCTGATTATTCTGCTATTGCTCTTTCCTCCTCACTTTTCTGCATCTTTTGATTCATTTTACACCTCTTCTCTGTTTCACCCTTCACTTAAACCTACCCAGCCTTATCTTTCCACCCATTTTCGCTCAATGTGACACATCCTTAGGTGCTTAGAAAGAAGCAGGTTAAAACTGAAGACACCTAGGAATTACTTTTATGTGTCTTATCATGCGCTTTCTGATAAACGGAAGGCATGCTGTTCTGCCATAGAATTATTAGTTGGATCTTCTCATTCTTTCAACCCCTCTCATGCCCTTCACCTTCTAAAATCAAGAATCGTTCTCAGCGCCTTCTTCTACTGCCTCCGTACACTACAACTGATTCTGTCATCCCTTATATTCTCAAACAAAGTCAAGGTTGGTATTTACCTCTTTTTCTCGATAGCAACAGCTTGCATCTTGATCTTCCTTCACCTGAAGGCTCTAGAGAATGCACACTGCTTCTGCCCTACCTACAGACAGAGGCATTGCTAGGGGGGGCTTAGGGAGCTATAGCTTTTGGTTGTAGCCCCGGATAGAATCCCAGGGTCGTCAACCAAAAGGCTAGCTGGCCCCGGGTCCCGAAAATCCCGACATTTATGTAGCCCCGGATATTTTCCAGACCTAGCAACAGCCCTGCCTGCAGAAATGTTCCCTGTGCATGTATCTCTTTGAGCAGACAAAATAATTCCTTTTAAAGCCCACTGTCTCATGCAGTGCTCTGTGAGCACTTGGATCCCTCCTTTCATGATTTAAAGTTTCCGCATTACACCACAGCCCAAGCCTTCCACGTATCCTCCTTCTGTCTTCTTTAGATCGCTCAACCCTGCAAATGATAATTATGCATTAGTTCTATAGCACTTACATAGAACATATTTAGATAAAATATCACCTGACCAAAGTTGGTATTCATTTATCATCCTTGGAAGAATGAAAGGCTGAGTTGGTTTTGCCAGGATTCGAACCTGTGGCCTGCAGATCTCACATATCCCAGCAGGGAGTGCTCAACCCGCTGAGCTATCTTGCCTGAAAACCTCGATCAACTGGCCAAGCTCTCTCCATGCTTACTAGATGTCTATGAAACTCGCTTCATCTGGTCATCATAGTTATAGGCAGCTGTATTGGCATCATCAACACCATGACAACTCTGATTTTCCTCTTATTGCTTGTATAGAGTGTTCACACTAGAACTGAGGGACCAACTTGGTGGTGTATGACAGTGCTCCACAAATGCTCGAAACAAATAGATAAATATTCTTGATCTACCTTCTGAATATGATTTAATATGATTTAATTAAGGTAGTAAAAATAAAATAAAAGGTATGTTGTCGTGGGACACCATTGATTGAAACGCTAAAGTCTCTGGGAGTCTCAATACCTTTGGGAAGCAAAGAATGCCCATGTAAGAAGAGAATCAGCGTTTGATTGTGGAAGAAGAAAAGCAAAGTCTGCCAGTGGAAGATGAAGAGATTTCAAGTCTGCTAGTGGAAGATGAAGAGATTTCAAGTCTGCCAGTGGAAGATGAAGAGATTTCAAGTCTGCCAGTGGAAGATGAAGAGATTTCAAGTCTGCCAGTGGAAGATGAAGAGATTTCAAGTCTGCCAGTGGAAGATGAAGAGATTTCAAGTCTGGCAGTGGAAGAAGCCAAGCAGAGCCTGGCAGTGGGCCATGAGAAGCAAAGCCGGTCCCTCACCAGAGAGAAACATTGATTGAATGTGAAAGAAGAGACACGCTGTCTGACAGTGCAAAATGAGAAATAATGTTAGATCATGGAAAAAGAACAATGTATTTGGCTGTGGAAGAAGAGAAGCAACGTCTGATGGTGGGTGAGTAGGAGCGACGTGTGACTGTGAAAACTGTGAAGCAATGCTTAAATGTGGAAGAAAAGATGCAAGATCTGAGAGTGAAGATATATTTTTAAAAAAATGCATGAACGTAAAAGAAGGGAAGTAATGTTTAACTGTAGAAAATGAGATGTAGTGTTAACTGATCAATTTGTGGAAGTAGCATATATTTCTTTTTATATTTACAATGCAGCCACATAAAGTTACAGATAATCCAGATTGCTTTTAGTGTAGGGTTAATATCAGTTAGCGCGCACCAGCGAGTTTGGGTAAATAAGTGAGAAGCTTTGACTATAGCCTTACGGACCAATGGAGGAGTCATTATCACAGGAAAAATGACCTGCTTCCAAGTTATAGGTGAACCGAGGGCCATATGTTGGAGAAGAGTCATTATCCCAAGCAATAATAACCCCTCCCGAGGCCTATAAAGCTATTAGCACGCGTTGGTAGTAGCAGGGTCGGACTGGGAAAAGAAATAGGCCCGGTCACCCGAAAAAAAGTGGCCCACCCCTCCCTCACTACCCTTGACCTGTGATGACAACACCGGAAATGAAGTCATTCGCCCAACCCCAAAGTGACATACCGGGAAGCGATGAAACACAACCTTTCACCCCTTGACAAAACAGGAAGTGGCATAAAATAGCATTGTTCCTAAGTACACTAAATTACTGTGAATCCAAGCAGACTGCAAGGCCTAATGATAATGTTATTGTATAGCACTTACGCTTAAGCTCTTTTTTATAGAACAAATATGCATACAATATCACCCAACCTGTGTTGGTACTCATTTATCGAGCTAAAAAGGATGAAAGGATTTATGGAGAAAAAAAATGTGATTTTTTTTTTTTCTTCCAAACCTGCCCAGGTATGGCCAGAAACCGGCCCCCACACCCCAGGGACGATTTCGGCCTAGCCACGGGCCGAAAGACCGAGGGGCCAATCCGACCCTGGGTAGTAGCAGTACTCCTTTTGGAGTTTTGTGGGGAAGTAAAACATTTTACTTTAAGAGTGGGTAAAGTAAATAGACAAACTGAGTTAGTAAATTAAATGTGGCTTTATTATGTAGTATTTAAATAACATGGTTATAGGTTAAGCAGTTTAATTGCAACTTGCTTAAACTTAAAAGGTTTAACATGAGCATGCATTAGATGTCATTTACAATGTTCCGAATGCTGTCTATACCAGTAGTTATTGACTGCACTGTAAACATTCTGATTGGCTGTGAGGAGGTCAATAACGACCTCCATGTGCCAATCTGACTTAGTTGATAGGTCGGGAAAGGAAAATCTGTGTTAAAATCTGCAGGTCATGAACAAGGATCAAATCAGAGATGAATTTCAGAGAAGAGCCTGAAGGTCAAGGCTGTGAAGCAGCAAATAGCCAAATGCCCAGCAAAATAGTTGAGCTTTAAGCCAACTGCAGAGTTGCAAGAAAACATGTTCGAGCCTGAGATGAAGCAGGAGAATTCTCTTGAGGGTCAAGCTCGGAGTAACCATATCAAAGTGGGGATCTCCCTGCAGTCGTTTGTACCTATCATGAGCGTATGCATAGTAGGTTCAGGAAGGCCGGCCTTAGGTGACTAGTAAGATGAAACAGGTGAATTGACTGGACGCAATGTTCGTAAGTGGATTAAAGGATGCACTGTTTGCCTACAAAAGAAGATAAACAATGTTTAACTCAAGGATGGAAATGTAGGATTGAACTGTTTAAGAAGAGAAGTCATGTTTACTGATGGGTGCAGTGACAAATATTTGCCAATGGAAAAGGAGAAGTAGAGTTAGGGGGCAAAATGTTTATCTGTGAAACAGGAACAGATTGGGATGCATTGATGATGTGAAATGGAAGAGGGATCATGTTTAATGGAATACATATCTTTCTATATACTAAGTTTGTCTAAAATGTGCCATTAACAGGACCCTTAATCTTACTGAATAAAGACGGACACAAACATGGATAGTGTGCATTGATGTATGCCAGGATGTACATTTGCATACATGGGAAAAGAGACAACATGCACAAGAGTGCACAGCTGAAGGTGAATGGTCTTCAGATAGTATCTGGCCGGTTAGAATACATGTTGAGTGGGCAAGCACCTACAGGCAGCAAGGGAATGTGTTCGATATATTGGGCCTCATTACGACCCTGGCGGAGTGGGTTTACGCCAGCGGTATTCGCGGCGGACCCGTCCGCCCTACTACGAGTTCCCGTAGCGCCATGGAGCTGTTTTCCGCCTGGTTTTTCCGGGCGGAGAAATCCATGGCGCTACGGGACCTTGTTGTTAATTACGCCACCGTATTTTACGGTGGCGTAATTAACGCCTTCCCCACTCCCATTATACCCTATGGGGCAAAAATGGAAATGGGGAAGGGTAAAATGGGGAATGGGGATTTACCGCCCCGCCAAGGTCGGAATGGGGCGGTAAATCCGCCAACCCCCATGGCGGTATCGGCAGCTTTCCGCCGTGCTCCATGGTGCATATTGCACCACGATCTCCGCCAGGGTCGTAATGAGGGCCATTGTTGTGAATTTAAATTGCACACTGTGATGCCGGAAATGCATCTGAGGGACAGGGCCTCTGAATCCTTGTCCTTTTTCTGTTTTTACCGTGTGTTCTGTCATGTTTTCTGCCCAGGAGTCCATGAGGGACTCCTGGCAGTGCAGCTCTCTTTTGGTTTGGTGAACAGACCCATGGGATACCCTTATGGCACCCATGGGTAGGGGTACAACCCTGTGCCCCTAGTGTATGTTTTTGGGCACCTGTGGGTGGCCCACAGAGCAGGGTATGGGCTGGTGGCAGCTCCATGCTAAACTTGACAGGTGCTCTGGGTGTCCTCCATTTTGGGATACCCAGGCCCTGCCATTGGGATCAGTTGATTCCTGATAGAAACAAGATGGCCCCTGTGGCCTCTTGCTTTCTATTGCCTGTTGTCTTGTTTTTCCCAAAGTCCTGGGAAGCCCTGGCTCTGTCCCTTCCCCCTGGCTGGCTGTTGGGTGGAAGTTCCATATATGGTGTTGTTGTGAAGGCCCAGCTAGACTGACTGGAGCCTTCCCAGTGACTGTATGTTATGGGTACCTCCTGTGGGTGGGACCTGGGTGAATGGAGTGTGTGACCAATATACACTCCTTGTTGTGGTTGTCTGGTTTCTGGCATGAGAGACAAAGACTGAGACAGCCCTGCCCGAAACTGGCCTGAATGCAGTGTGTAGTGTTGAATGGCTGGGTACTTGTCCCAATCCACATTCCTTGTTGTGAGTGTCTGAAAGGGAGGAGTGTGGCCTGAATGCACTGTGTGCCTGATTGGCTGACTGACTGCATGAATGCCCTTCTGTGTGATTGGCTGCTGTGTGTGTGCCAGCAGTGTGGATGAGAGACAGAATAGTATATCTGGGGACCTCTCACCACTGGAAATTGTTCAGAAGCATTCAGAAGCTGAGTCTCCACTCAAGAGTAACTGGATTTGCTGATCCTCGACGTCCAGCTGGAAGAAGAAGACTTGCTGTGGCATTTGCTTCGACGGAACTGAAGGTTGTCGAAATCGTCGAGGACTGACCCAAGAGAGGACCTGGTAAGGCGCCCTCTTCCCGTGCTCCGAGGGACCATCGAGCACCGCTGAATCTTCGCCGAAGCTCCCTGGACGCCAGACCATCGAAAGGCTGCCGACCGGAGAAGGGGACTGCCGAGGAGACCGAAGTAAAGCACCCGGACATCGACGCTGTCGAAGTCCATTGCCGTCGACCAGGGTTCGCAGGTCTGTGCAACCGCTGGAGGCCCGTCGAAGTTGTGTTGCCCAGCCCTGGGAACCACTTGACGCCGAGCCGCCGACGACCGGAGCCGTCCGCTCCTTGCCTAAGAACATTTGACTCGAAGGACTCCCTCGTCCGCACCGTCGACCGCTTTTGTCCTGCCGGAGAAAGTCGAGGACGACCAACGCGCCGAGGAGAATCCGCCGGTGGGTTTCCCGCCACCTCACGACCCCAAAGACTCGAGCGACTCGACGCCCTTGCTGGGCTCCCGTCTCTACAATCTTTGCGGTCTAGAACTATTGTCATCGAGGTGCCCCGCACACCTCCGCCTTGCAGGACGCCGACGCCCCGACGCCGACGAGCACCGCTCGGACGAAGCTGCCGCCTCCTCGACATCGTTCTACCTCGTTTGTCGACGGACGTTCGACGCCCCGTGTCTCCCGCTTGAAAGGGAAGGCATTCAAGAAGGGCCGTCGATTCCCCGTCGCCGAACCCCGAGGTCTTTGACGTTTCTCGACGCCTCTCGACGATCCGTGACTCCTGCTTTAAAGGGGGTCATTCAAGAAGGATCTGTCGAAGCCTCTTCGAAGAACTCGACTCCACCAGGTACATTGGGGGGGTAAAAACATTGTAGGAGAGAATAAGACTGTTGAACAATATATGGACTGGGCTTGTGTTATATCTCTTTATTTTACAGGTTGCCCAGGTGGGGGGATCTCCACACAGAACTGTGTCCAGTAGCAAGGGCCAGTCTTCTGCCTATTGTTTCAACCATCTGTTATCTCTCCTCTCTCTATTCGCTGGTTTCCTGCTTATTGATCTGCGTGCCATTGCTACAGTATGGTGAATGCACTGTTATGAGGTCTAATATTAGTGGTACCACTTTAGAATTGTAGATATTTATCATTATTGATTTTCCTGAGCACAAAGTGCGTTATTGTGATAAGTGTACATAACCTTTGAATATTAATTATATAAAGACTGTGTTTTCAGTAATACAGTGTGTGGACATTCCTTTGTGGGGGCTTGGGGATACACTGTACTTAAGAACCAGCCTGCATCACCTCCTGAGAAGCTAGGCCTTGATTGCTCGTCCATAGCTACCGTAATCGAGAATCTGGGCTGGGGTCTTCTGTGCCTCTCCTCTACCATATAGAGAGCGGAAGTACAGACCCCCCCACCGGTCTTGACAAGCTGGTGGCAGCGGTGGGATGCTTATGGTTTTAAGACTCAGTGTATAACCGTGCCACTTACAAAATATCCGCACTTTATTAGATTAAGGTTTGGGTGTGTACCAAATAACTGCATTACAGGCAATGGAGCCCATTGCAAATGGTAAATTGACTCGGATGAGCTTAGAGGCTCTCCAGAGTGCTTGTGAAGCCAGGGAGTTAGACTTTGTGGATAAGTCTAGGGCTGAGCTGATAGCTGCCCTGGTGGACTACCAGACTGATGGTGAAACCCTTGATGAAGGGGGGGATGCAACCAGTGAGGACTCTGCCCCTGGGGTTGTCGCTGAATCTGTTTCTGGGAATGCCACCATTCCTGCTGCCTCTGTTCCAAACCCCAGCAATTCCATGGAACTTGAGTTATTAAGGATGAAATTGGCCTTTGAATATCGCAAGTTGGAAATAGAAGCTGAGCTTAAGAAAGAGGAGCTGGCACAGCAAGTGGAACTCAAGAATAGGGATCTTGCGCTCAAAGACAAGGACACTGAATGTCAGAGAATCCAGCTAGAGAGAGCTAGAGTGGAGACTTCAGCTAGACCAATTGAGAGTGGCAGGTCCCCAGCCACCAAGTTTATGAAAGATTTGG
Source organism: Ambystoma mexicanum (assembly GCF_040938575.1). Taxonomy (NCBI): domain Eukaryota; kingdom Metazoa; phylum Chordata; class Amphibia; order Caudata; family Ambystomatidae; genus Ambystoma; species Ambystoma mexicanum. Next base: position 1,389,563,739 of record NC_090932.1, read on the forward strand.
TTGGTGTGTTTGTGGAGGGTTCAGATATCCTCCAATGGATTGAAGCGTTTGAAATGGCATGTGCAATTCATGATGTAGATAAAAGAGATTGGGCTAAGTGTTTGTTAAGCAGAGTGCCTCAAACTGGATATGACTGTATTCTGAAGCTGAGTGTGGAAGAAAGGGGTCAGTATGAGTGTATGAAGTCTGCTTTGATTGCCAAGTTTGGCAAGACACCTACCCAATACCTTAAAAGGTTCAGGGATTTTAAGAAAAGAGAGAATGTGTCTTGGGTTGACTGGGTGAGTACTGCGCACATGAACATGATGGGGTGGATTGACGGTTACAAGGTGAAAACTTTTGTTGAGTTGTCCCACCTCTTGTTTTTTGAGCATTTTTCTGAAGCCTGTTCACCAGAGCTGCGTCAGTATGTGGCTGACCAGAACATTTTGGACCCCTTTAAGCTGGCTAGGTTGGCTGACAAGTGGGTCTCCCACCGGGTGTCCCCTAAGGACTCCAGTGGGAAGGACAAGGACAAAGAAAAGGGGACCTCTCAGAAAGCTGAGGAGTCCCAAAAGCAATCACAGTCGGGTAAACCAAAACCTTCCTCTCCTAAGACCCAAAAATCCAGTGGGGATAAGTCCTCTGTGGGTGGGAATAAGAGTAGTGGTCCACCTGCTGCAAAGCAGGTTCCCAGTGGTTCCAGTACCGTACCCCGCACTCCTGGCACTTGTTGGGATTGTGGGGCTCTGGATCACAAAAGGGGTGACCCCAAGTGTAAAGGTAAGGCACTTGGAGTACAGGCTGTCAGCCTGACCTACCCTTACCCCGTGGCTGAGGTGGAGGCCACTGTCCTCCCCTCCTCTACAGGAATCACATTTGGTGCTCCGGTAGAGATTTCCTTAGTGTCCCTTGGGGCCTGGGACCAGTACGCAGAAGTACTGGCAACTATCCCGCAGAACACCCGTAGGTTTTTGAGAAGTGTCCTCTTGAATGGCCAGCCTTCTACTGGTTTGAGAGACACTGGGGCAAGCATGACAGTGGTGGACAGGACCCTGCTCAAGCCAGAGGACTATGAAGGTGCTCCTCTGCAAACCACCAGGTTAGCTGGTGGGCCTCCCAAATTATCGCCTGTAGCCCTAGTCACACTCATGATTGGAGACAAGACAGCAAAGCTTCCTGTCCTGGTTCAGGACAATGTCCCTGCTAACATTCTGTTAGGAAATGATCTAGTAGAGTTGGGGTTGATCTCGGATGGTCTTCCCATGACTGCTGCTGCAGTCACTAGGTCACAGGTGACACCGGGTCTGGCTGTGAGTCAGGTACCCGAGCCAAAGGCGAGGCCTAAGGCAAGAAGAAGGAAGACCAAGAAGGCCACCTCTGTGGAGGGAACACCTTCTCTTCCTGCTGTTCCGACAGCACCCATTGGGATCCATGCTCCGGACGGGCTGGGTCCAGTGGAAAACCCAAACTCAACTCCTGTGGGAGAAGAGACAGAAGACTCTCCTGTGGGAGAGGTTCTCAACCCGGAGGATCATCCCGACCTTCAATGCTTGTTAGCTGAAGGGGGACCCTCCCGGGCAGACTTCTGTAAGGGACAGAGAGAGTGCCACTCTCTCGAGGGCCTGAGGAAACAGGCCCTGTCCCAGGCCCAAGGTGAAGTGCCTAGGACATTCAAGATTTATTGGGAGGGTGAGCTCCTTGTTAGTGAGCCCACTAAGCCCGAACCTGGTGCCCGCAAGAGGTTGGTGGTACCCCAGGTTTACAGGCCCTTCCTACTGCAGTTGGCGCATGAGGTGCCCTTGGCTGGTCATCTTGGGACCAAGAAGACTAAACAGAGGCTCTCTGCCCATTTCTACTGGCCACGGATGGGAGTAGAGGTGGAGTCCCACTGCAGGACCTGCCCAACTTGTCAGTTGTCTGGCAAGACTGGAGGCAGGGTCATTGCCCCACTGCAGCCATTACCAGTGGTTGGCACACCATTTGAGAGGGTGGGCATCGACATCGTCGGTCCCCTTGACCCTCCCACTTCAGGTGGACATCGGTTCATCCTGGTCTTGGTAGATCATGCCACCAGGTACCCTGAGGCAATACCCCTTCGGACTGTTACTGCCAATGTGGTTGCCAGGGCTCTCCTGGGCATTTTCACCCGTGTTGGATTCCCCAAGGAGGTTGTCTCTGACCGAGGATCCAACTTCATGTCTAGTTACATGAAAACCATGTGGAAAGAGTGCGGGGTAACCTACAAGTTCTCCACCTCTTACCACCCCCAGACCAATGGTCTGGTTGAGAGATTTAACAAAACTCTCAAGGGCATGCTAGGTGCTTTGGAAGAGCCCCTAAGGAGGAAATGGGATCTCCTCCTGCCATGCCTGCTGTTTGCTTACAGAGAGGTACCTCAAGAGGGTGTTGGTTTCAGCCCCTTTGAGTTACTCTTTGGACATCCCGTGAGGGGGCCCCTCGCCTTGATCCGAGAAGGCTTGGAAGCCACCCCTCCAGGTCCCGCCAAGCAAGTGGGGGACTATGTGTTAGGCCTCAGGCGGAGGATGACACAAATGATGGGTCAGGCAACAGCAAATCTCAAGGCCAGCCAGGAATTGAATAAGTACTGGCATGACCTGAAAGCTTCGCAAGTGGATTGGACTCCGGGACAGGAAATCCTTGTGATGGAGCCTACCAAGCCTAGAGCTTTGGCAGACAAGTGGACTGGACCCTTCAGGATCATCTCCAAGATGGGCGAAGTCAATTATCTGGTGGACATGGGAGCCTCTGGGGTAGCCCCCCAGGTATTCCATGTCAACAGGCTCAAGCCTTTCCACAGGCGAGCAGAGGTCTCATGTCTCTTGCTAGCTTCAGGGCAAGAAGAGGATGAGAGTGAGCCCCTTCCTGATTTGCTGCATAGCAACCCTCAGGATGGCTCAGTGGAGGGAGTACAACTCTCTCCAGATTTGACAACAGAGCAGCAGAGGGCCTGCCGGGCTTTGCTCCAGCAGTATGCCCCTCTGTTTTCACTGACACCGGGCCTTACACCGTGGTGTAAGCACGAAATTGACACTGGTGACAGTGTGCCTGTCAAAAGCAGGAGCTATCGTATGTCAGATACCGTCAAAAACCACATCCAGGCTGAGGTCGCCAAGATGTTGGATCTGGGTGTTATTGAACCCTCCACCAGTCCCTGGTCCAGTCCAGTGGTCCTTGTCCCCAAGGCAAGTTCCCCGGCGGGTACCAAGGATTGGAGGTTCTGTGTGGACTACCGAGGAGTCAATGCCGTCACCAAAACTGACGCGCACCCATTGCCCAGGGCTGATGAGCTCGTGGACACTATAGGTGCTGCCAAATTTGTGAGCACCTTTGACCTTACCTCAGGCTATTGGCAAATAGCTCTGACGGACCATGCCAAGGAAAAGACGGCATTCTCCACACCTGAGGGACTCTACCAGTTTAGGGTCATGCCCTTTGGGTTGAAGAATGCCCCTGCCACCTTCCAGAGATTGGTCAACCATGCGCTCAGTGGGCTGGAAGCCTTTTGTGTGGCTTACTTAGACGACATTGCCGTCTACAGTTCCACCTGGGAAGAGCATTTGACACATCTGGATAAGGTGTTGCAGGCCTTGAAAAGGGCTAACCTCACTATCAAGGCCACCAAGTGCCAGATAGCTCAGGGGAAAGTTACCTATCTTGGTCATGAGGTAGGAGGGGGTCAAATCCAACCTCTCTCCAGTAAAGTACAGGACGTACAGAACTGGGAGACTCCCACTACTCAAACCCAGGTGAGAGCCTTTTTGGGCCTCACTGGGTACTATCGCAATTTCATGGCAGACTATGGAACCATAGCTGCACCCCTGACAGCTCTAACTTCACCCAAACAGCCTAGGAAGGTTAATTGGACTGAAGACTGTCAGAGGGCCTTTGATGGCTTGAAAGAAAGTCTGTGTAGGGCACCTGTGTTGAGTGCGCCTGACTACAGCCGACCCTTTATCGTCCAAACGGATGCCTGCGACACCGGAATTGGAGCTGTCTTGTCCCAGTTAGATGACAAAGGGAGAGAACATCCTATCATATTCATCAGTAGACAACTCAAGGGTAGAGAACTTAGGTGGGCTACTGTTGAAAAGGAATGTTTTAGTATAGTTTGGAGCCTTAGGCGTTTTAGGCCCTACCTTACGGGGTCCACCTTCAAGGTCCAAACCGATCATAAGCCCCTGAAGTGGCTTATGCAGATGAAGGGTGAGAATCCGAAATTGCTCAGGTGGTCGATTAGCCTACAAGGGCTAGACTTCACCATAGAGCACAGACCAGGGAAGAGTCACGATAATGCAGATGGCCTTTCCAGAAGGTATGTTGACCGTCTGGATGAGGGTGTCTATCCCGTGGGAGATTAGGCACCCTCCACCTCAGTCTGGGGGGGGCGACTGTGATGCCGGAAATGCATCTGAGGGACAGGGCCTCTGAATCCTTGTCCTTTTTCTGTTTTTACCGTGTGTTCTGTCATGTTTTCTGCCCAGGAGTCCATGAGGGACTCCTGGCAGTGCAGCACTCTTTTGGTTTGGTGAACAGACCCATGGGATACCCTTATGGCACCCATGGGTAGGGGTACAACCCTGTGCCCCTAGTGTATGTTTTTGGGCACCTGTGGGTGGCCCACAGAGCAGGGTATGGGCTGGTGGCAGCTCCATGCTAAACTTGACAGGTGCTCTGGGTGTCCTCCATTTTGGGATACCCAGGCCCTGCCATTGGGATCAGTTGATTCCTGATAGAAACAAGATGGCCCCTGTGGCCTCTTGCTTTCTATTGCCTGTTGTCTTGTTTTTCCCAAAGTCCTGGGAAGCCCTGGCTCTGTCCCTTCCCCCTGGCTGGCTGTTGGGTGGAAGTTCCATATATGGTGTTGTTGTGAAGGCCCAGCTAGACTGACTGGAGCCTTCCCAGTGACTGTATGTTATGGGTACCTCCTGTGGGTGGGACCTGGGTGAATGGAGTGTGTGACCAATATACACTCCTTGTTGTGGTTGTCTGGTTTCTGGCATGAGAGACAAAGACTGAGACAGCCCTGCCCGAAACTGGCCTGAATGCAGTGTGTAGTGTTGAATGGCTGGGTACTTGTCCCAATCCACATTCCTTGTTGTGAGTGTCTGAAAGGGAGGAGTGTGGCCTGAATGCACTGTGTGCCTGATTGGCTGACTGACTGCATGAATGCCCTTCTGTGTGATTGGCTGCTGTGTGTGTGCCAGCAGTGTGGATGAGAGACAGAATAGTATATCTGGGGACCTCTCACCACTGGAAATTGTTCAGAAGCATTCAGAAGCTGAGTCTCCACTCAAGAGTAACTGGATTTGCTGATCCTCGACGTCCAGCTGGAAGAAGAAGACTTGCTGTGGCATTTGCTTCGACGGAACTGAAGGTTGTCGAAATCGTCGAGGACTGACCCGAGAGAGGACCTGGTAAGGCGCCCTCTTCCCGTGCTCCGAGGGACCATCGAGCACCGCTGAATCTTCGCCGAAGCTCCCTGGACGCCAGACCATCGAAAGGCTGCCGACCGGAGAAGGGGACTGCCGAGGAGACCGAAGTAAAGCACCCGGACATCGACGCTGTCGAAGTCCATTGCCGTCGACCAGGGTTCGCAGGTCTGTGCAACCGCTGGAGGCCCGTCGAAGTTGTGTTGCCCAGCCGTGGGAACCACTTGACGCCGAGCCGCCGACGACCGGAGCCGTCCGCTCCTTGCCTAAGAACATTTGACTCGAAGGACTCCCTCGTCCGCACCGTCGACCGCTTTTGTCCTGCCGGAGAAAGTCGAGGACGACCAACGCGCCGAGGAGAATCCGCCGGTGGGTTTCCCGCCACCTCACGACCCCAAAGACTCGAGCGACTCGACGCCCTTGCTGGGCTCCCGTCTCTACAATCTTTGCGGTCCAGAACTATTGTCATCGAGGTGCCCCGCACACCTCCGCCTTGCAGGACGCCGACGCCCCGACGCCGACGAGCACCGCTCGGACGAAGCTGCCGCCTCCTCGACATCGTTCTACCTCGTTTGTCGACGGACGTTCGACGCCCCGTGTCTCCCGCTTGAAAGGGAAGGCATTCAAGAAGGGCCGTCGATTCCCCGTCGCCGAACCCCGAGGTCTTCGACGTTTCTCGACGCCTCTCGACGATCCGTGACTCCTGCTTTAAAGGGGGTCATTCAAGAAGGATCTGTCGACGCCTCTTCGAAGAACTCGACTCCACCAGGTACATTGGGGGGGTAAAAACATTGTAGGAGAGAATAAGACTGTTGAACAATATATGGACTGGGCTTGTGTTATATCTCTTTATTTTACAGGTTGCCCAGGTGGGGGGATCTCCACACAGAACTGTGTCCAGTAGCAAGGGCCAGTCTTCTGCCTATTGTTTCAACCATCTGTTATCTCTCCTCTCTCTATTCGCTGGTTTCCTGCTTATTGATCTGCGTGCCATTGCTACAGTATGGTGAATGCACTGTTATGAGGTCTAATATTAGTGGTACCACTTTAGAATTGTAGATATTTATCATTATTGATTTTCCTGAGCACAAAGTGCGTTATTGTGATAAGTGTACATAACCTTTGAATATTAATTATATAAAGACTGTGTTTTCAGTAATACAGTGTGTGGACATTCCTTTGTGGGGGCTTGGGGATACACTGTACTTAAGAACCAGCCTGCATCACCTCCTGAGAAGCTAGGCCTTGATTGCTCGTCCATAGCTACCGTAATCGAGAATCTGGGCTGGGGTCTTCTGTGCCTCTCCTCTACCATATAGAGAGCGGAAGTACAGACCCCCCCACCGGTCTTGACACACACACCATGTGCTAAACTACATCTTGCCAAAATGGGTTCCAACACTCACTGCAAAATATATGGTAACACAGAAACCAAGAACATAGGTCAAATAAAAAAAAAAATAAGGATATGTGTACATGCAGTACTAACTTCTAGAAGCCAGCAGAAAAGAGACAATGCTATCTTATTTTCACTATTTCTTTAGCATGTAACAGTGTTTATATTGACGGTCATATTTTCTAAGGTATTCAGATGGCATGATGGAGTGGAAGATGGAAAATGAGAAGAAGACTACACAATGTTAATTCGACAGGCGAGTAAGGACCAGTCACTAAGCCACTGCCTTGTACAGCATCCATACAGAAACAAGCTACAATGGGCCTCATTATGATTTTGGCTGTGCATCTGGAATTTACTCCCAGAATTAATATGTTACCACTACTCGGCCCTGTGGGATTTTGATTGTGGATACAGCGGTGTAAGTCCCTATTTCTGGTGTCCATAGTACTCCATTAGGAATTCATCAGTATTCAAGCAGTATTTCCGCTGCGGTATTTCTGATCATTTTTGGCACCTCTCTGCTAACGGTAAATCCCTCACTGTGCTGACAAATCTCATAGTACGGTGGTGAAGTAATGTGGCCGTAAAGTGGCTTTAACAAAGCCCATCATTAAGAGTTTAGCAGTAAATTGGTGACACATCTGCTGAATTACCACCAATATTGCTTACCGTTACCACCACCCGGTCCATGGGATTACCAAGGGATTACAAGTGGTGGTAGGGTGGTGTAATTCCACATTTCTGTAGTCTACAGGACTCCAAGGGGATTTAGACAGATTTACAGAGGCAGGAGTAATTCTGATGTGGTAATTCTGCCACAGTTTTTCCACTTTTTTTTGGGAGGAAAAGTGAGAATTTACCTGCAGATTTTGTTGGAGGTGACTCCTCCATATTTCCTTCAAAGTCAGAATTTTGCAGTGCTTTAAAAATGGCAGTAAATCCGTTACCATCCCAAATAATTGTGGTCATGAAATGATGGCCACTTTTTAACCGAACCACCAACCGTTGTCTGGTATTTCATGAGAATGAAACTTGAATTGACTATTACCGTAATGTTTCACTAATGGAAGTTGAGCAGCAGTTGCATTGAGACCCTGGTCGAGGAGGTTTCATGCATCACAAAGGCATTCGATGTTTGCATTTAAAATGTCAAACATTAAATTGCATTTCAACGGCATTTACATTGAATTGTAGATCTGGGATAAGAAGTGGGAATGCTGTGAATGGAATAAGCGTGCGCGTGTAGCTGTGCACAGCAGGCCTTTATTTAACCTCGGCACATATCGCCTGAGTACGGATATTTCCAAAGAAAACTCATTTGGTTGCAAAATAATCAAACAAATAACTACTATGAATGAAACGGTTGACATTACATCAATAAAGCTATGAGCAAACATGAAACCAGATTGGCTTTGAAATGGTAACATTTCATATGACAAATGTGCAATTACATTTCAAGGTCGTTTATATAGAATAAGCTGATAAGAAAGGTGACATTCATGTATTGAAAAGCCTACTGTGTGCGAATGAACAACACATACATTGATAAAGGACAGCCACATGCAAATGCTGAAGAAACACAACTATATGTAGTCTGGACACGTAAACACGGAGCTTCACATATTTTCAAAGTGTTCCTCTGGACTGTAGATCGTGTGGTGGCCTGCTACATCTGGCAGGTGTTTTAAATTACTGTTGTCGCATATTGTTCAGTGACTTCCGGAACAACCCCACCACCCTCAGCCATGTATCAGCTTCGCAATCTCTGCTCTTTCTGGCCTTCCCATTGGTTCAACTCCCTGGGCCATGTGACCTGGCCAAACGAGTCCCCCCTGCACCCAACTGAATAATGTGTGCTCATTGTTCCACTGGACAGTGGACCGTGAAGCGGCCTGCTCCACCTGCCAGGTGTTTTTAATGACCTTCGGCAACATTTCATCGAACAAAGGCCTCCCCATCCACAGCCCACGCGACATCTACTCCATTTTGCATTCCCATTGTTTCAGTGTCGTGGGCAGAGCAAGGCTTCCACACATTTGAATTATCCGCCTGTATTTTTCCTCACATTCAGCGAGCATGCAGCAGCCAGCTCTACCCAGCAGGCATGTGGGCAGCATTTTGTTTAACTTTCCCCCATGCCCAGGTCTTCCTATCTTCACACCTGCAATCCGTGGTCCTCCATCGAGCAATCCGATTTATTTGATTCTGTGGGGGCACACAACCCATGCTGAGCAAGCTTCCCTTCGATACAATATATATAGTAGGTGTATGTTCTTCTTTTAGGCTGTGGAGCATGGCGGTCTGCTCCAACTTGCATGTGTTATAAATTACCTCTGGCAGTATTATGTTTAGCGTCCCAACTTGCATGTGTTATAAATTACCTCTGGCAGTATTATGTTTAGCGTCCTCTTGGACCCAAGCGTCTGCTTCTTCACAACATCATTCTCTGCTCCCTTCCACCATCCATTGCTTTGACTCGGTGGGTGTCATAACCTGGTCCACCCATCTTTCCTCTTCAAAGTTGAGTGGGCAGCCTTGACTGTGCAGCCAGTGAAGGGCAAAGGGCAATGCAAGTCTGCATGTCTGCTGTGGCTTCCCCCAGCATACATGCAGCCACTCCTTAATCGGGTAAAGAACAACAACCCGCTGTGATTTTGATCTCTCCAACTATGATCTTAAAGAATCCGGTGTTGGTGTCCCTCCATAACTATCACCCCCAAATCCTTTTCCCCCCAGGTTACCTACTGAGATGTGCTCCCTGTTGACCCACGGGAATAATTGCCCCACCAGGATTTCTCTCCCCAGTTTCCTCCTGTGACTTTGCTCCCTGGCTTTGAACAATAATAAGTGAACCACTGTGATTAGGTTCTGGGTGTCTACTGTAATTTTGCCCCATGGTTTCCCACAATAAATATTGCCCTGCTGTGACCCTGCTCCCTGATGTCCTACAATCTTTATTGCCCTACAATGATTTTCTCCATAATGACATAATGTGATTTTGCTTCCTGCTGTCAAACAATAATTATTTGCCCAATCAAATTTGCTCCTGTGTCCCACAGTAACTATTGCATCTTACTCCCTGGTCTTCTTCTGCAATTTTCTCCCCGGTGTCCCACAATAACAATAGCCCCACTGTGATTTTGTGCACTTGTCTTGTACCCTGTTTCTCCAACCTTGATTTGCTAACTAATATTAATTTACTGTACACAGATTTGCTCCCTAATGTCCTGCTGTGGTACTCAATAACTGTTCCCTGGTGTCCCTTAAAATCTAGTATCCTAGGGTGACTTTCTCCCTAATATCTTACTGTGATTATTCTCCCTTGTTGTCCTTCTAATGTGATTATTCTCCCTTGTTGTCCTACAATGTTTACTTTCCCAGTGTGTGTTTTCAACCTGGTTTCCGACAGGTAATTTTTCACCCAATGTGATTTTACACCTAGTGCCCACAAGTTCATTATTGCCCCACATATTTTCTCTCTGGTGTCCCCAAATTAATTATCACACCATGGGGATTTTGCTCCCTGGTATCCTACTGGTATTACTGCCCTACATCTTTTCAAGACTGAATCTCTGAAGGTAGTGTACAGTCCCCCAAACCCTGCTATCTTCAAAACAGTTTTCCCTCCCCAAAGCATCCCAGGCTACTACATGTCCAGGCAATATCCATGCAAATGGAGGGACACATTCCAGAATACGAGGAGAGGGCCTGAAAGCCATGGACTCTTCACTCAAGACACCAATTTAAAAACCTCTAACTTCCTTCAAATAAAGAAAATGTGTTTGACTCGGGGTAGATGATGTACATTTGTCTCAGGTCTTCAACACAATACACAGAGGATAATTATAAAAGAAGGCAAGCTAAACTGAACCCCAAACAGCCTAATCTACAACCACCAGATGCTCGCCACCATACAGGGAAATACGAGGTTTTACACTCCATATCACACATTTTATAACAAAAAATCATCCTAACACCAAACTCTAATTGGAACCAAGACAGGCACCCTGACCCCAAGAAGCACTTGCTCAGTCTCTTTAAAGATACATGGCATGCTCCTAAGATCTCAAAGCAATCACTTACAAGAAAATAAGAACCTGGGTAAGAAAGACAACATGGGGCCCCAGGAAGAACATTTCAGAACCAGGTTCCTTCGTATTAAATCCCACTCTATAGCTAAATATACTTACGGTAGGATGTTTTAATCAGGCGACATCTAGTCCAGTGGAACTCTCCACCTATTCGAACCCAGGCATGCACAATATTCCTTTTTATGAATCTGTGACCCCTAATTTCATAGCATTAATCCGTTACAGCTTCCCTGCCTTTCAGGTCACGAAACACATGGGATTGCACACAAGGTTTATTTATTAACAAAATCGAAAAACTTGAATGAGTTTAAAGATAAACAAAGTGTTTTCTCATGAAATGAAAAAGATAAGACATAATCAACACACTATTCACCCCTGTTTCCAATACTACAGTCATAGAAATAGAGACTTTTTTAACACACAAGTCACCATAGGTATCTATACATTTAATTCACCCTAGTTTAATTAGATTAATGTACCCATGACTGTCCAAATAATTCTAATTCACCTTTATTGAAAGTACCACCCCCCTTTCTCCATAGACATGTCAGAATTTCAGCAGCATTCTATAAAACTCAACTACAACAAACTACTGGACCTCCAGGTTTGTAAAGGGCTTATAGACAGGAAAATGTTTGCTCAATATATATGTAGGCTTTATTTCCTTCAGTCTATTTAATTACTGTGAAAAGCGTAGCTTTCTCACTTTCAATGGGCAACTTCAAAACATCTGAATAACTAGCGATGAATCACCCTTTCCCTTTTATCTGGAACCACTTATCATTACCAAAAATATTCTGCTTGATAGTATACCCAGGAATTACTTCAATTAGATTATTATTCTATCTATGCACACAGTGGGATATCCATTCAACTTCCCTGATAATTATTTTGTTCTAAATGTCATTACACAGAGAAAGAGTTAGGGGATCTCAATGTATGCACATCATGGATCTAATCTATAAAATATATATTTTGACAGAGCACATTGTGAAAAACCAGAGAGTATTCTCCCAGGTAGACCTCCAGAAACCCTTATTCAGGTGGCCAGGGGAGGACTGGCATTCTCAGATCTGAACCCCTGGGGTGGACGAGCGAGGGAGGATCACCTTGGAGTGGAACCTGGGGTTATTCTCAGGGGAATGTCCCAGGTGAGATGCATTACTATGCCGATGAAAAAGGAGAGGTGAATGGTATATCTGAGGGCTTTATAGGCTATAACACATCTGTCTCACCTCCTCCCATTAAATCTCTTCCACCTAGATCCATTGACCCCTCTGTATAGAAACAATACCCTAAGATTTCAAACCTGCTTGCACCCGAAGATTGTCCATCCCAGAATCCCTGCTTTCCTACATCCCACCCAAACAACCTCAGACATTCCTTTCTACGCTCCTCTGGTTATTTGACCCCGAACACTCAGTTCATCTGGACCAAATGCTACCGTTCCCACAATCCCCTCTATTCATTTCACAATCCCAACTATTTCCGTTTGCCCTGTAAACCCTACCAATCCCATCCCTCTGATTATCATTTTCCGAACACCCGATCGACTATGACAGAACACGACCGGTCCCACAATCCCTTCTGTTCTGTTCTTCATCCCAGTCATTTTCGTCTATTTAACAAACCATCCAAAACCTACCCTTCCATTATCACCACAACCCCAAATATGGAGCATACGATTCCATACAACACCTCTTTCCCTTCCGACTCTGTAGGATGCTCTGAGGCACAAACCTTCCCATTTTCCGACACAAACGCTTGCGCACACTGCAAACAATGTTCAAATAAAACTGTTCGCCTGACATATCCCAACCTCAGCAACAGGCAAAGTCAGGCAATTGACCTGAACCACAAACACCTGACGGCCCTTTCCTATCTCCACAGGATAAATGGTGGAGTATAAGAGCACAGTGGGAGCAAGACGAGCATGGCAGACAGCACAATGAGATGGCTAATCAAGCGCGGCAATTCAAGAGTAGGAGAAAGGCAGCAGCAATCGAGGGGGTGGCTAGGAAAGAGGTGACCTTGCCCTTTTCATCCCAAACCCGTGGAACCTTTGTGGAAGTGAGCCTAAGACCGCATACAATAGCACCACTGTCTTGCAGCAGATGTCAACGGTACATGGGGCAAGCTTACGCTGATAAGCAGGAGCGAGGGAAGCTCCCACGCCCGTGGTGTCAGCCTTGACCCCAGAGAAGCCAAACGCCAAGCGGTTCATCACAGCTGGTGAGTCGAGGTGAGAACCGATAAGAACCTAGCTGTGTTGAGTGAGAATCTTCAATTGCACCAATTAGTATATTTCTAACACATTGATTGGTTGCTTGAGTTCAGACCCCTACATTGATTATCCTGAATGGGGGTTTCCCTTTTCGTCATGAGTAGAACCCCACCCATGACCATGACCTAATGTTCCAGTCAGAACAAAAACACAACATTTTGATTGGTTGGCACCCTCTATAATGCAGTTGGATAAAACCATTGATGCTAATTGGACAGCTATGCTGGAGACTGTGCGGGCAGTGGCATCTCATCAAGACCGATCAATGATATTACAAGTGGACATCAGCAAGGACAAAACTATGTTGCATCCCCTGCAATCCACTTCTCCTTTTGGATCCCCTCGCCCCTCGCCGCCTGGCCCTGCTCACTCCGCATTCCTCATGTTGATACATGTTGCCAACTCTGGACCCATCCTTCTAGCTATCTTCTCTAAATGAACAGCTGCATGAAAAAGAACTTGTGTGAGGCCCTACTGCTGAAAATTAATTCCTTCTATTTATTTCTTCTACCATAACATGTTCATTTACAACCCAAAGGCCCGCGGTCATTGTGGGCAATGTTGCTCCCACCCTAATTCTTTATTTTGACACTGCTGCTTCACAATCTCTGCGCATCCATTCCATTCGTTTATAGTCTGGGAAGGCAGCGTCTGTCTCGAGTGCAGCTTCATGCCCATGAGAAAATACTCCTGTGCAACAATCAATTAGACCCTGTTTGGCATGTCTTTCCATCCTGACCTTCTCTGCATTCGTTTTTCTGACCCCCAGCACGAACAGATTCAATTAAAAGAAAATTGCAGCCTTTAGCTAAAAATGTAAACCTGTGCAGGCGCTCACACTGGCCTGCCACACCATGGATAACCTCTTCCTCACTCCAAGAACGAACACCCTACTTAATAAAGCTAAATATACATAATGCAATCAAGCCTCACCAACCTGCCCTGTTAACCATGTGCCCTATACCACTATCTCTTTAGATGTGTACTTAACTGCACAGCACCCATCTTGTCCGCCCCCTGAAGTGTGGCACCACCTATATATATATTAGTAACTACTCTGCAAAGTTACAAAAACACAGGTCTGCTGCATCAGCCCTCGGGCCTAAGGCCTTGCTCAAATAGTCTCCTTAGCTTGTACATAAGCCCCCCTTTGAGACAATAGATTTGCATGTTTACACCCACTCTCAGTTAGTTTATCTACTGATAAAACCTCCTTTGCCCTTTTACCCTACTCATTCCGAATCCAAATTTTACAAACCCAACGTAAACTTTCCCCACGTGCTGCGTACTCCTCTAGTGTGCAGGTCATCAAACAACACCACCATTGCCATAAGAATCTACCCAATATTTGTTGTAATTTTACAGGGTCCAGAGGTGGGCTACAGAGTGGTACTGGGGGTCCAATTGCATCACCTACCTGAACCATGTGGTGTTCCTGTACTCAGGGATCAGTTTGTTTATGAATATTTCTGAACAAGGGCATAACGTCATTGTGCTTTTATACTGAGAGCGACATTGTATTTTTACCCTTCCTCCCACCCCCTTTGCAAAATCTCAACCCAATTTGGCATGCATAGTGAGTACCACTACAAAAATCGAGACAAGTACTTTAATGATATTTGTTAACCTCGTTGGCACTCAAGAAAAAGATTTATAAAACCAGTCCTCTTTGACCACTCTATTTGTGTCCTTTTTTCATAGTCATATGGAGTGTGTGAAGTGTGTTTATTGCATGAGATAAGCTTCTGTTCTCTGCATCATTTGAGGGCAACTGCTTCCTATTTTCTCACACACTCCTCCTTCCATCACTGTAATAATGTGCAAAACATATCTGTTTTGCAGAGTGGTCAACCTAACTGCCCTCAACTCTTCTCTGATGACATCTAGCCCCTTTGTGGGCCATTGGCCAGCTGCATCAATTAGTAGCGCATAATCTGTAGCGTTTTGCATATTCTGCAGTCTGGATACTCAGTGCAAGAAGTGAGGGGAAAAAATGCTGCTGCTTTGCTGAAAAGGCTAAGCTCCACCGGTACAGCTGCTAAACTATTTTCAGGTTCATGGGACCAGTGATTATTACTGTGCCTATGTCTCTGCAAGTTCATGGACCTTCTAGTACATTTGTGAGGCACACTATGAAGAGCAGGATGTTCAAAAAGCGGTATATGTGTGAGTGGGGTGCTACAAGTGCGGGGAATGCAAGGTGACATGGGAACACAGTCCACCCCTAGCGTGCTGTAAGATGGGTGTAAGCTCGAGTCACGCAGACCCAGAAGAAGTCAATGAGGGCCGCTGTCCCTGCTCACATGCATGGGAGTTCCATTATTCTCTTGCTTGCTTTGTTGCTGCCCAAATTGGTATTACCTTTCGATCTGAAACATAAAAACACATCTGTGAGTGCCTTTATTTGTAATGGTTGCTTATTTTCTTCGATCCAGGTCAATGCCTTAATATTACTACAACACGTGTTGTTCATATGTGCAACAACTCCTCAGAAATCCCTACCAACCCTTCTGCCCTACATCCTACCAACACTTCCACCCATTCTTCATTATAAAACACTGCACCCTCCATATGCATTTGTGGCCTAATTATACAGCATGGTAGTGCCTGCCCTGTTTCGTTCACACAAGACAGTGTGTGCTGTGTAGTAAATAATAGCTCCTCCATTCTAATTCCTTTGTCTCATAATGTAATACCACATTTTTTGTTTCCTTCTTTTCCTCCATTTTTTTAGCTTGTTAAAATGATCCCCATAAATTACACTGCCCTCCTGCACCCATTATACTTGTTCCTGGCCCCCCAACTTTGCACAAAGCCAAATGAATGAAACAGTGTGCCGTGTGTATTGATACCTCTTGAGGGATAAATAGCTTGAGTGTGCCTGTCACGTGTGGGTTGAGAGAGCAGACATAGCATGCGCCATTTGCTGTCTCTCTTTCCACCGCCCTCATGTCGTTGTACCATATGTTATCAGAGTTGGTGTGGGGCCCTCCCCTACTGCCAAAACCATTTTGGAGTTGAATGATTCCGTTTTTGTTCTGATTAGAGACATATTGGCCCTCACTATAAGGTTGGCGGAATGGGTTTACCAGCTCCGGTAAAGGTGCCGGTGCCGGTAAACCCGTTCCGCCCTATTACGAGGTCTCCTCGCGGGACCCGCAATGGGTGCCTGGAAAAACCAGGCGTCGTTACCGGGTCCCGCGAGGGGACCAGGGAGCTAACAACGGGCCTTTCATTAACGGGCCCGTTGTTAGCTCCATCCCCATTCCCATTGAGCCCTATGGGGGCTCGAATGGGAATGGGGATGGACTGGGCCCGGGTTCCTCGGACGGGGAATTACCGGGTCCGCCAAGGTTGCGATGGCCGGTAATTCCTCATTCGAGGAACCCGGCCCGGATTGCGGTATGGAGGCAATCATGCCGCTAAAAGCGGCATGGTTACCTCCAACCTTCTAATGAGGCCCACTGACTTTCCTTGTTACCTTTAAGTCATTGCTATAATGTGCTAGCAATTCCCATTGTATTTTAAACCAAAGGAAAGGAAGAGAGAAAAGGAAATCTGTGCTGCAGATTTGGACAAAAATAGTCTTGTCTTCTGAAAGGAAAAATTGATGTTAAAAATGTAAAAGTTAATTGAACGATTTTACACTTCCCACTTGTCGTCTCCTGGAAGGGGGGTGTTGACTTTGTCCCTGCCGATGTCCGATATATGGGTCCGTACTTTACAACCCTATACTGTCACAAATGTTGGTGTAGTGTAGATAACCTCGAAGAGACTGGCAAACCGAGGTTGATTCCACTTTCAGGTGAAATTTTACAGAAAGACCTCGTCTCTGAGATAAAGTTGGGGTTGCTGCAGCAGAGAAGCTTCTTCTTGTTGGGTTGGATGTTCTCCAGATGATGCGACTGGCCAGCTTTGGCGAGGTGCAACCTGTCTTGATATAAACATTACAGAGTCAGCAAGTTGTTTAAGGTACCCCTGAAATTCCTCCCGCAGAACCTCTGCAGAGATATGAGCATCTGTGATAGTACATACAGGAGTGAGCAGTGCTTGTAGCCTCCTGCCTGTAACTATCTCATGCCCGGTTAAGTGATGGTTCAAGCCAGGCTGGTTATGCAAAGCAAACAAGACAAGTAGCAAGAAATGCAGTCAGCTCTTATGAAGTGTTTCACATATCTCCCCAAGGTGCTCTTTAAGCAAGCTGTTGAGGCACTACGCAATTTGGTGGCTTGGAGATGGTAACCTGAACATAATTTGTGTTTAATGTTCATTAAGCAGGAAGTCTCTTTAAAGAGGTCATTGAAAAATGTGGGCCATTGTCGGATCTCATCACCTCACAAATATCCCAATGTGGAAAGACCTCACATACTTGGAATTTAGCTGCTGATTTGGCATCAGCATGGGCATAAGGTCCTACTTCAGGCCAATGGGAGAATGGGCTTACTACAACAATCAAAGAGTGAAAGCTGTTACACCTGGTGGTCATATTCACAAAATCAATATGTAGATGTCCAAAAGAACCTGAGAGGCATGGCAAAGTGGCCTTAATTGTTTTAAGTGAGTGCCCAGCAGTGTACCACTGACAGGTCACACATTTGGTGATCAATTTGGCCAAGCGTTCCTGTACATTTGGTAGGAACCATTGTTCCTGGAGGTCCACTGCAATATACTCTTTGGATGTGTGAGCTGGATAATGCAGTCAATCCAGGGCAATTACATGTTGCTCCTGTGGCATTACAGGCTTCCCTGTACTCTTCTGTCTCCATATTATATCTGTGGATGATAGGGAGCAGTCTCTCTTTGTCCATAGGTCCTGTTCTTGTTGCGGGGCATGTCCCTGTAGCTCTTTTATCTTTGCCATGGGCAGAGTATTATAAGGGTCCATGAGTGGTGCTGGATGTCGTGAAATGTTTGTGAGCATGGGGACTTGTTCAGTAATGTTCAGTAATGTCTGGTAAATATGCTGCTTCTTTTGCTGTGGTGCCTGCTGCATCAATACCCAAGGAAGTTAAGTCTGCACCTTTGGTGTGCACTGCACATTTTAAAATTGCTAGTGCTGAGGGAAGGGGCAGTGACTCTATGAGCCTTGAAAGGAAACCTGCATGTTACACTGGTGTGCCATCACTTTTTTTAGAACCCTCTCTTCTTCCATCTCAGCAATCCTGATTGCACCGTTGATGTGACATATGCCGAATCTGAATAAATAGTAACACAGCATCCCTGTGACATTTCTATAGCTGTTATTAATGCCACAAGTTCTGCTGCTTGTGCAGAATAGTGTAGGGACAGTCTCATTTTGGACCGAACCTCAATCCCACTCAAAGCACAATACTGCTGCCCCTATGTGTCGATAGTCTAAGTTTTGATCAATCATTGATGACGTGTCAACAAAAAGCTTCCTTAACTTGGGTCAAATCATTGGTCGTTCTCAGTTAGATGCTATTGCCCGCACTGTCTCCAACATAGCTGTCCAATGTATCCTGATATGTAATGCAGTAGTGTACATAGTCCCCTTCCTGCACTGGTTCTGCAAGAAATGTTGTTGGATTGACATTGTGACATCTCACAAAGCTTGTTGGGTGGTATGGGTAGACCTGGATTAGTCTAAAATGGCAAATACTGCATGCTCCACATAGAGCAACACTCGATAGCCCATAGTGATTGTGGATGATATCTGCATTGCAAACACTGCTGTTGTGAGTGCCTGCTCACATGGAAAGTGACCCTGCATTACTGGGTCTACATGACAACTGCAATAAGCCAATGGTTTGTGTCCTAGTGAGGTCTATTGCATGAGGACAGCCTTCATCACATGACCATTAGAATGTGAGAAAAGGAAAAATATGTTTGTATAATCTGGAATTGCTTAAACAGGTGCATTGCTAAGTGCA
This sequence comes from Ambystoma mexicanum, assembly GCF_040938575.1. NCBI lineage: Eukaryota > Metazoa > Chordata > Amphibia > Caudata > Ambystomatidae > Ambystoma > Ambystoma mexicanum. Next base: position 1,389,582,836 of record NC_090932.1, read on the forward strand.
TTCTTCAATTTCTTGAATTAATTGATACTTTCAGTTGTCCAATGTATGAAGCCCTTCCCTTTTTGCACTTCCTTTGTCCCTTGGAGGAGGGCCTTGGTGTAGATTGAATAATCAAAAATTCAAGACCTGCAGTAATTGCACAGTCCCAAAAATTGCTGCATCTGCTTTACTTGATCGGTTGTGGTGTTTTTTATACCACAGCCACCCTTTCTGGGGTAACCCTCCTCCCCTCTGATGATATTATCTGTCCTAGATACAAAACTTCTTTTTGACAGTACTGCAGTTTGTCCTTGTCAGCCTTGTATGCCTTATCGGCCAATAGTGTCAGGAGTATTACTCTACCCTGCTCTTATGTGGTGCTGCACACTAAGAGATCATCAATGTACAGAATCACTGTGGTAGGAATCTGCAAATTCCCTAAATCCATCAGCAATGCTCTGTTGTAACACTTAGGGATTTACACTACCCTTATGGAAAACATATTTGTTGAAAACAGGTCCTTTGGTAGGTAAATGCAGCAAGGTACTGCGAGCCTGGGTGTTATGGAATCAAAAAGAATGCATACTTAAGATCTATCAAAGTGAAGTGAATTGCACCTGTGGGAATGTTATATAAAATCGTGGCTGGATTCGGCACCATTGGAAACTTTGCCTCCACTATGTTAATTAAATGGTGGGGGTCCTAAATCATGGGTATGGGCTTTAGTAGTTGATGTGCAGTAAGGGGGTATGTGGCCAGAATGGGTGTTGTGGGTATAGAGGGGTGGACCCATGTTTTCGTAAGGATTGTAGCCTCCACTTACGAGTGAGGGCTGCATTTTCAAAGGGGTGCAGCCTGCTCTTGGGAGGTGAGCCGCGTGATTTAGCTGGTGGTCAGCCTGGCCTTATGAGGGAGGGCCCATGTTTTCACAAGATGTACAGGATGGGTTTGCAAGGTGAGTCGAACGATTTCGCTGTGGTGTAGCCTGGCCTTGCTAGGAAGGGCCTGCATTTTCACAGGGGTGCAGCCTGGGCTTGCAAGGTGAGGTGAAGGATTTTGCTGGGGTGCAGCCTTGCCTTGGGAGGTGAGGGGTGCGAAATTTTCTGGGGTGCAGCCTGGACTTGCGAGGCAAGGACTACATTTTCACAGGGGTGCAGCCTGGGCTTTTGAGGTGAGGTGCGCGATTTCGCTGGGTTGCAGCAGGGCCTTGCGAGAGAGGGCCCGCGTTTTCCCAGGGGTGCAGCCTGGGCTTATGAGGCGAGGTGTGCGATTTCGCTGGGGTGCAGCCTGGCCTTGTGAGGGAGTGCCCATGTTTTCACAGGGGTGCAGCCTGTGCTTGTGTGGTGAGGTATGCGATTTTGCTAGGGTGCAGCCTGGACTTGAGAGGCAAGGACCGCATTTTGACAGGGGTGCAGCCTGGGCTTGCGAGGTGAGGTGCACGATTTCGCTGGGTTGCAGCATGGCCTTGCAAGAGAGGGCCCGCGTTTAGCAGGGGTGAAGCCAAGGCTTGCGAGGTGAGGCATGCGATTTCGCTGGGGTGCAGCCTAGCCTTGTGAGGGAGTGCCCGTGTTTTCACAGGGGTGCAGCCTGTGCTTGTGTGGTGAGGTACGTGATTTTGCTGGGGTGCAGTCTGGACTTGCTAGGCAGGGACCGCATTTTGACAGGGGTGCAGCCTGGGCTTGCGAGGTGAGGTGCACGATTTTGCTGGGTTGCAGCATGGCCTTGTGAGAGAGGGCCCGCGTTTAGCAGGGGTGAAGCCAGGGCTTGCAGGGTGAGGCATGCAATTTTGCTGGGGTGTAGCCTGGGATTGCGGGGGAAGGCGCGCCTTCTCACAGGGTACTGGATGATGGGTGAAGGGTGGACGTGGAGGCTTGCACCTGGTTTGGCCTTTTGCTTGCTTTTTGGTGTGCTTGGGGTGTGTTGTGGGTGTTCCTCATGCAGTTTGATTTTTACTTGCGCAGCGGTTAGTAATGAGCCTTTGAATCCATGAATATGGTGGGCATGCAAGATTTCTTCTGCTCCACAGCTTGCGCTGGATCGTTCTACGTGCGCAAACCTTGTGCCATTTAGGCGCCCGATTCCATGAATCGGCCATATGTTTTTCCAGGGATCAAGGTTCCCTTCCTCAGAAGAGGCCGGGGAGATTGAAATCTCAGATTAGGCAAACAAGAGCCACTGGTCAATCTGAACTCCCATTATGTGTTCACTATCTTGACCCCAACATACACAGATGCAGCCTATAACAAGATTGCTTTAGAATTGATAGCAAGTTCGGCCTCCCTGTCACTAAGTCACATAGACGTCATTATGATTATGTTTCAATCCCAAGAGTTCATTTCCTTGGGAAAACATGGGATCTGTCTTCACGTTACATTGCAGGGGATGGTGAACTGGAATGCCAAAGTTCAGACCTGGCTTCATTTAAGTTAGTCTCTTTCACCATTACATTTTTTAAATATACATTTGTCTGTTCCCCGAGATTTTATATTTGCACTAGAACACAGCAGTTTATCCATCACAATGGCTTATCAAACTCCCATCAAAGGTCTGCATATTTACCACCGGTAGGTTTCATAGCCATGACCCCTGATTTTTGCAAGGGAAAATAAATACACACAGTAGTAGAAAATACAGGTTTGTTTATCTTTCTGTGACTTAAAACTGCAGTTCTTTTTCTGCTCATATTAAGCAATTCCCCAATTATATGAGTTGCAGGATATTGCTTTGTACTTCAGATGATTATCTCAGGCTGTGTCACGTATAGTTTTATTTGAGGGGTTGCAAGACGTTGCTTACTTCCTAAAATTTCCCACATCTTTGTCATACCCTCACTGGTAAAATGACTACCTTGTCGGACTCAATCATTTGTGGGAAGATCGAATCAAGATAAAATGTGGCTTATCACCAAAGTGATGGCATCTCTGCCTTACAATTTGGGTCAGGAAGGCACTCAATCCACTTTGTGAAGAGGCATGTCTCCGTCAATATGTATTGGTTTCCTATGGAATAACAGGTTACTGGTCCAAAGTCTAGTTGCAAATCAGACCATGGTATTGCCATTGGCCTTTTCTGTAAAGGAACTAAGTTTGTGGGAGAACCTTGTTGGAATTGAGCACACATGATACATCCCTTCAAATATGTGTTGAGTTCCTGGCCTATGTGTGTCTGGTAAGGGACTTCTTACAGTACCTCAAGAGTCTTCTGAAATCCCATATGATCAGCAGTGGGCATGCATGTCATGGTTCAGCATCACACTTCAGAATGAGGTAATTACCACAGCCACTGGCCATACCCAGATTGGGGTTTCCTTGCAAACAGCCCATCTTAATTCTTAAACGTATTCTGAAATTTCATCAGAATACAAAGGTCTTTCTTCCTTTATAATTTGGTCTGCCAGATGAAATCTGACTGGAACTTCTAAGTATTTGTAGAATTTCTCAATAATGGGATCCTCTTTTTGAGAAGTGATGAAGGCTACAGCAGGGGCATTTCTACTTCACAGGGCAGCTGTAAGTTCATTGTCAGTGAGAGTTTGTGTTCAGGGCACTGCCATCACCTGGACTTTGCCCAGGAGGTGCTCCATGTCGATGAATTCCCCATGTAGAGCTGCCATCTGACTGCCGCCTTCATTAATATGCCTAATGACTGTGGAGGGGTATGTCTACTCTGATGTCACCATAAAGATTCAAATCCAGCATCCCAAAGTGGGGTGCAAGCACAAGCTAAGAAAAGAATTTAGCAAGGCCTTAGGCCTCCTGTTTTGGCCAATTGAACAGCCAATGCCATTTTCAGTTTAATGTGAGCTCTCTACCTTGGATCTTTTTCCAATAGATGGTCATTTTATTAGACATCACCAGTTCATCAATAGTCTGGATCAATCTACTACTTTCTGACAGTTTATTATTTGCACAAAGCATGCCTCTACTTTTCCAATTAATCAGGTGTTCACCAAACCCATGTGCACATAATCAGAATCAGTGATAATCACACGTGCTGTGAGTTGATGGTTTGCTGCAGTGAGGACACCTTGATAAATTGCTATCAGCTCTGCCACATGACTGCTTCAGGGGCCTATTTTGTAACCAGCAGAGGGTTCTGAGAGATAATTTACCCAAGTGTTTCTAATGGCAGCAACCAATTCTTTCTCCCTGTATTTTATAATATGGTACGAACACTTATCCACATAAACTATGTGGGTATTCCCTGACAAGTGTTTTCTTCATATTCCTTGTGCTGGGATGCCAGATATGCCTCCATATTATTTTTGGTGATTAGACTTTAGTCCTCGAAACAATGTTCTTCAGCACAATCATGCAAGTCTTTCAATCCTTGAGCTAGAGGGCTCTTCTTATTTTGTCTGTACCTGATCTCCACAGGAAAGCCCTGCATTGGCAGAATCCAAGAACTGATTCTTGAATTAGAGACTTTCCCAGCCCATAATGTATCACTTTGAAGATTTTGTAACAGTTGGTGAGCGGTCTCTATTATGATGGGCTTCCCCTGGAAACATTGGCAGCAGTTTTTAAACACCTACACTGTTGCCAGAAGTGCTTTTGTACAATCTGTAAGGAGTGAGAGGAAGGACACAGACACAGGGGTGTCATTTTAATGGCTGATAGCCTTTTTTTTAACCGAAAATGACAATCCTACCTTTCTCTAAATCTAAAAGGGGGTTTCCTGCCTTTAAAAAAATAAGGAAGCTGTCAGAACGTCCATCAAAACAATAGTCCACTGTCCTGTGGCCAGAATGCCTATTTCTGACCCTTAAACTTAAGCTAACATACAAAGGGGAAACATGTCCAGTGTTCGTTCTACTGCTCCAGATGCATTAAAAAGGGGGAAGTAAAGTTCACAGTTTCAAAATAATAAGTTTCTTCAACAAGTAGCAGAAAAAAGGCCTTCTTCCCTTTTGTCACACTCTTCACAAAGAAACAAGAGGTAGTTCTCCTTCTCTTGCCTTTTCCAAATCCCAATCAACACCAAGGTACTATCTCCCTTCCCCCTGGTTACCATAGGCTCACATGTTTCACAAAGTCAAGAGACTATTAATATTTGAAAACTGACTGTCAGTAGCAGGGTACTGCCAACCCTCCCCTGGATACCAGATGCACACATGTTCACAAGGCCAAGAGGTTGTATTGTCGCTCTTGGTGTTTCAAAACTCACAATCAATAACACAGTACTGCCTCTCTTCCCCTAGATACCGGATGCGCAAATGTTCACAAGGCCTCAAGGTAGTTCCTCTTCTCCAGGCCTTTCCACATTCTCAGCAGGACCAGGGGGCATGACTCCTTTCCCCAGGTGTTTATATGATCAAGAGGATGACTCCCTCCTCTTGATATCACCATGCATATTAAATTTAAAAAAAATAGGTCCCACACTCACAATCAGATTGCCTGGTATATTCTCTTGCTAGGACTTTGGTTACTCTCTTTAATATATATATGGGTACGGGTTCCAGACCCGCAATCATCCTGCCTATTATGCTCTCCTGCCAGGACTTTAGTTACTCTCTTTCATACACTTGAGTGTGAGTCCCAGACTTACAATCTTCTTGCCAGGTATACTCTGTTGCCATGACTTGGTTTACTCTCTTTCATACATTTTGGTGTGGGTCCCGGACTTGCAATCTTCCTGCCTGGTATACTCTCCTGCAAGGACTTTGCCAAGATTCACAGTCTCACACAATTTCAATATCTTGCCTTTGCGGCTTTCGGTACTTTGCTTTTCATAACAGTTTGCTTTCTCATGTAAGTACTGCCACAAAGAAGATATCTCTGTTTCTGGGTGAGGGATTGGGTTACTAACCCAGCTTCTCAACACTGGCGGATCCCCATGCAGCGTCATGGTGCACCAACTCCCTTCTATGGGCTTGTCAGTTTCTCATTGTGTCTTTCGGGTCTCTCATGGTCACCCTTCAGCTCTGTGACTTCTCTCTGTACTCAGGTAGCATTTCTCTCACTTTCGAGTCTTCTCAGTTGGCAGGAAGGCTCCGTCCTTCCTTCTGCCTCGACCTTCACACAGCAGAACCCTTTCAGATGTGCCTCCCTTTGAGACGCCATCTCCCTGAGCCTTTCTGCTCTGTGGTTCTGTCAGGACTCTCAGTAATATCATCTTCTAAGTCACTGTAAGCACAGTTGTATCCCCTTCCTCCTCACCTGAATCTTCAGTTAAAGAGTGCAGCTTCTTGCTCTTCCTTCTCCGATTCAGCCTCTTCTTGGTGAAAAGATATGGCCTTTCCCGGATTGAAGCCACAATGTCGCCATATCGAATAGGGCAGACACCGGACACCCACCCGAGAACGCCTGTGCAAGAGGAAAAAGCCTGTAGCTGAAAAAACCTCCAGTTGGGGCTGGTGGTATGTAGTAGTCCGATGTAGTGGCGAGCGGTGTAACAGGTGAATTCCGTGGAGCAGCACGGTCTGAAAACTGCTATCTCGGCAAGCGTATAGTTTTAAAGACTCTGTTGACGTGGAAACCCTTATCTGGAAAACATCCTGCTGATCCAGGAAGAGGGAGAGACAATTGAGCAATGAAAGGAGAAATCCTTGAACTAGCGAGAGCTGGTGAGGAGCGTAGCGAAGCTGGAACAGCAAAGGAAAAGGCAAGATTGGAAAAAGGCAAGCGGATGCGGGAGGAATCGGCAGAAAGTACAAGAATACAGTACAAGCGGACAGGACACGAAAGGAAGAATAGCGTAACCTCGAACGGAACAGAGCGGAATAGAGCAGAGGAAGGGAAAGAGAGCAAGGCACCGGAAAGACTCTTGCAAAGCAAAGAGTATCAAATGAGAAAAAGCAACGGTAGCTGAAAGAGAAAAACTAGCGTCAGAACCCAAAGCTAGGTAGTGACAGGTTTGCAATGCGAAAGCGAAAGTAAGAGGTAGGGCTAAATACACGAGAGAAAGAGAAAGTACAAAAAGACTATCCCGGCTGCGTGACCAATATAACGGAACATTCTAATGGCGGCAAAGCCTCCAACTGTTCCATAAACACCAGGAAGGCAGGTTTGTGACTGTATGCCCTCTTCTTGGGTGCAGTTGGTGGAAACTGCAAAGCAATCTGGGTGCGTGTACATGTGAAACAGGTTACCAAGAGTCCTCAGAGCGGGAGTAAACTTTCCAGGGTACCAAATATTCCAAACGCCCCTTCATGTACCTAGAATCCATTGTCTGGGTTACCTCGTGTTCTGCCGGTGTGGTATCCACGGGAAGCCATGGAGAGGGAGTGCAGCATTGGTACGGCTCCCCCTGAAACACCCTGAGCAGCGAAGAATGAAACACAGGATGAACGCGTTTCATGCGCCTGGGTAATTGCAATCGATTAATTTGTTTCAATACAGGAAATAGACCAAAGAATCGAGGTGAGAACTTAGAGGGTCTCGCCCAGCATGGCAGGTATTTAGTGGAAAGCCAGACCAATGTTCCTTTGGGCCAGTCAGGTGAACATTGTCGATGAGGAAAAGTCTGAGTTCGATACTGGGCTTGACTGTCTATTAGACCTTCGCTGGCTGTCTTGTGGGCCTCTATTATGTTGGCTAGGATTTCATCCACTGATGGTACTGTAGTAGCTTGTGAATCCCTTGGTAGGATAGTAGTGGGATGGAAACCGTAATCGCAGTAGAAAGGACTCAGTCCAGTGTCCGTGTGCTTGGCGATATTGTACAAAATCTCAGCTGTGGGTAGCAAGGACACCCAATTGTCTTGTTGGTGGTTACTAAAGCACAGCAGATACTGCTCCAGGGTTGCATTCAAATGCTCCGTTTGACCATTGGTTTGCGGGTGGAAACCAGAGGAAAATACTCTCTCGATGCCCAACCTGTCTCATAAGACCTTCCAGAAGTGTGAGGTATACTGACTGCCCCTGTCAGAGATAATCTTTACTGGCAGTCCATCCAGCCGGAAAATGTCGTTGCCAAATATAGCTGCCATGCTAGAGGCCGTAGTGCCTGGAAGGGGGGAAAAATGGGCCATCTTAGAAAAAGAGTGTCAACAGAGACCATGATGCAAGTGCAACCTTCTGATGGGGGTAGGACCACGATAAAATCTGTCATGAGGTTGCTCCACGGTCGTATAAGGATCTCATCTTGATGAAGTAAACCAAGAGGCCTTTGGGTACGATGTTTTCTCCTGCAACACGTAGGACACTTGGAGACATATCTTCTAACTTTTGCAGCGAGCCTCAGCCACCAAAACCGTCGCTGCAGGAGTTCCAAGGTGGATGCGATCCCCAATGACCTGCAAGGGTGCTATCATGACACCATTTGAGTACAAACTGCCTAGAGGTGTCTTCCGGAAGATACAAACGGTCGTTAAAAAACAACAACCCGTCCTGCCTGCTGAGAGTATCTTGAGAAGAAACCCTGGTATCAGTGGTAGCGTTTCCTGTAGCTTCTCGTACTGACTGGAGAAAAGAAGAAACCTGCTACACAATCCTGCTGCGGAGAAGCATATGATCTGGTCGGTGATCGGCTGAGATGCCTGGCAATGGGATCCGAGAGAGAGAATCGGCCAAGATGTTATTGCTACCAGGCAAGTAAGTAACAGTAAAGTCATACTGGGCCAAACAATTAGCCCACCTGGCTTGTCGGGAGTTGATGCATTCCATTTGTTGAAGTACTTTAAGATTTTTGTGGTCAGTCCTTATTAAGAAAGGGTGAACAGCACCTTGCAACAGATGACATCACTCCTCACAGGTGATCTTCATGGCCAATAACTTCTTTTCTATCACAGAGTAATTAATTTGGCTGGGGGTTGAGTGTCCTTGATAGGTAAGCCACGGGATGCTCCATAGCTTCATGCTCTTGTAGCAGAACAGCACCAATAGCGGCAGCAGAAGCATCAGTCTCCACGATGAAGGGAAGGTTCTGGTCTGGCTGGCAAAGGATCGGGACAGAACAAAACTGCCTCTTCAGCCCTTTCAGGCCGTGCAAAAGGAGAAGCAGACTTTTTGAGAAGAGCAGTAATAGGAAGTACCAAATCCGAGAATGGTGGAATGAACCAGTGGTAGAAGTTAGCTAGACCCAAAAAACGCTGTACTTCCTTGACAGAAGTGGGAGTTGGCCGGTTCAGTACAGCGGTCACTTTCCTAGGGTCCATCTCCACTCCGTGCTCAGACAGGAGGAAATCCAAGTAGGGCACTGTGCCTACCTCAAAGACACATTTCTCAGGATTGACCTTCAAGTGATGTTCCTGAAGACGCTGGAGGACCTGCTGAAGATGTCTCCTATGGCCTTGTTGAGATGAAGAGAACACCAAGATATCATCAAGGTAGACGATGATCTATGGCATAGTAGGTCTGAAACTATCCGGTCCATGAACAGCTGGAAAATAGCAGGTTAGTTCACCAAGCCGAAAGGCATCACTCGGTATTCATAGTGTCTGAACGGGGTGTGATAAGCGGTCTTCCATTTGTCCCCCGCTCGGATGCGAAGTAAGTGATAAGCCCGTCTCATGTCTAGTTTAGAGAACAAGACGGCACCTTGTACTGCCTCCAATATGTCACATATTAAAGGCATAGCGTACCTGTCCCTAACAGTGACTCGATTGAGACCCCTGTAGTCTATACATGGTCTCAGCTCCTGTGTGTCTTTCTTGGGGATGAAAAACAGAGATGCTCCTGCTGGAGAACGGGAAGGTTGGATCAACCCGTTGTGAAGGTTGGCATCGAGATAGGTACTGAGTGCTTCCTTTTCCTTGATGGAAAGAGAAAACATGCGCCCAAAGGGAATGAGAGTGTCAGGGAGCAGATCAATGGTGCAGTCCTCTGGTTGGTGTGGAGGTAGCTCTTGGGGATCTTGGTCCACGAACACTTAGTTGAACCCACCTAAATCGGTCTGTATAAGATGTACTCCAAGGGGCTTCGAGGAAGTGGTGGGGGAAGAGGAGATATCCAATGCCGTCACTGTCTCATAGGCACAGCTGTTAAAACAGAACTTGCAGCAGAATCCTGAATAAAAGGCAATCTGGTTCTTTGACCAGTCTATCACAGGATTGTGCTTGCGTAACCAAGAGACCCCAAGTATAACTGGAAAGTATGCCAACCATATCAGATCGAACTGGATAGACTGTGTGATGTAGGACTGTCATGCACATTACATCGGTGGAGTGAGTTATCAAACCGGAGCAAAGAGGTGTTCCGTCCATGCCTTCGACCTTCTGGTCTTCTTCCTTCTCAACCTGTTAGATTTCCATCTTGTTGGCCCATAGAATGTCCATGAAACTGCCGGCTCCGCTGCAGTCTATGAGGCCCAGGGTATCAATAGTCTTTCGTCCTATGAGTAAATGGATGGCCACCACCATCAGTTGGTTATCCTCTGTAGGGATGGTGGAGGATACCGTCCTAGAAACATAGGGACTTGCTGCAGCACCTCGGAAACTCATCCCTGTTAGTTCCGAGGTCGCCCATTTCACTGGTGACTAGGAGGCACTTCTGGAAAATCTCGAAGGAGGTGCAAGGTCAAGCGACAGTACATGCAGAGGTTGCTCTCCTTTCGTCGTTTCCATTCCTCCGGAGACAAAGGGCCTCTCGCGGCCCCGATCTGCATCAGTTCTTCTTTGGCTTGATGAGGTGAGGAGAAGACAGGAACTGGAGGCTCCGTTGGATAGGCGGGAGATCGTACTCTTTTTCTTTCAGATCTCCGTTCCGACAAACGAAAGTCGATCTGCAAGGTGCTAGACAAGAGCTAAGAAAAGGTTGTGGATCATGGGGAATGGGTCAGCTCATCGTTAAGTTCTTCTCTGAGACCTCGCCTGAAGATGATGTATTGCGTAGCTTCAGGCCACCCCGTGTCAGCAGTAATCCGTTTAAAGTGCAAGATGTAGGTCAGTAAATCCGAGGGCCCTTGTCTTATGTCGAGTAGCTCTTCACTGGCTACTTGGGAGGTTTCTTGTCTTTCAAAAGCCTGTTTGAACTGGGCTGTGAATGCCCCATAGTCCTGCAACACAGGATTTGCCCTGGCCACCATGGGAGTGGCCCATGACAGAGCGTTGCCTGTCAGGTTAGAAACCAAAAAGCCTATCTGGGCTTTATCAGATGCATAAGTGTGGGGACGGAAAGTGAAGTAGACTATACAGGCCTCCATAAATTCCTTAAACTTCTTTGGCGACCCATCATACTTGCCAGAGGCCAGCGGCATGGGTGGTAAAGTAAGGCCGCATTTCCATCCATTGGGAGAAAACAGAGAGGAACGTTATTCAGGGGAAAACATCAAGAGACATTGAGAGAAAGCAGAAAAACGGGAAAAGACAAGAGGCTTTGCAAGAAAGCAGAAAAAGGGGAAAAGACATGAGACGTTGCAAGAAAGCAGAAAGAGGAGCTTAGTCACAGTAGGACTGGACTAATACTCAGGAATTAGTGAAGGAACTTGATTCCATTAAGAAGCACCCCTGCCAGAAGCAGCAGGATGGAGAGCTTATCATTCACATCTACCAAGAGCAGTGCCACTGATTGTCGCTGCCCACAGCTGATTCACAGGGGACGAAACCTGAAGAGGGTGATCTAATTCCAGGGAGGGCTGCAACTGTGCCCCAACGTCTCCGCAGAGACCAGGTGAGTGTAACAGTAGTAGTCCGATGTACTGGTGAGCGGTGTACAGGTTACTTCTGTGGAGCTGTGCGGTCTGAAAACCACTATCTTGACAAGCGTGTAGTTTTAAAGACTCTGTTAACGTGGAAACCCTTATCCGGAAAACGTCCTGCTGATGCAGGAAGAGGGAGAGGCAATTGAACAACGAAAGGAGAAATCCTTGAACAAGCGAGAGCTGTGGAGAAGCGTAGCGGAGCTGGAACAGGAAAAGAAAAAGGTAAGAGCGGAAAAAGGCAAGCGGATGCTGGAGGAATCGGCAGAAATCACAAGAGTACAGTACAAGCAGACAGGACGCTAAAGGAAGATTAGCGTAACCTGGAACGGAACAGAGCGGAATACAGCAGAGGAAGGGAAACATATCAAGGAACCGGAAAGGGCCTTGCAAAGCAAAGAGTATCAAACGGGAAAAAGCAACGGTAGGCTGAAAGAGGAAAACTAGCATCAGAACCCAAAGCTAGGTAGCAACGAGGTTGCAACGTGAAAGCAAAAGTAAGAGGCAGGCTAAATACCAGAGAGAAAGAGGAAGTACAAAAAGACTAGCCCGGCAAGCTGGCCTGCGTGAACAATGTAACAGAACATTCTAATGGCGGCGAAGCCTCCACCTGTTCCATAAGCGCCAGGAAGACAAGCGTGTGACAGGTTCTGCCTGCAGCTCTCCGGTTCCTCAATGCACATCGAGAGAAAAAAGACTCCATGTTTTGCTACACTGAGTGGTTTTGAATGTCCCTGCACCAATAGGATTGGTACAACAACTAGAGCACATAGCTTGGTTCCTCCAGGTATTCTTCATTGCTCTGTTCCTCTTCCTCGCCCCAGTACTTTGAGTCAGAGGAACTTTCCTACTTTTCATACAAGGATGGTCTTTTTCAACATGACAATAGGATATGGAGGATTGGGTAGTTGGGTCCAGGGTGTCAACCTCAGATGGATAAGGGGGATACCATGTTCTCCCTGGACTATCTTTTCCAAATCCAAAGGGGAACTCCCTCTCCATGAGATCCTCCCTCATATTTCTACCCCCAGGGGGTCTTCTGGACTATGGCCACACCACTCTGGCCACATGAGAAGGGGTTTTCCCTAGGGAAACAGGGATGACATCCTGAGATTCAGCACAAGTCATTACATTTTTCTTCTACAGAGGATAAGGTTTTACTTGTGTAGGAGATGACCTTGTTGACGTTGTCTTGTTTTGGTACAACACAGCCGTCAAGCAGGTATCTGAGAAACCGGTCTCTATATTTGATAGCATAAGCCAAGCAAGGAGCTTGTGACAGGCTTCTTTTCAATTTCTTGACTGCCTTTACTGCCTCAGATTGTTCTTCACCCCACTCCCACTTTTCTCCCACCTTCAATAAATGGACCAACGTTTGAGTGATAATCCTCAATGAACTTTCAACTATAATTAGTTATTCCAAGGGGACTTTTCAACTTTCACAGAGTTGTGGGGTTCTTTAATTGGACTAAGGCCTCAACCTTCATTCTTCTGGGGATTGAGACCCTCTGCTGTAATTTCATGTCCCAGAAAGTTCACTCTGCTTTTACACCATTGTACTTTCTGAAAAGATAATTTTCGACCAGATTTTTGCAACTCGGTAAAATCATATGTGATTTTTGCCAAATGTCCTTCCACTGTCGATTTTTGTAACAACAGATCTTCCAAATAGGCCAAGTTTCCTCTTTCACTCAGATCAGGCATGGCCTTGTGAAGGAAACTGTTGAATGCATTTGCTGAACTGATGTATCCGAAAGACATGCAGGTCCAAGTATATTGTTCACCCCCAAAGGTAAAGTCAAGCTCATACTGATCTTCCCTAGATACAGGTACTGTGCAGTAACCGTTGGTCAAGTCAATGGCTGAGTGCACTTTTAATTATTGGATCTCGGCCATCCCTTGTTCAATATGGAGAAGAGGCCACCTTGATATTTGGACCAGTTTATTTACCTCTATCATATCAGCACAGAGTCTCCATTGTCCATTGGAATTTGAGATCCCCAGTACTGGGTTGTTAAAATTATTGTGGATAGGACGAATTATGTGACAAGATTCCATATTTCTGATGTTCTCTTTGAGTTATTCCCTAGATGTGAGAGGCAACCGGTGTTGTCTGACAAACACAGGAGACCTTTTAGGGTCAGTTGATATTGTTGTGAAATGAATAACTGTTTTCCCAAAATCATAGAAGTCAACTGAAAAGATGCTCTGTAAATCCAGCAATACCTGTCTAAGTTGTTGTCAGTGTTCATCGGTATCAGAGGCATCGGCTAGACTGATTTGTTCCTCGACCATCTGCCAGAAACCCGGAAATACCCCTGGTTTTGAAAGTTGAGAAGTATCCACCAGTTGGGTGGACTGATCTCTTTTATTGGTTCTTACATAGACAGGGGTTTCCATTAATGTGAGATAGTTATTATGAACTCTAAATAATTCCTAAATTTTCAACATGTCACGGGTAGCATCACTACCCCATAAGGGCATATTGAATACACCAAGAAATGGTGTTGAACTTTTTTGCAGGGATACTGTAACGCTCACCTGATTCTCGCAGAGGCGCCGGTCTTGACTGGGCGACTACCGTATCTTCAAAGGTGATGTGTAGCACCCGGTTGGCTCTTTGGGCTGGACCTCTGTGCACTGTATGCCTGACGTGTAGAGTAAGATGTCTGCAGATAGAAAATATGGGGTTAATGAACTGGGGTTATTGGGGTGTCCCTATCTCTTTCCTCTTCTCCTCTCCTGTAAACCCCAAAGGTTAACGCTCTCACCTTAGGTAAGTGAATGCCGAGCTCTCCATCTGCCTCGGGGCAGGGTGCTGTAGCCAGTTTCTTCACTGGATAGGTAGCGCAGGCCTCTTGACTTCAGAGGACTGCTGTCCGTCGTTTACTGCACGAACGGTAAGTTTCGAGTCATTGAAATGTCTTTTTAAAGTCTTTAGTAATGATGTCTCTTGTTTTGCAGGGTTCCGGCGATGGCGGATGACGGGCTGAAGTGAGTTGAAGATGGAGCCCGTGTGATGAATAGGAGCGCCTGGAAGCACGTGAGTAAGCGCTTGTTGCCTGCTTCACGATGCGCTCTAACTGTCTTTTTATTTTGCAGGTACGAGTTCGGAGCGGCTGCAGGGTGCCGGAATACCCACTGGATTAGATGTGGAAAGGAGTAATGGCAGGTGAGTATTAAAGTTCCCCAATGTCTTTAAACGCACCTTGTTTTGTCTTTCAGATGCGGATGCAGCGGCGAAGGCCTCCGGAGCGTGCAAAGAGTTGGTAAGCTTTTGTCTTTCGGATGCCGGAATGCAGTATGAAGACCTCCGGAGCGCACGAAGAGTAGGTAAGCCTTTGCCTTTCCGATGCCGGAATGCTAACCTGTCCTTTCTTGTCTTTATAGGTGTTGCTGAAGACTGGATTCAGGATGGTAAGCCTTTGCCTTTCAGATGCCGGAATGCTAACCTGTTCTTTCTTGTCTTTATAGGTGTTGCTGAAGACTGGATTCAGGATGGTAAGCCTTTTTCCTTAGGCCCAGGACTGGATGCAGAAGACACGATGAGCGTCCTGCTGCAGAGGGTGCAGAATAACGCAAAGCAAGATTCATCCACCGGGTGTGGTTTAAATAGCCTCCCGTAGTGCTTAGGTGTCTCCTTCCACAGCCACGCCTAAGTAAGAAAAGAGTTCCTGGTAAGAAAAGAGTTCCTGCCTTCCAGAAGAGTTCCAGTGTTCTAAATCTAGGGAGTGGCTCCAGCCCCACCCAACAGGAAAAGTAGTTCCAAACAGAAGAGGATCAGAGGCTCAACTGGCAGGCAAGTAAGCAGCATGGTCTGCTGCAGGTAAGTCCACCCAAGCATTATGAGCCCGGCGCTTCCAGCGCTGGGACTGGGCATATTTATGAGCCTGGTCCACTGGCGCCAGGACTGGGTCCAAAAGGTCCCAATTGGGACTGGTTGGCACTCGGAACCTGGGTTATGGATCTGCTTCCAAGAGAGTTGGGAAAACCCTGACCTTTTGGAAGCAGAGATCATGACAGTACCCCCCCCTCAAGGCCCCTCCCAAACCGGGCTTCTCCGGGGGTTTTGGCTTGTCAGGAAATGTTCGGTGAAATCTTTTGATTAGGCGAGGAGCGTGGACATATTCAGCAGGTTCCCAGGATCTCTCTTGGGGGCCGTAGCCTTTCCAGTCAATTAGGTAGAATAGTTTAGATTTGGAGATCTTGGAGTCCAGAATGCTTTTGACTTCAAACTCGAGTTCTCCATCCACTAGGATAGGTTTTGGAGATTTGGTTAGTCGGGTTTGAGGTTGCACGGGTTTTAATAGAGAGACGTGGAAGACCGGATGTATCTTCATGTGCGGGGGCAAGTCCAACTTGACCGCTACTGGGTTTACTATGGTAGTGATGGAATAGGGACCAAGGTATCTTGGGTTGAATGTGCCTGGCCCTTTTAGAGATAGATATTTGGTGGATAACCAGACTTGATCCCCTACTTGATAGTGAGGGGCTTCCTTCCGATGTTGATCTGCTCCTTTCTTGTATTGTTCTTTAGCCCTTTGAAGGTGAGAAACAGCTTCCTTAAAGGCTTGGGTGATTGTAGAATGCAGGTAGTCTACTGCTGGTGTTTCAAGATCTTGGAGGGGATCCAACTCCGAGGTTCGAGGGTGACTGCCGTACGAAAGAAAAAACGGGGTTTTCCCAGTTCCCGAGTGGACAGAGTTATTGTAGGCATACTCGGCTATCCAAAGGATATCTTTCCAAGTTTTTTCAGTTTGTTGCAGCATGCAGCGTAAATACTGTTCCAGAGTTTGATTGGTCCTCTCGGTTTGTCCGTCGGTCTGAGGGTGGTGACTGGTCGATAGTCTCACATCAATTTGAGCCGACCGACAGCAACTTCGCCAAAAATGAGAAATAAATTGACTACCTCGATCCGAAATTAGAACCGAAGGAAAACCGTGCAGTCGGACGATGTTTTCGAGAAATTCTCGGGCCAGAGTTGCTGCTGTTGGCAAGCCTTTGAGCGGAATGAAATGCGCCATCTTGGAGAATAAGTCCACGATTACTAGAATCGTATTGTATCCGGAGCATGGAGGTAGATCGGTGATGAAGTCCATAGAAAGCGTATGCCAAGGGCGAGGTGGGATGTCAATAGGGCGTAAGAGGCCTGCTGGTCTTTCCTTTTGACTCTTGTTTTGGGCGCATACTCCACAGGACATTATAAAGTCTCTGATATCTTTTTTCCAAGACGGCCACCAGAAGTAGCGCTTGATCTTTTCTGAGGTCTTGGCTATACCGGGATGACCTTCCATTAAAGAGTCGTGATAACAAGAGATTACTTTTTTCTGTAAATCTGTGCTGGGTAGGTATAATCGTTCTTGGAAATACAATAAGTTGTCCTTTACTGCAAAGTCCTTTCCCTGCAGATGCCAATTCTGTATATCTGCTGGAGTTACAAGTTGCCTGGCTTTATCCTTAACTTCCTCTATGGATTCTGTGGCGATTACACCCAGAATTCTTTGTTCGGGAATGATTGGTACAGGTTTAGGGTTGATCAAGTGTTCTTCCACTCCCATCCGAGAAAGGGCATCGGCTTTACCGTTCTTTGTACCTGGTCGATAGGTAATTATGAAGTCAAACTCGCCAAAGAATAATGCCCAACGGAGTTGTCTAGAGGATTGGGCTTTTGCGGTTTTCAAATATTGCAGGTTTCGGTGATCCGTAATCACAGTAACGGTGTGTCGGGCCCCCAGCAGATAATGCCTCCAAGCCTTAAAGGCAGACTTGATAGCCAGAAGTTCCTTGTCAGTAATCGTGTAATTGACTTCAGGAGGTGAGAATTTGCGGGACCAAAATGCCACGGGATGCAACTGATTGGTTACCGGGTCCTTTTGTGATAGAACTGCCCCCATGGCAAGGCTTGAAGCATCAGTTTCCACGATGTAGGGGAGTTCGGGGCGAGGGTGTTTTAAGATTGGTGCAGAGATAAATTTAGTCTTCAAATCCTGGAAAGCTTGTTCCGCCTCGGTAGACCATTCAAAACGTTTGTTTTTCTTTAACAAGGCAGTGATGGGCTGGACTATTCGAGAGAACTCGGGGATAAACCTGCGGTAAAAGTTAGCGAAGCCTAACATGCTTTGCACACCTTTTACGGAGGATGGTGATGGCCATTTGAGAACTGCATCGACCTTCTTTGAATCCATACGCACCCCGCCAGGTGATAATATGAATCCCAAGAATTCAACTTCAGTCACGTTGAAAACACATTTTTCCAACTTAGCGAAAAGTTTGTGTTGACGCAATCTATCGAGGACCATTTTCACGTGTTTCCGATGTTCAGATTCCGATGAAGAATAAACGAGGATGTCGTCAATGTAAACAACAACACATACATCTATGAGCTCTCTGAGGACATCGTTCATAAAATATTGAAAGGCGGCCGGGGCATTGCAAAGTCCGAAGGGCATGACCTGATATTCAAATAGCCCATTCTTGGTGCGGAAGGCCGTCTTCCATTCATCGCCCTCTTTTACTCGTACCAAGTAGTAAGCTCCTCTAAGATCCAGCTTTGTATATATGCATGCTTTTCTGACTTGGTCCAGGAGTTCAGGGATCAAAGGTAACGGATATCTATTCTTAACGGTGATCTGGTTCAGGGAGCGATAATCGATACAAGTTCTAAGGTCTCCTTCCTTTTTTGGAACGAAGAACAAAGCTGAAGAAGCAGGGGACTTGGAAGGACGAATAAACCCATTTGCCAGGTATTGATCCAGGTATTTTCGAAGGTGAAGGTTCTCAGGCTCGGTGAGGGCATAAATTCTACTACAAGGAGGAGTAGATCCAGGTATCAGGTCTATCTGGCAGTCAAAAGACCTATGAGGAGGTAGAGAGTTAGCCTGATCCTTCCGGAAAACATCTTGGTATTCTAGGTATTCGGGAGGTAACTGGGGAGTCTCTGAAGAAATTGCGGCCAGTGCAACACCAGGTGGAGGGTGACAAGTAGAGACACATTCTGGAAACTGGACCGTTCTTGCTCGCCAATCGATCCGAGGATTGTGTTTCTCTAACCAAGGTATTCCTAGAATAATCTGAAACTGAGGGGCCTTGATCACATCGAACACGATCTTCTCATGGTGTCCATCTTGACTTACTAGCGTCACTTCTTGAGTGGTATGCGTTACTGGCCCGGCGGCTATCTCCGTACCATCCACCGTAGTAATGACGTCCTTTACAGCCTTGGGACAAAGAGTTAGATTCATCCTCAAAACCATTTCATGATCCACATAATTGCCGATGGCACCGCTGTCGACGTAAGCTTCAATTGCATGTAATCGATCCGGATTATCAGGGCTAATGAGGACCATAGGTATCACGAAATGCGAGGTCACGGAACTGGTTTTTACGCTCGGCAAGAGGACCTCTATTCTTGTCGGGCGAGGTCGTTTCCCTGCTCAGAGTTTGTAACTTTGGTAACTGCAGCTCCTACTGCCTTCTTGGCAGGTTTCACCGGACAGTCTCGAAGAAAGTGCCCTGAGTTTCCGCAATATAGGCATAATTGCAACTGTTTCCTCCTTTCCCACTCCCGTTGTGTTAGAGGACCTTTCAGACCCCCTATTTGCATGGATTCCCCGGAGTCTACTCCTTTGGAAGGAGTTGGCGGTTTGGAAAATACTCGAGCATCAAACTTGGAACGATCGGCCTTCCTGTTCTGCAGCCTGTGATCTATTTGAACGACCAAGTCTATGTAATCCGAACAGTCTTGTGGGGGATTCACTACTTGGGCTAAAACGTCTTTGAGCTCTCCACGTAGACCTCTATAAAACAGCGTAATCCTTTTGTCCTCAGGCCATTGAGTTTCCACTATTAGTCTATTGAAAGATGCAATATAAACCAAAAGGTCTTGATTACCCTGTCGCAACGAAAGAAGCTCATTGTCCAAGGCCTGTCCCTGTGAATGTCTTGCGAACAGTTTTTCCATACTAAGCTGAAAGGCTTGAAAATCATGGAGGACCGGATCACCTTGATGAACTAGAGGGATCGACCAGTCTGCCGCATTGCCACTAAGGTACGAAAGTACAAAAGCTACTTTAGCTTGATCAGTTGGAAAGGCTGCTGGCCGGCATAAGAAGTGCAACCGGCACTGATTGATAAATACTGCAAACCTCTTTGGGTCACCAGAAAATCGCTCGGGCGGAGCCAGAGGTACATTCCCAGGTAGGTTGATCTGCACTGGATTCATAGAGGATGTTGAAGGAAGATTTGCCCCTGATGTGGGTAACGGGGTCTGTCCGGCTTGTGACTGTAGCACTTGTCTAGCAAGATTGTCTGTTCTCTCCTTGGAAATAATTAGTTCCCTTCTTAGAGCATTCGTTTCCTGACGAGTTGCATGCACTTCTGCCCTTAGTTCCCCAAGTAACCGGGCTAGGGGGTCAGTATCCGAGGTTTCCATAGCGCCTGGGCGAGAGTTTTGCGGTAGGCTTTGCGTTCTGTAACGCTCACCTGATTCTCGCAGAGGCGCCGGTCTTGACTGGGCGACTACCGTATCTTCAAAGGTGATGTGTAGCACCCGGTTGGCTCTTTGGGCTGGACCTCTGTGCACTGTATGCCTGACGTGTAGAGTAAGATGTCTGCAGATAGAAAATATGGGGTTAATGAACTGGGGTTATTGGGGTGTCCCTATCTCTTTCCTCTTCTCCTCTCCTGTAAACCCCAAAGGTTAACGCTCTCACCTTAGGTAAGTGAATGCCGAGCTCTCCATCTGCCTCGGGGCAGGGTGCTGTAGCCAGTTTCTTCACTGGATAGGTAGCGCAGGCCTCTTGACTTCAGAGGACTGCTGTCCGTCGTTTACTGCACGAACAGTAAGTTTCGAGTCATTCAAATGTCTTTTTAAAGTCTTTAGTAATGATGTCTCTTGTTTTGCAGGGTTCCGGCGATGGCGGATGACGGGCTGAAGTGAGTTGAAGATGGAGCCCGTGTGATGAATAGAAGCGCCTGGAAGCACGTGAGTAAGCGCTTGTTGCCTGCTTCACGATGCGCTCTAACTGTCTTTTTATTTTGCAGGTACGAGTTCGGAGCGGCTGCAGGGTGCCGGAATACCCACTGGATTAGATGTGGAAAGGAGTAATGGCACGTGAGTATTAAAGTTCCCCAATGTCTTTAAACGCACCTTGTTTTGTCTTTCAGATGCGGATGCAGCGGCGAAGGCCTCCGGAGCGTGCAAAGAGTTGGTAAGCTTTTGTCTTTCGGATGCCGGAATGCAGTATGAAGACCTCCGGAGCGCACGAAGAGTAGGTAAGCCTTTGCCTTTCCGATGCCGGAATGCTAACCTGTTCTTTCTTGTCTTTATAGGTGTTGCTGAAGACTGGATTCAGGATGGTAAGCCTTTGCCTTTCAGATGCCGGAATGCTAACCTGTTCTTTCTTGTCTTTATAGGTGTTGCTGAAGACTGGATTCAGGATGGTAAGCCTTTTTCCTTAGGCCCAGGACTGGATGCAGAAGACACGATGAGCGTCCTGCTGCAGAGGGTGCAGAATAACGCAAAGCAAGATTCATCCACCGGGTGTGGTTTAAATAGCCTCCTGTAGTGCTTAGGTGTCTCCTTCCACAGCCACGCCTAAGTAAGAAAAGAGTTCCTGGTAAGAAAAGAGTTCCTGCCTTCCAGAAGAGTTCCAGTGTTCTAAATCTAGGGAGTGGCTCCAGCCCCACCCAACAGGAAAAGTAGTTCCAAACAGAAGAGGATCAGAGGCTCAACTGGCAGGCAAGTAAGCAGCATGGTCTGCTGCAGGTAAATCCACCCAAGCATTATGAGCCCGGTGCTTCCAGCGCTGGGACTGGGCATATTTATGAGCCTGGTGCCACTGGCGCCAGGACTGGGTCCAAAAGGTCCCAATTGGGACTGGTTGGCACTCGGAACCTGGGTTATGGATCTGCTTCCAAGAGAGTTGGGAAAACCCTGACCTTTTGGAAGCAGAGATCATGACAGATACTGTCTGTCTTGTTGTAGCAATCTTCTGAAACTGGGACTATATATACATTTTCTAAATCAATTGAATAGTATGGAGAATCGACCGCCACTCCAAAAGAGTTGTCTGTGCTCAAAGTAACACTTTGAGTTCTGCTGTTATCCCCAATATTTGAATGGTGTTGTCTTATAGATCGACTAGGTGTTGGATATAGGGACAATCCTTATTGTTGGAGGGTAAGACTCAAATTTAAGAACACTTCCCGATTTATCAACGTTTGTCCTTTTTATTTTGTTCGATACTATAAATTGTCACGCCACCCTGGGATAGCAACCACTTTTTTTGCTTGGTCTTCAACAGCATAAGGCAACAATTGAGCTGACCAAAAAGTTTTCTCAACATTGTCAAAGCCCATTGTGTCACCCCCCTAGTTTTGACCAAATATTGCCATTACTAAAATCTAAATTATTTGCAAATCAGTGGAGAATATCACTGCCCAGTTACAACTCAGAAGTCACATCTCTAAGGATCCAACAATTATGGTCAATTGTTTTATTGGCAGCTGACATTTTTATTTGCTAGGTAGTACGTGTTTTGAATTTTGGATTTGCAGACCAACTTCCCATTTATTTGTCAAATTAAAGCAATGAGTGGTCTGATATTTTTCTAGTCACTAAAACAGTGCTTTGCTTAGGAAGCTTTTTCCATTACTTAGACAGACTCTAGTGAGCACAGGATCCTTCCCTCCATGTATCTGAATGCGGAAGAATGGGTGTTTGGCCTTTTTCTGGATATCAGTAAAATGATGACTATGTTTTTTCTGAACTCTTTTCAGGAGCACTTTGGATTTCTTTGGGGTCTTCATGAACATAGCTTTTCAAAGTACCTCCTTCCGACATGGAACCAGATGTTGTTAGGATGGATAACAGCAAGCTATCCTTCTGGATGTTTCAGATGGTGTCACCACATTTTTATTTCCAGATCTGCAATCCCATTAACAGAAATATCCTTTCTGTCAACATTTTGGAGTTCTCCTAGAAGAGTTTTGAGAGAAATGTTTTGATTCTACACCCTCCCTCAGTTGACTTTATCAAACGTTTATTTTGAAATCAAGGCCACCTGTGACCCTGTGTCTACCACCAATCACACTGGCCTTGTATCTGGACAGGAGCATAGAATATATCTTTTTTAGACTCCAGTTTACAAGGAAGTGTGAGTTATTAGACTGCTCAGTATGAATTTTCTTGATGTCATTTATTTCTAGGGCAAAACCATGGATTGCCTTATGTAGTGTATGCACTTCCTTCCTTGAGGTCAAGTTCAGGCGAGTTGGCTTAGGAGACTGTCGGAATGAACACACATTTGGAGGTAAAATATGGAGTAGGTTTATCCTCCCTATCCACATATTCTTTGTTGTCTTCTCTTCTCATAGAACAAGCTTCAGGATCCTTTAGGATGGAGGGTACCTCTACTGTTTCTAGATTGTCTTGGCTTATAATGTCTGCTTTATCAGATTGGCTTTCGTATCTAGGAGCTCCTTCACACCTTTTGGTCTCTTTTCCTACGTGCTCAGATTCAGTGTCTTCTCTTTTTACCCACTTTTCTTTTCGAGATGTCACTGCATTTTTGAGACTTTCTGTGTTCTCTTTCTAAATGGTGTCTATTCTATTTTTTCTTTGCTTGGAATTGCACTCTTTTTCTCTGTACTCTTGGTTCTGGTTCTCAGTGGAAAGTGTTGCTGCTACTATTTTCTTGCACTTCATTATTTAAGGAGGGAGAACCAGACCCAAATGTCGGGGCACTTTGGGGAACACTGATAGTCTGTGGGTTCTGTTGGGCTCTCAACAATTGTCCAATGCTCTTGGTCAATTGCTTGATCTGTTGCTCAAATTGGGCCTCATCATGACCTTGGCGGTATCCCAGCGGTAAATCTGCCGGGATACCGCCAATGCACATAGCTTTACTGAAACTCGGTCTGGCACTATTAGCGCTGAATCCCGAGTTGTCGTAAGGCTGTTACTCACCATTTTATTAAGAGTCCATAGGACTCTATGGGACAGTATTGGCGCTATTACTGCTGCCGCAAATAGCGCCCCATTAATAGCACCAGAAATGGGTGGAAAGTGGAGTGTTTTACCTCCAGCAAAAAGTTGTAGGTAAACCTCCAACTTTCCGCCCATACTCAGGATTGGGCTGAGCGGTAATGCGGTGGGAATATCGTTACTGCCACATGTTTGCCACTCCACCCAACCCATGATAAGGCCCTTTGTCTTCTCCCACAGAAATCTAGAGAGGTCTCCGGTCATACCTTTGTTGCCCTCTGGAAGGATAGCTATCCCTCCTAGCAAATGAACTCAGGTGTGGTTGGAAGTTACCACTGTAGCCTTCATTTCTGTGTCTCCACTCCCCTTGATTCTGGGCTCTATTCTTCTGCAATCTAGGGGAAAGAGTGTTTGCTATCTCCTTGCATTTCATTAATTCAAGGGTTGTTGTATGGGTCAGAAAGCAAGCTTCCTCTAAGGCTTGGCATGTCTTTTTCTCCATATCACCTTTTTTTTCATTCACTAAGATGCTGTTACTTGGATTGTTCTCCTCTTGTC
Source organism: Ambystoma mexicanum (assembly GCF_040938575.1). Lineage (NCBI taxonomy): Eukaryota > Metazoa > Chordata > Amphibia > Caudata > Ambystomatidae > Ambystoma > Ambystoma mexicanum. The sequence continues at coordinate 1,389,606,935 of NC_090932.1, forward strand.
ATTGTCCCCCGGGTCACCTGACCCAGACCCTGGGGGAACCTTGGGGAACACTGGTAGTCCAAGGATTTTGTTGGGCCCTCAACATTAGTCAAAGTTCTTAGTCAATTGCTTGACCTATTGCTCACATTGAGAGAGCTTTTCTCCTTCCTCTGAACTTTAGAGAGGTCTCTGGTCATACCTGTGTTGCTCTCTGGAAGGATAGCTATCCCTCCTAGCAAATTAACTCAGGTATGTTTGAAAGTTACTACTGCAGCCTTCATTTCTGGGTCTCCACTCTTCATGATTCTGAAGTAAATTTACCTGGAACCTAGGGTGAAGAAGGAAAGTATTTCGAACATTTTGATTTTCCTTCCCATGGAATTCCTTGCCATGAAAAATTCTGATTAGGTTTTCCTGAGGGAAACTGTCCCTTGATTTTGATTCCCTTCTGTTGTGGGAGAGTGCATCTGTAGCCCATGATGGACATCAAACCCAGGTACCTTGGACATATATAAGTACGAGTGTCAGAAAGGTCTGAATTTTGGAACACTGGTTGAGTGTCGCTCGATTGCGACTGGACAGAGGGCCTCCTCTGTTGATTATTCTGTTTGGTGGGAGGATGAGCATTATTCAAACCCCTGAAACCAGATCCAAAGGAGTGGCACTCTTCACCTCTGCCACTTTTATGGTGGTAGTTGTTGAAGATAGTTTGTGAGTTTTCGGGTTGTTTTGTTTTCTGCTGTCTTCTGAACCTCGTACTCCTAGTAGCTTGTGAAATCACCTATTCAAGACTTTGTGAATCGTTCAAGTCCCTCACTAAATGATTGACCATCTAATTTGGGAGTGTGCAGAAAAAAGTTATTATGAACTCCCTTCTGTTTCTGAGAAATCTGTGCAAATGCATACTATTATAAATTACGGGGATCCTGGTTGTAGCCCTCCTCTACCCAGGTGGGTGAACATTCAAAAGCATATGAGCAAGGACACAGAACCCAAAACACTTACTCCTGTTATTAATTACGACATGGTGACACTGATTGCTGAATGGCAAATTTAATATACAAAAAGCATAGGTTATCAATTCACAGAATGTCACAGGATACTCAACAGATTACATGCAGTACCTATACATGATACATTTAGTGTTTGCCCCAACCCAATATTTTGGATCGTGATTTAAAAGGAATACATTCTCTGGAATCCTATCAGGATTAACATGAGAAACAAATACAATACACAGTGTTTTTTAGCACTAATAAGTACAATGTGTCAATCGGACACTAAGGTGTAAAGTCTGTGAAAGGGACAGTGAGCTAAAGACTTGGTTGAGACTCTCCCAGGGGTCATCCACCCAAGAACAGGTCAATGGGCTGTGTTTGTGCTGGTAGAGAGACTCCCAGACCCCCTTTTGATTTGCATATTAAGTAACTTTGGGTCTCACCCTAAGTTAGCAGGGGAATCCAGACGTGGACCCCTTGTTCACTGTTCTTAGAGAGACACAGCTCCACCTCACTGATGAGGCCAAAGTAGGCCCGAAACACGTGTCTGGGGTTGCTGTTGGTACTCTTGTGCAGAGAAGAATTGCCTAGCATTTCGGTGCTGCACTGCCCCTGGGTAGGACAAAGACTGATATGCAGGGATATTTTTCTTCTGTGAAAGGGACAGTGAGCTAAAGATTTGGTTGAAACTCTCCCAGGGTCAATCCACCCAGGAACAGGTGAATGGGCTGTGTTTGTGCTGGTAGAGGGACTCCCAGACCCCCCTTTGATATGCTGAATATGTAGTTCAGCTTGGGCGCCATGACCATCTTGACTATTTGAGTCTGCCCCCAGATTGATAATTTTAGAGGACCCCACCTCACAAATTCCACCTGTGCCTTCCCCCATGCAAGTTCTGCATGTCCCTCATGTCCATTATCATGTTTGCCAGGCCCTTGTTCAGATATATTCCTAGGTATTTAAGTCACCCACCCACCCATTGCAACTGGGTCTCTCATGTACAGTTGATAAGTGCTGTTATTCAGAGGCATCATTTTGCACTTTTCCCAGTTATTCTTGTACCCTGAAAAGGAGGAGAATTCCCCAATCACATGCATCATTTCTTTCACTTAGGGGCCTGGGTTTGCCAATGTCAACATAACGTCATGCACATATAAGAGTGCCTTCTGTGTATTCCCACTGGGGTTCCTATCCCTTAGACGGATGATTTTAGCCTTATTGCCGTAGACAGCAGCTTCTGCGACAGGGTAAATAACAGCAGGGAGAGAGGGCATCCTTGCCTTGTACCCCTCTTTATGTAAACCCCTCAGATTCTGAACCATTCCCCTTAACCTTAGCACTGGGGCAGCTGTACAGAAGACAGGCCATTGTTACAAACACCTGACAGAAGCGTTCCATCACCCGGAATAGATACTCTCACTCTACCCTATCAAACGCTTTCTCAGCGTCAAGTGAAAGCGCTATCCCAGGCTCTTTCCCATTCCTTTCCTGCCATAACAAGTGCATTAGCAGCCTCATGCTGTCTCTTTCTGAACTACCCGGAACAAACCCCACCTGTGTCTTGTGAATGAGGGTTAGGATGACTTTTTGTAGACTTGTTCCAAGGACCTTTGCAAAGATTTTAATGTTAGCGTTTTTCAGCGACATTGGCATGTAGTTGCTGCAGAAGATGGGATTGTTGCCTGGCTTCGGGATCACCGATATTAATGCCTCATTGAACGCCACCCAAAGCTCCCCCATTGTCTCTGCCTCATTAAACACCTGACCCAGTTTGGCCACCACCGTGATTGCCCTCACTTTGTAGAATTCTATCGGCAACCCGCATACCCAGAGAGACCTCCCACTATTCATACTGGTGATGCTCTCCCACACTTCCTCCGCTGGTATATCCCCCCTAGCAACAGCTGGTCCTCCACCTCCAACCGTGGGATGGGCAGGGTATCAAGAAATCTTTGCTCTTCGGTGGAGTCGACGAGGGGCTCCGCTGTATACAAGGCTTTGCAGAAAGTGCAGAATACTTTCAGAATTTTGTCCACCTGTGTCTCCGGCTTCCCACTGTCCCTGCACTGTATCATAGCTATTCCCCCTTGTTCCTCCTTCTACTTAAACTGGGCTGCCAATAACTGTACTGGCTTTTCTCCTTGCTTGTAGTGAGAGCCCTACAGCCTGAAGATGGAGTATTCTGATTTCTCTGTGTAGTACAAGTTCACGCCATACTCCATACTTTGCCCTCCTAAGGGCCAGCAAGACCTATGTTTTGGGGTCCCTCTCGTATTGTCGCGTCAGCTACTTTGACATCTTTTCCAGAAACACCAGTTTTCCCTAATCCTCTCTTTTCTTTCTGGCTCCCTTCTGCATCAGTACCCCCCGGAAAATGCCTTTCCTGCTGCCCACAGAGTACCCGCCAGTTTCATGGACCACTCATTGAGTGCGTAGAAGCCATCTATCATGTCCAATACCTCCCTTTTGTCACTCTGATTCTTCAACGGCTGACATTTAACCACCATCTCCTTGAGCCCTGGTGCTTTAACGTTGTGTCTAAGGCCAATAGCACTGGCTTGGGGTCTGATACCCGCCACCTTCTCACGGCAGTATCTTCCTCTGCACCAACAGAGGTAACAACCTCCTTGATATTAGGAAGAAATCTATTCTCTATTGCATGCCATAAACATACGAGGGAAAGTATATTCCCTCGCTGTCGGGTTGGCGATCCGCCATGCATCCCCTAAGCCCTGTTCTCCCATTAGATGCTTTAAAATCTCCCTATCCCTCCTCTGCCCATCCATGTGCTTATCTGACTTATCTAGAATAGGGTCCATTGTCATGTTCCAGTCTCTTCCCAATACTATATTGCTGCTGTGCACCTCATCCAACATCTTATTGAGGAATGAAAAGAAGGCCTGTTTGTCTTCTGTGGGCGCATATACCGAGCTAACCACTCAAACGTTGTTGGCCAGCTGCATCTTAATTGCCATTCGCCGGTCCTCTTCATCTGCTCAAACCCCGCTGATTCTAGCCGGCAACATTTTCTGAATGAGGTTGGCAACCCTGCATTTGTTCCACTTTTCCTGGCAGCTGTAATACACCCGCCCCACCCATCCCTAACGTAACTTTTTAGCCTCTGCCTTAAGTAGATACATCTCCTGCAATAATGCCATATTGGCCCCCTTTGCATTAGAGCAGTTTTGTGTGCTTGATATAAGGTTGAGACCGTTGACGTTTAGCCATACTATGCGCAGGGGTTCATTCACCATTGCATTTCTTCTGCGTATGCTCGCTGCCACTGCTGCTCTTAATATAACCCTTATGGATACCTCTCTGAATAACTGCTGAGCCCCACCCCTGTGCCCACTCCAATCCTCTGCACCCTCCTTCCGCCAGGCCCCTTGGTGGGGATGAGTACCTACATCGAACCTGCGCCAGTCTGTTGAGTAACTAGAAACATTAAACCAGCCGTGGGAGACCCCCCTCACATCTCTCCCTCCGCCTCTCCAATCTTTGGCAATATTGTGGGTCTCCTCCTGGTACAAAATACACAGCCCTTTCACGTTCCCCTTACCACTTTGATCCTCTAGGTATGTTACTTGTCCTCAACCTTCTGCTGGGCACTACAAGTTTACTGTTTTGTTTCCTGGTGGCACTCCTCCCCGGCACAGCTTGTGTCTTTTTGCCCGCTGTTTGGCCTCTTGCTCCCTGCAAATTCACCAGAACCTTACTCTTGAACTCTCATACCCAGGGGTTCAGCTACTCCTCCTTAAATTCCCTTATTTGCTTAGCTCCACTGCCGCAGTGACGTATCTTGACATATCCATTCGCCTTGCCCGTGCCTGCTCCATACGTTTTTTTATTAAGGCATATGAAGCAGCCGCGCCTGGGTCCCCCCCACATCTACGTCCCAGGCCAAAGGCGGGCAACCACTGCTCATTCCTTTGATGGGGCAGCTTCTTATCTGTATATCCAGCTCCCTTCATTTATCGTGCTGTCTGTGCTCCCCCAAGGCCGTCCTCCATCCAGAAAGAATAACTTCAGCAAATCAACGCCATTCCCATGTGGTGACTTGGGCAACCCATCTTGGTTCCGATGTCAGGGGGTGGTGAGCTCCAGTCTTAAGGACTACCCCGGGAGCTACAATCCCCATTTACTGCTCCTCTCTCGGCTCTCAAGCTGTAGCCGTCACAACAATATCAGGCGGTGCACTCTGCCTGCTGTGTTGATCCATACACCCGCTCATCCTCCTCTCACTGCAGCCTCTCTCTTCATTCAGCTCTCACCTCCATTCATGTGGCTGTGGAAGATTCTGCCATTTGGCTCTGGGTGATCTGTTCCTGCTGCTTTAGGGATGGAGCACTTCAGCCTCTCGACTTCCCCCACCTCTGTGCCCGCCAGGGAGGCTCTGTACTGTTTGGCACTGACGGGAGGGGAGAGAGAACCCGCGGCTCGCTGGCCATACACCTCCAAAACCAGGTAGTCACTGCTACGCCTTCGGTAGGTCTCCCCTTCCCCCCAGCTTCAGTCAGTGCTTTGGGAGTCCCCAGTGTCCTGCCACTTCCAAGCACTTGGACCTCTGTTCAGCGGTGCTCCTTAAGGCCCCCACTCTCGATCGAAGCTGCACTCTGCCTTCTACTGCCTCCATGTACCACCCGTCATCACACTTGCACTAGCTGCCATTTTTTGGCCTCACTGCATGTTGCCACCAAGGCTGTCAAAGCACTGCATTCCTCACTAGTTAGGCCTCCGCAAGCTCAGCAGACTGAAGCATTTTGTGCCCCCTCCTTCAGAGAGGCAGCATTTCATATTTTAGCTTCAGATCGGGGGTATATGACAGGGGGAACTGCCTGAGGGAGGACGCCAAAGACGAGGAGCTCTGCAGTTAAGCAGCCATTTTGCAAGCAGCAGGCCATGCCCCAAACTGAGTATGTTTTAGTTTAATACCACGGTAAGTGAACAGGGTCAAATACTGGGATTCTTCATGCAAGGAGATGGAAAAGAATGCATTCTTAAAATCAATTCAGGTGAAATATTTAGCTTTGGATGGGATGTTAAACAATATTGTGCCTGTGTTTGGGACCAATGGAAACTCTGCCTTAACAATATTGTTCAGGGGAAGTAAGTCCTGAATAAATCTCCACACCCCCCCTGTTGCTTTTTTTACTGGAGCACAGCCATGTTGCATGGGGATTCTGACAGCACTAATATTCTCTGACTCATTACGGCATCAATTGTGTCATAGATACCTTCATCACCTTCTTTTGACATGGGGTATCTTCTCACTCGAGGTAAAATGGCTCCTTGCTTCAGTTTAATTTTGACTACCCCCACTCCTATTAATAGACCAACGTCATATGGACTGCTGGTCCGCAATGTGCTGGGTATGTACGCCAAATCTTCCTGTAGGGAAGACAGTACCTTTTTCACTAGTGACTTTCTCTGGGTTATCTCCCTATTTTCAATTTTCAACTGATACGTGAGACTTACAGAAACATAATTTCATCTTCGGAGTAGTCATCTGTAAACAAGTCTTCATCTGTTAAGTCAGTCAATCTGTGCCCTTTGTCAAGAGCTATCACCGTTCACCAGTTTGCCCCTTTCTCATCAATTCTGTGTAAAATCACTCTGTCTTCCCTCTCAATTGCTGCTTCTAATCCAATTATAATTATCTTTCCGACCTACACGTCCGTAGGTACTTCTGGTCGAAACAAAACTTCTGTAGGTAACCTAACAGTCTGTTCTGTAATCTTGGAAGCCATGCTAACAATATATGTACCCATAATTAAATATTCCAATGGCATGCCCCTTTGTGCTTCCTGGCCACAAAATGCTGTTAGGAATTCTTGTGCATTCAATTCCTGGTGTAGAACATATTATCCCCTGATCAGCGAATGGTATTGTCATGTTGAATTTGCTCATCAAATCTCTCCCCAACACTTTAGCTGGTGTCTTGTGGGAATACAATAATGGCATGGACATGTCATGTTCTCCAATAGTGGGCTGCAAAGAGTCTGTAAAAGGAGACATAGTTGTCGCCCCAGAAAATGTGTGTGCTTTCATAGCAATGCCCGCAATGGGGAATGTCCCTTCTCAAACAGAGGATCGAGTCTACTCCATATCTATTGGGAAGGAGAATGTCTTGTCACCTATGGTTACCCCCACTCTCAGGTCCTCAAGTAGGTATAGTGTAACTAATAGGATAAAACACATAAAGAATGTCTCTGGGTTGTCCGTTTGTTGATACATGTCCAGTCCTATACCAGTGAAAGGGTTTCCTCCCACTTTCACACCCCATATCCTAGGTGGGGGTGCCTGTGGCACTATGTTCACGTTCCATGGTGTCATCGCATTCAGTTCGGCTAACGCCTGTGTCTGTATTGGTGTTTGCTGTATCTGCATTGGAGACTGCCGTGTTTGCATTGGTCCTAGTTATGCTTGAAGTGGCATCCCATTGCGTCCCATTGCGTCTGTTGAATTTGTGGTGCTAGTGCCTGATACTATGTGGGATCCTGAGCATAATATTGGCTCTGCACTATATGGTGGGTGGTACACTGTTACCCCTCTTGGATCAGCTGCTTGACAAATCTGTTGCATTCCTCCCCTGCTTCTGCATTGGTGGGAAATATGCCCCATCTTCCCACATGTCCAATTTAGCTGTGTCTGTCCCCCGAATCTGGGTTTCCCCCCCATTGAACCCTCCTACTTGTGGAGCTGAGATCCAAACCCTCTGCTCCTGTGTGCAAACCCTTGCCCTCATGGGAAATAGTTATACTCTCCCCTTCCTGCAAAATTTCCATTCACTGCTGGCTGCACATGTTGTGTCCCTTGTGTGTTAAAAACTACCCCACCACTTGTAAATACTGCTCCTTTCACTGAGATTTTGTAAAACAATTTCTGAACTAGTCTTTCTTCCTCAATATTCCTGACCTCGATTTTCTTTCTGTCTTTCTCCTGCTTTAAAGCGACAATGGTGAACAATCCTCAACTAAATCTCCGCCCATGGCTTTGCTTCAATTCTGACTATTTTTTTCAACAGTCCCTGCAATTCCTCGGGAAGCCCCTGGCATAGAATGTGATAAAAAATAGTTATGTTTTTGCCCCACCTTTCTCTGGTCTCTAACCACCATTTTCCCTGAATATAAACTGTCGTATCTTCATCCGCTCTCATTTTACAAGTCTTAATGTCACTCATGTATGACGTGTCTGGTTACCGAACCCTAAGTTCTATCCATACATAAGTTCGGCAGTTATTAAAGGGTGCTGTATCATGGTCAGTATTTTGTGCTGTCACACAAGGATAGCCAGGCCATCTCCGAATGTCATTGACTACTCACCCAATATGGCAGCAAGCAAGCTTTCTATGTCACCTACTGGTAAGGTCATCCCAGCTGTCATTCTTTCTAATTTATAGACCAATTTACCCACCCTTGATGTCAGGGTTGGCAATTTACAAATCAAATTATTTGTATCCATTTGTGGACACAGAATATATTGTGCCAGTCCTCCTCCTTTCTCTAACAAGGGGATTTGTGTGAGCACATCTCCCTGTCTGAGTGCAGCCACACCCTTTGTCTTTGTCACTGCGTATGTCATACTAGATCTCCTAATAAATCCCTCAATCTGTTTACGTACAGAGTTCGTTCCTCTAAACTATTTGATGAACCAGTTTGGGCATTTGGGGCATTCAACAGCCTCTGGTCTCCTCCCTGGTTCTTCCAAATCTAAACATGCTTTCTCTTTCCCTATGCCCATGCTTATAGAAGGGGCTCATGTGGCCTCCTCCTCTCCTTTTTCCTTTCTCTCTTCATCTTCAAACATAGTATCATCACTCTCATCACCTTTGTCATCCTCTCTGTCTTCATGCAGACTCATCCTATACATTCCACTCATCACTTCCTCCAATAAATTCCTTCCCCACCCTGCAGAGGCCCTCTTCTACTCTGCATCACACTGCTAGTGCCATCCCTCATGCTCCTTGCCAACCCTTCTTCTTATGGCCCCTTCTTTGCCTTCATCTGGAAGAGAATATTTTGTAAGAATCTCATCTATTTCCTTGCAAAGTCTTTCTGAGCTCCTGTCTCTTTCTCTCTGCTCTTGTTTTAGGTCTCTCTGTCTGGGAACATACATCCCCTAATAATATCGGAGCTATGTGATCAATGCACCTTCTGTAATTTCATATATGAAAATGTCGAATTAGAAAATTGAAGCAAGCAGTGATTACTCTTTCCTGCATCACCTGTATATGGTACATGTTTACCCATACACACTTGTCAGTGTCACACTTACCTTCTTTCCTGTGCCGCCGACTCCCCTCTTTCCCTGCGACATCAGTTCCCTTTCACTAAACTGGGTTGGAACTGGCGCCACAGGGTCCTTTTTAACCTTTTTATTTCTACTCTATTTTCCCCTGCAATGTATTTAATGGAAGCGGGGGACACCGCAACCCCACTCAAACCCATTATACCATTCAGTGGTAGCGGGGAATACCCCTGCAACCTCTGCTCTCCTTGGTCAGTATAATGGTATTCAGTATTTTGGTTACTACCCAATGCACAGTAAAAGTGCATTTGGCATTTCTTTTCTGCTATTTTCACGCAATATGATAATATCATGGACTTTTTTCTTTGTCTTTCCCTGCTACTTTCTATCTCTCATTGCCTCTCTCAGTCCCTCTCTTCCTCCTTTTGCCTTTCTTCTTCCCTTTCTGCATCTCTTCGTCTTTCTTTCCCTTTTTTGTTCTTCATCTCGTCTCTTCTCCCCTTCTCTGTCTGCCTCTCGCATCTTTTCTCTTTCTCGCTCTTCTTCATTCCTTATTTCTTTCTCTCTCTCCTATCTTTTCTGCTTTCCTCCTGTTCTTTTTTCACATATTTTTTCTCCTGCCTTTCTCTAACTTCCCTTCAAATCGTCCTTGCAATTTCCAACTAATATGAGCATTATCTGTCCTCCTACCCATTCATTCAGCTTGATCGCCGTCTCAACCGTGTTGCCCTACCTCCCTCACTCTGAGGAGCTCCTCCTCAGCATCTGTTAATTTTGCCTGTAGATCACAGCTCTCATCATATTCCACATGTGTGGACACAGGTCTTTGTTTACCTTTTTTTTCACCACTTATAATGTCTTCACTAAACTATGCGGCTGGCGCATATGTGGGATTAGTGTACCCTGGCACTGCTTTTAATGCTCGTGATGGATATAATCCCTTTGCTTCCAAAGGTGGATCACTGCACTGGGAGGAGGAAAGAGGAGCCGCGGGTGCTATGCCCCCTCTGTCATGCTGATTGAGCATCCATTATTTTGTGTTTGGCTCCTCTTGTATTTGTATTTGTATTTATTGTATTTATATAGCGCTTTAATCAAAAGCGCTTTACTCTGCCCCATACATTTCCACAGTGCCAGAATGGGGGGTCGATTCTGCAACTGTTTTCCTTGGTATTAGCATGATTGACCTAAAAACATTTGACATAAAACTTTTGATTGAACTTTTTTGACATTATTTTTTGGTCAAATTTAATTAAATATATATATGGAGGTGGGTAAGGGTATAGATTAGGTTGAGGGGAATTGGGGGGAATTGCGGGGGGTCTCCCCCCACATTTTAGACCAAAAGAAAGGTCAAATTAATTTGATCAAATGTGATTAGATCAAATGATTTAGGTCAAATAGAGACACACCGTTTTCCCTTGTACGATCCTTGTAAATATGTGCAAATGTGTTGCAGTACTGACTTAGAGCGAGTGCCTTCCTGCGACCAGGGCATAAACATTTTGCCCGCAGTTTTCCACACCCACTGAGTGTGGTGCTTAAGGATGTTGCCTTGTACCAGGGTAATGCTTTCCACAGGTGAATAATGGGAGTATCCCCCATGATAATACGTCACAATTTAACTTACTGATACTTACTACATTTTATCTCTATTTTCACTCATTCTTTTTTACCTCCCTTTCACACCTTTACCCAACAATACTTCTCTTGCACCTAATATTTCTTTGTCTCCCTCTGAGACCATGCCTCCTGCGTAACCTAATGTGTCAGAGCAGTACCACAAATGGCACTCACTCCGGACAGCCCGACATCCCTGTTCCCTCCCAAACCTCTGAGTTACACCACAATTGCCACTTATGCTCCGAGCAGCCCAACCTCGCTGCTCCCACACCAGACCACACTCCTTGGTCAACACCACAACTTCATGTCCTCCGCAATATATACCAATATTCACAAATGTTCACTTTTCACATAACCTAAGCTATCTTACAACATGAGGCTGGTGCCAGCAATTACTACACACATAAATACACCAGGCTTTCTTCTGAACTCCTGGTGAGGTTATCCTTCTCTTAGTATTACCCCATACTGATGAAGAGGAAGTGCCAAGTGCCATCCACACTCTAGCCACCCCCTTCGTAGTACCCAGTACTTTCACACCAAAGTATGTGACGTATGAAGAACAAATAAACCAGCTAAGAGCAGAGGCAGGGCACTGCTCAGTGCCTATCAGAGTAACAGCACCTATTCAAGTACCGACACCTAAGAAAACCTGGACAGTAAGGTACCCATTGAGAAAACCATATCCACAGTCAAGACGAAATGACGGTTGTCAGAATGGGATACCCGAAGAAGCCAAGAAGATAATAAAAGAAGACGAATGGTGATGTCATAACACATCCAACAGACACACACAAGGATGATATAAGACCAGAGAATATTGATGGAAAACAAAGACAAAAGGAGATACTATGGATAAATGACACCTTGAACCCAAGATGAAGAAACTTATGCCATATACACGATGAAGATATTCAGTTAGTTAAACGTGTACAGATGCAAGAAACTGTAAGAAGCAAAGAAATCGTGAAGTTGTAAAATAGATTGCGGCAAGCGCCAACTATACATACATATATACCTCAAAAGCACTACATAAGTATAATTCCACTACGCACATGAGCAGAATTTAATAAAGGTTACTAAAGGTCTCAAGAGGAGAGGGTTGCAGCGAGAATTAAGATGGAGCGAAACACAGCTGAAGGTAACCCTGCCAAGAAGCCATGGTCGTATCTAGTTGGAAAAGGCCGACAGTGGATACAATTAAAGAGAAAATAACAGAGTATCCTGTTCAGAAAGGTTAAGATAAGCCACAGATGGTAGAAGACTGGCAGAATTAAATCAAAGCCAAAAAGGACCGTACGACCCAGCCTGATTTGCATATGGCTTTCCCCCTTCTGTAATGGCTTGGCAGGCTGAAAAACAATGGTCTGGAGGGTTGCCCGGAACTATGCCCATGGTTATGATTTATTCAAAACCTATCAGCCATCACCTTTTCGTTTTGCTAAAGTCACCCCAAGTGGGACGGGTATGCCCAGATGTGGGTCCCAAGTCTGCCGAGCCTAGATACCCAAGCTACTCCTCACTGATGACGCCCAACAAGGATGAGACATATCTGGGGATGCTTGTGGTCTCTTGCAGAAGGGATGTGACCTAGCAGTTCAGGCTGGCCTGCCCCTTTAGGGGTAGGACCAAGCCTGATTTGCATATGGTTTTCCCCCTTCTGTAATGGCTTGGCAGGCTGAAAAACGATGGTCTGGAGGATTGCCCAGAGCTATGCCCGTGGTTATGATTTATTAAAAACCTTCCAGCCATCACCTTTTCGTTTTGCTAAAGTCACCCGAGTGGGACGGGTATGCCCAGACGTGGGTCCCGAGTCTGCCGTGCCTAGAGACCAAAGTTACTCCTCACTGATGACGCCGAACAAGGATGAAACATGTCTGGGGATTCTTGTGGTCTCATGCAGAAGGGATGTGACCTAGTAGTTCAGGCTGGACTGCCCCTTTTGGGGTAATACCAAGCCTAATTTGCATATGGTTTTCCCCCTTCTGTAATGGCTTGGCAGGCTGAAAAAGGATTGACTGGAGGGTTGCCCAGAGCTTTGCCTGTGGTTATGAATTATTCAAAACCTTCCAGCCATCACCTTTTCATTTTGCTAAAGTCACCCCGAGCGGGACGGGTATGCCCAGACGTGGTTCCCGAGTCTGCCGGGCCTAGAGACCCAAGCTACTCCTCACTTTTGACACGCAACAAGGCTGAAACATGTCTGGGGATGCTTGTGGTCTCGTGCAGAAGGGATGTGACCTAGCTGTTCGGGCTGGACTGCCCCTTTTTTGGGTAGGACCAAGCCTGATTTGCATTTGGTTTTCCCCCTTTTATAATGGCTTGGCAGGCTGAAAAATGAGGGTCTGGAGGGTTGCTCAGAGCTATGCCCGTGGTTATGATTTATTCAAAACCTTCCAGGCATCACCTTTTCATTTTGCTAGAATTAAATCAAATACATGAAAAATACATGAATAAGAGGTTGATTTCACAGTGTCCTAGTCACGTGACAAGGCAGGCAGGAAGAGTAAGAATTGTACACCTACGCATGGATCTCTGCCATACCCATACTCCCTAAAAGTTCTCAGACCAAGAAACAGATTCAAGGCCAAACTACAATACAGTAATTGACACATGAACACTAACGTGATGATTGATTGTAACATTATTGGAGGGAAGCTGGTGTGCAGACGAGCTTCCTGCACTTGACTGGTAGTTCTGCATGCTGCTAGACATGAGTGGAAAAGTATGAGTGGGGATGATGCCAACCCAATCATAGTGGACCTTGTAATATAGGGTCCTATAGACAGTATAGCCAATGGGACGACGTAATTTTAGTGACGTTCATAGTGGCCATTTTGAAGGAAGGGCTTAGTTGCCCCACCTGACATTGAGTATCCAATCCACTTTCCCCGTTACCACATACAGATATAGTACCTATGATAAAGTTACCTTCCGATAACCAATCACGTTGTATGTTAGGTTCTTAAGATTGCACGTCAATGATGACAAATTTTTGCCATACATACTGTGTTTTTTCTAAAATTGGATGGAGTTGGAAGAGAGAGCTAGAAGATCAAGCTGTTGCTGATGTTCGTTGTACTCCCCGTTTTATGTACTTGTCATTAAATGGACTCCCTTTGCCAAACTATTGAGTTGTCATATTTATTTGATGCATGAGTATGAATCTGCATCCCCATCTATCTCAAGGGTACTGCTACTCATCTTAAAGGGCTGTTTGGAGATCCCCAGTCAGAGGGCTGGCTGGAAACCATCCAGTTCACTTGGTAGCAGAGTTTAGATGGTTAGATTAGATAACATACCCATCAACCGTCGACATAAGTAACTTTGGGTCCTCAGCAATATCAAAAGTGTTTTTCTATCCGGCTGAATAGAACAAGAAGCTCCCCGTAGATAGTGGTTAGTTTAATCAAAAACCCTGCAGGTTAGGTGTGAAGGGACCCTTGCTTTCTCCCAAAAACCCTTCCCACTTCTACGAGCAGCTGATCGAACGAGCGGCACGGAAAGGCGGTAACAAAGTGGTGATCCCGAGCATCCGAAGAGGAAAAACATGTGAACGGTGAGTAAAAAAGACTGAATGTTTTGGCAAAAAGCTTGGCTGCCTTATAAAACAAGTAAAGGGAAGGTAACGGAGGGAGGTGGGACAAATATAATGTCAGAGTAAGAGTATAACATAAATATATGCATAAGGAAAATAAAACTGACTCGAGTGTGGCAGAGCAATATAAAGAGATATTGTGAATGTGGCCTCGATAAGAGTACACGCCCAAGTGCTTAGGTTTTAAAGAGTGCTAGCAGAAGCCTTCATCTAAAGTCCTGATTGATAGGATGACGTAGGAGTCCAGATTGGTTGAAGACAATCTGAAAGAGATGGGCTTACATTCCATATCGGAATACAAATAGGGGAGGATGCATCTGAGGAAGGAGGTGGCAAAATATTTGTGTGGCGGGCCAGAATTTGTCTGTCTGTTTTATGTGTTTTAGTTAATATATGACGTCATAAGGTAAAACTTTTTTTTTTTAAATTAGCATGAAAATTGCACGATTATAAAGAAAAATTTTGCATGACATGGATTGATGATTGTTGTTGATAAAAGTGAACAGTAAAATTATTATTGAAAATACAGGATTGGAGCTTGCGACAATTGGTGCTCACTCATATTGTTGATTTTGTTTGTAGAAACGTAAAAGTATAATAAAGTGTTATATAAAGAGAGGACAAACAGGTTAAGCATGGAAGACATTATCCTATTGATACACTTATGCAAACAGTTACCGAAGCATGTACCTAAGCTTATACAGTACAGTGCAGAATGGGCTAAAGGGACCGCAGACAAAAAGTTTATGCCATGGCCCCAAGGCGGATCGTTATTTAAAATGGTCCTGCGACACATGACAACATATTTACATGCTACGTACACGTGAAAAAAGTTAGACAAACGCCTGGCTAGTTTAATACTTTGGAAGATGTACCAACAAGAAAAAGAGGAGGAGCCACCGTTAGATTGGATACTGAATATATGCACAGAGGGGGGTGAAGAGCCTTCTGCGCCACCCGCCCTGTCTGAAATAAAAAGCGATGCTAGTACAGATGAAGGATTGTACCCATTAAGGGAACTTAAAGCAGCAACGGGATTTAGCAACCCGTCATATGAGTCGCCCACGCAAAGTGGTGACGAGAGCCCAGAAAAGGACAGAGAAAGAGATATTACCTCCAAAGTCCCAAAGGACAAGGAGAGACATGAAAAGGAAAAAGGAGATCAAGCACAACAAGTACATCTCGAGGTACGGAAAGGAGAATAGAAGAAGAAGAACAAAAAATACGGGAAAAGAGGATAAGAAGACAGAGAGATGAGGAAATACGCAGGGCACATGAACGAAGAGATGCGAGGAAATTAGAGCAAGATAGGGTCAGAGAGGAAGCGAGGAAGTGTAGAGAATTTGATGACGACATAGAACGCAAGCGAAGACAGAGAGCACAGGATCTAGAATATCTGGAAAGAGAGGTGAAAAAACCCAATACAGTAGTAGAATAGGAAGATATAGAATAATTCTTTCCTGAGTAAGATTCAGTACCAGGCACATCTAGAGTAAATCCAGAAGATGACTTTGACACCAGAAGTGTCGGGGAGGCAATTGATAGAATATATGATGAGATGGGGCTAGAAAAGAAACCCCATGGGAAAGGAGAGGATGAGCGTCTTGTGAGTGCTCAGTTGTATGATACTGAGGACGCATGCCGAAGTAGCAGACATAGAGAACTGTCCTTAGATAGGCTGACACTGAATAAAAATGAGGAGGATGAGAGAAGTTGCACAAGTTGGGCACAGACAATATCAGACGCAGAAAGAGAAGAATGTGAAGAAAGAGAAGACAAAAGAAGTTGCAAATGATGCTTCTCTAGGGCAAACGGAATGAAATGGTCGGACTCTACTGGGTCTGCTCTTAAAGCACCTGAGTTAGCCATACAATCAGATCGGCATGAAGGAGTGTCACACCGTCAGAGGTGGTGTCTACACCGCCATATGTAAGAAGGTTAAGGACATTGCCAGGTAGACGGCGATGCAGGAATATTACCCCTGCTGTAGGCAGAAAAATGATGAGAGAGGAAAAGGAGTTTAATGTGTCGCAGTTCCACTTATTAGAAAAAGGAGAAACAAGACCACAATATATACCTTGGTCGCAGATGGATAGAGAAAACCTGAAAAATAAGCTCCCAATGTTGACATCTGTAGCCGGAAAATGGATACATGAGTTAGAAAAAATGACGGGAGGGAACACATTAGCTATATGGGATATAAGGGGTCTTTTAATTGCCATACTTGGTGATAGAGCTGATGATGTCTGGACACATGCAGGTTACCCTGGAGTGACTACAGTTAATACCGCGCATGATGGAGCATCGTTTAACAATTGCAGAACCGCGGTATGAATAGCGCTTAAAGTGCTATACCCGGACACTTCTGATATGGGAGCTATAATGACACGCAAGATGGGGGAGGGAGATGATCCGTTGCTTTACATTCAGAATTTCCAAGATGCCTGTGTATTGAAAACTCATGAATCTTGGGGGAAATCTATACCTGTTTTTACCATATATTATAACAAAAACAAAGAGGTGATTGCTGGAAGGTTTAGAATGAATCTTAATCACTAGCATTGCTCTGGGCACCACCAAGACCATCGTTCTTCGCCTGCCAAGACATTACAGAAGGGGAAAGACCATATGCAAATCAGGCTTGGTCCCACCCCAAAAGGGGCAGTCCAGCCCGAACTTCTAGGTCACATCCCTTCTGCATGAGACCACAAGCATCCCCAAACATGTTTCGGCCTTGTTGGGCCTCATCAGTGAGGAGTAGCTTGGGTCTCTAGGCCCAGCAGGCACGGGAACGACGTCTGGGCATGCCCGTCCCACTCGGGGTGACAAAGCACAAACAAAGAGGTGATGGCTGGAAGGTTTAGAATGAATCTTAACCACTGGCATTGCTCTGGGCACCCTCCAGACCATCGTTCTTCGCCTGCCAAACCATTACAGAAGGGGAAAGACCATATGCAAATCAGGCTTGGCCCCACGCCAAAAGGGGCAGTCCAGCCCAAACTGCTAGGTCACATCATTTCTGCATGAGACTACAAGCATCCCCAGATATGAAGTTACAATATTGTCAACAAGAAGTTCTGTACATAAGCCAGCTGATATCACATGAAGGGAAAAGGGTTACGCCTGAAAGAGCTGATGCCATTTCAAAAACAGCTAAGCCACAGACGATAAAACAAATGCAGAGTTTTCTAGGATTATGTAATTATGTCAGGGCATGGGTCTTTCATTACAGCTCTTTTACCAGGCCCTTATTACAAGCCTTAAAGAAACACAGGCAACAAAGGAGAAAATCGTGTGGACTAAGACTATGGAGGAAGGGTTTGATGAACTAAAGAAAGCCATTTGCACAGCACCTGTTTTAGAAATTCCCAATTATGCAGAGGAATTCTACTTGTTCTCACACACAAATGGCAGTGTTATGACAGCAGTCCTTACACAGAAAACCACGTTGGGGGTACAAGCCCCTGGCATACTTCAGTGGGATTTTAGATCCAGTAATGAGAGGTCACTTCCATTGCGAACAAAGTGTGGCTGCCGCAGCGTTCACCATAGAAAAAGCTACAACCGTTATAATGGTGTGCCCAATGAGATTATTCGTCAAGCACGCGTTATTTGTCATTTTAGAGAAACCGAAAGGTACATTGACATCTCAAAGAGCTTCTGCTTATGAAGTGGTCATATCGATGCAACGATTAAAATAGTTTGATGCAAAATAGTGAACCCAGCTATGTTTATAGCAGAGCGAGTCACTGAAGGAGAGCCAATACTTGATTGCGCAAACTATGAAGAATTTTATGATGAGATTCCCAGAGTGAAAGAGAATGCATTGGCAGAAGGAGAAATCATCTTTGCTGATGGTTCTTCCAGAATTGATCAGAATGATGGATTAAGATATACAGGTGCTGCTGTGATGAAGCACACAGTGAATGGGGAATTCTGAGCACTCAATAGTGCACAGTTACCCTCCCATTATTCAGCACAGGCTGCCGAATTATTGGCGTTGATACTCGCACTAGAGAATCACGCAAACCAGGAAGTAACAGTGTACAGTGACTCCGCCTATGGGACGTCGACAGTGCACGCAGGCTTGGCGTGCTGGAAAAGGAGGGGCTACCTCCGAGCGGACGGCATGCCAGTGCAAGACGCCACCTTACTGGATAGGCTCATTAAGGCACTACAGCTCCCAGTGGGCATAGTAGTCATGAAATGCGCTGCCCACACGAAAGGGACAGATTTTATTCACGAGGAAATCAAGCAGCAGACACTGAAGCCAAGTGTGTGGCAACCAAACATGAAATAACAATGAATGTTGAAATATCTGATGTGCATGAGAAAATGATTGTTGTAAGGAGTGAGACTGAAGGCTACAGTAACATGCCAAATACTCAGTTAATGGAGCTCCAAGGAAAAGCACCACAGGAAGAAAAGAACCTATGGATGCAAAGAGGGTGTTCTTCAAACCCCTCTGAGAGCTTGTGGTGACAAGACAGAACTGGTAAACCAGTGTGCCTATAGCCATACTGAAGATAGCACTGGAACAGTTACACTATCCAGCGCACATAACAAAAGAGAATCTAGCAGCAGCAATTGCCGAAGACTGCTTTATACCGGACTTGGCAGAGCACGTTGCATTCTTTATGATAAATTGCATAATCTGCCAGAAGTTCATGGCTGGGCATACACTACGTGTGATTAGAGGAGTCATCCCAAGGCCTGATTGACCTTTCAAGCACTTGCATATCGACTATGTTGATATGATTCAAGTATATAATGGGTAGAGGTATGTAATTGTTGTGGTGTGTCCATTCTCTAGATGGATAGACGCAGGTCCATGTACACACCCAGACTCTACCTGTGCAGCCAAATTCCTGGGTAGGGAGGTGTTTCCCAGATGGGGAGTGTGTGAAGTTATGAGGTCAGATAATGGTCCTCATTTTTGTTAACGCAGTATTTGAACAGATCAGTTTGTTGCTTGGTATGAAGCACAAGTTTCTATCGGCGTATCATCCTCAAGGGAATGGGATATGCGAGAAGCTCAATGGCTCTTTAAAGGAAAGGATAGCCAAGTTGAAGCTTACTCTAAAGAAGGGATGGTTACACTTTCTTCCACTGGCCCTGTATGCACTACGAAACCAACCTGTTCTGATCACCATCTCACGCCGCATGAAATCGTGACGGGCAGAAGGATGCGAAAGCCGTTAACACCTCGAACTAGAGCTAGATGTGATGCTCAGCCTACAGAAGAAGTGTTAGGATTGAAAATGCAAAACTACTTGAATTGCATGACATCTTGTTTTTCTGTAATTTCAGTACAGCTGCAGCGACGACAAGAAGGGTGTAGGGCAGTACAGAACACAGAAGGAGATGTTACAACAGATAAAATTTCAAAATTACGTGTACCTCAATTATTCCCTGGGGACACTATCCTAGTAAGGAATCACACAAGAAAAAAGGACGAGCCAAGGTTCCATGGTCCGTTCATTGTAGAGGACATCACACCTTCTGCAGTCAAGTTACAGGGAAGAAGAGCTTGAATCTTCCTGGGAGATATCAAGCCATATATCGGAGAGACCCCTCTGCCTGCACCCCACCGCGAAGAGACTACAGACAACAGGGAAGAACCACAGCACATGCAGACAAGATCTATAATGAGGAAGAAGGACGCATGACCAGTCAAGTAAAAGACAAGAAACTTTAGTGCAGAGTTGCAACTTAGTTTTGGACATTTCCTTTAAGCAAAATAAGGGAAGAGGGACACAAAACACAAAAACTCTGTGCATCCTAGTTGCAGGGTGCAGGAAGAGAATTGCATTTATAAAGCCACAATATAGCTTGTTGATTTTGAACTTTGGGCTGAGGCACACTGAAGCCTTGATAAGAAAAGCTATGCCAAATTTTGATCGAGGATATATAAATTGGAAGAGAATACCGTATCCGGAGTCCTTTGCCACAGAATCCTTGTTTGGACTCACTTATGGTGTCACACAATAGGGACCTCACCACGGACAATTTGATCTATTTTGAGTTAGTATTGAGGTCCTACCCGTCGTTGGTGGGAAGACTCACGAACATAACAGAGTTTCCTCAAGATCCTGAAAACGAAAAGACAATAAAGAGGCTGCTCACAGCGCTTACAGAAAAGTCTCTTGTACTTCCGGAGTACAGCGAGGACAAGACAAATGTCCCTATCCCAAGTAAATAACAGACTAGCTAAAGCTGTATTTTTTCGCCTAATTGAAAACTTTCCAGAACTTGTGGGGAGACATGCCAATATCGACGTCCTCACTTTCATCAGAGATCCAGCAAACACTACACATTTGAGTATGCTCCTGCACAGCATTGTGATTCAGGAAGAACTTTCAAATCATCATCAAAATCACAGAAGAGTGTAGAAACTTTCCTTCGAGGGACAGATCGTGAAGGTGTTGCCAAGGGCTTCACTTTTGTTCAGGTTGACAAGAAAACAACATGTCGTCTGGAGTGAAGCAAATTAGAGTCATTGACTGGGAACTGATCTATATGGAATAAGCAGTTTAAAAACTTACTGAACTTAGTGCCTCATTTTGAACTTTCGTAGCGGAAAAAGACCTGTTCCAGACCAAAGAGACAATCTATTATTCGGACCAAGAGGATAAACCAAGAGGATAACCAATCCAGCACTTATGACCTACAGGCAGAGCAGAGTCCAGACATAGTGACACTGTTTAGCATGTATTAAAGGAATTAGTTTGTCTTCCTTAGATGATTAAGATGGGAAGCCAAAACAGCACCATAATTCTCCCCCATGAGGAGAGACATTCATATATTCGCCCAGGTACAAATGCTGCAAAATAACCTACAAATGTGTAATTTACACATGCATTGTATTCATTATCATACTATTGTCATTAACGATTACAACTGCATTCTTCATAGGTGCACAAAGTGTTCAGATTCCCGTGGACCCACCTAATGATGAACGCATGAGACCTACAAAGGTTCCCAGACCTTACATTGTCATTCCAGTTCCTAGAAAGAATGATAGAGTGACTGAGCTTGAAATGGATGTGATAAACAATGACACACACAAAGTACTTGTGCTAATAAAGGAATTGAAACGCCAGAGACAGGGTCGGCAAAGTAAATTAGATAAGGGATTGATGAAAAATACACATACACAGATAATGGGCACATACACACCTGGTCTAATGTCAATGACTTCTGGACAAAAAATGATGAGAAGTTTTACACCAAAAGAAAATGAGAGACAAACCAAGGAAGATGAATTTTAAAGAGACAAAAGACTTTAGAGAATGAACAGACGGAGACAGCACTTACAAGCACATCTGATCCAGTGATGAAAGGTTCAAGTTCTGCAAGACAATCACGTGCGGAAATAATAGCAGAATCAATATGGCTGTTTATAACCGTTGTCAGGAAGAGACATAGGGATAAACAAGAACTAATAGAGCTTTCTACTACTCAGGGAACCCGGATGGATGTTCCTATAAATCAACTAGCCAGCAGAAGCTATACGGATGTGTTCAAAGATGTGGTTTTATCAAACTACAGAAAGAAGTTAAGAATTAAAAGAAGCACACAAGAAGACAACAACAAACTGAATGATTACCTGGATAGCAAAGCACACTTGGGAAACAACATATAGTACCAACATATGAAGGAAGTTGGAAGGCAAACTTCAGATGAAGAATGCTTTGTTTGTGCACTCCTAGCATACAGCATGGGGAAGTCAAAACTATTTGTAGCTGTGGAGATAGATGTCAAAACAGCACACTGTTTAGCACATATAGCAATGTGCACAACCCAAGGCCAGTTCATGGGAAGTGATGGTTCGCTCAAATGGGCAACTGAAGCCACTGACCCAGATGAAGATAATTATGTCCAAGACATAAAGACGAGAAAAAATGGCAAAACGAAGAATATAGTGATCAGATATAAGAAACCTGGAGTGAAAGGAGCAGAGATCAGAAGAGAAAGAAACAAGCAACTCAACACCAAAGGAAAATCTACAGAAGACGCTTGAAGATGGAAGAACAGAGGTCAAATGCAAATTTGGGGAACAAGGCTTTCTCCAGAAGGATGGGAGAAAGGAGTAGTGATCTGCAGAGCATGGATGATTATTGGATACTATAAAGAAACAATTGAAAATGCACAAATGATATGCAAACCATTATGGCCGAGGCTTGCAAGGCTACTGACATGGGTCAAAGACAGAGGAGGACCCCTGCAGATAGTGACCTGAACAGTTCCAAACTATGATTTAGAACCAATGGCACACAGTGGATGAATCTTCGATGCTACAGGAATGATGCATGGAACTGCAGTGTTCATGGATCATTATTTGGCATGTGGATCCAAAGCATATATCAGATTGCTGAAAGCAGATGCTCACCTAAGGAAGAAGAGATCTGTGGAACTGATGAGCCGAATAAAGAGAGAAAATGATTTCTCTGCCAAATCAATAGAAACCTTTGATGCAATCCCGCATGAACATAGACTGTTCAGCTTAGCCTCATCAGTGTTCACGACAATTCTGATGCTGAGGATCCAGGTTGGAGCAAATACCAAGTGGCTTCATATCTCCAGATGGGAATTACTACAGATGATTAACACAACCATAAAGGGATTTAATGCAATCAAAGAAGAGTTAAGAGCAATTTGTCTAATGACGCTCTAGAACAAATATTTCCTAGACATGATCACAGCTATGGATGGAGGTGTTTGTGCAATAATCGGAGAATCATGTTGCACATTTACACCTTCACACGATGACGAAAATGGGAACTTAAAAGAAGCCATATGTATGCTGACACAACTACAGAATCAGATGATAGATGAAGTTGACGAAGTTGATGATGACAGTTTGTTTAGAACACTGTTTTCATGGGTTCACAATGGATGGCAGACATATTCAAGTTCCTAGGAGCCCTGTTGGTGATGATATTGCTTGGATTCTGTGTAATCAAGCTAATAATCTCTCAGTGCCAGAAAACTGCAAAAAAGGCCATAGGGATGAAAAAAATGATTGATGTTGAGTCAGGATGGAAGCCCAAGGACCTGACTGATGAAATAATAGATTTTGTGAAAGCCTGCATTTATGCACCAGATGGAACACAATTCCTGTATCCCAGAAAACATAGAATATATTTGGGAAGATGGATCTATTGCAATCAAAATGGCAAATGTCAACTAATGACATGGAACAAAGATGAGCATGTGAGAACAGCAGGATGTTTGAAGGGATCAATAAAGATATGCACTCCAAGGAAGCATTTCTTCAGACCTAGATGTCTAGATCCAGAAGATGAAATTAAAGTTGATACAAAGAAGGAAGTGACAGTGGTCAATGAATCGCCCAGAGGGGGGAGTAAAGAGGAAGTGCCAAGTGACATCCACACTCCAGCCACCCCCTTCGTAGTACCCAGTACTTTCACGCCAACGTATGTGAAGGATGAAGAACAAATAAACCAGCAAAGAGCAGAGGAAGGGCTCTGCCCAGTGCCTATTAGAGTAACAGACCCTATTGAAGTACCAACACCTAAGAAAACCTGGACAGTAAGGTACCCATTGAGAAAACCATATCCACAGTCAAGACGAAATGCTGGTTGTCAGAATGGAATACCCGAAGAAGCCAAGAAGATAATAAAAAAAGACGAATGGTGATGTCATAAGATGGACACACACATAGATGATATAAGATCAGAGGATACTGATGGAAAACAAAGACAAATGGAGATACTATGGATAAATGACACCTTGAACCCAAGATGAAGAAACGTATGCCATATGCACGATGAAGATATTCAGTTAGTTTAAACGTGTACAGATGCAAGAAACTGCAAGAAGCAAAGAAATCGTTAAGCTTGCATACGCTTAGTAGTAAAACAGATTGCGGCAAGCGCCAACTATACATACACATATACCTCAAAAGCACTTTGTACATAAGTATAATTCCACTACGCACATGAGCAGAATTGAATAAAGGTTACTGAAGGTCTCAAGAGGAGAGTGTTGCGGCAAACAAATCGAGAATTAAGATGCAGTGAAACTCAGATGAAGGTAACCATGCCAAGAAGCCAAGGTCGTGTTGGTTGGAAAAGGCAGACAGTGGATACAATTAAAGAGAAAAGAACAGAGTATCCTGTTCGGAAAGGTCAAGATAAGCCACAGATGGTAGAAGACTTGCAGAATTAAATCAAATACACAAAAAATACACAAAGAAGAGGTCGATTTCACGGTGTCCTAGTCACGTGACAAGGCAGGCAGGAAGAGTAAGAATTTCACAGCTACGCATGGATCTCTGCCATACCCATACTCCCTAAAAGTTCTCAGACCAAGAAGCAAATTCGAGGCCAAACTACAAGGCAGTAATTGACACATGACCACTAAGGCGATGATTGATTGTAACATAATTGGAGGGACGCTTTGGTGCAGACTAGCTTCCTGCACTTGGCTGGTTGTTCTGCATGCTGCTAGACGTGAGTGCAAAAGTATGAGTGGGGTTGATGCCAACCCAATCATAGTGGACCTTGTAATCTAGGGTCCTATAGAGAGTAGAGACAATGGGAAGTCGTACTTTTAGTGACATTCATAGTGGCCATTTTGAAGGAAGTGCTTAGTTGCCCCACTTGACATTTAGTATCCAATCCCCTCTCCCTGTTACCACATACAGATATAGTACTTATGATAAAGTTACCTTCCGATAACCAATCACGTTGCATGTTTGGTTTTTAAGATTGCACGTCAATGATGACGAGTTTTTGCCATAAATACTGTGTTTTTTTCTAAAATTGGGTGGAGTTGGAAGAGAGAGCAAGAAGATCGAGTGGGTGCTGATGTTCGTTGTACTCCCCGTTTTATGTACTTGTCATTAAACGGACTCCCTTTGTCAAAATATTGAGTTGTAATTGTTATTTGGTGCATGAATATGAATCTGCATCCCCATCTATCTCGAGGGTACTGCTACTCATCTTAAAGGGCTGTTTGGAGATACCCAGTCAGAGGGCTGGCTGGACACCATCCAGTTCAACGAGGTGTACCACGTGATCTTTTTCACAACCCTTGTCCGAAGACATCTCTTAATCTCATCACAATCCCCCAATATACAAAACGATCCCTTCGCTGTTTTGCCAGGCTTATGTCATATTTACGATCCGTGTATCCTCTGAGGGTCTTCAGTATCGAGTCTCTGTCAACTGCCAGCTGCCCATCACCCTATGGGGCATCCTGCATGGATCAGACAGGATTTTTCTCCAAGGGAGGCTCCTATCGACCTCTCTCTGTTACATGTGTTACTCTGCCCTCCACAGGTCACCTCTGAAGTCCTCGGGCTACAGCGAGGGGACCCTCAAAAATCCCTAAACTCTAGTGAACCATAACCTCTGCTATCATTTTTAAAGATGGCCTGGTAAACCGCAATTTGCACAGAGGATCAGAAGTCAGAAACAGAAATAGCCAAAGTGAAAGGCCAAACCCAACTTTATTAACATCCAAATAAAACGGCCACAGCATTCAAGCATACATATCTCATCACTCTCAGCGCGCTTATCAGAAACAATTGCTTTAATACTACAAAAGTGTCATCAATGACATCATCATACACTTACAGTTACCAAAACATATGGGGTGAGTCGATTAGTTAAGGGGATTGCCTACATATACATTCTATAAGGGTTACACTTCTGATTGGGTTACAACAATCTGATGGCTCTTCCTGAGACCACCACTAAATTGATAAAAGTAACTCTACAAGAGACCATTGGTTGGCGTAATACATACTGGTCTGCCTAACATCAGGGGTCTGATTGGTTGACTTCTTACTGACCAAGTTACCCAGGGTAATCTGGACGTGGACCCCTTGCTCACTGTGCTTAGAGAGGCACAGCTTCACCTCACTGATGAGACCCAACTAGGCTGAAACAGGTGTCTGTTCAGAGGAGAATTGCCTAGCATTTCGGTTCTGGACTGCCCTTGAGGGCGGAACAAAGACTGATATTCAAATGATATTTCTCCTCTGTGGAAGGCACAGTGAGATAAAAGGTGGTTGTAGACCCTCCCAAGTGGGCACCTTCCAATAGAAAAAGTTATTTGGCTGTGTTTGTTCTCGGTAGAGGGGCTCCCAGACCTCCTTGTGCATTTTTAGGAACTTTAGGTTTCACCCTAAGTTAGCTAGGGTAGTACAGACATGGGCCCCTTGCTCACTGTGCGTAAATAGGCACAGCTTCACCTCACTGATGAGGCCCGACTAGGCCGTATCATGTGTCTGGGTTTGCTGTTGGTACTCTTGTTCAGAGGAGAATTGCCTAGCATTTTGGTGCTGGACTGCCCTTGTGAGTGGGTCTAAGACTGATTTGCAAATGGATATTTCTCCTCTGTGGAAGGTACAGTGAGTAAAAACATGGTTGTAGACCCTCCCGAGTTGGCACCTTCCATTTGAACAGGTTATTTGTCAGTGTTCGTTCTCGGTAGAGGGGCTCCCAGACCCCTTTGTGCATTTTTAGGAACTTTGGGTTTCACCCTAAGTTACCCAGAGTAATACAGACGTAGACCCCTTGCTCACTGTGCTTAGAGAGGCACAGCGTCAGCTCACTGATGAGGCCCAACTGGGCCGAAACACGTGTCTGGGATTGGTCTTGATACAGTGAGCTAAAACATGGTTGTAGACCCTCCTGTGTGGGCACCTTGCCATAGAACAGGTTATTTGGCCATGTTCCTTCTCAGGAGAGGGGCTCCCAGACCTTTTTGGGCAACCTTGAACAACTGGCAGGTTGTCAAGACATGAGCCAGACAGGAGTGGGGGGTGAGAGGTTCATTGAATGGTTTCCTTTCAATTAAAGTAGATACTATCCCTTATTCCTTGCCATGAGCCATGGTGATCTACTTGCAGGTGACCTTGTATGGCGTTTCATGGCTGGGAATATGCATGAGGAGGAAGGCAGGTGTCCTATATGTGTTAGTTGCTAATGAATAAACAGTATTCTGCAATTATGGGTCACGTCTGATGAGACCGTATTTGGAATTATGTCACTACATTTATTGGGATTTTAGCTAATATTAATACAAATGTTATGGTTCCTTTTACCACTGGAGACACTCTTGGGCTACTGTTCACTGAGTTTTAGGGCTCATAATTGTCCTGCACCTTGCTTACAATGGTTGATTGTGCTCTTCCACACTTTCACTAATTGGGGTGTATTGTTCTTATGTATAGGGAAATATTATCTCATGCTTTTTCTGCAGCATTCCTGACCCTCCTTTATTTCTCAGCAACCTTGGCTCTGATTACCAGGTACTGCCTGGGCTCTGCACAGATCTGTATTCTGTTATTTTAGCATCTTCAATTCTCTTAAAGCATTAAGGCCTTTCGTTTTGCTTGGGAGCGTGTTGTGACTTCAATTTTGGAAAAGATGGCTGCTCATTACTGTTGTGCTTCTATGTTAATGAGCTATATTTGCGTGTCGTTCCTGTTGCATTCAGCTTATATATTGCTTCTGTTAGTATTTGTCATGTTTTATGGATGCCATGTAAATATTCTTTGTGTATAAATGCATATTTTACCTAGTGTTTGCGTTCTTCATGTTTGCATATTTGCTTTGTGTCTAATGCATGCACATGTAATGTCACAATGCTAGTTTGGTTGTACTCGTGCCATCTTCAACTTATATTTTGTTCATTTCCTGTTGTACCTGTCTGGGATAAGGGTGGTATGGCTGCCTTAGTGAGTAGTGCTTCACACCTGGATGATAGTGCACTGGGGGAGGTGCAGTTGCTATGGATGATGTATTAATCTGCCTCTCAACATAGATAATACCCAAATAATAAACAAGTATACCAACACCTCTTCCTGAAATACACCAAATAGTGTAGCCTGTGTAGTGCACGTGTAGTCTTGGATGATAACAGGCTGAATTTTAGCAAAACTGAAACTCAGTGTGCGGTTTGCAGCACCAAAAAATTAAGTCCAACATCATTCCCTTGGCCTGAAGAAAAGGGGAACTTGCCCTCTATCTTTGATGAAAATTGTCAATATATCCAGTCTGTCGATGGAAATTGACCTCCCGCTCGAACTGATGGTTAAAGCCATGAGAAGGATTCCACAAGTCATGTTAGTATTATACTTTGCCAACAGCCTCTGCATTGGGCTCCTAAATTACAAAATGAACAGAATACAATGGGCCTCATTACAACCTTGCCAGTCCGGAAACAACAGTGCCGGTTACCCGCAAAGTACAACTCTGCCGGGCGGGTGCCCTCCCGCCAGGCAGCCCTGACCTGCCAGGTGGACCGGCACCAACCCACCGTGTTTCACGGAAGCACCGGCATGTATAGGAATGTGGAACAACATTTTACCGGCGCCTGACTTTACGTCAGCTGGGGTTGTAATACCCCGGTGTTACCGGCAAGTCAGGCACCGGTAACTGTTTACAGGTCGGGCAGTTACCTGCCGTTTTTACCGGCATGGCCACCATCGGACCCATAATGAGGCCTAATGAGTCCAAAAGGTAGCAGCTAAGCTCCTTCAATCTTCATATTCAATTAACACATTACCACAACCCACCTATGCAAATAAAGGATTAATTTTAAAAAAATGCATAGCAAATCAAATCTTCCATAGTAGCGTCCACTAATAGACCCTGAGAAAATGAATCCACTACAAGTCATTGAGAACAGTTTGATCTATCAATGCACCCTTATTGTTAGTGCCAAAATTTAATCAGAAACATAGGATTTTCCTTCTCATTTCTCAACCAGACACTGGAATACTACGGCCAGACATCTGCAAATATTGAAAATACAACTGGCGTCCGAAAATCCTTAAAAGCCTTTAATTTAATTATTAACAGCAAATAACAGTGGAAAACCAACCTAAGTACCTCAGGCCGCCCTCGAACAAAAGATGCACTTTTTCCATAGCACCCACCAGAAGAAACCTTTCTGTCTAGTTGCACAAACATGGTATGGACAGCCAAGGATTACGGGATGTCACACCCTATCTGGCCGATCTCCCTGTGACCTTCAATTGTAATTGGAACAATACTCTCATAAATATGCAACAGCCCTGCTCAAAACATGTCTGACAAATAATATTGAGCACAGGACTCAGTCCGTCTCCCTCTGACGTTAAAATGGAATTGGAAAACCATCATGAACATGACATGCCTGCACACAAGGCATCAGCCAAAGATTCGAGGAGATCTGTTTCATTTGGGTCAGTCTTCCTGCGACCTTCACATGGAATTGGACCGGTACACTCATGAACATGCTTCAGGCTTGCACACAACACAAAAGTTAAGGATCATAGGAGCTTAGAGTGATTTTTATTGGTCTGCCTGCCAGCCTTCAACAAAACTAAAATAAATAGAAGCCTTCATCAACTGACGGTAACTGGATCAACAATCTTGACCCATAAGGTTTGCTTGCACTTAACTTACTCCACTCCATCCCTCTGCCAACTGATCGTACCCTCATCTCTCTTCACCTTACACTACTCACATAATTAACCCTTGCTCACAATCAATCCTTGCCCGTGATACAAGCATCTCACATTAACAAGGCAATGTCACTGCTCAATTATTTAACCCTTTCATACAACCTCCCCTTGCCAGTGCCAAACTAGATCCTCATAGCCCTGACTTCAAATGAACAGTCTATGTTTCTCCCATCTTGATAAAGCCCACAATGAAGTGTCTCCTCAGCTTCCCACCATTCTGGACTTGGGTACTTCCAGCCCGCAAGAATCAACACCACACGGTCCTCGTGTGCCTTCCTCCCATTCTACTAGCAACCCCCTACAACTTTCTGTCAAGAAAGCGTAGCCAAGATTGTCTTGCAAATGGGGCCTGAAGGTAATGTGGTTGGGCCCACCACAGTGGAATTAACATCTGTAAATGGCCACACAGAGCTGCTGAGTGACCATTCACAGAACTTGGGTGGGCCTTACCCGCTCAGGCCCTACCCTGTCTACGTCTCTACGAGTCCATGAGTTCAAATGAACACACTAGGAAAATGTTATAAATCAAGAAATTGATAAAAGTCCATCTATATTTTTGGATTGCATACAAACTCATATTTTTCCTTGGCACAGTTTAATTACCAAGTTACCTCTTTGGATTATGTGCCTAATTTACACTTCTTAAATTGTTCCAAAAAGATGTAACCAACTCTCAAATTTAGTGCAGCGTGATATTAATGAAAATCTAATGCAAGCACCATCTCCAATCTTTTGCATTAATCATGGAATGTAAAGAAGAGTAACCAAAGAAGAATACTTTAAGAATAAGGGTCTCTGAAATGCTGCATCCTAATATATGTTCCATTACACTAATTTGTGTAAAGAATGAATTTGAAAGAAATCCTTGGTAACTGCACATTGAAAATGTTTTATTTATGCCAGTATGATTTGATCTGCATGTTGTCTTACATGTTTTACTGAAGGTATATTTCATAGTTGATAAATATTAACAATTAATGCTGAGAGCAATATATATAGACAGGAATTTAAGATGAGAATCGAAAGCAAGTAGCAATGCCTGCCAGCACAATTAATGGGACCAAACATAAAGATATTGCTGTCAATGATTCTGCTTCTTACACCCAAACAAATGGGGTTGTAATAGAAATCCCACATGATTAAACAAAGGGATTGCCCAAAATGCTCGCATTTCCCACATGCACACCTGAGGCGAGATAGCTGTTGTCTTTATTGGGTACATTTCTGGTTGGCCAGCTGCCTAAATGGCTCCAGATTGGTCCCTTTGATGGGTTAGGGCTGCACCTTGCTTTAATAGCATGACTACCTCGCACCATTACATCAGGGACTGTCAATCATAGCAAAATAAACAATGTGGCTGCATGTGGCTTCCCAGTCTAATCGTGCATCTACCCGAACTTTGTCTTTCCCTGTTGTATCAAACAACTCCCCCACTCTTCACTGTGGTGCAGTAAAAACGGTGTTGTGTTGCAATACTATATATGTGATTCTCTAAGGATGCCCTTGTCAGCCCCTTGTATTCTAAAATGCTGCACAGCTTCTGGTTTTAGGGAGATGAAACATCTCTAACAATGAAGAGAAGGAGCAGGTGACACAGCCATTTCATCACCACATCTAAATGTTAAAGCTTTCTTATTTATTTATTTATTCAGTTTTGTAGAGCGCACGTGAGCCCGGGGGCATTGTGGCGCTTGTTACAGACAATATCTTAGTTACATAGGATACAATATTTACATACAAATACAATATTTACAGTAGACATGTACACATTAGCAATGCAGTATAATTACATGGATTCCTGAGAGTTTCCTATTATTTTGCAAGGAATGAGGTTTTCAGTTTCCTGCGAAAAATAGGGAGTGAGTTTTCCACACTAATGTCTGCAGGAAGAGCGTTCCAGGTCTTGGCTGCAATGTAGGGGAAACTTAGACCTCTGGCTTTGGCTTTTTTGATGCGTGGGATGCAGAGTAGGTTGGACTATTGCGTCCTGGTGGGACGGGAGGAGGATGGTTTGAAGATGGTTTCTGATAGATAGGACGGGGCGGAGAGAGAGAGGCATTTGTGAGTGAGGGTGAGGATTTTGAGAGTGATCCGCTCTTTGACCGGGAGCCATTTGGCTGAGTGCCTGGAATGGGTGATATGCTCTCTTCTTGGGATACTAAGAGCGGCCCGGAGAGAATTATTCTGCGTGACTTGTAATGTGTTTAGGTTTTTGGCTGATGTGCCTGCTAGGAGTGCATTGCAGTAGTCCAGTTTGGCTCCAATGGTTGCTCTAGCTATGGTGAGGCAGTTGTGTTTATAGAGGTAAGGCTTGATGGCGTTTATGAGTTTGGTGGTCTGTGCAGATGAGGAAGTGATTGCGCTGACTTGTCTAGTCATAGATAGTGAGGAGTCAAGGTATACTCCCAGTGTCTTTACGGCTGTGGATACGGGGATGATGGAGTAACTAATGTATTTCTTAATTAATACATATGTTTTCTTTTTTACAAACGTTTAATGTTAGGATGAGTTCTGTGAAAAGAGAAAGCACTAAGCCAAAAGTGTTTGATGATTCACACATAACATACATATTTATATATGTATTGCATGCATTTTTATAAAAGGCATATTTGTCAAATATAAAGATCTGTGGTCATTCTTATGTTCCCAAAATGCCCTTTTATTGTATGCAGATCAGTCAGGGACCCTCATTACTGCTATTTGTCTCTCATCATTTTTACAGAAGGTCATTTTGAGCAACTTCAAAAGCAGTTTTCCAGAGTGTTTCGGCCTCATTACAACTCTGGCGGTAGCCGTGCCATTAAAAACGGCACGGCTGCCGCCGGAGTTGCACTTCTTCCAGCACCTGCGAATGGCCAAGAACCGGGTCCTGCCGAGCTCGGCGGACCCGGTAATTGCCCATTTGCGGGTGCCGGATTCAAGGGCATCCTGATCCCCATTTGCCCCATAGGGCTGAATAGGGATGGGGACGTCGGATGCACCGGCACATTCAGAGTTGTGCCGGTGCATCCGACGTGCTCTGCTCGTTGGTGCCGTTACACCCGCCAGGAAAAACCTGGCTGGTGAAACGGCACCCGTGAGCAAAACACGTAGTATGGTGGTCCGGGAACTACGGTACCAGCATCCTTACCGGTACCGTAGTTCCTGGACCGCCATGGTTGTAATGAGGCCCGAATCATAAAGTTCTATTAGTAAACAGTTTGTATATTTATTCTAGATTTGATAATTTGCTTGACCAAGAAAGGCAAGTGTAAAATTCATACTTTGACTAAAATATGTACTGGAAGTAATCACTAGAAATTAACATTATAAACCTTTTAAAAAGAAACAGTTTACAATGCCAGCACAATTAATTAATGTCCTTTTTAGAGGATGTTTTGTATAAATGTGTCTAACAAAATGTTTAAAATATTCAACACAATTGTAGATCATGCAGCATGGTACGCCTGTTCTTTACGAGGCCTGTCAGAATTACAACACTCACCCGCAGAACCTATCCTAGCCCCACTCATCTCCCCCATTTGGGCAAGGCACTCTCAGTGAGATGGCGACATGAGCAGGGCACATGCCCACAATGTATGTCTCCAAATACGAGGCCACTCCCCAGTGTAGGGGCTGCTTCTACCCTTGCGGCTCGCATTCTACCTTCAACGACACAAAAAAAGTGTCCCCTCAGTTCAAGATATATGTTTTTTTTTTCTTGCTGCAATGCTGTCAGCAACAGTTGGTCTGGCACTAGCAAACACGCGCTTGACAACTCAACTTTTGCCCCCAGAGAAACATACCTGCTGGTGGCACTTAAATTGCGGTGTGGCACGCATCCTTGATCCTGAAAACAAGGACCAGGGTGCTTCTTTGAAGTGTAAAACACGGAGCTCTGCCTCTGCGAAATACAAACAAAAGGGTTGCTTTTTTGTATGCACAAGCTGGCACCTATCATGAGTTTTTACATATCGTGATGCTGAATTCATAGCCGGGTTTCACAGGCCCCAGGATATGTGAAATGAAGAGTGCCAATGGCCCCTTTCTCTGACAAGTCACTCCTCACTGGGAAGTGGCAATTAGCATTCCAAAGCCCCTCATTCTGTGTATACTGCCCAGTACATGTATTTATTGTGTATTTGTAAGGCGCTTGTACATCAGAAATCTGTGTTTCAAAGCGGCAACACATAAACCTGCTTTTTCTTGCTAGTCTTTGATGTATGTAATTTGTTGACATAAAAACAGTGTGGTAATGAATGCACATTTTAGTTACAAGATGCTTGTGTGAAACAATTCTGTGTTGTGACGACAAATAGGGCAACACACAGATGTCTGGTTGCCTTGTGCAGGTAAGAAATTTGCAAGCATCAGGGTTTTGTAATCGTTTTACAGACTCCTTGGGCCTCATTCCAAGGTTGGTGCTAGTCATGGCACTATTAGCGCCATGAATCGCACCAATACCGGTACCGTGTCCGCCCTCGTTCATTGGGGACTTACTAGTCTAGTCTGACCCTTGGGGACCCGGTAAGTCCCCATTGAAAAAGCCATTCCCCATTCCCATTTCAGCCCCCATAGGGCTCAATGGGAAGGCGCTAATAACGGTACCGCAAATTGCGGTACCGTTATTAGCTCTGAAGTGCCTTTGCGGGTCCCGTCCATAACGCCTGATAAAACCAGGCGTTAAGGACGGGGCCGCAAAGGTACCTCGGAATAGGGCGCAAAGGGATTACCGGCACCAGGGTCCTTACCGGTGCCGGTAATCCCTTTGCGCCCACCTCGGAATGAGGCCGCTTGATTTCGAGAATAAGTGGTGTTTAGAATGAATGTTGAAAACTAGGAGAGGGGGTGTTCTTAAAAAATGAAGACGAGCATGGGTACAACTTTAGAGTGAGAGTTCCACCACCGGGGATTCAGTGGCGGAAGAGAGAGAGTACAAGATAGATAGAGAGAGAATGAGAGAGAGACAATGAGACAGAAAGACAGGGGAGAGGAGATAGAGGGACAGACAATGAGACAGAAAGCAGGGGGGAGAGATAGACAATGAGACAGAAAGACATGGAGAAAGAGAAAGAGATAGAACACTAGATTA
Source organism: Ambystoma mexicanum (assembly GCF_040938575.1). Taxonomy (NCBI): domain Eukaryota; kingdom Metazoa; phylum Chordata; class Amphibia; order Caudata; family Ambystomatidae; genus Ambystoma; species Ambystoma mexicanum. The sequence continues at coordinate 1,389,641,941 of NC_090932.1, forward strand.
GTATAAAATATGCTGGTATATAACATGCCGGTTATAGCTAGTCGCAAAGTATTTTCTTTCTGAGTTACAAAAATGAACATCTAATCTGGGTCCCCTGCAAAAAAAATTGTCCAGCCAATGCAAAATGTACTTTTGCGACTGCAGGGTGCAAAAGCTTTTATATGATTCCAAAACTGCAAAGGAGCGGAATGGTTGGGACGGGGCGGTTTAAACACACCTGGACATAGGTACCAAACCACCCTTAAGTGAAATGGAGTACGGTACATTCGTTTTTAGTGCAAAACAAGCAATCGGAATTCAAGGAGAGGTTCTGAGTGAGAAACGCTGCACTCTGAATAATTGATCTGATCTATCACGGCAGCCAGCTTGCATATTTGTATGGCTTTGAGAGAATGTTCCATGCTGCCAGGAAGCAAAGATGACATTTCTTAGCATTTGTGCTCTTCTCAAATTGGCTGCACCTTAAATGCCACATGAAACCGTGGCTTCTGAAATAAAGAAAATAAATGCTGTGAAACAGAATAGGAAGAGAAAGGCTTTTCTTGTTTCCTACAATCCATACGGAAATCTCGGCTCTGGGTTGGTGCATTGATTAGCTGGTAATAGGCTGGGGGCAGAAACTGGACTGGGCCGTATAGCATGCGGAAAGGTCAGCCTGCAAAATATGGATCAGGAGACCAATGCAGAGGTTATGAGTCCATGAACTTCAAATAATAATAATTGGTTATTTATAACGCGCTTATTACCCAGAGGTTTCCCAGCGCGGACATGGGGATCGAACCTGTGCTGCTGCGTGCCATCTTGTTTCCGAGGCGAGCGTGTTGCCCCTGAGCGATCCTCCCGAGACCCTCGCCTCAATTCTTGGAATACATCTTTAAAAGTAAATGCCACTGTGGGGGATTTGCATAGATACAGGAAACCGCCAGGTCAGCATCACAGCGAATGGATGGGAAACACGCACAATGTAAGGTTTGCATCTTTCAGGATTCATCCGCTTTAACCTATATTCTCCCTACGAACATTCTCCCTTATCTGTTTTTTTCTGGAAGATGGGCAAAGGACTTTAAAAATAGCCATGCATCTGTGAAAGTGGTATGGCTAAACCAGTGATTTTAGCGCCTTAGGTCCGATGCATGGAATTATTTGCGCATAAAATACTGGATTTGCATGATAAAATGCATGCAGAATCCTGTCCGTCGATTCATGGAATCGACTGCGTGGGATATTTTGCCGACTTGCGTGGATTACCAACATACTCCCCACGTCATGGATGTTACAGCGCAACATCTCGCCTGTGAAATGCTTATGCAAAGCCCTCGAACTCTCCACCACCTGAAAACAGACATACAGACTTGCGCAGAGAATTCTCAGCTTTGGCGCTGAGTTCGCATGTTGGATTTAGGGGTGCATGCACACAGACGGGGGCCCGATCCTAGTTAGGGATGCACGTACGCAGCATAGCAGGGTGCAGGAACGGTTTATGTGAGTTTGCACACAGATTTTCCGAGTGATAACCGAGTTACGATAAGTCTTACGCATGATGTTGTGGTGCCAGTGACAGTTGCGAGGAACTCTGCACAGGATCCCCGAAATGCAAGGACGCTTGCAGAGGACCCCATGCACTGTTTACAGGGTCCATGTGTGTGCGTCTGGAGAGCACACAAATGTAGCTGTTTCTGGCTGTTTTGGCTTTGTGTGGGGGTGTGTTGGGGGCGTTCTGGCTGCGACTTGTGAATACGGTTAATTTGCATGAGGTATTCTATGAATGCACGGAGCATGCAGATTTTCTTCTGCACGCCAGCTTGCACAGGGTCATTCTCGGCTTGCAGAATTTGTTGGATCGCTGCTTATTTTTCCATGAATCGGGTCCTTAATCTTCCATCATCGCCTTTATGGCTCAGTGATGTACTTTGTAGAATTTCCTATAAAAGACCTATGCATGTTACCTGTATATTATTATGAAACCAAAGCTAAATTCAGTGTAGCTACTCGATTACACATTACACCAGTGTAGCCTTTCTTGCAGATGAGGGAAAGGAGCAAACAGATTTTCTGTCAGAGTTAGTTTCATATTTCACAGTGAAAAGTGGAGCAACATGTACACTCTTCATTCCATTTTACGTAAAAAGCAGGTATAGCGTAAACCATTTTGCTACGTTTTTGCTGGATTTTGCAGGATTGGGTGGTATGTTAAGGGCTGCCCTTTGGATGTTCTAATTTCCATTGGAAACATTGCAGTTCTTGAAGTGAAATGAGTGGTATTCCAACATTTGGATACCAAAAGAGTACTAATCTCAGAGATCGTTTCGTCAAAACGAGACCAGAAAGCAAACAACCAATAACAACAAGAAAAGGGACTTTCCCGTGTTTACACTGTAGAAATTGTGGCATTGTAACCAAGGGGAATATAATGAACCATCCAAGGACAGGAGAGAAAATCAAAATCAACAGTTTTGCAACATATATTCTGCTGGACAGTCGAAACATCAGTGCATACTAAGGTGAATGAACACAGATCGTGCATTAGAAACAGTAACATGAACTCAGCAGTGGCTCACCACTGGGTAGAGAAAAAGCACAATATTACTCATATTTGCTTCCAGATAGTTGAGTTTTTCACGAAGAGCAATGCACATGAGAACCTAGCCACAAGATTGGACCAAATGGAGACATATTGCGTAGGGCGGTTCGACGCTATGACCCCTGGGGGCATAAACAAAGAGATCAATTAAATGTGCTATCTTTAAAATCCTATGGACTCTTATGAAGTGTTTTTGTATTCCATTCAGTTGATTTTTGCACAAGATGCTATCTGCAGCCTCAAGAGGTATCCCTAGTCATTGATGGAAAAGGACTACTGACTCTTAAGAACTGTTGTTGTATTCTTATTATTTGATTTTTGCTTATGTTGCTATCTGCAGTTCTGAGATGTATCCCAATTTATTGATTGACCTCGAATTGTAATTTGCTTTCAACTTAATCTATTTAGAAATGAGTCGCTAGTTTATGACACCTGCAACCTAACTACCATATTAGCTATCCGTGTAGCCATTCATCAATTTGTGCCATAGAACCTCAAGTATGGCCATGTCCACGGTGGCTGTATAGATTGGGGCATGTAATTGAATGCACGCGCGCCCTATGAGTATTTTCGCATTGCTGACTTTTTTGTCACTTTAGTCATAACCATTTATTTATATCAATGATTTATTTATAACTACCTTATTCTCCCCACTGAGAAGGCTCTATCACAAGCCATCCATAACATTGCTGCCCTACTGTGTACCCTGACCCGAGGACGTGCGGGACGTGAAACGTACGTGACATTATCGTGTACCTGTGATGTCATGTCGCTAGCAACAACAGCTTCAGTATCAACAAAAAAGTGAGCGTCACTTGATACGCAAGTTTCTCCCTATCTGATGCTACGATATGGCAGCCCACATATCGGCAGGTAAGACCTCCTATCCATATACATGGATAATTATCCATGAACTATAAAACCAGTGTTTTCTCTAAGAAGGGGGTTACCCATTAGCAATTCTTACTTCTAATCACAGGTAGAGATGAAGCTACCCAGCTAGTCACCGAGATGACTACACATTCCCAGGTAATTAATTAGTTACCCATAAGACATATGTGCAATATATCCCACTTTTTTAATATACATCCTCACTATATTAGACAGATGTTTCATACAATTGGTGTGTTATCCATGTATTTTTTGTAGAATCTTAAAGGCTTTTCACACAGCCATGTAAACTATTTTGTTTCTGTCTTTGTTTGAACATAAAGAAATCTATAGAGCTTCAATGGATTAAGCCCACTGGGATGAGGTATTTTCATATGTGTTCAACATCAACCTTACGGTATGAACGACACATGTGGGGTATGTATTTACTTTTGATTTATTGATTTATTTATCTTTTCATGTTTCACACCTTGATGTAATGCAATGTACATAGTGTCCAGCCCTGAAGACGGACTAAGTTCCAAAATGCATTGGCAAACACCGTTGGGACACACATCTGTGGATGCTGTGAGGAACCTGAAGGTGTCTCCCTAGCTAGTGCCCAGGAATCTGTCATCCAGGTGGTCAGGACACAGCCATTGCTATTGGATCCACTCTCTGGGAGTGGACCAGTGAGGGAGGATCACTTGGATGGGGGGTCCTCGAGGAATGGGACACTGACAGGTGTGTTGTGGTATCCCCCTTCCTTTGACACCTTTTCCCCCTCCTATTACATAAGACATTCTAAACCACTGCCCACCCCCCTTTTCCAACACAAACACTTTTGCACAACACAAAGAACAACATACTAACACCAGAGCCATTTACCTGGCATGTCCCAATGCAAGGGTCAGGCAAAGTCAGGCAATCGATCAGAATTGCACACACCTGACAGCCCTTTCCCTTCCCCAGAGGGATAATAGGTGGAGCCAAAGAGCACAGTACGAGCACGGCAGACAGCACGACGAGACAGCTAACCAGGCGCGGCAGTTCAAGAGAAGGAGAAAGACGTCAGGAATGGAGAGGGTGGCGAGGAGAGAAGTGACCTTGCTCTTTTTGTCCCAGACCCACAGAAACTTTGTGGAAGAGAGCCTAAAACCACAAGCAATAGCACATAGTATCTTATAGCAGATGTTAACGGTACATGGGGCAAGCCTACGTTGATAAGCAGGAGCGAGGGAAGCTCCTGCGGCCGTGATACCGGCCTTGACTCCAATGAAGAAGAAAAGCCAAGTGGTTCATCACACCCGGTGAGTCGAGGGGAGAATCGATGAGAACCGGGCTGCGTTGAATGAGAAGCGCAAAGTGAAAAGTTTGAACCAAGTTTAATGAATTGTGTAAAGAACTTTAAGAAGTGTTAAGGGGAGCCCAGCTGCAGAAGGAACACCAGTGCCACCTGGTTGCTATTTCAAGAGGCTCTGGTCTATATATGAACAAAACTATGGGTACCAGAAGGCCCCAGAATAGTCGCCGAAAGAGGTCAAAGTGGTCATACAGGAGGTCTAGTAAAATCCCCATAAAATCGAAAGACTTTCATCTACAAACTATGTGAACGTGAGGGAAGTGAATCCCGAAGTAAGAAGAAACAAGGTAAGCGATTCCTAAGAGCAGCAAAGTCTAAAGTCCCAAGCAACAGTGTTTGGAACTGTTTAAAAAGACATTAAGATTTGTGGAATACGATACAAGAGGGGTCAGCGCCCAGAAGAGGGGGACCTAGGGGTGAAGCCATGACCGTTCGTGAAACAGTGATAATCAATTAGAAGAGTCAGCGCCCAGAATAGGGGGACTCAGGCGTGAGACCATCACCCTTCGTTAGCTGTGGATTACAATTCCTCAGAGTCAGCTCGCAGATGAACAGGACTCAGAGGTGAACCATTATCACCCTAAAGGAACTTTCATTTGGTTAAAGGAAGTTTTCTTTTTGTTATTTAACACGTGAGGCCAGAAGGCAAGAGACATTCAAAGGAAACGAGACTTGGCCATCGACGGTTGTGAGAACTGCCATTGGAACTGTCATCACGTACTGGAGAAGGACAAGACTGTCCTGTGCTCCGAGCTCCCTTCTTAACATGTGTCCAAAACGTGGGGAAGGGAGACTCAGGCTAACTCTTCCTGACATATTATTTGAGAACACTTCTCTCTTTCTTGGGAACTTTCCTACACCCCTTTCTGTATTAGTTGTGAGGTTTGGGAATAGATTTCTTAGTATAGGCCCTTTTTATTTTGACACAACCCCACTAGGACTTCCTTATTATTCATTTGATGGTCGACGCTTGCTCCCATCTTAGATATAGATTTTGATTAGGTGTTTTTCCAACCTGCATACAGCATTAACTGTTCAATAACCATCCTTGAACTGTGATCACTTCTTTCTGTCTTACTTGTTCTCACCATGAGTTCCTCACAATGCACACTGCATTTTATGCAGTAAAAATAATTGGGAAACCTTTTACTAAAAGAATCATGGACTATCACTTCTGAATCCTAATGAACATGACATGATCATTCAGAAAACAGCTGAAACTTGTTTAAAGGGCAGAGCGTGAGCGTATCATGAACTTGGGTTCCTTTCCTAGTTCTTCTTTTGTTGATTAGGTATTGCAAATACCATGTTTTACACTTATCGCCATACTCATAATGAGGCCTTAGGGTTTAAAGAACAATATAGCAATCACCACCACGTCAAGGGGCGAACCAGGGCGTTAACGGCCAACCAGCCCGAGCTGAAAGCAGGAACTAACAAAGCCACAGGGTGCAAGTCGTTTTTTCACTTATTTATTTTCCAAGGGAACGGGCTGCACCCAATCTCCTGTAGGGAAGGAGTGGCCGTTTCAGGAGCCCCAGTAGGTAATTAGGATGGGGATTGGCGAGGTGGAAAGCAGATGTCCTGGGAGGGCAAGGAACAGGAGGGCTGGAGGCTGACCCTGGGGAGGCAGAAACATGGCGGCACCCGTAGAAGGGCCTAGGGTTGCTGGTAAAATGCATGCGCTACACTGGCAGTTCTCGCTGAGCACCCATGTCAGGGTGCAAATCTAAATTTGGCCCACATCTCCTTTGCTCCATTACAATGCAAACGACCCTTTGCTCTACTTTTGCTGTAATGTGCACACATTTAGGTAATAAGGACTAGGGCATAATCAGTGTTCCCCATTCTTGATTTCGCAAGTAGTAAAGACAACAATATGAATGTGCTTCATATTTATTCTGCACATGTATAAACCTAATGGAGTATGACCTCATATCTCTCCATTTGCATGCATGGGTGTGAACACCACCAGCTCTACTCGCCACAACATATATGTGTGTGTTTGCTAAGTATTTACTTGTCATTTGGGGGGGGGGCTTATAGCATGCAGGCCTCGTCAGTGTCCCATGAAATGAAGGAGAGTGGGTGAGCAGTACTCTTTGAGGAGCAGTTAGCATAAATCGATTACACCTTATGCACATACTGTCCACGTGCTAGGCAAAGTTGGAATAGTGAGGCATTGCGATCCTTTTGAAACCTAAGGCGGACAACTGTGTTCATATTTTCCAGGCCTTTGGGATTCCTGCCCCAGAAGCATTTGCTTCCAAATCCCGTCGAGCATTCTGTTGATCTCAGGCATTTCATTGGTCCGTAGCATGCTGTCATTTTCTGCTGAATACACCAGTTCTGAACAAAGTTCAGAGTATGTTTGATGGCTTTTAAATATAGTCTTCAAATGGGGCAGAAAGGAAAGGAGGTGTGGAAGAAAGGGCGAGGGTTAGGAGCAGAGGGGAATCGGGCACGACCAAGCTATACGATCTTGATAATGAGTTATTTATAACGGCTTCCATGTGGTAACCGCAACTAGGCGCAGAGGTCAAAAGTCCAAATTCATGATGAAATAATTAAGGTCATAGGGCTCAGTAGGACTCTTAGAAAAGAGATACGGTTTCAAGCCTTTGTGAAAAGCAGAACGAGTCCGGGTTGACGAAGCAGAATGGGTAGAGTGTAGGGTAACCAGATTTAAAAAGTAAAAAACCGGGCCTGGGCAACTAACATAAAAGTAGGACTAACTCTTGAAAGTGGTTGTCAAGGCACTACACTTCAGTAGTTGGAGGAGAAGGATGTTTAAGTGTTACTGTTCAAATAAATGTTTATTATTATTATTATTAATTTATCACAAACTAACAGTATCTTATGTTTTAAAATGCATCATTTCTTCTGTCTGAGATTGTGCATTCATGCCTGTCAGCTATGAAGACCGACTACCAAACACTGGGACCACTGCAGTTTCCAATGGAACCATAATCTTGAGAAAGGGGACAGAGCAGCAAAAACCGGGACAGTCCCGGAAAAACTGGAAAGTTTGGTCACCCTAGTAGAGTGTTCCAAAGGGTTGGTCCAGCAACTGAAAATTCTCTGTCACCTCTAAAACTGAAACGAAGTGACTGAAGCAGAATGGGTAGAGTGTTCCAAAGGGTTGGTCCCACAACGGAAAATCTTCTGTCACCTCTATAATCGAAACGTAGTGAACAACGCAGAATGGGTAGAGTGTTCCAAAGGGTTGGTCCCACAACTGAAAATCTTCTGTCACCTCTGTAATCGAAACGTAGTGACCGAAGCAGAATGGGTAGAGTGTTCCAAGGGGTTGGTCCCACAACTGAAAATCTTCTGTCACCTCTGTAATCGAAACGTAGTGTCCGAAGCAGAATGGGTAGAGTGTTCCAAAGGGTTGGTCACACAACTGAAAATCTTCTGTCACCTCTGTAATCGAAACGTAGTGTCCGAAGCAGAATGGGTAGAGTGTTCCAAAGGGTTGGTCCCACAACTGAAAATCTTCTGTCACCTCTGTAATCGAAACGTAGTGTCCGAAGCAGAATGGGTAGAGTGTTCCAAAGGGTTGGTCCCACAACTGAAAATCTTCTGTCACCTCTGTAATCGAAACGTAGTGTCCGAAGCAGAATGGGTAGAGTGTTCCAAAGGGTTGGTCACACAACTGAAAATCTTCTGTCACCTCTGTAATCGAAACGTAGTGTCCGAAGCAGAATGGGTAGAGTGTTCCAAAGGGTTGGTCCCACAACTGAAAATCTTCTGTCACCTCTGTAATCGAAACGTAGCGTCCGAAGCAGAATGGGTAGAGTGTTCCAAGGGGTTGGTCCCACAACTGAAAATCTTCTGTCACCTCTGTAATCGAAACGTAGTGTCCGAAGCAGAATGGGTAGAGTGTTCCAAAGGGTTGGTCCCACAACTGAAAATCTTCTGTCACCTCTGTAATCGAAACGTAGCTAGGAGAAATCCAAAGTGAGTAGTGGAATAGCAGCATGTTTTATTAGAAAGGTAGGGCGGGGACAATTCATAATGACATTTAAAAACTGCACACTATTTTAAATCGAATGTGTTTATGGATTGCCAGCCAAACTAAGGAACGACAATAATTAGAAAAGTGACTAGACTTTCGGCAATTTGAAGATAAGTCTGATTTATGCATTTTGAGCTGTCTGTAAATAATTAATTTGATTGGCAGGAAGGCCTCTTAGAAGACTATTAGCATAACCCAGTTTTGAACTAGTGAGAGTCCCAGCTATCCCTGAATGTTCATTTTCAGGAATCTTTTTAAATGATGGTGTGATTCAGTAACTTAGGTAGCTTCTTTTGTGTCCTTACAGAGTCCTGAGGATATTTAAAATCACTTTAAAAGAGAATACATGTAGGTAGGGAGTTTGGGTGAGGCACGAGAGCCAGAGGGAGTGTCGGAAGAAGGAGAAAGAGAGAGATTGGTGGTGAAGCCATGATAAGTTATTTATAATGCGCTTAGTACCCAGAGGTTTCTGAGCGCAGACCCGGGGATCCTACCTGTGTTGCTCCGTGTCGTCTTGCTTCCAAGGCGAGCACGTTGCCGCTGAGCTATCCTTCTGAGACGTGGAAATACCTTGCAAAAGAATATCTTTACTGAGATCCGGCAGAGTCAAGAAGTCACAGGGGCTTTACAGGAGTTGTTCTATAAGTGCAAAAGGTAAGACATTCTGAGCGAGGGCAGGCGCTTGCTAGAAAGGCACCAGAAATAGTCTAAGGCCAAGTCAACCTTTCCACTCCTGCCCATCTCCTCACAATCCTCCTGGCCCTTGCTGGCCCCTTTTATCAGGCATTCTCAGTAGAGAACTGTGGACCTCGTTCTGTCCTGAATGGACTGGTACTGGCTGAGACACAAAGACATCCTGATCCTCGACAAACGTCCATTGCCACCAGTAGAAGTGGATGTGTGCAGGACTGGCATCTTTGTTATAATGCGCATAACAGGGACGCATTCACTGGAGGAGGGCATAGAGAAGGCATGCGTGGGACAGCAGGGATTGCTATGGTAAGGGGACAGGAAAGGGGGTGTTAGGCAAAAGCATCTTGAGATTGGCCATAAACTCCTTCCCAGTGCAGTGAAAATGGCGGTCGTTCAGGAGGAAACACTGATCTGCTGACAGGGTTGTGGGGTTTATTATTTTGGGAACTTTTGTACAATAGGTGGTATTTTAGGTTCTTGCTTAAGTCAACGAAGCATGGGTCTTTGTGGCTGTCTGTTGGGTGTAGGTGGCACTAGAGATTTATGTCTTTGAGTCCTGGAAGGGCTGAGCAAGAGTTTGAGTATGATGGTTGCTATCAAAGCCGTGTTCGGGGTCATAAAGCCTGGTAACTGCCGGCCAGCCCACGAGCAAAGAACTGTATGACTCTGAACAAGGAGATGCTCATTATTCGCTCTCAGGACTCCCACCAGTGTGTGAATAGTGTAAACGTCTTTTTTATCGGAGATGGGCACCACACGTATTGCACATGCCAAATTTCCTGTCAAAACACAAACAAACAAACAAATATGGCTGCCACCATTGCAAATAGAAAAGGGACTAAGGGTGGCGGCTTGGATGACAAGGTAGTGCAGAAGCCAGTGGAGGAAGCCCCATGCCAGCAGGAAAGTCAGTGGGGCCATGAGTTTGGGTGCAGGGGTTAAGGCTGTCATGGGGACAGATGGTGAGGAGGAGGAGGGCTGGGACAAGGACGTGGACCAGAGGGAGGGGAAGAAAAAACAACACGGGAGTGGGAGAATGTGTGGTGCAAGGGAGAGGAGGGTGGCTGGGGAAGGTGAGCAAAATACCAGCAACTGGTTAAGGAGCACTGGTGGTTGGGAGAACACAGGTGCTCACTGGGTAAGCACCCTTTCCTAGGTACAAATGTGACTGCTTCCGTTTCAACTATCTCGATCTCTGGTGCCCCCGAAATGATCGTTTTAATACATGTGGGGATGTACTGGAAAAATGAAAGCAACTGAGTTTATTGGTGAGGTAGAACACTTTGAACTTTTGTTTCTGGTAGTGTTGTATATAGATTTTTAAATTAACATACATCATATGACTGGCAACCATGCACTACACATACATTCCCTGTTTAAAGCTCCTCGACTCTGTTCATTTAGCACAGAGCAGTTTCAATGTGCTGCTTTATTACCATAGGCAAAACATGTATGTATGAAACAGGTTAATATTCTTGCACATGTTAAATCAGTACAGCCCTTTGATCAGTGCCCCCTTGGTAAACGAACCATGGGATTGTGGGGTTTCAAACTATACTCGTTTTGTTAAGAGACAATAATGGGCCTCATTACAACTCACCCGGTTTGGAAACAACGGTGGCGGAAAACCCGCCGCCACCGTTGTTTCCATACCGGGTGATCACGACTCCTGCAGGCGGAGGCGTTAATCCCGCCAGGTCTGACCTGGCGGGTTTAACACCGCCCGCCTGCAGGCGGACGAGGAAACACCGGCACCATCACAAGATGGTGCCGGTGTTTCCATGATCCCCATTCCCATTGAGTCCTATCGGACTCAATGGGAATGGGGATTTACACCATTCCGCCTCCGAAATTCCCGGGTCACCGGGATTGTAATGCCCCGGTAATTCCGGGAATCATGGAGGCGGAATGGTAATACGAGTCCGACGGTAACCAGGCGGTTTTACCGCCTCGGTTACCGCCGGACACGTAATGAGGTCCAATATCATTTTATTTTGGAATAGGCAGGGGTGTTGCTAGGTCTGGAAAAGATCTGGAGCTAGGCTAATGTCGGGACTGTTGGGACCCGGGGTTAGCTAGCCTTTTGGTTGTAGCCCCTGAGCTTCTATCCGGGGCTGCAACTAAAATACCCGGACCCCTAAGTCCCCTAAAACCACCCCTAGCAACACCTGTGGGAACAGGTATCTATACTCTCATTACTTAGATGTTATTGATGAAGTATTGTGTAACTGTGAACATATCGGTGCGTCCATTCACAATGGTAAGGACATGCTCTTGGAATTATTTCTGCATAAATAGTAAGATATTACAATAGGGTACATGGGGGTTCCACCCTACTTCTGCGTATTGCACCAAAGGACAGATTAGAGAAAGGGCAGAAAGGACATTTCAACTGTCAACGGGTTAGTGCATTCCTACACATATGCTGCCAATGTAACATACGGTTCACGTCTACACAAACACACGCCACCACTAGCATCTTGCAACATCAAATCTAATTCAGATAAACAGATATGTTTGTGGGATTGGATTGAAACTTGTTGGCTAAAACTTAGAAAAGGTATGACTGCGTGGCTGTTCTACAACCTTTGCATTGCTAACTCCTAGTAATAACGTCACCTTTCTATTTAGGGCTTCAGTCAGAATACCTCTGGCTAGTAGCACTAGAATTGGGAAACTTGGGAAGTCCTGGAAGGCCTTTTTTGGAAAAATATCCTGAAACTCCCTGCGTGTGTGCCTATGGCTACAATGAGAGATGAAATAGGTCTCCTGTAACTCTATGCAAGAGTGGTTTGGAGCTCATTTTCAATGTTCAGGAAGCTAAAGCTCCCAACTTGTCTTCCACAATACAGAGTTTTGGTGGAGAAACGATTTGGAAGGCAAGACCCAATTTTGAATGATGAGGAGAACCAATGTCGAGCGATCTTAGCGAACCTGGGAGTCTCTAGTGATATGCTATGATAAAATCCATTGTCGATAAAAAAGATTTTAAAAGGAGAAGATTGGCAAGAGACAGAGTTTAAAAGATGGATGTCGAGAGTGCACACCCTATCAAGATCGCTAAAAGCTGCTTTGGATGTGACCCGCCTTACCTGAAGATGTTCCCTAATGTGAGGCAAAGGGACCTATTTCTTAGGTTCCGATTGAATATCTTAGACACAAAGGAAACTCTTCATAGATACGGCAAAATGGTGCAAGATGATTACTGTCGGCTGTGCAAGAATGGCCAGGAATCCTTATAGCATCTACTCCTCTTCTGCCCAAAACTGAGAGCTTTGAGACCGCTTACTTTTTGCGGTCGAATGGAAGAACATTATGGTGTGGATGCAGAGACTTGTTGGGAGGTGCTATATGGTGGGAGGAATACCAAACTCAATTATGCACTCGTTACATTTCTGGAAATCACTGTGAAACGGTTCAGTGAAATCGAAACTTGATAGTACAACATTTTCCCTTGGTGGGTGGTGGGATTTCATAACAGAAGTGTATGATGCTTTTTTTTATAGATGTTTTTACCGGTTGGACCGGATGTTGTGTAGGTTCTGTTTGAAAGAAATTGGCAAAGGTTTAAATATGCTAAATGCCTACTAAAAAAATAAAAAAAAATAGGTGTTATCATCACCCAATGTAATCATACTCAATCTACCAACCTCGAAAACTAGGAAGGGTAAAGAAGATCCCCCTGGGATCAGAGCTTGCCAAGTAAAGGCTGGCTGCCAAGGCTGAGGGGAATGGCTGATACACGAGCCATCCTCCTGGGATCAACCAATTTATGCAGATCGGAATTTAAATTGGCATGCGTATTATGCACTTGTAATTTACACTGAAGTACATGATGCTCACCTTTTGTGAATTATTTATTATTTACCCGTGCATACATTATGACTTTTGCCTTTTGGAATAAGCACATGGTACGAAATTTGTTTCTCCCAAAAAACTCATTGGAAACCATAGAGGGGTGTAGGGAAGGATATATAAGTGGGAGGAGGTAGGGAATCGTTTTAAGTAAATAGGGTAGGAGTTTAAGGGGGACCCCCCCAAAAAATGTAAATGCCAATGAGTTTTTCAAAAAATAATTTTCAGCAAAATACCCATCGAAAAAATGACCGTTGATACATGACCATAGAACCTAAGCACATACTGACACTCATTTTCAATGGGATTAAGTGGCAAATTAAGGTGTAAAAGGAATGTGCAATGCTTTTATGCCTTGAATTTCCTCTCAACCTCATTTTTGAGCAGTGACAAGAGGGAGGTGGGAAGTGGGTGGTGGGGGGGCGGGTGGGCACTGCTTGGAGATAAGATCTGAACCGTACATTCCTCCTCAGTCTTGTCACTGCATTTCATTTTTCTCCATCATCACCTTTTCAGGCATCAAATATGGGATTCCTTTGGGACCTACCTTCATTTTGCACCTGGTTACGACCAGGCGGATTCCATAAGAATCCATTAGTAAACGCTTCCTGCAAAGCGTATTTGCAGGTGACGTTTACATTTTGAAGAGGCGGAGTGGAATATGGAAAGAGCTTGTACTCTTCCCCTTTCCCTCTCCTTCTCGTGGACCTGTAAGATTGCATGCAGTGCACATAGGTGCTCCCATTGCCAGTCCCTTGCACGGGATTCACACATTTAATAAAACGAGGCTGTGAGCGTTTTAGTGGGATATAACATTTTTAATCTTATAATTTGTAATTTCGATCTTTGGCTAATGCTAAAACCAGGGAATGCCGAAGAGCAGGAAATGCTAATACTTGGACAAGTCGACCACCTGCAGAGACAATACATAATTGTGGAAAGGTTAATAAGAAGCAGCGCCTTGGAGGCAAAACATGGTTGAGATTAGATTGCAGGTGTGTCTGATTTCTGGAACAGGAGTGTGAGAACATCAAATTGCGGATTGACATTTTCTTTTTTCTCTCAGTGAACAAATCAATTTCATATTCACATTAGGAAATGGAATCTATCACTTCCTTAATGAACAGCTGCCGTTTTCATCAGCTCCACTCATGCCAGCTCTTGAAGATGTAAGCAAGGATCAGGTGAGCAGCGTCTTCATTAAAATTCTAACACTAATCTAATCTCATACTTTTATGCAAATGCAGTCACCACTTTTGTACTAATTTGCTCCTTTGCTAGCGGGAGAGCAAATGAATTAGCGATGGCGTGCACAGGTTCATAATTAGAGCTAACCCCATGGTGTCGTGTTCTCGAAAGGAAGGCCTGTACCTGGGAAAGACTGCTCTGGTCAGTCCAGCTGCTCTAGAGATGTGTGGGCTACAGCATGTGACGCGTGAAAAGTTATTGAGCGGTTCCGGGTTGACTGGTATCGATCCCTCTGGATACTGTGTTCACGTTTATCAGCGCTTTAACAGCAGCTATGAATCTAGGACCATCCGAAACTGAGGGAAATTAGGGTCTATGTCGGTGTAAACTCACAATGCTCATCCCAAGCAGCTCTTTATTCATGCATGCATTGAGTAGAGCGCCAGGTCGGACTGGTGCATAGAATTGGCTCGGGCACCAATGAAAAAGTGGCCCGCCGTCGCAAAAACAATAGTACTCATGGGGGAGTTTTTGGTAAAATGTGTTGCAATTTATGCATTTTAAAGGCTATTTCTTGAAAACTACGAGCTACATAGTCGGCCAGTTTGGTGAAGTAGCTCACCAAACTGGCCGACTATCACCCCCAAAAAACTGGGCCGAGCTAGCATGTTGGGGCTGTAATTTGGGTAATTGCCCACAGGCCAGTCCGAGTCTGGTCGAGAGTGAGAGAAACCGAGAGCAGAAAACTTGACATATGTGTGGTGGGTTGTGAATGCGGGCTGCATGGTCACCTAGAGTTGTGGAGCTACGCTTTCATGACAGAGTGTGCTGCCACTGCATACAGATATGACCAAGGGAGAAGTCCCCAGAAGAGACTAATATTGACTTTTTCTGTGTGTTTTCGTTGGGATATTCCAACAGGCCAGACTGAAATTTGAGCTTTTCATTGACTAATGCATTAATCCGGGTATCCAATCATTTTCCTATCCAACAACGCTCATCCCTATAACCTTTTCTGTGTACCCTCCCTCTTTGATTCATCATTAGCAGCATGTATTTGAACAACCTCTGACTGGCAGTTGTAGCTTTTCTTAGCACTCTAAATACCCAGCCATTGTTTTCAATGTTATCAATGATATATATATATATATATATTCAGTGAAAAAACGTTGTTAAAGGGACTTTATGGTTACAAGTAAAACTGAAAACCACAGAAATTCGCCAGTTATGGTAAGCTAAGCAACCATAGCTCGCGCCACCACCGTGCACTGTTAAGACTAACAGCCAGGAGGACATCAACGGGTAATTCATAGATTTCAGCGCAGAGGCAGCGCACTCGAGCAGCGCAGAGAGGGTTCGTGCGCCAGCCGTGTGCGCTAAACAGCATTCTGGCGCACCACGTATTCATGGAATTCCCAAGCCATAATGAGCGCTGGCGCAGAGAACATCCCGCAGCGCCAGTTACACCCCCAAGAACGCCCCTTGCGCAAGGAAAAGCCATTGAAATCCCCAATGCAGCGCAAAGGGCCGCGCTAACCCTGGACCAGTTTACAGGTCAGCTACACTGCAATCACGCGAGCGGGGAACGTGTATTTCTGGGGTGCGCTGGAATTATCACACGCGACAGGGCTCGTGCGAGCGGGGTACGTGTATTTCTGGGGGTGCGCGAGAAGTGTCACACACGATAGTCCTTGGCCGAGCGGGCTATGTGTATTTGGGGTGTGCGTGTGGAGAATCACACGTGATAGGCCTTGTGCGAGTGGGGTACATGTATTTGGGGGGTGCGCGTGGAGAATCACACGTGATAGGCCTTGTGCGAGTGGGGTATGTGCATTTGGGGAGTGCGCATGGAGAATCACACGCGATAGGCCTTGTGCGAGCGGGGTACATGTATTTGGGGGGTGCCCGTGGAGAATCACATGCGCTAGGCCTTGTGCGAGCTGGGTACGTGTATCTGGGGTGTGCGTGTGGAGAATCACACATGATAGGCTTTGTGCGAGAGGGGTACATGTATTTGGGGGGTGCGCGTGGAGAATCACACGTGATAGGCCTTGTGCGAGTGGGGTACGTGTATTTGGGGGGTGCACGTGGAGAATCACACGCGATAGGCCTTGTGCGAGCGGGGTACGTGTATTTGGGGGGTGCGCGTGGAGAATAAGACGCGATAGGCCTTGTGCGAGCGGGGTACGTGTATTTCGGGGGTGCTCGTGGAGAATCACACGCGATAGGGCTTGGGGAGCGGGGTACGTGTATTCTGAGGGGTGCGCGTGGAGAATCACACGCGATAGGCCTTGTGCGAGTGGGGTACGTGTATTTGGGGGGTGCGCATGGAGAATCACACACGATAGGTCTTGTGCGAGCGGGGTACATGTATTTCTGGGGTGCGGGAAGTTTCACACGCGATAGCCCCTGTGCGAGCGGGGTACGTGTATTTCTGGGGTGCGCGGGAAGTTTCACACGTGATATGCCCTTTGCGAGCGGGGTATGTGCATTTGGGGAGTGCGCATGGAGAATCACACGCGATAGGCCTTGTGCGAGCGGGGTACATGTATTTGGGGGGTGCCCGTGGAGAATCACATGCGCTAGGCCTTGTGCGAGCCGGGTACGTGTATTTGGGGGGTGCGCGTGGAGAATCACATGCAATAGGCCTTGTGCGAGAGGGGTACGTGTATTTCTGGGGTGCGCGGGAAGTTTCACATGCAATAGGCCCTGTACGAGCGGGGTATGTGTATTTCTGGGGTGCGCGGGAAGTTTCACATGCGATAGGTCCTGTGCGAGTGGGGTATGTGTATTTGGGGGGTGCGCGTGGAGAATCACACGCGATAGGCTTTGTGCGAGCGGGGTATGTGTATTTCGGGGGTGCATGTGGAGAATCACATGCGATAGGGCTTGGGGAGCGGGTTACGTGTATTCTGAGGGGTGCGCATGGAGAATCACACGCAATAGACCTTGTGTGAGCGGGGTACGTGTATTTGGGGGGTGCGTGTAGAAAATCACATGCGATAGGCCTTGTGCGAGCGGGGTATGTGTGTTTGGGGGGTGCGCGTGGAGAATCACACGGAATAGGCCTTGTGCGAGCGGGCTACGTGTATTTGGGGGGTGCGCGTGGAGAATCACACGCGATAGGCCTTGTGCGAGCGGGGTACGTGTATTTGGGGGTGCGCGTGGAGAATCACACGCAATAGGCCTTGTGCGAGCGGGGTACGTGTATTTATGGGGGTGCGCGAGAAGTGTCACACACGATAGTCCTTGGCCGAGCGGGGTACGTGTATTCCGAGGGGTGCACGGGGAGAATCACATGCGATAGTCCTTGTGCGAGCGGGCTATGTGTATTTGGGGGGTACGCGTGGAGAATCACACGCGATAGGCCTTGTGCGAGTGGGGAATGTGTATTTCTGGGGTGCGCGAGAAGTTTCACATGTGAGAGGCCCTGTGCGAGTGGGGTACGTGTATTGGGGGGGTGCGCGTGGAGAATCCCACGCGATAGGCCTTGTGTCATGAACTTCAGATCACGCCCCTTTTGGACCTCCTGGTCCTTGTCTCAACGGGGCTTACATTCCATACTACTTCCAACATGGCCGTCCAATGCAGAAGCCCTTGCTCGCTCCATGCGCTGAACGCAGCGTGATCTATTTATAGACCACGCTTTCCGCGGCTCTGCGCATCTCAATGCTATTGCAGAGTAACCCCAGACGTGTGTTCGTAGCTCGCGGTATTGTTTCCTTTGTCCCAGTGCTATTGTCCGCTCCTGACCCTTTCCCCCTTCCTGGTTCCGAGCATTTCTAGCCTTTCCCAGACTCCCGGATTACTGGACTCCGCGCTCCCGGAACTAAACGCAACCTGGAACCAGACGAGACTCGAGCAGTGCTGTTCAAGACCAGGAGCGGTCGCAAGAAGGCAGTGATCGAAGACACCGGCAAACACCGGACCCAGGTGAGAAGGGGGGAACTCCTTGACAGTTTGAGACGCCACCCGATCGAACCTAAAAACGAGATGGAAGCAGCCATGCAGGACTTAATGCGACGCATGCAAGAATTATCAACCGAGGTTCAAAATCTTAAGGTGGAAAACGCTGCGCTCAAATAATTGGTCTTATCCCAGGATTCTGCTACAAAGGAGGGTGCCCTGTTGGGCGGTATTGTTGACAAGTATGATGGTTCGGCAAAAACACTTTGCGGATTCCTGGATTCATGCCTTGTCCACTTTACCTTTAAGCCCTATTATTTCTCGACTCCTAGGGCTAAGGTGGGTTTCATCATATCCCACCTTTCCGGCAACACCTTAACTTGGGCAACACCCCTTGTTAACTCCGGCGATGCCCTCCTAGACGACTATGATGGATTCATACATGCCCTTAAAGGCATGTTTGACCGTCCAGAGCAGGTCTATACTCCCCAAGAACGCTTGCTGGACTTTCAACAGGGCTCCCAAGATATGCTCACTTATGTGACCAGATTTAAACAATTGACTAAGGAAGCAGACTGGTCCTCTGAGGCTAGTTTTACCCTGTTCAGGAGCGGCCTGAATGATGAGATCAAGGATGAACTTGCCAGGGTGGCCAGCCCAAATTAATTCCAAGTACTAATGGACCTGGCCTTGCAAATAGACTTTTGCATACAGGAAAGGAAGGCTGAAAGGAAGTAATCCAAGGGAAACCCACCCAAGACATCCTTTGAGAGCACAGCCAGAACGGACGCAAACCCAAGTCCAGCCCCAGAACCTGAACCCAAGCAAATTGGAGCCTTTCGTGGACCCATATCACCTCAAGAAAGATTGAGAAGGATCCATACGGGTTTGTGTATGTATTGTGCTTCATACAAACATTTGGTCAGGGAATGTCCTCTGGCACCTCCTCAGCGTTCGGGAAACGCCAGCTCCCGATCTTAAATGGAGCAGAGATTCGGGAGAGAGTTGTTTGCTCCACATCAATTCCATCCTTGAACTCTCCTGGACAAAACAGTTTGGTGATACTACAGGCCTTCCTGTCGCCCTCCAAAGACAAGAGCTATCCCATTCTGGCCTTGGTGGACTGCAGAGCTATGGGAATTTTCATTGATCAAGACTGGGTTGTTAGTCATCATATTCCATATGAGACACGAAACACCATGCAGCCGGTGGAAGCAATTGACGGAAGACCCCTCTCTTCAGGACCCATAAGCCTGCAGACTAAAGAGATCCAACTTTCCATAAACCATCATCAAGAGCGGATCACATTCAACATCATTAAGTCAGCCCATTACCCCATGGTTTTGGGAATGCCCTGGTTACAAAAGCACAATCCGTATATCAATTGGACAGCAGGATCATTATTCCTGGGCTCAGAGTTCTGTATGTCCCACTGTCTATCCCTGGACCCCTCCTCGGTAACTTCTAAAGAACCACCAAGAGACCAAGAAACTCCACTCATGGTTTCCAATGTCATACAAGTTCCAGAGGCCTATCAGGGATATGCTGATGTATTTTCTACTGCCATAGTCCAAGCCTTACCCCCTCACAGGCCCGAAGACTGTGCCATAGATACGGATCCCTCAGCTGTAATTCCCTTCGGCAGAATGTTCATACTTTCCGAACCCGAGAAAAAGGCCCTTCAGGAATACCTAGACACTACTCTTGAAAACGGCACCATAAGACCCTCGAAATCTCCAGCGGGTGCTTCGTTGTTCTTCGTTCCCAAGAAGGATACCAAGGAACTCAAACCTTGCCTCGACTATAGAGGCTTAAATCAATGCACCCTCAAGGATCGGTGCCCACTGCCCCTGATCTCGGATATCCTGGAAGCTGTGAGAGGAGCCGTAATATTCACCAAATTGGATCTCAGGGGTGCCTACCATTTGATCTGTATCCGTGAAGGAGACGAGTGGAAGACCGCCTTTAGAACACCCTTTTGCCACTACGAGTACCTGGTCATGCCCTTTGGACTAGCCAATGCCCCAGCAGTATTCCAACGTTTTATGGATAGGGTGTTCTCTGATATGTTGTTTCTCTTCGTCATTGTCTATCTGGATGACATATTGATTTTTTCCAAGGACCCTCTGAAGCATGAAGGACATGTTAAGGCAGTTCTACAAAGACTCCGGGAACATCACCTCTTAGCCAAGCCTGAAAAATGTTTGTTTCACGTTACCTCTGTGCACTATCTGGGATTTATCCTTAGTCCAGAGGGGATTGGCATGAACCCTTCAAAAGTAAAGGCCATTCTCGCCTGGCCTACTCCCACGTCCGTGAAACAAATCCAATCCTTCCTAGGACTAGCCAATTTCTACCGAAAGTTCATAGCCACCTTTTCCGAGATTGTACAACCCATAGTGGCACTGCTAAAGAAGGACACCCCATTTGTCTGGTCAACATTACAAGAAACTGCATTCCAGCGTTTGAAGATCGAGTTCACACAAGCTCCCATTTTGGCTCAACCCGATACAAGTCGACCCTTTTTAGTGGAAACGGATGCCTCTAATTATGCTTTAGGAGCAGTGTTGAAGCAGAAAATGGAGGACGATTTGGAACACCCCGTTGCTTATCTTTCAAGAACCTTAACTCCTAGTGAAACACACTACTCCGTCCTGGAAAAGGAACTCTTAGCAATTCGCCAAGCCTTCACTGAATGGCGACACCTACTTCTGGGAGCCAGACATCCTGTCCAAGTCCGTACTGATCATCAAAACCTTCAGATTCTACAGTCACTGGAGTGCAGGAACAGTCGTCAGGCACGTTGGCCCTACGTTTTTGCCCAGTATCAGTTCCACATTACCCATGTCCCTGGATCACAGAACCCGATCGCTGACGCCTTATCTCGCCGTCTTGACTACGTGACCACTGAAGATAAGGCATTTCCTAAAATGTTCTCTCCCACGATCTTCGTAGCCCAAGCAGTTGATCTCCTGGAAGAAGTCTGATCGTAAACTCAATCCTCGGAAATATGGAAGGACATTTCAACACAAAATCACTGGAAATTAAGAGCCAAGGAAGGCTACTTATTCAAGAACAATGCACTACTCATTCCTACACGGAAGTTACAGCAAAAAATAATAAACCTTTGTCATGACACACTCCATTCCGGGAACCGAGGTATCACCAACACGCTCCGTCTTATACAGAGACAGTTCTGGTGGCCTAAAATGAAGTCTGACGTACAGCAATACATCCAGGCTTGTATAACCTGTGCCCAAAATAAACATGATAACAAAAGACCGGCGGGTCTTCTTCTGCAGCCCACTCTACCCTCTAAACCATGGGAAATCATTGCTACAGACTTCATAGTGGAGTTACCACCTTCCCGAGGATATACTACCATAATGGTCACCATAGATTTGTTTACCCATATGGCCCATTTTACGCCACTGATGAAACTACCCTCCTCTTCAGAGCTAGCTGGAATATTTCTGGAACACATATTCCGACTACATGGGCTTCCTTCCAAGATCATATCTGACCGGGGTCCCCAATACAATTCACAATTCTGGAAACACCTCTGTCGGGTACTAAGAATCCAACGTGCCCTCTCTTCAGGATATTACCCCCAAATCAACGGAGCCACAGAACGTGCAAATCAGATCCTGGAACAATATCTCCGATGTTTCGCCACCAAGGTCCAGGATGACTGGTCTCTCCTGATACCGTTGCGGAATTCGCTTACAACAACTCCGAACACTCAGCGCTACAGACCAGCCCCTTTTATTGTAGCCAGGGGTTCCATCCATCGGTCTTACCCTCAGTTCTTCCTTACCCTACACCAGTGCCTACTGTTGACTCCTGGATCGAAACTCTTATCAACATTCACCGGGAGGTATAAAGAACACTTAGAGAAAGCCAGATTACAGACCAAGAGGTATGCGGATTCCAAGAGAAGACCAGGTCCTTCCTATACGGTCGGTGACCGAGTGTGGTTGTCATCAAAACTACTCCCCCGACACTTGCGACCAAACAAGCTGGCTCCCCGCTACTATGGTCCATTTCCCATCAAAGAGATTTTCAATCCTGTCTCATATCGAATCAAGCTACCTGACTCCTGGAAAATAATTCATCCAGTTTTTCACACTTCCCTATTGAAGCCCTACATCCAATCCTCTCAAAAATCCAGTAGACCTCCTCCTCTACTGGTTGACAACCAACTGGAATATGAGGTGTCCCGGATTTGTGACTCCAGGTATAAGCGGGGCCATTTTCAATACCTAGTGGAGTGGAAAGGATATCCTCCTAGCGAAAGGACCTGGGAACCTGTTTCAAATATCAAGGCTCCTCGGTTGCTCAGAAGATTTCACCTAATACACCCGGGCAAACCTGGAGGGAAAGGCCTTCGGAGGAGGCATGCTGTCATCAACTTCAGATCACGCCCCTTTTGGTCCTCCTGGTCCTTGTCTCAATGGGGCTTACATTCCGTACTACTTCCCACATGGCCGTCCAGAGCTGAAGCCCTTGCTCGCTCCATGCGCTGAACGCAGCGTGATCTATTTATAGACCACGCCTTCCGCGGCTCCGCGCATCTCAATGCTATTGCAGAGTAGCCCCAGACGTGTGTTCGTAGCTTGCGGTTTTGTTTCCTTTGTCCCAGTGCTATTACCCGCTCCTGACCCTTTCACCCTTCCTGGTTCCGAGCATTTCGAGCCTTTCCCAGACTCCCGGATTCCTGGACTCCGCGCTCCCGGAACTAAACGCAACCTGGAACCAGATGAGACTCGAGCAGCGCTGTTCAAGACCAGGAGCGTTCGCAAGAAGGCAGCGATCGAAGACACCGGCAAACACCGGACCCAGGTGAGAAGGGGGGAACTCCTTGACACCTTGTGCGAGCGGGGTACGTGTATTTGGGGAGTGCTCCGGGAGTTTCACACGTGAATTGGCAGTGTGGGTCCTCCCAGGTGTGCCCTCTACCCCCTCCCCAGCCCCTGCAGGCAGCCCACAATACAGGGGACTACCCTGCACCCCTGTTCATGTCCCGTAGGCTGCCCATCCACCCTGGGCATGCCCCCCAGCCAGCCTATATGTCACCCTGCACTAGTGAGCACCGACGCATGTCCCCCTCCACCCCCACCCATCCAGCATTGACGGGCACCTGCCAGCAGGCCCCGACTCATGTCCCCCTGCACCCCACCCATCCAGCATTGACGGGCACCTGCCAGAAGGCCAGACTCATGTCCCTCTGCACCCCCACCCATCCAGCATTGACGGGCACCTGCTAGCAGGCCCCGACTCATGTCCACCTACACCCCCACCCATCCAGCATTGACGGGCACCTGCCAGCGGCCCCGACTCATGACCCCCTGCACCCCCACCCATCCAGCATTGACGGGCATCTGCCAGCAGGCCCCGACTCATGTCCCCCTGCACCCCCACCCATCCAGCATTGACGGGCACCTGCCAGCAGGCCCCGACTCATGTCCCCCTGCACCCCCACCCATCCAGCATTGACGGGCACCTGCCAGCAGGCCCCGACTCATGTCCCCCTGCACCCCCACCCACCCAGCATTGACGGGCACCTGCCAGCAGGCCCCGACTCATGCCCCCCTTCACCCCCACCCATCCAGCATTGACGGGCACCTGCCAGCAGGACCCGACTCATGTCCCCCTGCACCCCCACCCATCCAGCATTGACGGGCACCTGCCAGCAGGGCCCGACTCATGTCCCCCTGCACCCCCACCCATCCAGCATTGACGAGCACCTGCCAGCAGGCCCCGACTCATGTCCCCCTGCACCCCGACCCATCCAGCATTGACGGGCACCTGCCAGCAGGCCCTGACTCATGTCCCCTTGCACACCCACCCATCCAGCATTGACGGGCACCTGACAGCAGGCCCCGACTCATGTCCCCCTGCACCCCCACCCATCCAGCATTGACGGGCACCTGGCAGCAGGCCCTGACTCATGTCCCCCTGCACCACCACCCATCCACCATTGACGGGCACCAGCCAGCAGGCCCCGACTCATGTCCCCCCAACATGTCATAAAGATGCACATTCATGGGCCTCATGTCCACCAAAATCCCACTGCACCCCAGTCTTGAGACCCAATCAAGTTTCCCATCCACCCCACACTGAAAGGCCTATTTCATGATACAAATCAAAAGTCAACTATGCACATCAACACATGTCCGTCACACGCACACACAAGGTGCCAGTGATTGTGTAAACCCACATTGCGACATGCAGTAATCCAATGAGCGAATACCACACATGGAAGTAATAAATCAAAATGTATTTTGCACAAAATGAAGCTAATGGAATGAAACCATGAAAATTATTTTAAACAAGAAAAGAAATGCATGTCCAAAAATGAAGAAAAGAAATGAAGTCTCAATCCAAAGTAATCCAAAAGAAAGTTAGTCCAAACTTTCCATCCACCAAAGCAAATCCAAAGGAAACGTAAATTGTAAAATCCATCGATCCATGGTGATTTAAAATAAATTATTTTTCAGAAATCCACAGCTCAACTATGTACAACCATTGAAACCAGGGTCCATGAGCCCAACGAATGAAATGAAACCTATAAAAAAAAATCTACCTAATGAAGAACTATATACAAAAACGTGGGGCATTGTCCAAGCGTCCCAAAAGAAATAAAAACAGAAAGGAAACCTAACACTAACTAACTATATACAATGGTGGCGGGCAAGTCCTACGGCTCACTCTGTGATGTCATGGGCCAGGGCATCATCGAACTCCATGTCAATCTCCTGGAGGCGGGCCTCTGCCCTGGCCCCGAGGTCTCGCAGGGATGCAGTCATGGCCTGTTCCAACTCCCTGCGCGTTGCCTCAAGGCACTCATCCCACCTCAACGCCCGGCGCATAGAGAACTCCGCCCTGACCATGGTGAGCCACGCCTCTTCCGCCCACCGACGCTCTGCATCTATCGCTGGCCCAACCGCAGCCACACGGAAGACACTCCCATTCCAGGGTCCTCCTGCCCTCTGGCCGATGCCTGCCCCTCTGATGTTGATGGCCCCGAGCCATCATCGTTCCCACCTTGAGCCTGCTGCTGCTGCTGTCCATGTGCCCTGTCCGATGATGCCTGCACATCCTCCATCTGCTGGTCTCCAGTTGGTGGGGTGTCCACCCCTGCCGGACCTCCGACTTCCGACTGTGGCAGGGATGGGATCTCCACCAAGCTGGCTGTGTTGGTCGGGCCAGGTCCACAGGGGGCCCTGGTGGAATCGGGCTGGAAGACAGCAGGGAGAACGACTGGCGCATAGTCTCCACAGAGGAGGAGAGGTCCACCAGAGTGCGCGACACATGTAGGAACCCTCCGACCATGGCCCCTCCCAACTGTGCCACGTTGCCACGCAGCTCTTCATGATGGCGTGCGTGGTCCCCCCAGGAAGCACGCACGTCATCACGAATGTCACACGTGCGCAACGCGACACCAATCAGGACGGTGCCCATACGGTCATGGGACTCCTCGTCTGCAGGTAGTGGAGTGCCAGATGACGTGGGCCCCCCCTCTACCTGCGGACGGGCATGAGACGGGGCATCCCTGCTGGTGCATGGTGGTGCAGTCACAGGGTCAGGGACAGCGACATTCACAGGCCCCTCCACAGCGACCTGTGCTGCCTCCTGCCCCTGGCCCTGGACTGCACCACTTGCACCAGTGGTACTAACCCCACCAGGCCCCATGTGCGGCTCAGTCACGGGCTCCTCCTCCTCTGTGGAGACCACCAACCTGGATGTCTCCGCACCGTCTTCTGCCATTGCAAGCCCCTGTGGGGGCTCACCCGGCCCTTCCGCTACAGCCGTAGTGGCAGACGCGGCACCAGTCCCCTCGCTCCCGGATGATGGCAATTCCTGGGAGTGTGGCTGGGCCTTGCGTCGCCGCCCGATGGAGGCATCCCCGCCGCTTTGCTCCACAGCGCTGTCTCATCCTCTTCTTCACTCGTTGCTGCGTAGAGGGAGACATAGAACACAAGCATCAGGGTACTGTACAATACTCCCCTAGACAGGAAGCAATAACACATGAGTGGCACTGTGAAACATCACTTCCATCCTGTCCCTCCACAACACATGGGTCAATGCAGGCAACAGACATGCAGAAACAGGCACGGTGCACGCAATCAACATCAGCGCCATGTACAAGGGCCTCTATTGACATAGAGGTTTGGTTTCAAACTCACATGCATCATGGCTCATACTGATCCCATGCACACACATCACCGGAGGGTCATGCATCAGGGCTCGTACACCACAGACACAGTGGATACAAGGGTGACTAAACTGCATAAGTGAATCAACACATCATCACGGACATGTGTCATGCATCCATGGCGTTTAAAAGTCACACACACGCTTCTCAGACACACAGACATGTACAGCATACATGTACATGAGAGCAGCACCCATCTCCCACCCCCCATCCATGTCCAAGAACAGAGACAGGCATGCATTCATGTGCGCATTCCGCATGCAGCTCCCCATGTTACATTGGAACACATGCACCATCCATGTGGTTCACGCACTACTGGTCTCACATGCATTACCATGATATCCCTGCACACACACATCCATACATGGCCTATGTAACACTAGCACACTGCAACATGCCCTGTTTCACACAGCAATGCATGGCCACTTACCGCTCAACTCCAGACGGGTCTTCCTTCGAAGGACCTGGACGTGGAGCACTGGGCTTATGGGTTCCAGGACCCTCATCTGGATGTTGGTCAGGCTGACCCAGCACCCCTCTGCATCCTCTGCCTTCAAGAGGCGCTGGGCCTTGTTGAGTGTCCTGGACCTGAAGTCCTCCCAGCACTTCCGGACGTGCTTGATGTCGCGGGTTGCCACCCCCTCCGCGTTGATGGCAACCACTACGTCCTCCCAGATCCTCTCGCGTCCTTCCTTGTCGGCGCGCGATGGTGTGAAGAGGGCATCATAATGCCCCAGAACTTGCTCCACCAGGATACCAACTTCCTTGTCACTGAAGCTGGTAGCCCTCTGCCTCTCTGGCTGGGGGTCGCCAGTGGTCTCTGATGGTGTCTGCCCCGACATGGCGACCCCCCAGGCAGGTGTGGGTGGGCAACTGGGTCCTGGGACTGGGCTGTGGAGCGATGGTATCCCAGTCAGGAGTCTTCTGTTCAAGCAGGGGTGGACACAGCAACTGGACCCATGCAGATGGCTGACGTGCAGGCACCAAATAGCAGGGCACGTGGGCAGCAGGCAGGCAGGCAGCAGCAGATGGCAAGTGGGAGTGTGCTAGGGGCTCTGGGGGGCAGGAAAATGGACTTTTGGGCAGGAGCGTGGTCTTTTGTGTGTTGTCACGTGGCCAGCTTGATACGGAGTGATTTGGCACGTGAAAAAAGTGCATGTCAGCGTGTAATTCGAGGAAAGGCCCTTAGCGCGTAAGCGTATCTGTGACGTAACGCGCATGGCATTTCCCACAACACGGGTGCATGTTCATTGTACACGTGAAAAAACTGCACGTCCGGGTGGCACTGCGTGTAATTGGAGGAAAGGCCCTTAGCGCGTATGCGCGTAAGTGACGTAGCACGTGTGGGCTGGCTTAAAAGGTACACGTAGGACGCCATTTTCTTGTACGAGCTTTTTGTGGAGAGCGAGGGGGTGATTCTTGTACTTCTTGTCGGTTCACACGCGATTACTTCACAACGGTTCCAGTTTGTACTCCCTGTTTACTCAGACAGCGTTCATTTCTTCTTTTGGCGGGGGTGTTGCCAATGCGCACACGCGTGTCTTTTTCACATTCTTTTTCCAGGCAAACGGTGAGTCGCGCACGTATTTTCCAACTGTGGTTGCCCCGTGTGTCGCGTACCCCTTTAGAGGTCATTGTAGGCTGCGTGTATCACGCGTACGCTTATTTTTGTGTTTCTGGGTGCCACAGCATAGTGCGGGTTCATTTTTCCACGCACGTGGTCTACCAGGGGTTGCGTGCACGTTTAATTTAATTTACGGGGTGCCTGTGCATTGCGTGCCCCGTCATCTTCCCACAGGGGTCACAGACAGCCTTGGTAGAGCACTAGGTTATGAATTCCATCTAGTACCTTACCCCTTTCACCCCAATTGCCCAGGACAATTCTTTACTGCAACTCCCATACGCACAACAACATTAGTGCCATGGTTGGGAGGCGACCAAGCAGTAAGGGAGGCAAAGGTGGCCGACCTACAAAAGGTGGGCGCGGTAGGGGACGTGGCCAGGATGTGCAGAGTGGCCCAAGAGGCCAGTGTGTGGAGGACCAATCGGGGCCACCTATGCCCCCACCTCCCCCCCAATGGTTGTGGGAAATGTAGATGACACCATCCCAGCTCAGCCCTTGTTACACCGGCCCATATTGTCAGCTGAACCAGCACTGGATGACTCCCAGGCAGACTTCTGTGTCACCGAGTCTAAGCAACCTGTGGCAGTGAAAGTTGCTTTCACCAGGCCACGTGGATCTGGGGCAGCAATGTCATCTGCTGCCCCAAGTAGCCAGGGTGAGGAGGCTGCAGGGGCATCTGCAGCTCAATCCACCCCAGCTCCGAGTCTCCCAGCCGGGACAGTGTCGGTCCAAGTCCTTCACACCGAGGTTGGTCCTGCCAACATCACCCTGCAGCCAATGCCTGCAGTGAGACCTTTGGTCATTGTGCCTTTGCAAACTTCAAGTACCCAGTCAACCTTCGCTTCTGCCCCTACCAACCAGAGCGGCGTGAGCCACTCAGGATCCGCACCACCTTCGAAGAAGAAGAAGGGTGCTCTTGCACTACAGGCTGGGACCCCAGACACGGCTACACACTCCGGCACGTCAAGGAAGCCTAGCTTCAATGACGCCGAACTAGATGCACTTGTGGTCTATGTGTTGGCACATAGCCACGAAATGGTGGTGACTGCAGGGTGCAAGACTACGCCTGCTCAACGTAGGGCCCACTGGCAGACCATCGCGGACCACATTTGTACCCTTGGATTTGTGAGGCGCACAGCTGATGATTGCTATAAGTGGTGGAATGACCTGAAACGCAGAGCAAAGAACAAGCTGGCTTGCAATCATGCCTCTACTCTGGTGACTGGCGGTGGGTCTCCACCAGAGGACAACCAACTCAATGAACATGAGTCTGTCGCTGGAGCCTTGATCACAGAGGAACAGATCCAAGGTGTGGGAGACCTACCAGATTTTGAAGCATTGTCCAGTGAGTGCCCATGCATGTGTGTGCAATCCATGTATATGTTGCTTGGGTGATGTGTTCTGATTGAGTGCCAGGTGAGGCTGTGTAGTCATGACTGGTATGGGCCACCCATGTGGTCCCTCCAAACAATTCCCCGGCCTTGGGTTTGGGTATGACAGTATCCCTTCTGACCACAGTTGCCAATTTGCACCAGATTACTGCAGTTGCCCTTCAACTGTCATCTTGCAACGACATTGTTCAAAATGTTTTCCTGTTCATTCAGCCTGATTGTGTCAATCCTTGCCATTTTTAGGACACATTTTTTTGACATACTGCCACAAATGTGACATACTTCTGTCATACATTACACCCCACAATGGCCCACATTTATTACCTTGTTATGGGAATGATTTAACCATTCAGGCTGATTGAGTAATGGGCTGCACACAATCATTTTTGGGCCCTGTTCGAATGTTGAACATGATTGTCATGATATGATATGATATGATACACAAGTGTTTCAAGGCGCGACGAGGCAGGGGGGGGGAACAAGGGGAGACAGACAACGATCCTACTAGGCCAGGTGTCATTCAGATCGCGCAAGTGCAAGGGTAGAGGGGACTGGGAAAAGTGCAAGGGGAAGGGGAGAGGGGGAAAAGTGCTGTATATGGTTAGTAGACTACAAGATAAATAATAGGGCCAGCTGGTGGCAAGTGCAAGGAAAGTGCAGTACATGGTTAGTAGAATACAAGATAAATAATAATGCTAGCTGGTGGCAAGTGCAAGGTAAGTGCCGGGAGAAGGGGCTGTAGGATACAGAGACAGTCCCGTAGTGCAGGTAGGCAGTGCAGGGAAGAGTGGCTGGGCCAAGGACCGAGATCGGTGAGTGGCCCAGTAGCAGATTCAGTGCAGGTTCAGTGATTTTAGCAGGGGAGAGAGGGAGATAAAGCGGAGGCAAAGAGGAAGGTTTTGAGGTGCTTCCGGAACTGGAGATGGTTCTCCTCAAGTTTCAGGGAGGCAGGAAGGCTGTTCCAGAGGGAGGCCCCTGCTGCGGAGAGAGATCTACCCCCAGCTCGTTGCTTGGAGAAGCGGCTGACCCTGAGGTAGTTGGAGGTGGATGAGCGAAGAGCTCGAGAAGGAATATATTTCGGAAGAGAGAGTTGAAGGTATTTTGGCCCAAGGCCCCAGAAGGCCTTGTGGACAATGCAGAGGGTTTTGAACTTAATCCTCGCAGCCACTGGGAGCCAGTGTAGTGATTTCAGTCCTGGAGAGATACGGTCCCTGGGCTTGAGGCCAAGGACACGTCTCGCAGTCCTGTTCTGGATGAGTTGCAAAGGGCGGAGAGTAGAGGCAGGAAGATTTAGATAGAGGCTGTTACAGTAGTCCAGCTTCGAGAGAACCAGGGCTCTGGAGACAGTGAGCTTCTGGGGGAAGGAGAGGAAAGGAAGGATACCTCTGAGGAGGTGTAGCTGGTAGTGTGACTTCTTAGAGACGTCAGATATGTGAGGAGAGAAAGAGAGTGTGGAGTCGAAGATGACCCCAAGATTTTTTGCCTTGTAGGTAGGCGCAGGAAGAGGGCCAAGGGAGGCAGGCCAGAGAGCTGCAGGGAAGGACGGAGTGGGTGTGCCGATAAGTAGAATCTCAGTCTTACTGGCATTAAGGCAGATGTCGTTGGCGGCACACCATTCCTGGATAGCAGAGAGACAGTCAGAGATGAGGGAAGGGGAAGAGGAGGCTGAGGGTATCCTGAAAATGAGCTGGGTATAATCCGCGTAGCACTGAAAGTTGGGACAGAGAGCGGCGATGCGGTGAGCAAGAAGAGCCAGATACTGGTTGAACAGCCAGGGGGAGAGGTTAGATCCCTGGGGGACACCACAGGTAGAGAAAAAGATGTCAGAGAGGAAGGAACCCAGTTGGACCTGGGAGGGTCGATTGGAGAGGAAGGAGGTCAGCCACGCCAGAGCCTGACCAGTGATACCCAGGTTATCACGCAGACGGTTGAGCAGGATGCTGTGGTTGACAGTGTCAAAGGCGGAAGGAGGGGGCGAGCAAAATGAGAACACACAGGGGTGTTAGAGTCAAGGTTAGAGAGCAGGTCCTCACGGATGTTCAGGAGAGCAGTTTCCGTGCTTCTGGCAGCTCTGAAGCCAGACTGATGGTCATGAAGACTACCAACAGATTCAGCATGCAGATTAAGCTTGGAGAATGGCCAGTTTCACCAGGAGCTTGCCCAGGAAGGGAGTGATAGAGATTGGGCGATAGTTAGCTGGGCAGGAGGGGTCGGAAGAGGGTTTCTTAAGAAGGGGGTGCACAAGGGAGTGCTTGAGGGGGGATGGGAAGACTCCAGAGGCGAAGGAGTGATTGCAGAAGTCAACCAGGGCAGGGGCCAGGGAGTGGATGTGGTCCTTGATAGTTTTGGAGGAACAGGGGTGGGCCTGTTTTGACAAGACTTTCATAGATCGGACTTGTCTCGAAACCTCGTCAGCAGAAAAAAGGGTAAAGGCAGAGAAGGAGGGAGGAGGGGTGGCTGCAGAAGGGCCAGAGGGAGAGCAGGGAATAGAGGGGGGGAGGTGATAGGAGGAGAGTGAGGACATGATGTCCTGAGTTTCTGAAATGAAGTGAGAGGCCAGTGCCGTGCAGAGGGCCTGGGAGGGGACAGGAGAGGTGGAGACTGCAGCAGGGTTGGCCAGCTCCTTGCAGATTTTAAAGAGTTCAGCCGAATTGTTAGATGCCGCAGAGATGCTGGCTTGGATAAGGGCTCTCTTCTTAGTGAGAACGGAGAGCCGGTATTGCCTTTGGAGCAGGCAACAGGCCAGTTTGTCAGAGGATGAACATGAAGCACGCCATTTCCTCTCTGCCACCCTGCACTTGCATTTAAGGGTGACGAGATCTGAGTCATACCAGGAGTTACATTTGGCTTTGGGAGTTCAGGCAGATCCTCATGACAGGGGCAAGGATATCAAGGGTATCAGATATAGCAGAGTGGAGAGTGGAGAGGGCTATGTCAGGGTGGGAGTCAGCCGAAGAGGGAGGAGGGGGCGAGAAGGTGGTAGCGAAAGCCTCAACTGACACGCGCTTCATGGGTCGGATGAACGCGAAGGTGGGTGGCAGTGATGAGGGTGGCTTTGCCTGAGGGGTAGGGAAGGTGAGGTAGGAGGATAGGAGAAAGTGATCACTCCAGGAGAGAGGAGTGGAGAGAGGGACAGAGAGGGGAAGGTCAGAAGAGATCAGAGCATCAAGAGTGTGCCCTGCAGAATGGGTCGGCCCAGACAGGAGAATAAAGAGTAAGAGAGAGTCGTAGAGGTCGCGAAAGAGTCCAGAGGGAGGACAGGAGGCATCAAGGTGGATATTGAAGTCTCCAAGAAAGAGGAGTTGAGAGGTTGAGGACAGGAGTGAGGAGGAGAGGTCAGCCCACTCAGAGAGGAAGGCGGAAATTTGACCAGGTGGTCGATAGATAGTAGCCACGGTAAGGGAATGGCTAGTAGAGCGAGAGAGTCGGCAGACAAGGCATTCAAAGGAGGAGTAGGTCTGCGTAGGAGTGACAGTGGCAG